>NC_133421.1:37952500-39377500 GCF_049350105.2 Macaca mulatta
TTTTTTTTGTATTTTTAATAGAAACGGGGTTTCACCATTTTAGCCAGGATGGTCTCGATCTCCTGACCTCGTGATCTGCACACCCCGGCCTCCCAAAGTGCTGGGATTACAGGTGTGAGCCACCGCGCCCAGCAATAAAGTAACTTTTTAACTGGAGAAACCTCACAAACTACCTCACACCAGCAAAAGTCAGATAAGTCACTTGATAGTACGTATCCTTGACATGATGTGATGTGATGAGAATGGCTCTTTCTCTCTACTATGTTCCAAAAACATATTACCCTAGTCTAATCGTGAGGAAAACAATAGTCAAATCTTAATTGAGAGATATAGATATACCTGACCAGACCAGGTGCGATGGCTCCTGTCTGTAATCCCAGCACTTTGGGAGACTGAGGCAGGAGGATCACTTGAGGCCAGGAGTTCAAGACAAGCCTGGGCAACACACTTTTACAACATAAAAACAGGCCGGGCACAGTGGCTCATGCTGGTAATCCCAGCACTTTGGGAGGTCAAGGAGGGCAGATCACTTGAGGTCAGAAGTTCAAGACCAGCCTGGACAACATGGTAAAACCCCAGCTCTACTAAAAATACAAAAGTTAGCCAGTCAGGGTGGTGACACCTGAGGTTCCAGCTACTCAGGAGGCTGAGGCACCAGAATCCCTTGAACTTGGGAGGCAGGGGTTGCAGTGAGCCAAGATCACGCCACTGCACTCCAGCCTGGGCGACAGAGTGAGACTCCATCTCAAAAAAGAAAACAACAACAAAAAAATAAAAACAATTAGCCAGCCATGGTGATGTGCTCCTATAGTCCCAGCTACTTGAGAGGCTGAGGCAGGAGGATCACTTGAGCCCAGGAGTTCAAGACTGCAGTGAGCCAAGATTGTGCCACTGCACTCCAGCCTGTGTCTCAAAATAAATAAAATAGGCCAGGTGCAGTGGCTCATGCCTGTAATCCCAGCACTTTGGGAGGCCGAGACGGGTGGATCATGAGGTCAGGAGATCGAGACCATCCTGGCTAACAAGGTGAAACCCCATCTCTACTAAAAATACAAAAAAAGTAGCCAGGTGTGGTGGTGGGCGCCTGCAGTCCCAGCTACGCGGGAGGCTGAGGCAGGAAAATGGCATGAACTCGGGAGGCGGAGCTTGCAGTGAGCGGAGATCACGCCACTGCTCTCCAGCCTGGGTGAATGAGTGAGACTCTGTCTCGGAAAATAAATATATAAATAAATAAATAAATAAATAGGCAAATACAATACAATAAAATAACAGATTGGCAAAAGAGTTTATGGCAGAGAGAATTATGGCCCTCTAGAGATGTTTATATCCTAATCCCTAGAATTTGTAAATATGTTCTTATATGGCAAAAAGACTTTCCAGATATGATTAAGAAACTTGAGATAGCAAGATTGTCCAAAATTATCTGGATATGTAATCACAAAGAGCCTTATGAGGGAGGCAGGAAGAAAGGTCAGAGTCAAAGAGATTGAAATTTGAAGATGTTGTGCTGCTGGCTTTGGAGGTGGAGGAAAAGGCCATGAGCCAAGGAATGCAGGCTGCTTCTAAAACCAGATAAAGGCAAAGAAATAGATTCTCCCCTAGAACCTCCAGGAAAAAATGCAGTCCTACTTCCAGAATTGTAAGATAATAAATTTGTGGGGTTTCTTGTGTTTCTTTGTTTGTTTGAGACAGAGTCTCGCTCTGTTGCCCAGGCTGGAGCACAGTGGCACAATCTTGGCTCACTGCAACCTCCGCCTCCTGGGTTCGCGTGATTCTCCCGCCTCAACCTCCCAAGTAGCTGGGACTACAGGCTTCCGCCACCACATCCGGCTAATTTTTATATTTTTAGTAGAGGCAGGGTTTCACAATGTTGGCCAGGGTGGTCTTGAACTCCTGACCTCAAATGATCCACCCACCTCGGCCTTCCAAAGTGCTGAGATTACAGGCATGAGCCACTGTGCCTAGCCAATTTGTGTTGTTTTAAGCCAACACAAATTTGTGGTAATTTGCTTTCCAATTGCTTTTGATTTTTTTTGAGACAGGGTCTCACTATGTTGCCCAGGCTGGAGTGCAATGGTGTAATCTCGGCTCACTGCAGCCTTGACCTCCCAGGCTCAAGCAATTCTCCCACCTCAGACTTCTGAATAGCTGGGACCATAGGCAGGCACCACCACACTTGGCTAATGTTTTTTTTTTTTTTTTTTTTGAGACGGAGTCTCGCTCGGTCGCCCAGGCTGGAGTGCAGTGGCCGGATCTCAGCTCACTGCAAGCTCTGCCTCCCGGGTTCACGCCATTCTCCTGCCTCAGCCTCCCGAGTAGCTGGGACTACAGGCGCCCACCACCTCGCCCGGCTAGCTTTTTGTATTTTTTAGTAGAGACGGGGTTTCACCGTGTTAGCCAGGATGGTCTTGATCTCCTGACCTTGTGATCCGCCCATCTCGGCCTCCCAAAGTGCTGGGATTACAGGCTTGAGCCACTGCGCCCGGCCGGCTAATTTTTTTTTAATGTTTTTGCTTTTTTTTTTGAGTTAAGGCTTGCTCTATCGCCCGGGCTGGAGCGCAGTGGCGTAATCTCAGCCTACTGCAATCTTGACCTCCCAGGCTCAAGCAATCCTCTCATTTCAGTCTCTCAAATAGCTGGGATTACAGGTGCGAGCCACCACAACTGGCTTTTTTTATTTTTATTTTTATTTTCTTTAGTAGAGACAGGTCTTGCTGTGTTACCCAAGATAGTCTCGACCTCCTGAGCTCAAGCAGTCCTCCCACCTCAGCCTCCGAAAGTGTTGCGATTATAGGTGTGAGCCACCATATCCAGCCATTTTTTTAATTAAAAAAAATGTTTTTAATTTGAATAGCTTTTAAGGTACAAGTAATTTTTGGCTACATGGATTAATTGTAGAGTGGTGAAGTCTGGGATTTGAGTGCACACATCACTCGAGTAGTGTACATTGTACCCAATATGTAGTTTTTTATCACTCGCCTCCCTTCCACTCTCCCCCCACCGAGTGTCCATAGTCCATGATATCACTCTGCATACCTTTGCATATCCACAGCTTAGCTCCCACTTCTAAGCAAGAACATACGGTATTTGGTTTTCCATTCCTGAGATACTTGACTTAGAATAATGTCCTCCAGCTCCATCCAAGTTGCTGCAAAATACATTATTTTGTTCTTTTTTATGACTGAGCAGTATTCCATGGCTGGGTGTGGTGGCTCATGCCTGTAATCCCAGCACTTTGGGAGGCTGAGGCAGGAGGACTGCTTGAGGTCAGGAGTTCGAGACCAGTGTGGCCAACATGGTGAAACCCTGTCTCTACTAAAAATACAAAACAATTAGCTGGGTGAGGTGGCGTGTGCCCGTAATCCCAGCTACTCGGGAGGCTGAGGCAGGAGAATTGCTTGAACCAGGGAGGTGGGGATTGCAGTGAGCCAAGATAGCGCCACTACACTCCAGCGTGGGTGACAGAGTGAGACTCCCGTCTCAAAAAAAAGAAAAAGAAAAGAAAAGAAAAAGGAAATCTCCATACTGTTTTCTATAGAGATTATACTAATTTACATTCCACCAACAGTGTATATGTGTTCCCTTTTTATGGGGCAACTTGTTTTAGCCACAGTAGGAAATTAATAGGAGTTAAAAGTTAAATCAAGGAAATCGCTTAGAAGTCAGAAAAAAAGGCTGAGTGTAGTGGCTCATGCCTGTGATCCCAGCACTTTGGGAGGCCCAGGCAAGAGGATCCCTTGAGCCCAGGAGTTCAAGACCAGTTTGGGCAACATGGCAAGACCCCAATCTCTACCAAAAAAACAAAAATTAGCCAGGCACTGTGGCATGCACCTGTGGGTCCAGCTACTCAGGAAGCTGAGGTAGGAGGATTGCTTGAGCCTGGAAGTGGAGGTGGCAGTGAGCCAGATTGTGCCACTGCACTCCACCCTGGGCAACAGAGCAAGACTCTGTCTTTTAAAAAAAAAAAAAAGTCACAAAAAAGACAAAGAAACATAAAATAGAAGAGACATGTAAGAAAACTAGAATATCGGCCGGGCGCGGTGGCTCAAGCCTGTAATCCCAGCACTTTGGGAGGCCGAGGCGGGTGGATCACGAGGTCAGGAGATCGAGACTATCCTGGCTAACATGGTGAAACCCCGTCTCTACTAAAAATACAAAAAACTAGCCGGGCGTGGTGGCGGGCGCCTGTAGTCTCAGCTACTTGGGAGGCTGAGGCGGGAGAATGGCGTGAACCCGGGAGGCGGAGCTTGCAGTGAGCCGAGATCACGCCACTGCACTCCAGCCTGGGAGACACAGCGAGACTCCGTCTCAAAAAAAAAAAAAAAAAAAAAGAAAACTAGAATATCAATTCAGGAGGTCCAACATCCAACCAATAGAAGTTGCAGAAAAAAACAATAAATACAAGGGAGAAAATGATTTAAAAAAAAATTACAGGCCAGGCGCGGTGGCTCAAGCCTGTAATCCCAGCACTTTGGGAGGCCGAGATGGGTGGATCACGAGGTCAGGAGATCGAGACCATCCTGGCTAACACGGTGAAACCCCATCTCTACTAAAAAATACAAAAAACTAGCCGGGCGAGGTGGCGGGCGCCTGTAGTCCCAGCTACTCGGGAGGCTGAGGCAGGAGAATGGCGTGAACCCGGGAGGCGGAGCTTGCAGTGAGCCGAGATCCGGCCACTGCACTCCAGCCTGGGCGACAGAGCGAGACTCTGTCTCAAAAAAAAAAAAAAAAAAAAAAAAATTACAGGAATTTTTTCCAAGAATTGAAGAACACAGATTTCCTAAGGTTGGAAAAGTCTACTAAATGCCTGGAAAAATAAAGAAAATAAGATTTTCACCAAAGCATAGCCTCAGGAAATTCAGATCTTTAGGGATTAGAAAAAAAAAATCCAAAAGCTTTTAGAAAGAAAAAAGAAAATCTTATACAAAGAATCAGCAATCAAAATGGCATCATACTGGCTGGCACGGTAGCTCATTCCTATAATCCCAGCTCTTTGGGAGGTAGAGGCAGGGGAATCACCTGAGGTTGGGAGTTTGAGACCAGCTTAACCAAAATGGAGAAACTCTGTCTCTACTAAAAATATGAAATTAGCCGGGTATGGTGGCGCATACCTGTAATTCCAGCTACTCGGGAGGCTGAGGCAGGAGAATCACTTGAACTTGGGGGGCAGAGGTTGCAGTGAGCCAAGGTCACGCCATTGCACTCCAGCCTGGGCAACAACAACAAAATGGCATCATACTTCCCAATAGCAACATTGCACATAGGAGACAAAGGGGAAGTATTTTCACAATCTGTAGAGTACTGGTACTGTACTCTACCTCCAGCTGAACCTTCAATCAAATGCTACTGTACGAAAATACATTTTTAGACATTCTGATCTCAAAAAAATTATCTCCATGTACCATGTCTCAGGACACTATTAGAGAATGTGCTTTACCAAAACGAGAGGATAAACTATGAAAGAGGAAGATATAGGGTTCAACCCTGAAGGCAAGCAAAGCGGATGCCCAGGACATCAGTCAAGAGAAGTCTCTGGGTAGTAGCTATGCATAGGGAGTAGCATAGGGAGTAGCATAGGGAGTAGCATAGGGAGAAACTTCCCCAGACTGGAATGGAACAGAGGCTTCCAGGCTGGGCATGGTGGCTCACACCTGTAATCCCAGCACTTTGGGAAGCCAAGGTGAGCAGATCACTTGAGCCCAGGAGTTTGAGGCCAGCCTGAGCAGCATGGCAAATCCTCGTCTCCACAAAAAATTCAAAAATTAGCTGGGCATGGTGGCATGCATCTGTAGTCCCAACTACTTGGGAGGCTGAGGTGGGAGGCTTCCAGAAAAGAGGTCTCCAGGGGGGAAAATGGAGCTGAGACATGATCTGACAGGTTCAAATGTAGACTATCCTATTAGAAGTATTTTTTTTTACCTTTCTTTTATTATTATACTTTAAGTTCTAGGGTACATGTGCACAACGTGGAGGTTTGTTACATATGTATACATGTGCCATGTTGGCGTGCTGCACCCATTAACTCGTCATTTACATTAGGTATATCTCCTAATGCTATCCCTGCCCCCTCTCCCCCCACCCCACGACAGGCCCCGGTGTGTGATGTTCCCTACCCCGTGTTAGAAGTATTTAATGAAGATGCTGGGAAACTGAACCTATGAAAAACATTAGGCATTTTCTTAACTCTAGAAAAAGCAAAACATGGTTCAAGAAAGGAAACGTTATCAAATTTTACTTGGTCAGCAGTGAACAATATTTACAAATTCATAGACATGGAAATGCTGAACATGGATTTAAGTAAAATGTATAATACATCCATAGGACGGTGGGGAGGGAGAGGGCCATAAGAAGGATAAAATCTTTTTTTTTTTTTTTTTTGAGACTGAGTTTCGCTCTTGTTGCCCAGGCTGGAGTGCAATGGCGTGATCTTGGCTCACCGCAACCTCCGCCTCCTGGGTTCAAGTGATTCTCCTGTCTCAGCTTCCCGAGTAGCTGGGATTACCGGCATGTGCCATCACATCCAGCTAATTTTTTTGTATTTTTACTAGAGATGGGGTTCCTCTATGTTGGTCAGGCTGGTTTCAAACTCCCAACCTCAGGTGATCTGCCCACCTTGGCCTCCCAAAGTGCTGGAATTACAGGTGTGAGCCACCGTGCCTGGCCCTTTTTTTTGTTCTTTTTCTTTTTCTTTTTTTTGAGACAGAGTCTCACTCTGTCACCTAGGCTGGAGTGCAGTAGTGCCATCTCAGCTCACTGCAACCTCTGCCTCCTGGGTTCAAGCAATCCTCCTGCCTCAGCCTCCTAAGTAGCTGGAACTATAGGAATGAAACACCATGCCCAGTTAATTTTTTTTTTTATTTGTAGCGATGGGGTCTCACTATGTTGCCCAGGATGGTTTCAAACTCCAGGGCTCAAGCGATTCTCCCACCTCAGCCTCCCAAAGTGCTGGGATTATAAGCATAAGCCACCATGCCTGGCCAGAGGGATAAAATCTTACCTGCCAAAACCTATAATATATAACATCAAAATCGATGAATAGCAGAAAAAAAGCTAAAAGTTGAAAATGGTAACCTCTGGGCAGAGTAGCTGCTGGGTTTTTAAAAAATATGTAGGCCAGGTGCGGTGGCTCACACCTGTAATCCCAACACTTTGGGAGGCTGAGGCTGGTGGAAGATCACTTAAGGTCAGGAGTTTGAGACTAGTCTGGCCAACATGGTGAAACCCTGTCCCTACTAAAAATACAAAAATTAGCTGGGCATGGTGGTGGACGCCTGTAATCCCAGCTACTAGGGAGGCTGAGGCAGGAGAATTGCTTGAACCCAGGAGGCAGAGGTTGCAGTGAACTGAGATCCTGCCATTGCACTCCAGCCTGGGCAAAAAGAGCAAAACTCCATCTCAGAAATCAAAAAATAAAAAAATAAAAATAAAAAAAATAAAACATATATATATACACACACATACACACACATATATTATATACCTTTGATGCACCAAATATTTATTACACAAGAAAATATGACCTCTTAGGTTATACATAATTTTCTAACAAACTATAGGAGTTGCTTTTTAAAATACTAGATAAAAGGGGGCTATTGATTAAATGAAGTTCCTGAGATGGTAAGAGGGTATATAATTCAGGACAGGAAGTGCTGATCATCTGGGGCTGGAGTTAAAGAGGTGAGGTGGGTGTGGTAATAGATACTCCTGCAGGTATTGCAGCTTCCAGGGGCAGAAAGTTGAGGAAATCCATGCCTGATAAAATAGGTTATAATGTCACCTGCTGGGAGCAAAGGGAGTCTAGGCGTTAAGCAGCTTGAAGACAGTGTGAAGGAACATACACAAGGAGCAGGATGTTACTGTGGAAATTTCAGGCTGGGCATGGTGGCTCACACCTGTAATCCCAGCACTTTGGGAAGCCAAGGCATGAGGATCACTTGAAACCAGGAGTTCAAGACCAGCCTAGGCATCATAGTGAGATCCTGTCTCACAAACATTTTTTTTTAATTACTCAGGCATAGTGGTGCACACCTGTATTCTTAGCTACTTAGGAGATTGAGGTGAGAGGATCGCTTGAGCCCAAGAGTTCAAGGCTGCAATGAGCCATGATTGCACCACTGCACTTCAGCCTGGGCGAGATAGCAAGGTCCTGTCTCTAAAAAAAAACAAAAAACAAAAATCGGCTGAGTCGCCAAAGTGGTAGATATTAAAAACCAAAGTAGTGAGTTGTGCAACAGACCATTATGCAGAAATTTCTTTTTTTCTTTTTCTTTTTCTTTTTTTTTTTTTTGATACACAGTCCACTTTGTCACCCAGGCTGGAATGCAGTGGCGCGATCTCATCTCACTGAAACCTCCGCTCCCAGATTCAAGTCATTCTCCTGCCTCAGCCTCCCCAGTAGCTAGGATTACAGGTACGTGCCACCACACCCTGGCTAATTTTCGTATTTTTAGTAGAAACAGTGTTTCACCATGTTGGCCAGGCAGGTCTCCAACTCCTGACCTCAAGTGATTGACCCGCCTTGGCCTCCCAAAGTGCTGTGATTACAGGCATGAGCCATAGTGCGTAGCCTACCCTTTCTTCTTATACCAAGAATATAAAAGAGCTGGAGAAATTGGAGACAGAGGCAGAAAGAACATTTTGGGAGGCAGCTGTGTTGTGAATCCCACTGCCCTTCAGGGGAAGGGGTGAAGAAGCTTCACTGCAAGGCAAAGGAGAAGGCTACGAGGGGCCCACTCAAAGCTTAAGATGTATCGCCTGCAGTTTAGAATCTGAAGGTCAGAAGTTAGGCTGGGCAACTGCTGAGGGATGAGGCCAAGCAAAGGAGGCTGATTGAGTAAGAACAAGCCCACATGCCAGAACTGGCCATGGCAAAGCATGTGTGAGTGCTTCCCATGGATAAGAGGGAGGTCATGCCTGAGAGGGAGCTGGAATGGGGCTGTAGCGACTTAGACCTGGAGGACTAATGTGTCCTTAGCAGAATGACACTGTAGGTGGCCACCAGGTGCCTAGGAGCTGTAGAAGGAACAGGTAGCCAGAGTGGAGATGCATAGACCTAGGTCAAAGTTATTGCAAGTGGGGGGCTCTCCCAAGAACCATTAAGTCCACAAGACTGACAGCTGTGAAGAGTTGCCAGATACAGAGAGTGTGAAGCCATCTAACCACACGACCAGTCAAGTAAGACATTTTCTGCCCTCTTCCTCTCTTGTTTCCTCCGCTCCTGGAAGGGTCAGAAACCAGTGAAACAGTGGGAGAAAGAAAAAAGGGTTCACTTTGCGTGGGTCCAGGGTTTCTGCCTAAAGCATGTCCTGTCTGGGATTACAAACAGACGACTTACTTTTGAATGGAGATTGAAGTTTTGGTTGCTACCACCATACACTGAACATTCGCATTTAACATTGAGATTGTCTTTTTTTGTGATTTAAAGTAATCATCTAGGCCCAGTCAAGATGGCTCATGCCTATAATCTCAGCACTCTGGGAGGCCGAGGCAGGCAGATCACCTGAGGCCAGGAATTTGAGACCAACCTGGCCAGCATGGCGAAACCCCATCTCTACCAAAAAATACAAAAATTAGCCAGGCGTGGTGGTGGGTGCCTGTAATCCCAGCTAATTGGGAGGTTGAGGCACAAGAATCACTTGAACCCGGGAGGTGGAGGTTGCAGTGAGCCAAGATCACACCACTGCACTCCAGCCTGGGTGATAGAGTGAGGCTCAGTCTCAAAAAAATAAAATAGGCCGGGTGCGGTGGCTCATGCCAGTAATCCCAGCACTCTGGGAGGCCAAGGCGGGTGGATCACCTGAGGTCAGGAGTTTGAAACCAGCCTGGCCAACATAGTGAAACCTATCTCTACTAAAAATACAAAAATTAGCCAGGCATAGTGGTGGATGCCCGTAGTCCCAGCTACTTGGGAGACTGAGGCAAGAGAATCGCTTGAACCCAGGAGGAGGAGATTGCAGTGAGCTTAGATCACACCATTGCACTCCAGCCTGGGTGACAGAGCAAGACCGTCTCAAATAAAAATAATAATAATAATAATAATAATAATAAAAGTAACCATCTAACTTTTTATTACCAATAAGTATCCAGAAAAGCCATGAGTCCATCCAAATATACATCCAAGATAAATAAACGAGCTCCACCAGAAAAATAAATAAATAAAGGGGCTGAGGAGATGAGAATAAAGTTGCTTTTCTGGCTACTCTGTTGTTCACACAAGTCAAGAGGAAGAGGGATGCCTATAAGCAACATGATAAAAAAATACAGATTTTTGAAACAAAGAGAATTGAGTTTGTAATGTGGCTCTGCCACTTCCTAGCTATGTGGCCTCAGGTTGATAACATAAGTTCTCTGAGTCTGTTTTCTGCATTGGAAAATGGAGCTAGTTAGGCACATCTCCCAGGGTTATTTGGGAGGACTAAACTAGATAACATTTGGAAAAAAGACTTAAAAACATACTGGTTTTCTTCCTTTCTCCTCTTTGTCATAGGATGCTGTGGTTGGCTGGTCAGCCTGGGTAAGCCAGGGAAGATTTCCTGCAGGTGGTGACTCTTTTTTTTTTTTTTTTTTTTTTTGAGACGGAGTCTCGCTCTGTCGCCCAGGCTGGAGTGCAGTGGCGCGATCTCCGCTCACTGCAAGCTCCGCCTCCCGGGTTCATGCCATTCTCCTGCCTCAGCCTCCCGAGTAGCTGGGACTACAGGCGCCCACAACCGTGCCCGGCTAATTTTTTGTATTTTTAGTAGAGACGGGGTTTCACCGTGGTCTCGATCTCCTGACCTTGTGATCCGCCCGCCTCGGCCTCCCAAAGTGCTGGGATTACAGGCGTGAGCCACCGCGCCCGGCCAGGTGGTGACTCTTTACACTGTCTTCTCCAAAGGACAAAAGAGAAGCAGATTGGCAGAGGGGGATCATGGGGTGCTCCAGACAAAAGCAAGATAAGACTAGGGTTGATGGATAAAAAGCAGGATACCCAATTAAAGTTGAGTTTCGGATAAACAACAAATAATTTTTAGTAGAAAAAATGTTTGCGATCTACTGATACTAAAAAAAAGCCGTTATTTACCTGAAATTCACATTTAACTTAGTATCTTATGTTTTTACTTGCTCAATCTAGCAACCCTGAATGAGACAGAGTTGGACTGCTTAGCTACAGTGGAGAGAGTGGGCTGAGTGTCACACAATAGGACAAGTCCCATCCTTGTATCTACTTCTCTAGCTGTTTCTAGGGGTTCTAGTTGAGAGGAAGTAACTAAAGCTGCAGTATTGAGAAGTTAGCTTAGACTGAGTTGAATTGAGATGCTCTGAGTCATTTACACACAGAGCAAGCAGGCTGTGGAGGCTGGGCCCTTAGGACAACAGCTCTCCTAGCAGGTTGGCATCCTTTTATGCCTGGAAGCAGAGGAATGGATGACCTCAGAAAGGGTTCAGAAAGAAATGGAGGCAAGTTCTCCCCCAGTGCCTGCCCTACTGGCTTTTCAGGCCCAGCCAGGCCCTGGTTCCCCTGCCTGTTTAAAGAGGTAGAAAGGCACAGCTCAAAAAAACAAGATCCTGTAGCAGCAGCCCCTCATCGGGGAGGTGGGTGCATGCTGAATGCTGACTGGGCCCTTTGCTTTGTACCCATCCTGCTTATTCCCACACAACAAAAGTGCTGCTGAGCCGCCTGGCCAACTCCATTGTGCACTTACCACAAAGTGCTGAGTCCAAGGGCTTCCCTGGCCCCATGACCTCACTCCCTCTCCCCTGGCCTAGAAGCAAGGCCAGGGAGTCCAAGCCATTCACAAAATTCCATTGAGCATCTACAATGCTTGGCATGTAGCCCTGGTGTCGAGAAGCCCAAGGTTCGAACTGCCCAGGTTCCATTTGGGGAGCTGTCACAGTCCTCTTAATGTCAGATATCACCCCTAAATCTAACAGCGCACCCCTCTGGACAGCCAGTTTTCTCACTCAGTTGTGCAATGAGTGTGTAGGCTGAGAACACAGTTTGCAATCTGTGTCCCCAGTAGATCCATGCCCTTTAGAAAACTAGACTGACAAAATACGCTGCTAAAATTTAATAAAGAAAAATATCGGAAAACAAGAAAAATGGAGTGAATTTTCCAAATTCAAAGGAAACATTTTTTATGTTTTTTTTTTTTTCTCTAAAATCTGTGCTGCTTGCTCCCACTTGTCTCTATGAGAATCTGGCAAAAGATGGTATCTGACTTGGCACAATCAGTAATGCAATTACCATGTGGTGATGAGTTCTGAGTACCTAGCATTGCCCTAAACCCCTTTATTTCCCTTCCTCTGATAGCAGTGGTTAAGGTAGATATTACCATCCTACTTCGTGCCAGGAAGAAAGAAGATGGGCTTTGCAGTCAGATAGACATGTACTGAAGTCCCTGCTAGGTTCCCTGGCCCAGAACTTCCCTGGCCTCTCAGAACCTCAGTTAGCTCATCTATAAAACGGGTATTATTATTATTATTATCTACTTCATGGCATTGTGGTAAGGATTACAAAGGCACTGTCTGGTTTTGCAGTCAATGCTCAGTAAGCTGTAGTTAGTATTAACAAGGATGAGCAGGAGAGACCCAAACCCAGCCTGGGAGAAGGGATTCCAAGCTGGTTGCTCCCTTCATTCCCACTCCTTGAGTGGCTCTGCTTTAACTTTCCTGGAACGAGTTGGGGCTGGGGGCTGCAGCAAGGGAAGCAGCAGGGCCAGACAATGTCAGAGGGAGAATCCTCTAGAACTCTGTTAAAAACTGTATTGAGTTGATATTTGGAAGGCTTGGTGGTCAGTACTGGACAGCTGAGAATCCTCAATCTTTTGGGACTTAAGGTGATTGAGAAAAGTGGGTTGAAGCCAGACGAGGACTTAGGACTCCAGGAATGTTTGATGGATATTTGTAAATTGTTTGCACAATAACCCTGATTCCCACCTGACCCCCACTATAGTTCTGTGCATGTGCATTTGGGCTTTTCAATCAAACATAAAAGCCCCGCTTCTCCGCAAAAATTAAAAATTAGCTAAGTTGGTCTCCATGTACTAGCAATTCAGTAGGATGGAAAGCCCCCATATTACAATGCTGAGAGTGTGTGAAGCACAAGCAGGCCAGTTGTGGCTGGGGTGAGAAGGCCAAACTCAGCTGGGTGCTCCTAACAATAAGGACTATGCCACCAAAATCACAAAACCCATTCATTCATTCATTCATTCATTCAAAATATACTTATTGAGCTAGAAGTTATGCTTAGAGCCAAAACCGTAACAATGAATCAGGCAGGGTGCGTGTCTCACACTTGTAATCCCAGTACTTTGCGAGGCTGAGGCCAGTGAATCCCTTGAGTCCAGGAGTTCGAGACCTGCCTGGGCAACACGGCAAAACCCTGTCTCTACAAACAAATACAAAAATTAGCTGGGCATGATGGCACACACCTATCATCTCAGCTACCTGGGAGGCTGAGGTGGGAGGATTGCTTGAGCCTGGGAGGTGGAGGTTGCAGTGAGCCATGATTGTGCCACTGCACTCTAGCCTGGGCAACAGAGTGAGACCCTGTCTCAATAACAAAAAAAGAGAAACAAACAAACAAAAAAACCCAGTGAACTAGACAGATGAAGCCCCTGCCCTTTTAGAGCATGGAGCCTAGTGGAAGAATTAGATAGGTAAACAATGTTTTATTTTTTTAAATCACTTTGTTTTAATAGAAAATATGTTCTCAATGTTCAAAATTTAAAGATTACAGAAAAATATACTATGAAAAGTCTTGTCCTTTATCTGAGCCCCAAGTGCCTCAGTTCCCCCGAACCCTTGGAAACCAGTACTTCTAGTTCCTAAAGCAATTTCTGCAGCATGATCAATGTGACTTTGTGTAATTGGAAAAGCACAGGATGCAATGAGGACACACCGTGAGGGCCTAAGCCAGCCTAAGAGTGGATGATTGAAAAAATGACTAAATGAGTGTTTCCCGAAGACCCTAATTCTGGAGAGGAAAGGAAGAAGAGAAGGGAGAGGAAAGGAAGAAGAGAAGGGAAAGGAAAGAAGAATCACCAACCATAGACAGCTAGTGCTTTAAGCCCTTGCACAGCCACCAGGTGGCCAGAGCATGCTATGATACCAAAAGCAACTCTGTCCCCTGCCAGACATCCGTCCAGACATCATGAGTTAATCAAGGCATCAGAAACATCCTTGGGGCAATGTGCCATGCTTAGCATCAGACTTACATGTCTAAGAGCAAGTGTGTCCAACTGGCAGCCTGTAGGTGGTGTGTGGCCCAGGACAGTTTTGAAAGCATCCTAACACAAATTAATAAACTTTCTTAAAACATTATGAGATTTTTTTTTTGCAATTTTTTTTTTTTTTTTAGCTCATCAGTTATCATTAGTGTTAGTATATTTTATGTGTGGGCCAAGATAATTCTTCTTCTAATGTGCCCCAGGGAAGCCAAAACATTGGACACACCTGGTCTGGAATGTTCTGCCCAAATCTGCAAATACTTGAATACATACCAGACCTCACCCCCTTATTTTTGGTTCTGAAAAAAAAGGGGGCACTGATGAAACTTGAGTCGGGGGCTGCAGAGGAAATGGGAGAACTTTCTTCTTCTCTCCAAGCTGCTATGAAATTTTCAATAGTATCTGTCATTAGAAAGAGAGTAGGGTAAGGAATCATAAGCCTACAATGTATCAGGCAGATATTCTATTTTTGAAGTTGAGAGAGTCTGAGTGACTTGTTCAAATCTCCCAGCCAAGAAACTGGGATTTGAACCCACATCTGCCTGGCTCAAAGACCTCCACATCCATTGCAGCCTCTTGCTTCTCACAATATCTGTGATGCTTGAAGAACACATCTGCCTCTTCAGGCCCCTGGGGAGGCCCACGATTCCCCTACCTAACCTTCATCAAATGTCCTGAAGTTTCTGGGGAGAAGTCATTTTACCCTTTAAGGTACTATATACATAGTAACTTGGGCCTGTGAGATTTCCAAAGACCTAAAACAATACAGTAAAACTTCAAAATTGGCTGGGCATGGTGGCTCACACCTGTAATCTCAGCACTTTGGGAGGCCGAGGTGGGCAGATCACTTGAGGTCAGGAGTTCATGACCAGCCTGGCCAACATGGTGAAACCCTGTCTCTACTAAAAATACAAAAAAATTAGCTGGGCATGGTGGCAGGTGCCTGTAATCCCAGTTACTCAGGAGACTGAGGCAGGAGAATCACCTGAACCTGGGGGGCAGAGGTTGCTGTGAGCCAAGATCGCACCACTGCACTACAGCCTGGGCAACAGAGCGACACTCTGTCTCAAAAATACAAAAAAAAAAAATTGGTTTTGAAGGCGTGGATGGCAGAAATTCTCGCCCCTGGCCTGGGTGAGCTAGAGGGGAGAAGCAAGGACATCTAGGTCCCTATCACCACTTGCCTAGACAACGTCACAGGAAGGCCCCTGGGAATCTGAGATGGAGCAGGTGAACCCTTCACATCTAGATGGTGAGTCCAGAGGAGGTATTCAGAGGGTTGCCTTCTTCCCCTTCCTACTGCTGCCCAACGATGGCCCGCAGGCTGAAAGAGCCCTTTCCTCCTGGAACTGACATGGGACCTGGCCTGTTTGGGAGCAGAATGGTGAAAGGAATTAACATTAAAGACAAAGGGACAGGCAGTCAAGGTAATTTGAGGAGGAAAAATTGCTTCATTTCTAGGCTCCTTCCCCTTTTGAAACAGATAAAGTTGCAACCCTTATATGCTCAGTGTTTATATTCAGAATTGCAGTTCTAGCCAGGGAGGTCTCTTTCCTCTCCCGGAATTTTCTGGGCCATTTATGCATTACTCCTGAGGGAGGGCCAGTGCAGGGCAGTGACTTTAGAACTGGGTTTGAGTCTGGGCTCTGCCATTATAAATATTGTGACCTTAGGCAAGTCACTTGATCGTTCTCTGTCTTAGTTTCTTCATCTGGAAAAGAGGTGAAAATAGCACTGTTGTGGTGGCTGTGGGAAAGTATTTCTTTCTTTTCTTGTGGAAAAGTATTTAATTCAAACCTTTCAAGTAAAGCATTTAACACATGTCTAATATATAGGAGTTATTCAATAAATGGTTTAATTCTTTTTTGAAAACCCCAAAAGTTATAGCTCCAAAATTTTAAAAGAAAATTACAAAAGTAAAAGGAATATTTAATAAAATAGCTACAGAGAGACTCATGTCTGCTAGTCAACTACAATTGAAGTCAACTCTTACATAGTTATATATAAATACAGCATAAAAAAGATTCCCAAGAATACAATGAACCATTTTTTCTCAATAGAGTTCAGAATTATAATAATTCTTTCACATTTTTAAACAACAAGAAATGCATATCCTGTATGGAAGTGAGGTGCATTTTGATGTGTTTGATATGACATGGGGTCTCCCAGGGTCTAGGAAGATCCTAAGGTGGTGTGAGGAACCTGGAGAAGGACAAGAGACAAATACTCATGGCAGAGACCTCTGTCCTCACCCCCTAGCTGCTCTAAGATTAAGAAAGACTAGAGCAGCCAAGGCCTGCAGCAGCCAGCCATGCCCACAACAGAGGGGCCTCTCTGGATTTCTGTATCCCTGGTTTAAACAAAGGCCCAAGGGATGCCTGCCCAGCAAGCTGAACCACCAAAGCTCTGGGGATCAGGGGGAACAAAGGCAGAGGGACAGCAGAGTGCTGACAGGGCCAGAGGCCAGAGGCCACAGGGCTATAAAGAGGGGGGCCACAGAGCAAGTGGCACCAGATGGAGACCCAGACTGTGCAGCAGGAGCTGGGTGAGTAAGGCCCTCAGGGTGCCCTTGCCCTTCCTCTCCTTGCCCTGCAGAGACATGACCAGGAGAGGGCCCAGTTCTCCTGCCTAGTGTGTAGAGCCTTCTAGGGTGGCTGGAGAAGACTGGGGAACTCTGGCGGAAGGCAGCCTTCTCTTGTCATCCCAAGAGGAGTCACTTATATAGCAATAACCACTGCCCTAGCAACCAAGGCTGGGGGGTGGGCATGAGCCCCCAAGAAATGAGCAGGGAGAAGGTATGGGGGCAGGACCTGGGAAATGTTGCTTATTCAGAGATTGAGAATGGAAAGATATATTACAGAGTTTACACGCATCATTCCTGGGCCCAATACCAGCCAGATGGAGGGCCATGAATATCTGTCCTAAGTCAAGAAACCTAATACACACCTGCCTGTCTTCCTTCTTCCCTTCCCCCCGGCTCTTTTCCTTCCCCTTTCTTGCTCTGTGATTCCTTTTTTCAAACTCATCCTACCATCTTTACTGTCTACCTAACCTCTATGAGCCTCAGTATCCTCATTTGTAAAATGGGGATAATGATGATTCTTAATTCATAGGCTTTGTGTGAAGATTAAATGCGTGAATGCAGGTAAGCATTTAAAACAGGGCCAGACATGTAGATAGCCATTGTTGAGTGTTAACTACTGTAACTCTTCTTCACTTTCCTTCAATAAGTCTTTTTCAATGTCTCCCAATCCCTCATCCCCACATGTGCTCAGCATGATGCTATACCAATCCCCTAGAAGACCCAGGCCTTGCCATTGAGGTGCTCACCAGGACATCCAACAACCAGAATAGAGATTGGTACTGTGATGAGTGCCAGAAATCAAGAAAGAAGGCAAGTGGCTGTGGGCTGGAGAAGGCAGGAAAGCATCTGAGGAGGCAAGGTCAAGGTTGGGTAGGACCTAGGAGATAGAAAAGCAGAAAGGAATGGCCAGGCACGGTGGCTCAGGAGTTCCAGACCAGCTTGACCAATATAGTGAAACCCCTGTCTCTACTAAAAATACAAAAATACTCCGAAGAAAGAAAGAGAGAGAGAGAGAGAGAGAGAGAAAGAAAGGAGCCAGATAAGGATGAGACCGTGAAGGGTTACAAGGGAGTTTGGAGCTTGGGATCCTGGCATGGCTGGCTGTTTGGCCAGTCACATGAGGGGTCTGGCCTAGGCGGTTGCCAGAGAGTTTATATTGTGGACAGAGGCAATGCTGTCACCTGAAAGCAAATGAGAGGACGGGGTTACAATGCTTGTCAGTGCTTTACCTGCATTATTGTTTCTGATCCTTTTGTTTTTTTTTGAGATGGAGTCTCACTCTGTTGCCCAAGTTGGAGTGCAGTGGCGAGATCTCAGCTCACTGCAACCTCCGCCTCCTAGGTTCAAGTGATTCTCCTGCCTCAGCCTCCCGAGTAGCTGAGACTACAGGTGTGTGCCATCACACCCGGCTAATTTTTGTATTTTTAGTAGAGACAGGGTTTCACCACATCGGCCAGGCTGGTCTCAAACTCCTGACCTCAGGTAATCCACCCGCCTCAGCCTCCCAAAGTGCTGGGATTACAGGCGTGAACCACTGTGCCCAGCCTATTGTTTCTGATCCTTACAATAACTCTGCACGTTGAAGCTTTACCAATGGAAAAACTGAGGCTCAGTCTGGGTGCGGTGGCTCACGCCTGTAACCCCACCACTTTGGGAGGCCGAGGTGGGTGGATCACTTGAGGTCAGGAGTTCAAGACCAGCCTGGTGAACATGGTGAAACCCCCATCTCTACTAAAAATACAAAAACTAGCCGGGCATGGTGGTGCATGCCTGTAGTCCCAGCTACATGGGAGGCTGAGGCAGGAGGATCGCCTGAGCCTAGGAGGCAGAGGTTGCAGTCAAGTGAGATTGTGCCACTGCACTCTAGCCTGGATGACAGAGCAAGATCCTGTCTCAAAACAGCAACAACAACAACAACAACAACAACAAAATCCCGAGGCACAGCTAGTGAGCGGCAGAGCCAGAATTCCAACCAAAGTCTGTCTTGCAGACTTCAAGTCTCCTTTACCTTTCAAGGCATTCCGTCACCTCACCCTCCTCCCCAGAGGCCACCTCATTCATGTGTGCTCTGTCTTCCAGAAACCCTTCCAACCACGAAGATGGCTCAGACCAACCCTACGCAGGGGTCCCTGGGGCCATGGAAGGTAAGCCCACCCCCATCACATCCAACAGGGCAGGGGTGAGATGCTGCACAGAGCAGGCCCCAAGCCTGTGCTCATCCATGAAGCAGTGACTGACCAGAAAAAACCCAGTTTGTAGGGGAAAGGTCCACACAAGCTCCAGTGGTGTCAAAGGAAGGATCTCTCAGGATGTCCTGTTGGACAAAGGAAGGATGACTCTGGATGCCAATGATGGGTGGGAGATGATACCTAGTTTCCTAACTCCTCTCTCCTTCCCACTAAAGTCATCTTAAAATACAGCAGCCCAGCAATGATTATATCCATGGAGAAAATGAGGGCCCATAAAGAGATTTACTACTAGATCCCAAATCAATTACAGGACTCAGCCTCCCAGCCTGAGGTTGGCTTTAACCATTGGCTGAAGTGGCTGATCCTCAGGCCTCTCACTGGCCTCTCTCCAACACTCCCCATTCTCCTCATTGGGTCAACTCTGAGGCCAACTCACAGCTTTGGGAGTGGTCCTCTGGCCAGGTCCACAAGCCAGGTTTTAGTTCAAAGTGCAAAAAGGTTGACCATAACTCTCCTTTACACCCTAGGTTTCTATGGGGGTGTGGCTGGAGAAGCTAAGAATCTGTAAGGAACTCCTGGGACTCCCAGAATCCTGGCCTCTGGGCCATGCTTATGAAGGAACTGTGGTGGAATGGGAGCCCATAAGTCCTTGGCCTGTCCATTGGTCTAGCTGTTATCCCTTCAGACCATTTCTACAATAAACCAATCCTCCCTCCACGTCATCCCTACTCTGGGCAAATGAACAGCAACCAGTGGCATTAATTCAGACCCCTTCCTGCCCTGTCTACACTGGAAGATACCTCATCAGACATCCCAGGCTACAGCTGGTAACAGAGAGCACCGAGTCAGACACAGATTAAGCTGTTGACCTGGGCGTCTGTTTTTCCTGATGTACCAGGTTCTAGCTCTCTTGTGCCATTCAATCTCATTTCAGATAACCATCTATGATCAGGAGAACTTTCAGGGCAAGAGGATGGAGTTCACCAGCTCCTGTCCAAATGTCTCTGAGCGCAGTTTTGATAATGTCCGGTCCCTCAAGGTGGAATGTGGCGCGTGAGTATGGATCTCTGTAGAACCACAGTCCCTTATTTCAAGTCCCTTCAGACATGGGACCATAGAGTGGGGATAGGGGAAGAAGGATGTCCCCCTAGGCTCTAGTCATTTCTCAGAGAGAGGCCTCAAAAGAAATCACTACATGCATAATTTAGTAAGCCAAAGCTAAAAGGAACATGAGGTTCTTAGGCCTGGTACTAGATTTCAGGGGCTGGATAAAGAAATACATACAATGGGGTGGGGCAGTGGCAGTAATCAAATTTTTGATTCTGGGGCTCACAGGCTGCTACCTAGGGTGCCCTCAGAACAGCCACAAGACCCTTGAGTTTTTCTTGCCTGCAGAAAATTGGTAAAGAAGAAAGTGTCAAGTGGCTGCCTCTATGGCTAACTCTCCTCCTGCATGTCCCAGAGCAGACACTGTTAGCTAATTTCTTTATGAAAAAAAAAAAAAAAAAAAAACCTTAACCCCATGACTCCAGAGACATATTAGCTCCTGATTCATCTTTCAGGCAGTTTCTTGTTGATGGTTAATCTTGGTGAGGGAGACCTTCTCATTTTTGTCCTCTGACTCTTGGCAGAGTAGTTGAGGCCTTTATCATTAGCCTGAAAACACCTAAGGAAAAGACTCGCCCTTGACTAGGCAGAACTGGCCTTGCATGTGGATAGGCTTCCACAAGTTGCTTGCCACCAATATTAAGCTCTTCAGTCCTTTGAAAGAAGTAACACTTTAAGGTGTCATCACTGAGACCCAATTGTGAAAAACTGAACTTGAGTGTTTCAAGTTTTAAGTATGGGGCACTAGGAGAAAGAACTTGCAAGTCACAGGAAAAAAGATACTAGTAATCCATCAGTTGCTTGTTCATCCCTGTGCTTTCTTAAGAATAAGTCAACTGGTTTGGCTTGAGCCAAAGCAATAGTCCAGGGGTGTCTAATCTTTTGGCTTCCCTAGGCCACACTGAAAGAATTGTCTTCGGCCACATATAAAATACAATAACGAGAGCTGATGAGCTAACAACAACAAAAACTCAAAATGTTTTGAGAAAGTTTACAAACTTGTGTTGGGCTGTGTTCAAAGCTGTCCTGAGTTGCATGCAGCCCTTGGGCCACAGGTTGGACAAGCTTGCAATAGTCAGTCACCAGATCCTGAACCAGGTATGGAGAAAAAAAAAAAATTTTTTTTTTTTTTTTTTTTTTTGAGACAAAGTGTTACTCTGTTGCCCAGGCTGGAGTGCAGTGGCACAATCATGGCTTACTGCAGCCTCCACCTCCAAGGCTCAACCCTCAGCCCCCTGAATAACTGGGACTGCAGTACTGTGTCACCACGCCTGGCTAATTTTTGAGTTTTGTAGACGGGGTTTTGCCATGTTTCCCAGGCTGGTCTCCAACTCATGGGCTCAAGCGATCTGCTTGCCTTGGCCTCCTGAAGTGTTGAGACTACAGGCGTGAGCCACCACACCCAGCCCGGAAATACAATTTTAGATTGGCTTTGCTAATATACTTCACTCAGACCAGTGAAGTAGACAGACCTTTTCAGTGATAATCCCAAAACAATTATTACATTCATAAACCTGCTTAGTATACCTGTCAACTCATTCCTCACCTCTTGTGATAAATTACTTTGTACAGCTCTACTGGGATTGGCTTGATATTTTACCCCACTATTAACTTATCTAAAACGAAAGATGCCTTCTCCCCAAGGCCATATAGGCTTTGAACACCATGAACAAACACTACATGTCTTTGGCAGCTGGATTGGTTATGAGCATACCAGCTTCTGTGGGCAACAGTTTATCCTGGAGAGAGGAGAATACCCTCGCTGGGATGCCTGGAGTGGGAGTAATGCCTACCACATTGAGCGTCTCATGTCCTTCCGCCCCATCTGTTCAGCTGTGAGTCTCTGAAATTTCCACTTCTGTGCATATGAGGGATGGGACAAGAGGGTGTGGACAGACTGACGTTCATGCTATTTCTCATCAGTTATGCTGAATGTGGCAGGAAAAAAGACAAAAGCAAAAAAAAGAGAAAACATCACTTTCTCCTCTAAGCCTGCTATTTGATTTTTCTCCACCAGGTGGTATTTCCCTTAAGCTAAAACTAAGGGTCTTACAGGTGGCAATAAGTGGATACTCAAGAGCCCAATAAACTTGTGAAACACTAGTAAATGAGTGAATGTCTTTACCCTGTAGTAAAAAGCAAATCCTTGGCCAGTTAAATTTCAATCTGTGCAACATTTTACCGCAGAAACAGGGAAATGCTGAAGTAACCTTTCGGTAAGTGGGAATGACTAAAAAATAGGCAAGTCTTCCATTATCTATCTACATTCATTGATAATCATCTTCTTGTTCTGAACACTTAAGTATTACTCAATAATGCATCAGGCTGGGATGTTTCTGGTCTTTTTTGGAAAGAGTTCAAGCAGAAAGCAGGATGATCTTCAGGGGTGTGCTGAAAAATAATCCCTGTATTAGGAGTTAGGTTGGGCTAGAACCTTTCCAAATATTCAGTCTATATGTGAGTTTCTCGTGATTTTGGTTAATAATCTCACCTTGGTTCAAAGTCTTGCCAAAATTCAACTGATGGAGAAGTTAACCGAAATAGCTCTAATCCAAACAAATAGTTCCCTATCTGGAAATTATTTCAATCTCACTTTTAAAAAAACATTTCATTTTTCCACCCTAAGTTATAACTGACCTACAGTAAAATGCACAGATCCTAAGTGCATATTCTCATGAGTTTTGAAAATATATAGATCCATGTAACCAACACTCTAACCATATAAAGAACATTCCATCATAGTTCCCTGGTGTCCCTTTCCACTCAGTTGCTCCCCTACCACTTTCTATCATCAAACAGTTTTGTCCATTTTTGAAGTTCATACAGGTTGGTCTCTGCCTTTTTAATGCTTGTGTAGTATTCATGTCCCCTACTGGATATACAGGTTATTTCCAACAACACACATACACACGCAAGCGCACACATACATATTTGGGCTTACTTTTTGTATTAATTTGTGAGATCTTTTTTCACATTAGTGAGTATTCATCCCTTGGTTGGCTGCATTTTGTTAGTACTTTTTCCCACTGTCAAATCCTCTTCATTGTTCCAAAATAGTATATCAGTTATTTGTACATTCCAAATGTTATGGTATTTAAATTGGAATAAACAAAATTATGGGTAACTTTTTTCTCACATATCTGTTGCCTTAATCTTTTTAAAATAAATTATCACATGCTTCCTTGTGTAATCCAAAAAAGTGTTTCAATTTTGAAAAACATGAATGATAGCCATACACCAGTACTGAACATTTTAAAACAATTTCTGAATTACAGAATCATAAGGAGTCTAAGATGACCATCTTTGAGAAGGAAAACTTTATTGGACGCCAGTGGGAGATCTCTGATGACTACCCCTCCTTGCAAGCCATGGGTTGGCCCAACAACGAAGTCGGCTCCATGAAGATACAAAATGGGGCGTAAGTACAAAAACAGGGTTGGAATACACTTCAAAGTAATTCCTGAAGTTGCATCAATGGTTGTTTTAATCAGATTTCATATGTATTGGTATAGATGTCACATTCTAGTTATACATAATTTTGAATCACAAGTTCTTTATACCAACTACCACTTAAGGTTGCAGATTTATCTCCCCCAGACATGCCTCTATGGAAGAATTTATGTTCACTTATACCTCTTTTGATGATTAAGGCTAATCAACTAGCTGTAGCTGTATTATGCTTGCAAATAGTGCCTGACACATTTAGGATAGCTATATTTTTCTAAGACCAAAAGCATCCCATACCATTAAGTTGAGGAAAGAGGCTCAGATTTTGGGGTGTTAACCAGATTCCTAATTAGTTTTAATAATGAAATGTACTTTGAATTTCCCAGCTGGGTTTGCTACCAATATCCTGGATATCGTGGGTATCAGTATATCTTGGAATGTGACCATCACGGAGGAGACTATAAACATTGGAGAGAGTGGGGATCTCATGCCCAGACTTCCCAGATCCAATCGATACGCCGAATCCAACAGTAGCTGATTAAAAGCTCCAAGTACGATAATTCCTCAAGCATGAGACCTTGCTAAGCACTCTAGAATGAGTTTTATGTTCTGCTCACAGACATTGCTTTCAAATGTTAGCTGCTGAAATCCACAATAAACATCATTAAAAACAAAACAAAACTTTGTAGACTGAATTAACTACCATGCTTCACATAAATCACACCTATGTGGATGAGAATTTTTTTTTTCTGAGGTGGAGTTTCACTCTTGTTGCCCAGGCTGGAGTGCAATGGCGCTATCTCGGCTCACCACAACCTCTGCCTCCCGGATTCAAGAGATTCTGTCTCAGCCTCCCGAGTAGCTGGGATTACAGGCATGCACCACCACACCCAGCTAATTACTGTATTTTTAGTGGAGATGGGGTTTCTCTATGTTGGTCAGGCTGGTCTCGAACTCCCGACCTCAGGTGATTCTCCCGCCTCGGCCTCCCAAAGTGCTGAGATTACAGGCATGAGCCACCAACGCCCGGCCTGTGGATGAGAATTTTTGTTGTTGAGACAGGGTCTGTCACCCAGGCTGGAGTGCAGTGGTGCGATCTGGCTTAACTACAGTGTCGATCTCCTGGGCTCAAGTGATCCTCCTGCCTCAACCTCCTGAGTAGTTGGGACTACAGGCGCCTGCCACCGTGCCTGGCTAATTTTTGTACTTTTTGTAGAGATGAGGTCTCACTATGTTGCCCAGGCTGGTCTTTAACTCTTGGGCTCAAGTGATCCACCTACTGTGGCCTCCCAAAGTGCTGGGATTACAGGTGTTGAGCCACTGCACCTGCCTGGATGAGAATTTTTAGTTAAGCTTCCATAAAACTCCACATTCTCCTTGTGTCCTTGCAAGTCACTTACCAGGCCAAGGACAATTATTCCTTATCTCAAAGAACAATAAAGCATATGACCTAAATGTTATCAATCTCTATAGTGACTGACACTTTTGGTAAATGTTTTTATGTCCTTTCCTCCCGTCTCCTGCTCTTTCTAATAATGCTGAAGTTGGCATTGATTTTCCTTTCACCTTGTGACAAATCAGTACTATAGAAACAGGAAGTTTCTCCAGTGTGTACTGCCACATATTTCAACATAAAGTTATGAATAAATTCAGAATACTGGCAGCTTAACATTCTAGTTGCTTAACTGCTTAGCTCAATTTTGATTTATTTCAACTGGAAAAGCATAAGACTTAATGTCCTGCAAAAAGGCAGGATAGCTCTGGATTTTTCAATAAGCATGCTAATTCTAAGCACTGTAAAAACCTCTATGATTAAAAAAAAAAAAAAATTCACAGGACCATAGTACACTTAAGACTTAAATTCTTCACATATTTGACCCTTTGGAAAAAAATCATTATCAATATCACAAACTTAGTTTTCAGGTTTTTTTTTTTTTTTTTTTTTTTTTTTTACTTTTTATCAGCTGAATTTAAGATTCGTCAGTAAAGACTTTTTAAAAAATTAAAGCACACAAAAGATAACAAACACCTCAGAAACTTTAAAATTTTTTATTCAACAATGTACACTTATTGTCTCTCAATTTGATCTACAAATTTCTCAAGTTTTTTTTTTTTCTGATAAAATAAGTAAATCTGGGTATGGTTGTAGAGTGTTTGTAATTTATATTTTTAAAACACTGAACATGATGAAGTAAGACAACAATAAAGGAAGATCATCACGTAACTGACACTTCCTCAGAATCCATGACATCAGAAACAGCTATAGCAAATACCTAAGCATTTAGCAAAAGGGAAAATTTCTGGTCACTGTTCTTATATCTAGAAAAGACCTATATTTTTGACTGGGCAAAACAAACATTGAAACTTTTTTTGAGAGGGGGAAGGGAAAACATCCATTAACATAACTGTACTCCATTTATCATCCATTCCCCTAGATTAAGATGTAACTCAGCTCCTAAGTGCCTCTGCACAAGACAGAGAAATTACTTTGCTTTTCCAATAGGTTCTAAGACTGAACATAAGTGAACTACTGACAGATGCGGAAGAGGAACCATAGCCATCTAAGATGATGCTTGCTACACTCCTGCATTTCTGCCTTTTAAGGCCATGCAATTAATTATGGGTCACCTTTCGAGTCTTAACTGGATGACTTCGTTTTTAACTGCCACTATCAATGAAGATACATATAGAAGGGTTTTGCTGTGTCCTCAAAGGCAACATACTTGATGAAGAAGTAACCCTCTTCTGTACATTGAAAAAGCTATAAAATGGAAATATTTATTTTATATGTAGGAACACGGGGAAAATACCATCAGTAATATCTTCTACTTAAACATATTAGCCTCTCCTACAAAAGTCCTGAAGCAATTAAAAAAAAAGCTTTAAAAAAGATGATTTGACAAAACCTGGGCAGTACATCTATACATTATAAGTACACATACACACAAAGTAAAGCTATTTAGTACATGCACATTGCAGCACTTGAACCAAATGTACCCAATTTCTAAACTTGTTCTAATTAGCTTGGGCAATTTTTTAAAAGATACATGTTATCTTTAAAACCACCTGTGCTTTGATCTTACAAACAACTGAATAATTCTAATCTCAAGCCAGTCAATTCAGTAAACCAAATTTATGCAACAGCAATAAAAGTAAAAGGCTATCCTACCTTTAAACCAGCTTTAAGACATAAAATTGTCACCAAGTTCCATGTGACAAAAAAGGGTCTTTCAGTTTGAATTACTTTCCATTTCTATTTGATCAAATAAACCAAAATATTACTAAGGAAGAGCATCCAATGATTTGTAAAGCTGATAAAACTGCCCTGTTTCAAGAAAAGCCCTTTAATAGATACAAGTCAAGCTCTCGTTTAAATTGAACTTTATTAAAATAGGTGCCAGTTTTCCTCTCTCCTAGTTCCACTGATGAGCTAGCCCAGACCTATATAACTTTGAGCCAAGTTTCCAAAGATGGTAAAGCTAAGAACAGCAAAGTAATAAGGACAAATCGGTCACTTTTGGTAATGACACACAAATTAAACTTTCAAAACATGTGCATAGCTTTATTCATCTACTTAGATCTAACCTTTTCACGGAGCTTCGGCAAAATTCGAGTGTGCAAAATGCATTTCTAAAACGTAATGCAAGCAAAGCTTTCACATTTACACTGGCAGGAAATACAGAGAGAAACTAACAAGTCACATTAGGGAGAATTCAGATCTTTTTTTTTTTTTTTTAATGACAAGAATTGCACAGTTTATTATTTTGAGACAATTGTTGCAGACATAAATATTTTAAATTTTCTAAGCAAGGTGCTTTTAACAAAATTTTTAAAGTTGGAAAGAGCTGGTAACTTGGATCATAGCTCACGCAGAATTCCAAATTAAAGTGGACTCCATTATCTCCCTACATTTTGCAAACAATGCTTTGTATAACACTTCTTTAAAACACTAAAAGAGACAGCAAGCTGAAACTTTTTTCAAAGCACACAAGAAATGTTTACTTGAAGAAGGTGCTGAGGGGAGAAGAAAAGAGTGAAGAATCCTTTAATTATTTCCCACTACAGGACAGCCACTAATAGATTAAGAACAAAAAAGATACAACAAAAAAAGTAAATCACTTCCCCAGCTTATAAAATAGTTCCAGTTTGACAAGATCTATAACTTTAAACAGAGAGCACCAGTTGGGCAATAGAATGAGCATTTCATACTGCATAAAAATTAGTGAGGTGGTAAGAACCATCAACTATCTCAGGCATTACTACATGGCCTTTCCAATTCTTTTTTTTAATATACACGCAAGGCACATTGATATAAAAATAGATCTCTGGCCAACAAATATATTAAATAAGCAAATTAAAATTTTGGCTTTGCGATATTGGCAACATCAAAATATAACCAGATAGCTTTGGCCCACACATCTTTCTCATATTCCTCCACCTCATTTGGTGTTTCCCACCCATTATTTTGGGTTCAATCACCACCTTCAAGTTTGGGTATGTGCTTGAGAAATGACTTTTCTTCTTGTCAAGTAGCATTCTTACTAAAGTTTTCCTTTGCTAAGTAAAAAGACAAGAGAAACAGAATAGTTGGAGTTTTGATTGATTTGATTTAAACTAAATCTGATTGGTTCAGGGCAGCATTATTTCTTCTCTATATACAAACAAAATTAAGTCCCCACCTTACATAGACAAATGTTTTCTAAAAGATCAGCAACATGTCAATGACACCACATCCTTTAAGCCATTCTTCCCAATTCCTCTTTCTGAGGCAGAGAGAGGGAGTAATAGAAACAAAGCTAAGATTTAAACTATTTTCAGTAGTAGAAGACATTTAAGGCCAAAAAGTGTACTACTATTAACAGAATTCTTATATTCCTAAGTTATTGTCCTTCATAGGCCAATATCAGCTGAGAATTAGTTACTTGTACTGATTCCCTCCCAAAGAGAATTTTATAATTCACTCACTCTTGTTAGTGGCTGTGCTACAGTAAAGGTATCAAAGCAACCTATAGTATATGTATGGTATATAGTAATGTAAAAAGTGCATCACATTCTTGATTTTCAGTTTCTCATAGCAGCAGCAGGATTAATCTAAGACAGAAAACAGTTGTATTTTCATTCTTAAAATGCAACAGTATCTAATGAAATGTATTCAAGATCATGAAAGGATCCTCCTCTATGAAGGATAAATGAAAACAGACTAATAATAATAGACAAACAGGGTAAACTAAAGGCATTCATTCATATTTACATATTAAAACCACTTTTGTTAACACCAAATCTATACATCTAGCAAAAGAAATAAGCATTTTAAGAATAATGGAGACATTACTAAAGCAGTATCCATTTTCAGAGCCTTTGATTAGCACCTGAGGAAAAAAGGGTATATGGAAAGCTATATAATTTGCCCTCAAGTTAGTTTGTTGGTCTGGAGAGTATAACTTTGATATGCACTGAAAGTAAAACTAAATTGGAAAATAAATGTTTGTAGCTAGTTTAGTAAGGCTGTAGAAAAGGGATACTTGGCCGGGCACGGTGGCTCACACCTGTAATCCCAGCACGTTGGGAGGCCGAGGTGGGCAGATTGCCTGAGGTCAGGAGTTCAAGACCAGTCTAGCCAACATGGTGAAACCCCATCTCTACTAAGAATACAAATTAGCCTGGTATGGTGGTGTGCGCCTGTAATCCCAGCTACTCGGGAGGCTGAGGCAGGGGAATTGCTTGAACCAAGGGGATGGAGGTTGCAGTGAGCCAAGATTGCACCACTGTACTCCAGTCTGGGCAACAGAGAGTCCGTCTCAAAAAAAAAAGGGGGGGGGGGATACTGCAGTATTATAAAATGGCTTTAGAACTCTGGACATAACAAAATTGTATGGATAAATAGGGAAGTCTGAATCAGCATCCCAGGATGGCTGTTCCATAGTTTCTAGCCCATAACTGATGTACCATTCCCAGTAATGCAAAAGCAATATTCCAATCATGCTGCACTGGGTGTTTTCATCATGCAGACAACTGAAAATTCTATTCGGACTATTGCTGGCATCCTTTAACTACTTTAAGACCTTTCTTGAGCAGCAAAACGGTGTGAAATTTAAAACTCAGTAAAGCAATGCTTTTGAGTAGAGCCAATGATTCATCACTCTCCCAGGTGGTCCCGGTTCTCACAAAGGTGATATATATTTTAAAAGAAACATTTTAAAATACCAAAACAGAAGCCCACCTTTTTCACCATGAAAGAATCTTGGTGCTCTGTTGATTAATTACATTAGTAAAAATAACATCGATATTAAGAACTAATGTTAAGCTATGTGCCTCTGGCAAACTTAGAGCAGCTATTTATGCTTCTAATCTTTTCCTCTGCCTCTCCCTTTTAAACAAATTATCAAAATTTTCTGGGGGTGAAGGGGAGGAGAGCAAATCCTACGTTTTCCTTTCAAATCCAACAGTTAAGTCATGGGTAGGGTTATTAAGATACTGCCCTATCAGACTCTACCTTGACTGGTGTGGCATCAACCAATCTGACCCTAAGGACCATTGTATTTGTCCTATAGCATAACTGTTCTGCACAGTTAACATATTTATACAAGAGGGATCAGCTGTTATTTGAGGATATGGCCCAGTGGCATAACTATACTCGTAATACCTGGAAATTGGACTTTTAACCTATTTCTCTGAAGAGACCCTCGCAGGAATGACTCCCTCCTTATTTACAGTGGAATTTAAATTGAGTAAAGCCCCTTTCCAATAGCCATTTGATACCTGACAATTTCACACTAAATGGCTTTATTTTAAAAAGTTTACAGCAATTACAAAAGATAAATCATTAGATGCCTCTGATGTGGGGAAGCAACAAGTCTAACAACCAAGTATGAAATTACCCTTATGTAATGTTTTTTGAAAATTTGTATTGTGGACAACTCCCATAGTTGAGGTTTTCCCTAAAACTGTTATTTGTAAAACAATGCAGCACTTTTCCTTTATGAAGTTTCTGCAGATTGAGTAATGACTAGGTAAGCAGATGACTAAGGAGGACAGCAAAATTCTAAAATGGAGAAACTCTCTGGCCATTTATTTCAAAGAAAAAAAAATCTGTTATTAAATTCCTAGTTATTGGAATTTAATCCCCTCCTAGAAAGTAGAGGAGAAAGGGCTGGCTACCATAGATGCTGTAAATACACTTTATGTGAAGGTTCATTACTAAGGAGGTTAGAAGAAAGGCTATGTAATTAACTTCAGTTCAGCAAAGTGAGGGTGAATAAAGAGAAAGATAATACACCCTGTGTGTTTTGCGGGAAAAAGGGATTATTGAGGACACCTACAAGAGTGGTATGTGACACAGAAGCCTACAATAATCAAAACAGATTTAAAAAGAAATCTTCACCCATAATTAGTATCTTCATAGCTATTAAAAAAATAGGTCATAATTTCATTCTTAGTGCCATTTTTCAATACTACCCTTTTAAGGATTTAAACCACCTGACTTTTTTCTGTGTAATGAAAACAAATGGCACAAAATAAATACAAGTTCATTCTCTGAATACTAATGTCTTATACACATTCATTTACTAATTTTTAATATCTCCATCTTTTCCTCACACACACTCAACACACACATACACATACATACACACACACCCCTTTTTCAGTCTTTATAATGGAGGGATGTTAAAAATCCCCTCTAGACTGTATTTGGTTTATGCTACAGTACTAATACTCTGAGTTGGAGGAAAATTCTTTACACCAAACAATAACACGTTATTTAAATGTGCTAAATTAATCACAGCTGAAGTCTGTTTAGAAGCTTACACAAAATAATCAGAAAACAGATCAACTCTTAAGATTTTTTTTTTTAATAAGTGCTCTGTAAGGAATTGTGTGAGGACCTAAGGAGAAAGATTGCAACAAATAGAGTTAAGTGTTACCAAACAGCACAAAGAGATTTGTCCCAAAGTCCTGCTTGTACCTAGGCAATTAAGTCTATTAACCTAATGCCCCCAAAATACTGACAGTTAATATGATGGGGCACTAGGGTTCTCAGAAAGTTAACAGACATTCCTAACTACATACCTCTAACCATATAATCAAGGAACTTTCAGTGGAGAAATCAAAGTGAAATGTTGCATTGTTTCATTTAAAAGTGAGACTCTCCAAAACCTTTGGACAGACAGAGAAGTGATACATTCTTTTTGGCTTCTCCAAACACTGAGGCCTGAGGGATATGGAAAGAAATTAGAAAAGCAACAGCTTTCTAAAAATGTTCAATCAAGTGTTGCTTCTAAGTTAAAAAGCCCAATTCATGTGGGGGCTGGGTTTGTCTTTTTTTTTTCATTTTCAAATATATATTCATTCAATCTCTGTATGTCACAAACCCAGAAAGTTTCTTGTGAGTTGTGAGACAGAAGAACTTTAAAATTCCAGGCAAGCAAAATGGACATTTAAAAAGGGGGAGTGGTGAGGGGAATCTGGCCCTAAGGCGACAAGTGGTTACACAAGGCAATTGAACACACAGCAGAACTTTAAAACCTGTAAAACAAACTGGAGCCTTTTTTCCCTTTAATCAACCTTATATGTTTTTTTTAAACTTTTTGAAAATTTTTATTAAAAAAACACAAAAACACAGACTTTTTTCACTTCAGTTATGTGGTATGTTGCATTTTCCAGTTTGTTCAATGCTTTAAAGCTCAAGGATGCCTCTGCTTTCAATTGTACATGGGCCTGAAGCATCCTAGCTTTTGGCAAGCAGGCAGGAGACTCAACAAAAATCAAAATAGGAACAAGGCAGACTAAATGCAGGGCACATCTGTAAACATATTATACATTTGAAAATTACAATATCAGTAAAAGTGATACAGTTTACAGGTGAAATGAAACTATCTGGAACTGGCCTACCACAAGTTTCTGAACCTGGACTGATACAATAAGTTATTTTATATATATATATATATTATGTATAAAAAAAAGTTTTGTTTACATCAAGTGGAATTGGCAATCCATGCTTATACTTTTAAAATCTAAGCAGGGCAGAAATCCAGACTAAAAAGATAGTTACTCTACTCTATGTTGAGTCCAACAGCTTCTTTCATGAACTACTTGTTTTAAAAGCCTCAAATAATCAACAAAACAAGAAAACCCATCCATACTACAGTCACTCAAAACTGGACATTTCTAGGGGTAGAGCAAAAGTAGTTACTTTCTCCCCAAATACCCCAGGGGATCCAGTCTACTTTTATCAGAAGACTACAACTCTTTATATAAATGCCCTGATATTTTAACCTGTATTTGACATACATGGATATACTAATTTCTGTGTGTGTGATGTGATGCTGTGTCAGGCCAGACAACTTGTTATTATGCTACTAACATCACCCAATCTCAATTGGACCCTTAATTTCTGCACACACACACAAAAATTTATTTTAGCATGCTATACACAAGCTGCAGTGCAACAGGATGGCAATGTAATAAGACAGGGCTAATGCTCTTCTCTGCCCCAAAGAAAATTTCCAGAATTTCACATTATTTTCCTTAAAAACCCATCTTGCTCTAGTAATAAAATATATTTATTAAGATATAATTAGAAGCTAATAAGCTCAGAAGTATAGTTTGCATGAAAACATACCTTCTACAGTCAGGGTTTATTACCTTCTCACTGGCTAAAAACATGAAAAGTTTTAGTTTTCATGGACTTTTTACTTCCCCTTTTAGATTTTTTTGAGAAATTAAAAGAGAATTTACAGAAAGGTCTAAGTTTGTCTTAAATGTTTGATGAAAAATAAGGAAAACAGCACATTTAGTGTTAGTGACAGAGAGCAAGTCTGGAGCACCTACAGTTGAAAAGCAGAATATATTTTTGCTCCCAGTTATACAATTACATTAAAATATGGGCACAGGAATATTTTTCCAGATTGTATATCTAAGCCAAATGCTTGTTCTGCAACTTTTCTTTAAATGACACGCATAGATTCTTCAGTTGTTAAAGTCCAATATGTAACCAAAGCCAAGTTAACTATGTACCATCAACTATTCCAGAATTGTAGAACTTCAATGCCCTCCCCTATCCCCCCACCCCACAAAAAATAAATGGAAAGAAATAAAGTATTCCCCCAACACCCCACAGAGGCCGCTTAACTCCTGGCAAGACATGCAAATCATATTCGCTAAAAAAATACACCCTGCTAACTTCAAGGCATTTATCCAGCATTCTCGCAGGGCTTAATTAAAGTAAAACCAAAAAGATCAAGGGAGGAGTGGGGGAAAATGTTGAATCATTCTGGGTTCCCCGTGATTAGTGTATCACTTCAGTCACAGAACAAGATACAGAGATCTTTTAAGTGGATTTGCCTTTCCAGTGGGTCATTTGTTGCCCAAGTTGATGACAGCAGGAACTTTAGAACCACACTTGTTAAGTCTGTATTCATTAATCACTTGCATTCACACTTAAAAACAAAAACTAACAGAAGAAAAAAAACCTATTCAGTACCGGAGATTAAATAACCATGTGTAGTCTCTTGAAATAAATTTGATTCCTTAAGAAGTCTAATTACTTTCAGTTGCCTTTTTTAAATAACTATATATATATATATGTATATATATATATTTGTATATATTATCCTGTGATTCTACTTATGGTTCCTCTGCTGCGTTGAAGATCTAGGAGCATAAAAGCCTTGTGTCCCCCATGAACGATGGCTCTAATGCTGCAGAAAGGTTACGAATAGGCAGTCTGGTCCTTCATTGATCTGGACTATCCATGGCTTCATTGTAAGTGATTATCCTTTTGGGATCTAGAAAGGTTAAAAAATAAAAATAAAAATAAGTTCTAGAACATCAAAATACCCATGTTCCAATAACAAATCCCAAATAACCATCATTTAAATCGCCCCATTTTTTTATGAAAACAAAACTTCAAGCCCATTTCCTCTTTGTACTAACACACATATGATCCAGTTTCTCAACCTGGAAGTAGCTGTTTGGAATTCCAATGAATTCCAAGTACAGGGTCCTCTAGACAGTGAGGGCCTCAACTCCTACAGATCAGAGATGGTTGAGTTCACTTAATAAGAGTTTTATGTACTTCTACTGATTACAAAAGCAGTGTATTTGAAAACAGCAGCCAAAGAAAAAAGCTTGTCACCAATAATCCAATATTAAAAGAAACACTTGGATTTTTCTTTTGTTGTTCTCAGCAAATGAAGTCAAAATTTATTTATTTATTTATTTATTTATTTTTGAGATGGAGTCTGGCTCTGTCGCCCAGGCTGGAGTGCAGTGGCACGATCTCGGCTCACTGCAAGCTCCGCCCCCCAGGTTCACGCCATTCTCCTGCCTCAGCCTCCGGAGTAGCTAGGACTACAAGTGCCCGCCACTTTGCCCGGCTAGTTTTTTTTTTTTTTGTACTTTTTAGTAGAGACGGGGTTTCACCGTGTTTGCCAGGATGGTCTCGATCTCCTGACCTCGTGATCCGCCCGTCTTGGCCTCCCAAAGTGCTGGGATTACAGGCTTGAGCCACCGCACCCGGCCCGTCAAAATTTATTTTAACCAGTGTGGGAACTATCTAAGTAAAACCTGGCACCAAAAACTTGACATTAAATTAATTAGCAAAACTACTAATTCAGTCCTAATCAAGGCTTACTCAATTTCCCACAGTAACACCAGCCTTTATTCTCAGCAGTAACAGAAGCCTATGGATCTTTCAGATTCAAAATATAAAACTGTTAGAATGTGTCTGGACAAAGACTCCAGGGTTATTCTAAATTCTTACTATTTAGCTGCATGCTCCCCTCTTCTGGAGGGGCACTGTTTTTATTATATATATACTATTTTATATATATATATACACACACACACACACACGTAATTTCTACCTATCCTAAGAACTTTTTCAAGTATACATGCTTTAAAAAAAAAAAAAAAAAAAGGCAAGTCAATACAACTGGTTACCCAATAGAAAATTTTAAAGGCCTGAAAATAATATTGGAAAAACTCAAGTCCACTTCAGCCTAACAATCAATCTAGCTTAGTCCAGAGATAATATAATAATATCCTTTCTGGGACTCCTAGGGCCACCCACTGGAAACCCTCCATGAAGAACATGCTCATTCCAAAGAGTTAATGGCCATTTTACAGTAAAGACAGGTAGGTCTACTTTTTCGGGTATATTTTCTTTTCCTTTTTTTTTTGGCGAAGTTTCGTTCCTGTTGCCCAGGCTGGAGAGCAATGGTGTGATCTCAGCTCACTGCAACCTCCATCTCTCATGTTCAAGCGATTCTCCTGGTTCCGCCTCTCTAGTAGCTGGGATTTACAGGCATGTGCCACCACGCCTGGCTAATTTTGTTTTAGTAGAAATGGGGTTTCACCATGCTGGCCAGACTGGTCTTGAACTCCTGAACCTCAGGTGATCCACCTGCCTCCGCCTCCCAAAGTGCTGGGATTACAAGTGTGAGCCACCGTGCCCAGCCTGCAGGGTGTATTTTCCAGTCTGTTTTTTTCATTTGTTTGGTAAGATACACAGAAAGTAACTCCAGAAGAAAGAGCAAAGTTGGGAAATCAGGGGAACCTACATTCTAGTCCTGCCACTTTCTAGTTTATAGGAACCTCACTGGAACTCATTTTCCTAATACGTAAAATAAGAGAATTTCTTACACATTTCAAGTTCTGAAATTCTAGGAATTTCACATCCATCTGAAACTCACTTGTATTAATGAGCAAAGTAAATGAGGAATAGGATACAATTCAGTTCCATGGTTCAAAAACCCAAATCTATTGTCAGTGACTACTACAAAACTCTCACTTTATTTCATGTATTCCACAATAATCATATTTTAATATATTCAGGAAGAAGGTACACAATAATCAGGATAATCTATTTTAATTTTTAACCATCTTTTCAGAGAATATCCAGCCCAGATAAGGCTCCTATAACAGCTAATATTTTTCTGAACTATGAATTTCAGTTCTTAGGCTATTTGTTGTCTACCACACAAATACAGAGAAAGACCAGCCAAAGTGGAAATACTTATTCATGTTGGTTTCCCACATTAAAAACATTTATGGCTTGTCTTACTTTCATAACCAGGAGGGGAAAAAAAATCATTCGTATCTTTACCTAGTAGGTAAAGAATACCTTCCTGTTTTTTTCACTTACAGTATTGCCCCATCCTCACCAGTCGTGGTATGGTAGTATCGTTTTGTCGCTTTTTCTTTTTTCATATTCACTCTTAATACTATCACTTTTTTTTTTTCTTTAAGATGGAGTTTCACTCTTGTTGTCCAGGCTGGAGTGCAATGGTACAATCTCAGCTCACCGCAACCTCCGCCTCCTGGGTTCAAGTGATTCTCCTGCCTCAGCCTCCCGAGTAGCTGTGATTATAGGCACCTGCCACCATGCCCAGCTAATTTTTGTATTTTTAGTAAAGATGGGGTTTAACCATGTTGGCCAGGCTGGTCTTGAACTCCTGACCTCGGGTGATCCACCCGCCTCAGCCTCCCAAAGTGTTGGGATCACAGTTGTGAGCCACCGCGCCTGGCCCTACATTTTTTTTTTTTTGAGACAGAGTCTTGCTCTGTTGCCCAGGCTGGAGTGCAGTGGCATGATCTCGGCTCACTGCAAGCTCTGCCTCCCAGGTTCATGCCATTCTCCTACTCAGGAGGTGGGACTATAGGCACCCGCCATCAAGCCTGGCGAATTTTTTTTTGTATTTTTAGTAGAGGCGGGGTTTCACCATGTTAGCCAGGATGGTCTCGATCTCCTGACCTTGTGATCCGCCCGCCTTGGCCTCCCAAAGTGCTGGGTTGCACTCCAGCCTGGGCGACAGAGCGAGACTCCGTCTCAAAAAAAAAAAAGAGAGAGATGGGGTCTGGCTATGCTGCCCAGGCTGGTCTTGAACCCCTGGACTTCAGCAATCCTCCCACCTTGGCCTCCCAAAGTGTTGGGATTACAGGCATGAGCCACCCAGTCCAGTTGCTAGTGCCTTTTGATTATAGTTATTAAATAACTCAAAATACAAAGTCTATTTGGTAAATTACCACCCATCTGTTAATCCCACCCAAAAATAATGTCCAGTGATTACTTATTAGTGACATTTTAAGTAATCTAATCATTCTTACCTTGCTTCTGCAAATTCCAAATAGATTCCATTTCTGCAAAGAAAAAAAGAGAAATACATACTAAGTTTTGGTGAACAAAGTTTGAAGCTATGTTTTTCATTTTAAATCTAAAAATCCTAGGCTGATTTACTGCCAGACCGGAGGTAGGGCTGAAAATGGCAAAATTGTATGATGCTCAGACAAAGCATTCACATTTTCCTATGATTTTTTTTTTTTTAAAAGACATGGTCTTGCTCTGTTACTGCAGCCTCCTAGGCTCAAGCTATCCTCCCACCTCAGCCTCTTAACTACAGCTGCATGCCATCACACCCAGCTAATTTTTTTTTTTCCTGGTAGAGACAGGGTCTGTTGCCCAGGCTGGTCCTCCCACCTCAGGTGTGAACCTGGCTCCTGTAATTCTTTTTTTTCTTTTGAGACTGAGTTTCACTCTTTGTTGCCCATGATGGAGTGAAGTGGCCTGATCTCAGCTCACTGCAACCTCTGCCTCCCGGGTTCCAGCAATTCTCCTGTCTCAACCTCCCAAGTAGCTAGGTTTACAGGTGCCCACCACTACACCCAGCTAATTTTTGTATTTTTAGTAAAGACAGGGTTTCACCATGTTGGCCAGGCTGGTCTGGAACTCCTGACCTCAGGTGATCCGCCCACCTCAGTCTCCCAAATGCTGGGATCACAGGTGTGAGCCATTGTGCCTGCCCAGCTGGCTCTTATAATTCTTAAGTGTCATGTAGATTATTATTATCTGAAATCAAACTGCAAGAATAATTTTGTCTTCACAAATTGTAAGGATACGCAAGAAGCATGCTACAGATAAAATAATACTTCTCCTAACAGCTCATCATTATTTAAAAAACACCAAGTATTTCTTGGTAATCCACTGACTCCTCAATGAGGTGCCCAAATTTTTTGAACAAAGCATTCATCAAATTTGACTAATTAAAATTGACGCTTAATTAGTTTAACCATTCAGGCAAGTGGTTCTAACCTCTAAACCACACCTTTCTTTCTTTCTTTTTTTTTTTTTTTTTTTTTTTTGAGACGGAGTCTCGCTGTGTCGCCCAGGCTGGAGTGCAGTGGCCGGATCTCAGCTCATTGCAAGCTCCGCCTCCCGGGTTTTTACGCCATTCTCCTGCCTCAGCCTCCCGAGTAGCTGGGACTACAGGCGCCCACCACCTCGCCCGGCTAGTTTTCTGTATTTTTTAGTAGAGACGGGGTTTCACCGTGTTAGCCAGGATGGTCTCGAACTCCTGACATCGTGATCCGCCCGTCTCGGCCTCCCAAAGTGCTGGGATTACAGGCTTGAGCCACCGCGCCCGGCCACCTTTCTTTCTTTTTTTGAGACAGTTTCACTCTTGTTGCCCAGGCTGGAACACAATGGCGCGATCTCGGCTCGCGGCAACCTCCGCCTCCCAGGTTCAAGTGATTCTCCTGTCTCAGTCTCCCAAGTAGTGAGGATTACAGGCATGCGCCACCACACCCAGTTAATTTTTTTTTTTTTTTTTTTTTTTAAGTAGAAACAGGGTTTCTCCTTGTTGGTCAGGCTGGTCTAGAATTCTCGACCTCAAGTGATCTGCCCACCTCAGCCTCCCAAAGCGTGAGCCACCGCGCCCAGCCCTAACCACACCTCTTATTTTAACCTATAAGGTCAAAATGCCAATCCACACCTATTATTAAAGGCACACAATCCCCATTTGTTCCAATTTCATCCAAAATGTCTACAATGTGCTTAGTTTGGCATCTTAAAATAAGAAAATTATGTAGATGTCCAAATTATAATGACATACAGAGAATGCAGTTAAAAACTCTACCTGTGATACATGAAAGCTTCAGCTATATATAGTCAATAGTAGTTGAATATTACACAAGAACCAAATAATTGGACCTTGAAAGGAAATATTCTATCTGGAGATTAACACAAACTACTTAGTAATAGAAATGAACTATAACAAACGTTAAGGATAAATAGTCTTTCTGTAGTAATAAAACTATCATTTTGAAACGACAAAAAGATTATTTTAACCCTGCTTAACTGTTATGTGTAACTACATTCCAATTTAACAGCAATCAATTATAATTAAAGAAAAGTAAAACCGAAACTCATTAAGATGGGATACATCTAGACTTGGGTTACAGTTAAGGCACAACATAATCCCTCCATAGGACTATAAGATACAGATCTAAAATTATTATTTTCTGATTGTATGTGTATAAATAGGGGCCGGGAATGGTGGAATCATATTCCTATTTTCTCTCCCCACTCCCCAAGCAAAAATTAAAACTGTGTCTAAAAACCAGTATTTTTTTTTTTTTTTTTTGCGCAGGGGGCAGTGAGCAGGGGGACAAGGTCTTGCTCTGCAGCCCAGGCTGGAGTACAGTGGCATAATCATGGCTCACTGCAGCCTCAAACTCCTGAGCTCATCAAGTGATCCTCCTGCCTCAGCCTCCCAGGTAGCTGGGACCGCAGATACATACCATTTGTAGAGATGGGGTCTTGCTATGTTGCTCAGGCTGGTCTTTAACTCTTGGGCTCAAGCAATCCTCCCTGCTGGGATTATAGGCGTGAGCCACCAAGCCTGGCACTTTTTTTTTTTTTTTTGAGACAGAGTCTTGCTCTGTCACCCAGGCCAGAGCGCAGTGGCGCGATCTCGGCTCACTGCGAGCTCCACCTCCCGAGTTCATGCCATTCTCCTGCCTCAGCCTCCCGAGTAGCTGGGACTACAGGCACCCGCCACCACGCCCAGCTAATTTTTTGTATTTTTAGTAGAGACAGGGTATCACCGTATTAGCCAGGGTGGTCTTGAACTCCTGACGTCGTGATCCACCCGCCTCAGCCTCCCAAAGTGCTGGGATTACAGGCATGAGTCACTGCACCCAGCCAAGCCTGACACTTTTAAAAAGTATTTTTTACAGTACTCTCAGCCTTTTGAAAATTTGTCAGATCCATATATTGGGATCAATTAATAATTCAGGATGAACAAGATAATTATCCAGATAAAATCCCATTCAATATATCATACTGATTCCCTGATTAAACCAAATCTGGGAGTATGCAGAAAAACTGCCAATTGTCCAAGTTTAGTTGTATGGTATGGTATGTCCATCAAATCTCTGCACAGACACCTATACAAAGAAAGGCAGGAAAATTCCCTTTCTCCTGAGAGGTCTAAAAAGGGGAGAACTATCTAATCTGGAGGAAAAAAAAAAAAAAAAAAAGATGACGGTCGGGAATTCTACTCATAGAAATCATACTTATCACTTTTTTTCCATTAGTTTCAAACAATGAGGAACAGTTAAATGGTCTTTATTATCTTACAAATTTCTGGATTTCAAAATAGCCTATTTTAACAAGTCCAAATATAAGCTTTCTCTTGGTTGACCTACTGCAAAAAAACTGATCCAATACAACCAATATTTTTTATTTTAGTTAAAGCACAGAATTTTCATATTTTTTAGCCAATAAACTCCTGAAGAATTTTGTATATAGTAATAACTTGATACTCATTTTGTCTACTGCAAAGATAAATCTATACTTAGTTGTATGTTGAAAAAAATAGAGATAGTCCGGGTGTAGTGGCTCATGCCTGTAATCCCAGTACTTTGGGAGGCCAAGGCAGGAGGATCACTTGAGGGACCAGCCTGGGCAACACAGGGAGACCCTGTCTCCTATTATTAAAAAATAAAAAAAAAAGAAAAAAAAAAAAGAAAAAAAAAGGAAAGAAAAAAAGTTAACCCAACTTTTCTTTTTTTTTTTTTTTTTTTTTTTTTTTTTTTTGAGACGGAGTCTCGCTCTGTCACCCAGGCTGGAGTGCAGTGGCCGGATCTCAGCTCACTGCAAGCTCCGCCTCCCGGGTTTACGCCATTCTCCGGCCTCAGCCTCCCGAGTAGCTGGGACTACAGGCGCCCACCACCTCGCCCGGCTAGTTTTTTGTATTTCTTAATAGAGACGGGGTTTCACCGTGTTAGCCAGGATGGTCTCGATCTCCTGACGTCGTGATCCGCCCGTCTCGGCCTCCCAAAGTGCTGGGATTACAGGCTTGAGCCACCGCGCCCGGCAACCCAACTTTTCATGTTACCCACCTATAAATAACATTTTCTTTTTTCTTCCCCACTGGAAACTCAACCTGTCCTTGCACTTTCCCCCTTTTTTTTGAGAATACACTTCAGAGTCACAGTAACAAACACATTGCTTTAAAAACAAAGCAAACATACACATTTTAGAATAAAGAAGACAAAACAACTATTTACAAACACCCAATTTAACAAGCTGAAGACACTTCTTTACCACAGCTGAAGGTTTTACTCAAATACTATACATTTAAAAATGATTTATGATAAAATGTTACTACCCTTAAATGTGAGCTCTGGAGTAGTGAATTTCATCATGACTTCTGAGGGGGAAATAGGGATGTATGATGTACCTATAAAACTAGCCATGAAGCAAGCCAACTTCTAGCCAAGAAATAAATCAGCATATTCCTAGTGCGGTGGCTCATACCTTTAATCTCAGCATTTTGGGAGGCCGAGGCAGGCAGATCACAAGGTAAAGAGTTTGAGACCTGCCTGGCCAACATGGTGAAACCCCATCTGCTAAAAATACAAAAAATAGTCGGGCATGGTGGCACATGCTTGTAATCCCAGCTACTGAGGAGGCTGAGGCAGGAGAATCGCTTGAACACAGGAGGCGGAGGTTGCAGTGAGCCGAATTCGCGCCACTGCCCTGCAGCCTGGGCAAAAGAGTGAGACTCCATCTCAAAAAAAAGAAAGAAAAAAAGAAAGAAAGAAATCAGCATTATCAGAAATGCTGAACTGAGAACTGAATGCAATTTCCCTTCCTGTTACTTAATATTAATTACTTCTTTCACTACTAGTAACTTCATTTCCTTGATCAAAATTTAAAAGTTTCCCCAAAACTCAAACAAGGTTAGGATCAGAAAGAGAAAATGAATCAAATAGCATTTACATGATGCTATGCTTAACCTTAACAAAACTAACAAGAAATGACATGGCCGGGCGCGGTAGCTCACGCCTATAATCCCAGCACTTTGTGAGACCAAGGCAGGTGGATCACCTGAGGTCAGGAGTTCGAGACCAGCCTCACCCAACATGGTAAAACCTCATGTCTACTAAAAACACAAAAAAGTTAGCCAGGCATGGTGGCGGGCACCTGTAGTCCCAGCTACTTGGGAGGCTGAGACAGGAGAATCACTTGAACGCGGGAGGCGGAGATTGCAGTGAGCCCAGATCACGCCACTGCATTCCAGCTTGAGCAACAGAGCAAGGCTGTCTCAAAAAAAAAAAAAAAAAAAAAAAAAGAAATGACATTATCGATAGAACACATAGGAAAGGGCTGACATTACATTCTGTCCTCTTTTAGGTTACCTAAGTCTCAACTCAGAGTTTAAATATGAAATGTGTTCGTTTGTGATTTTTTTTTTTGAGACAGAGTCTCGCTCTGTCACCCAAGCTGGAGTGCAGTGATGCTATCTTGGCTCACTGCAAGCTCTACCTCCAGGGTTCACGCCATTCTCCTGCCTCAGCCTCCCAAGTAGCTGGGACTATAGGTGCCTGCCACCATGCCCAGCTAATTTTTTGTATTTTTAGTAGAGACGGGGTTTCACCGTGTTAGCTAGGATGGTCCCTATCTCCTGACCTTGTGATCCGCCCACCTTGGCCTCCCAAAGTGCTGGGATTACAGGCGTAAGCCACCGCGCCTGGCCCCTCATTTGTGTAATTTAATGTTTTGACTATCCCGAGAAGCAAAGCAAGTGAATAGTATAAAGAAGGCTAAGGAAGGCAATTTGAATTATACAAAATCATCATACACGTACAAGTTCAGTATCCTTATCTGAAATGTTTGGGACCAGAAGTGTTCTAGATTTTGGAATGTTTCCATTATATTATTGGACAAGGAGCATTTTCTTTTTGAACATCATGTCAGTACTGAAAAAATTTTGGATCTCAAAGCATTCTGGATCTTAGAGTCTCAGATTTGGGATGCTCCACCTCAGTAACTGATTCTTTGGGGTTTTTTTTCTTTTTCTTTTTCTTTTTTTGAGAGAATCTCGCTCTGTCGCCCAGGCTGGAGTGCAATAGTAAGATCTCGGCTCACTGCAATCTCTGCCTCCCGGGTTCAAGCGATTCTTCTGCCTCAGCCTCCCAAGTAGCTGGGACTACAGGCGCACGTCACCATACCCAGCTAATTTTTGTAGTTTTAGTGGAGACAGGGTTTTATCATGTTGGCCAGGCTGGTCTTGGAACTCCTGACCTTGTGATCCGTCCGCCTCGGTCCCCCAAAGTGCTGGGATTACAGGCGTGAGCCATCACACCCGGCCAATTTTTGTATTTTTAGTAGAGACAGGTTCTGCCATGTTGGCCAGGTTAGTCTCAAACTCCTGACCTCAGGTGATCCACCTGCCTTGGCCTCCCAAAGTGCTGGGACTACAGGCATGAGCCATCACACCCAGCCTTGATCTTTTAACACTGCTCTCTTCTACACACACAGACACATCACAAAATCTAACTTGCCAGTTCTTTCTGAAGAGTGATCACAGCATCTAATTATGCAAATATTTATTGAGAAATGCCCACAGGGCCAGACCTAATAGAACCTAAGTAAAAGTTTTTGCTCCTAAGATATACCAAGTATATCTTAAGAGCAAAATCCTGTATTTTAAATCACTACCACCACCCAATCTGAAATTTCTTTATATCAAAACTTATATTTAGCTACGCCACTCAAATGAAAAGTTAATGTTCAATTTCCTAGAGCAGACTTTCTACGTAATACCACCCTATCACAATGCTTCCTATAGCGAAATGTCCACTTATCCACAAGTTCTTAATTCCAAGTTGATTGAAAAAAAATACTACTCACCAGCTCAGGGTATAGATGCAAAACCACAAAGAATCTGCCCTCTGTGAGCTTATTCTAGTAAGCAACTTCATTTGGGAGGGTGGGTTATCGGCAAGAGCATCAGCAATGAACAAAGGTTAGTGGTATGTGTGTGCTTTAACAAGGTGTGTTTGAGCAGGGGTGAACAAACGATTACTATCCACCATCTGTTTTTGCAAATTAAATTTTAATGAGGGCCTGTGGTGGTTCAGACCTGTAACTGCAGCACTTTGGGAGGCAGAGGCGGGAGGATCACTTGAGACCAGCCTTAGCATGATGGTGAGACCCTGTGTCTACAAAACATTTAAAAACTAGCTGGGTGTGCTAACAGCACATGCTTGTAGTCTGTTACTCAGGAGGCTGAGGCAAGAGGATTGCTTGAGTCTAAGAATTCAAGGAGACAGTGAGCTACGATCATGCCACTGCACTCCAGCCTAGGCAATATAGTGAGAAAACCGTGTCTTAAAAAACAAAAAAAAAGTTTTAATGGAACACAGCCACATCCACTGTATATGTACCATCTATGACTGCTTTTGAGCTACAATGCAGAACCAAGTATTGAGTGGTTGCAACAAAGACGCTATGGTTCACAAAGTCACTAAGAAAGAGATTTAAAGAACATTATTCAGGGGACAGAGTAAAAAGCTACATATGAAATAAAGTTTATTACTTAATCATATAGGTGAAGGGAAGCCACTGAAGAAATCTAAGGTTATTGTACTAAATAGTGATGGTTCTTCCAGGTAATGAACAGAACAGAACAGATGAAGTGACAATATAGAGAGACAGCCCAATAAATGTTAAGAAGAAATGAAGACAGTATCTGAGATAGAAAAGAAAAAAATGGAGCTCTTAGAGAAATGGTCCATATAATCTAATGACAAAAAATTGGGTTAATGCTAATTCACTAAGGGCAGGAAAGAAAAAGCAGGTTTTGGAAGAGAATGAATTCAATTTAATATATATAGAATTGCAGCGATGATGTGGAATATATATGGTCTGAACTCAAGGTTTTTTTTTGTTTGTTTTTTTGAGACAGAGTTTCACTCTTGTTACCCACACTGGAGTGCAATGGCTCGATCTCGGCTCACTGCAACCTCCACCTCCTGGGTTCAGGTGATTCTCCTGCTCCAGTCTCCCAAGTGGCTGGGATTATAGGCATGTGCCACCATACCTGGCTAACTTTTTATGTTTTTTTGTACAAACAGAGTTTCACCATGCTGGCCAGGCTGGTCTCGAACTCCCGACCTCAGGTGATCCACCTGCCTTGGCCTCCCAAAGTGCTGGGATTACAGGAGTGAGCTACCACGCCTGGCCTCTGAAGAAGTCTTAAGATTATCCAGAGAAATTGACGTAACATGAAAAGGGAACTCAAAGAACATTTGAGAAACAGAGAATGACCCCAAGACAGTTATAGTGAAGGTGTAGGATATAAGAGTGGGTAGAGTCAAGGAAATTCAAACTAAGGAATTTACAGAGGCAATGTTCACGACTCTGGTAAATCTTAACCAAAGGTAAGACACTTGCAACTTTCTGGTTATCTATCTCTTTTTCTCTAGCCCAATGTCATTGCCCTGGCTCAAGCAGTAGTATCTTTTGCATGTTTATGCAGTTGCCTTTTAACTGGCCTCCTTTGCCATTACTCAGGCCTCACTTTCCTTTAAAAATATAAATCTGGGCCGGGCGTGGTGGCTCAAGCCTGTAATCCCAGCACTTTGGGAGGCCGAGACGGGCGGATCACGAGGTCAGGAGATCGAGACCATCCTGGCTAACACGGTGAAACCCCGTCTCTACTAAAAATACAAAAAACTAGCCGGGCGAGGTGGCGGGCGCCTGTAGTCCCAGCTACTCGGGAGGCTGAGGCAGGAGAATGGCGTAAACCCGGGAGGCGGAGCTTGCAGTGAGCTGAGATCCGGCCACTGCACTCCAGCCCGGGCTACAGAGCAAGACTCCGTCTCAAAAAAAAAAAAATAAAAATAAATAAATAAATAAATAAATCTGTTAGCCAGGTGCAGTGGCTCATGCCTGTAATCCCAGCACTTTGGGAGGCCAAGGCGGGCAGATCACTTGCGGTCAGGAGTTCAAGGCCAGCCTGACCAACTTGGTGAAACCCTGTCTCTACTAAGAATACAAAAATGAGCCGGGCGTGGTGGTGCACACCTGTAATCCCAGCTACTCAGGAGGCTGAGGCAAGAGAATCGCTTGAACCCAGGAGGCAGAGGTTGCAGTGAGCCAAGATCGCGCCATGGTACCTAGGTGACACAGACAGACTCCGTCTCAAACATATATAGAGAAATCTGAAAGTGACCACACTGCTCAAAACTTTTCAATGGATTCTCACTGCCTACAGCAAAAGCTACTAGCACTGTGAAATTGAATTTGTATCTCCTGGCACCTGACACAATAGCTAGTACATCAACATATTAATTAGATAACTCAGTTATCTAATTATAAAGGACTTTAAACTTGTACTATTCACCTTCCTTTAAACAAACTGAATGGCTGGCAATCTTCAAACACTATTATTTCTTCCACCTAAAGTAATCTTACTATCTGGGCACAATAGACAGACTAACGCCCACTTCTTTTTGGAATCCTGACTGCCCTTCCCTCACCCTGCCCCCACCTTACGGGTTCCAACTACATTTGGCACAATCCTGGCTCACTGCAACCTCCATCTCTCAGGTTCAAGCGATTCCCCTGCCTTAGTCTCCTGAGTAGCTGGGACTACACGCACGTGCCACCATGCCAGGCTAATTTTTGTATATTTTTTTAGGAGAGATGGGGGTCTCACCATGTTGGCCAGGGTGGTCTCTAACTCCTGACCTCAAGTGATCCGCCAGCCTTGGCCTCTCAAAGTGCTGGGATTATAGGTGTGAGCCACTGTGCCCAGCCAACAAGAGTAATACATTTCTTTCCATGTGTTTCTCTATTAGACCAAGTTTCTCAATGACACAAACCCTCACCTTTCATCTATTTATCACTACTGCTTCCCACAGGGCTTGGTGCAATAAGTAAATACTGAGTTGAACAAATACTATTCATAAATCAGCCAGGAAGTAATAATATAACTGTAAACAGTATTAGGTAGACCCATTTGGCATTGCTCACACTCAACTTCTGACCTACAAAAACAGCAATTTCATATAATCAAACCAAACAGATCCGGCATTTAATTATTAAATCCCTCATGGAAGCTAAAAGGGCTAAAGCTAACTAGAAGCTTATTTTTTGCATTTAAAAATGAATAATACCATTGTCTCAGCTAATAGAACATTTTGTTTGTTTTTTGAGATAGTCTTGCTCTGACACCCAGACTAGAGTGCAGCAGCACAATCTCGGTTCACAGCAACCTCTGCCTCCTAGGTTCAAGAGATTCTCCTGCCTAAGCCTCCAGAGTAGCTGGGACTACTCTACAGGCTCACGCTACTATGCCTGGCTCATTTTTATATTTTTAGTAGAGACCGGGTTTCACCACACTGGCCACGCTGGTCTCAAACTCCTGACCTCAGGGGATCCGCCCACCTCAGCCTCCCAAAGTGCTGGGATTTGCATGTGCCACTGTGCCTGAACCTAGAACATCTTTTAAAAATTAACATCTAAAGTAAATGGCTCCACCAGAGATAGAGAATAAATCAAACATAATGCCAAACAAACTGACTCCCACAACTGAGAACCCCCAAATCAATTTATCACTAATCATGCTTTCCAATACCTTATTAAGACATTTTGGATCAAATCCTGTACAATTCGGCAAGGATGATATGATAAATTAAAATTCTGCTTTTCCCCTTTAATTCAGATTTGCCCATTTTTTGGATGATTACAGGTTATTATACCATGTTTTGCTGTTCTGATTTCCTTTTTCTTAACCAGTCTGCCATACTTGCCTATTCTTTTACAAAGAAGCTTGTCAGAAATTTCTACCACCCTTTTTCAGTTTGACAATACCCAGAGAGAAATATAGCCATGTTTTCAGGCCACGTGCAGTGGCTTATGGCTCTAAACCCAGCACTTTGGGAGGCCAAGGTGGGTGGATCACCAGAGGTCAGGAGTTTTTGAGACCAGCCTGACCAACATGGTGAAACCTCAGTGTCTACTAAAAATACAAAATTAGCCGAGCGTGGTGATGCACGCCTGTAATCCCAGCTACTCAGGAGGCTGAGGCAGATCACTTGAGCCCAGGAGGCAGAGGTTGCAGTGAGTCGAGATCACGCCATTGGACTCCAGCCTGGGCAACAAGAGTGAAATTCTGTCGAAAAGGGAAAGGGAAAAGGAAAGGGAAAGGAAGCGAAAGAAAGCAAAAGAAAAGAGAGAAGAGAAGAGAACAGCATGTTTTCAAGTAATTCTGAATTAAGACAGAAGTCACCACCTTTTCAGTAGACCCCTTAATGAACTCTTCTCTGAAGCTACAACAAACCAGGATAAGAATTATCCAGACTACCCCTAAATAGAAACTCAGAACTCAAGTTGTTTTTGTTATTTTTCTCTTTTCTACTGCTCTACTTATTCTAATCCCATGTACTTTATAAGGGTAAAAGTTGCTTGGAATGGAACTGCTACTACTATAATAGTAATAAACAATTTCTGGTTTTGCTACTACCATTACAGTAATAGTGTCTGCTCTTCTTACAGCATAGATGGTTATTTCCCTCACACTCAGGACTTAAGCTAGTGAAATCTGGAAGTTAAATTTTAACTTCCATAAGTTCCTTACAAGTGATCTTTCACCAGTATCAAGGTGAATTTATCATTACTGTATTCATAAAGCAGACATCATGACACATCAAGAAGCCAGTATGGGTGCTAAACAGCCAGTATGAGTTCTTTCACTGGGAGAATGGAGATCTTATACCAAATTAGTAATTATTTGTTACATTCATTCCTATATGTCCCACATTATTATATCCTCATAAACAGGGATCCTTTTCAAATCTAGGGAATCCAACCAGGGCTAAAACCAAAGCAAACCTTAAAACTGTAAAATTTGCAGGTGCACATTAATAAGATTATTAGGAAGACAGCTGTGATGCCATAGGCATTCAGGTAGCAATTTCAATAAAATGCAGCAAACGTGAAAATACTTATTCACATTGTGTTTAGAAGAGAAAATTTAATATTCAGATCCTTCTGTAAACAAATGTCAACTATACCTAGTCCCTGTCAATTTTATGGATTAATCATAATTTGTCTCTTCATATTCTATTTCCTAAATCTTGTTGATGTAATCTTATCCATTCCCTTATGCCCTTTCCCAATCTAAAAGCTTTTTAAAAAAATGATTTTTAAAACTTCAGATCATTTACATGGTTGAAAATACAAAGCAGAAAACCTTTATTATACCTCTGCCTGCACTATTCCAAGAAACTGATCTTCTAGTCAATAGAAAAATGGCTTCCAGTCTACCCAAATTGGTGCCATATTAATCTACGTGAACATAGACCTGTAAGCAATTGCTTAATACCAACTGTTTTGTTTTTGAGACAGGGTCTCACTCTGTTGCATAACCTTGAGTGCAACAGCATGATTATGGCTCACTGTATACTTGACCTCTTGGGCTTGGTGATATCCTCTATCTCAGCCTCCACATGCCACCATGCCCAGCTAATGCTTAAAATTTTTTTGTAGCAATCAGGACTCGCTATGTTGCCCAGGCTGATCTCAAACTCCTTGGCTCAAGCGATCTTTCTGCCTCAGCCTTCAAAAATGCTAGGATTATAGGCAAGAGCTACAGTATGCAGACTATATTTATTTTCATTTTTTGAGATGAAATCTCGCTGTCTCCTAGGCTGGATAGAGTGCAGTGGTGAGATCTCGGCCTCACTGCAACTTCCACCTCCCAGATTCAAGTGATTCTCCCACCTCAGCCTTCCAATTAGCAGAGATTACAGGCCTGCACCACTATGCCTGGCTAATTTTTGTATTTTCAGTAGAGATGGGGTTTCGCCATGTTGGCCAGGCTGGTCTCAAACTCCTAACCTCAGGTGATCCACCCGCCTCGGCCTCCCAATGTGCTGGGATTACAGGTGTGAGCCATGTCCGGCCCCAGCCTACTTTAAAATGAATAGATCAAAATGTCAGCATTTCAAATGCTTCATATCCTTCAGTGCCATAACAGCCATGCAAGACAGATCAACCCAGTTCAAACTGGCACTCTGACCAAACACACAACTCATATCAATTATTATTTCAAAAGACTTGGCTTCAAATGACCGAGATAACAACTTTTAAGAAGGCAGTTATATGTCTCAGGTACATACACTAACAGCCATCACAAACTAGACATGGTAGCTCATGCCTGTAATCCCAATACTTAAGGAGGCTGAAGCAGAAGGATCACTTGAGGGCAGGAATTCCAGACCAGCCCAGACAACATGGGTGGTGGCATGAACCTATGGTCCCAGCTACACACACAGGAGGTGAGGAGGGAGGATCCCTTAAGCCCAGGAGTTCAAAGGGTGCAGTGAGCTAGGATCGTACCACTGCATTCCAGCCTGAGTCATGGGGTGAGACGCTGTCTCTTAAAAAAGCCATCGGAGGCCGGGCGCGGTGGCTCAAGCCTGTAATCCCAGCACTTTGGGAGGCCGAGACCGGTGGATCACGAGGTCAGGAGATCGAGACCATCCTGGCTAACACGGTGAAACCCCGTCTCTACTAAAAAAAAAAATTACAAAAAACTAGCCGGGCGAGGTGGCGGGCACCTGTTGTCCCAGCTACTCGGGAGGCTGAGGCAGGAGAATGCCGTAAACCCGGGAGGCGGAGCTTGCAGTGAGCTGAGATCCGGCCACTGCACTCCAGCCTGGGCGACAGAGCGAGACTCCGTCTCAAAAAAAAAGAAAAAAAAAAAAAAAAGCCATCGGAGCCAGGTGTGGTGGCTTATGCCTATAATCCCAGCACTTTGGGAGGCCGAGGCAGGCAGATTACTTGAGGTCAGGTGTTTGTGACAAGTCTGGCCAACATGGTGAAACCCCATTTCTACTAAAAATACAAAAATTAGGCCGGACACAGTGGCTCACGCCTGTAATCCCAGCACTTTCAGAGGTGAAGGTAGACGGATCATTTGAAGTCAAGAGTTCAAGACCAGTCTGGCCAACATGGCGAAACCCCATCTCTACTAAAAATACAAAAAATTAGCCAGGCATGGTGGTACACGCCTGTAATCCGCATTACTTGGGAGGCCGAGGCAGAATCACTTGAACCCAGGAGGCAGAGGTTGCAGCGAGCCAAAATCGCACCATTGCACTCCATCCTGGGTGACAGAGTGAGGCTCCGTCTAAAAAAAAAAAAAAAGTTAGGACAGGCATGGTGGCCCACACCTATAATTCTAGCACTTTGGGAGGCTGAGGCAGGAGGATCCCTTGTGGCCAAGAGTTCAAGACCAACCTAGATAAAATACAGAGACACCATCACTATATACATATATACACACACAAAACTTAGCTGGGCGGCTGGGCACAGTGGCTCATGCCTGTAATTTCAGCTACTAGGGAGGCTGAGGCAGGAGAAATCTCTTGAACCTGTGAGGCAGAGGGTGCAGTGAGCTGAGATCACGCCACTGCACTCCAGCCAGGGCAACAGTGCGAGACTTCACCTCAAAAAATAAAAATAAAAAAATTAGCGAGGCATTGCGGTACACACCTGCTGTCCCAGCCATTCAGGAGGCTGAGGCAGGAGGATCACCTGAGCCCAGGAGTTCAAGGCTACAGTGAGCTATGATAGTGCCACTGCACTCCAGCCTGGGTGACAATGAGATCCTGTCTCTTTAATTTTAAAAAAAAAAAGGCTAAAAGGAAAATCCCAAGAATCAGAATCCACACAAATCCCTTTTATGCTCTATTGTATCTTTACTTCATACCCTCAACTATACTAACACTCACATTTTTAAAAATCCGTATTACACTTACACTTAATCTAAAAAGTTTCTGTATTAAAAAAAAAAAAGTCCTAGCCGGGCGCGGTGGCTCACGCTTGTAATCCCAGCACTTTGGGAGGCCGAGGTGGGCGGATCACAAGGTCAGGAGATCGAGACCACGGTGAAACCCCGTCTCTACTAAAAATACAAAAAATTAGCTGGGCGTGGTGGTGGGCACCTGTAGTCCCAGCTACTCGGGAGGCTGAGGCAGGAGAATGGCGAGAACCCGGGAGGCGTAGCTTGCAGTGAGCCGAGAGTGGGCCACTGTACTCCAGCCTGGGCGACAGAGCAAGACTCCGTCTCAAAAAAAAAAAAAAAAAAAAAAGCCCTTGCCAGAAGCCGCCACCATGCACTTGGACTTCCCAGCTGCCAAAACCTTGAGTCAAATAAACACCTTTCTTTGTTGGGTGCAGTGGCTCACACCTGTAATCCCAGCACTTTGGGAGGCCAAGGCAGGTGGATCCACGAGGTCAGGAGACCAGCCTGACCAACATGGTAAAACCCCATCTCTACTAAAAATACAAAATTAGCCAGGCATGGTGGTGTGCACCTGTAATCCCAGCTACTCAGGAGGCTGAGGCAGGAGAATCACTTGAACCTAGGCAGCAGAGGTTGCAGTGAGCCAAGATTGCAACACTGCACTCCAGACTGGGCAACAGACTAAGACCCCGTCTCAAAACAAACAAACAACAACAACAACAACAAAATAAAATAAAAATACCTTCCTTTATATAAATAAATAGCACACCATTCCCAAAGAAGTGACATAATGTACTCTCTTACCCACTATTTCCAAATTAAGTTGCTGAACAGCTTATTTTTGAAGTTAGGAGAAATGCAGAAAACTTCCAATTCTAAGCCCAACTTCAACTCACTTAGAGATTACTACTGAACATTTGAAGACTACACTAAAGCACAAAGAAAATAATACAGATGTTCTTAAAGGATATTCCAGTAGCCCAACTGATTATGACTTCTTCTAGAGTTTAACTTAAAAAAAAAAAAAAGCCTTCACTTATAAAAGATCTTCAAATCTAATTCAAGTAAAGAAAAATGAGTGGGCCAATGGACCACTCATGGACTAATCAACATTTGGCAGGAATTCAAAGAACTTGCTACTCTGGAACCTAATTGAACTGAATATTATTTATTGTTCTAGAGGAGTAAAAATTTTGATGCCAATCTGATTAATTTCCAATCATGTCCAAATACAAAACTCAAGATGACACACTTTATCTAAAGCAAATTTTTTCATTAACACCAGCAAAACTAAATATAACTGCACCCATATAGGGGTATTCAGCTTATCTAAATACCACTGATTTCATATTCAGTTAGCCCATGGATAGGGAAAATGTATAAAGAATAATGCAAGTTAACATTCCCATTTAAAAATGGCCTGCAATTCCACATAATAGAAATTGTACATAAAACTATTAACCAGTCACCTAAGGGAGCATATCCCACGTTTTGTTGTTTTGTTTTGAAAGACAGGGTCTCACTCTGCTGCCCAGGCTCGAGTGCAGTGGTGCAATCATAGCTCACTGCAGACCTGGATCTCCCAGGCACAAGTGATCCTTCCTCCTAAGCCTCCCAAGTAGCTGGGACTACACATTGTTGCCCAGGCTGGCCTCAAACTCCTGAGCTCAAGTGATCCTCCCACTTCAGCCTCCCAAAGTGCCGGGATTATAGGCATGATCCAGCACACTGGGCCTCCTACAATTTTTTTGGAGATGGTAAGAGAACATAACACAACCAGATATCCTCTCAGGCTCACACAATGATCACCAGTGCAAAATACTTGGGTAAACATTTTCTAGTGACAGTCTCTAGAGGGCAGACGGCACAGAAAGCAATACCAAAAAACCCAACTCCCCCGGCAGAGGCTAACTAATGTACAATACATGTCTTAAAAAATGAAGCATTTCTTTTTGTCCTAATATTCCTAAAACAACCAACTCCTATATTTACCTCCAAAGAGCAGAGCTGGAGAACAAGTGAAATCAGGTAAATGTTATCTTTGAGAATTCCTACTCTTAAAACTTCCATTAAGCAATTCTACTACTTCCATTTTTAAGGAAGTAAAATAATATTAAAAGGACATCTATTTATTATACTCAAGTCTTCCAGCTTGCAGATAAGGAAAGGTATGCAGACTAGGAAATATGCTTAAAAGTCACATAAATTGCTTTGTTATTCATCTCTCAGGCAATATTTCTTCCAGAGAGAATATGGTAATGACCTAATTCCCACAATCTGGTATGGTCCCCCTTCCCTGCAAGTCACTGCCTAAATGAACCACTATTAAAATGGGAATATACACTATGTACTAAGTGTGTACATGCATGCATGGAGTATGCATTTCTGTTAGAGAAGGGAGGAAGACATAGCAAAGTACGGGAATACTGAAACCCACTGTTCTCAAAAGCAAAAGGATATAAACATCATTCGTTAAACCTCATTATTTGCTCTAAAGATTTAGATTAGAGTTATGCCATACAGCAAAATTTTCTTTAAGACACAAACATATCACATTCTAAGAAAGTTATTAACATGAGGCCCGGCACAGTGGCTCACACCTGTAATCCCAGCACTTTGGGAGACCCAGGTGGGTGGATCACCTGAGGTCAGGAGTTTGAGACCAGCCTGGCCAACATGGGGAAACCCCGTGTGTACTAAAAATACAAAAATTAGCCAGGCGTGATGGTGGGCGCCTGTAATCCCAGCTATGTGCGAGGCTGAGGCAGGAGAATCGCTTGAACCCGGGAGGCAGAGGTTGCAGTGAGTCAAGATCACGCCACCGAACTCCAGCCTGGGAGACAAGAGCGAGACTCCATCTCAAAAAAAAAAAAAAAAAAGAAAAGAAAGAGAGTTACTAGCGTGAAACTTGAAAGATATCTCGTTCCCTTTAAACTTGGGCTTTGGGGCTATAGAAAGGAGACTCCCAAGAGCCTGGTCTTGATTATGCTTATCATGCTTGACATTGTAATTTGTCTAACTTATTTTCTAGTTACAAATTGGCATCCATTACTCCTTTTAAGACTTATCAGACTCCTCTTCAAAAATAGTGCTTCTACTCATTTTAAGCAAATTAGAACTACTAAATGAGCTCACTAATAAAGAAGCATATGATACAAAAAGCAAAGGAGAAGCTGGGCGCAGTGGCTCACACCTGTAATCCCAGCACTTTGGGAAGCAGAGGGAGGCAGATCACGAGGTCAGGAGTTTGAGACCAGCCTGGCCACCATGGTGAAACCAGTCTCTCCTAAAAATACAAAAATAAGCTGGGCATGGTGGCACATGGCTGTAATCCCAGCTACTCGGGAGGCTGAGGCAGGAAAATCACTTGAACCCAGGAGGCAGAGGCTGCGGTGAGCCAAGATCCCACCACTGCACTCCAGCCTGGGCAAGAGAGACTCCGTCTCAAAAACAAACAAGAAGCTGGGCGCGGTGGCTCACACCTGTAATCCCAGCACTTTGGGAGGCCAAGGCAGGTGGATCACAAGGTCAAGAGATTGAGACCATCCTGCCAACACGGTGAAACCCCATCTCTACTAAAAATACAAAAACTAGCCGGGCGTGGTGGCACGTGCCTGTAATCTCAGCGACTCAGGAGGCTGAGGAAGGAGAATCGCTTGAACCTGGGAGGTGGAGGTTGCAGTGAGCCGGGATTACACCACTGCACTCCAGCCTGGCAACAGAGTGAGACTCCCTCTCAAAGAAAAAACAAACAAAAAGCAAAGGAGAAACAAAAAAGCAAAGGAAAGAGAACATATGTTCAATAAAATTTTTTTTAAAGCACTCGGTCAAAAGAAAATATAACATCAACACCTTTAAGCAAGTTCTCCTCACTTCTTTGAACCAGGTAGATCAATTATGTTTGTATTTTTAAAAACCATTTTAAGTTGGAAAAGTGAACATTTCTTCTAAGTTTTAATCATACTAGTTCCAAAGACCCTGAATCAGTTTGATGTTAGTTGCTTATCCACATTGTCATTCTCTTAAAATACTCTTAATATGAACAACTAATTCTCTTAAAATTCTTAATATACTAAATTGGCCAATAAAAATCTTTGCATAGGAAACAAATGAGTTACCTTTAGTGTGATATACAATAGCAGCCCTCAGGTCAAATGAACCCCAGCTATCATTCCTTTCTAGGCCTCTCTGGTATCTCTGTTCTTTGGCAGAGCCTAACAAAGTGTTCGTAGGAGAGGCCAGAGGATTTTGATTTTCTATCTCGTAGTCCTTTGAGAGAAACACTAAAGCACCTTGACTACTGGTGTCTGCTTTCTGCAGGTCACCTATATGACTGGGTTCCAAGGATAAGGCTCCACTCTCACTAGTAGTCCCAGATTTTAGAATGCTACCCAGAACTTGAGGACTAGTCCGTTTCTCCAGCTCATAAGCCTTGGGAAACACAGGATGCTCAGTTCCTGAGGGAATTATTTCAGCACCCTGTGAAACCAAAGTGGCAGGATATTCTCCTTGAAATGTCACCTCCATCACTTTATGCTCTGATGACTTCCCAATAACAGTCTCAGGGCCAGCACTGGGCTCATTTATAAATGATAAACCCCACTGATTCTGGAAGATATCCCCCAGGTTTTGCTGATCTGTCTGAGAGGGCAGATCCACTTGTGCTGTGCTCAACAGCATAGTTTGCATATTTGAAGGATAGATAAAAAGGCTAGTCTTAATTTGTTCAACAGCTGCTGAAGTTAGACTCATGTCCTGGAGAACTGAATCTGTCCCAGAAGAGACGGGTGTTAGAGTATTAGCAGCAGTAGTTAGCAGTGGCTGACCCCCTGGAGGATAAACATTTGCATCAGTTCCTGCTAAAACAGGCCCATTAGAAAAGTTGGCAGAAGTAACAGATTTCAGCGCTGACATAGGGACCTGGGACAAGCGACTTGATGATTGGGTCTGAGTTTCCCCAGTAGATGATGATGATGATGAAGATGAAGTTGGTGACACAGAAGAGTTTTGTATAGTTTTGTTGAGGTTTTCCTTAACTTTGCTTGCATAACTTATTTTAGGAACTATTTTAGCACTGCTATTGTCCACTGGAAAAACTGGGGGTGGTTTAAATAGGGTCCATGAGTCCTCTTTGGAGGCAACAGCTGAAGCATGCTTTCCTTTGGGCCGATCATCAAACTTTTTGCTGCTCACACCAGGTTTACTATCTGAGCTTTTCCGAAGCATATCACCCACAGCAGGTTTTCCTCGACTTGTTCCTCCAGGCCCAGTTTCATACTTCCAAATGGGCTTCGAACCATCTACTCGATTTCCCTTTTGTTCACTATAGTCAGGCTTGAAAGTTTCAAGTCCCTGTTTTAAGGTTGGGACAGTGGTCTCTTGTTGCATTATTTTGTCCTGTACTATATTAAGGTTTTCACAACCCTTAGCACTATTGCGCCTAGCTTTCCTTTTTTTAGGAGTTGTATATCCACTCTCAGATCCACTACCATCATTATCTGCTCCTTTACCCATATAACCATTAGTAATATAGCCAGAATTATTTGTTACCACACCATTTGGAATTGGTATAGTATCAGACTTATCTACAGACTGGTTCTCTCCAGATTTATTTTCATAAGACTTTCCATTCTTTTTGTCCATACTGTTTTTCTGAATGTAATTCTTGGTTTTAATTCCTGCTTTCCCAAAGGTGTTGGCCTTTACAGTCTGCTTCAGGCTAGTGTCTACAATTTGCTGGTTGCCATTGAGGACCCTGGAAATAGGGTTGGTGGCTTCATCAGAACTCAGGTTCTTTAAAGAGATTTCTCTTTCTCCAGCATTACCGTTTAGTTCACCATAGCCTAGGGGAGGGAAAAAAACGGTTTATTAAAAAAAAAAAAATCACAACATGTAAATTACACTAATACCTAACATTTAAGAAATGTTTATTTACTGTATGCTAGACACTATGCTATGAACTGTAGCTTTATATTATTTCACATCTGTATGAGAAGACACTTGTCAGCCCCATTTCACAGACTAGGAAATGCAATCTACTGCTAAGCAAAGCAAGAGGTAGAACTGAGCCAAAATTCAAAGCAAAGTCTGAGGCCAGAAAAAAAGACCTCTTAAGCAGTATGCCAAATACCTCTCATCTAACAAAATCAATCTACCCATCACTCTCACAAGGCTGTTATAAAATTTTCTTTTTTTTGAGACAGAGTCTCGCTCTGTCGCCCAGGCTGGAGTGCAGTGGCATGATCTCAGTTCACTGCAACCTCCGCCTTCTGGGTTCACGTCATTCTCCTGCCTCAGCCTCCAGAGTAGCTGGGACTACAGGCGCCCGCCACCACGCTCGGCTAATGTTTTTTGGATTTTTAGTAGAGATGGGGTTTCACCATGTTAGCCAGGATGGTCTTGATCTCCTGACCTCGTGATTCGCCAGCCTCGGCCTCCCAAAGTGCTAGCATTACAGGCGTGAGTCATGCACCCGGCCTAAAATTTTCTTTACAATTCAGAGCAGAGCTACCCTCTGGGTAAAAATCAAGTTTTATTGAAACAGTAATTATTACAAGGAAATTAAAGACTTCATTTCTACAAAACCATAAATAGCTGGTAGTCACTATCAGCAGTTTCCAATGCATCTATCAGACAACTATCTAAAACGTGTGAACTTTTTCTAAAGTATTCTTAAATTTCATTTTGACATTTCCCAGATATTGGATCACACTGTTAACACATGAAATTAAAATATCTATGCACCAATGTTTCTAACCTTTATAAAACATATTTTCTTCATTTTACATTTAGATAAACAGACTTTGAGAGATGAATTGTCAATCCTGACAATTGACAGAATTCCAGTTCTGTCACTGGAAATCTGACCTCCAGTCTATCTGCAATCCATGGTTTCCTACCACTATGCAATACTGCCTTGACTCAAAAGATGTGATGAGAAAATATCTAACAAAACTACAATAAAAAGGATCTAATTTTTTAGTGTTATGGTATTCAGGTTTAATTAAAAACTGTCAACTGCCAGTGGCTCATGTCTGTAATCCTAGCACTTTGGGAGGCCAAGGCAGGCAGACTGCTTGAGTTCAGGAGTTCAAGACCAGCCTGGGCAACATGGAGAAACCCTGTCTCTACTAAAAACACAAAAATTAGCTGGGCGTGGGGCATGTGCCTATACTCCCAGCTGGGGCTGCTAAGGGAGGAGGATAGCTTGAACCTCGGAGGTCGAGGCTGCAGTGAGCATGTACTGAGATGGCACCACTGCCTTCTAGCCTGGGTGACAAAGTGAGACCCTCTCTCAAGAAAAAAAAACCTTCAACCACCATAAAAAGTCAATTCTATTATAGCTAATGCAAATAGTTTTTCACTATAACAAAATGGTGCTATTAGTTATCTACCTTTTTATGAAATGTTCACAAAAGCATCCTGAGGTCAACTCATTAGAAACAGATATACAGGCTAGGTGCAGTGGCACCCAGCACTTTGGGAGGCCAAGGTGGGTGAATCATTTGAGGTCAGGAGTTCGAGACCAGCCTGACCAACATGGTGAAACCCTGTCTCTACTAAAAATACAAAATTAGCCAGGCATGGTGGTGCACGCCTGTAATCCCAGCTACTTGGGAGGCTGAGGCAGGAGAATAGCTTGAATCCAGGAGGCGGAGGTTGCAGTGAGCCCAGATTGGGCCATTGCACTCCAGCCTGGGCAACAAGAGCAAAACTCTGTTTCAAAAACAAAAAACAAAAAACAAAAAAACACAATAGGATACTCTACATATTTAAGGCAGCAGAAATAAGGACTCTAATAGGAACACTATTTTTATAAGTCTGAGAATCATTGTTCCAAAATAACTTAATGTATATGTCTATTAGATTCACAACAAGACTTACTCATTCTACATTAGAAAAAAAGGTACAATGGCCGGGTGCAGTGGCTCAGCCTCCTTTGGGAGCCTGAGGCGGGAGGATCATGAGGTCAGGAGATCGAGACCACCCTGGCTAACACGGTAAAACCCCGTCTCTACTAAAAATGCAAAAAAAATTAGCCGGGCGTGGTGGCAGGCGCCTGTAGTCCCAGCTACTCGGGAGGTTGAGGCAGGAGAATGGCGTGAACCTGGGAGGCAGAGCTTGCAGTGAGCGGAGATCGCACCACTGCACTCCAGCCTGGGCGACAAAGCGAGACTCCGTCTCAAAAAAAAAAAAAAAAAAAAAAAAGGTACAAATACTAAAACTGAACAAATAAAGGCATTTTCTTCTACTGTATTAAAGTAACCCAAGAAAATATACTCAAGGCATAATCATTCCTAAAACAGACTGGCACAAAACTTGTACCACGAGATAATACATCTTATAAGAGTTATTTTTTTCCTTTTTTTTTTTTTTGAGACAGAGTCTCACTCTGTGGCCCAGGCTGGAGTGCAATGGTGTGATCCCGGCTCACCACAACCTCCACCTCCCAGGTTCAAGAGATTCTCCTGACTCAGCCTCCCAAGTAGATGGGATTACAGGCATGCACCACAATGCCCGGTTTCGCCACGTTGGCCTGGCTGGTTTCAAACTCTTGACCTCAAGTGATCCACCCGCCTTGGCCTCCCAAAGTGCTGGGATTACAGGTGAGAGCCACCACACCAACCTCTTAAGATTTCTTAGAACTCTTTAAAGAGTTCTTAGATTCCACAGGGTTACATTTTTTAACATTTTTTGGCTGCTGGAAAAGCTATGACAGCCAATCAAATCAAATTTTTGGTGGCACAATTTTAACTATGAAACAGGAAGAATGTTTTCTAAAAGTTTATTTTTTCCTCAGAAAAATGCCAGGAGCAGTGGCTCACATCAGTAATCCCAGCACTTTGGGATCCCAGGCAGGTGAATCACTTGAGGTCAGGAATTTGAGAACAGTCTGGCCAATATGGTGAAGTCCCATCTCTACTAAAAATCAAAAAAAAAAAAAAAAAAAAAAAAATTAGCTGGGCATGGTAGCATACTCCTGTAATCTCGGCTACTCAGGGGGCTGAGGCAGGAGAGTCGCTTGAATCCGGGAGGCAGAGGTTGCAGTGAGCTGAGATCATGCCACAGCACTCCGGCCTAGGCCACAGAGTGAGACTCCGCCTCAAAAAAAAAAAAAAAAAAAAAAAGAAAGGAAACAAAAGCAGAAAGTCCCCTAAATAAAGGCTGTCATCATTTTTAATAGATATAACTTGGAAACAGTTGGAAACCAGCTGTTACGTTTTAAATAAGCTTTTGCATTGACATTCATTAATTTCATAGCATAACTTTTCGCTTTTAAGCTTCTTGTTCCTTTAATGTTGTCCTGTTGCAGGAATTCAAGCCACATTTTAAAAATTCAAAAATGTAACATACATTACCTAACTCTGGAGGGAATACAAGACTACCTATATCATTTAACATACCAACAGGTTAAACAAAGGTTTGTATCCTTGGGCCCATTAGTCACAACTTTTCAGATTTCAATTAAAGATGAGCAACTTGAAATAGCAAAAAATCCAATCTCCAAACTGAGCTGAACCAAAACTAACTAGAATAATTCTTCCTAAGATTCTAGTTTGTAGTGACTCAGCTATTAGAATTCACCAAACAATGAAAAAACGGCTTAGAAGCCACTGTGCTCCCACCTGTAAGTTTTAATAACAAAAAAAAGAAAATCTCGTTTAACTACATAAAACTTTCCTCATGACAACCTTGTTGGTATGTATAAAGTATGCCAGAAAGAAATTTTTTTATATCTTAGATATTTAAGAAAAATGTAAACATTATAGAATAAATTTAAGAAATTAAAGGACTCCTAGCGCTTTTATTATTTAGGGCTGCTTATACATACTAATCCTACTTCCAAAAGACTCAGCAAAACTTGAGTCCTGATAAATCTAGCTTTTCAATTAGAAACAAATTACTCAACACATTTGGCCTTCTCTTGCGCCCTCTTCTGGATAAACAAAAAAAACTGTTCCTCTTTAGGTTTGTGAGTAATGGGTTACAAAAGCCTACCTCAACATGTTACAGATAAATTTCAAAAATATTGTAATGTTTTCTTAGTTATTAGCATAATGCATGTCAAAGCAACAGTACTGTGACCAAACCATACACTCGCCCCAAATTGTTTATACTCTGTCAAAACTCCTAATTCCAGTTTCCTCCTCTTTATCCACGTCTTCCGAGATAAGAAATATTTGGAGGAATACCACCTTGAATGGTTTAGGGGCTGCTTCTACATGTAGAGAGAAGTCTTGCAAGAGTATATTTACCTGACCGATGAAATACAATTTTTCAGTCTCAACAGTAATATTGCCTTATGCAGCCATAATACGGTAGTATTTTCTCATCTTTTGAACAAGATCTAACGCTAAAAAAATCTAGTTATGTAGTCCCTAACAGTTTTTAAACTGCTCTAAATCTTTAGGATTAAACACCTAACTCGTGTGTTACGTGTTCACTTCTGTTGCATACCATCGGGTCCCTAACGAACTCCCAAAATGGAAAATCTGACACTCTAATTTCAGTCTTCAAGTTACAATCTGCAATTTAAAAAGCACTTAGTTTTTCTCCAGCTCTCAACAATTCCTTCTATCAAATTTGATACGCTGGGTTTAACATACGCTTTATGCTTCCTTTCTCTTCGATTTATATAGAGCCCTTATTTTTCAAAATATGCGAGGGTTATAAACTTTTAAACTTACTTCTCGTGAAATACTTTCTTACATGACTTTTACCCTCAATTTCTCGTTTGTTAATATTAGTTTGGGGATCAATATCGACTTTAAAATACGAAAAAACACCTTTCTTTTTAACATGGAGAGAAGCCTCATCCGAGGCAAGATGGTAGTAATCTAACCTCATGGATGAGCCACTTGGGTTCACCCTTAAGGACAAGAAAGGGGGTCAAAAAGCTCGCCCTGTTCCTCATCCTAACATTTTAAAAAATCTCTCACCTCAAAGACACTACCCAAGCTCAGAAGGTAAGTGCCGGCTGGGGAGGGGAATGGAACAAGGTTTTTGTTAATTTTTTTTTTTTTTTTTTTTTTTTTTTTGTAGAAAATGAGCTGCTAGAAGGAAAAGGCCCAAGTGAAAGCCTCAGAGGCGGAGTCGTGAGCGAACCTGGCAGGAGACGAGGTTCCTGTGGCAGAGAAACTCGTGACCGGGGAGCTGGGTTCCCGCTGGGTACCCCACCCGGCCTCAGGCACCGCCTCTACCCAAAATGAATCCCCCCGCCGCCCCCCCAGGCCTCCTGCCCCTAGGAGCGCCGCGGCCGCCGCCGCCGCCCGCGGCCTCCTTCCCCCTCAGCTCCGCTTCGAGGCCGGCTCCCCGCCCCGACTGCCCGCGCCTCCCGCCGCACCCGGGAGCGGGAAACGCGGCCGCTGGCGCGCGGGGCCCTGCGCAGGCCGCTCCCCTCGTGGCCGCTTCCCTCCCCCACCCCAACCGCCCCCGCCCCTCACCCCAGGGACCCGCCCGGGGCCTCGCGCCGCCACCGGGTTACACAACCCCGGCCGGTGACGGGGGAGGGGCGGCCGCGGAGCGGGGGGCGACGGCGCCCCCGCAGTGCAGGGGGCGAGGCGGCGGCCGGTGGTGATCCCAGGTCACCCAGCTCCGACGCGCCGTGTGGCCCTCGACACCCTTCCCCCCCGCTCCTCAGTGGGCCGGAGTCGGTGACAGGAATCGGCTTCCAACATGGCGGACAGGAAGCGGCCCCGCGAGGAGGAGAGAACATTCCAGCCGCGCCGGCTCTGGGGGGAGCGGGCCCGGGGCACCAGCCTTGGGAGGAGCCGCGGGACAAGACTGCGGGGTCCGGCGCCCAAAAAAGGCGTCTAGTGGTGGAAACGACCCGTGAGATGAGGGGTCCCAACAGCCCCCCCCAACAAGATGGGGAGCCCCAAGGCCACAGGTGGGCTTGGGGTGGCGGGTGAGGGGCACTTCCTCAACTCTGCCTACCTACCCACCCCTGGCCGCCTGCAAAAGGGTCTCGCGACACCATCCGAGGCGGGATTCGCTAGGCCTTCCTGAGTTACACCTCGAGGGATTTTTTGGGGGGTAGGTTTACCCCATCTCAGGGCCCCCATATTGAGGTAACTCCAGGGACGCAGAGAGGTGAATGGAAAAGAATAACGAGGTTGGACTTGCAAGGCCGACCCAGTGGGTCTCCCTTCAGCCGGGGCGGGGGCCGGGAAGGTCACGCTGGCCTGGCTGGGCCTCTCCCATGCTGGTGGGAAGGAGGGCGCTGCAAACCCCATTGCTCAGCCCGAGCCCTAGAATGAAAGGGGCATCCCCAGAGCCGGAGGGCACACACACACACACACATCCCGACCCCGTCCGCGCTTCTCGGATCCAGCCCCACCCCCATCTCCCCTGTCCTCCACCCCCAACCCCCTTCCCCCACCCGTCCTCCCTCCCAGACCTGTTTTCTTCTTCGGCGTTTCCTGGTGCTGCTGGAGGGTGTGTTTCTGCTCATGTTTCAGCGGCTTTGGCTGGGCCTTGGGGCTGCCCTCGGCTCCATGCTGCAGGTATTGGTGAGGCTGCTGGTGATGATGGTGGTGGTGGTGGTTGTGGCTGTGGTTGTAGAAATAATAATGGTGGTGGTGGTGCGGCTGCTGCTGCTGCTGCTGAGGGTGATGGTGCGGATGGTGGTGGCTGTGATGGTGCTGAGGCTGTGGCTGGCCGGGCTTCTCCTCCATTGAAAGCGGCTGGGACTCCCTGGCTGAGGCTGCGGGCTGCTGCACCGTCAGGATCTGAGACTGCTTCTCAGGGCTCACTCAGTATATCTGAGCGCGTCTCGCCAGCGCACTGGTTAACCGAGCGATTCTGCGAGATTGGCAGCCGCGCTCCAACAATCAGGAGCCACGCTGTACCGCAAGCCCCGCCCCCAGCTCAAATCCTCTTTCCTTCCCCTTCGCCGCTGCCGCCTGGCCAACGCCACTTACCCTGTGCAACCTCACAGGGCCGGGCCTTCAACGTCAGCACTATGGCTCTCTCTTCTGTCGCTTTCTCTCCTTCACCACGCAGTCTGCGAACAGCACTTTCTACACTCCTCGCCGGCAAGCAAGCTCATGTCGAGGGTAGCAGATTCCACTGGCGATTCCACTGGCGCTGGGAGCCATCTGTTGGTTTTGCACCTATTAGAATCTGGTGGTTTTTTTGTTTTTTGTTGTTTTTTGTTGTTAATCCTTTTCCGGGTAACCAGAAAGGGAAGCTCAATTCCCTTAACCCTAAGACCACTAAAGGGGCAATACAAAAAGAGGAAATAAATACATTTTTAAGAATACAAGAGCTTCACAATCCAGTAGATCATTTTGTATTCTGGATTCATTTTGCTTTGTATTCATATGCTAATCTCTTCCTTTCCACGAAGGGATTATAGGGTTCCACAATGGGGTATCTGTGTAATTTTCTAAAAGGGCACAAAGGGTTTAAATCATTGTTTCTTTGTAGTTGGAGGCAAGGGGGAGCGGGAGGAATGAAAATCTACACTGAAGGTTGTGGTTTTTTTTTTTTTTTTTTTAATTAAACTGCAGGTGAGGTCAACTATGGCACCAAAATAGGTTTTAGAATATGAAGTTTCAAGAGCAAAGGAAGGGGAGAAAGAGCATTTAAAAGTTATTAAGTGGGATTTTTTTTGCACTTATGGAAAAAATGAAATTTAAAGAAATATTCTGTAGCGTGTTGTAGTGTAGATTTAACTTATCCTGCATTACCACATCACAGTATGATTTTCAAAAGCAAATGTTAGAGCCATGATAGTGCTTACTCAGGAAAAGAGGGTTGTGATGGGGAGGGACACAGGTTACTGATAATATTTCATTTTGGGGGCTAGGTGGTGATTATACATATATTTGGTGGTGATTATTTGTTAAACAATATACAGGTAAAATGTACTTTTCTCAATGTATGTTATAGATTGGGGATTTTTTTAATTGTAAAATATTCATAATATAAAACTTACCATCTTAATATTAAGTGTACAGTTCAGGAGCATTAGGTACATTCATATTGTTGTAGAACCATGACCATCATCCATCTCCAGAACTTTTTCATCATTCCAAACTGAAACTTCATACCCAATAAAAATACTGTCCTTTCCCTCCTCCTTCTATCCCTTGATAACCACTGTTCTGTTTTCTGTCTCTACTAATTTGACTATTCTAGGTACCTCATTTAAGTGGGATTGTACCGTATTTGTCTTTTTGTGACTAGCGTTTTTGCGTAATGTCTTCAGAGTAGCATATATCAGAATTTCCCTCTTTTTTAAGGCTGACTAATATTCCATTATATGTATATACCACATTTTGTTTATTCACTCAGCAGTGGACATATGGACTGTTTCCTCAATGTATGTTAAATTTTTGAATTTTTTAAATGTGGCTTGAATTCCTACAACAGGACAACATTAAAGGAACAAGAAGCTTAAAAGCAAAAAGTTTATGCTATGAAATTAATGAATGTCAATGCAAAAGCTTATTTAAAACATAACAGCTGGTTTCCAATAACAAATGTCATTGAGTCCTGAAAACCATGACCAAATTTTGGCATGTTCTGTATAGTGAAGATTTGTATTGCCTTGCTAAAATTGTATTTTATTTTATTTCATTTTGAGATGGAGTTTTGCCCTTGTTGCCCAGGCTGGAGTGTAATGATGTGATCTCGGCTCATCGCAACCTCCGCCTCCCGAGTTCAAGCGATTCTCCTGCCTCAGCCTCCCGAGTACCTGGGATTACAGGCACGTGCCACCGTGCCAGGCTAATTTTGTATTTTTAGTAGAGATGGGGTTTCTCCATGTTGGCCAGGCTGGTCTCAAACTCCTGACGTCAGGTGATCTGCCCATCTCAGCCTCCCAAAGTGCTGGGATTACAGACATGAGCCACTGGGCCCAGCCAGCCTTGCTAAATTTTAAAGAAAAACCTCTTTGGGGGTACATTTACCCAATTTTGAGAATGAAAACCCTAATAATAATATCATATCACAATAAATAAGTCTTTGCCATTGAATAATATTCTACCACATTTCCAATTATTAAAGAAAAAACAGGTCAGGTATGGTGGCTCACACCTGTAATCCCAACGCTTTGGGAGACCAAGGCAGATCAGTTGACCCCAGCAGTTCAAGACCAGCCTGGGCAACATACAGAGACTCTCTCTCTACAAAAATTTTTAAAAATTAGCCTGGCATGGTGGTGTGTGCCTATAGTTGGGAGGCTGAGATGGGAGGATCACTTGAGCCCTCAAGGTGGAAGCTGCAGTGAGCTGTGATTGTGCCACTGTACTCCAGCCTGGGCAACAGAGCGAGACCCTGTCTCAAAAAAAAAAAAAAAGAAAAGGAAAAGAAAAGAAGAAAGAAAAGTATATATAAAATGTAGGATTATGTTGGAATTTTTTGTTGACTTAGACATTTAGTTGGAAGACTTGAATTTCTGAGTTCCGATTTCCCTGTCTAGGTTTTCTACATTATACTTGCAGGCAAACCAAAAGCACTCATTCTGTATCTCTGATTTATCACACTTTTGCCTGCCTTAGCTTTTCACTTACAGTTGTACTGACTGAGTTTAAGAAACTAAATCTTATTCTCAGATACTCTAGTTACTATGAATGTTGCCTTAGTAGTGTGCAGTAGTATGGAGAAAGGTTTATGATATAATGTAAGAAAAAATGCAGAATATTACATTCTTGTATACATTAGAATCATAATCTTGAAGAACATGAATTTTAAAAATAAGGATGGAAATACAACAGTAAAACATAGACCTTTTTTCTTCTTGATTTTTCTGAAGTTGTTGTATACAAAATATGTTTGGGATTTGCCATGAATGTTAAATATTCCATTATAATAATGCCCTAGGCTGGATGTGGTGGCGCACTCCTGTAATCCCAGCACCTTGGGAGGCCAAGGTGGGCGGATCACGAGGTCAGGAGATCGAGACCATCCTGGCCAACATGGTGAAACCCCGTCTCTACTAAAAATACAAAAATTAGCTGGGCACAGTGGCACATGCCTGTAATCCCAGCTACTCGGGGGGCTGAGGCAGGAGAATCGCTTGAACCAGGGAGTCATCAGAGGTTTCAATGAGCCGAGATTGTGCCACTGCACTCCAGCCTGGAGCCAGAGCAAGACTCCGTCTCAAAATAATAATAATAATAGTAATAATGCCCTAATACTAAACTGTTGCGAAAAGAAAATAACTGGTTCTACTTATTTCAAGCATGTTTTTATAAAATGGAATCTGCATTGATGAAAAAAACACAAGAAGGGAATATAGCATGAGTCTGATGAAATTATAGAGGCTTTTTTTAAAAAAAAATTTTCTCTGTTTTCCAAATGTTCGTTAGTAGTTGTTACTTTTCATATACTTTCTTTTTCTTTTTTGAGATGGGTCTCACTGTGTTGTCCAAGCTGGAGTACAGTGATGCCATCACGGCTCGCTGCAGCCTTGAACTTCCTAGCTCAGGTGATCCTCTCACCTCAGCCTCCCAAGCTGGGACTACAGGCACATGCCACCATGCCTGGATGATTTTGGGGTTTTTTTGTTTTGTTTTGTTTTTTGGTTTTTTATTTTGTTTTGGTTTTGAGACACAGTCGCGTTCTCTCGCTCAGCCTGGAGTCCAGTGTTGCAATCTCGGCTCGTTGCAACCTCTGTCTCTGAGGTTCCAGTGATTTTCTGCCTCAGCCTCCCAAGTAGCTGGGATTATAGTCATGAGCCACTGCACCTGGCCTTGTGAAAATTTTAAAAGTAATTATTTTTGTATTTTTTTCTTATTTTTCCCCAAAGATCTCACAAGTCAATTTTTTTTCTTCAATTTCTGTTGACCAGAATCCAGAAGTCATTAGAAATTTTTGCATTTTTCTTTTTTCTTTTTCTTTTTTTTTTTTTTTTTTTGAGACGGAGTCTCACTCTATCGCCAGGCTGGAGTGCAGTGGCACGATCTCGGCTCACTACAACCTTTGCCTCCTGGGTTCAAGTGATTCTCCTGCCTCAGGCTTCCAAGTAGCTGGGACTACAGGTGCCTGCCACCACACCCAGCAAATTTTTGTATTTTTAGTAGAGACGAGATTTCACCATGTTGGCCAGGATAGTCTCCATCTCTTGACCTCGTGATCCGCCCACTCGGCCTCCCAAAGTGCTGGGATTACAGGCGTGGGCCAGCGTGCCCAGCTACATTTTTTTTTCTTAATGAGAGTTCCCCAAAACCTAGATTCGCCTCTACTTATGGTCATTTTGGAATTCGACTTAGAAGTATTGTAATTGCAGTAAGTACTTTAAAGGATTATATTTCATAACAATACGGAAAAACATGGACACCAATAACTCAAGTACAAAAAGCAAAGCAAATTATATATATGTAGTATGACTGCATACAAAATCAAATTCAGGCCGGGTGCATTGGCTCAGGGCTATAATTCCAGGATTTTGGGAGACCGAGACGGGCAGATCACTTGAGGTCAGGTGCTCGAGACCAGCCTGGCCAACATGGTAAAACCCCGTCTCTACTAAAAATACAAAAATTAGCCAGGCACAGTGGCGGGTGCCTGTAATCCCAGCTACTCAGGAGGCTGAAGCAGCAGATTGCTTGAACCCAGAAGGCGGAGGTTGCCGTGAGCCGAGATCATGTAATTGCACTCCAGCCTGGGTAACAAAAGCGAAACTCCATATAATAATTATATATATATATAATTTCAGCCAGGCACAGTGGGTTGTACCTGTAATCCCAGCATTTTGGGAGGCCAAGGTGGGTGGATCACTTGAGCCCAGGAGTTGGTGGATCAGCCTGGGCAACATGGCAAAAACTCATCTCTAATAAATGCAAAAAATTAACTGGGTGTGGTGATATGTGCCTGTGGTCCCAGCTACTTGAGAGACTATGGTGGGAAGATCACCTGAGCCCAGAAGGTCAAGGCTGCGGTGACCCATGATTGCACCACTACACTGCACTCCAGCCTGGGTGTCTCAAAATACATACATATAAATTTTTTTTTTTAAAGTAAAGAATATATATATATGTGTGTGTGTGTGTGTGTGTATATATATATATATATATAAATTTAAGGACCACGAGAGAATTTGAAAAATGAAAGCAATTTTTTTTTTTTTTTTGAGAGGGAGTCTTACTCTGTCACCCAGGCTGGAGTGAAATGGTGCAATCTTGGCTCAACAACCACCACCTCCTGGGATCAAGCAGTTCTCCTGCCTCAGCCTTTCGAGTAGCTGGTACTACAGGGACTACAGGCATGTGCCACCATGCCTGGCTAATTTCTTTGTATTTTTAGTAGAGACAGGGTTTCACCATGTTGGCCAGGTTGGTCTCGAACTCCTGACCTCAGGTGATCCACCCCTCTCAGCCTCCTAAAGTGCTGGTATTACAGGCGTAAGCCACCGTGCCCAGCTGCAATAAATTGTTTTATTCATTTGTTCACTCACAAATATGTATTATGCAACTTTTATGTACCAGGTATTATATATATTTTTTTCATTTATTTTTACAGCTTTAGAAATTGGTTAAGTGTATTTGCAAGACTGTCTCGATAATCAAATGAAAATTTTCACAGGCCATTAATCTTATACTTTGTGTACTATGACAACCTAAAAGAGACAGAAATGTTTAACTCTCTGGGCTTCAGTGTTCTCACCTCTAAAATATGGAGGATGAGGTAGGTGGTCTCTAAATTTGTTTCTACTGTAGCATTCCATGGTCATATTCTCTGCTCTTTCTTCCCAAACCATGCATTTCTTTCATTGTAATAAAACCATACAACCACAGGAAATTTTGCTGAAAAAAATCTAGTTTTCAACTGTAACAATTGGCTGTAACTTTACAGAAATTATAATCAGAAACAGTATTATGTTGTTTTATATAAATGGAAATTGGCTCTCTGATGATAGTTCCAGTTTCAAAATGAGGCAAATCACTGGTAACATTCACTGTTTTATTTCAGCAGGAAAAGAATTTTATTAATGTATATTTCTTTTAGATCTTAAAATTTTTGCCTAGAGACACTAACTTCAAAAACTTTCAAAGGAATGGTACAGAGGTGTGGATAAATTAGGTTGGTCTTTTAATAACTGGAATATGATGATTTTTCTGACTATGAAAGTTTTTTTTAATGACATTATAAAAAGTATAATGGGAAAAAGTTTGAGGGAGAAACTACAGAGAGGTGTGAGCATAAGTTTTATAGTCAAATAGAACTGAGATGGAATCCCTTTCATGAAACTCCTTATCTTTATGATCTTGTTTGGGCAGATTACTTAACCTCTCTAAACCTTAGTTTACTCATTTGAAAACTGAGGGTAATCTTATTGCCCAACACAGAAGGTTCAGTGAGGTTTAAATAAAATAATGGGAAAAAAGTTGTCTAGTATAGCACTTATAACATCGGTAAGTGGTACTTTTTTTTTTTTTTTTTTTTTTTTTTTGAGACAGGCTCTGGTTCTGTTGCCCAGGCTGGAGTACAGTGGTGCAATCTGGGCTCACTGCAACCTCCACCTCCTGGGCTCATTCGATCCTCTGACCTCAGCCTCCCTAGTAGCTGAAACTACAGGCGCACGCCACCATGCCCTGCTAATTTTTGTATTTTATTTTATTTTATCTATTTATGTTTTTAGATGGTGTCTCACTCTGTTGCCCAGGCTGGAGTACAGTGGCGCGATCTTGGCTCACTGCAACCTCTGCCTCCTGGGTTCAAGCGATTCTCCCGCCTCAGCCTCCTGAGTGGCTGGGATTACAGGTGCCTGCCACCACACTTGGCTAATTTTTTTTTTTTTTTTTAGATGGATTCTAACTCTGTTGCCCAGGCTGGAGTGCAGTGGCATGGTCTCAGTTCACTATAACCTCCACCTCCCGGGTTCAAGTGATTCTCCTGCCTCAGCCTCGCAAGTAACTGGGATTACAGGTGCCCGCTATCATGCCTGGCTAATTTTTTGTATTTTTAGTGAGACAGGGTTTCACCATGTTGGCCAGGCTGACCTCAAACTCCTGACCTCGTGATCTGCCCACCTCAACCTCCCAAAGTGCTGGGATTACAGGCGTGAGCCACTGTGCCCGGCTCACCTGGCTAATGTTTGTATTTTTTAGTAGAGACAGGGTTTCACTATGTTGGCCAGGCTGGTCTCAAACTCCTGACCTCAGGTAATCCATCCGCCTCCACCTCCCAAAGTGCTGGGATTATAGGCGTGAGCCACTGCGCCCAGCCTGAGTTTTGTATTTTTTTTTTTAAGAGACAGGGTTTTGCCATGTTGCCGAGGCTAATACTAAATATTAAATATTTGTGATACTGAGTTATTAAATATTAGGTATATAAAGCTAACCTTTCAGATATTTCATTAAGGAAACTGAGTTTTAAAGAAATCGATTATCTATTTAACCAAGGATAGAGTGTTTTCCCAAATTTTGAAAGGACAGGCAGATGCTGTCAACTGAAATTCAAGAGCACATTCAGGCCGGGCACGGTGGCTCCTGCCTGTAATCCCTCCCTTTGGGAGGCCGAGGCAGGCAGATCACGTGAGGTCATGAGTTCAAGATGAGCCTGGCCAACACGGTGAAATCCCATCTCTACTAAAAATACAAAAAATTAGCTGGGCATGGTGGTGGTGCCTATAATCCCTCCCACTTGAGAGGCTGAAGCAAGAGAATCACTTGAGCCCAAGAAGTGGAGGCTGCAGTGAGCTAAGATCATGCCACTGCACTCCAGCCTGGGTGACAGAGTGAGACTCCATCTCAAAAAAAAACAAAAAACAAAAACAAACAAAAAAGTACATTCAATCTCAATAGCAGTCCTCTCTAAGTGTCAGATTCCAAAGTGACTTTTGGCCAGGCACAGTGGCTCACACCTGTAATCCCAGCACTCTGGGAGGCCAAGGTGGGTGGATCACCTGAGGTCAGGAGTTTGAGACCATCCTGGCCAACATGGTGAAACCCTGTCTCCACTAAAAATACAAAAAATTAGCCGGGCATGGTGGTGGGCCCCTGTAATTCCAGCTACTCGGGAGGCTGAAGCAGGAGAATCACTTGAACCCAGGAGGTGGGGGTTGTGGTGATCTGTGATCACGCCATTGCCCTCCAGCCTGGTCAGCAAGAGTGAAACCCCATCCCCCCCCAAAAAAAGTGACTTTCGCTTTCTTCTTTCTATTTATTTCTCTAAATGTTGAACATTAAATATGTATTTCTTTCCTGTAAAAAGAAAAAATCATTGTTTTTAAAGAATGAATTCAGCATTCAACTGTCTTATAAACATTAATCTAAAATAAAGACCAAGGGGCTGGGCGTGGTAGCTCACACCTGTAATCCCAGCATTTGGCGAAGCTGAGGTGAGAGGATCACATGAGACGAAGAGTTCAAGACTAGCCTGGGCAACATAGTGAGACTCTTCTCTACAAAAAACTTTTTTAAGATTAGCCATATGTGGTGGCCTGTACCTGTAGTTCTAGCTACTTGGGAGACTGAGGTGGGAGGATCACTTGAGCCCGTGAGTTCAAGGCTGCAGCAAGCTATGATCGTGCCAGCCTGGTGCACTCCAGCCTGGGTGACGAGCAAAAACCTGCAAACAAAATAAAGACCAAGGGAATTAGTATGCCATTTTAAATCTCTAGAAGACATGATGAATTTATGTATGAATGAATTAATAAATATTTAGTTGTCAGTAGGTATATGCAGTATGTTAGAATCAATAGTTAGATGCATCCCGAAGTTTGTCTAAAGGTGATCCCTGAAAGTAAAACTAGTAAGACTCAACATAAACTGGGTTAAATTAGCCACTAATAAGAATCTAGTCAGTATGATTTGATGTCTAAGAAGCTATAAAAAAATTACAACCTATTGGCCAGGCATGGCAGCTCACACTTGTAATCCCACACTTTGGGAGACGGAGGTGGGTGGATTGCTTGAGCCTAACTCTTCAAGACCAGCATGGACAACATGGTGAAAACTTATCTCTTAAAAAAAAAAAAAAAAATTAGCTGGGCATAGTGGTGTGTGCTTGTAGTCCCAGCTACTTCGGAGGCTGAGGTAGGAGGATCACTTGAGCCCAGGAGATGGAGGCTGCAGTGATCCATGATCACACCACTGTACTCTAGCCTGGGTGACAGAATGAGACCATGTCTCAAAAAAAAAAAAAAAAAAAAAAAAACACCCCACAAAACTACAACCTATTGATATTATTTTCTTCCTCTATTCTATTTTAATGCTTCAAATTAGTATTTCACATCGTATGATTGGTATTGTTAGTTATTGCTACTAACAATTTACCCCAAAACTTAGTGCCTTAAAACAACAAACATTGATTGTCTCACAGTTTCTGTGAGTCAGGAATCTGGGTGCTGATTAGCTGGGTGCCTCTAGCTCAGGGTCACTCATGAAATCAGTGGGAAGATCTACTTCCAAGCTCACCCATGGTTGTTGGAAGGACTTAGTTGAGGTGTCGGACTGAATAACTCAGTTCCTCACGACTTTTCACTGAAAGTTTCTCCATAGGGCAGCTCACAACATACCAATTGCCTTTCCTCAGAGCAAAGAACAAGAGAAGAAGCTACTGTCTTTTTGTAACCTAATCTCTGAAGTGGCATACAGTAATTAATACTTCTACATCCACTTGTTAGAAGTGAATTATTTAGGCTGGGCACAGTGGCTCATGCCTGTAATCCCAGCACTTTGGGAGGCCAAGGCGGGTGGATTGCTTGAGGCCAGGAGTTCGAGACCAGCCTGGCCAACATGGTGAAACCCTGTCTCTACTAAAATACAAAAATCAGCTGGGCGTGGTGGCGCATGTCTGTAATCTCAGCTACTTGGGAGGCTAAGGCTGGGGAATAGCTGGAACCTGGGAGGCAGAGGTTTCAGTGAGCTGAGATCTCACCACTGTACTCCAACCTGGGCGACAGAGCAAGACTCCCTCTGGGGGAAAAAAAAAGTGAGTTACTCAGTCCAACCTATATACAAGGGGAAGGGATCACACAAGCTGTAAACAGTAGGAGGCAGGGATCATTGGGGGTCATGTCACAGGGGTCATACCCTACTACAGGTATAAAAACATTCATCAAACTTTACTCTGCTTGCTCTGATGTCATCACTATATTCTGAATGTAATTTTATTTCATATATGAGTTGTCTACAAGGAGAGAAAGTATACTAACTAGCACACAGGTATTCCTCATCATTTATTACATTAATATTTTTACATGCTTGAATTTTGTCATTTGTTGGACTTGTGATTTGGGTTACTGTGATTCCATGTCCCTAATACTAGTCAGTATCTGAACTGAACTTAGGACCAGACCCAGGACTATAGTCCTGCCTTGAGATGGCCTACCTGAGCAGTTAGGAGGCTGCTCTGGGCAGCAGAAGTGACAATATAGAATGCATACTTGAAAAAAAATGCATACATGGGCCAGGCACATAACTTGGGCTACGTTACTTGTGTATAAGCAAATTTTGGTGTAAGAAACATTTCTCCCAACACAACATCAAATTCTATAGTTCTATTAAAATACATACCTGTGTACCTTAAGAACTAGATGACTTAATTTCTCAGTGCAGTATCTACAAAAAGATAATGCACACACAGACACAGACACACACAAATAAGTGCATGTGTAACAGGTAAAATCTGAATAAGCTCTATGGATTATACCAGTCTCAACTGCCTGATTTTAATATTGTGTTATAGCTGTGTAAAATGTCAACATTTGGCTGGGCACGGTGGCTCATGCCTGTAATCCCATCACTTTGGGTGGCCATGGTGGGCCGATCACTTGAGGTCAGGAGTTCGAGATCAGCCTGGCCAACATGATGAGACCCCTCATCTCTATTAAAAATAAAATAAAATAAAAAATTTAAAAAGCCGGGCATGGTGGCATGCACCTGTAAACCCAGTTACTCGGGAGGCGGAGGTAGGAGAATTACTTGAACCCGGGAGACAGAGGTTGCAGTGAGCCAAGGTAGTGCCACTGCACTCCAGCCTGGGCAACAGAGGGAGACCACGTCTCAAAAAAAAAAAAAAAAAAAAAAGTCAACATTTGCAGAGGCTGGAGGAAGGGTACATAGGAATTCCCTATATGTTTCTTTGCAACCTCCTGTGAACATGTAACTTTTTTTTTTTCCTAAGATGTAGTCTCGCTCTGTCACCCAGGCTGGAGTACAGTGGCTGGATCTTGGCTCGCTGTAACCTCCATCTCCCAGGTTCAAGCAATTCTGCTTCAGCCTCCTGAGTAGCTGGGATTACAGGCACAAGCCACCACGCCTGGCTATTTTTTGTATTTTTAGTGCAGACAGGGTTTCATCATGTTGGCCAGCCTGGTCTTGATCTCCTGACCTCGTGATCCAATTGCCTCAGCCTCCCAAAATGAAAAATTTTTTTTGACAAATAATCTGTTCCCAAAGTAAATTTAGCCCTCAACCTCTTCTGTAATTTATTTATTTATCTTTCAATGTAATTATATTGTAAAGCCTTACTTGCTGCTGGACGCAGTGGCTCACGCCTGTAATCCCAGCACTTTGGGAGGCCAAGGTGGGTGGACTATGAGGTCAGGAGTTCGAGACCAGCCTGGCCAACATGGTGAAACCCCGTCTCTACTAAAAATACAAAAGTTACCCTGGCGTCGTGGCAGGCGCCTGTAATCCCATCTACTTGGGAGGCTGAGGCAGAGAATTGCTTGAACCTGGGAGGTGGAGTTTGCAGTTAGCCAAGATCGCTCCAGTGTACTCCAGCCTGGGTGACAGAGCAAGACTCCATCTCAAAAAAAAAAAAAAAAAAAAAAATTCTTACTTGCATAATATTGACTTAAAACTAAAAAGTATTAATAAGAAAAGAGGCCAGGCACAGTGGCTCACGCTGGAAATCCCAACACTTTGGGAGGCTGAGGTGGGCAGATCACGAGGTCAGGAGAGCGTGACCATCCTGGCCAACATGGTGAAACTCCGTCTCTACTAAAAATACAAAAATTAACTGGGCGTGGTGGTACACACCTGTAGTCCCAGCTACTCAGGAGGTTGAGGCAGGAGAATCGCTTGAACCGGGGAGGCAGGGGTTGCAGTGAGCCGAGATCACGCCACTGCACTCCAGCATGGCAACAGAGGGAGACTCTATCTCAACAAATAAATAAGAGGCCAGACACAGTGGCACATGCCTGTAATCACAACTCTTTTGGAGGCTGAGGCAGGAGGATTGCTTAAGCTCAGAAGTTCGAGACCCAGCCTGAATAACATAGTGAGACCCTGTCTCTGCAAAGAAAAATCTTTTTTAATTAGCCAGGCATGGTGTTGCGTGCCTGTGGTCCCAACTACTCAGGAGGCTGAGGTGGGAGGATTGCTTAAGTCCAGGGATCACCTGTGCCTGGGAGATCAAGGCTGCAGTGAGCTATGATCGCACCACGGTACTCCAGCCTGGGCAACAGAGCAAGACCCTGTCTCAAAAATTAATTAATTAATTAATATTTAAAAAATAAAATATCGGCCGGGCGCGGTGGCTCAAGCCTGTAATCCCAGCACTTTGGGAGGCCGAGATGGGCGGATCACTAGGTCAGGAGATCGAGACCATCCTGGCGAACACGGTGAAACCCCGTCTCTACTAAAAAATACAAAAAACTAGCCGGGCGAGGCGGCGGGCGCCTGTAGTCCCAGCTACTCGGGAGGCTGAGGCAGGAGAATGGCGTAAACCCGGGGGGCGGAGCTTGCAGTGAGCTGAGATCCGGCCACTGCACTCCAGCCCGGGCGACAGAGCCAGACTCCGTCTCAAAAAAAAATAAAAATAAAAATAAAATAAAATAAAATAAAATAAAATAAAATAAAATAAAATAAAATATCCGGCCGAGCGTGGTGGCTCACCCCTCTAGAATCCCAGCACTTCGGGAGGCCGAGGGGGTTAGATCACGAGGTCAAGAGATCCAGGCCGGGCGCGGTGGCTCATGCCTGTAATCCCAGCACTTTGGGAGGCTGAGGCGGGCAGATCATGAGGTCAGGAGATCAAGACCATCCTGGCTAACGTTGAAACTCTGTCTACTAAAAATACAAAAAAATTAGCTGGGCGTGGTGGCTGGTGCCTGCAGTACCAGCTATTCAGGAGGCTGAGGCAGGAGAATGGCGTGAAACCAGGAGGCAGAGCTTGCAGTGAGCTGAGATCGCGCCACTGCGCTCCAGCCTGGGCGACAGCGTGAGACTCCGTCTCAAAAAAAAAAAAAAAAAAAAGAGATCGAGACCGTCCTGGCCAACATAGCGAAACCCTGTCTCTACTAAAAATACAAAAAATTAGCTGGGCGTGGTGGCATGCGCCTGTAGTCCCAGCTCCTCGGGAGGCTGAGGCAGGAGAATCGCTTGAACCCGGGAGGCAGAGGTTGACGTGATAGATCGCGCCACTGCACTCCAGTGTGGCAAAAGAGTAAGACTCTGTCTCAAAAATAAAATTAGGCCGGGCGCGGTGGCTCACACCTGTAATCCCAGCACTTTGGGAGGCTGAGGCGGGCGGATCACGAGGTCAGGAGATCGAGACCATCCTGGCTAACACGGTGAAACCCCGTCTCTACTAAAAATACAAAAAATTAGCCGGCGCGGTGGCGGGCACCTGTAGTCCCAGCCTCGAGGCTGAGGCAGGAGAATGGCGTGAACCCGGGAGGCGGAGCTTGCCGTGAGCTGAGATCCGGCCACTGCACTCCAGCCTGGGTGACAGAGTGAGACTCCGTCTCAAAAAATAAATAAATAAAATAAAATAAAATAAAATAAAATATCCCGCTCCTTAAAAAGTTTATTTTAAGACAAAGTAAAGAGATATGAATACTTATGGAGCATTTTGTCAAGCATGAAAGTTATGTCTAAAAGGTAAAATGAAACTGTTTAGATCAAAGTTACTGTTGTGTATCAAAAGGAAAATCATGGTTAACTTAGCAGTACAGCATGGAAATTTCCACAGCCGTTTGGTAAAAGCAGATTTATCATTTGTCAGTTATTTAGTAAATGTTCCTCCCTCTATATATACATCTATCCTTCAATCCATCCATTCATCCAACCATGTCCTCTATCTTGAATTTGCAGACCATTGTCACTTCTTCTGTCCATCAAATCTCCCTCTGACTCACTCTTACAGACACTTGTCATTGAATTTAAGGACCACCCAGATAATCCAGGACAAGCTCCTATTCTAAAAGTCCCTCATCACATCTTTTCACATAAGGTGGTATTAACTCTTTTGCCATATGACGTGATATCCATAGGTTTGCGGGATTAGGACATGGACATATCTTTCTAGGTATCAACATTCAGCCCACTATAAAGTCATTATCTATAGAGAATTTTAGAATAATAGCAAAAGTGACTAAAAGTCCACCTATTTTATTATCACCATGTGCAGCCAATTTTATTTATATTATAGTTATTTATTTATTTATTTAGAGACAGAGTTTCACTCTTGTTGCCCAGGCTGGAGTGCAATGGCATGATCTCGGCTTACTGCAACCTCCACCTCCTGGGTTCAAGTGATTCTCCTGCCTCAGCCTCCCAGGTAGCTAATTTTTGTATTTTTAGTAGAGACGGGGTGTCTCCATGTTGGTCAGGCTGGTCTCAAACTCCTGATCCCAGATGATCTGCCTGCCTCACCTCCCAAAGTGCTGGGATTACAGGCATGAGCCACCACACCTGGACTATTTTATTTTTATTTATTTATTTATTTATTTATTTATTTGGAGACAAGATGTTACTCTGTCACCCAGGCTGGAGTGCAGTGGTGCAGTCTTGGCACACTGCAGCCTCAATCTTACAGGCTTAAGTGATCCTCCCATCTCAGCCTCCCAAAGAGCTGGAACTACAGGCATGGGGCACCATGCCTGGCTAATTTCCGGTTTTTTTGTTTGTTTGCTTTTGGAGAGACAGTGTCTCACTATGTTGCCCTGTCTGGTCTTAAACTCCTGAGCTCAAGCAATCTTCCTGCCTCAGCCTCCCAAAGTGCTGAGATTACAGGTGTGTGCCACCTGCCCAGCTGGCAATTTTATTTATTTATTTATTTATTTATTTATTTATATTATTATTATTTGAAACAGAGTCAGCGAGACGGAGTCTTTCTCTGTCACCTAGGCTGGAGGGCAGCGGCGGGATCTCAATCTCTGCTCACAGCAACCTCTGCCTCCCAGGTTCAAGTGATTCTCCTGCCTCAGCCTCCCTAGTAGCTGGGATTACAGGCATGCTCCACGATGTCTGGTTAATTTTGTATTTTTAGTTGAGACGGGGTTTCGCCATGTTGGCCAGGTTGGTCTCAAACTCTTGACCTCAAGTGATCCTCCAGCCTTGGCCTCCCAATGTGCTGGGATTATAGGCCTGGGCCACCATGCCCCGCCTCCAGCTGGTAATTTTAATTATCAGTGATGATAAAATACTCCCCATGGGAGCAGGCCACTCCCAGCCACCCCCCTTCTTGGTGCGCCACTACTGAATATTCCAATGCAAGCTATTTGGCCTGCCTTAACTTTTCAGGGCCAAACACTGCAAAAAACAATTTGGTTGCTCATCACCCCCTAATCTTGGTATGACTGACTCTCCATCCTTTAGGAATCAGTAAATGTCACCTCCTCAAGGAAAGTTGCCCTAAATATCCTATCCAGCAAGGCTGGTTCAACATACGCAAATCAATAAACGTAATCCAGCATATAAACAGAACCAAAGACAAAAATTGCATGATTGGCCGGGCGCGGTGGCTCAAGCCTGTAATCCCAGCACTTTGGGAGGCCGAGACGGGCGGATCATGAGGTCAGGAGATCGAGACCATCCTGGCTAATATGGTGAAACCCCGTCTCTACTAAAAAAATACAAAAAACTAGCCGGGCGAGGTGGTGGGCGCCTGTAGTCCCAGCTACTCGGGAGGCTGAGGCAGGAGAATGGCGTAAACCCGGGAGGCGGAGCTTGCAGTGAGCTGAGATCCGGCCACTGCACTCCAGCCTGGGCGACAAAGCGAGACTCCGTCTCAAAAAAAAAAAAAAAAAAAAAATTGCATGATTATCTCAATAGGTGCAGAAAAGGCCTTTAACGAAATTCAACAGCCTTCATGCTAAAAACTCTCAATAAATTGAGTATTGATGGGACGTATCTCAAAATAATAAGAGCTATTTATGACAAACCCACAGCCAATATCATACTGAATGGGCAAAAACTGGAAGCATTCCCTTTGAAAATTGGCACAAGACAGGGATGCCCTCTCTCACCACTCCTATTCAACATAGTGTTGGAAGTTTTGGCCAGGGCAATCAGGCAGTAGAAAGAAATAAAGGGTATTCAATTAGGAAAAGAGGAAGTCAAATTGTCCCTGTTTGCAGATGACATGATTGTATATTTAGAAAACCCCATCATCTCAGCCCAAAATCTCCTTAAACTGATGAGCAACTTCAGCAAAGTCTCAGGATACAAAATCAATGTGCAAAAATCACAAGCATTCTTATACACTAATAACAGACAAACAGAGAGCCAAATCATGAGTGAACTCCCATTCACAATAGCTTCCAAGAGAATAAAATACCTAGGAATCCAACTTACAAGGGATGAGAAGGACCTCTTCAAGGAGAACTACAAACCGCTGCTCAACGAAATAAAAGAGGACACAAACAAATGGAAGAACATTACATGCTCATGGATAGGAAGAATCAATATCGTGAAAATGGCCATGCGGCCCAAGGTAACATAGATTCAATGCCATCCCCATCAAGCTACCAATGAATTTCTTCACAGAATTGGAAAAAAACTACTTTAAAGTTCATATGGAACCAAAAAAGAGCCCTCATTGCCAAGACAATCCTCAGCCAAAAGAACAAAGCTGGAGGCATCACGCTACCTGACTTCAAACTATACTATAAGGCTATAGTAACCAAAACAGCATGGTACTGGTACCAAAATAGAGATATAGACCAATGGAACAGAACAGAGCCCTCAGAAATGATACCACACATCTACAACCATCTGATCTTTGACAAACCTGACAAAAACAAGAAATGGGGAAGGAGTCCCTATTTAATAAATGGTGCTGAGAAAACTGGCTAGCCATATGTAGAAAGCTGAAACTGGATCCCTTCCTTACACCTTATACAAAAATTAATTCAAGATGGATTAAAGATGTAAATATTAGTCCTAAAACCATAAAAACCCTAGAAGAAAACCTAGGTAATACCATTCAGGACATAGGCATGGGCAAGAACTTCATGCCTAAAATACCAAAAGCAATGGCAACAAAAGCCAAAATTGGCAAATGGGATCTAACTAAACTAAAGAGCTTCTTCACAACAAAAGAAACTACCATCAGAGTGAACAGGCAACCTACAGAATGGGAGAAAATTTTTGCAATCTACTCATCTGACAAAAGGCTAATATCCAGAATCTACAAAGAACTCAAACAAATTTACAAGAAAAAAACAACCCCATCAAAAAGTGGGCAAAGGATATGAACAGACACTTCTCAAAATAAGACATTTATGCAGCCAACAGACACATGAAAAAATACTCATCATCACTGGCCATCAGAGAAATGCAAATCAAAACCACAATGAGATACCATCTCACACCAGTTAGAATAGCGATCATTAAAAAGTCAGGAAAGATCAGGTGCTGGAGAGGATGTGGAGAAACAGGAACACTTTTACACTGTTGATGGGACTGTAAACTAGTTCAACCATTGTGGAAGACAGTGTGGCGATTCCTCAAGGATCTAGAACTAGAAATACCATTTGACCCAGTCATCCCATTACTGGGTATATACCCAAAGGATTATAAATCATGCTCCTATAAAGACACATGCACTCATATGTTTATTGTGGCACTGTTCACAATAGCAAAGACTTGGAACCAACCCAAATGTCCATCAATGATAGACTGGATTAAGAAAATATGGCACATATACACCATGGAATGCTATGCAGCCATAAAAAAGGATGAGTTCATGTCCTTTGTAGGGACATGGATGCAGCTGGAAACTATTCTCAGCAAACTATCACAAGGACCAAATACCAAACACCTCATGTTCTCACTCATAGGTGGGAATTGAACAATGAGAACACTTGGACACAGGGTGGGGAGCATCACACACCAGGGCCTGTCGTGGGGTGTGGGGAGTGGGGAGGGATAGCAATAGGAGATATGCCTAATGTAAATGATGTGTTAATGGGTGCAGCACACCAGCATGGCCCATGTATACGTATGTAACAAACCTGCACGTTGTGCACATGTACCCTAGAATTTAAAGTATAATTAAAAAAAAAAAAGAAAAAAAAAAACCTATCCAAACCCTAAGTACCATCCCCCACTTATTTCCTGTATTTCTTTCACTCCACTCACTGAAATTTGTAGTTATTTTATTTATAAGTTAACTTTTTCATCTCCCTTACTAGTCTGTGAGCTCCTATACTTGTCTGTCATGTTCTAAGTTATCCCCAGAGCCTAGCACAGTGCCTGGCACATGGTAGATGCTCAATATATGTCTATTACCACTGTATTCTCCTCAGTTTCTGTGCTGCCAGCAAAGTGCATTTGCTCAACATTGGACAAATCCTTCATTCTTCATCTCCTGTCCATTACTAAAATAAAATAGCTGCTTGTTGTCTAAGATTGGTGAAATAGCCATTTAGCAGCGTAATTCAGAAACAGCTGCAGCGTCATGGATCTTAGTAAAGTTGTTTTCTCTCATTCCAAACTCCAACTCAGGCGTGATTAGGAATGTTTTATTCTGAAAACTCATGGAGATACAGTAAGATTGAATCATAAAATAAACTATAAATGTAGCATGAACATTTGAAAAGGGACCTATATATTTTGCTCAGGCACCGTATTAGGAATGATGGGAACCCAGTTAGGACCCCAAACTTGTCAAGTTCCAAACATAAATCATCAACTTCCTCTCTAAACCACACGCTCCTCTTAATTTCTTTCAGCATTTCTTTTCAGTAACATAACTGCTCACCTGGTTAGTTCTCCAGGCTCAATTCTGGGATTTCTTTTCTTTCCTTTTTTCCCCTACCCTCTCATTGGTGCTGGTATGCGCTCTCTTTTCTACTCTCTACATTGTCTTCCTAGGAGATCTTACCCATTTCCAGGGCTAAAATATTATCCCAGTAGTGTTCACTCCTAGTATATGTCCCCAGTCCTCTCCTCTGAGCTCCAGACATGCACCTGTCCAGCTGTGATATCTTTTTAGATACATCACAAGCATTTCAAATTTATCATGTCCAAAACCAAACTCTGGCCAGCTGCCGTGGCTCATGCCTATGATCCCAGCACTTTGGGACGCTGAGGTGGGCAGACCACTTGAGGTCAGGAGTTTGAGACCAGCCTGGCCAACATGGTGAAACCCTGTCTCTACTAAAAATACAAAAATTAGCCCAGCTTGGTGTCACGCACCGGTAATTCCAGCTACTCAGGAGGCTGAGGCAGGAGAATCACTTGAACCCGGGAGACAGAGGTTGCAGTGAACCAAGATCATGCTACTGTACTCCAGCCTAGGTGACAAGAGCAAAACTCCATCTCAAAACAAAACAAAACAAGACCAACAAACAAAAAAAAACTCTTAGTTTTTCTTCTCCAAATCCCTTTCTTTCTGATCTTCACCATCTGTAATGATACCACCGTTCCCCAGTGACTTGCTCCAGAAAGTTGGGAGTCATACTTGTTTCTTCTTTTTCTTCCACCCCTTCAACTAGTTCATTGATAAGATCTATCAACTCTACTTACAAATATATACTAATTGGATTTTCTTCCTTCTATCTCCTCTACATCCTAGTCTAAGCTACAATAGTCTCCCAATAGGTCTCTCTGCTTTCATTCTTTTGTTGCCCCCTCAATCTTGGTGTCATCCTATCTACCTTCATTCTCCAACTCCTACCCATTCCCCCACAAAACACATGGAGTAATCTTAAAACATGAATCTAATCACTCCGTTCCACTCTAACCTCATTTTATCTCACTCTCTGCTCAACCACTGTGTCACCACCATTCATCATGACTTTTACGTCTTTGCACAAGTTAGAGCCTTAGTACATTCTGTTTATTCTGCTCTTCCCATAGTACATTCCTGCTCTTCTTAAGGCTTGATTTAAGTGCCACTTCAAATAATCTTTTCCTTCCTGTCTTGTCAAAGTATTTCTTGCCTGTCCTACTCTTATTTGCATTTATTGTATCCTATACATTTTCTTCATAACACCTTATGTAATTAATATATTTGATTAATTTTCCTCCCTGGAAACTATGTGTTGTCTGTTTATGTATATCTAGCTCCTAGTGCAGTGTCTAGCATACAACAGGTATTTAATCGCTTGTTGAACAATTAAGTTGCCCTATTCTGTTTTGGCCTATAGGTTACAAGTGTGATACATTTGCACAACGTTGCGCAGAGGAAGAAAAAAGATTTTTTTGAGACAGGGTCTCACTCTGTTGCCCAGGCAGTGGGGCAGTCATAACTCACTGCAACCTCCACCTCCCCAGGCTCAGGTGATCCTCACACCTCAGCCTCCTGAGTAGTGGGGACTAGAGGCACACGCCACCATGCCTGGCTGATTTTTTCTATCCACACGCCACCATGCCTGGCTGTTTTTTCTATTTTTGTAGAGATGAGATCTCTCTACGTTGCCCAGGCTGGTTGCAAACTCCTGGAGTCAAATGATCCACCGGCCTCGGCCTCCCAGAGTGCTGTGATTACAGGCGTGAGCCACTGAGCCCAGCCATAAGGAAGACATTCTTATTCCTTCATTTCATGTCCATTGCTTCTAAAAAGTCACATGTCTGAGACTAATGACAGAGAGAGCCACTTATCTCCATAGTGCAGAAATAGCTGCAGTGTCATGGATCTTAGTGAAGATAATATCTTTCCCCACGATTAGGAAAATTCCATACTGAATCTTATAGAAATTTCATTTAACAACTGAATCATAAAATACAGGAAGGATTAATAGCATAAGGGGGGTAGAACAGAAAAGTTTTACCTGGCACAATAAGATATTTTCTTTAAACTAACTTCCGAGATAACTATACAGATATTTCTTTTTGCACACTTTCAAATCATCTCACAAAAACAGACAACATCTGTGGCCTGTGCTGGTCAGAAGTACGAAAGTTGTTTACAGAGGCATAATTAACCCACCAAGAGACCTTCATTTCCATAAAGAGGGGAGGCAAACTAATTTCAGATAAATCTGGTGTAGTAATTTCACCTAACAAAAAAGTGAGACTACATTCACCACTCTCTCGAATCTTACACAAGATGACAGTGTCCAAAGCAGTGTCTCTACCCCAACTATACTTCAGAGCTGTTTTGCTTACCAGGGCTTCCCAGCAACCAGGCCTCATCTGCTATCCCTCAAGCACACACTCTTTGGGCTATCAAAGCTATAATAGCATTCGAACAATAACAAAAAGTCCTCAGATTTCCTTATTGTCTATCTTTGAACAGTTCAAAGAGCTTCCACATTTATTTTTTTCGTAATGCTTTCTCTGTCACACTGTGACGTAAGAAAATCTAAGATTAGAGAATCTGAAGTTCAAATGGTTTGTTCAAAGCTGCAGTGAAATTACATACCACAATCAGAATCCATTCTCTCAGTTCCCACTAGACCATGTAGCTTCCCAAGGGATTTGAAACCTTTTATGAAAAAATGTTAAAACTACATATAATTATGAGTCTTGAGCATTTTTTTCTAACCTTCTTCACACAGAAAAAAAAAATGTTAGTTTGTGGTTTTTAAATAAAATGGCTTTGTGAGGACAAACTTCTAAATTGCCTCATTCCAAATTCACATTGAAATGATCAAAGGAATAAAAATAGAGGGAAAATTTTCCATATGCCAGAAACTTTGAGGAATTTCTGCTAGTTAGAATGTGGAAGGTCCCAATTAGAAGGAGAGGTCAGTTCAAGATTCTATTTCTATAAAATATCTTATCACCCCGTTAGAGTTCTATGAACACCCCATTACTCAGGGTTGTAGACTAGGTGAGGGCAGTGGAAAGGGAAGATAGGGGATATACTAAGACCCATTCCAGTTCTTTTTTTTAGACAGTCTTGCTCTGTTGCTCAAGCTGGAATGCAGTGGCACAGTCTCAGCTCACTGCAACCTCCACCTCCCAGGTTCCAGCAATTCTCCTGCCTCAGCCTCCTGAGTAGCTGGGATTAACAGGCATGCGACACCATGCCTGGCTGTTTTTATATTTTTAGTAGAGACTAGGTTTCACCATGCTGGTCAGACTGGTCTCGAACTCCTGACCTCAAAAGATCAGCCCCCCAAAGTGCTGGGATTACAGGCGTGCACCACCGCGCCTAGTCACGTTCCAGTTTCTTTTTTTTTTTTTTTTTTGAGACGGAGTCTTGCTCTGTCGCCCAGGCTGGGGTACAGTGGCCGGATCTCAGCTCACTGCAAGCTCCACCTCCCGGGTTTACGCCATTCTCCTGCCTCAGCCTCCTGAGTAGCTGGGACTACAGGCGCCCGCCACCTCGCCCGGCTAGTTTTTTGTATTTTTTAGTAGAGATGGGGTTTCACCGTGTTAGCCAGGATGGTCTCGATCTCCTGACCTCGTGATCCACCCGTCTCGGCCTCCCAAAGTGCTGGGATTACAGGCTTGAGCCACCGCGCCCGGCCGTCACGTTCCAGTTTCTAACAGAACTCTCCGCAATCCTCATTTAAGTATTATTGAAAGGTGGTCAAGCATAGACCTCTTTATGTTAAGATGAGCAAGTGGTAGTCAGGCTCAGTGCTTCATGTCTGTAATCCCAGCATTTTGGGGGGCTAAGGCAGGAGGATCACTTGAGGCCAGGAATTCTAGACCAGCCTGGGCAAGATAACGACACTCTGTCTCTATGTCCCAGCTACTTAGAAGGCTGAGGTGGGAGGATCACTTGAGCCAGGAAGGTAGAGGCCACAACGAATCATGATTGTTTCACTGCACTACAGCCTGGGTGACAAAGTGAGACTGTCTCAAAAAAAAAAAAAAAAAAAAAAAGAGCAAATGGAAAAAAATCATAGGACTATGAAAAGATGCTATAGGCCGGGCACAGTGGCTCACACCTGTAATCCCAGCACTTGGGAGGCCAAGGTGGGCAGATCACTTGAGGCCAGGAGTTTGAGACCAGCCAGCCAACATGGTGAAACCCATCTCTATTAAAAATACAAAAATTAGCCCGGCATAGTGGTGCGCACCTGTAGTCTCAGCTACTCAGGTGACTGAGGCATGAGAATCGCTGAACCCAGGAGGCGGAGTGCAGTGAGACAAGATCGTGCCAGGTGACAGAGCAAGACTGTCTCAAAAAAAAAAAAATTATCTCTAAGGAACAAAAGTCAAGCTGGCCTCAGAATTCTGCAACTCTGTTTTTTTATTTTATTTATTTTTTTGAGACAGAGTCTCGCTCTGTTGCTCAGGCTGGATTGCAGTGGTGTAATCTCGGTTCAATGCAACTTCCACTTCCTGGGTTCAAGTGATTCTCCTACCTCAGCCTCCTGAGTAGCTGGGACTACAGGCGCCCACCACCATGCCCAGCTAATTTTTGTATTTTTAGTAGAAAGGGGGTTTCACCATGTTGACCAGGCCGGACTTGAACTCCTGACATCAGATTATCCGCCCATCTCAGCCTCCCAAAGTGCTGAGATTACAGGTGTGAGCTACCAGTCCAGGCAGAATTCTGCAACTCTGTAAGCCACAAGTCAATAAAGCATATTGTACAGAATTCTGAGGATAAATGTTTATAATTTAAGAATTCTACATTCAGCTAAGTTGTCATGCAATTGTGAAGACCTCAGAAATGAGTACTCAGATATAAAAGACTAAAAAATGATACCACCCAGGTTATCTGTTCTGAAAGAAAACTGCTCAAAGACATACTTCTGTTGAATGAGAAATTAAGAATAAAAAAGAACTATAAAAGGACTTATACATAATAGAACTTTATTTAAATGTCCAAAATAACTTTTGTAAGAAAAAATCGTAATGTAAAAAAAGAAATGTCTTTTTCCAAGAGGGATAATAAAGGTTTAAAAGGACAAATAACATTAATAAAACCAAGCTGGGAGGGTTGGGAGTGGGAGGTAAAAATGAGGGAAAATAAAAGTGTGCTAAATATTCCAACCATACACAGGATAAATCAAGAGGTGCTATTTCATTTTAATATTGAAAATAGGTGGGGTTTTTTAAAATTTAAAGGTAAGCACTTTTAGAATAAAACCAAGATGATTATCTTTCGAAGCAGTAGACAGCATTTTAAAAACAAAGAAAACAGTTCATATAGAAAGAGGCAAAAGGTGGGGTGCTGTGGCTCACGAGGCCCAGGCAGGTGGATCACGAGGTCAGGAGATCGAGACCATCCTGGCTAACACAGTGAAACCTGTCTCTTCCAAAAATACAAAAAATTAGCTGGGCGTGGTGGCGGGCACCAGTAGTCCCAGCTGCTTAACGGGGCTGAGGCAGGAGAGTTGCTTGAACCCGGGAGGCGGAGGTTGCAGTGAGCCAAGATCACACCACTGCACTCCAGCCTGGGTGACAGAGCGAGACTCTGACTCAAAAAAAAAAAAAAAAGAGAGACAAGAAAAAGAGAAAGTCACACAGAATATTAAAAAAATTAAGATGATTAAAATAGTCTCAAACATCAGAACATCTATTCAATCTAAGCTTTACCAGTGTGTGTGCGTGATAAACAATATCTTATTCATTCAATTATTATTTCCTTAATCTTATAGATAATAAAATCATGAAAATTAAGTTAGTAAAACGTGAAATGCTGTAAGAGCCGAGCGCAGTGGCTCACACCTGTAATTTCAGCACTTTGGGAGGCTGAGACAAGCGGATTGCTTGAGCCCAGGAGTTCCAGACCAGCCTGGGCAACATGGTAAAACCTCATCTCTAGAAAAAAATACAAAAAATTAGCCAGGCATGGTGGTGTGTGCCTATAGTCCCAGCTGCTCAGGAGACTGCTTTTTGTTTTGTTTTATTTTTTTGTTTGTTTGTTTTGGAGAGGGAATCTTGCTCTGTTGCCCAGGCTGGAGTGCAATGGTGTGATCTCTGCTCACTGCAACCTCCGCCTCCCAGATTCAAGCCATTCTCCTGCCTCAGCCTCACAGGTAGCTGGGATTACAGGCGCCCACCACTACACTCAGCTAATTTTTGTATTTTTAGTAGAGACAGGGTTTCACCATGTTTGTCAGGCTCATCTCTAACTCTGCACCTCAGGTGATCTGCCCACCTTGGCCTCCCAAAGTATTGGGATTACAGGCATGAGCCACCACGCCTGGCCTACTTGGGATATTGAGGTGGGAGGATCGCTTGAGCCCAGGAGGTTGAGGCTGCAGTGACCTGTGATTGCACCACTTCATTCTAGCCTAGGCAACAGAGCAAGACCCCACCTAAAAACAAAACAAAACAAAACAAAACAATTTCTATGGTAATTCCAGTTTGATTTAAAACATAGAAATGTACACGCAGCTATATAGCATAATGATTGAGATTATAGACTTTTAGATCTAGATTTGCATCTCAGATCTACCATTTACTAATGACATGATCTTAAGCAAATAAATGGATACTTTCAGCCTCCGTTTACTCATTTGTAAAGTAAGAATAAAAACATCTTCCCATATAACTACTGAGAGGATTACAAGAGGTAATATGTTTAAAAAGGAAATGAAGTTTCCTGGCATATTCAGTAAATAACTAGTATATCCTTATGTATGTGATTATTATTATTATTATTATTTTTGAGACAGAGCCTCACTCTGTCACCCAGGCTGGGATGCAATGGTGTGATCTCGGCTCACTGCAACCTCCACCTCCCTGGTTCAAGAGATTCTCATGCCTCAGCTCCCTGAGTAGCTGGAATTATAGGCATGTGTCACCATGCCCGGCTAATTCTTTGTATTTTTAGAAGAGATGGGGTTTCGCCATGTTGGCGAGGCTGGTCTCCAACTTCTAGCCTCAAACAATCCGCCCACTTTGGCCTCCCAAAGATTACAGGTGATAACTATTATAAATATATGTGTGCACCTACCCAAACATACACATAGAAATAAGGCTGAGCTGGCCAGGCACAGTGGCTCACACCAGCACTTTAAGAGGCTGATGCGGGCAAATTGCTTGAGCACAGGAGTTTGAGACCAGTCTGGGCAACATGGTGAAACTGTGTCTCTACAAACAATGTAAAAAATTAGCCAGGCAGCTGGGCGCGGTGACTCATGCTTGTAATCCCAGCATTTTGGGAGGCCAAGGTAGGTGGATCACTTGAGGTCAGGAGTTCGAGACCAGGCTGGCCAACATGGTGAAACCCCATCTTTACTAAAAATACAAAAATCAGCCAGGCGTGGTGGCATGCGCCTGGAATTCCAGCTACTCAGGTGGCTGAGGCATGAGAATCACTTGAACCCTGGAGATGGAAGTTGCAGTGAGCTGAGATGGTGCCACTGCACTCCAGCCTGGGAGATAGAGTGAGACTCTGTCTCATAAAAAAAAAAAAAAAAAAAGATTAGCCAGGCGTGGTGGCTTGTGCCTGCATTCCCAGTTACTCAGGAGGCTGAGTGGAGAGGAATGCTTGTGCCTAGGAGGCTGAGGCTGCAGTGAGCCATGATTGCACCACTGCACTCTAGCCTGGGTGACAAAGCAAGACCCTGTCTCAAAAAAAAAAAAAAAGAGAGAGAGAGACAGAAAAGAAAAGAAGGCCGGGCGCGGTGGCTCAAGCCTGTAATCCCAGCACTTTGGGAGGCCGAGACGGGCGGATCACGAGGTCAGGAGATCGAGACCATCCTGGCTAACACGGTGAAACCCCGTCTCTACTAAAAAAAAAAAATACAAAAAACTAGCCGGGTGAGATGGCGGGCGCCTGTAGTCCCAGCTACTCCGGAGGCTGAGGCAGGAGAATGGCGTAAACCCAGGAGGCGGAGGTTGCAGTGAGCTGAGATCCAGACACTGCACTCCAGCCTGTGCGACAGAGCGAGACTCCGTCTCAAAAAAGAAAAGAAAAGAAAAGAAATAAGGCTGAGAGAAACTATACCAAAATGTTAGCAAGGGTAATCACTAATGATGAGATTCTGAGTGATATTTTTTGTTTCTTTCTACTTTTTGCTTCTCCTTCATGCTTTTCTGCATCTTCTAAAATTTCTACAAAGAACATACTTGTTTTTACAACTAGAAAAAATACATTATTAGTTAAACTATATAATACAAAGTTGGTAGGATATCTGTACAAATAGAAATAATATATTATTTAGGCCAGGCGCTGTGGCTCATGCCTGTAATCCCAGCACTTTGAGAGCCTGAGGCGGGTGGATCATGAGGTCAGGAGTTCAAGACCAGCCTGGCCAACATGGTGAAACTCTGTCTCCACTAAAAATACAAAAATTAGCCGGACATGGTGGCGCATGCCTGTAGTCCCAGCTACTCGGGAGGCTGAGGCAGGAGAATCGCTTGAACCCGGGAGTTGGAGATTGCAGTGAACCGAGATCATGCCACTGCATTCCAGCTTGGGCAACAGAGTGACACTTCATCTCAAAAAATAAATAAATAAAATAAAATAAAATAAAATAAAAATTATGTCCATCCAAAAATAATGCCCACTCTTGGATACCTAAAATGCACAAAATTATCTATAAATGCAGCTGTGTCTTTCATATAGTTTAAGTTCAGTTTTAGCAAAACAAAACAAATGTCTTTTCCTTTGCATGGTGAATGCCTTAGAGTTACTCCAGAACAACATTGAATTATTCACATTGAATGGTGAATGCCTGGAGTTAATCCAGAATAATATGAAATCAAACTTTATTTCAGTAAGAACCTCTAAGCCTAAAATCCTGTAAACTGAATCAGTCTTGGTACATGTATCTATTCCAAAAACTAGTCTCTAAATATACAGAGATTAGGGCTTGGCACTAGGAGATTAGATGTGGTAGACAAATGCTACTTAATGGTGAGGGTAGAGATGGGGTGACAGTAGAAGATGCTTAAACCCAACATCAATCATTTAAATATTGTTAGTAACATTTATTTCCACCCCAAGCTATCCTTTACCAGAGTAGCATGTGATAAACAACATTTCATTCATTCATTCATTCATTTATTTATCCTCTCAATTAATATGTATTTAAAAGCCTGGTATACATGCAGGATGCAGCACTGTGTTAGGCACTGGGTTAACATGAAGAACAAAGCAGATAGGGGGCCGGGCGCAGTGGCTCACACCTGTAATCCCAGCACTTTGGGAGACCGAGGCGGGTGGATCACTTGAGCTCATCAGTTTGAGACTAGCCTGGGCAACAAGGTGAGATCCTACTAAAAATACAAAAAAATAGGCCGGGTGCAGTGTCTCACACCTGTAATCCCAGCACTTTGGGAGGCTGAGGCAGTAGATCACCTGAGGTCATGAATTCGAGATCAGCCTGGCCAACATGGTAAAATCCCATCTCTGTTAAAAATACAAAAAATTAGCTGGGCATGGTGGCGGGTGCCTGTAATCCCACCTACTTGGGAGACTGAAGCAGGAGAATCGCTTGAGCCCGAGAGGCGGAGGCTGCAATGAGCTAGGATCATGCCACTGCACTCCAGCCTGGGTGACAGAGTGAGACTCCATCTCAAAACAAAAACAAAAACAAAAAAATCGCCAGATGTGGTGGTGTGGTGGTGCACACCTGTGGTCCCAGATACTCAGGAGGCTAAGGTGAGGTGGGAGGATCACTGGAGCTCATGGAGTGTGGGTGTGGAGGTTGTAGTGAGCTAAGATCACGCCACTGCACTCCAGCCTGGGTAAGAGAGCAAGACCCTGTCTCAAAACAAACAAACAAACAACAACAACAGAAAAAAACAGACAAAAAAAACACACACACAGATGGTATCCCTGCCTGCATAGGGCTAAGAGCCTGGTAGAGAAGACAAATACACACACAAGTAGACATATAATTGCAAATTGTGATGAGTACTCTGGAGGAAAGTATAAAATACTGTGAAAGAGAATGAGGGAGGTGGAGCAGGAGAGGGATACCAAAACAGTCTCTCTGAGTAAGTGACATCTCAACCAGGACCCAAAAGATAAGAGTTAGGGGAGGGACCAGGCACGGTAGCTCACACCTGTAATCCCAGCACTTTGGGAGGCCAAGGCAGGTGGATCATGAGGTCAGGAATTCAAGAACAGCCTGGCCAAGATGATGAAACCCTGTGTGTACTAAAAATACAAAAATTAGCCAGGCGTGGTGGTGGGCACCTGTAATCCCAGCTACTCGGGAGGCTGAGGCAGAGAACTGGTTGAACCCAGGAGGCAGAGGTTGCAGCGAGCCAAGATCACACTACTGCACTCCAGCCTGGGTGACAGAGCGAGACTCCGTCTAAAAAAAAAAAAAAAAAAAGAAGAGTTAGGGGAAGGACGGAGAAGAGGATTCCAGGAAGAGAAATGGCATATACAAAGGCCATTAAGATAGAAAAAAGCTTGGAGCCTTGGGGTAACTGAAAGAAGACCAGTGCAACCTCTTATGGAAAGGCATGTCTAGGCGTCCCAATAAGAACAGAGCACAGTGCAATGATACAAAACACAGATGGCAGCAGCACAGGTCTTTCTCAGGTCTGACACTTAACTGTTTAACTTTATTGCTGGGCCTTGTTTGAGCATCGTCAAAATGAGAATAATGGATTTCCTTCCTGAACCCCTTGTGAAAATTCATTCTATTTCATCTGTACAAATACTTGCCCTTTTGATAGTACATAAGCATATATATCATTTAATAATCAACAAAATGTGGCATTTTTACTATTAAGATGCACATTCTGAAGAAGAAGAGTAGAAACTCCCCACCAGTATAGGAAAGTGAAAGGAGAGAATTCGCGCATTAGCAATTGTCATTCACTTCCAGAGGGCTAATTATGATCATGAGCTAGGTCACCTATTTTTGTGAAAGTAAACTGTTATTTGCAAGGAAATGGTCTACTTGAAGCTTTCTCAATGGAAATCCACTGGCTTAGCCTAAGAGTTTTCTTGTAAGGTTTCTAGATCTTCATGGCTTTCACTTAAACTCTTGCTTTGAGCCATGTGGTACCTGGATAAGTGTCAGAATCAAACTGACAAAAATATATCCAGAGTGAGTCTCACCCCAACCTCTACCACAATTCTGCATTGGTCCTTAACTCCCATTTGCCAGGCACAGTGCTGAACACTTGCATACAATAGTTTAGTTAAGCCCTGCAACAACACTAAGTATGAGATAGTGAATGATTGTTAATTTTTAGTAGTTGTATTTTTTGTTTGTTTGTTTGTTTTGAGACAGAGTCTCATTCTATTGTCCAGGCTAGAGTGCAATGGCGCGATCTCGGCTTACTGCAACCTCTGCCTCCTGGGTTCAAGCAATTCTCCTGCCTCCGCCTTGCAAGTAGCTGGGATTACAGGCGCCTGCCACCATGCCCGGCTCATTTTTTGTATTTTTAGTAGAGACCAGGTTTCGCCATGTTAGCCAGGCTGGTCTCAACTCCTGACCTCAGGTGATCCACCTGCCTCAGCCTCCCAAAAGTGCTGGGATTACAGGCGTGAGACACTGCGCCCGGCCTATTTTTAGTAGTTGTATTTTATTTTATTTTATTTTGAGACGGAGTCTCACTCTGTTGCCCAGGCTGGAGTGCAGTGGCGCGATCTCAGCTAACTGCAAGCTCCGCCTCCCGGGTTCACGCCATTCTCCTGCCTCAGCCTCTGGTGTAGCTGGGACTGCAGGCGCTCGCCACCACGCCTGGCTAATTTTTTGTATTTTTAGTAGAGACGGAGTTTCACCATGTTAGCCAGGATGGTCTCAATCTCCTGACCTCGTGATCCGCCTGCCTCAGCCTCCCAAAGTACTGAGATTACAGGCCTGAGCCACGGCTCCTGGCAGTAGTTGTATTTTATAAAGTATCCATGAACACTGAATTAGTGAATAGCAAGCCATTGCTCCTAAGGGATACACAGGGTTAGGTTCCTTCGAGCCTCTGATCACAATATTTTCATCAACCAATGAAAGACATTATGTTCAATAGATACTGTTGATTCCTTAACATTAAACCCATAGCTGGGTGTGGTGGCTCATGCCTGTAATCCCAGCACTTTGGGAGGCTGAGGCGGGAGGATCCCTTAAGCTCAGGAGTTTGAGACCCGCCTAGGCAATATAGTGATACCTCATCTCCAAAAAAATTAAAATTTAAATTAAAATTTAAAAATAAAAACATTGAACTCATGGCCAGCAGCATTATAACTCATGGGTGAATGAAGCTTATCTAACACACATATTTTTTCCATCTTTTTCTCCATTACAATTTTCTTGCACTTAAGAACTGTAGACAGAACTTCAGCAATACACTTGGGGGCCATTTTAAACAGTGAAATCACCAATAAAAAGCACAGAAATATAAAAAGCATGGCACTAAATAGACCACAAAGAGTACACTCGTTACAGTATGAGAGCTAAAACAAGAAGGCAAAGCATTGCCTTGTTCCACCTTGGCTAGGGACATGCATTATGGGCAGCTCAAATGCTTTCCTCTTCTGTAGTGTCAAGCAATGAGCGCAAAAACGTCATGAGTATTGATTTTGGGATTACAAATAAATTTTGGCATGTAAACAAATTCACAAATACAGAATCTGCAAATTATGAGAATAAATTATAGGGTAATGATTTTCATAATCCAGATGAAAAAATTGAAGATGAGAGAGGTTAAGGTCACTTACCCAAAGTTACTCTGATAATAAATGATAGAGATGGGATTTAAACACAGATCTGCCCAACACCAAAGCCAAATACACTTGACCACTATTATCTTCTGACGTCCTGAGAGTTTTCGTGTAAGTTCCTTTCTAAAAGTTCCCTTTAGTAAGGAACTAGTTAAACAAATTATGGTAGTAAAATTCTACGGAAAGCTACATAAGGTGATAAGTGGGTGATACTTTAGTATTACATTTCTACTATTTAATAAGAGCTACCAGAAGAGATCTTAGATGCTATACAAGGAATTTTCTATTTATTTCTTACTTGATTCTCACAGTTACCCTATGAAGTAGGTGCCATCAGAATTACCAGTTAATGGATTAGAAAATTGAGGCTCAGGGTGGGTGCAGTGGCTCACGCCTGTAATCTCAACACTTTGGGAGGCTGAGGCGGGTGGATCACTCGATGTCAGGAGTTCAAGGCCAGCCTGGCCAACATGGTGAAACCCTGTCTCTACTAAAAATACGAAAAGCTGGACATGGTGATGCATGCCTGTACTCCCAGCTACTCAGGATGCTGAGACAGGAGATTCACTTGAACCCGGGAGGCGGAGGTTGCAGTGAGCCAAGATTGCACCATTGTACTCCAGCCTAGGCAACAAGAGCGAAACTCTGTCCCCCCGCAAAAAAAAAGAAAAAGAAAAAGAAAAACAAATAGAAGAAGAATCATTTCTTTCTATAGGTGTCTTATTACTAGCATGAAAAATCTTTCCCCAAAGACATTCTCACTCCCCGCAGCAGACCTGTTTTTATATATCATTAGCCATAATATATATACATATATATATAATATATAATTATATCACATGCTCATGCCTAAACTTTGACTGGCTTAGCCCAGTGAAAATTCACCTCCTGGAGATAGGGAGGACCCAGATATCTATATCTTAATAAAACTGGGATTCTGTTAGAAAGAAAAAAATGGGAGGAGGGAGCTGGGTGCTGTGGCTCACACTTGTAATCCCAGCACTTTGGGAGGCCAAGGTGGGCAGATCATGAATCAGGAGATCGAGACCTGGCTAACATGGTGAAACCCCGTCTCTACTAAAAATACAAAAAATTAGCCAGGCATGGTGGCACGCGCCTGTAATCCCAGCTACTGGGAAGGCTGAGGCAGGAGAGTCGCTTGAACCTGGGAGGCGGAGGTTGCAATGAACCGAGATCGCGCCACTGCCCTCCAGCCTAGGAAACAGAGCAAGACTCTGTCTCAAAAAAAAAAAAAAAAAAAAAAAAAAAAAGTATATGTTGAAATGCTACCCCTAAGGTCATGGTATTAAGAGGTGGAGCTGGGTGTGGTAACTCATGCCTATAATCCCAGCGACTCAGGAGGCTGAGGTGGGAAGATGGCTTGAGGCTGGAAGTTCAAGATGAGCTGGGCAACATAGCAAGACCCTGCATCTAAAACACAAAAAAATTAGGCCCAACACAGTGGCTCATTCTTGTAGTTCTAGCACTTTGTGGGGCTCAGGCAGGTGAATTACTTGAGCCCAGGAGTTCGAGACCAGCCTGGGCAACATGGCAAAACTCTGTCTCTACAAAAAAATACAAAAATTAGCCAGGCATGGTGGTGTGCACATGTAGTTTCAGCTACTCAGAAGGTTGAGGCAGGAGAATTGCTTCAACTCGAGAGGTTGAGGCTACAGTGAGCCATGATCATGCCCCTGCACTCTAGCCTGGGCAATGAAGCAAGACTCTATTGGGAAAAAATAAATAAATAAATGAATACAAATTTTTAAAAATTAACCAGGCAAGGTGGCTCATACTTGTAGTCCCAGGTACTTAGGAGGCTGAGGTGGGAGGATCACTGGAGCCCAGGAGTTTGAGGCTGCAATGAGCTTTAATTGCACCACTGCACTCCAGCCTTGGCAACAGAGTGAGATCTTGTCTCTAAAAAATAAAAATAAATAAAAGAATTTAAAAAATGGCAAAGCCTTTGAGAATGGAATTAGTACCCTTATAAAGGAGGCCTGAGGGAGCTTTTTGCCCTTCTGCCATGTGGGGACATATAGAAGGTGCCATTTCTGAGGAACAGGGCCCCTTGCTAGATGTCAAATCTGCTGGCATCTTGATCTTGGGCTGGGAAGCCTCTAGAACTGTGAGTAATAAATTTCTGGTTTTTATAAATTAGCCAGTATCAGGTGTTTTGCTATAGCTTCCCAAACAAACTATGACAGTGTATATTATACATTCAAATTTAAATAAATCACAACACTTAAACTAGAGCCTTGCTACTCCACAGACCGTATTATCGGTATCATCTGGGATCCTGTCAGAAATACATGACCGGGTGCAGTGGCTTACGCCTGTAATCCCAGCACTTTGGGAAACTGAGGCGAGCAGATCACATGAGGTCAGGAGTTTGAGACCAGCCTAGCCAACATGGTAAAACCTAGTCTCTACTAAAAATACAAAAATTAGCTGGGCGTAGTGGCATGCGCATGTAATCCCAGCTACTTGGGAGGCTGAGGCAGGAGAATTGCTTGAACCCAGGAGGCAGAGGTTGCAGTAAGCTAAGGTAGTGCCACTGCACTCCAGCCTGGGTGATAGAGCGAGACTCTGTCGAAAGAGAGAGAGAGACAGACAGAGAGAAAGAAAGAGAGAGAAGGAGGGAAGGAGGGAAGGAAGGAAGGAAGGAAGGAATCTCGTTCCACATCCTAGACCTACTGAATCAGAATCTGCATTTAACAAGATCCTCCCAGGAGATTCATCTTCATATTAAAATTTGAAAAGGATTCAGGGCTGAGAGCTGTGGCTCACATCTGTGTAATGCCAGCACTTTGAGAGGCCAAGGTGGGAGGATCACTTGAGCCCAGGAGTTCGAGACCAGCCTGGACAATATAAGGAGACCTCGTCTCTACAAAAAAATAAAAAATTTAAAAAATTGAGCCCAGGAGGTCAAGGCTGCAGTGAGCCATGACTGTGCCACTGCACTCCAGCCTAGGTGATAGAGCAAGACCCTGTTTCAGAAATAAATAAAAATAAAAATAAATAAAAAGCAATGAGTTAGAACAGTCACCAGCTAGTAGCAAAATCTACTCTGGTTTTACTCACAAAATGTAGGTAGTAAAAGTTCATCTCCTCTAGCCCTAGAAGTTAAAGAATTAAATACTCCTAGCCAGGCGCAGTGGCTCATGTATGTAATCCCAGCACTTTGGGAGGCTGAGGTGAGTTGATCACTTGAGATCAGGAGTTTGAGACCAGCCTGGCCAACATGGAAAACCCCGTGTCTACTAAAAATAAAAAATTAGCAAAGCCATGGTTGTACATGCCTGTAGTCCCAGCTACTTAAGAGGCTGAGGCACGAGAATTACTTGAAACCGGGAGGCAGAGGTTGCAGTGAGCCAAGATCGCGTCACTGCACTCCAGCCTGGGTGACAGAGTGAGACTCCATCTCAAAAAAAAAAAAAAAAAAAAAGTAAGTACTCCAGCCAGCAGTGGCATGCACCTGTAGTCCCAACTCAAGTCCCAAGGCCAAAGCAGGAGGATTGCTTGAGCCCAGGAGTTCAAGTCCAGTCGGGGCAACATAGCAAGACCCTATCTACTAAAAAAAAAGTGAATATTATATCTTATTTCTTCCCTTGTACTACTATTTTTATCCCCTCACTTTCTTCTTCTCTTCCTATGTGTCTGCCTGCCTCATCCCTTCCTCCTCTCCTTTTTAAATGCCTTGTTCCCCTAACTAGGTGATACACAGGTTTATAATAAGAACCATTTGTCCTGCAAGTTTATAGTGTAGTAGGCAGATATCAAAAAGTCTGGCTAGTGATTTACACACTAACTTCAGGGGAGCTATATCTAAAGAGTACAATGAAATAAAGCCCAGTTAGATTGCTCTACTTTCGGACTTAGCTCCAAATCAGAGGACAAATTATTTTTCATTATTTTTCTTACTAGAAAATGTTAGCATTTCAATTTTGGAATCAGACAAATCTGGATTCAGATATCATTCTTCAACTGTGGGCTGTGTAATCTTGAGCAAGTCCCTTAAACTCTCTGAACTTCCATTTCTATTTTTGGACTGCTTAAGCTCATGAGCTTTGTAATTAGAGAGACTAGCTTTCGGCCGGGCGCGGTGGCTCAAGCCTGTAATCCCAGCACTTTGGGAGGCCGAGGCGGGCGGATCACAAGGTCAGGAGATCGAGACCATCCTGGCTAACACGGTGAAACCCCGTCTCTACTAAAAAATACAAAAAACTAGCCGGGCGAGGTGGCGGGCGCCTGTAGTCCCAGCTACTCGGGAGGCTGAGGCAGGAGAATGGCGTGAACCCGGGAGGCGGAGGCTGCAGTGAGCTGAGATCCGGCCACTGCACTCCAGCCTGGGTGACAGAGCAAGACTCTGTCTCAAAAAAAAAAAAAAAAAAAAAAAAGAGAGAGACTAGCTTTCAATCCTGCTTTTTCTTCTTCTTACTTATGTAGACTTGAGCAAACTATTTGCTCTCAATAAAATACAGACCTAGGCTGGGCACAGTAAAATACAGACCAGGCCAGGTGCAATGGTTCACACCTGTAATCCCAGCACTTTGGGAGGCCAAGGCAGAAGGATTGCCTGAGCTAAGAAGTTTGAGACCAGCCTGCACAACATAGTGACACCATGTCTCTAGGACAAAATTTTAAAACATTAGCCAGGCGTGGTGGCACATGCCTCTAGTCCTAGCTACTCTAGAGGCTGAGGCAGGAGGATTGCTTGAGCCAGGAGTCTGAGGCTGCATTGAGATATGATCACACCACTGCACTCTAACCTAGGTGACAGAGCAAGATGCTGTCTCTAAAAACAAATAAAAAATTAAAAAAAATACAGACCAGGCAGGGCGTGGTGGCTCACACCTGTAATCCCAGCACTTTGGGAGGCCAAGGCGAGTGGACCACTTGAGGTCAGGAGATCAAGACTGGCCTGGCCAACATAGCGAAACCCCATCTCCACTAAAAATACAAAAATTAGCCGGGTGGGGTGGTGTGCGTCTGTAATCCCAGCTACACGGGAGGCTGAGGCAGGAGAATCACTGCCAGGAGGTGGAGGTTGCAGTAAGCCTAGATTGCACCGCTGGATGACAGGACAAGATTCCTTCTTAAAAAAAAAAAAATGCAGACCTACTTCAAAGGTTTATCATGGGAAAATGCGTATCAAGTGCTTATCACAATGCCTTGGCACATATCACATGTTCAATAATTATTAACTTTATGTTCTTTTCTTTCATTTTGAAATAAAGGTAATAAAAATCCACAGCAAAAGTGTTTGTGAAGACTTAGATGAGATGGCACACAGTCTGAAAAGTGTTTGGCACAAAAAAGTAAGTGCTCGGTAAACATTAGCTATGATAGGCACACAGAGTTGTTGTGAGGACTCAGTGGGATAAGATATACTCGTAATCATTGTTGTCCTCTGCTGACAATGGGAAATTCTCACCCTGAGTTCAGAGAATTTTAACTATACTGTTTTTTGTTTTTTGGAATTTTTTGACATGGAGCCTTGCTCTGTTTCCCAGGCTGGAGTGCAGTGGCACAATGTCAGCTACTGCAACCTCTGCCTCCTGAGTTCAGGCAATTCTCCTGCCTCAGCCTCCCAAACTGGCTGTGATTACAGGTGCCTGCCACCATACCTGGCTAATTTTTTTTTTTTTTTTTTTTTGAGATGGGGTCTCACTCTGTCACCAGGCTGGAGTGCAGTGGCGCAATCTCAGCTCACTGCAACCTCCGCCTCCTGGGCTCAAGCGATTCTCCTGCCTCAGCCTCCCAAGTAACTGTGACTACAGGCACATGCCACCACGCGCAGCTAAGTTTTTGTATTTTTAGTAGAGACGGGGTTTCATCGTATTAGCCAGGATGGTCTCAATCTCCTGACCTCGTGATCCGCCCTCCTAGGCCCCCCAAAGTGCTGGGATTACAGGCATGAACCACCGCACCCAGTCTAATTTTCATAGTTTTAGTAGAGATGGGGTTTCACCATGTTGGCCAGGCTGATCTCAAACTCCTGACCTCAAGTGATCCACCCACCTTCGTGTCCCAAAGTGCTGGGATTACAGGCATGAGCCACCACACCCGACCTTGACTATACTGTTTATAACCTGCATGGGTTTTTAAAAAGCCATTCTAGGCCGGGCGTGGTGGCTCACGCCTATAATCCCAGCACTTTGTGAGGCCAAGGCGGGCAGATAACCTGAGGTCAGGAGTTCGAGACCAGCCTCAACATGGAGAAACCCCATTTCTACTAAAAATACAAAATTCGCCAGGTGTGATGGTGCATGCCTGTAATCCCAGCTATTCGGGAGGCTGAGGCAGGAGAGCCCAGCCTGGGAGGCAGAGGTTGCGGTGAGCCCAGATCGCGTCATTGCACTCCAGCCTAGGCAACGAGTGAAACTCTGTCTCAAAAAAAAAAAAAAAAAAAAGCCATTCTACACCTTGCTTAATCCCTACACTTATCACTTATTTACATCCTGGGATGCTCTAGAAGTCAGCAACCAGTCATTTCAACTCAGACCAGTCTTGGTAGTGTCTCTTTGATCCTAACGTCCTGCTCCTGAAATGGCCGGTGCCATCCAGCTTTTCCCAGATGAATAGCTGGACCAGACGTCACAAAGAGAAAAGGAAAAGCAGATGGAAAGAAATGTTCCAAAATCTTCTTTAAAATAAACGGCAAGGACTATGTCTGCCTGGGAAACCACTTTAAAGGCCATGCAAAGGATAAAAGGAGGAACGGTGGAAAGAGCAGCATCCAATTGCTATGGCAACTGAAATTTTGCAAATAAATACTTCAACATAGCTTGTTTATCAAACAAACTGACCTTTCTGTTCTTCGGTCCCCCTCCTGCTTCCTCATCCTTCCTTCATTAGTATACACCCATTCCTACCATATCTTGGGACAAAAGGAAAAGTATTCTCTCTGAGCCATTTCCCCTGCCCCCAAAATAAAATCTGGCAGTACATTGTTTGTTCATACACTGGAACAGGAAGTGTCTTTACTATATATCATGAACTCTGTCCCTTTACGGGTGTTGTCATATTGAGTTCCTGGGAAGTATGCTAAGCTAGGAACCTTTTCAAACTCCTGACAATCAAAGCCACACTGGTCTACTAATGACTAGCTGAGTCACCAAATTTCTCTAAGCCTCCCTTTCCCTGTGTGCATGAGGGAAGTACTGCTCTAAATTATAGGAAATATGGGCAAGATTTGGGTCATTTGTATTCTTATTCAACTGACCCAGTTTGGGCCCAGTCTCTCTTTCTAGCCTAAGCTCTCACTGGTCTCCTGTGCCTTAGCCAAACACGTCTATTGTTCCTGGCACACACATTTCTGTGCCTTGGCTCTTGCCATTCTTTCTGCCTGGAATGCCCTCTCCCCTTCTCTCCATTTCCTCCTTCTATTTTATTAAACTCTCATCTGTCTTCCTATATGTCTCAAACCAAATAGCACCTCTTCCACAAAGCCTTCTCTGATTCTATAACTGGTAGAGATCTTTCTTCTCTTATTTGTGTGCTTTTCTGGCATTTGTGGTTGCTTATGTGCATCTTTCATCACCCCCTGCCACCCCCAGAACAAATAAGCACCTTGAGAGCAGAGACCATGTTTTCTCCTTGAGCACCCCAAATTATAAGTGGCCTTTTAATTAGGTGTATCCCTCCCCAATTAACTTTTGACTTATAAGCTCTTTGGGACCAAGGGCTACTTCTTGTTCCCCATTATCTACCCAGCACCTAGTTCATTGCTTGGCACATAATTGGTACTCCAAAAACATTGGTTAAAGTAATGAATAAAAATAGATGCTTTTTGGGGAAATGAAGTTAATCAACTTGTAAACGAGAGCTTGAATGGGAAAAGTATGTTGAGCAGTTACAGCTGTATGGTATTCATTCATTCATTCATTCATTCATTCAGCAGTGATCAAGCCAATTTTTTTTTCTTTTTTTCTTTTTAGATGGAGTCTCAGTCTGTTACCCAGGCTGGAGTGCAGTGGCACGACCTGGGCTCACTGCAACCTCTGCCTCCCTGGTTCAGGCAATTTTCCTGCCTCAGCCTCCCGAGTAGCTGGGATCACAGGCATGCACCACCACACCCAGCTAATTTTTGTATTGTTAGTAGAAATGGGGTTTCACCATGTTGCCCAGGCTGGTCTCGAACTCCTGACCTCAGGTGATCCACCCACCTCAGCCTCCCAAAGTGCTGAGATTACAGGCGTGAGCCACTGCACACTGCTGAAATTTTTTTTTTTTTTAATTGAAGCGGGGTCTCACTCTGTCACCCAGGCTGGAGTGCAGTGGCACAATCATGGCTCACTGCAGCCTCGACCTCCTGGAGCACAAGCAATCCTCCTGCCTCAATTGGGACCAAAGGTGCATGCCACACAACAGGCTAATGTTATTATTATTGGTTTTTAGTAGAGATTGGGGGTTTCTCATTTTGTTACGCAGGCTGATCTCGAACTCCTGGACTCAAGTGATTCTCCCACCTCAGCCTCCCAAAGTGCTGGGATTAGACGTGAGTCAGTGCACCTGGCCCCAAATGAGCAATGAAAATCTTGACTTTATGAAATTTTTTTTTTTTTTTTTTGAGACGGAGTCTTGCTTTGTCGCCCAGGCTGGAGTGCAGTGGCACCATCTTGGCTCACTGCAAGCTCCGCCTCCTGGGTTCACACCATTCTCCTGCCTCAGCCTCCGAGTAGCTGGGACTACAGGCACGCACCACCACGCCCGGCTAATTTTTTGTATTTTTAGTAGAGACGGGGTTTCACCATGTTAGCCAGGATGGTCTCGATCTCCTGACCTCGTGATCCGCCCGTCTCGGCCTCCCAAAGTGCTGGGATTACAGGCTTGAGCCACCGCGCCTGGCCATGAAACTTATATTGAGGCTGGGCATGGTGGCTCACACCTGTAATTCCAGCACTTAGGGAAGCAGAGGCAGGATTCCATCTTGGAAAAAAAAAAAAGAGAAACTTATATTGTAGTGGAACAAGTAGAGAATCAACAAATACAAAAATAAATAAATTCACATTGTGAAGAAATACACAGGTCAATGAAATAGAGTCATTTTAAGTAGGATGTTATTTAAAGTATTGTTTGTAGGATTTCCCGACCTCTGCACTATGGACATTTTGGGCTAGATAATTCTTTCTTGCAAGAGGCTGTCCTGTGTACTGTAGGATATTTAGTAATATTCCTAGAGGCATGTAGTGGCCTCTAACCACTACAGGCCAGTAACAAATAATCCCTAGAGTTGTGACTATCAAAAAATCTTTCTAGACATTGTCAAATCTCTGGGGATCAAAATTACCCCTACTTGAGAACTATTGTGTTAAAGGGGTGCCTCTTTGAGTGAATGACATGAGCTGAGACCTAAAAGACAAGACAAAAATAAACCTTCAACACTAGTGAAGTATATTCCAGGCAGGAAAGTGGACAGCAGCACAAACAATGGGACCATAGTGGCCAAAGGTAATGAGTGAGGAGGGGAGTGACATATGATGAGATCGGAGAGATAGGCAAAGACATAATCATGTAGTTGCTTGGAATCATATAAGGAAACTTAGATTTCATTTTAAAGTAGTGGAGGCCATCAAAGTTTTGTGTGTTTTTATTTTGTTTTGTTTTTCTTGAGATGGAGTCTTGCTCTTGTCACCCAGGTTGGAGTGCAGGGCACAATCTCGGTTTACTGCAACCTCTGCCTCCCGGGTTCAAGCAATTCTCCTGCCTCAGCCTTCCAAGTAACTGGGATTAGAGGTGCATGCCATCACACCTGGCTAATTTTTGTATTTTTTTTTTTTTTTTGTAGAGTTGTATTTTTTTTTTCACCATATTGGCCAGGCTGGTCTTGAACTCCTGGCCTCAAGACATCTGTTCGCCTCAGCCTCCCAAAGTGCTGGGATTACAGGTGTGAGCCACTCACTGCGCCCAGCCAACAAGCTTAGTTTATGTTTATGTTTTTGAGGAGCTGCCTTACTATTTTTCATAGTCTCATACCATTCTACTTTCCCACCAGTAATGTATGAGGGTTCCAATTTCTCTACAACCTCACCAATATTTCTTGTTTTCTGTTTTTTGGTAATAGCCATCCTGATGGGTGTGAAACGGTATCTCATTATAGTTTTTTGTTTTGTTTTGTTTTGTTTTTTTGAGACAGGATTTCACTCTGTCACCCAGGCTAGAGTATAGTGGCGTGATCAAGACTCACTGCAGCCTCCACCTCCCTCGCTCAAGTGATCCTCCCACCTCAGCCTCCTGAGTAGCTGGGGCACCAAGCACATGCCACCATGCCCAGCTAACTTTTATACTTTTTGTAGAGATGGGGTTTTGTCATGTTGCCCAGGCTGGTCTCCAACTCCTGGGCTCAAGCCATCCACCCATCTCTGCCTTCCAAAGTGCTACAATTACAGGCATGAGCCACCACAACTGGTTGACTTGTATAGTTCTTCATGGATTCAGAATATTAATTCATTATTCAATATAAAATTTGCAAATATCCTATTTTGTGGATAAGATGGACGTTTTAAGATTTAGTGCCTGCTTAAGCAAATGCTGGGAAACAACTTCACCGAAACAAGCTCTAGCCTTGTTTCAGCTTGCTCCAGAGGTCTGGGTCGAGGTGATATTAAATAGTGGCTTAAAACAGTTCATGGTAGGCCGGGCGCGGTGGCTCAAGCCTGTAATCCCAGCACTTTGGGAGGCCGAGACGGGTGGATCACGAGGTCAGGAGATCGAAACCATCCTGGCTAACACGGTGAAACCCCGTCTCTATTAAGAAATACAAAAAACTAGCCGGGCGAGGTGGCGGGCGCCTGTAGTCCCAGCTACTCGGGAGGCTGAGGCCGGAGAATGGCGTGAACCCGGGAGGCGGAGCTTGCTGAGATCCGGCCACTGCACTCCAGCCTGGGCGACAGAGCGAGACTCCATCTCAAAAAAAAAAAAAAAAAAAAGAAACAGTTCATGGCTGGGCACAGCGGCTCACGCCTATAATCCCAGCACTTTGGGAGGCCGAGGCAGGTAGATCGCTTGAGTCTAGGAGTTCAAGACCAGTCTGGCCAACATAGCAAAACCCGTCTCCACTAAAAATACAAAAATTAGGCCTGGGACAGTGACTCATGCCTGTAATCCCAGCACTTTGGGAGGCAGAGGCGGGTGGATCACTTGAGGTCAGGAGTTCGAAACCAGCCTGGCCAACATGGTGAAACCCTGTATCTACTAAAAATACAAAAAAATTAGCGAGGTGTGGTGGCAGGTGCCTGTAATCCCAGCTACTTGGGAGACCAAGTCAGGAGAATCGCTTGAATCCAGAAGGCGGAGGTTGCGGTGAGCTGAGACTGCGTCACTGCACTCCAGCCAGGGTGACAGAGTGAGACTCCATCGCAAAAAGAAAAAAAAGAAGTACAAAAATTAGCTGGGAGTGGTGGTGCAGGCCTGTAATCTCAGCTACTCTGGAGGCTGTGGCACGAGAATTGCTTGAACCTGGGAGGTGGAGGTTGCAGTGAGCTGTGATTGTGCCGCTCTACTCCAGCTTGGGAGACAGAGAGAGACTCTCTCAAAAAACAAACTAACAACAAACAGTTCATATCTACTTCAGAGAACCCCCCTGAGAAGCTGGTTGTGTTTCAGATTTACCTCCTAGATATTTTATTTTCCTCCTTAAAGATCAAAGAAGGCAGAGGAAGCCATAAATGAGAGAGTCACGGTAAGGCTAGAAATAAAAGATGTCTTATTCTTATCACGACTGCACTGGATTATTCTCTTATTTTCTTTTCTTTTTTTTTTTTTTTTTTTTTGAGACGGAGTCTCGCTGTGTCGCCCAGGGTGGAGTGCAGTGGCCGGATCTCAGCTCACTGCAACCTCCGCCTCCCGGGTTTTTACGCCATTCTCCTGCCTCAGCCTCCCGAGTAGCCGGGACTACAGGCGCCCACCACCTCGCCCGGCTAGTTTTTTGTATTTTTTAGTAGAGACGGGGTTTCACTGTGTTAGCCAGGATGGTCTCGAACTCCTGACCTCGTGATCCGCCCGTCTCGGCCTCCCAAAGTGCTGGGATTACAGGCTTGAGCCACCACGCCCGGCCTATTCTCTTATTTTCTAACTTAGTCTGTAAATTTCTTGATAGCAGGTACTGCTATATAAATTTAAAACTAATATTCTATTCAGCACCTAGCACATTAGGTTTTACATAGTAAATGCTCAATAAATTATTGTTTATTGATGTTAGTTGATTAGCAATTCCTATAATTCTAGAAGATTGTCATGAAGTGGTCTATATTATTTCATATGAATAATAACAGATTGCATTCTTACTTGAATATTTGATATCAAATAAATATTTTATAAAGTATTTATAAAATTATAAAATAAAGATATGCTATATAACTTATATTTTTCTTTCCTTTTTTTTTTTTTTTGAAATAAGATCTTACTCTGTCCCCCAAGGCTGGAGTGCAGTGGCACAATCACGATTCACTGCAGCCTCGACCTCCTGGGCCCAAGCAATCCTCCCACCTCAGCTTCCCAAGAATCTGGGAGTCTCTGGGACTACAGGAATGTGCCACCATCCCTGGCTAATTTTTTTGTAGAGATGGGATTTCGCCATATTACTCAGGCTGGTCTTGAACTCCTGACTCAAGCGATCTGCCCATCTCAGCCTCCCAAAGTGCTGAGATTGTAGGCGTGAGCCACCATGCCCAGCTAAAATTTATTTTTAAATTCAATAGACATGAGGGCCAGGTTCAGTGGCTCACGCCTATAATCCCAACAGTTTGGGAAGTAGAGGAGGGCAGATTGCTTGAGGTCAGTAGTTTGAGACCAGCCTGGCCAACATGGTAAGACCCCGTCTCTACTAAAAATACAAAAATTAACTGGGTGTAGTGTTGCGCACCTATATCCCAGCTACTAAGGAGGCTGAGGCACAAGAATCACTTGAACCTGGGAGGTAGAAGTTGCAGTAAGTCAAGATCGTGCCCCTGCACTCTAACCTGGGCAACAGAGTGAAACTATGTTTTGAAACAAACAAACAAACAAACAAAAAACAACTTTGTTAATGACTAGACCTGTGATAGATTGGGAGGATTCAAAGGTGGACAAGGCAAATCCTTTGAAGAATTTGCAGTTTCATAGTTAAGTAGACAATAAGCAGCAACCATGCCATGATAATGGAGTGCTATAATACAGGTAAGCACTGGGTGCCATGGAGCAGAACATAAGGAGCACCTAAGTCGGTTCGTAATCGGAAGAAAGGGAAGTTGGAAAGGTTCCTGAGCTGCTTCTTAAGAATAAGTATGGGCCGGGCACAGTGGCTTGCACCTGTAATCCCAGCACTTTGGGAGGCCGAGGCGGATGGATCACCTGAGGTCAGGAGTTTGAGAACAGCCCTGCCAACATGGCAAAACCCCATCTCTACCAAAAATACAAAAATTAGCTAGGTGTAGTGATAGGTACCTGTAATCCCAGCTACTTGGGAGGCTGAAGCAAGAAGAATCACTTGAACCTGGGAGGGAGAGGTTGCAGTGAGCTGAGATCACGCTGCTGCACTCCAGCCTGAATGACAGAGTGAGACTGTCTCGAGACTGTCTCAAAAAAAAAAAAAAAAAAAAAAAGTATGATCAGTTCTTATAAGTACAGAAATAAACTCTCGCATTTATGGTCAATTGCTTTTCAACAAATGTGCCAAGATAATTCAATGGGGAAAAGAAAAATCTTTCCAACAAATGGTGCTAGGGCAACTAAAACAATAAAAATCTTAGAAGAAAATATAGAAATACATCTTTAGGAACTTGAGTTAGTTAAAATCTTCTTAGATATGAACCTAAAAGCACAAAGCAGCAAAATAAATAAAGTGAATTTCATCAAAATTAAAAACTTTTGTTCTTCAATGAAAGGCCTCTGGAAAGTAAAGACACCTCTCAAAATAGGAGAAAATATCTGCAAATCACATTTTTTTTTTTTTTTTGAGACAGAGTCTTACCCTGTTGCCCAGGCTGGAGTGCAGTGGTGCAATCTCAGCTCACTGCAGCCTCCACCTCCCCAGTTCAGGTGATTCTCCTCAGCCACCTGAGTAGCTGGAATTACAATCATGCACTACCACACTCGGCTAATTTTTGTATCTTTAGTAGAGATAGGGTTTCCTCATGTTGGCCAGGCTGGTCTCAAATTCCTGGCCTCAGGTGATCCGCCCACCTCAGCCTTCCAAAGTGCTGGGATTACAGGCATGAGCCACTGCACCCGGCCATGCAAATCATATATCTTAAAAGGGATTTATATTTAAAATATCTAAAGAGTCTTAAAACTCAATAATAAAAAAGACAACCTAATTAAAACATAGTAAAGGGAAGGATGAAATAAAATCATCTTTGTCACAGATGACATGATTATGTAGAAAACTGGAAATAAATGACGACAAAAAAAAAACACTTGGAACTAATAAGCAATTATAGCAAGTGATGACAGTTGCAGGATGCAAGGTTAGTATACAAAAGTCAGCCAGTTGCGGTGGCACGAGCCTGTAGTCACAGCTACATGGGAGGCAGAGGCAGGAGGATCACTTGAGCCCAGGAGTTCAAGGCTGCAGTAGGCTCCATGCAGTGGCTCATGCCTGTAATCCCAGCACTTCGGGAGGCTGAGGAGCACAGATCACTTGAGTCCAGGAGTTTGAGACCAACCTGGGCAACACAGTGAAATCCCGTCTCTACAAAATATATGAAAACTAGCTGGATGTGGTAGTATGAGCCTATAGTCCCAGCTTCTTGGGAGACTAAAGCAGGAGGATCACCTGAGCCTGGGAGGCGAAGGTTGCAGTGAACTGAGATTACACCACTGCATTCCAGCCTGGGCAACAGAGTGAGACCCCCATCTCAAAAAAAAAAAAAAAAAAAAAAAGGGTGCAGTGCATGATGATCACACCTATGAATAGCCCCTGCATTCCAGCCTGGGCAACATAGTGACACTGTCTCAAAAAAAAAAAAAAAAAAAAAAAGCCAATGGCTTTCCTATATATCAGCAATGAACAAGTGGAATTTGAAATTAAAAGCAAGCGCAGGCTGGGCGCCATGGCTGACACCTGTAATCCCAGCACTTTGGGAGGCTGAGGTGAGCAGATCACAAGGTCAGAAGATCGAGACCATCCTGGCCAACATGGTGAAACCCTGTCTCTACTAGAACACAAAAAATTAGCTGGGCATGGTGGCATGCACCTGTAGTCCCAGCTACTTGGGAGGCTGAGGCAGGAGAACTGCTTGAACTCAGGAGGTGGAGGTTGCAGTGAATCAAGATCACACCACTGCACTCCAGCCTGGCAACAGAGCAAGACTCCGTCTCAGAAAAAAAAAAGAAGGAAAGAAAACACAATTTCATTTACATTAGGCACCCTCCAAAATGATGTTTTTCTCTCATATGGAGTTTCAGTCTTATTGCCCAAGCTGGAGTGCATTGGCACGATCTCAGCTCACTGCAACCTCTGTCTCCTGAGCTCAAGTGATTCTCCTGCCTCAGCCTGCCAAGTAGCTGGGATTACAGGCATGCACCACCACACCCAGCTAATTTTGTATTTTTAGTAGAGACAAGGTTTCATCGCCCTGGCCTCCCAAAGTGCTGGGATTACAGGTGTGAGCCACCAAGCCCGGCCTGAAATGTTTTTTTACAAGAGCACAAATCCACTTTTATTCATTGACTTTTCATTAGTTTAAATCCTTGAGGGGTACAGCATGAGGGTACAGCATCACTTGGATTCTGTGTCCAATAGCCTTAGCAGGAAGATTGCTTCAGAATTTGGCATGAACCATGCCACTGTTTCTGTGGGCCCGAGTTACCTTTCCCCAGATTACTCTTGTTTGGTTTGGTTTGCCGCCAGGAGTCACTTTGTTGTTCTTTGCTTTGTATACATAAGCACATCTCTTGCCCAAATAGAATTCTATTTCATCTCGGGCATAAACACCTTCAATTTTAAGAAAAGCTGTATGCTCTCTTTGGTTCCGGAGACTCTGCTTATAGCCAGCAAAAATGGCCTTGGACCACAGCCTTCCAGACATATTTTCTTTTAGAAGATTTGTTCCCAGCAGGATCCAAGATGGCGGGAAAAAACAAAATGAAATATTTTGATATAAATCTTTTTTTTTTTTATTTTGAGACAGAGTCTTGCTCTGCTGCCCAGGCTGGAGTTCAGTGGTACAATCTTGGCTCACTACAATCTCCGCCTCCTGGGATCAAGTGATTCTTCTGCCTCAGTCACCTGAGTAGCTGGGATGACAAGCACCTGCCACCACACCTGGCTAATTTTTTTTTTTTTTTTTTTTTTTTTGTATTTTTAGTAGAGACAGGGTTTCACCATGTTTGTCAGGCTGGTCTCCAACACCTAACCTCAAGCAATCCACCTGCCTTGGCCTACCAAAGTGCTGGGATTACAGGCATACACCATCGCACCTGGCCTATATTTTGATGTAAATCTAACAAAATACGTTTAAGATCTAGGAGGAAAATTAAAAACTCTGATTTTAAAAAATCAAAGAAGAACCAAATAAATGGAGATATTCAATGATTGTAGGTAGGGAAACTCAATAAGACATCAGTTCTTCACAGCTTGATCTATAGATTTCAATATAATCCCAATCAAAATTCCAGCAAATGATTGTGTGGATATCAACAAACTAATTCTATAGTCAACACAATACTGAAGGAGAAGGCAAAGTTAGAAGACTGACAAAGTCAGAGGACTGATATTACCTGACTTCAAGACTTACTATAAAGCTACGGTAATTGAGACAGTGTAGTATTGCTGAGAGAACAGACAAATAGATCAATGGAAAAGAATAGAGACCAGAAAGAGCCGTGGCAGAAAAGTAGAGTGGGAGGGTGGTAGGATGGGGAAGGGAAGAGAGTGGAGAGGAGAGAAGGGTGGGTAGGGGAGGTGGAGGACAGATAGAAGATTCAAAATGGATGGAGAGACAATGCCTGGAATACAAACCAGGATGTGTTCTAGAGCACCTGTGGATAGGCTTGGAGAGCAGGCAGGACTCTTTTTCCTTTGAGACTGGGGAGAAAAATGGAGACTGCTGGTAAGACAGAGGTAATTTGTTCAGAGGCAGGGCAAGAAGTTGAGGGAATCCCTGACTGATGTAACAAGTTATTCATCCAGCAAATGTTTATTGGGCAACATTTATGTGTCAAGCCCTAAGCCTAGTGCTAGAGATTTAGAGATGAATAAGACAAGGCACTTGCTCTCTCAGAACTTAGAGTCTGGCCAGGCATAGTGGTTCGCGCTTGTAATCCCAGCACTTTGGGAGGCCAAGGCAGGCAGATCAGTTGAGGTCAGGAGTTAGAGACCAGCCTGGCCAACATGGTGAAACCCTGTCTCTACTAAAAGTACAAAAAATTAGCCAGGCATGTTGGCGTGTGCATGTAATTCCAGCTACTCAGGAGGCTGAGGCAGGAGAATCGCTCAAACCTGGGAGGCGGAGGTTGCAGTGAGTAGAGATTGTACCACTGCATTCCAGCCTGGGCAACAGAGCAAAACTCTGCCAAAAATAAAAAAAACTTAGAGTCTAATGGTCTTTCTTTCTTTCTCCTTTCTTTCTTTCTTTCTTTCTTTCTTTCTTTCTTTCTTTCTTTTTCTTTCTTTCTTTCCTTCTTTTTCTTTTTTTTTAGAGAAGGTCTCACTGTGTCACCCAGGCTGAAGTGCAGTGGCGTGATCTGGGCTAACTGTAGTGATTCTACTCTCAGGATACAAGACATCCTGGGGCTCAAGCAATTCTCCGACCTTGGCTTCCAGAATAGCTGGGACTACAAGCGCCACTGCACCTGGCAATTTTTTTTTTTTTTTTGAGACGCAGTCTCGCTCTGTCGTCCAGGCTGGAGTACAGTGGCGCGATCTCGGCTTACTGCAAGCTCCGCCTCCCGGGTTCACCCCATTCTCCTGCCTCAGCCTCCTGAGTAGCTGGGACTACAGGCGCCTGCCACCTCGCCCGGCTAGTTTTTTTTGTATTTTTTAGTAGAGACGGGGTTTCACCGTGTTAGCCAGGATGGTCTCGATCTCCTGACCTCGTGATCCGCCCGTCTCAGCCTCCCAAAGTGCTGGGATTACAGGCTTGAGCCACCACGCCCGGCCAACCTGGCTATTTTTTATAGAGACAGGGTCTCACTAAGTTGGTCAGGCTGCTCTCGAGCAATCTTCCTGGGCTCAAGCGATCTTCCTGCTGTGGCCTCCCAAAGTGCTGAGACTACAGGCATGAGCCACTGCACCCAGCCCTCTACTTTCTTTATGAAGAAGAAGATAAAGTTTTGCTGGAAGGAAGTATGTGGGAGAGGTAGGGGAATTGAGTAGAGTGGTGAATATTTAGAATACTTTTTCAGGAAATGGGAAATCAAAAATGAATAGGAAAATGTAAGAATTGCTGCTTGCCATGAAGTATCGAGATAAGAACAGATATGTTTATGGTAGTATGAATCCAAAAAGTTATGTTATTTTTTTCCTACTAAATTTCAGTAGCTCAGATGAAGTAGTAGAGGAGATTGAGGGATAGATTCATCTGGAATTGGAGGCTTATGAGGTAGTTGCAATAGAAGGACAAGGAAGAGAGAGTTGACAGTGCTGGCAAGAGAAGAATTGAACTGATAAACTACTGGATAGGGAATTAGTCTCTTCAGTTGGCAAGAAGCAGAGACGCCCTTAGTTCAGGTTATCACAAAGGCTGAGGTAGAAGATAATGACACTGAAATGTAAGGGAGGAAGCCCAGGAAACTTGCGCCACAGGCAGGCATTGGGGAGAAATGAAAAAATGCCTAGAATAGGATGCAATAGAAGTTCTATTCTATTGAATATAAGTTCACCCCAATGTCAGCTCTAATCATCTGGTTTGCTTCTACCCTCTCAGAAGTAAATGCTCATTTGCTCCTTTTTCCAGGAATTCTCCCATATTCATAACTCAGCTTCTTACTGTTTAGTTTCTCTCTCTCCTCTTTTGCACATACTTACTACTTTTCCCTGTTTGTATTAATTTTTCTGTGTCGTGCATCCAAATTCCCCCAAAAGAGGACTTGATTGAATCAGTTAGATTCATCCAATTATGGACCACATTAAAGACTTCTGGTCTCCCCTTGTGTTTAGCCTATAAATGTTTATCTTCTGCTATTTTATAGATTTCTGATCTAGTCAGCCACAACCAGGGTAACACAATGATGGTGCCAGAAAAACGTCCCAACCCAGACTCCAAAAGAGGGGTTCTTGGATCTCATGCAGAAAGGAATTCAAGGTGAGTCACAGAGTGCAGCAAGAAGAGATAGTTTATAGAAAGCTACTCAGTTACAGAGTAGGGCATCGTTAGAAAGCAAGCGAAGGAATGAGCACTGTCTTTGTTTTGTTTTGTTTTTGAGACAGAGTTTCACTCTTGTTGCCCAGGCTGGAGTGCAACGGGGTGATCTCAGCTCACCGCAACCTCCGCCTCCCGGGTTCAAGCGATTCTCCTGCTTCAGCCTCCTGAGTAGCTGGGATTACAGGCATGCGCCACCATGCCTGTAGAAATATACCATGCCTGTATTTTCACCTGCTAATAGAAAATAGCTCAGCTAATTTTCTATTTTTAGTAGAGACAGGGTTTCTCCATGTTGGTCAGGCTGGTCTCAAACTCCCGACCTCAGGTGATCTGCCTACCTCAGCCTCCCAAAGTGCTGGGATTACAGGTATGAGCTACTGTGCCCAGCCTCTTTGTTTTAAACTCTTCTTATATAAAGGTCTTATCTATGTAAAAGCTAAGCTATGCCTACATGCGGGTAGGCTGACAGCATGACAACATTTATTACTTTGTTGATTTAAAGAAAGTTATCCTTGGCATTTTAGTGCGTAAGTACATCAAAGCATAACTATAATCATCTTAAAAGCATATATTGTTATGCGATATCGGGACATCTGGACATTCTGTGGCTGCAGGAGTTTGTCCTTGCAGGCATTATTAAGCTGCTTTCTTAGCTGTAAACATCTTGTGACCATGGGTCATAAACTGGTGAGGAATGTGCCTTGCTAGCTTTTAGATGGAGTTTATTTTAAAATGGTGTCAACCTTGCTCTCTGATATTCCTGTTTCCCTAACAATTATATAACTTACAGCATGGCCACCCCAGCCTACTTTTCTCAGAAAGGAATTGTGAGTAGAGTTTCATGGACCATGGAGGACTGCATCATAGAAAAGGAAAGAAAAGCAGGAGGGGGATTGATGGCCAGGTGTGGTGGTGTGTGCCTGTAGTCTTAGCTACCCCAGAGGCAGAGGTGGGAGAGTCACTTACACCTGGGAGGTGGAGGCTGCAGTGAACCCTGATCACGCCACTGCACTTCAGTCTGGGTGATGGAGCAAGACTCTGTCTTTAAAAATGTGACATATATAGCTCCATAATCTTAAAGAACCGGAGTATTAGGAGTGGGGAAATGAAAGAGCTAGAAGGAACGATAAGGAATTTCAGATTGTTAGAAGGGTGAAAATAATGGGATGGTATAAGCCAAAAAAATGTTGAGGACAGAATCTTAGGTGGCTCATCCACATGAATAAAGTTACACAACCTAGAAGATGACAGATGCTAGGTTGAAAAAAAAGCCAGATTATCAAAGTTTGCAACAAATGTGGAGGCATGTCTTGGAAGTCAGTACAAAACAATGATCAGGAGAGATAAAAGATAAGATGAGGAAAGGGTGGACTGCAAAGTGTAGTGGTTGAAAATGCATCTGAGGAATGATGACATAATCTCTCATCCCCAGGATGCAGGGGACATGAGGGAATGCATAGGGAAACATGTATGTTATGTAAGACAAAATTAATGCCTAGTGTATATTAGAAGGTGCAGTAATCTATAAAGTAAGTATATAAGACACAGAAAGTACCATTCTATTGTTTTGTTTCACAGCTTTTGTCTGAAATTAGTGTATGTGATATAAGAAACATTAAATTGACCAGGCGCGGTGGCTCACACCTGTAATCCCAGCTCTTTGGGAAGCAGAGGTAAGTGGATCACCTGAGGTTGAGAGTTCCACACCAGCCTGACCAACATGGAGAAACCCTGTCTCTACTAAAAATACAAAAAAATTAGCCTGGGGTGGTGACGCATGCCTGCAATCCCAGCTATTCAGGAGGCTGAGGCAGGAGAATCGCTTGAACCCGGGAGGCAGAGGTTGTGGTGAGCTGAGATCACACCATTGCACTCCAGCCTGGGCAACAAGAGCGAAACTCCATCACAAAAAAAAAAAAAAAAAAAAAAAAAATTAAATTTTAAAATTAATGTTTATTTTGCTAATAGTGTTAGAGATGAGGTAATTAAGCATCCTCATTTTACAGAAAGTTTCAAAAGGTTTAGTGATTTCCTTAAGGCTGCCCAGGCTGGAGCGCAATGGCGCGATCTCAGCTCACCCCAATCTCCGCCTCCTGGGTTCAAGTGATTTTCCTGCTTCATCCTCCTGAGTAGCTGGGATTACTGGAATTTAGAAGTTTTTTTTGTTTTGTTTGTTTGTTTGTTTTAGACGGAGTCTCGCTCTGTCGCCCAGGCTGGAGTACAATGGCTCGATCTCCACTCACTGCAAGCTCCACCTCCCGGGTTCATGCCATTCTCCTGCCTCAGCCTCCCGAGTAGCTGGGACTACAGGCACCCGCCACCGCGCCCGGCTAATTTTTGTATTTTTAGTAGAGACGGGGTTTCACCGTGTTAGCCAGGATGGTCTCGATCTCCTGACCTCGTGATCCGCCCGTCTCAGCCTCCCAAAGTGCTGGGATTACAGGCGTGAGCCACCGCGCCCAGCCTAGAAGTATTTTTTAAGCACCTTGGGATTACAGGCATGAGCCACCACGCCCGGCCTAGAACTTAGAAGGATTTTATGGGGAGGATGACATTGTTGGCCCAGATCTGTTAAACTGTTAAAGTGTTAAAGTTTGATTTGAATTTTTTTTTTTTTTTTTTTTTTTTTTTTTTTTGAGATGGAATTTCACTCTGTTGCCCAAGCTGGAGTGCAGTGGCGCAATCTCGGCTTACTGCAACCTCCACCTCCCGGGTTCAAGCCCAGATTTTTGTGCCTCAGCCTCCGGAGTAGCTGGGACTATAGGCAGGTGCCACCATGACAGGCTAATTTTTGTATTTTTAGCAGAGATGGGGTTTCGCCATGTCGTCCAGGCTGGTCTCACTTAGCCAGGCTGGTTTGACCATGTTGGCCAGGCTGATCCTGACCTCAGGTGATCCCCATGCCTTGGCCTCCCAAAATGCTGGGATTACAGGCATGAGCCACTGCGCCTGGCCTCTGTTTGTTTGTTTGTTTGTTTGTTTGTTTGTTTGAGACAAGTTCTCACTCCGTTGCCCAGGCTGGAGGTCACTGGCACCATCACAGTGCATTGTAACCTCAACCTCCCTGGCTCAAGTGATCTTCAAGTACCTGGGACTACAGGCATGGGCCACCACACTCAGCTCATTTTTATTTTGTAGTGATGGGGTCTCCCTGTGTTGCCCAGGTTGGTCTAACTCCTGGACTCAAGTGATTCTCCTGCCTTGGCCTCCCAAAGTGCTGGTACAGGCATGAGCTACAGCACCTAGTCCTCTTTCTTTTCTTCTTTTTTTGTTTTTTGTTTTTTTGAGACAGAGTTTTGCTCTTGTCACCCAGGTTGGAGTGCAATGGCACAATCTCGGCTCACTGCAACCTCCGCCTCCCGGGTTCAAGCAATTCTCCTGCCTCAGCCTCCTGAGTAGCTGGGATTACAGGCACCCACCACAAAGCCCGGCTGGTTTTTTTTTTTCCCCTTTTTTTTGAGATGGAGTCTTACTCTATCACCCAAGCTATAGTGCAGTGGCGTGATCTTGGCTCACTGCAACCTCTGCCGCCTGGGTTCAAGCAGTTCTCCTGCTCAGCCTCCTGAATAGCTGGGATTACAGGCGCCTGCCACCGTGCCTGGCTAATTTTTGTATTTTTAGTAGAGACAGGGCTTCACCAACTTGGCCAGGCTGGTCTTGAACTCCTGACCTCATGATCCACCTGCCTCGGCCTCCCAAAGTGCTGGCATTACAGGCATAATTTTTGTTTTGTTTTTGTTTTGTTTTGTTTTGTTTGAGATGGAGTCTCATTCTGTCGCCCAGGCTGGAGTGCAATGGCACTCTCAGCTCACTGCAACCTCCGCCTCCCGGGTTTAAGCGATTCTCCTGCCTCAGCCTCCCGAGTAGCTGGGACTACAGGTGCCTGCCATCATGTCCAGCTAATTTTTTGTTTTTTTTTTTTGTAAAGACGGGGTTTCACCATGTTAGCCAGGATGATCTCTATCTCCTGACCTCGTGATCGGCCCACTTCGGCCTCCTAAAGTGCTGAGATTACAGGCGTGAGCCACCGCGCCCGGCCCAATTTTTGTGTTTTTTTGGTAGAGATGGGGTTTCGCCATATTGTCCAGGCTGGTCTCAAACTCCTGACCTCACGTGTTTGGGAGGCCCGCTTCAGCCTCCCAATATTTTTTTCTTAATAAACTTCCTTGTAAACCAGAGTACGGTTCTCAAGGCCAGCTCCAGCTCCACTCCTAATATTCTAGTTCTGAGTAGTTCCAGCTACTGAAGACTGTGGTGGGGGAATCCCTTGAGGCTATGATTGCATCACTGCACTCCAGCCTGGGTGACAGAGTGAGACCCTATCTCAAATAAATAAATAAATAAATAAATTTCCTTGTAGCAAAGAGACACAGTCGGAATCAGTCTAATGATCTTCAAGCTGTTTATAAAATTAGGAGCTCCATAAGTATTGTGGTTGATGATTATGGCATTTCTCCCATGGAAGGCATATTTTAAAGTAATGGTTGACGAAATACATCTCCCTTTCTCTTTCACTTTCCTCCTCTACACGTGCAACTCTTGGATGACAACTAAGCCAATCACTATATCTCGTATTCCTTTAACTCCTCTCACTCCCAGATTGGTTCAGGAACAGGAATGTAATCATATGACCCAACTAAGGATATTCAATGCTAATAAGATTAAGTTTTTGGAACTTTTTTCCAGCTATCAGGAAAATTGAGTCTCTTTTCTACTGGATGGAAGTACATAACTTCAGGACCTATTAGCAGCCAGCTTGGCACCATGAAAGGAAAGCCAGACCAGAAACAGAGTCATCACCAAGAAAGAAGATGTCATTTGAACCCTGGATCAAGTTTCTTCCAAGAAGAAGCAAGAAACTGTTTGACTGGCATATGAGCAATAATAAACTCTTTGTTGTTGTTGTTGTTGTTGTTGTTGCTGCTGTTAAATCAGTTCTGGTTGGCTTTTCTATCATTTGTAACATATAGTCCTAATACAGATAAGTTCTGGTATACAAAAACATAGTAACCATGTTTCTTTTTTTTTTTTTTAAGATGGAGTCTCACTCTGTCACCCAGGCTGGAGTGCAGTAGTGCAATTTCAGCTCACTGCAAACTCCGCCTCCCAGGTTCAAGAGATTCTCCTGCCTCAGCCTCCTGAGCAGCTGGGATTATAGGCACGCACCACCATGCCAGCTAATTTTTGTATTTTTAGTAGAGATAGGGTTCCACCATGTTGGCCAGGCTGGTTTCAAACTCCTGACCTCAAGTGATCCGCCCACCTCAACCTCCCAAAGTGCTGGGATTACAGGTGTGAGCCACCACACCTGGCTGTAACCATGTTTCTTAATACAAGTCTGCATTGCAACTAGCTATATACAAAGATACAGTTTTAAACTGTGATTTTTGGAATTCTTGAGACTCTTAACATGCCATCACTCCACTTCACACTTTATTTGAAAACCATCAAAAAGAAAACTAAAAGGCCATGTCTTAAATACAGGTTTAAAAAATCTATTCAAGGCCGGGCGCGGTGGCTCAAGCCTGTAATCCCAGCACTTTGGGAGGCCGAGGCGGGCGGATCACGAGGTCAGGAGATCGAGACCATCCTGGCTGACACGGTAAAACCCCGTCTCTACTAAAAAATACAAAAAACTAGCCGGGCGAGGTGGCGGGCGCCTGTAGTCCCAGCTACTGGGGAGGCTGAGGCAGGAGAATGGCGTGAACCCGGAAGGCGGAGCTTGCAGTGAGCTGAGATCCGGCCACTGCACTCCAGCCTGGGCGACAGAGCGAGACTCCGTCTCAAAAAAAAAAAAAAAAAAAAAAAAAAAAAATCTATTCAAAAACAATTTCCTCTTAATAAAATGGAAATCACTATATCCCAAAGTCAATTCAATTGTTGCAACAGATAAAGGATTTCTTTCCCTTTTCTTTTCTTATTTTTTTGAGATGGAGTCCTGCTCTGTCACCCAGGCTGGAGTGCAGTGGCGTAATCTTGGCTCACTGCAAGCTCTGCCTCCCGGGTTCACGCCGTTCTCCTGCCTCAGCCTCCTGAGTAGCTGGGACCACAGGCGCCCACCACCGCGTCCGGCTAAGTTTTTGTATTTTTAGTAGAGACGGGGTTTCACCGTGTTAACCAGGATGGTCTCAATCTCCTGACCTCATGATCCACCCGCCTCAGCCTCCCAAAGTGCTGGGATTACAGGCGTGAGCCACCGCGTCCGGCCTCCATTTTCTATACTTTGCTTTCACCCAAACTTAGATTCAAATTTAAACACAGATGTTTTAAGTGGTACATTAAAATACTCTTCATATTTGCTAAGATAGATAAAATGAATCTCTGACTTCCCATATAGTACTATGCTTGTTTTATGCAAAAACTGGAAATGAAGAAGTAAAAAGTGGTTTTAAAAAATGTGATATAGGTAGGTCTTAAATAAACATTGTTAAGCTGAGTAGTATAATATAGTAAGTATCATAAAAGGGATATAAGCAAAATGTTTTTGGAAGCCCAGAGAAGGGTAAAGTAATGCTGGCACAGTCAGAGAGGAAGTGACATTTGAGCTATGCTAAAAGATTGAGAAGGAATTTGCCAGGCAGAGAAGAAAATAGTCATACTATACAGGAGGAAGAGTTACGGCATTTTCAAAGTCTGTTACGTAGTAAACTTTTCTCTGTCTGTCTTAGAAGCTAACAACTGAAAAATTACCTATTATTATTTGGGTCTGGCGTTGATGACTGTGAAGGCAATGTAGAAAATAAAGATTGGAAGCTGCTATGCCTTTTATGACCCAGTCTCTGAACTCAAACACCGTCACTTCTGCTGTATTCTTTGTATTACAAGCAAGTCACTTTGTATTACAAGCAAGCCCACACTCAAGAGGAGTGGGATTAAACTCAGTCACTTAAAGGGAGGAGTATCAAAAATGTCTGTGGACATATTTTAAAACCACAACAAATATCTAGCATACTGTTGCTCCTTGAGGGTAATCTTGGACACTCTTTTCTTCTCTATTAATCTTTTTTTGTTTCTTTTTTTTTTTTTTTTTTTTGAGACAGACTCACTCTGTTACGCAGGCTGGAGTGCAGTGGTGCAATCTTGGCTTACCTCAACCTCCACTTCCCTGTTCAAGCCATTCTCCTGCATCAGCCTCCCAAGTAAGTGGGATTACAGACATGCACCACCAAGCCCAGCTGATTTTTTTGTATTTTTAGTAGAGACGAGGTTTCACCGGGTTGGCCAGGCTGGTCTCAAACTCCTGATCTCAAATGATTCACCCTCCTCAACCTCCTAAAAAGGTGGGATTATAGGCGTAAGTCACTGTGCTCAGCCTGTTTTATTGTGCTTTGGTTTGTTTTTTGAGACAAGGTCTCAATCCATCAGTGGTGTGAGCCACCGTGCCCACCTATTTATTTATTTATTTGTTTTGAGACGCAGTCTCGCTCTGTCACCCAGGCTGGAGTGCAGTGGCATGATCTTGGCTCACTGTAACCTCTGCCTTCTGGGTTCAAGCGATTCTCCTGCCTCAGCCTCCCAAGTAGCTGGGATTACAGGCAAATGCGCCACCACGCCCGGCTAATTTCTGTACTTTTAGTAGAGACGAGGTTTCACTATGTTGGCCAGACTGGTCTCAAACTCCTGACCTCAAGTGATCTGCCCATCTCAGCATCCCAAAGTGTTGGGATTACAGGCACGAGCCACTGTGCCCAGCCTTCTCTATTAATCTTTATTTTCCTCCAAGCCTGGTCTTCCATTAGCTTTCCTCTTCTTAGTAAATGACACTACCTCCACTTAGTTACTAAAAGCCACAGTCATCCTTGATGCTTTTCTTTTCCTCAACCTCCATTCCCTAATAAATCCATCAGCAAAGATAAAGTATATACCATGTTCCTTGATATCTGTGGGGGACTAATTCCAGGTACCCCTTGGATACCAAAATCCATGGATGCGCAAGTCCTCCATACAAAATGGCACAGTATTTGCATATAGCCTACACATATCCTCCCATATACTTTAAATTATCTTTAGATTACATATAATACAATGTAAATGCTATGTAAATAATTGCTATTTACAAGCATTGTTTACAGAGTAATGACAAGAAAAAAAAGTCTGTACATGTTCAGTACAGATGCATTTATCCATTAAAAAAATTTCCATTCACAGTTAGTTGAATCCACGGATGCAGAACCCACAGATATGGAGGGTCAACTGTATATGTCATTTGTTTATTCCATCTTCCAGCCATTAATCCATGCCACCATGAACTCTTGCTTACTTCAGTGGCCTCATAACTTGTCCTCTTCTACCTTTGCCTTCCTACTGTCCATCTCTACACCCCAGCCACCTTTTTTTTTTTTTTTTCAGAGACAGGGTCCTCCTCTTTTGTCCAGGCTGAAATACAATGGCAAAATCATAGCTCACTGCAGCCCCAAACTCCTAAGCTTAAGTGATCCTCCCACCTTAGCCTCCAGAGTAGCTAGGATTACAGGGGCACACCACTATGCCTGATTAATTTTTTTAATTATTTTTTTTTTTTTTGAGACGGAGTCTCGCACTGTCACCCAGGCTGGAGTGCAGTGGCGCGATCTCAGCTCACTGCAAGCTCTGCCACCTCCCAGGTTCACGCCATTCTCCTGCCTCAGCCTCCCTAGAAGCTGGGACTACAGGCGCCCGCCACCACACCCAGCTAATTTTTTTGTATTTTTAGTAGAGACGGGGTGTCACCGTGTTAGCCAGGATGGTCTCGATCTCCTGACCTCGTGATCCACCCGCCTCGGCCTCCCAAAGTGCTGGGATTACAGGCGTGAACCACCGTGCCCGGCCTAACTTTAAAATTTTTAATTCTTATTTAATTTAAATTTAAATTTAATTTAATTTAACTTATTTATTTATTTTTGAGACAGGATCTGGCCATGTCACCCAGGCTAGAGTACAGGGGCGTTATCTCGGCTCACTGCAACCTCCGCCTCCTGGATTCAAGCAGTCCTCCCACCTCAGCCTCCTGAGTAACTGAGACTACAGGCGCATACCACCACACCTGGCTAATTTTTGTATTTTTTTCATAAAGAAGGAGTTTCACCATATTGGTCAGACTGGTCTCTAACTCCTAAACTCAAAAAATCTGCCCACCTCAGACTCCCAAAGTGCTGAAATTACAGGCATGAGCCACCACTCCTGGCCTAATTTTTAAATTTTTTGTACAGATGAGATCTCACTATGTTGCTGACCATAGGTGTGAGCACCAGTTTAGACTGGCCAGCCAGCGTTTTTTGTTGTTGTTGTTGTTGTTGTTGTTGTTGTTTGTTTGTTTTAAGACAGCCTCTCACTCGTTGCCCGGACTGAAGTGCAATGGTAAAATCATAGCTCATTGCAGCCTCAAATTCCTAAGCTAAAATCTTCCTACCTTAGCCTCCGAAGTAGCTGAGACTACAGGTACATGTTACCACACCTGGCTAATTTTTTTTTTGTAGAGACAGGGTTTCTTCATGTTACCCAGGCTGGCCTTGAATTCCTGTGTTCAAGTGATTTGTTTACCTCGGCCTCCCAAAGTCCTGGGATTATAAGCATGAGCCACTGCATCTGGCCCAGCCGGCCACCTTTTATTAAGCATGTACTTTGTGCTTTGCAGAACAATAAGTAATTTGCATGTATCATCTAATTTAATCCTCACACCCATCTGAGAAATAGTTATTACTATTTAACACCCTTGCTTAAAAACCTGTTTTCACTATTATAAAGATAATGCATCTTCACAAATATATTTTTTCCTTCTCCTGTTAAAATTATTTTTCTTAGGATAAATTTTCCAAAGCAGAATTACTAGGTTAAAGAATATAAAGATTTTAAAGCCACCAATAACCCTTTTTCTATTCTTACTTGGAGGACTTATCAGTTCTCTTTCTTTATGTTTAATTTTTCACAGTGGTGGGAGGTGGTCCTCCATTTTCTGATGTCCTGTCCATGAGTAGATACATGTTCCTGGAAAAAAGTCTAGAATAGTAGTTCTCAAGTTCAACTGCACATTACAATTACCTAGGGAGCTGTTAAAAATACCAATGCCAAGGACCCTAGATGTTCTGATTTAATTAGTCTAGAGGAGCATGAGCATGGACTTTTCTTTTCTTTTTTTTTTTTTTTTTTGAGGCAGAGTCTCACTCTGTCGCCCAGACTGGAGTGCAATGGCACCATGTCGGTTCACTGCAACCTCTGTCTTAAAAATGTCCATGCTTGGCCAGGTGCGGTGGCTCACACTTGTAATCTCAGCACTTCAGGAGGCCAAGGCAGGCAGATCACTTGAGGTTAGGAGTTTGAGACCAGCTTGGCCAACATGGTGAAACCCCGTTTCTACTAAAAATACAAAAATTAGCTGGGCATGGTGGCGGCTGCCTATAATCCCAGCTACTTGGGAGGCTGAGGCAGGAGAATTGCTTGAACCCACGAGGTGGAGGTTGCAGTGAGCTGAGATTGCAGTGAGCTGAGATTGCGCCATTGCACTTTAGCCTGGGTGACAAGAACAAAACTCTGTCTTTAAAAAAAAAAAAAAAAAAAAAAAAGAATATCCTTGATGAAACAGAAAAAAATATATTGGTTTTATTAAATCCCTCAGAACATGTTTTTAATTATTTGGTATGACAAGATAAGTGTGTATGAAGCACTTCTGGTGCATATCAAAGAATGATTGGTGGTCATCTTGAGAAAAACCAGTTCTCTAGTTCATTGAGTTGTGAGCTAATCTTTTTCACTGACCACTATTTTTACTTGAAAAACTGACTAACAGACAAACTATGGCTATCAAAACTTGGGTATTGGGCCGGGCGCGGTGGCTCAAGCCTGTAATCCCAGCACTTTGGGAGGCCGAGACGGGCGGATCACGAGGTCAGGAGATCGAGACCATCCTGGCTAACACGGTGAAACCTCGTCTCTACTAAAAAAAATACAAAAAATTAGCCGGGCGAGGTGGCGGGCGCCTGTAGTCCCAGCTACTTGGGAGGCTGAGGCAGGAGAATGGCGTAAACCCAGGAGGCGGAGCTTGAAGTGAGCTGAGATCCGGCCACTACGCTCCAGCCTGGGGGACAGAGCAAGACTCCGTCTCAAAAAAAAAAAAAAAAAAAAAAAAAAAAAAAAAAACTTGGGTATTTGTCTGAAATTTCCCCAAAATGAAGAACGTGAGCTTGTACGTCAATAAAAATAACTGATAAACTGATATTGCTTCTTGCCAATGACAAAATTTGAGTTTTCAAACAAAAATTAGAATTTTGAAAACTTATATCTACTACCATGATCTTGACAGTGTCCCAATACTTAAAGATTTTCCTGATGATAATAAATGTGTTTTTTTTTTTTTTTGCAGGGGGGGTATCATATAATAAAATGTGTCAACATTTGGAAGATATGCATATCTCAGGAACCAATATTTTTCAAATGACTAGTGCATATATTACATCATGCATGGGTAAAAGATCCATTCAAAGAGAAAGACAGACCAGTGGATTTTATTTTATATTTTATTTATTTATTTATTTATTTATTTATTTATTTATTTATTTATCTTGAGATGGACTTTTGTTCTTGTTGCCCAGGCTGGAGTGCAATGGTGAGGTCTCAGTTCACTGCAACCTCCGTCTCCCGGGTTCAAGCGATTCTCCTGCCTCAGCCTCCCGAGTAGCTGGGATTACAGGTGCTCACCACCATGCCCGGCTAAGTTTTGTATTTTTTTTAGTAGAGATGGGGTTTTTACCACATTCCCCAGGCTGGTCTTGAACTCCTGACCTCAGGTGATCTGCCCGCCTTGGCCTCCCAAAGTGCTAGGATTATAGGTGTGAGCCACCACACCCAGTCCCAATCGATTTAAAAAAAACAGAGGACAAAAAGTTCCTTTAATAAGGCTTCAGATTGTACATTGCAACTAACTTTTTTTTTTTTTTTCTTTAAAGACATCAGGTCTCATTATGTTGCCCAGGCTGGACTCAAACTCCTGGACTGAATTAATCCTCCCACCTTAGCCTCCTGAGTAGCTGGTACTATAAGCCCACACCACTGTGCCTGGCTGCAACCAACCTTTAAGAAATTACAATTTGTTGGCCGGGTGTGGTGGCTCACGCCTGTAATCCCAGAACTTCAGGAGGCTGAGGCAGGTGGATCATGAGGTCAGGAGTTCAAGACCAGCCTGGCCAACATGGTGAAACCCCGTTTCTACTAAAAATACAAAAAAAGTAGCTGGGCATGGTGGGGCACACCAGTAATCCCAGCTACATGGGCGGCTAAGAGACGAGAATCACTTGAACCCGGGAGGTGGAGGGTGTAGTAAGCCAAGATTGCGCCACTGCACTCCAGCCTGGGACAGGGCGAAACTCTGTCTCAAAAACAAAAAGAAATTACCGCTTGTTGCATTTCCATGTAGTATCAAAGAAAAACCACAATGATCAGAAAAAAACTATCTAAAAACTTCTTCCAGCTACATAGCTGTGTGAAGCCAGATTTTCTTCACATCCTTCAACTAAAACAACATATTGCAACAGACTGAATGCAGATGCATATATGAGAATCTACTAGCTAAAGCTGACATTAAAGAAATTTGTAAAAATGTAAAACACTGACACCCTTCTCATTATATTTTTTGTTTTGGAAAGTATAGCTGTTTTTCATAAAAATATTTGTGTTAAAGTACAATGTTTGCTGTTATTTAGTTTTAAATTCTAATACAGTAATTGATAATACACATATCCCACATAAACAAAAGCTCATTAATTTTTAAGACTTCTTGTTTGAGAACTACTACTCAAAATTTTTTGTTTGTTTGTTTGTTTTGAGAGAGGGTCTCTGTCGCTCAGGCTGGAGTGCAATGGCACAATCATAGCTCCTGACTATAACCTCAACCTCCTGGCAACCCTCCAATCTCAGCCTCCTGAGTAGCTGGGACTACAGGTGCACGCCACCACACCTAGCTTTTTTTTTTTTAAATTATTTTTATTAGAGATAAGGTCTCACTATGTTGTCCAGGCTGGTCTCAAACTCCTGAGTTCAAGTGATCTTTCTGCCTAGGCCTCCTAAAGTGCTGGGATTACAGGTATGAGCCACTGTGTCCCGCCTAGAAGTTTTGCTAAATTTTAGAGGTCTAAAATCTGAAATAGTTAAGAACCACAGACCTTTGAAAAGGAATAGATGAACTGATTGCATATTCTCCGTGAAGATTATTTCTTTCAGTTAAAAGCTTTTGAAAAGTATGAAATGGCAATGAGTTCTAGATTCTATTCCTGGTAAGAACTTGCCAACAGCTCTGACATGCCAATTAACTGCTGACCCTTAATATTAATGGGTTTTAAACAACTCTTAGACGTTCAAATCGCAACTCCTTAATATGATATACAAAGCATCCTGTATAAACTGTGCTTTCCAAGAATTAACTGATTTAATTTGTGACAACTCTATGTAGCAGGTACTGTTATCACGTATGATTTGTACATTCTGTTGAACGAATGAATGAATACAATGAGTAAATAAAAATAAGAATTTTTTTTTTTGAGTCTTGCACTGTTGCCCAAGCTGGAGTGCAGTGGTGTGATCTCTGCTCATTGCAAGCTCCTCCTCCCGAATTCAAGTGATTCTCCTGCCTCAGCCTCCTGAATAGCTGGGATTACAAGCACGCACCACCAAGCCTAGCTAATTTTTGTATTTTTTAGTAGAGACAGGAGTTTCACCACATTGGTCAGGCTGGTCTCAAACTCCTGACCTCGTGATCTGCCAGCCTCAGCCTCCCAAAGTGCTGGGATTACAGGTGTGAGCCACCGGCCCAGACTAAGTAATTTTTTTTTTTTTTTTTTTTTTTTTTGAGACTGAGTCTCGCTCTGTCGCCCAGGCTGAAGTGCAGGGTCACGATCTCAGCTCACTGCAAGCTCTGCCTCCCAGGTTCATGCCATTCTCCTGCCTCAGTCTCCCAAGTTGCTGGGACTACAGGTGCCTGCCACCACACCCAGCTAATTTTTTTTTTGTATTTTTAGTAGAGGCGGGGTTTCACCATGTTAGCCAGGATGGTCTCGATCTCCTGACCTCGTGATCCACCCGCCTCGGCCTCCCAAAGTGCTGGGATTACAGGCGTGAGCCACCACGCCCGGCCAGTAATTTTTTTTTTTTTTTTTTTTTTTTTGAGACGGAGTCTTGCTCTGTCACCCAGGCTGGAGTGCAGTGGCCGGATCTCAGCTCACTGCAAGCTCCGCCTCCCGGGTTTACGCCATTCTCCTGCCTCAGCCTCCCGAGTAGCTGGGACTACAGGTGCCCACCACCGCGCCCGGCTAGTTTTTTGTATTTTTAGTAGAGACGGGGTTTCACCGTGTTAGCCAGGATGGTCTCCATCTCCTGACCTCGTGATCCGCCCGCCTCGGCCTCCCAAAGTGCTGGGATTACAGGCTTGAGCCACCACGCCCGGCCAGTAATTTTTAAATCTAGATCCAAGTTCAGTTTAGAAAAGAGAAGCATTCTCAATTCCAGCTCTGTTCACCCAATTAATGATCACTTCCTGTCTTTTTCCTCATTATCTGCAGTTTTCTTCTGTGTTTTTACTGCCACCTGCTTCTCTGTTTCATCTCTTCAAAAGTCTCACTGTTAATTCCTTTCTTTCTTGGGATTTTAGATCCCTCTAAATCTGCATGCACCTTTTGAAAACAAATACAAACATCACAATCTTTACCAACTAGTCTCATAAGAACTAACCTTCACGGAGTCATCACTACGTGATACATGCTTTACTGCATGACCTGACTTAGTCTTCATTGGGTAGCTACGGTACTATTTTTATCATCCCTATTTTACAGGGATGGGAAAACAGAAGTTAACAGAACCAAAATAACTTGGCCAAATTTCACAGCTAGATAGTGGTAGAGCCAGGATTTGATTTAAACCTGTGTCTTTTCCTCCTACAGCTTTAATTAGAAATAATTTACAAGTTATAAAATTCACCTATTTTAAGTGTACAATTAATGCTTAGTAAATTTATAGAGTTGTGCAACTATCACCACAATTCAGTTGTTAGAATATTTTCCTCACCCCAAAAAGTTTCCTTGTGCTCATTTGCAGTCAATTCCTGCTCCCACCCCTAGCACCAGACAACTACTAATCAGCTTTCTGTCTCTAAAGAGTTGTCTTTTGTGGAACTTACATAAATGGAATCCTACATTGCATGTAAATGGAATCTTTGTGTCTGGCTTTTTTCATTTAGCATGTTTTTGAAGTTCATCCATGTTGTATAATGTGTCAATCATTCATTCCTTCTTATTGCTGAACAATATTCTGTTGTACAAATGTACCATATTTTGTTTATCCATTCACCATTTGGGGCGTTTCCACTTTTTGGCTATTATGAATAATGCTGTTGTGAACATTCACATACAAGCTTCCGTGTGGTCATATATTTTCATCTCTCTTGAGCAGTACCTAGGAGTGAAATTTCTGAGTCATAGAGTAAGTTTATATTGAATTTTTTTTTTTTTTTTTTTTGAGATGGAGTCTCCCTCTGTCACCCAGGCTGGATTGTAGTGGCACAATCTCGGCTCACTGCAACCTCTGCCTCCTGGGTTCAAGCAATTCTCCTGCCTCAAACTCCCAAGTAGCTGGGACAGATACGTGCCATCAGGCCTGGCTAATTTTTGTATTTTTAGTAAAGATGGGGTTTCACCGTGTTAGTCAGGATGGTCTCAATCTCCTGACCTTGTGATCTGCCCGCCTTGGCCTCCCAAAGTGCTGGGATTAGAGGATTAAGCCATCGCGCCTGGCCTATGTTGAACTTTTAAAGAAACTCCAAAACTATTTTCCAAAGTGGCAGTATCATGTTATATTCCCACTAACAATGCATGAAGGTTCTAATTTCTCCACATCCTCATACACATTTGGCATTGTCAGTCTTTTTAAATATAACCATTCTAGTGAACGTAAAGTGGTATCTCTGTGGTTTCAGTTGGCATTTCCCTAACAACTAATGCTGTTGAATATCTTTTCCTGCATTTGTTAGCCATCCATATATCTTCTTTGGTGAGAACTCACGACTACAGAGTAAGTGCCACTCAACCAATGTTTCCCAAACATGCCATACTCATTCTTGCCTCTCTGCTTTTCATTTATTTATTTTTTTGAGACAGGGTCTCCCTGTATCACCCAGGCTGGAGTGCTGTGGTGCCATCACAGCTCACTGCAGCCTCAACCTCCCGGGCTCGAGCTCGAGTAGCTGGGGCCACAGGTGCCTGCCATCAAGGCTGGCTAATTTTTGTGTTTTTTGTAGAGACGGGGTTTTGCCACGTTGCCCAAGCTGATTCAAACTCCTGAGCTCAGGCAATCCGCCTGCCTTGGCCTCCCAAAAGGAGACCTCCCAAAGTGCTGAGATTACAGACATGAGCCGTTGTGCCCGGCCACCTCTCTGCTTTTAAGTATACTCTTCCTCTAATCGAAAATGCCCTGTTATTTTATGATCCAAATTTACCATTTCAAACAATTTATCGGCCAGGCATGGTGGCTCACACCTGTAATCCCAGCGCTTTGGAAGGCCGAGATGGGTGGATCACCTGAGGTCAGGAGTTCAAGACCAGCCTGCCAACATGGTGAAACCCTGTCTCTATTAAAAATACAGAAAATTAGCCAGGAGTGGTGGCACAAGGCTGTAATCCCAGCTACTCGGGAGGCTGAGACAGGAGAATTGCTCGAACTCGGGAGGCGGAGGTTCGAGTGAGCTCAGAGATCATGCCATTGCACTCCAGCCTGGGCGACAGAGTGAGACTTCCTCTCAAAAAAAAAAAAAAAAAAAAAATATATATATATATATATATATATATATATATATATAAACTAGCCAGGCGAGGTGGTGGATGCCTGTAATCCCAGCTACTCAAGAGGCTGAGGCAGGAGAATCATTTGAACCCGGGAGGCAGAGGTTGCAGTGAGCTGAGATCACTCCACTGCACTCTAGCCTGGGCGACAGAGCGAAACTCTGGCACAAAAAAAAAAAAAAAAGTAAGGCCAGACGCGGTGGCTCATGCCTGTAATCCCAGCACTTTGGGAGGCCGAGGCATATGAATCACCTGAGGTCAGGAGTTCATGACAAGGTGGCCAACGTGGTGAAACCCCGCCTCTACAAAAATACAAAAATTAGCACCTGGGTGTAATCCCAGTTACTTGGGAGGCTGAGGTGGGAGAATTGCTTGAACCCGGGAGGCAGAGGCTGCAGTGAGCTGAGATTGTGCCACTGTACTCCAGCCTGGGCAACAGAGCGAGACTGTCTCAAAAAAAAAAAAATTATCCACAGATTCTCCTCTCCTATAAGAGTAATGTTGGTCCAAGCCTTTATACTTCCTATCTGTCACAGTATTCTGCATATAGCAATAAGACAATAAATGTTAAGTTTATGAATGAACTTTGACCTGGTTAAAACATACAAATTCTATTCCATTTCTGAGTAGAACAGATCCTCAATATATATTTTTTGAAAACAGGTACTATAGAAGATACAAAGACAAATAAAGCAAAATAAAATATAAAAATGTTTTATTGGCCAGGTGTGGTGGCTCATGCCTGTAATCCCAGCACTTTGGGAGGCTGAGATGGGTGGATCACAAGTTCAGGAGTTCAAAACCAGCCAGGCCAAGATGGTGAAACCCTATCTCTGCTAAAACTACAAAAATTAGCCAGGCGTGGTGGCAGGCGCCTGTAACCTAGCTACTCGGGAGGCTGAGGCAGGAGAATCGTTTGAACTTGGGCAGCAGAGGTTGCAGTGAGCCAAGATTGTGCCACTGCACTCCAGCCTGGGTGACAGAGTGAGAATCCGTCTCAAAAAAAAAAAAAGTTTTATCATCTAATACGATGCACAGATATGGGTCCTGCTCTGGTTTGAATGTGTTCCCCAAGGAACACATGTTGGAAACAATCCCCGACACAACAATGTTGGGAGGTAGGGCCTAATGGGAGGTGTTCAGGTCATGAGGATGGAGCCCTCATGAATGTGTTAATGTCCATTTAAAAAGGGCTTGAGGCTGTGAGTTCTACGGCCTGCATTCACCCTTTGCCTTTCACCTGCCAAGGGATGACACAGAAAGAAGGCCCTCATCAGATGTGGGTCCCTTGAATTTAACCTTCCCAGCCTCCAGAAATAAATTTCTTTTGTTTGTAAATTACCCAGTCTGTGGTATTCTGTTATAACAACACTCAGACTAAGACAGGCCCAAATGATGCAAAAGTATATCCTCTGCAATTGTACTACCACTTCAGGCCTAAATAAGACCCAAAGGCCTAGTATCCATTTATCTATTAATTTGTTTAACAATCATTTATTAAGCATCTTTAATGTATTTGCCACTGTGTAATAGCTATTGTTAGATGAAGAATAGAATTAATAGATACGATCTTTCTATTTGTTCATAGAAAGATGAAAAGAAATGATAGGTAATCAAATAATTCTAATACAATGATAAGTGCTATAATAAAGGTTGCTCCGGCGGGTCGCGGTGGCTCACGCCTGTAGTTCCAGCACTTTGGGAGGCCTACGTGGGCGGATCATGAGGTCAAGAGATCAAGACTATCCTGGCCAACACAGTGAAACCCTATCTGTACTAAAAATACAAAAAAATTAGCTGGGCGTGGTGGCCCGTGCCTGTAGTCCCAGCTACTCGGGAGGCTGAGGAAGGAGAATCACTTGAACCCAGGAGGCAGAGTTTGCAGTGAGCCGAGATCGCCCCACTGTGCTCCAGCCTGGCGACAGAGCGAGACTTCGTCTCAAAAATAAATAAATAAATAAAAATAAATAAATAAATAAAGGTAGCTCCACCTGTAGGACTGCACATGTTATCACAGTGTCACAAAAGAGATGACTTTGATTTGGTTCTTTAAAAAAGAATATTAGTCAAACGAAACATAGGGCTTCCTGGTGTCATTCTGGCCCAGCTCTGGGTTTTTCCCTCACCACAAACTGTCAAAAAGCCTGATCCAATTTTGTATCAGTAAAATAATCAAGACATTCGAAAAAGTGCTGGACTGATCTGGGTTCCTGGGGTTATTGGGATAATGTTAACAATAGCACTTCCCCCCACATTTCCCCTTTTCTGGAATCATTTCTAGGTATATCCTGAGTTTTTAAGACACTTAAGTAGTTTTAGAAACTAACAAGGGTAGTCTGGGTGCGGTGGCTCATCCTGTAATCTTAGCAATTTAGGGGGCTGAGACCAGAGGAGAGCTTGAGCTCAGGAATTCAAGACCAGCCTGGGCAACATAGCAAGACCTCATTTCTACTAAAAACCAAAATAACTAACTTGGCATAGTGGCACATGCCTGTAGTCCCAGCTCTTCAGGAGGCTGAGGTGGGAGGATCACTTGGGCCCAGGTGATCGAGGCTGCATGAGCTATGATCATGCCACTGCACTCTAGCCTGGGCAACAGAGCAAGAACCTGTCTCAAAACAAAACAAAACACAACATACAACAACCACCACCAAAAAAAAAAAAAAAAAAAAAAAAAAAGGAAAGGAAAAAGAAATCAATAAGGGTAGGAGGACCTGAGGACTAGATAAAAAATGAACCTCTTGAAAAAGACTGTCTTTAGCAGTCTGATCTCTCCAGTCCTGGAGGAGAGCCCAAGAGCTGGAGGTGAGCCCAAGAGCTGGAGGCTCTGTATTATAAATAGGGTTAGTTGTTCCCAGGTAAACCATTAGGTTTTTAGATCCCCAAATTCTGCCCATTGGTATTGCTCAGTTATTGTTTGGTTTTAGCCCATACAGCCTTTTATTTAAACCTCTCTTGGACGGCTTAATCTGGAAAGCAAAAAAGGATGATGGCCAAGGAAATAGGGAAAATATGGAACAGTAATATTTGTTCTGGGCATCATTATTCTGAATAACAAGAAGCTATTTCCACGGCCATCAACCTGGTGTAATGAAAGACATTCAAATTTCAGTCATAATTTGAATACTGATGCTGAAATCTTGCTCAAACTACTCAACACTATTAAATCAGAAGCTCTTTAACAGAAAAATAATCTACCTTTAATTCTTTGGTGAAAATTAGAAGAAAGTATGTAGCAACCCCTCGTTATCAGTTTGACGATGGTGATGATAATACTAATACTTCTACTACTCACTTACATTTATAGAGCATTGTCTATGTGCCTGGCAGATTTCAGAGTGCTTTCTATGATAATGATGATTTGTTGAATTTCTAAGTCTCAGTTTCTGATATTACATCAGCTCCCTACTACGCCTGTATGAAAGACCAGTGTGTTGCAGATCACTTGTGGACAGGAGTTTGAGATCAGCCTGGTCAACATGGTTAAATCCCGTCTCTACTAAAAATTCAAAAAAAATTAGCTGGAAATTGCTTGATCCTGGGAGGCGGAGGTTGCAGCGAGCCAAGATCGTGAAACTGCACTCCAGCCTAGGCAACAGAGTGAGACTCCATCTCCAAAAAAAAAAAAAAAAAAAAAGGCTGGGCACAGTGACTCATACCTGTAATCCCAGCACTTTGGGAGGTCGAGGTGGACAGATCACCAGATCACATGGCAAAATCCCATCTCTACTAAAAGTACAAAAATTAGCTGGGCCATTGTGGTGGGCACCTGTAATCCCAGCTACTCAGGAGGCTGAGGCAGGAGAATCGCTTGAACCCAGGAGGTGGAGGTTTGCAGTGAGCCGAGATCACACCACTGCACTCCAGCCTGGGAGACAAGAGCGAGACTCCGTTTCAAAAAAAAAAAAAAAAGCAAAGAAAAAAAAAGACCAGTGTGTTGCTGTTTGTCTTAGGCAGCTTGAGGTGCTGTAACAAAATACCGTAGATTAAGTGGTTTAGACAACAGATTTTGACCGGGTGCAGTGGCTCATGCCTATAATCCCAGCACTTTGGGAGGCTGAGGCAGGTGAATTACCTGAGGTCAGGAATTCAAGACCAGACTGACCAATATGGTGAAACTCCATCTCTACTAAAAATACAAAAATTAGCCAGGCTTGGTGGCAGGCACCTGTAGTCCCAGCTACTCAGGAGGCTGAGACAGGAGAATTGCTTGAACCCAGGAGGCAGGGGTTGCAGTGAGCCGAGATCACGCCATTGCACTCCAACCTGGGCGACAGAGCAAGACTCTGTCTAAAAACAAACAAACAAAAATAAAAAAAAAAAACAAGCAAAAAAAACCCAGATATTTATTTCTCGAAGTTCTGGAGGTTGGGACATCCCAGATCACAGGGTCAGCATGATCAGGTTCTTGGTAATGGCCTTCGGCCTGGCTTGCAGATGGCCAACTTCCAGCTGTGTCCTCACATGGGGAGAGAGACACACACACACACACCTATCAAGACACTAATATCAATATGGGTCTTTACTCTCAAGACTTCATCTAAATCTAATTACCTCCCAAGGTCTCACCCCTCAAAACCCACCACACTAGGAGTTAGGGCTTCAACATGCAAGTTTAAGAGGGGCACATTCTGTCCGTAACGTCGTTCTAGGAACTGCTTCTCCAACCTGGCTGCACATTTTATCATTCAGGGAGGCTTTTAAAAAATACCAATGCCTATATGCTAGACCAATTAACTCAGAATATCTGGAAGTAGAGCCTAGCTCCTCTTTGTAGATTGAACGAGAGTTAGAAAAGGGTAACTAAGGCCAGGCGTGGTGGCTCACACCTGTAATCCCAGCACTTTAGGAGACTGAGGCAGGCGGATCACCTGAGGTCGGGAGTTTTAAACCAGCCTGGCCAGCATGGTGAAACCCAGGCTCTACTAAAAATACAAAATTAGCTGGGCATGGTGGCCACATGTCTGTAATTCCAGGTACTCGGGAGGCTGAGACATGAGAATCACTTGAACCTGGGAGGTGGATGTTGCAGTCAGCCAAGATTGTACCACTGCACTCTAGCCTGGGCGACAGAATGAGACTTTGTCTCAGAAAAAAAAAAGAAAGAAAGAAAGAAAGAAAGAAGAGGGTAACTCACATTCACATTTTCCCTCAGTAAGGAGCATCCAACTTCTTTTCTTAAAGCCTTAGTGGTCAGCCCAAGGAGCCCTGATTTCACTCAATTTTCACTCCGTTTCTGGGTTTCTGTTTTTCTATGTGGGAAGAAAATCTAAACAGAAGCTTCTTTGAGGATTTCTATGTTTTGTTTTAAGACCAGGTTTTGTTTTGTCACACGGGCTGGAGTGCAGTGGCATGATCAGGGCTCACTGCAGCCTCAGCCTCTTGGGCTCAGGTGACCCCCTCCTTTAACCTCCCAAGTAGCTGGGACTACAGGCCTGCAACACCATGCTGGCTAATTTTTGTAATTTTTTTTTAGATGGGGTTTCGCCATGTTGCCCAGGTTGGTCTTGAAATCCTGGGCTCAAGTGAGCTGCCCCCCTTGGCCTCCCAAAGTACTGGGATTACAGGCGTGAGCCACTGTGCCTGGCCAATTTCTTTTTTCTTTTTTCTTTTTTTTTTTTTTTGAGACAGAGTCTTACTCTGTTGCCCAGGCTAGAGTGCAGTGGTGCGATCTCAGCTCGCTGCAACCTTTGCCTCCCGGGTTCAAGCGATTCTCCTGCCTCAGCCTCCTGAGTAGCTGGGAATACAGGCGTGTGCCACCACGCCTGGCTAATTTTTGCATTTTTTAGTAGAGACAGGGTTTCACCATATTGGCCAGGCTAGTCTCGAACTCCAGACCTTGTGATCCGCCCACCTCGGCCTCCCAAAGTGCTGGGATCCGGCGCCCGGCCACCTGGCCGATTTCTATGGTTTTTAAAGAAAAGGTGTTTTTGAGGCATGATTAACACAGTATTTTCCTTTTCTCAGAGTCCTATCAGGTCTCTTATTATTCGTTTCTGGGATAACTTGTGTTTTTCTTTTGAAGATACTCTGCCCTGGATTTACTAATTTGCTTACTATATATTGACTGCATTCCATGCATCAAGAGCTGTGCTGAGTGGTGGGGATTTAAAGAAGATAATGAATCTCTTATCCCTAAAGAATTCACTCTTCAGGGTAAGAGACCCACACAAATAACACATATAAAATGTGAAAAGTTAATGTAAAAGTATTGTGAAAGGCTCTGGGAAGGGAGCAGTTAATTGTGGACTATCAGGGAAAACTAAAAAGGGAATGCGCTTGCCCTTTGAGTTGAGCTTTAAGGACATGATGACAATATGGGATGGGAAGTAGAGGGAGTAGAGGGGGGCATTTCTGGGAGAGGAATAGTGCAAACAGTGGTTTAGAGGTGTGATGGAATGTTAAGTGGTCCAGTTTAACTCAAATTCAGGGCATTTAAGGAGATTATAGAAAATGAGAACAGTGGCTCGCTCCCAGCACTTTGAGAGGTCAAGGCGGGCCCATCACCTGAGACCAGGAGTTAGAGACCAACATGGTGAAACCCCATCTCTACTAAAAATACAAAAAATTAGCTGGGCATGGTGGCGGGCACCTGTAATCCCAGCTACCCTGGAGGCTGAGGAAGGAGAATCGCTTGAACCTGGGAGGTGGAGGTTGTAGTAAGCCAAGATCGTGCCATTGCACTCCAGCCGGGGCAACAAAAGGGAAACTCCGTCTCAGAAAAAAAAAAAAAAAAAAAAAAGAATAGGATAGTAATTTCTATCTTATTTTAAGGAGGTAAAGATTAGAGGAGGAAGTTTGAAGAGAGTGGTTTAGCCTTGAAACAGCCATTTTGCAGAATGAAAAAGGGAGTTCACTAGGAATAATGACATCAGCTACCATTTATGAGTGCTTACTATGTGCTAGGCATTCTGCTAGGTTCACCATATATATTGATGAACTAAGCAGCCATGGTCCTTGTTCTCTTATGGAGCCTACAATCTGGTAGGGGAGATAGAAAACAAATAGGTATATTCTTTTTGGGGGATGTAGGGGGACAAGGTCTCACTCTGTCACCCAGGATAGAGTACAGTGGTGTGATCACTGCTCACTGCAGCCTTGACCTCCAGGGCTCAGGTGATCCTCCTGCCTCAGCCTCCCAAGTAACTGGGACCACAGGTGGAAGCCCCCATGACTTGCTAATTTTTTATTTACTTATTTATTTTTTTGAGATGGAGTTTCGCTCTTGTTGCCCAGGCCGGAGTGCAATGGCACGATCTTGGCTCACCGCAACCTCTGCCTCCCAGGTTCAAGCGATCCTCCTGCCTCAGCCTCCCAAGTAGCTGAATTACAGGCATATGCCACCACGCCCAGCTAATTTTGTAATTTTAGTAGACACAGGGTTTCCCCCATGTTGTTCAGGCTGGTTGCGAACTCCCCACCTCAGGTGATTGGCCTGCCTTGGCCTCCCAAAGTCCTGGGATTATAGGCGTGAGCCACTGCTCCCAGCCTGCTAATTTATTTTTATATTTTGTAGAGAGAGGGGTCTCCCTATTTTGCCCAGGCTGGTTTTAAACGCCTCTTGTTTTTTTTAGACAAGGTCTCACTGCGTCACCCGGGCTGGAGTGCAGTGGTGTGATCTGGCTCATTGCAGCCTCAACCTCTTGGGCTCAAGCAATCCTCCCACCTCAGCCTCCCAAGTAGCTAGAACTACAGACACGCACCACCACATCCAGCTAATTTTGTTTATGTAGAGACAAAGTCTCACTATGTTGCCCAGGCTGGTCTCCAACTCCTCAACTCAAGTGATTCTCCCACCTCGTCCTCCCAAAGTGCTAGGTTTACAGGTGTGAGCCACCTTGCCCAGTCTAGATTAGTATTTTTTTACATAGGTCTGAAGAGGAGACCGATGGGCCAGCCGCAGTGGCTCACACCTGTAATCCCAGCATTTTGGGAAGCCGACGCGGGCAGATCACCTGAAGTCAGGAGTTCAAGACCAGCCTGACCAACATGGAGAAACCCCGTCTCCACCAAAAATACAAAAATTAGCCCGGCGTAGTGGCGGGCACCTGTAATCCCAGCTACTCAGGAGGCTGAGGCAGGGAGAATTGCTTGAACCTGGGAGGTGGAGGTTGCAGTAAGCTGAGATTGCATCACTGCACTCCAGCCTGGGAGACAAAGCAAGAAAAAAGAAAGAGGAAACCTATGAAGTTTTGAAATAATAAGATATTGGATAAAATGGCATTCATTGGGAAATTGTCTCTTGTACAAAATGCCTAAGTAGGGTCTCTATAAGAAAACTGTAATTAAAGGGGAGTGAAAACAAACCCTTTGCTTACAGTTTCAGTGGGTTTAATGAAAATGTATTTATATGGATGAGCCAGCGCACCCCACATGCAGTTTGTATCTAATGTATTTGGATTTAGAGTTATTGCAAACAAATTCAAAAACACTAGAATAGATTCATTGTCTCCTATTTTCTGTAGGAGAGGCAGTACAACCTAATTGTTAAATTGAGGGCATTAACATTAGACAGACCTGGTTTTGATTCTTGCTCAGCCACTTCCTAGCCCTGGGACCTTAGGCAAGTTATTCAACCTCTCTAGGCCTAGTTTTCTCATTAGTGCTGTGCAGATAACAAAAGAACCTACTTCAAAGGATTGTTGTAAATATTAAATGAAAATTTAAAGCATTTAGCCCAGTGCCTGGAAGGCAGTCACTGACACATTCCATTGCAGAAAGACATAATAGAAACAATACAATATCAAACACTTATTATGCCAGCTACTGTGCTAAGTATTTTAAATTCATTATTTCATTTAATCCTTTGAGATAGGTATTATTTCTTATTCACATTTCACTTGAGGAAAGGGTGGTTTAAGGAATTTCAGTAACCAGAGAACTATACAAATATCCAGTTAGCACCATCACCCTCAGGTGTGTATGTGTAATTTGATGCAAACATACGCATGCATATAAATCCAAGAATATTTACATACCCATTATTGCCTGTACCATGTTTGCTGGCACTTCCACCTGGATTGATGGTGCTGTCGTAACATAGTGGCATTAGTGGAACTGGCTGGAGGAGCACCCACTCAACCAGAATGGGTGTTTTATTGGAAAGGGTGATGCATTGCAAAGGCCCAACTCTGTCTCTACCTTGCCCTCAGACCTTGAATAAGTCATTTAACTAAGTCTTTGGGCCTCAGTTTCCTCATCTGTAAAATAAGGGGGCTGGCTCAGGTCTACTCTAATCAGCTCTGAATCAAAAGCAGCCCTCAGTCCTGCCACCTTGTATACGCAGTTCTATACAAACACACTCGCCCCCATGGCAACAGCCACTCAGCTCTCAGCAGCACTGGTATGCCGCTCTACTCCAGCCAACAGTACTATTTCCATCGCAAATTCCTGGGTGAATAGAGGGCTTGGATGGGGGAGGGATCTGTTCATCAGTAATCTTAAAGCCCATGGCATTAAAAGAAAGTCTAGAATAAATTGTCTGTGGGTGGTGCATATGTGCTAAATCAGAAACATAGCATCAGCATTTAATTCACAATATCATCCTTCTAGGAGGTGGAGGAGCTATCTTAGCTGAGGTGAAATTTAGAGGGTCACTTTGCCACTGAAGTGCTGAGTCCATGAGTGGAGGAAACTGTGACCCAAGTTATTTAAAATTGGGGAGGATGCCAAAAGAACATTGCCAGAGGGTGTTTAAATCAATCTGGATTTTTGAGAAGCAATTCCAGTGTTTATTTCCAAGCTACATAGATAGACTCTCTTATTATCTTATTACAGCAGACATTTATCAGAGCTCCATCTTGGAAGCACAGAGACTCTGGGGCAAAGGGACTGAGAGTCAAGATTCAAGAGAAAGAGAACATCTCTTTTCAAAAAAAGGAGGAGATATCCTTGAGAAGGCTGCCCTGTATCTGCCCTACCCTCTATTTTCAAGCCTTCACCAAGTTGTTTCTAGAGTCTGTTGCTGATAATGGTGAAATGGTGATGATGACAATGATGAATTCATGACAAGGATTAGCTCTTGCCTTTTCTTCCTCCACATTGCATAGATTTGAGCCAAATGGGGCACTATTCTTTTATAACTCAGATGAAAAGGAAGTGGATGCTCACTAAGATACAGTTTGAATTGCCTTTCTCAGAAGGAGTGGTTCCAGGAGAAATGTAATAGGCACTTCACTAAGTTTCCAGCTGAGGGCAGCCGTGTTAGCCTTTGCTGACTGTAGTCAGAGACACAGCTGTGTCCATGAGCTGGGGCAATCCAGGAATGAATAGATGGTCTTTGCTGAGGATTGTATGAGCCGCACAACTTTCTGAGCTATGACATGCAGGGCAAATCAAAGCTGGCTGCTCCTTACAAACCTGTGGAGTTGGACTTGCTGTTTTTCCTCTTGCCACTAGAGGGTAGACTATGAAAAGAAGATTAGCGTATTTTTATCCTTGCCTAGTTAGCCCTGTACGAATTCTAAGTGTTCAAGGATAAGAAATCTTGATCTTGCTAACACATATTTCTGTCCAAGCTATTTCCTGGCTTACACATGTTCAATGGCTCCCTAAATTTTCCAGAATAAAGTCTGAGTTGATGAGAATGGCATACAAGTTCTTCCCAAATTCGCCTTGGTCTTCCCTCATAACTCTGCCCTTTAGTCCCCTGCTCTTCATCCAAAATACAAATCCTTGGGGAAGTAGTGTAGTGGAAAGAACATAGGTGTTGGAGCCAACTAGAAGTCAGTTAATTATCCCAGGCCACTTATTTTCCATCAGTACCACATTGTATGTCTATTGTATCTCTTAGAGAAACTCTTTGAGGGCAGGGACCATGTCCACCTTGCTCAAACTTGTATCTTTTTGTTTGTTTGTTTGTTTTGAGACAGAGTCTCGCTCTGTCACCCAGGCTGCAATGCAGTGGCGCAATCTCGGCTCACCATAACCTCTGCCTCCAGGGTTCACGCCATTCTCTTGCCTCAGCCTCCCATGTAGCTGGGACTACAGGAGCCCACCACCTCGCCCGGCTAATTTGTTGTATTTTTAATAGAGACGAGGTTTCACCGTGTTAGCCAGGATGGTCTTAATCTCCTGACCTCGTGATCCGCTGCCTTGCCTCTCAAAGTGCCGGGATTACAGGCGTGAGCCACCACGCCCAGCCTCAAATATATATCTTTAGTGTCTAGCACTCTTCATGGGAGCTCATTAAATATTTATCGATCAAAACAATACATGAATGATTACATCTATAGCACTGTTGTCCTCCTGGTCCAAGTTACTACCATCTCTCACCTGCTCTGCAGTGGGGTCCCAAGTGGTCTCCCTACATCTCCTTTTGCTCATTACAATCCATTTTATACTCTGCAGCAAGAATGATCTTTCCAAAATGCAATTTTGCTTTAAAACCCTTCAATGGCTTCCCATTGCTCTTAAAATAAATACTGTTATATTCTGAATATGACCCACAAAGTAATTATAATTTCATTTATTAGCAGTTTGGCCACTTGCTAGTTATGTGATTATTAGACAATTAGTAAATCTCACTGAGTTTTGGTTTCCTCATCTTAAAAATGTGAACAATAGGCCAGGCACAGTGGCTCACACCCGTAATCCCACTTTGGGAGGCCAAGGCAGGCAGATCATTTGAGGTCATTGAGGTTCAAGACCAGCCTGGCTAACATGGTGAAACCCCATCTCTACTAAAAATACAAAAAATTAGCTGGGCGTGCTGACAGGTGCCTGTAATCCCAGTTACTAGGGAGGCTGAGGTAGGAGAATCACTTGAACTCAGGAGATGGAGGTTGCAGTGAGCCGAGATCGTTCCACTGCACTCTAGCCTGGGTGACAGAGTAAGACTACATCTCAAAAAAAAAAGAGAGAGAGAGAGGCCTGGCGCAGTGGCTGGCACCTGTAATCCTAGCACTTTGGGACGCTGAGGCAGGTGGATCGCCTGAGCTCAGAAATTCGAGACCAGCCTGGGCAACATGGTGAATCCCATCTCTACTAAAAATACAAAAAAAAAAAAAAAAAAAAAAAAAATTGGCTGGGCGTGGTGGCATGCGCCTGTATTCCCAGCTACTGGGGAGGCTGAGGCAGAAGAATCGCTTGAACCCAGGAGGTGGAGGTTACAGTGAGCTGAGATCATGCCATTGAACTTCAGCCTGGGCGACACAGCAAGACTCCATCTCAAAATATATATATATACACACACACACACATACATGAACAATAATTATTCCTACCTCATAGAATTGTTGAGAAGATTAAATAAGCTAATACACACAAAATAATGAGCATAGTGTTCTGTTCTGTGTTCAGTAAATGGTAACTACAGTTTTTAACACCTGAATGACGTAGTCCCTGCATATCTCTTGCTATTCCCCCTCATTTTCTAATAGTTTCATTAAGTTTCTTTCAGATCCTGGAATCCATGCTCTTGTTTTTTTTTTTTTTTTTTTTTTTGAGAGTGATCTGTTGCCCAGGTTGGAGTGCAATGGCAATGGCGCGATCTTGGCTTACTGCAACTTCTGTCTCCCAGGTTCAAGGGATTCTCCTGTCTCAGCCTCCCAAGTAACTGGGATTACAGTTGCCTGCCACCACGCGGAGCTTTTTTTTTTTTTTTGAGATGGAGTTTTCACTCTTGTTGCCCAGGCTGGAGTGCAATGGTGCGATCTTGGCTCACTGCAACTTCTGCCTCCTGGGTTCAAGCGATTCTCCTGCCTCAGCCTCCTGAGTAGCTGGGATTACAGGCATGTGCCACCAAGCCCGCCTAATTTTTTTGTTTGTTTTGTTTTTTGAGACAGAATTTCCCTCTGTCACCCAGGCTAAAGTGCAGAGGTGCAATCTTGGCTTACTGCAACCTCTGCCTCCCAGGTTCAAGCAATTCTCTTGCCTCAGCCTCCTGAGTAGTTGGGATTACAGGCATGTGCCACCACACCTGGCTAATTTTTGTATTTTTAGTAGAAACAGGGTTTCAACACGTTGGTCAGGCTGGTCTCAAACTCCTGCCCTCGTGATTCGGCCGCCTCAGCCTCCCAAAGTGCTGGGATCACAGGCATGAGCCATCATGTCCCCAGCTAATTTTTTGTGTTTTTAGTAGAGATGGGGATGCACCTGTTGGCCAGGCTGGTCTCAAACTCCTGACCTTAGGTGATCCGCCCACCTCAGCCTCTCAAAGTCCTGGGATTATAGGTGTGAGCCACCGCACGCAGCCTGCCATGCTCCTTTTTATTCCTACGTCTCTATCTGATCCCATGTGGAGCTTCCTTCCTCTGAGTAACCCTTCTTGATATCCCACGTCTTGTTTGGGTGACCCTGCAATGGGCTCCCATGTCATCCTAACACTCATCAAAGCATTTGTTATCTATTCCTTACATAGTGACTGACATTTAGCAATCCTTCGGTAAGTGTCTGTTGAATCAACTCCAGACACTGCGTTTCTCTTTCCCAGGCTCTTTGTACATGTTGTTTCTTATTTCTGTTCTAGACAGAAGATCAAGACTGCTACATCCACATTTCCTTCCCAAGGGAAACTTTCCCACCCACAGCCTCTGTTGAAGAGACAGCCCCTAGGTAGCCATAGTCATGTCCCTTTTGCCTTAGTTGACTGGACCAGAATTGGCATCTGATGCAATGGTGGATAATCCAGGACCTGGCTAGCAACTTCCAACATATCTGACAATTAAAAAGGAGTAGATTGATCAGATCTGTCTCTCTTTTTAAAAACGTATTATTTTTTAAAGATATGTGAAACGGGGTCTCACTGTATTGCCCAGGTTGGTCTCGAACCCCTGGGCTCAAGGGATCCTGCCCACCTTGGCCTCCCAAAGTGCTGGGATTACAGATGTGAGCCACTGCGCCTGGCCCAGATTCTCTTTATTTATTTATTTTATTTTTATTTTTATTTTTTTGAGAGGGAGTCTCTCTACGATGCCCAGGCTGGAGTGCAGTGGTGCAATCTCAGCTCACTGAAACCTCTGCCTCCCAAGTTCAAGCGATTCTCCTGCCTCAGCCTCCTGAATAGCTGGGATTACAGGTGCGTGCCACCATGCCCGGCTAATTTTTGCAGTTTTAGTGGAGACGGGGTTTCACTATGTTCGTCAGGTTGATCTCAAACTCCTGACCACATGATCCGCCCGCCTCGGCCTCCCAAAGTGAGGATTACAGGTGTGAGCCACCACGCCCAGCCTATTTATTTATTTATTTATTTATTTACTTATTTATTTATTTTGAGACAGCGTTTCACTCTTGTCACCCAGGCTGGAGTGCAATGGCACGATCTCGGCTCACTGCAACCTTTGCCTCCCAGGTTCAAGCAATTCTCCTGCCTCAGCCTCCCGAGTAGATGGGATTACAGGTGCCTGCCACCACACCCAGCTAATTTTTGTATTTTTATTAGAGATGGGGTTTTACCATGTTGGCCAGGCTGGTCTCGAAGCCCTGAGCTCGGGCAATCTCCCTACCTTGGCCTCCCAAAGTGCTGGGATTACAGGCATGAGCCACTGCACCCAGTCTCTCTTAATGTTTAAATTTTGAGTTAGCAAAAGGAGAAAATGCAGCTTTTTGTTTGGTTTTGAGTTTTGTTTTTTGTTTGTTTTTTTTTTTTTTTTGAGACAGTGTCTCACTCCATCACCCAAGCTGGAGTGCAGTGGCACAATCTTGGCTCAGTGTAACTTCCTCTGCCTCCCAGGTTCAAGCAATTCTCCTGCCTCAGCCTCCCATGTAGCTGGGATTACAGGTACCTGCTACCATGCCCAGCTAATTTTTGTATTTTTAGTAGAGATGGGGTTTCACCATGTTTGCCAGGCTGGTCTACGAATGCCTAACCTTAAGTGATTCACCCACCACAGCCTCCCAAAGTGCTGGGATTACAGGCATGAGCCACCAAACCCAGCCTGAGGATGCAGCTTCGAATGCTAAGAACAAAAGCTGAAATTATACCTAAAGAAAAGCTATTAATATTAAGATAAATTCAGAGCCATGAGGAATCAAGGAAACCTACAAGGAAATAGAAACTATGAGGCAGAGAATATTCATCTGAAGGGAAGAATAAGGAATCAATCAGTACTGGTGGAAGAGGCCCTGCCAGGAGGAAAATAGCTAAGTCATGCTAATGAGTGAACATTAGAGTGAAAATATTAAAAATGCCATTTCTTGCTCTTCTGGGCTCTTAGTTTTCCTGAGTTTCTGTGACATAGATCCTTAAAATAAAATTGTTTAACTAAATGGAGCAAGTTATTATTTGCAACCCAGAGTTCCTAACTGACACACCATTTCTCTGTTTTGGGAAAACCCAACCATCCTTTAAGGGTAAATTTCTGGCTCGCTCCTCTGTTTTCTCTCTTCATTTAGAGAAACAATTGTCACACTACCTAGATATTGGTTTGTCTCTCTCTACCCACAGAATATCAGGCTGTGAACTCTTTGAGGATAGGTTACCTTGTCTGTGTTTCACAGCAGCATACCGTGTCTAGTAGTAAACTTGATATAAAAAAGATGCTCAGCATATAAAACCAGCTACTGTTCTAAGCACTTTATAGATTTGAATTTATTTAATCTTCCCCAAAACCTCTGAAGCAGATGCTCATTTTTTTCCTTCATTTTTACAGATGGGGAAAGTGAGGCACAGAGAAAGGCTTACGAAAAGTTGCAAAGTAGAAGATTCAATCCAGGAAATTTGGCTCCAGAGTCCCAGAGCTTAACTACTATACTATATAGCCCGAACTAAAGAGGAAGGAGGGCAGGGAACACTAGTTAATATGAATATTTGAGCACTTATATAAAAGCACTTTCACACATAAGAGTCCCCTCATTGTGGGAAACTAGCCAGAAGTTCTATCCCTGAAATACCAAATACCCAGATTCTTCCTACAGGCACAGAAAAATGAAAATAAGTAAAGGGCACATGCAGACTTATTTTGTAAAAAATTCCAAGGACACCTGGTAGGTGGGTTTGATTTATAGGCTAATGTCTAAAGAAAGAATTGTATTAGGGCCGGGCGCGGTGGCTCAAGCCTGTAATCCCAGCACTTTGGGAGGCCGAGACGGGCGGATCACGAGGTCAGGAGATCGAGACCATCCTGGCTAACACGGTGAAACCCCGTCTCTACTAAAAATACAAAAAACTAGCCGGGCGAGGTGGCGGGCGCCTGTAGTCCCAGCTACTCCGGAGGCTGAGGCAGGAGAATGGCGCAAACCCGGGAGGAGGAGCTTGCAGTGAGCTGAGATCCGGCCACTGCACTCCAGCCCGGGCTACAGAGCAAGACTCCGTCTCAAAAAAAAAAAAAAAAAAAAAAAAAAACAAGAATTGTATTAGAGTATGAAAACCTTTCATATGGGGCAAAGCAGCTACTTTCTCAGCTATTCCAAGAACTGCGAGTCTCTCCCTAAAGCAACAATTGAGGGTGTGTATGTGGGGTGGTAGGGAGGGTGGATATAGTGGTGATTCCATTTTGTATTATTGTTTTTAAAGGAGTCTGGCTTTAGGGAGCTCTTGCAGATGCCTTTATTGGCAGTGTCAACCGTTTCTTTTGAGTTGCCATGACACCCAAAAGACAAAGCTGGGGGGTTGTTTATTAGTGAATGATTAGGAGCCAAATAAAAAGGAAAGTTCTTTGAGGGAAGGCTGGGGTTGTTTGGGGAGTTGGGTGGAGATGGGTGTTTAAGTATTGGTATAGGGTTAATCCAGACAACTATTGGCATGATCCATACACAAGCAACAAAGACCAGAACAAACAGGAAGGCTACCTAGGAGCTTTCTAGCATGGTTTCTTCTTCCCAATTGCCTATGTCTAGGAGAGATCTGAGTAAGTGACCAGAGGAGAGGTCTGAAGGTAGCAACTGTTCAGCACTGAAAATGTTAAGTATTACTGGTGCCCTGTACGGACAAAAAGAGTCTTTGGGCTCCTCAGCAAGTGAGGGAACAGCAGAAGCTGCCTGTACCTGAATAAAATTCACCAGGGAAGTGAGTGAGATTTCTGTTTGGGATGAATTCCTGGTGACACAGCCATATGGCTTTTACTGACTGCCATCCTCCAGATAGTATACTCTTTTTGGGGAGCAGTTAAAGTATACAGAAAATTGTGCTTTCCTCACTGTCATCTTTAATCCCTCCCCCATCATTAGCTGGAACTCTTAAATGAAGACTCAAGTGCCCCAATCTATCCTTCCAGCCTGAATTCCTGCCCAAGATTGAGGGCCCCCCTTCCCTTTCCCCAAGCCACTTCCCCACATCTCTGATTTTCTCCCTAGAGTAGGAGGCTCCAGGGGACCACAGCTGACTCTGCCAGGCACAGAGGGTTGAGTCATCCTGCAGGCGTCAGAGCTGTTAGCAACAGCTCTGCTGATCTGTATGCAGCTCCAACTCCCTCAGAGTTTTGGAGCCGTCTCGTTCAGAAGTAAAGAACAGAACACAGATGGCTGGTAACAGGATCCCACAGGGGCCTCCTTTCCCACTGAGCCCATCCTGCTAATCCTTTTACAGAAGACAAAATAAATGGTGAGTGAAGAGAGAGGAAAAAAGAAAAAAAAAAAAGAGGAGTATCGGCTTCTGTATTGTTCTGTGGGTCCTGGTGCAAGGTCTCTGGTAACAACCCCAAGCTACTTACTAAATTTCCCAGGCATATTCCCTTCCTGATCCTTCTTTCTCTTCATCCATTTCATTTCCCTTCCAATCTCCCCTTCTCCAACCCAGTTCCCTTTTCTCTGTAATATCTTTTAATCTGATGGAGTATTTTGCCCGAATACCTTCTATTTGTGCCAAGCAGTTCTAATCCATATGTGTATAGGACAATCAAAAGTACTGGGAGTTCTTGGCTGGGCGCGGTGGCTCACGCCTGTAATCCCAGCACTTTGGGAGGGCGAGGAGGGTAGATCACAAGGTCAGGAGATCGAGACCATCCTGGCTAACATGGTGAAACCCCGTCTCTACTAAAAATACAAAAAATTAGCCAGGTGTGGCGGGCGCCTGTAGTCCCAGCTACTCGGGAGGCTGAGGCAGGTGAACGGCGTGAACCCGGGAGGCAGAGCTTGCAGTGAGCCAAGATAGTACCACTGCACTCCAGCCTGGGCGACAGAGCAAGACTCTGTCTCAAAAAATAAATAAAGGCCAGGCGCGGTGGCTCACGTCTGTAATTCCAGCACTTTGGGAGGCCGAGACGGGCGGATCACGAGGTCAGGAGATCGAGACCATCCTGGCTAACACGGTGAAACCCTGTCTCTACTAAAAAAAAATACAGGCCGGGCGCGGTGGCTCAAGCCTGTAATCCCAGCACTTCGGGAGGCCGAGATGGGCGGATCACGAGGTCAGGAGATCGAGACCATCCTGGCTAACACGGTGAAACCCCGTCTCTACTAAAAAAAAAAATACAAAAAACTAGCCGGGCGCGGTGGCGGGCGCCTGTAGTCCCAGCTACTCGGGAGGCTGAGGCAGGAGAATGGCGTGAACCCGGGAGGCGGAGCTTGCAGTGAGCTGAGATCCGGCCACTGCACTCCAGCCTGGGCAGCAGAGCGAGACTCCGTCTCAAAAAAAAAAAAAAAAAAAAAAAAAAACTAGCCGGCGAGGTGGCGGGCGCCTGTAGTCCCAGCTACTCAGGAGGCTGAGGCAGGAGAATGGCGTAAACCCGGGAGGCGGAGGTTGCAGTGAGCTGAGATCCGGCCACTGCATTCCAGCCTGGGCGACAGAGCGAGACTGCGTCTCAAAAAAAAAAAGAAAAAAAAAGATGCATTTAAAAATAAATAAACAAACAAACAAACAAACAAAAACAAAAGTACTGGGAGTTCAGAGTCGCTTATTTCATCAATTTTATCTCTTGGGAGGTCCCCATAGCTCCTCCTCTTCTACTGAGGTAGCACTGTGCATTATAAACAACACTGACTTTAGGTCAGGATGGTGGCTCACACCTGTAATCCCAGCACTTTGGGAGCCCGAGGTGGGTGGATCACTTGAGGACAGGAGTTTGAGACCACCCTGGCCAACATAGCGAAACCCCATCTCTACTAAAAATACAAAAAATTAACTGGGTGTAGTGGTACAGATCTGTAATCCCAGTTACTCAGGAGAATGAGGCTCAAGAATTGCTTGAGCCCACGAGGCAGAGGTTGCAGTGAGCCAAAATAGTGCCACCACACTCCAGCCTGGGTGACACAGTGAGACTTCAAACTCTGTTCTAAAAGATATATAAACAGGTTGGGCGTGGTGGCTCATGCCTGTAATCCCAGCACTTTGGGAGGCCGAGGCGGGCAGGTCACGAGGTCAGGAGATCGAGACCATCCTGGCTAACACGGTGAAACCCTGTCTCTACTAAAAATACAAAAACAAAATTAGCCGAGCATGGTGGCAGGCGCCTGTAGTCCCAGCTACTGGGGAGGCTGAGACTGGAGAATAGCATGAACCCAGGAGGCGGAGCTTGCAGTGAGCCGAGATTGTGCCACTGCACTCCAGCCTGGGCGTCAGTGAGACTCCGTCTCAAAAAAAAAAAAAAAAGGTACATAAACAGATAAATAAAAAGTTAAAAATTCTGCTCTGTCATTTACTAAATATGTGAGCTTGGGCAATTTACTCAAACTTTCTGAGCTCCAGGTATTGCATCTGATGATATCTATACTAGCATCTACTTTGCCAGTTGGCTTACAGATTAGATAGAGGTAAACCATACTATCTGGAATATAATAGGTCCCCAGTAAATATTAATTCTCTCTCTATCCCCCCGCTGCTGTAAGTGCCAGGTCCCTGTTTTCAAGAACTGAAAAAAAAAAAAAAATCTCCCACTGAGAAAGTTAGCATTCATGCTCAATTACTGCTGATACAATTGAGGTAAGAGAGTGGGAAGTGTGGGTGAGTTTTGCAAGACTAGAAGTCTTTGTAAAAACTAGCATGTGAATACACTAATGTTGGTTTTCCCCAGCACAGGGATTCTTGGTGAAGAGCGCTGATTTCCTCATGTTGGTGTTGCAGCATGGCTGATACTAATTTATTTTCCTTAGAAAATAAGATGCTGATGCCAGGCACGGTGGCTCACACCTGTAATCCTAGCACTTTGGAAGGCCGAGGCAGGTGGATTGCCTGAGCTCAGGAATTCTGGACCAGCCTGGGCAACACGGTGAAACCCCATCTCTACAAAAACACACACAAAAAAAAAAAAAGGAAAAAGAAAGAAAAATTAGCCGGGTGTCATGGCAGGCACCTGTAATCCCAGCTACTCGAGAGGCTGAGACAGGAGACTCGCTTGAACCCAGGAGGCAGAGGTTGCGGTAAGCTGAGATCATGCCATTGCACTCCAGCCTTGGTGACAGAGTGAGAGACTCTGTCTCAAAAAAAAAAAAAAAAAAAAAAAAGAAAAGAAAAGATGCTGATTTGCTGATTGTGTGGCTTTAGGTAAGTTCTTATCCCTCTCTGGGCTTCACTAGAACAAAAGATCACTGCTCCTCTTCACTCCGGGAAATTAGGAGGATTGGTTGAAGTTTGTGTAAACTCCAGGTGAAAAGTTAAGTACAGGATGGTATTATCCTTGGCACTGAGAATCCCGGAAGTGTTTTTGCACAATCAGGTCAAATGCCATTGTTCAGTTTATGTGATCACCAAAGACTCAGCTGACACAGAGTTATGGTTTGACATGGTTCCTTTGTTCCAGATAATAAACATGTGTAATGTCAATTATACTAATTGTGTTTTGTTCTAGTCGAAACAAGAAGGAGGCTGGTGATGAGGCTGGGACATCATACTTCATTCTCTCTGACCAGGCGCACTCTGACAACACGTTTTTCCTGTCTCTCTTTGTAACTGGTAATTAGGTTCTCAGCTGAGCTGTCAGGAATCTTGATAGGTTTCCCAGGCAGTCACCATCTGACAATTTACAACTTTGGGCTTTTCACAACTGGCGTGTTCCCCTCCAGGGAACGAAAGTTTCTCAATCCTATGTTCCTCCTATCATTCAAATAGTCTGATCTGAGATAAATGCTAGCTTTCTCGATGCATTATCTAATTCCAAAGCAGACTGTTGGGTCTCTTAGCAGTAATGGGGAAAATCTCTGTGTTCATGTGTGTCCTGAGCAATAAGGGCTGCCCCTATGGTGTGATAAGGGAGTGAAGGTCATCAAAGCCAGAAGTGGCACGGGTGTATGGGAATTTAACATAGCCTTTCAAAAGGAGAGGAAATAATAGTAAAAATTAGTAGAGTTGCTTTTTCTTTCTTTTTAAAAATAGACGGATCACGAGGTCAGGAGATCGAGACCATCCTGGCCAACATGGTGAAACCCCGTCTCTACTAAAATACAAAAAATTATCCGGGCATGGTGGCACGCCTGTAGTCCTAGTTACTCAGGAGGCTGAGGCAGGGAATTGCTTGAACCTAGGTGGTGGAGGTTGCAGTGAGCTGAGATGGTGCCACTGCACTCCAGCCTGGCAACAGAGCAAGACTATGTCTCAAAAAAAAAAAAAAAAAAGAGATGGGGGCCGGCCACAATGGCTCACACCTAGCACTTTGGGAGGCCGAGGTAGGCAGATCACCTGAGGTCAGGAGTTCAAGACCAACCTGGCCAACATGGTGAAGCCCCATCTCTACTAAAAAAAATACAAAAATTAGCCAGTCACAATGGCTCCCACCTGTAATCCCAGTTACTCGGGAAGCTGAGGCAAGAGAATGGCTTGAAACTGGGAGGCGGAGGTTGCAGTGAGCCAAGATCGCACCATTGCACTCCAGCCTGGGTGACAAGAGTGAAACTCCATCTCAAAAAAACAAAAAACAACCAAAAAAAAGGAAACTTTTTTTTTTTTTTTTTTTTTGAGACGGAGTCTCGCTCTGTCGCCCGAGCTGGAGTGCAGTGGCTGGATCTCAGCTCACTGCAAGCTCCGCCTCCTGGGTTTACGCCATTCTCCCGCCTCAGCCTCCCGAGTAGCTGGGACTACAGGCGCCCGCCACCTCGCCCGGCTAGTTTTTTGTATTTTTTAGTAGAGACGGGATTTCACCGTGTTAGCCAGGATGGTCTCGATCTCCTGACCTCGTGATCCGCCCGTCTCGGCCTCCCAAAGTGCTGGGATTACAGGCTTGAGCCACTGCGCCCGGCCAAAAAGGAAACTTTTTAAAAAAAATTTTGTACAGGTGTGATAATGATATTGTGGTAATGTTACAATAAAGGTCTTTGTTACAGATACATACTGAAGTATATACAGGTGAAATGTTATAATTTACAAGAGGTTTATTTAAAAATACTCCAGGGGCCTGGGAGAGGTGGCTCACACCTGTAATCCTAGCACTTTGGGAGGCTGAGGCGGGTGGATCACAAGTTCAGGAGTTTGAGACCAGCCTGGCCAAGTAGCCTATCTCTGCTAAAAATACAAAAAAATTAGCTGAGCATGCTCTACTAAAAACAAAAAAATTAGCTGGCATAGTGGGGCATGCCTATAATCCTAGCTACTCGAAGCAGGAAAATCACTTGAACCTGGGAGGCAGAAGTTGCAATGAGCTAAGACTGTGCCACTGCACTCCAGTCTGGGTGACAAAGTGAGACTTTGTCTCGAAAAAATAAATAAATAAATAAATAAATAAACAAACAAATAAATAAATAAAAATACTTCGGGGGTGTTGAGTGGGTGTGAATGGCTCATGTCTATAATCCCAGCACTTTGGGAGCACTAGGCAGGAAGACTGCTTGAGTTCAGGAGTTGAAGAGCAGCCAGGGACACATAGTGAGACCTCTATCTCTACAAAAAAAAATTTTTAATTAGCTGAGTATGGTGGCACACACCTGTAGTCTAAGCTACTTGGGAGGCTGAATGCGGAGGACTGCCTGAGCCCAGGAATTTGAGGCTTCAGTGAGCTATGATTGTGCCACTGCACTCCAGCCTCGGAGAGACAGTGAGACCCTGTCTCTAAAATAAACTAAAAAAAAACAAAACAAAACTCCAGCAGGGAGAATAAGGGCTTATGGCAGAAGAGGTAAAAGAGAATGATAAAGTGTTTATATGAGTTCAAGCTAGGTGACAGACACGTGGAAGTTTATTATTTATTGCACTCCTTTTGAATATATTTGAAATTTTCCATAAAAAAATTTAAAAATACTAGGGAAAGCCTGAATCTCTTTCCACTCCCAAATGTATGAAATAACTAGAAGAGAACATTCTTGCTATCACAATTTCAGGAAAAGAGATCAGGATTGGAGGGGCATCTTTTAAGGGGTAGGTGAAGGAAGAGGACCCTGCCAGGACAGGAAGGTGGAAGGAAATCTGGTTTTGAGTGGTGTTGAAAAAGCCAAGGAGGAATACAGTTTCAAGATGGAAGGAGTGTCAATGATGTCAAATACTGCAGATGACAGGAAGAAAAGTATTAAATGACTTCACTAGACATTGCAACCAGGAAGTCAGTCTTGACCTTGGCAAGATCAATTTCAGTAGAGGTGGGAAGATAGATAATTTGGAATTCCAAGAAGCTTGGCTGTAGACAGAAGAGACGAAAGTAATCTTTCTTTTCTCCCCAAAGAAGAAGAAACTAGGGCATGTTTTTAATGCTGAGGGGGAGTTGCCATCTGAGAGTGGTTGACAACATAGGTGAAGAGAGGAATGACCAACTCAAAGAGCAAGGACCCTTACTACAAGAGGTAGTGTTGAGAACAAATCATATACACATCCCACTGAAGCAGATAGCTTGCTTTTCGGATCCTTATTTTAATTTTTATTTTTTTATTTTCAAGACTGAGTCTCGCACTGACGCCCAGGCTGGAATGCTGTGAGCCACTATGCCTGGCTGTGAGCTTTTAAAACAAGCAAACAAAAAGCAGGTTTGGTGCAAGGGCTCACACCTATAATTCTAGCACTTTGGGAGGCGGAGGTGTGAAGACTGCTTGAGGCCAGGAGTTTGAGACCAACCTGACCAATAAATCAAGACCCTGTCTCTATTTTTATCTTTTATTTTTGGAGACAGAGTCTTGCACGGTCGCCCAGGCTGGATTGCAGTGGCATGATCTCAGCTCACTGCAACCTTTGCCTCCCGGGTTCAAGCAATTCTCCTGTCTCAGCCTCCTGAGTAGCTGGGACTATAGTCGCACACCGCCACACCCAGCTAATTTTTTTTGTATTTTAGTAGAGATGTGTTTTCACTGTGTTGCCCAGGATGGTCTTGAACTCCTGAGCTCAGGCAATCTGCTCGCCTCGGCCTCCCAAATTGCTGGGATTACAGGCGTGAGCCACCAAGCTGAGCCTTTTTTTTTTTTTTTGAGACAGAGTCTTGCTCTGTTGCCCATCTCACTCAAACATGTCTACAGAAGGATGCCTGATAGAAGTGTGGTTTTACAGACTGGAAAATAAAGCTGATCATGTACAGAGTTTCTTCTTGAGCTCTATATTCTCATATAATGTGATCCATTTTGTGAAAATCTTTTAAAAATGCCAATCCTTTTAAAATGCCCTGCACATGGAGGCAACAGATTCTTCCTTTTTAACCCATAAGGGCCAAGGTACTTGGGCCAAGTACGCAACAGTTGGTAGAACACAATTCAATATAAGAAAGTCCTGACCTAAAAACCTTTTAGTATCAAGTACCTATCAGATACACATCTGCACCAAGCCATTAATAAGTTAAAGAAGCCACCTCAGGCCGAGCGTGGTGGCTCATGCCTGTAATCCCAGCACTTTGGGAGACTGAAGAGGGTGGATCATGAGGTCAGGAGATCGAGACCATCCTGGCTAACACAGTGAAACCCCGTCTCTACTAAAAATACGATAAATTAGTTGGGCAAGGTGGCGGATGCCTGTAGTCCCAGCTACTCGGGAGGCTGAGTAATGAGAATGGCGTGAACCCAGGAGGCAGAGCTTGCAGTGAGCCGAGATGGCGCCACTGCACTCCAGCCTGGGCGACACAGCGACACTCTGTCTCAAAAAAAAAAAAAAAAAGAAGCTCCCTCAGAGTCCAAAATAAATCCAGCCCTGAAGAAATGAAGCAGTGGATGGAAAAGTAGTACAATACAGCAGCAGTTAAAAACATTGACTTTGGGCTGGGTGCGGTGGCTCACACCTGTAATCCCAGCACTTTGGGAGGCCCAGGTGGGTGGATTGCAAGGTCAAGAGATCAAGACCATCCTGGCCAACATGGTGAAACCCTGTCTCTACTAAAGAAAAAATACAAAAATTAGCTGGGCGTGGTGGTACACGCCTGTAGTCCCAGCTACTTGGGAGGCTGAGGCAGGAGAATTGCTTGAACCCAGGAGGCGGAGGTTGCAGTGAGCCAAGATTGCACCACCACTGCACTCCAGCCTAGAGACAGAGTGAGACTCAGTCTCAAAAACAAAACAAAAACAAATTGACTTTGGGTTGGGTGCAGCGGCTCATGCCTGTAATCCCAGCTACTCAGGAGGCTGAGGCAGGAGAATTGCTTGAACCCAGGAGGTGGAAGTTGCAGTGAGCTGAGATTGTGCCACTGTACGACACAGTGAGACTCTGTCTCAAAAAAAAAAAAAAAAAAGACATTGACTTTGGAGTTTCATGTAGAAGGTCGGTGACTGCCCTTACTTTGTGTCATTTTCATAACCAAGCCGAGGATTCTTTTCTTTATCTGTAAAATGGGGTTAATGTTACCTTCTTCAGAGGGTTGTGTGAAGACTAAGTAAGTTAGATTAAGTAACATGTAAGGTGCTTAGCACCATGCCTGGTCCATGGAAAATGTTTTATAGTGTTAGCTATTACTGTGTATGTGTAAGGAGGTAAATATTCATCCCACTTCTCTGACACTATCTTCTGGCAGGCATCCCATGATCAGTGCATCACGGTTGATTGTCTGGGACATCTGTGACTATAGGAAGGGTTGGGCAGCATGTTTGTGGACTGAGAGGTTTTTGGAATGTATCTTCAGAACCAGTTGGTGATTTTGTTATGCCCTTTGCTTTGGCTGACATCTGCCAGGATTAAAAAAAATCTGCATCAATTCCTACCAGATTTCTGCCACACAGCATATGAAACATAAACAGCTGGCAATCAAAACATAAAATAAGTTAGTATTTTATTGGCTTGGGATTTTCTTTAGGCTCCCTCTTTGGACTTCTCTTTACCAAATAGGAGTAATATACCAGTAGGAAGTCTTTTGGGGCCAGGTGCAGTGGTTCACGCATATAATCCCACGAATTTGGCAAGCCAAGTCAGAAGGATTACTTGAGGCTAGAGTTCGAGACCAGCCTGGGCAACATGGCTGGACCCTGTCTCTACAAAAAATAAAGGTAAAAAAATTATCTGGGCATAGTGGTGTGTGCCTGTAAGTCCCAGCTACTTGGGAGGCTGAAGCTGGAGGATCCCTTGAGCTCAGGAGTTCGAGGCTGCAGTGAGCTATGATCACCACTGTACTTCAGCCTGAGTGACAGAGCAAGACCCTGTCTAAAAGAACAAAGAAGAAAGAAAGAAAAAGGTGACAATTCATATCAGCCTTTTTTTTTTTTTTTTTTTTTTTGAGATGGAGTCTCGCTCTGTTGCCAGGCTGGAGTGCAGTGGCCTGATCTCAGCTCACTGCAACCTCCGCCTCTCGGGTTCAAGCAATTATCCTGCCTCAGCCTCCCAAGTAGCTGGGACTACAGGCGTGCACCACCACGCCTTGCTAATTTTTGTATTTTTAGTAGAGACGGGGTTTCACCATGTTGGCCAAGCTGAACTCGATCTCTTGATCTCGTAATCCGCCCGCCTTGGCCTCCCAAAGTGCTGAGATTACAGGTGTGAGCCCCTGCGCCCGGCCCAAATCAGTTTAAGTTTGGGAAAAACAAAATATATTAGGCCCTGTAACTGAAAAATCAGCGCTGTAGGAGCTTAAAAAGTTTTGTTAAGTGTTTGACTCTGTCTCCCTTTTTTCTGTCTCTCCACACACCACACCCAGCTCCCAATTCCTGGGTATTTTTCTCTATAGATTGAGTTTTGTTATAAAGTTGAGTGTCCATATTGGGGCAGGGGATACAGCTGGTGAACTGGGGACTTGGGTGCTTCCCACTGCTGCCACGTAGTTTAATACACCTCAACACTGAATGCTGCCATCAATACTGTTTACACACAGGAAATGAACAAGGAAAATTTCTAATATCTGTTTTAATCAAATGCTTCCTTTGGCCAGGTGCAGTGGCTCACGCCTATAATCCCAACACTTTGGGAAGCCAACGCAGGCAGATCACTTGAGGCCAGGAGTTCGAGACCAGCCTGGCCAACACGGCGAAACCCCTTCTCTACTAAAAATACAAACATTAGCCCAGCATGGTGGTGCATGCCTGTAATCCCAGCTACTCAGGAGGCTGAGGCACGAGAACTGCTTGAACCCGGGAGGCAAAGGTTGTGGTGAGCCGAGATTTTGCCACTGCACTCCAGCTTGGGCAATAGAGTGAGACTCTGTATCAAAAAAAAAAAAAAAAATGCTTCCTTTAATGGTATGTTGTATTATACCCACTAGAGACAGTGAGTGTCTCAAAGTTCAGGTTTTAAACAACCTCTCCTACATAACCAGCTCTCTCCTACTCACTGCGGAGACCTCTCCTGCATAACCTGCTCTCTCCTACTCACTGCTCAGAAACCCCTGAAGAAGGGACAGAGGTCTGGCCCGCTTATCATATGGCACCATGAAAATGATTATCATGAAACTTGCCCTTTATTTTTCCTCTTCATAAATTTACTCAACACAGAAATGTTAGAATATTGTAAATGTAGAATTTGAAGGCATTTGAAACTTTGTGAGGATGAGATCAGAACTTGGAGCTTATGAACCATAGACATGCTTCTATAAGCAATTTAAGCAGGTTTCACATAGATCATACGGAGGAAAGCTTGCATCTTGGTAGTTTATTTTATGCAACAGAGGGATGCTGGATGAGGGAGATGGGGTCTGCATGGGAAGAACTTCCATAGAAAGTCTAGATTTACATCATCCCAGTTTATGAGCCCAAAGGCAAAGCAAAACTCACTCTCACAAAGCAGTATATAAAATCCAAATGAACATCTCTGAGTGGTCCAGCTTGGGCTCTGTGTCATGTGCCCTTCCCTGGCCCAGTTGCTTCACCAAGGGGTGAGCTATTTTGGCTGCCCACGCTGTGATGGTGTGCCCATCTGTAGCAAGAGGCCCCAGAGTAATAACTCCACAAGAACTCCACAGAACAATGGAGAGGAAACTTCTCTAAGAACTGTAGAGTAGGCCGGGCGCGGTGGCTCAAGCCTGTAATCCCAGCACTTTGGGAGGCCGAGACGGGTGGATCACGAGGTCAGGAGATCGAGACCATCCTGGCTAACCCGGTGAAACCCCGTTTCTACTAAAAAATACAAAAAACTAGCCGGGCGAGGCGGCGGGCGCCTGTAGTCCCAGCTGCTCGGGAGGCTGAGGCAGGAGAATGGCGTGAACCCGGGAAGCGGAGCTTGCAGTGAGCTGAGATCCGGCCACTGCACTCCAGCCTGGGCGACAGAGTGAGACTCCGTCTCAAAAAAAAAAAAAAAAAAAAAAAAAGAACTGTAGAGTACTTTAAAAAAAATGGGTTTTTTTGAGACAGGGTCTCACTTTGTCACCCAGGCTTGAGTGCAGTGGTGTAAACAGGGCTCACTGCAGCCTCAAACTCCCAGACTCAAGTGATTTTCCCACCTCAGCCTCCCTAGTAGCTGGGACTATAGGTGCATACGAGCACACCCAGTTAATTTTTGTAATTTTTGTGGAGACGGGGTTTCCCTATGTTGACCAGGCTGGTCTCAAACTCCTGAGCTCAAGTGATCTACCTACCTCAGCCTCCCGAAGTCCTGGGATTGCAAGTGTGAACCACCACACCCGGCCATAGGGTACTTTTTGCCAGAAGAAGAGGGAGAAATTTGGGACAGACAAGAACAACAGATGTTCACTACAAGTGGAATGGAACTGCTAGTGAGGCTAACTGATATGTTTTTTGTGGGGATGCTAGCTACAGTAGAATATATTAGCACTTGTGGTCAGGTGAAAGAAAGCAGTTATCACCTGGATACAACAGAACTTTCATATCCAGACAGGATCTTCACCATAAGTCTGAGACATGGGTAGGGCATATTCATTTTACAGTATACACTTTTGGGAGTCAAGAGACACAGAGAAGCATAGCAGAAAATACATAATTTACATGGCAGAACTAGCTATAACTGGTATGTACATCAGTTTGGGAAGCAGGTGACCACAACACATTCTTAGAACCTTAGACAATCCTGAAAACAACTGACATGTATAAGACTCTAGATATACCCATCAGCCAGGCACATAGCGCCAAAGTGACAATAACCTCCAGAGAACACTAGCATGTGTGTACATCTTTTCCTAGAGTTCTTGATCACACTAACCTTTGCGGCAGCTATTCTTCCATACACTCCAGGCAAACAGCTTTCAGTCACTCTTCTTGACATCTCCCACACCTAACCCAATTTCTGACACATAGGAGAAAATGTTTGCAGAATTATTGAACTGATAGCAAACATTTGTTGAATGTCATTATGTACATTATGCTAAGTTTGTGGACATAGATATAAATAAGACAAACATTCATATGCTTGTGTAGATCACAGCCTGGTGGGAAAGGCCAAAAAATAAACAGTTCTGTGTGAGGACTATTTGGTTGCAAACGAAAGAGAACCAGACCCAACGTAGCTTAAGAAAATTGGGAATGTTTTGGCACGCGCATGCCAAAAACTCCAGGGTCAGGACTGCCTTTAGACAGAATTAGTTCCAGGTCTTCAGTGATCTGGTTTTATCTCCAGAATGTGTTTTCCACTGAGTTGCCTTTGTTCTGGGGCTTCACAGCAAAAGGAAATAGCAATTCCAGTCTTTATATTCTCTCAAGGAAATAGAATTGCTTGAACCTGGGAGGTGGAGGCTGCAGTGAGCCGAGATCGTGACACTGCACTCCAGCCTAGGCAACAGAGTGAGACTCCGTCTCAAAAAAAAAAAAAAAAAAAAAAATAGGCCGAGCATGGTGGCTCATGCCTGTAATCCCATCAATTTGGGATGCCAAGGCGGGCGGATCACAAGGTCAGGAGTTCGAGACCAGCCTGGCCAATATGGTGAAACCCCCTGTCTCTACTAAAACCACAAAAATTAGCCAGGCGCAGTGATGCACGCCTGTAGTCCCAGCTACCCAGGAGGCTGGGGTAGAAGAATTGCTTGAACCTGGGAGGCAGAGATTGCAGTGAGCTGAGATCGCACCACTGCACTCCAGCCTGGGCGACAGAGCAAGACTCTGTCTCCAAAAAAAAAAAAAAAAAAAAAAAAGAAAGAAAGAAAAGAAAAAGAAAAGAAAAAAAAGAATATAGTGGTTCAGGGTGAAAGCTGAGTTTGACAACTGGCTTCACCACAAACCGGCTATAAGAACTTAGGTAAGTTAATCAAAATTCTTCTCTGTGCCTCAGTTCCACTCTCTCTCTCTCTCTTTCTTTCCCTTTCTTTTTTTTTTTTTGACAGAGTCTCACTCTGTTGGCCAGGCTGGAGTGCAGTGGCACTATCTCCTCTCACTGCAACCTCTGTCTCCTTGGCTCAAGCAATTCTCCTGCCTCAGCCTCCTGAGTATCTGGGATTACAGGTGTGTGTCACCATGCCTGGCTAATTTTTTCACCATGTTGGCCAGGCTGGTCTCGAACTCCTGACCTCAGGTAATCCGCCCACCTCAGCCTCCCAAAGTGCTGGGATTACAGGTGTGAGCCACTGCACTAGGCCCAGTTCCACCATTTCTAAAAGGGAATATTAATTATACCTACCCAATATGGTTATTGTGAGGAGTAAATAAGTAGAGTGTTTAGAACTCTCTCTGGCATATAATCGGCACTCAATAAGTGTTAACTATTTCACTATTTTTGTTATTATCATCATCATCAAATTTCAGAAACTTTGCATAGTGGCAGTATTGTAACCAATGAGATTTATCCGAGGTATGATTATTGCTCATTGAAAAATCAAAGGCTGGGCACAGTGGCTCACACCTGTAATCCTAGTACTTTGGGAGGCTGAGGCAGGCAGATCCTTTGAGGCCAGGAGTTCAAGACCAGTCTGGGCAACACGGCGAAACCCATCTCTACAAAAAACCACAAAAATTAGCCAGCATGGTGGCATATGCCTGTAGTCCCGGTTACTTGGGAAGCTGAGGTAGGAGGATCGTTTGAGCCTGGGAGGAGAGGTTGCAGTGAGCCAGGATCATACCATTGGACTCCATTTCGAGAATTTAATACATATATTACATTTTCGGGAGAAAGTAAGAAAACTTATTTCCCAAAAAAGCCAGAGAAAATCTTATTACACCCATTGGCTCTAATTGGATCATGTGCCCATCCCTGAGCGAGACTGGAGGATGGTCATACATACACTGTATACACGGATTGCTTAGGCCTGATCAACATGCTTCTTCCCTGGAGCACAGATCTACTATGGCCAGCCTGGTCTTGAACTCTTTTCCTCAGGTGATCCGCCCATCTCAGCCTCCCAAAGTGCTATAATTACAGGCGTGAGCCACCACGCCTGGCCCAGAGTTAATTTTTATTCACGAAACTCACATAACAGGTTTATTTATTTCAGTCGTTTTGTTGGTTAAAGAACCAAGATTTTTTTTTGTTTTTCAGAGTGATTATTCTTTTAATACCTTTACTTCTCATCAGGTCCTAATTCTTATTTGAACAAGATTCCCCCTTTTGGGTCTGATAATTGTAAAGTACATGCAAGTGACCTGCTTTTTTTTCTTTTTCTTTTCTTTTCTTTTTTAATACATTTATTTATTTATTTATTTATTTATGTTATACTTTAAGTTCTAGGGTACATGTGCAGAACGTGCAGGTTTGTTACATATGTATACATGTGCCCTGTTGGTGTGCTGCACCCATCAACTCGTCAGCACCCATCAACTTGTCATTTACATCAGGTATAACTCCCAATGCCATCCCTCCCCTTTCCCCCCTCCCCACAATAGGCCCCGGTGTGTGATGTTCCCCTTCCCATGTCTAAGTGATCTCATTGTTAAATTCCCACCTATGAGTGAGAATATGTGGTGTTTGGTTTTCTGTTCTTGCGATAGTTTGCTGAGAACGATGGTTTCCAGCTTCATCCATGTCCCTACAAAGGACATGAACTCATCTTTTTTTATGGCTGCATAGTATTGCATTGTATTCCATGGTGTATATGTGCCACATTTTCTTAATCCAGTCTGTCACTGATGGACATTTGGGTTGATTCTAAGTCTTTGCTATTGTGAATAGTGCCGCAATAAACATACGTGTGCATGTGTCTTTATAGCAGCATGATTTATAATCCTTTGGGTATATACCCAGTAATGGGATGGCTGGGTCATATGGTATTTCTAGTTCTAGATCCTTGAGGAATCGCCACACTGTTTTCCACAATGGTTGAACTAGTTTACAATCCCACCAACAGTGTAAAAGTGTTCCTATTTCTCCACATCCTCTCCAGCACCTGACTTTTTAATGATTTTTTAATGATTTTCTGACTTTTTAATGATTGCCATTCTAACTGGTGTGAGATGGTATCTCATTGTGGTTTTGATTTGCATTTCTCTGATGGCCAGTGATGATGAGCATTTTTTCATGAGTCTGTTGGCTGAATAAATGTCTTCTTTTGAGAAATGGCTGTTCATATCCTTTGCCCACTTTTTGATGGGGTTGTTTGTTTTTTTCTTGTAAATTTGTTTTTCTTTGTAGGTTCTGGATATTAGCCCTTTGTCAGATGAGTAGATTGCAAAAATTTTCTCCCATTCTGTAGGTTGCCTGTTCACTCTGATGGTAGTTTCTTTTGCTTTGCAGAAGCTCTTTAGTTTAATTAGATCCCATTTGTCAATTTTGGCTTTTGTTGCTGTTGCTTTTGGTATTTTAGACATGAAGTCCTTGCCCATGCCTATGTCCTGAATGGTATTACCTAGGTTTTCTTCTAGGGTTTTTATGGTTTTAGGTCTAACATTTAAGTCTCTAATCCATCTTGAATTAATTTTCGTGTAAGGAGTAAGGAAAGGATCCAATTTCAGCTTTCTACTTATGGCTAGCCAATTTTCCCAGCACCATTTATTAAATAGGGAATCCTTTCCCCATTTCTTGTTTTTCTCAGGTTTGTCAAAGATCAGATGGCTGTAGATGTGTAGTATTATTTCTGAGGGCTCTGTTCTGTTCCATTGGTCTATATCTCTGTTTTGGTACCAGTACCATGCTGTTTTGGTTACCGTAGCCTTATAGTATAGTTTGAAGTCAGGTAGCGTGATGCCTCCAGCTTTGTTCTTTTGACTTAGGATTGTCTTGGCAATGCGGGGTCTTTTTTGGTTCCATATGAACTTTAAAGCAGTTTTTTCCAATTCTGTGAAGAAAGTCATTGGTAGCTTGATGGGGATGGCATTGAATCTATAAATTACCTTGGGCAGTATGGCCATTTTCACAATGTTGATTCTTCCTATCCATGAGCATGGTATGTTCTTCCATTTGTTTGTGTCCTCTTTTATTTCACTGAGCAGTGGTTTGTAGTTCTCCTTGAATAGGGCCTTTATATCCATTGTAAGTTGGATTCCTAGGTATTTTATTCTCTTTGACGCTATTGTGAATGGGAATTCATTCATGATTTGGCTCTCTGTTTGTCTGTTATTAGTGTATAAGAATGCTTGTGATTTTTGCACATTGATTTTGTATCCTGAGATTTTGCTGAAGTTGCTTATCAACTTAAGGAGATTTTGGGCTGAGATGAGGGGGTTTTCTAAATACACAATCATGTCATCTGCAAACAGGGACAATTTGACTTCTTCTTTTCGTAACTGAATACCGTCTATTTTTTTCTCTTGCCTGATTGCCCTAGCCAGAACTTTCAACACTATGTTGAATAGGAGTGGTGAGAGAGGGCATCCCCGTCTTGTGCCAGTTTTCAAAGGGAATGCTTCCAGTTTTTGCCCATTCAGTATGATATTGGCTGTGGGTTTGTCATAAATAGCTCTTATTATTTTCAGATACGTTCCATCAATACTGAATTTATTGAGAGTTTTTAGCATGAAGGGCTGTTGAATTTTGTCAAAGGCCTTTTCTGCATCTATTGAGATAATCATGTGGTTTTAGTCTTTGAAGAACCAAGATTTTTTATGACTGTACTTTTAGTGTTACTGAATAAGTACTGAAGGGGTTTTCCCTTAAAAAAAAAAAAGTTTTGAGATAAAAGAATATAAACTGTACTTCTTCTCTGCATTGGAGTCTTTAGTTTGTTTGCTGCTCTTGTTCCAAAACTTCTCATTACTCAACTTACTAAACCCACAGACACTTTTCAAGAAGTTATCTCTTTTCTACCATCACCAATATATAGGGTGGCTTAGATCTGTATTTCCAAGTCTTACTGTCGTTCCAAGAATTACTATCAACTATTAGAATCTCAAAAACTCAACTGCATACTGATTGCGCTGCCCAGTGTACCTCTGAATCCCACCGGGGAGGGGGTGTCGAACCAAGTTGTGCAGGAATGGGATATTCCACACTCCAGGGCAAACTTATTCGTAGGATCAGTGGCGGGCTTTGGAGGTGGGAAGCCGGAAGGAAGGGGAGTGCAGATAAACCCTTCTGCAGATCTCCGGGGTGAAATGAGTGCACCTGATGCCCGCATGGCATTAGAAGCTCCCTGAAGTCAGTGAGGGTATGCTGGACAGAGGCTGGGACTCCGGGCCACCGGGACAACTCCGCCCATAGCAAGCGTTGCGCGCTCCTGTGATGGCGCGCGCGCGCGCATGTAGTCGTGTCTCGCGCTGGGTCGGGCCTGTCAGGCGGGAAATCTCGCGAGATCAGAGACGGGGCTGACGGTCGGGAGGAGGGGAGTGGTGTCGGGGAAAGGGGGGGAACCTGGGCAGCGGCCGGGCTCTGTGGCTTCAGGGCTCGGGGAGAGAGAGGGAGGGTGGCAAAGAGAGTGAGTCGGTGCCGCCGCCTGCCTGAGGAGAGAGGAGGGGTCCCGCTCGCCCTGCGCCCTTTGCGGGCCGAGCGCACTAGGCACTCGAGAACATCTGAAGCCTCCCAGCCCCGGGGGACCCCGCCCCACCGTCCGCCGGCCGGCCCGCGGCCTCTCTTCCCTTTGTGAGCGCCCCCTTCCCAGGGGTGGTGGTGGTGGCGGAGGGCTGCGCGTGGGCCCGCCCGCCGAGGGGCCGCGGCGGGGGACCGAGAGGGCCTCGGCTGTGTGAGGACGAGAGGCGGCCGAGGCCCGGGCCGGTTCCCCCGAGGCGGCAGCGGCGGCTACGGCTCCCGGCACTTCCCCGCGCCATCTTAACTGAGCCCAAGCGCTAAGGGCGCCTCCTCGACCCCGGTAGTCCCTTCGCCCCCCCCCCCCCCGCCGCCCCTTGTTGCAGAGCTTGGGCTGGGCGGCTCGCTGGGGCTCTTGTGGGGGGGGGGCGGCGGTCTGTCGCCGGGCCCCCTCCTCCTCCTCACTCCTCACCCTCCAGGGTAGCGGCTACCAGAGCGCTGCCGGGGGCTGCGCCTGCCTGCTCCGCCCCAGACCTGTCGGCGAAAGGGTAAGGGCACCTCTGCTTTGGGAAAGGGAGATATGGAGGGGGGCGGGGAAATTCGGCCCACTCGGGCCTGTGTGTGGAAGACGGAATGTGGGGGTGGGGTGGGGGAGGGAGACAAGGAGGGTCTGTGATTCTGTGGGTGGGGTGAAGAAGCTGGTGAGCTGGGCGCCCTCCCGTTTTAAGGGGCGAGAGCAATTCCATTCCTTTTTCCTGAGGGTCACCGGAAGGGGTGTTGGAAGGGGGATGTTTCGAGGAAGGTGTGGCTCTCACAGGGAGACTGGCTTGATGTGCACCCCGGTTTAAAGGCGCGAGGTCCCTTTCCCCTCTGGTGCCTCTGCTCCTCCCGCTCCTTCTCCTTTGTAGTGTCTGTGTATTCTTGGGAAGGGAGACTGCTCTGAGTGGCTTGCTGGGTGGATTCCACCCCCTAGCACAGGAAATCTATACCCCTCTTCTGCAGGGGTGATGGAAGCGTTTCTCTCCCCCTACCCTTCCCCCTTCCCTATCCTCTAGTCTACTGCAATGCTGCAGAAGTCCAAGGCAGTTTCTTCATACACAGACTCATGTATACACATAAGGGAGGGGGAGCAGGAGAGGGAAGTAATGGCGCTTCCCTTTAAAAGGTTACTCTTTTTCCTTTGGTTTTAAATCGATGACAGTACCGTTTTAATACTCTTCCCCTGAGATCTGTCCATGGGAAGTGTATCTGCTCCTGGTGTTATTGTTGGAGGATATGGCCTCTCGAGAGGGACTCCTCTTCTGTTAGAACAGTTTTGGTGTCTCTCTTTTTGAGAGATGTCTGAGTTGACATTTTTTTGTGAGCAGGTTGGGTTTTAGTTAGAATTCAATAAAATAATTTTGTACCTCCTCATCCTCATTTCCCTTTTCTTTTTCTATGACTTTTGTAGTTCATTGGCCAGGCGCGGTGGCTCACGCCTGTAATCCCAGCACTTTGGGAGGCCGAGGTGGGCGGATCACGAGGTCAGTTTTCCATAACACTGTGAAAACCCGTCTCTACTAAAAATACCAAAAATTAGCCGGGCGTGGTGGCGGGCGCCTTTAGTCCCAGCTACTCGGGAGGCTGAGGCAGGAGAATCGCTTGAACCCGGGAGGCGGAGGTTGCAGTGGGGCGAGATGGTGCCACTGCACTCCAGCCTGGGCGACAGAGCGAGACTCTGTCTCAAAAAAAGAAAAAAAAATTATTAACGATTATTACATACAGACAGCCTGTCTGATGGGCATTTCTCCCTAAGCTGCGAATTTTTAGGGTTAATACTGTTTTGTATAATATTGAAATTGGAATTTTTTGAAAATGGTTGGGTTACAAACCTTTCTGCAGCTGTTGCTTTGTTCTTATTAATCTGCTTAATTATTCTGTGATCTGTTTTCTGTAGTCAGTCATTTTTTCACTTCTTTTGCTACCTATCATATTTGTCTGAAAGCAGATCATCTTATCTGATTTACAGTAGTACTTGTTGGTTTTGTTCTTAGTTGAGTAGAAATAAATAAAAATTTAAACATTCTGGAAATGTGCTGCCAAGTGCTTTTTGTGACCAGAGTAGTTTTCAAGTCTCCATGTACTGATGATACATTTTTTTCTTTTTAAGTGTTTAGTAAATACTGGTGATGTGATTTTAAAATATTCCACATATGACTATTAGTAGAATTAAATTATTTTTTCCCAAAGTGAAGAAGAAGACTAAAATGTGTACAGATGAGTTGTCTTTGGTGTATTTAGTGTTTTCAGCTCTACTTAGTGACTTATTTTTAAATATTTCCAAATGCCATCTGCATTTTATGTTGTCATTAAATGTTGTCCAATAGAGCTTTTTTGGTGTGTTTGTTGCATTTTGAAACCTGTTTTAAGATAGGGATTTAAAGATGTTAGTAGTAGGGCCAGGCACTAATTTAGTTTCTGTCATTTTATATCATGATTTTGATGTAGGAGACATGGTATGTTAAATAAATTTTATTTATTTTTTTCCTCAGAAGACGGAATTCTCTTTGCTTTCTTTATTGCCTTTTAATGGTCATCTCAATTCATTGAAGTGAAATAACACTATTCATTTGGGTATTTATTTCATGGGACAAAGCTGCATGTTGTTGATACGTAGAGTTTTCTCCATTATGGCAAATTATGCCAGGAAGTCTAATTCTCCGTATTATGGCTTGTTGATAATTAATTCATATATACTAGCATGTGTTGATCGAAGCATACTGCTCAGTAAAGAGTGACTGCTTTTACCTTGGAAAGTTGCAGGCAGAGAGGATTTATCAATAGAGGCTACAAAACTTAAAGGATTTACACAGGGTGTAGGTTAACTATTTACTTGCTATATTTCAGCATGCTATAATTAAGGAGTACTCTTCAGGACAACTGAAAAAAAAACAAACAAAAAAAACTCTTTTTCAGAGCTGGTAGGAATGTTGCCTAAAAGTAGAAAAATATGTTCATGTTCAATTAAATACATTATTAAGGAAAAATTGCCTGAGGGTTATTTCAGATGACCTCTGATGCCACTGTCAGAAAGAAAATGCTGAGAGCTGTTAGTCTGAGTTGATTCCAGATTAGTATGGCACTTCTTATGTTTCTAAATAGTTCATCTACAAAATGGCAGTGTAAATCACTTCCTGTTCTTTCACAACTGGCTCTTTCACTGGATTCTCTTTTAATGACTTAATTTTTGGCATTCTGATATCTGATTTGTTAATTTGGTTATAATTCTCATGTTTTATAGGTGGAAGAATTTCTGAGAATCAGCTGAATTTAAAGGCTTTTAATAGTCTAAGATTATCTTGACAGTAAGAAAACATTGCTTCTAAACTAAAGGATAGTATTGCAAACAAATTTAAACTCTGAGAGGTTTTAAAGAAATACAGCAATGTACAGGATCAAAAATGTGAGTGCACTGAATAGAAAATAATTATTCTATTTTTTATAATGTCGATTTTGGGAGAAGTGCGGATATGGCAGGTAATTGAATGGGTAGTGATATAAAATAAGCTTTCTGTATAACAAGGTATATATATGATATTTGGGCCCATGTTACGATGCCATTTTAACAATAAGAAAACAACTCATTAGTTAACAGGATACTAGAAAGACTGGATGCTCATAACTAACCATGAGTATGATTTATTTTAATAATTTGCCAGTTCTTAGTAGACATGAATATTTAGTAAATCCAGAAGTTACCTAGGGGTCAATTGTTGGCTTTGAAATTAGAGTTGAGATTAATCTGTCTTTTATGTCTTTCACCTGGAAATAAATTCTGTGTTTTGCATTTGGCTTATTTGTATATTAAAATCACTTAATTTTTTCATTTGTATCTCTGTTTTGTTTTCAGTGGTCTTTATTATAACAACTAATTGCACTCATACTAATTTAATCTTTTATAAATGAGGAGCATTTTTGGTACATATTAGTTGAGGGCTGATGTTTGGATGAGGATCATATATGAACGAATCTCTTCAAAAAAGTATTTCTGGGCTGGGCGAAGTGACTCAGGCCTGTAATTCCAGCACTTTGGGAGGCTGAGGTGGGAGGATTGCTTGAGGCCAGGAGTTCAAGAGCAGCCTGGGCAACATAGCATGACCCTGTCTCTATAAAAAAATTTTTTTTTAATTAACAGGGACTAGGTGTGGTGGTTTATGCCTATAATCCCAGTATGCTGGGGGCTGAGGCAGGAGGATCACTTGAGCCGAGGAGTTTGAGGCCAGCCTGGGCAACATAGTGAGACCCTGTCTCCAAAAAATAAAAAATGAAAATATTATGGGGTGTGATGGTGCATGATTGTTGTAACTGCCTAGGAGGCTGAGGTGGAAGGATTGCTTGAGCCCAGAAGATGGAGGCCGCAGTGAGTTGTGATCATGCCACTGCACTCTAGCCTGGGCGACAGAGTGAGACTGTCTAAAAACAAAACAGAAGCCGGCGTGGTGGCTCAAGCCTGTAATTCCAGCACTTTGGGAGGCCAGGGTGGGCGGATCACCTGAGGTCAGGAGTTCAAAACCAGCCTGGCCAACATGGTGAAACCCAGTCTGTACAAAAATTAAACAAATTAGCTCTGCATGGTGGTGGGTGCCTGTAACCCCAGTTACTGGGGAGGTTGAGGCAGGAGAATCACTTGAACCCGGGAGGTGGAGATTGCAGTGAGCTGAGATTGTGCCACTGCCTGACAGTCTGGGCGATAGAACGAGACTCTATCTCAAAACAAAATGAAACAAATAAAAAAGTGTTATTTCTCTAGTAAAGTTTCGCATAAAATTGAGAAGTTCATTAAGCAGAGTACCAACATATGCTCACTTACCTTTAGGTATGTGGACTTTTTTTTTTTTTTTTAATTTGAGACAGGGTTTTTGCTGTGTCACCCAGGTTGGAGTGCAATAGGGTAATCACAGCTTATTGCAGCCTCAGCCTCCTGGGTTCAAGTGCTCCTCTCACATCAGCCTCCCAAGTAGCTGGCACTACAGGTACATCAGGTACATGCCACCATGTCTGGCTAATCTTTTTTTTTTTTTTCTGTAGAGATGGGGTTTTGCCATGTTTCCCAGGCTGGTCTTGAACTCCTCAGCCTTGGCCTCCCAAAGTGCTGGGATTACAGACATGAACCAGTGCACCCGGCCTGACTTCTGTACTTATTACTAATGGCTGGATTTTAAAAATTATTCTTCAGGTTTTCCTATTATAAAATGTGAGAGGATACAACCTGTATTAGTTCATTCCATTGTATTCCATTGTTAAAGTATTTTAGTTTTTAGTAATTAAAAATTGATGTTTAATTTCATTAAAGATGTCTCATACCTTCTAAAAATCTACATGAATTAAAAAGTTGTGTGGAGGGACTAGCAACAATTATTTTCTTTTTCTTTTTTTTTGAGACGGAGTCTCGCTCTGTCACCCAGGCTGGAGTGCAGTGGCCTGATCTCAGCTCACTGCAAGCTCCGCCTCCCGGGTTCACGCCATTCTCCTGCTTCAGCCTCCCGAGTAGCTGGGACTACAGGCGCCTGCCACCACGCCCGGCTAATTTTTTTTATATTTTTAGTAGAGACGGGGTTTCACTGTGTTAGCTGGGATGGTCTCGATCTCCTGACCTCGTGATCTGCCCATCTCGGCCTCCCAAAGTGCTGGGATTACAGGCATGAGCCACCGCGCCCGGCCGCAACAATTATTTTCAATTGGGATGTTTCTGTCATCATTTGGTAACAGTTATTTCTGTATCAGTCTATTCTATTTGTGCCAGAAGCAGACTTTTTGTTCTAAAATACAGTCTAAGGCTGTACCTTTTTGATGACAAAATTAAGTATCCTATAAAAGTTGGAAGAGTTTTTAAAATGGTAAGTACCTGGCATGTAAATAAAGTAAATAAAAGTATAAATTAGTAAGTGCCTTGCATAATAGATATACTACAGCCTCCTAAAAATGCCAGTGACCGTTATGCTGTAGGTTATTATTTAAATATAATGACACTTAATTACTATCTAATTTATCTTTAAAGCTGAGAAGGGGCTAATTTTTCCTTTTGATAAAATTATTCGATCAAATAGTTTTATGCAGGTTTAAAAGTAGATGAATTACTGCAACATTTAGAAAGACATTCAAAGTTTAGTTTCTGAGAAATGTTAATTAAATAATAGGATGGAACAAAACTTTCTGGTTTGCAGCTATTAATAATAAAATTGGTGCTTACTATATATTAATGTTGGCTCGGCGTGGTGGCTCACACCTGTAATCCTAGCACTTTGGGAGGCCAAGGCGGGCAGATCACGAGGTCAGGAGTTCGAGACCAGCCTGGCCAACATGGTGAAGCCCCGTCTCTACTAAAAATACAAAAAATGAGCCGGGGATGGTGGCGCATACCTGTAGTCTCAGCTACTCAGGAGGTTGAGGCAGGAGAATTGCTTGAACTGAGCAGGCGGAGGATGCAATGAGCCAAGATCTTGCCATTGCACTCCAGCCTGGGCAACAGAGTGAGATTCCATCCCCCTCCCCCCCCCAAAAATATGTATGTCACCATTTACTAGTGTAAATGTGTAACTTTTTCGGGTTTTGTTTGTTTGTGTTTTTTGAGATGGGGTCTTGCTGTGTTACCCAGGTGGGAGTGCAGTGGCACAGTCATAGCCCACAGCAACCTCTACCTCCTGGGCTTAAGCCATGAGTAGCTGAGCCTACAGGCCTGTGCCACCATGCCTGGCTTATTTTAAAGTTTCTTTCTAGAAACGAGGTCTCTATGTTGCCCAACCTGGTCTCAAACTCATGGGGGCTCAGGCAGTCCTCCCTCCTCAGCCTCCCAAAGAGCTGGGATTACAGGCATGAGCCACAGTGCCAGGCCTGTGGTAACTTATTTATCTAACTATTTATGTCTCACCTCCCTCCCCTCGCCCTCCCCTCCCCCTCCCCTCCCCTCCCTTCCCCTCCCTTCCCCTTCCTGCCCCCCTCCCCTCCCCTCCCCTCACCCTTCCCCTCCCCTCCCCTCCCCCTCCCCCTCCCCTCCCCTCACCCTTCCCTTCCCTTCCCCCCTCCCCTCCCCTCCCCTCACCCTTCCCCTCCCCTCCCCCTCCCCTTCCCCTCCCCCTCCCCCTCCCCTTCCCCTCCCCCTCCCCTTCCCCTTCCCCCTCCCCTCCTCCCCTTCCCTCCCCTCCCCCTCCCTCCCCTCCCCTACCCCCTCCCCTACCCCCTCCCTCCCCTACCCACTCCCCTATCCCCTCCCTCCCCTCCCCTACCCCTCCCCTCCCTTCCCCCTCCCTCCCCTCCCCTACCCCTCCCCTCCCCCTCCCTCCCCTCTCCTCCCCCTCCCTCCCCTACCCCTCCCTTCCCTTCCCCCCTCCCCCCCCTCCCCTCCCCCCTCCCCTCCCCTCCCCCCTCCCCTCCCCTCCCCCCTCCCCTCCCCTCCCCCTCCCCTCCCCCTCCCCTCCCCTCTCCCCTTCCCCTCCCCCCTCCCCTTCCCCTCCCCTCCCCTTCCCCTCCCCCCTCCCCTTGCCCTCCCTCTCCCCTCCCCTTCCCCCCTCCCCTTCCCCCCTCCCCTCCCCTTGAGTCGAAGTTTTGCTCTTGTTGCCCAGGCTGGAGTGCAATGTCATGATCTCGCTCACTGCAACCTCCACCTCCCAGGTTCAATCAATTCTCCTGCCTCAGCCTCCCAAGTAGCTGGGATTGCAGGTATGCGCCACCATACCCAGCTAATTTTTTGTATTTTTAGTATAGATGGGGTTTCTCCATGTGGGTCAGGCTGGTCATGAACTTGTGACCTCAGGTGATCCACCTGCCTTGGCCTCCCAAAGTGTTGGGATTACAGATATGAGCCACTGCGCCCAGCTTTTCTTTTCTTTTCTTTTTTTTGAGACGAAATTTTGCTCTTGTTGCCCAGGCTGGAGTGCAATGGCATGACCTCGGCTCACTGCAACCTCCGCCTCCCGGGTTCAAATGATTCTCCTACCTCAGCCTCTGAGAAGCTGAGATTACAGGTGTGTGCCACCACACCTGGTTAAAGTTTTTGTATTTTTAGTAGAGACAGGGTTTTGCCATGTTGGCCAGCCTGGTCTTGAACTCCTAACTCCTGACCTCAGGTGATCCACCTGCCTTGGCCTCCCAAAGTGCTAGGATTACAGGCGGGTGTGAGCCACCACACCCTTTAATGTGAAGGTAGTATATACTGGGTTGTTTAAACAGGATAATGCTTGCAAAGTACTTAACTTACTGCCTGATACATGCTAACACTCAATAAATTGTTGGCTATCACACATTTGCTGCCTAATGTAAATGTTTATTAGTACATAAAGAGAATGTTCTTTTCTTTTCTTTTTTTTTTTTTTTTTGACAGGGTCTCACTCCTGTCACCCAAGCTGGAGTGCAGTGGCACGATCTTGGCTGACTGCTGCCTTGACCTCCTCCCCGGCTCAAGTGATCCACCCACCTTTGCTCCCAAGTAGCTAGGACTACAGGCAAATGCCACCGCCCAGCTAATTTTTGTAGAGATGGGATTTTGCCATGTTGCCTGGCCTGGTATCAAACTCCTGAGCTCAAATGGTTCCACCTGCCTCAGCCTCCCAAAGTGCTGGGGAGAGTCTAATATTTAAGGATGAGTTGCATTATATAATTTTGATTTGATATTGGATTTATTTTTATTTATTTATTTATTTGAGACGGAGCCTCTCTCTGTCGCCCAGGATGGAGCGCAGTGGCATGATCTCGGCTTACTGCAACCTCCACCTCCTCGGTTCATGCCATTCTCCTGCCTCGGCCTCCCAAGTAGCTGGGACTACAGGCACCTGCCACCATGCCTGGCTAATTTTTTTGTATTTTTAGTAGAGACGGGGTTTCACCGTGTTAGCCAGGATGATCTTGATCTCCTGACTTTGTGATCTGCCTGCCTCGGCCTCCCAAAGTGCATGAGCCCAAAGGCCTGAGCCACTGCGCCCGGAGATATTTATGTATTTGGAGTCTGACATATATTTTTGAAAGAAATAGTTAGAATATCAATGTAGCTTAGTAACTTTTTGCACCTATAATGAACTACTATGTAGTACTTAATGGGATTTTTTTTCTATCTTTGGGATAGATTCTCACTCTGTCACTCAGGTTGGAGTGCAGTGGTGAAATCAAAGTTCACTACAACCTCAATCTTCTGGACTTAGTGATCCTCTCACCTCAGCCACCTCAGCAGCTAGGACTACAGGCGTATACCGCCATACCTGGCTAATTTTTTTTTATTTTTAGTACAGACGAGGTCTCACTATGTTGCCCAGGTTGGTCTTAATCTTCTGAGCTTAAGTGATCCTTCTGCCTTGGTCTCCCAAAGTGGTGAGATATAGACAGGAGCCACTGTGCCCACCTCTGATGGGAGTTTTTAATTTATCACAGGTTTTCTTTTTCCTTTGTTGGATATAAAGCTTGTCTTAAGAAATGACGTTTCAGGCTGAGTGTGGTGGCTCAGGCCTGTAATCCCAGCACTTTGGGAGGCTGAGGCGGGTGGATTGCTTGAGGTCAGGAGTTCGAGACCATCCTGACCAATGTGATGAAACCCCATCTCTACTAAAAACACAGAAATTAGCTGGGTGTAGTAGCAGGCGCCTGTAATCCCAGCTACTTGGGAGGCTAAGGCAGGAGAATCACTTGAACCAGGCGGAGGTTGCAGTGAGGCGAGATCATGCCATTGCACTCCCGCCTGGGAGACAAAAGCAAAACTCCGTCTCAAAAAAAAACAAAAAAACAAAAAACAACATTTCTTTTCCAGTACTTAATTTGTTTATTTAAGAAAAATTTGGTATCCCTCTTCTACCTTCTGGAACTTTTTTTACCATCCCTGGCTTTGAAGGGATTCAGAGTACCCATGTTCTTCTAAGTGGTTTTATTTAGGTATCTTTTGTAGGTGTGTCCTTACCTTGAAAGTGCCTTACGTTCCAAAATGTATTAATTCAACAAACTTTAAGTGATTATTTTGTGCCAGATAAGACAGCATATCAGCCCTGGGAGAATTCCACCTTCTGAATAGTTTTCTCAAGCTAGATATTCATAGGAAGACAAGGACTTTCCTATTATTTTTAGTTCCTCTAAGCCAGTGCTTTCAAACTTTAGTTTGTGGTCCATTAATGGCTTGTAAATTCAATTTATTGAGTCACAATAACAATTCTAAAAAGTGATGGGGAGTGTTAGTATGGTGCATAAAGTAAGGGTAAACATTATTATGGGAAACTTTTGTTTGCCTCTTTTTTTTTTTGATGCCAGGGTCTTGCTCTGTTGCCCAGGCTGGAATGCAGTGGTGTGATCATAGCTCACTGCGGCCTCTACTTCCTGGCTCAAAGGATCCTCCCACCTCAGCCTCCTGAGTAACTGGGACTACAGGTGTGCACCACCACACCTGGCTAATTTTTGAAAAAATTTTTTTGTATAGACAGGGTCTCGCTATGTTGTCCAGCATGGTCTCAAATTCCTGAGCTTAAGTGATCCTCTTGCCTTGGCCTCCCAAAGTGCTTGGATTACAGGTGTAAGCTACTGCGCTCAGCAGTTTGCCACATTTTTATATGTTCTGGGTACCTGGTTACACTGTTATAACAGTGGGAGGCCACTGTTTGGCCTCCCAAAGTGCTGGAATTATAAGCGTGAGCCACTGTGCCTGGCCTAAAATTTTTTTACCTCATCCCTTTTACTTCTAATCTTCTGTCTCTGAAGTATGCTTGTTTCAATTTTTGCTTTTTCCTTTTTCTTTCAACAACTCTTCTTCAATCTCTATTGATTCATCTGTAGTCCATTTAGTGGTCATATTGGGTATATTTACCTTTCCTGGGTTTCAAAGCTTGGGAGATAGCAAGGACTTTGCCTAAAAGATCCTGGGCAGGGTACCAGTAGTTTTGGGTAATCATGGTAACTTCTGAGGTTTTTGTATTAAGGAACATGTGTTATCAGATATCTAATGTCACACCCTATGTGTGAGTGCAGTTTCTCATGAATTGCAGAATTTTAAAAAAAGAAGACTTTTTATTTTTTATCTGTTTATTTTTTTAAGATGATCTCACTCCCCTTCCCTATGCTAGAGTCCAGTGGCACAATCATGGCTCACTGCAACCTCGACTTCCTGGGCCGGTGACCTTTCACCTCAGCCTGCCAAGTAGCTGGGACTGCAGGCATGCGCCACCATACCTGACTAATTTTTTTGTATTTGTTGTAGTGATGAGGTTTTGTGACATTGCCAATGCTGGTCTCGAACTCCTGAGCTCAAGCAGTCTGCCTGCCTCAGCCTCCCAAAGTGCTGGGATTATAGGTGTGAGCCACCGTGCCTGGCTGAAAACTCTTTATTTGGAGGATATTAAGAAAATATCTTTTATTTTTATTTTATTTAGAGACATATATAGATTTAATTGAATTGAAATATGTCTGTTCATAAAATTACTATGTGACTAATTAAGTATATAAAGCGTACTTAAAAAGTACCAGGCCGCGCGTGATGGCTCACATCTGTAATCCTAGCACTTTGGGAGGCCGAGGTGGGTGGATCACATGAGGTCAGGAGTTCAAAACCAGCCTGGCCAACATGCTGAAACCCTGTCTCTACTAAAAATACAAAAAAATTAGGCCCGGCACGGTGGCTTACGCCTGTAATCCTAGAATGGAGGCCGAGGTGGGCAGATCACAAGGTCAAGAGATCAAGACAGAGTGAGACTTATTCTCAAAAAAAAAAAAAAAATTAGCTGTGCGTGGTGGCAGGCAGGCACCTGCAATCCCACCTACTAGGGAGGCTGAGGCAAGAGAATCGCTTGAACCTGGAAGGTGGAGGTTGCAGTGAGCTGAGATCATGCCATTGTACTCTAGCCTGGGTGGCAGGGCAAGATTCTGTCTCAAAAAAAAAAAAAAAAAAAAAAAAAGGCCGGGCGCGGTGGCTCAAGCCTGTAATCCCAGCACTTTGGGAGGCCGAGACGGGCGGATCACAAGGTCAGGAGATCGAGACCATCCTGGCTGACACGGTGAAACCCCGTCTCTACTAAAAAATACAAAAACTTAGCCGGGCGAGGTGGCGGGCGCCTGTAGTCCCAGCTACTCGGGAGGCTGAGGCGGGAGAATGGCGTAAACCCGGGAGGCGGAGCTTGCAGTGAGCTGAGATCTAGCCACTACACTCCAGTCTGGGCGACTCCGTCTCAAAAAAAAAAAAAAAATCAGCGTGCTGCAATGTGTTACATCTAACCATTATATTTATGTTTTAGTTGATGTTTTTAATTCACTCATGATAGTAGTTATAAACTTCTAGTTTGTATTTTGGATTGATTTGTTACAATTTATTCCCATGAGACTGAGAAAGAGGTTTCAGAAAAAGTTGATGAACAGCATTACTAAACAAGGTCAAGGTTTTTCCGTTTTTAGACTTGGGGAATTTAGTGTTACTGAAAATTGGAAAAGCTTTGTCTCTTTGCCAAAAGCATCCATATCCTTGACTGTACTTGGTGAGGAAACTTTGTTCTTCATTGTTGTACAGAAACTTTGTATGGTATATGTTGTTTTATTTAATATATAGTATTTAAGTAATCTCCTACTGCTTAAATGGTAGATGATGATGGTGTTTTATAGGGCTCATTACATGATAGGAGTATGGTATTTCAGTTGGTTTTATTTACTAGAATAGAGTTCTGAGTCCCAGAGGAGCAATATAATGTGCTCACTTTCAGATTGTTTTTTGTTTTTTGTGTTTCTTTTGAGACAGGGTCTTGCTGTGTCTCCCAGGCTGGAGTGTAGTGGCACAATCACAGCTCAATGTAGCCCTGACCTCCTGCACCGAAGCAGTCCTCATATCTCAGCCTCCCAAAGTGCTGGGATTACAGGTGTGAGTCACCATGCCTGGCCTAGATTCTTTACTTTGACATGTAGTTATTAGAGATAATGACTTTTTAATTCTCTAGAAAAGAACAAATAATTTGAAAATGGAGAAATTAAAAGATCATTTTATCTTCAGTTTAGGTAGTGACAAAGTATTTTTGTGTTTTATGTATGAATGTCTAGTTCTGTAAAATAATGCCATTAATCTTTAATCAAGAATGAAAAAGTTGGCTGGGCATGTAAAAAATAAAACAGTGTTGAGATATCAAATATTTCTCTGTGTGTGGGAGGGAGATTTTTTTGTTTTGTTTTGTTTTTGAGACAGGGTCCTACTCTTGTAAGAACCTGTTGTAAGACTCCAGACTGGAGTGCAGTGGTAGGATCACAGCTCACTGCATCCTTGATCTCCTGGGCTCAGGTGATCCTCCTGCCTCAGCCCCACAAGTAGCCACAGGCCTGTGCTACCACACCCAGCTAATTTTTTGTATTTTTAGTAGAGACAGGGCTTCACCATGTTGCCCAGGCTGGTCTTGGATTGCTGGACTCAAGTGATCCACCCAGCTCAATCTTCCAACGTGCCAGGATTACAGGCATGAGCCACCACACCTGGCCTGAAATATTTGCTAAAATAAGTAAAATAATTATGATATAAAAACTTTCGGCTGGGTGTGGTATCTTCTGCCTGTAATCCCAGCACTTTGGGAGGCTGAGACAAGGGGATCGCTTGAGCCCAGGGATTCAAGATCAGCCTGGGCAACATAGTAAGGCCTCATCTCTACTAAAAATAAAAAATTAGCCAAGTATGGTGGCATGTGCCTGTGGTCCCAGCTACTCAGGACGCTGAGGCAGGAGGATTGCTGGAACCTAGAAGGATGGAGTTGCAATGAGCCATGATAGTGCTACTGCATTCCAGCTTGGGCAACAGTGAGACCTTGTGTCTTATTTTTTGACAATATGTTAAAGTACACTACCATTCTGTATTTTAACATAAATTTTATTAAAGTTAGGTGAAATGATAGACTGGATTTTAGTATCCATTATTTTACTCAATTTTATTCAAATGGCACTATGAGATGTGTTCAAAAAATTTTTGAAACAGCATCCTTTTTTTTGAGATGGAGTTTCGCTCTTGTTGCCCAGGCTGGAGTGCAATGGCATGATCTTGGCTCTCTACAAACTCCATCTCCCAGGTTCAAGCGATTCTCCTGCCTCAGCCTCCCAAGTAGCTGAGATTACGGGCATGTGCCACCAGGCCCAGCTTATTTGTGTGTGTGTGTGTGTGTGTGTGTGTGTGTGTGTGTGTGTGTGTATGTATGTTTAGTAGATACGGGGTTTCACCATGTTGGTCAGGCTGGTCTCAAACTCGTGACCTCAGGTGATACACCCGCCTTGGCCTGTGTATTACACAGTGCTGGGATTACAGAGTGTTGGGATTACAGGCGTGAGCCACCATGCCCTGACAAAACAGTGTCCTTTTAAAAATCCTTTTGGAACACAGTCATTAAGCCAGTTGGTTTACTCATGCTGCAGTAAATTTGGAAATCAATTTCAATTTAATGCTCTTTTGAGATACTCACATAGTTATAATTTGTAATTTGTTGGTATGTACTATGCACCAAGTCAGAATAGTGATTGATGGAATTTGCTTTTAAAGACCACAAGTTTAGGCCAGGCGTGGTGGCTCATGCCTGTAAGCCCAGCATTTTGGGAGGCTGAGGTGGGTAGATCACCTGAGGTCAGGAGTTTGAGACCAGCCTGGCCAACATGGCGAAATCCCGTCTCTACTAAAAATGCAAAAATTAGCTGGGTGTGGTGGCTCTCACCTGTAATCCCAGCCATTCAGGAGGCGGAGGTAGGAGAATTGCTTGAACCTGGGAGGCGGAGTTTGCAGTGAGCCTAGATCGAACCTTTGTACTCCAGCCTGGGAGACAGAGCGAGACTCCATCTCAGAAAAAAAAAAGACCACCAGTAAGTGTAGCCAGTAAGTTATGTAGCTTTCATATCAAAGTAAGATTCAGCAATGATACACGTATTTTTGTATTTTTTGAGTGCAGCATTCTAGGCAGTGTGGTTATTAAAATAGGTTCGGTAATGACACATCTGTATTTATTAATAATTTTTTTGATGTGTTATTTTCTAGATACTGCGCCAGTATACAGCAAAGAGTAAGAATTGATCCCTCCATTTTGTAGTTTAGTAGGGATACAGGCTTGCAAGTAAATACGTACAATAGTGTAATGCAGGGTTTCCCAACTGTGGTAGTATTGACATTTTGGCTAGGATAATTCATTGTGTGGGGATCTGTGCTATGTATTATAGGATATTTTGCAGCATCACTAGCTTTTACCCATTAGATGCCAGTAGCATCACCCCTGGTTGTGATGATCAAAAAATGTTTCAGTTATTACCAAATGTCCCCTAGGGAGCAAAATCACCTGATTGAGAACCATTTATTTAGCTGTTATACAGGTAGAGTTAAGGGGTGTTTAGGAGTAGTGATTCCTGAGGGAGTGAGATTTTGTATGGGTCTTGAAAAACAATAAAAGTGCAAAGGGTATTATATACCTGAGAGCATGAACGATCAATATTGAAGAGGGTGATAACTGATCATTTGTGGCTATAGGTTATTTATGTGATTTGGGATGGATGTCTGGCAAAATGAAGCCGAAAAGGTACTTTTGGGCCATATCTTTTTTCTTTTCTTTTTTCTTTTTTGAGACATGATCTCACTGTTTTGCCTAGGCTGGAGGGCAGTGGCACAGTCATGGCTCACTGTAGCCTTGCTTGACCTCCCTGGCTCAAGCAGTCCTCCCACCTCAGGTTCCCAAGTAGCTGAGACCACAGGAGTCCACTACCCACCCCCAGCCCCCCAACTGAGTAGCTGGGAGACAACTGGCATATACCGCCATGGCCAGCTAATTTTTGTAGCGACAGGGCTTCTCCATGTTACCTAGGCTGGTCTTGAACTCCTGTGCTCAAGTGATCCTCACACCTTAGCCTCCCAAAGTGCTGGCATTACAGGTGTGAGCTACCATGCTTAGCCATTTTTCTTTTTTTTAAACTGTTTAATTGAGGTATAATTAATGCAACAAAGTGCATAAATATGAAGTGTAAGCCTGTTGAATTTTTACAGATGTATATGTTCATGTAACCACCACTAAGAACAAGATAGAGAACATTCCTAGTACCTCTTACAGTTCTTTCTTTTTTTAGATACAGGGTCTTACTCCTTTGCCCAGGCAGGAGTGTAGTGGTACCATCATAGCTCACTTCAGCCTTGAACTGCTGGGCTCAAGTGATCTTCCCATCTCAGCCTCCTGAGGAACTAGGACTGACTACAGGCATATATAGGAATGAGGACTTGTTGTGTTGCACAGGCTGGTCTTGAACTCCTGGCCTTAAGCCATTCTTCTGCTTTGGCCTCCCAAAGTGCTGGGATTACAGGCATGAGACACCATGTCTGACTGTCTTTCTTCTTAAAATTTGTATTTCTGGCCGGGCGCGGTGGCTCACGCCTGTAATCCCAGCACTTTGGGAGGCCGAGGCGGGCGGATCATAAGGTCAGGAGATCGAGACCACGGTGAAACTCCGTCTCTACTAAAAATACAAAAAATTAGCCGGGCGCGGTTGTGGGCGCCTGTAGTCCCAGCTACTCGGGAGGCTGAGGCAGGAGAATGACGTGAACCCGGGAGGCGGAGCTTGCAGTGAGCCGAGATCGCGCCACTGCACTCCAGCCTGGGCGACAGAGCGAGACTCCGTCTCAAAAAAAAAAAAAAAAAAAAATTTGTATTTTACTGGTTATTCTTTCTGACTGCTTTTAATAGTAGGTGTCTCTTAACACAGTGCTTTTCTGTCTCTCTCTCTTCCTGCTTCCTCCCCAACTCCATCCTTTATACCCAATTGCCTGACTGAGATAATCTTTTTTTATTTTTATTTTTATTTCTATGTTTCTTTGAGACAGAATCTCACTGTCGCCCAGGCTGGAGTGCAGGGGCACAATCATGACTCACTACAACCTTGACCTCCCCAAGTTCAGGTGATTCTCCCACCTCAGCCTCCCTAGTACCTGGGACTACAGGTGCTCACCATTACACCTGGCTAATTTTTGTATTTTTTGTAGAGATGGGGTTTCATCATGTTCCGCAGGCTGGTTTTGAACTCCTGGGCTCAAGCAATCCGCCTGCCTTGGCCTCCCAAAGTGCTGGGATTACAGGCGTGAGCCACAATGTCCAACTGAGGTATCTTACTCTTTTAGAAGACACATTGGGGTGAACATATCTAAATTGAACTCATCTTCTTAATCTTTTGCAAAAGGTTCCCCTTGTTTACCTACCTATTTCAATGTTAATAACATGTTTTGCTTAGTTTTGTTTCTGAGATAGAGTCTAGCTCTGTCACCCAGGCTGCTGGAGTGCAGTGGCATGTGCTGCAGCCTCGAACTCTTGGGCTTAAGTGATCCTCCTGCCTCAGCTTCCCAAATAGCTGGGACTGCAGGAGCTTGCTGCCATTCATTCCTGACTAACGTTTTGATTTTTTGTAGAGATTTTCTAGATACTGTGCCAGGATACAGAAATGAGTCAGACTTGATCCTTCCCTAGCCTTGCCGTATTGCCTAGGCTGGTCTCAAACTCCTGAGCTCAAGTGATACTCCTGCCTCAGCTTCCCAAAGTGGCGGTATTACAGGTGTGTGCCACTGCACCTGGCCATAAGGTTTTTTTTTTGGTTTGTTTTGTTGTGTTTTGTTTTTGACACAGGGTCTTGCTGTGTCCCCCAGGCTGGAGTGCAGTGACGCAATCTCAGCTCACCCCAACATCTGTCTCCGGGGCTCAAGCTGTCCTCTCACCTCAGCCTCCCAAGTAGCTGGGACTACAGGAGTGCATTACCACACCTGGCTAATTTTTGTAGAGATGGGATTTCGCCATGTTGCCCAGGCAGGTCTCAAACTCCTGACCTCAAGTGATCTGCCTGCCTCGGCCTGCCAAACTGTTGAGATTACAGGCATGAGCCACTGTGCCTGGCCCATAACGTTTTTTCAGTTTTACCAAGCTATAATTTATTTGCAGTAATTTCACAAATTTTTAATATACAGATCAGTGGCTGTAACAATCACTTTAATAATAGAGTAATTTTTATTTCCCCCCAAAATTTCCTAGGCCCCTTTGCGGTCTCTTTTCAGTTTTATTGCTGTGCAGCCACTGATGTGATTTCTTTCTTCTTTTTTTTTTGGAGATGGAGTCTCACTGTGTCACCTAGGCTGGAGTGCAGTAGCACAGTCTTTGCTCACTGCAACCTCCGCCTCCTGGGTCCAAGCAATTCTCCTGCCTCAGCCTCCCAAGTAGCTGGGATTACAGGCACATGGTGCCATGCCTGGCTAATTTTTTGTATTTTGGTAGAGACGGGGTTTCACTGTGTTGCCCAGGCTGGTCGTGAACTCCTGAGCTCAGGCAATCCACCCGCCTCAGCCTCCCAAGGTGCTGGGATTACAGGCATGAGCCACCACACCAGGCCTCTGATGTGATTTCTATTGCTATAAATGAGATTAGTCTTTTCTAGAGTTTCATAGAAATGGAATTATACAGTATGCAATTTTGTGTTTGGCTTCTTTCTCTTGGCATAATAGCCGTGATATTTATGTTGTGTGTTTCAGTAGGTCATTTCTTTTTGTTGCTTATTAATAGTCCAGTGTTTGGATATATCACTGTTTATCTGTTCGCTTGTTGATTGATAATTGAATTATTTCCAGTTTTTGGCTATTATGAATAAGATTGCTAGCAATATTTGTATATAGGCTTTTTTATGGACATATATTTTTATTTCTGCCAACCCTAAGTCCTCTAAATTAGAAACTTTGGGATTATTTTTGATTTGTTTAATCTCTTTTCTCAACTATATTCACACAAAAGGTTATGAAGTCATGGGATTTCTTCTTTTGAAATGTGTTTCATTCTTTGTTCTGTTTTCCAAGTATCTGTAACATTATTGTGAGAGGGTGTGTGTGTGTGTGTTTGTGTATGTAGCCTTATTTTAGGAGTAGGGGATATAAGGATGATTGTGCAGATGATATATTTGCTCAGTGAGGTTTATAGTCAGGCGGGGATGCTGACATTGAATGTATAGGATGGGGAAAGGGGCTATTGCTGTTGGAAGCACTCTATCTGTAAAAGTATCATTTTAGTCCCTGTTTTTGTTCTAGTCTTATTGTTGCTATTTTTAGTTTGTTTTTGTTTTGTTGTGTATTTATGGATACGTATGTGGTGTAAAGTGGTGAAAAAGTTTGTTGTCATGGGTATTGTCATTGTTATGTGAGCCTGGGCAAAGCACTTAATCTCTGGGCCTCAGTTCATTGCCTGTAAAATGGGAATAATAATACTTTCCACATAGTGTTAAAAGGATTAGATGCATTGTTGTATGTATAACTCTTAGTTTTGTTTTTGTTTTTATTTTTGTTTTTTGAGATGGAGTTTTGCTCTTGTTGGCCAAGCTGGAGTACAATGGCATGATCTTGGCTCACCACAACCTCCGCCCCCCGGGGTTCAAGCAATTCTCCTTCCTTACCTTCCCGAGTAGCTGGGATTACAGGCACACGCCACCATGCCTGGCTAATTTTTTTGTATTTTTAGCAGAAACAGGTTTTCACCATGTTAGCTAGGCTGGTCTCGAACTCCTGACCTCAGGTGATCCGCCCATCTCGGCCTCCCAAAGTGCTGGGATTATAGGCATGAGCCACTGCACCCAGCCTGTATGTGTAGCTCTTAGAATAGTACCTGGTGCCGGGCGCAGTGGCTCACGCCTGTAATCCCAGCATTTTGGGAGGCTGAGGCAGGCGGATCATGAGGTCAGGAGATCGAGACCATCCTGGCCAACATGGGGGAACCCTGTCTCTACTAAAGATACAAAAAATTAGCCGGGTATGGTGGCAGATGCCTGTAGTCCCAGCTGCTTGGGAGGCTGAGGCAGGAGAATGGCATGAATCCGGGAGGCAGAGCTTGCAGTGAGCTGAGATCATGCCACTGCACTCCAGCCTGGGTGACAGAGTGAGACTCCATCTCAAAAAAAAAAGAAAAAAAAAAAAAGAAAAAAAAAGAATAGTGCCTGGCATATTGTGTTACGTAAGTGTTAGCTAGTTTTTTTTTTTTTTTTTTTTTTTTTTTTTTTGAGATGGAGTCTCGCTCTGTCGCCCAGGCTGGAGTGCAGTGGCACGATCTCAGCTCACTGCAACCTCCACCTCCTGGGTTCAAGCGATTCTCCTACCTCAGCCTCCCTAGTAGCTAGAATTACAGGTGCCCGCCACCACTCCTGGCTAATTTTTTGTATTTTTTTTTAGTAGAGACAGGGTTTCACCATGTTGGCCAGATTGGTCTTGAGCTCCTGACCTCAGGTGATCCACCCGCCTAGGCCTCCCCAAGTGCTGGGATTACAGGCGTGAGCCACCGTGCTCAGCCAGCTAGTACTATTATCTTAATTCTACATTACTTAAAAGGCTGTCTTTTTCTCTCCCATTTCAGTTCCCCTTACCTATTGGTATAAGACTTATCTCCTTATGTAGTATCTTATTTTTTACTTCTACAAACCTACAAAAGTACTTTCTTTTTACTTTTTTTTTTTTTGAGACAGAGTCTCACTCTGTTGTCCAGGTTGTAGTGCAATGGTAGGATCTAGGCTTACTGCAACCTCTGCCTCCAACATTCAAGCAATTCTCCTGCCTCAGCCTCCCAAGTAGCTGGAACTACAGGCACATGCCACCATGCCTGGCTAATTTTTTTTTTTTTTTTTTTTTTAGTAGAGATGGGGTTTCACGGTGTTGGTCAGGCTGGTCTCAAACTCCTGACCTCAAGTAATCCACCTGCCTCGACCACCCAAAGTGCTGGGATTACAGATGTGAGCCACTGTGCCTGGTCTACGGAAGTACTTTCTATATCATAATCTGGCAACTCTTTGTGTCTATTTTTTTCAGTTGTGATGTACAAACAAATGCTTAAATGAATTTTTTTTTTTAACCAATGTATCTACTAAGATTATGTTACGGAAAGTTTCCAACATTCCTGAAGGCTCCCTCCTGTCCCTTCTCCCTCATAACCATCCCTCCATATCTGTTCTGACTCTTTACCATAAAGAATTTTTCCATGTAATTGTTTTCATTGTTTCTTAAGATTATCTGTGATTGACCCCTCCATATCTATACAGCCTCCTTCCTTCCTTCCTTCCTTCCTTCCTTCCTTCCTTCCTTCCTTCCTTCCTTCCTTCCTTCCCTCCTTCCTTCCCTCCTTCCCTCCCTCCCTCCCTCCCTTCCCTCCCTCCCTCCTTCCCTCCTTCCCTCCTTCCCTCCTTCCCTCCTTCCTTCCTTCCTTCCTTCCTTTCTTTTTTCTGAAACAGGATCTCACTCTCTCTCCCAGGCTGGAGTGCAGTTGTACAATCTCAGCTCATTGCAACTTCCATCTCCCAGGTTCAAGTGTTTCTTCTGCCTCAGCCTCCCGAGCAGCTGGGACTACAGGCATGCACCACCATGCCTGGCTAATTTTTGTGTTTTTAGTAAAGATGAGGTTTCACCATGTTGATCAGGTTGGTCTCAAACTCCTGACCTCAAGTGATCTGCCTGCCTCGGCCTCCCAAAGTGGTGGGATTACAGACGTGAGCCCCCACACCCAGCCGATACAGCCTATTTCTGATTACTGCCCAGCACACTTTGCCTATGTTCATGATGTCTCTTTTAGTGCCCTTTTGGTCTCATCTCTTCTTTCTCTCTGTCCATTCCAATCCTCTTCCATGAAGTTGTCCCCAACTGCTTCAGCTTATGCTGTCCTTGTTCTTCTCTAAGTTCTTTTTGGCTCATTTATCAGTGTCCCAGTTTAGTACTTAATGAGATATTTTCCTTTTTTTGTAAGTACTTAATTGTCTTAGCTTTTACTAGGACTATGGTTATTTTGTGTCCCTCCCATTTAATGGCTACCATAGGACATACAGTACTAATTGTTGGATAGAATCTAATTGAATTTTTAAAGTTTAAGTTCTTTAAGTGTTGGATAGCAGCTAGCAGTTATAGTAGATAATTTGGCAGTGAACTAGGGCAACTATTTGTATAACGAAAATAAAAAGCACAACATAGCTTCATGAACGCATATAAATCTTGATACTATTCCACTGTATTAGACCGTAGTAGAATCAGAAATGCTGAACCCATGGGAATTGCTTGCATGGGTTACAGTAGGTCTATGAACTTCCTGAGGTTGTGTACAATTTGGTATGAATATGTACATGTGCATTTTCCTGGGGTAAGAATTCATACCTTAATTGGGTCTTCAAAGGTATCTGTGACTAAAAAAATTAAGATCCTGTGATCTAGCAAAAAATGTCATTTTACAGATGAGACAACTGAGACTCAGAATTAACACACAAGAGGAATGGCTTACTCATAGTCGTTGTTACTCATAATGGTGATCCTGAGTCAACAGGAAATATTAATTAGGTTCAATGTGGTCTGCCTTATAAAAAGGGAAATAAGACTCCATGGAAGTGTCTGAATACAGTTAGGAAATATTTCCACCCCAAATAGTTAAACGTAAAAAAATTGAGGTGAAATTCACATAACATAAAATTAATCATTTTAGACCAGGTTTGGTGGCTCCTGCCTGTAAGCCCAGCATGTTGGGAGGCTGAGACAGGTGGATTGTTTGAGCTCAGGAGTTCAGACCAGCTTGGGCAACATGGCGAAACCCTGTCTCTACAAAAAGTACAAAAATTAGCTGGGCATGGTGGCCATGTGTCTGTAGTCCCAGCTGCTTGTGAAACAGAGGTGGAAGGATCACTTGAGTCCAGGAGGCAGAGGTTGTAGTGAGCAGAGATCACGCCACTGCACTGCAGCCTGGGTGACAGAGTGAGACCCTGTCTCAAAAAACAAAAACAAAAAACAAAAACAATAGCAAAGTTAACCATTTTAAAGTAAACGGTTCAGTGGCATTTAGTACCTTCACAGTGTTGTATAGCTACCACATGTGTGTTCCAAAGCATTTTCCTTAACGCTCAAGGAAACCTTGCACCCATTTATTACAGCAGTTGCTCCCTATTTTCCTGTCTCTTCCGTCTCTGATAATCACCAGTCTTTGTTCTATGTCTATGGATTTGCCTATTCTGGATACTTCATAAAAAAGAAATCATACAATATTGTACAATACAAACATTTGTATACAAATACAAATATTTGACCTTTTGTTTCTGGCTTCTTTTTTTTTTTTTTTGAGATTGAGTCTTGCTCTGTTGCCCAGGCTGGAGTGCAGTGGCACGGTCTCAGCTCACTGCAAACTCTGCCTCCTGGGTTCATGCCATTCTCCTGCCTCAGCCTCCCGAGTAGCTGGAACTACAGGCACCTGCCACAATGCCCGGCTAATTTTTTTGTATTTTTAGTAGAGACAGGGTTTCACTGTGTTAGCCAGGATGGTCTCGATCTCCTGACCTCATGATCCACTTGCCTCAGCCTCCCAAAGTGCTGGGATTACAGGCGTGAGCCACCACGCCTGGCCTGTTTCTGGCTGTTTTTACTTAGCATAGTGTTTTGGAGCTTCATCCATGGTGGAGCATGTATCAGTACTTTATTATTATTTGACACGGAGTCTTGCTCTGTTGCCCAGGCTGGAGTGCAAGTGGCATGATCCTGGCTCACTGCAACCTCCACCTCCAGGAGGGTCCATGTGATTCTCCTGCCTCAGCCTCCTGAGTAGCTGGGATTACAGGCACAAGCCACTGTGCCTGGCTAATTTTTGTATTTTTAGTAGAAATGGGGTTTCACCGTGTTGGCCAGGCTGGTGTTGAACTCCTGACCTCAAGTGATCCACCCGCCTTGGCCTCCCAAAGTGCTAGGATTACCCGCGCCCAGCCCAATACTTTATTTATTTATTTATTTAATTTGTATTTATTTTGAGATGGAGTCTTGCTCTGTCACCCAGGCTGGAGTGCGGTGGCACAATGTCAGCTTGCTGCAACCTCCGCCTCCCGGGTTCAAGCGATTCTCCTGCCTCAGCCTCCTGAGTTGCAGGGATTACAGGCACACACCACCATGCCCAGCTAATTTTTTTGTATTTTTAGTAGAGACGGGGTTTCACCATGATAGCCAAGCTGGTTTTGAACTCCTGACCTCAAGTGATCCGCCCGCCTTGGCCTCCCAAAGTGCTAGGAGTACAGGCATGAACCACTGCGCCTGGCCTACTTTATTTATTTATTTTTATGGCTGAATAATATTCCATTGTATTTATGTACCACAGTTTGTTTTCCCATTCATTTGTCAATGGACATGTGAGCTGTTTTATACCATTTTTTTGCACGGGGGTGGGGGAACGGAGTTTCGCTCTGTCACCCAGGTTGGAGTGCAGTGGTATAATCTTGACCTAGGCTCACTGCAACCTCCGCCTCCCGGGTTAAAGCGATTCTCCTGTCTCAGCCTCCCAAATAGCTGGGATTACACGTGCATGCCACCAAGCCAGGATAATTTTGATATTTTTAGTAGAGACAGGGTTTCGCCATGTTGCCCAGGCTGGTCTGAACTCCTGAGCTCAAGTGATCCACCTGCTCAGACTCCCAAAGTGCTGGGATTACAGGCGGTAAGCCACCGCACCCAGCTGTTTTATACTTTTTGGCTACTATGAATAGTGCTGGTGTGAACATACTTGTACATTAGTATGTATTGTTTTCAGTTCTTTTGGATGTATACCTAGAAGTGAAATTGCTGGGTCATTAACTTTTTAAGGAAATGGCCACCTATTTTCCATAGAGGCTGAACCATTTTACATTACCACCAAAAATATATGAAGGTTCCAGTTTCTCCACATCCTCTTCCAACAATTATTTCTCATTAAAAAAATTTTATAGCCGTGACTGAGTGTGAAATGGTACTTCTTTGTAGTTTTGATTTGCATTTCCCTGGTGACTAATGATGATGAGCATCTTTTCATGCGCTCATTGGCCATTTGTTTATCTTCTATAGACAAATATAAAATAAACATAATTCTCAAAGAGGTCTGCTTCAGTTAGCAAGAAAAATGTTTGAAGATGTAAAGTATTTGGTTCTTCTATATAATCAAGTGCCAAACTGGTACAAATATAGAATACTGTGGTAATTAAAAAGAGAAGATATGGTGAAACTGGTTTAAACTTTGTCTGAAAGCAAGTGTATGGGAACCCTTCTACCATTATGTACAGTTATAAACTGTAATGCAGATAATTTGATTGGAGGATTTTCATGCTTCAAATATTCACATATTACCCTTTGACTTGGCATTGAAAGATGTCTATTCAATTTTCTGCATTAAAGAACAGTTTTGCCAGGTGCGGTGGCTCATGCCTGTAATCCTAGTGCTTTGGGAGGCTGAGGCAGGAGAATCACCTGAGGTCAGGAGTTCAAGACCAGCCTGGCCAACCTGGTGAAACCCCATCTCTACTAAAAATATAAAAAATTAGCCAGGTTGTCAGGCGCGGTGGCTCACGCCTGTAATCTCAGCACTTTGGGAGGCCGAGGCAGGCGGATCACGAGGTCAGGAGATCAAGACCATCCTGGCTAACATGGTGAAATCCTGTCTCTACTAAAAATACAAAAAAATTAGCCGGGTGTGGTGGCGGGCGCCTGTAGTCCCAGCTACTCAGGAGGCTGAGGTAGGAGAATGGCGTGAACCCGGGAGGCGGAGCTTGCAGTGAGCCGAGATCGAGCCACTGCACTCCAGCCTAGGTGACAGAGCAAGACTCCTTCTCAAAAAGAAAACAAAAAAAAAATTAGCCGGGCATGATGGCAGGCACCTTTTATCCGAGCTACTAGGGAGGCTGAGGCAAGAGAATCACTTGAACCTGCTAGACAGGTTGCAGTGAGCTGAGATTGCACCACTGCACTCCAGTCAGAGCGACACGGTGAAACTCCTTTTCAAAAAATAAAAAGATTATGTACAGGGATTTTATTGCAACATTATTTATTTTTAGTTTTATTGGATAGATTTAGAAGTCTGATAATTTTTTTGCTCTTCTTCGTTTCAAAGCATACAGAGAAATAAGTCACACGGAAGATTCACAGTACCCTTTAGATTTAATGGGAAAAAAAGCTAGTCTTAAGACTTCTCAGAGAGAAGTATTTGGTTTTTCTAAGACTTCTCAGAGAGAAGTCTTAGAGAAATCAATTGGATCATCGGAAAAGGGGCAGTTATACATTGGAAATACAAATTAAATATTACATTGTCTAATTAAATGTTACATTAAATAATACAACAAATTAAATAGAACACATTGAATGGCTTCTTTCCTTAATGCAAGCTGAAAGTATGTATTTGCCATCTTTTAGGCTTGTTTAATTTTAAAACTTTGCTGAGTAACATTTTTAACTAAAACTTGAGTTTTTAGTTTTCCTCCTTGGACTTGTATTCAGTGTCACGTTTGATACTACCGTAGAGAGACAAAATTTGAACTCATTAATTTTCTAAAAGGGGTAATCTTCAGGGCAAGGCTATCTTTTATTCTTTTATATCTTTTAGTTTATTTAATCAATATTTGTTAAATGCAATTACAATCAAGTTTTTATCATATTTCCCCCTCCCACTTAATTATTTCTGAACCCAGCATTTACGACAGTGCCGGGGATATGGTAAAGGTCTGAATTATGCTTATTTTAGTTTACCAGTTTTTTTTTTTTTTTTTTTTTTTGAGATGGGGTCTCACTCTGTCGTCCAGGCTGGAGTGCAGTGGCACTTTCTTGGCTCACTGCAACCTCCACCTCCTGGGTTCAAGCAATTCTCCCTGCCTCAACCTCCCGCGTAGCTGGGATTACAGGCGTCTGCTACCATGCCTGGCTAATTTTTGTATTTTTTATTAGGGGTTTTGCCATGTTGGCCAGGCTGGTCTTGAACTCCTCTGATCTCAGGTGCTCCACCTGCCTTGGCCTCCCTAAGTACTGGGATTATAGGCGTAAGCCACCGCCCCCGATCCCTCCCCTCCAGTTTTAAGTTGGGTTGTTTGTTTTCTTATTGTTTAGTTTTGAATTCTTTAGGTATTCAGGATAAGCCCTTATTAGATGTAGGTTTTGCAGATATGTTCTTTTCGTTTATGGCTTTTTGTTTTTTCCCACAAAAATTTATTCTTAAATGTACAACAGGCTCCAATACAACACTTCAGTCCAGCTATAGGTGGCAAAAGATGGTATAGCAGGGAATGAAATCAAGGGTCACCATCGCCTCAGGCACATGGAACAGCTTACTTTTTGCCAGATTTCTTAATTACACCTGTGGCCAGGGGCGCCTTCCCTATAGTTTCTTCTAGTCCTCTTTTTGTTTCTGCCTTGTTCTGCTTTCTGGGCTGTTTCAGGGGTTCCTTCTTGCCATCTTTGTGGCTGGACATGGCACCTGCCACCTCTTCCCCAGACCCTGCCACTGGAAACCCAGTTATGGCTTTTAAATTTTTTTCTTAATGGTATCTTTCACAGAGCAGAAGTTTTTAATTTTGATAAAATCTAATTCTTTCATTCTCTGTCTTCTCTCTCTTTTCTTTCTTTTTCTTTCACAGGGTCTTACTCTGTCATCTAGGCTGCAGTAGAGTGGCATGATCACAGCTCACTGCAGCCTCGACTTCCCAGGCTCCAGTGATCCTTCTACCTCAGCATCCCAAGTAGCTGGGATCACAGGCACACACTACCACACCCAGCTAATTTTTGTATTTTTAGTAGAGATGGGGTTTTGCCATGTTGCCCAGGCTGGTCTGAACTCCTGAGCTCAAGTGAGCCACCTGCCTCAGGCTCCCAAAGTGTTGGACTTACAGGCGTGAGCCACTGTTCCCAGCCTCTTCATTTTGTTTTGAGATAGGATCTTGCTCTGTTGATGAAGCTAAAGTGCAGTGGTGTGATTATAGCTCACTGCAACCTCAAACTCCTGGGCTCAAGTGATCCTCGCATCTCAGACTCCTTAGTAGCTAGGACTGCAGGCACATGCCATCATGCCTGGCTAATTTTTAAACTTTTTTTATTTTTTATTTTTTTGTAGAAGTAGGGTCTTGCTATGTTACCCAAGCTGGTCTCCAAGTCCTGACCTCAAGTGATCCTCCCACCTTGGCCTCTCAAAGTGCTGGGATTACAGGTGTGAGCCACTGCCCCTTGGCCTACACTGTCTTGAGTATTGCAGCTTTATTTATTTATTTTTTGAGACAGGGTCTCACTGTGTTACCCAGGCTGGAATGCAGTGGTGCAGTCTTAGCTCACTGCAGCCTTGACCTCCTGGGCTCAAGCGATCCACCTGTCTCAGCTTCCTGAGCAACTGGGACCACAGGTGCATGCCACCATGCCCAGCTGATTTTATCTGTGTGTGTGTGTGTGTGTGTGTGTGTGTGTGTGTGTGTGTGTGTATTTATTTATTTTAAGACAGAGTCTAGCTCTTCTGCCCAGGCTGGAGTGCAGTGGCATGATCTCGGCTCACTGCAACCTCCACCTCCTGGGTTTAGGCAATTCTTCCACCTCATCCTCCTGAGTAGCTGGGATTATAGGTGTGTGCCATCATGCCTGGCTGATTTTTGTATTTTTGGTAGAGACGGGGTTTCACCATGTTGGCCAGGCCGGTCTCAAACTCCTGGCCTCAAGTGATCCTCCTCCCTTGGCCTCCTGAGTGCTAGGATTACAGGTGTGAGCCACTGCACCCAGCCTATTGTAACTTTATATAGTCATTCCTTGGTATCTGTGTGGGATTGGTTCCAGGACCCCTGTGGATACAATCCATGAATGCCTAAGTCACTTATATAAGATGATGTAGTGTTTGCATATAACCTACAAACATCCTCCTGTATACTTTGAATCTTCTGTAGATTACTTGTAATACTAAATGCATTCTCTACACATCACTTCATTCTTCTGGATTCAGTGTACTACTTGGTGCATGGCAAATTCAAGTGTTGCTTTTTGGAACTTTGTGGAATTGTTTTTTTCTGAATATTTTTGATCCGAGGTTGACTGAATCCAGGAACGTGGAACTAAGGATACAGGGGGCTGACTATAGTAAGTTTTGGCATCAGTTAGAGTTCTTCACGTTTATTCTTTTATTCAAGTTGTTTTGGCTATTCTGGGTGCTTTGCTTTTTTTCTTCTTTTTTTAATGTATGTTTTAGAATCAGTTTGTCAGTTTCTTCAAAAAAAGCTGCTGGTTTTTTGGGATTTTGTTGAATCTTTGGATCATTAGTGGGACCATAGATATCCTGACAATACTGAGTCTCCCAATCTATGAATTTAGTATATTTCTTTATTTATTCAAGTCTTTTTCTTATTTTCCTCATCAGTGTTTTGTAATTTTCAGCATACAAATCATACACACATTTGTTAGATTTATCTCTATTTTGTAAAAAAATTTTTTTTTTTTGAGATGGAGTTTCACTCTTAATGACCAGGCTGGAGTGCAATGGCATGATCTCGGCTCACATCAACTTCCACCTCCTGGGTCCAAGCGATTCTCCTGCCTCAGCCTCCCCAGTAGCTGGGATTACAGGCATGTGCCGCCATGCCTAATTTTGTATTTTTAATAGAGACGGGGTTTCTCCTTGTTGGTCAGGCTGGTCTCGAACTCCCAACCTCAGGTGATCCACCTGCCTCAGCCTCCCAAAGTGCTGGGAATGTGAGCCATTGTGCCTGGCAATTTTTTTTTTTTTTTTTTTTTTTGAGATATAGTCTCTCTCTCTGTTGTCTAGGCTGGAGTACAGTGGTGTGATCAAGGCTCACTGCTGCATTCATCTCCCAGGCTCAAGCGTTCCTCCCACCTCGGCCTCCTAAATAGCTGGGACCACAGGCACACACCACCATGCCTGGCTAATTTGTTTTGATTTTTAGTAGAGATGAGGTCTTGCTGTGTTGCCCAGGATGGTTTTGAACTCCTGAGCTCAAGCGATCCTCCCACCTCAGCCTCCCAAAGTGCTGGAAGTATAGGCATGTGCCACTGAGCCCAGCCGTGATTTTTAATTTTATTGAAAATGTTGTCTACCCCCCACCCCAATTTCAGTTTCATTATGAGTATGTAAACATACAATTGATTTGTTTGTTTTGTGAGAGGGTCTCACTCTGTCGCCCAAGCTTGAGTACAGTGACAGAATCTTGGCTCATTGCAGCCTCAACTTCCCGGGCTCAAGTGATCCTCCCACCTCAATCTCCCAAGTAGCTGGGACTACAAGTGTTGCTGCAACACCTGGCTAATTTTTTTTTTTTTTTTTGAAATGGGGTCTTACCCTGTCACCCAGGCTGGGGTACAGTGGTGTGATCTCAGCTTACTGCAACCTCTGCCTCCTGGGCTAAAGCAGTCCTCCCTCCTCAGCCTTCCAAGTAGCTGGGACTACAGGTGCATGCCACCATGCCTGGCTAATTTTTTATTTTTTTAGAGTTGGTTTCTGCGTGTTGCCCAGGCTGGTCTCAGACTCAAGCAATTCACCCGCCTCGGCTTCCCAAAGTGCTGGGATTACAAGAGTGAGTCACAGTGCCGACCATAATTGATTTTTTTGATATTGACTTTGTATTCTGCAACCTTTGATAAATTCACTTATTTCTAGTAGCTATTTTGTAGACTGGGATTTTCTATGTACACAATTACGTTTATTAGTACAGTTTTATTTCTTACTTGCCCGTCTGAATGCCTTATTTTTTTTTTTTTTCTTCTTGCCTTATTGCACTGGGTAGGTCCTAAAGTATAATGTGATGGTGGATATCTTTGTCTTATTCCTCATCTTATGAGGAAAATACTTAATCTTTTTTTTTTAGACGGAGTTTCACTCTTGTTGCCCAGGCTGGAGTGCAATGGCACGATCTCTGCTCACTGCAACCTACGTCTCCCGGGTTCAAGCGATTCTGCTGCCTCAGCCTCCCGCATAGCCGGGATTACAGGCATGTGCCAGCACACCCGGCTAATTTTGTATTTTTAATAGAGACGTGGTTTCTCCATGTTGGTCAGGCTGGTCCCGAACTCCTGACCTCGTGATCTGCCCGCCTTGGCCTCCCAAAGTGCTAGGATTACAGGTGTGAGCCACTGTGCCCAGCTGGAAAATACTTAATCTTTTATCATTGCATATGATATTAGCTCTAGGGATTTTTTTTTCTTTTTGAGGCAGTGTCTCGCTCTGTCATCTAGGCTGGAGTGCAGTGGCTCAGTCTCAGCTCATTGCAACATCTGCCTCTCAGGTTCAAGTTAGTCTTCTGCCTCAGTTTCCCAAGTAGCTGAGATTACAGGCACCCACCACCATACCCAGCCAATTTTTGTATTTTTTTATAGAGACAGGGTTTCACCATGTTGGCCAGGCTGATCTTGAACTTCTGACCTCAAGTGATCCACCTGCCTTGGCCTCCCAAATTGCTGGGATTATAGACATGAGCCACCATGCCTGGCCAGCTATAGGGTTTTTATAGATGCTATTTATCAGGTTAAGGAACTTTCCTTCTATTTGCGGTTTTCTAAGAGTTTTTGTCATGAATTAATTCACATTCATTTGTCAAAGACTTTTTTGGGGGACAGCTCTTGAACTCTTATGGTTATACTTTTGTGTGTGTGTGTTGAGACTGAGTCTCGCTCTGTTGCCAGGCTGAAGTGCAGTGGTGCGATCTCGGCTCACTGCAACCTCTGACTCCCTGGTTTAAGTGATTCTCCTGCCTCAGCCTCCCGAGTAGCTGGGATTACAAGCACGTGCCACCACACCCACCTTATTTTTGTATTTTTAGCAGAGATGGTGTTTCACCATGTTGGCCAGGCTGGTCTTGAACTCCTGACCTCAAGTGATCCACCTGCCTTGGCCTCCCAAAGTGCTGGGATTACAGGCGTGAGCCACTGCGTCCGGCCGGTTATGCTTTTTTAGACTGATAAAGTGAATTATATGGATTGATTTTTATTCCTGAGAGGAATCCCACTTGATAATGATATATTCTTTTGATAAACTGCCAGCATCTATTTGTAAATGTTTTTTGCAGTTTTTGCATTATACCCGTTTGAGATACTGGTTTATAGTTTTCTTGTTCATATCTGGTTTTGGTATCATGGTAATGTTGACCTCATAAGGTAAGTTGGTAAATGTTTATATACTAGAAGAGTTTATGCAGAACTGGTATTATTTCTTTCTTAAATATTTGATAGAATTTCCCTGTGAAACCATGTGGACCTAGAGTTTTCTCTAGGCAACACTTTTAATTATGAATTCCATTACTTTAATAGAAACAGTGGGTTAGGTTATCTTTTTTTGTTTGTCTTGCTGTGTCACCCAGGCTGGAGTGTAGTGGTGCCATCATGGCCCACAGCAGCCTTGACTTCCTGGGTTCAAGTGATCTTCCGCATCAGCTTCCCAAGTAGCTGGAACCACATGCACATGCCACCACACCCAGCTAGTTAAAAAAATTTTTTTGGGTGGAGATTGGGTTTTGGCATGTTGCCTGGGCTGGTCTCAAACTCCTGGACTCAAGTGATCCCACTCGACTTCTACAGTGCTGGGATTACAGGTATGAGCCACTGTGCTGTCCTCTTATTTATCCTTTTTTTTAATTTTTATTTTTTGAGATGGAGTCTCGCTCTGTCGCCCAGGCTGGAGTGCAGTGGCACGATCTCGGCTTGCTACCATCCCCATCTCCTGGGTTTAAGCGATTCTCCTGCCTCAGCCTCCCGAGTAACTGGAACTACAGGTGCGTGCCACCACACCCAGCTGATTTTTTTTTGTATTTTTAGTAGAGACTGGGTTTCACCATGTTGGCCAGGCTAGTCTAGAACTCCTGACCAGCCTCAGGTGATCCGCCTGCCTCAGCCTCCCAAAGTGCTGGCATTACAGGCATGAGCCACAGCTCCTGGCCCCTCTGTTTATTTTTGAGTGAACTTTGATAGTTTGTGGTTTTTTTCAGAGACTCTTCATTTCATGGGAGTTATCAGATTAACTGGTAAAATTATTCATCATAATCCCATATTTTTCTTTTAATGTTGATAGCGTCTGTAGTGATATCGCCTCTTTAATTCCTGATACTGGTAATTTGTTTCTTCTCTCTCTTTGACATTAGTTTGTCTACAGAGTTACCTAGCTAGCTTTTGAGGCTGGCATGCTACTGCACGCCTATAATCCCAGCACTTTGGGAAGCAGAGGTGGGTGGATCATGAGGTCAGGAGTTTGAGACCAGCCTGACCAACATGGTGAAACCCCGCTCTACTAAACATACAAAAATTAACTGGGCATGGTGGCAGGTGCCTATAATCCTAGCTACTCAGGAGGCTGAGGCATGAGAATCACTTCAATCTGGGAGGCAAAGGTTGTAGTAAGTTGAGATCACCTCGTTGCACTCTAGCCTGGGTGACAGAGCAAGACTCCATCTCAAAACGAAAACAACAATAACAACAAAAATCTAGCTTTTGGTGTCATTGACTTTTCTTTATTGGTTTCCTTTTTTTTTCCCATTTTTTTGATTTTGGCTCGTTATTTCCTTTTGCCGTGTTGTATTTAATTTGCGCTTCCTTTTTTTTTTTTTTTAAAGTTTCTTAATCTGGATGTTTGTATTTTGATACTAAATATTTCTGCTTTTCTAATATAAGGATTTAATGTTATAAAATTTTCCTATGTCCCTGTATTTCAATTCAGAATATTTTCCAATTTCACTTTTATATTTCTCTTTGACAAACTATGTGTATTTAGAAGTGTGTTTAATTTCTAAATATTTAGGAATTTTCTTGATGTTTTTCTGATATTTGATTTATGATTTAATTCTGTGTGGTCAGAAAACACACTGTCTGAATTTAATTCTTTATTTATTAAAACTTATTTCAGGCTGGGTGTGGTGGCTCACACCTGTAATCCCAGCACTTTGGGAGGCTGAGGCGGGTGAATTGTTTGAGGTCAGGAGTTCGAGACTAGCCTGCCCAACATGGCGAAACCTCGTCTCTACTAAAAGCACAAAAAATTAGCCAGGCGTGATGGTGGACGCCTGTAATCCCAGCTGTTCTGGAGGCTGAGGCAGAAGAATCGCTGGAACCCGGGAGGCGGAGGTTGCAGTGAGCCGAGATAGTGCTACTGCACTCCAGCCTGGGCAACAGAGGGAGACCCTGTCTCAAAAAAAAACAAACAAAAAAGCAAACTTGTTTCATGGCCCACTATATGGTCTATTTTGGTTGTTCTATACATACTTGAGAAGAATGTGTATTCTTCATTTGTTGTATATTGTGTTATATAAATGTGAATTATTAGATCAAGTTAGTTTGAGTGTGGTTTACGTTCTCTGTGTGCCGATTGATTTTCTGTATTTGTTTTCTCAGTTATAGAGAGGAATGTTGAAATGTCAGCTATAATTATTCATTCGTTTTCAGATAGAAAGCCTGTACCCATACAACTTACCTTGTTTGTTTAGCTTCTCTCAGAGATCGTAGTCCTGTGTTGCCTCTTATTCAGTGTCCAAAAAGTAGTTTTATATTTTTCGAGTTTCTCAGGTGTTTATGGCAGGAAGGTAAATCTTGTCCTAATTAGGTTATCATTGCTCAGAAGCAGAAGTTGATCCCAAGTTTGTATACAACAAGTTTTAAAAACAATTTTATTGGTTTAAATTTTATCATAGTATTATGGCCAATATTGCAACATTGGTCGAAGTGTGAGAGCATGGAGTGATTTCACAGTTATTATGAATATGAATCTGTGCTTTTATGCACCAAGGGATAAATAGAGTTACATACTTCTGAAATGCCTGTTTGGGCTATTTAGCAGAATAGTTTATCCCAGAATAGGATTTATTAGGATAGTTGGTAATCACCTAGTTATATAAAATTAAATATTTAGTACTTCAGTAGTGAGAAGCCATTGCTTTTTACTTAGCAAAACAGCGTCATTTAGAATAACTGCACATTATTTTTTCATGGAAACTCGGTTATTGTTTTTATAAGCAGAGTCACATAAATGGTTCATTGAACAGTAGTTATAGTTTGGAGACGGGGCATGGTGGCTCACGCCTGTAATCCCAGCACTTTGGGAGGTCGAGGTGGGCGGATCACTAGAGGTCAGGAGTTTGAGACCAGCCTGGCCAACATGGCAAAACCCCATCTCTACTAAAAATACAAAAATTAGCTGGGTGTCATGGTGTGCACCTGTAATCCCAGCGACTCGGGAGCTAGAGGCATAAGAATCGCTTGAACCTGGGAGGCAGAGGTTGCAGTGAGCCAAGATTGCACCACTGCACTCCAGCCTGGAGGACAGAGCAAGACTGTGTCTCAAAGAAAAAATAAAAAAGGTCGGCCACGGTGGCTCACGCCTATAATCCCAGCACTTTGGGAGGCCGAGACAGACGGATCATGAGGTCAGGAGATGGAGACCATCCTGGCTAACATGGTGTAAAACCTTATCTCTACTAAAAATACAAAAAATTAGCCGGGCGTGGTGGCAGGCGCCTGTAGTCCCAGCTACTCGGGAGGCTGAGGCAGGAGAATGGCGTGAACCCGGGAGGCGGAGCTTGCAATGAGCCAAGATCACGCCACTGTACTCCAGCCTGGGTGACAGAGTGAGACTCCATCTCAAAAAAAAAAAAAGTAAATAGAGGCATGGTAACATTTGCTAAGGAAAGAAAAGAAATACTGGGCAGAGAAATAGGAAGACTCATCCACTTCTCCTTGGTTGCTAAAGTATAGAAGTTGGTTGACCTACATATCTTTCTTTGGAAGTTATGCTTATCAGAAAAAAGGAGGTCAGTAGTAGGAGATGCCTATTTTTGTGTCATGTGTTGGATTACTTGTCAGAAGTTTTCTTTGTTGACTGCTGACCTTTAGTTTCTCTTTTTGCTGTTTAGAAAATAGTTTGAAGTTTTGTACAACTTACGTAAGTTTAAATTTTTTTTTTTAATGGAATGTTTCACGAGTTTGTATGTCATCCTTGCACAGCAGCCATGCTAATCTCTGTATTGTTCTGGGGTTTTAGTGTATATGCTGCTGAAGTGAGCACATGTAAATTTCTTTTGGAATTTTTTTTTTTTTGTGAGACGAAGTCTCGCTCTGTCACCCAGGCTGAAGTGCAATGGCTGGATCTCAGCTCACTGCAGGCTCTACCTCCTGGGTTCACGCCATTCTCCTGCCTCAGCCTCCCAAGGAGCTGGGACTACAGGCGCCCGCCACCTCACCCGGCTAGTTTTTTGTATTTTTTTAGTAGAGACGGGGTTTCACCGTGTTAGCCAGGATGGTCTCGATCTCCTGACCTTGTGATCCACCCGTCTCTGCCTCCCAAAGTGCTGGGGTTACAGGTGTGAGCCACTGTGCCCGGCCACCTTTTGGAATATTTTAACAGTTTTGGTGTAATTGTCATTTTTCGTTATAGATTATATACAAAATTTATTACTCTACCTGTACTAAAGATTAATGTGCTATTGAGATATACTGCTTTGTCTCTATTATAACAACCAGATAGTTAGCAGTACAGTTATTTAAAAGTTAGACCATTAAATTTGTTAGTAAATACTTACTGGTTTTGGGTTTTTGAGGTGGAATCTCGCTTTGTCACCCAGGCTGGAGTGCAGTGGCATGATCCTGGCTCACTGTGACTACCACCTCCCAGGTTCAAGCGATTCTCTTGCCTCAGCTTTCCCAGTAGCTGGGATTACAGACACATACCACCACGCCCCGCTAATTTTTTTTTTTTTTTAAATTTTTTAGTAGAGATGGAGTTTCACCATGTTGGCCACACTGGTCTCAAACTCCTGACCTCAGATTATTCACCTGCCTTGGCCTCCCAAAGTGCTGGGATTGCAGGGGAGCCACTGTGCCTGGCCCGTTTTGGTTCACTTTAAAACTTCTATCTGGGCTTGGTGGCTCCTGCCTGTAATCCCAGCACTTTGGGAGGCTGAGCCGGGTGGACAGCTTGAGATTCACGAGTTTGAGACCAGCCTGGGCAGCATGGTGATACCCATTCTGTACAAAAAATACAAAAATTAGCTGAGTGGGGTGGTGTGTGCCTGTAGTCCCAGCTACTCGGGAGGCTGAGGTGGGAGGATGGCTTGAGCCTGGGAGAGCTGAGATTACACCATTGCATTCCAGCCTAGGTGGTAGAGCCAGATCTTGTCAAAAACAAAAACAAAACCAAAAAAAAAAAAAAAAAAAAGAATGAAACTTTTTACGTTAGTAAAGGAGATACTGAAAGATGATAAATTACGTTTGAAAATATCGTTCTTGTAATCTAAGATCAAGTGAAATTAGATTCTGTTAAAATTGATAGGTCATTTAAAGATTGCAAAATTTCTCCTATTTTCTTGCATTTTACATAAGAATGAATCAGTTTGATTCATGGTTACATTGATTTGGCACCTACTATGTTTAGGTGCTATGTAGTAGGTGAAAATGTAAAGGTGAAAAAATGTGACCTGTATCTGTAGAGAGCGTATTGTTCCAGGATAGGAAATCAAAGGAGAAAATAAGTAATTATAAGCTAGTATGATAAGTGCAGTTTCAGAGATATTTTATTATTACAGAAACACAGAAGAGGGTTCTGAATCCAAATTAGAGATTAGGGAAGAGAGTAACTATAGTAGTCTGGGAGGACATATAGGAGATAGTTTCTGAGCCAAAGGTAGAAAAAGGCATTCTGAGATGCAGTAAAAGGCTAGAAGAAAGAGAATATGGGAAGAATGTGTGGCTCTAAGCCAGGCATCTGTCTAAGGGGCGAGTGAGGACTGAAATTCAGCCTGTGTTGTGCTATCCATTATTTATGTCTTGTCCTTATGGAGTTGCACATCCTTAAAAGGAGTCCCTTTTTCCAATTTCTTAAAAGGGTCAGTGGCTTAAGAGGCCCCTTATATGTAGGACCAGCTGTTGGTACATTGTATGATTAGTTATGGATTTTGAATTTGATTTTCTATGCCTGTTATTCTCTAACTTAGATCTGAGCAACTTCAGGGTGTTCTGGAGTGGAATCCTGGTGAGATTATGGAAACCCCTAAATAACTTCTTATATTTTCCTTGAATATTTTGTAGTGAAGCAAAATAGATTATATGCTGGAGCTAAGCTGTCCAATATGGTGGCCCCTAGCTACCATAAATTTCAGTTAAACTTAATAAAACTTAAATAAAATTCAGTTTCTTAGTTGCACCAACTACATTTGAAGTGGAATTGGATGAGAATTGATACACAAGGCAACAATGAAATAGATTTGGAAGGGTGGATAAGATTTGTAGACAGATGTGGCGGTTTTGTGGATAGCATTCCAAGTAGAGAGAATAACATTAATAAATACATGTAATGCCATTGGTGGAAAATAAGTTTAGAAATGTAGTTTGGACCAAAATGGGGAGAACCCTGAAAACTTAACCTGGAGAAGATTATATAATATTGAGAACTTGTAGGTTACAGTTTTTGAGCAGGAGGATTGAGTGATGCTTTAGAAGTGCTTTAGAGATCTTGGCTGGGTACGGTGGCTCATGCCTATAATCCCAGCACTTTGGGAGGCTGAAGCGGGTAGATCACTTGAGGTCAGGAGTTTGAGACCAGTCTGGCCAACATGGTGAAACCCTGTCTTTACCAAAAAATACAAAAAATAGCGAGGTGTGGTGTTGCATGCCTGTAGTCCTGGCTACTTAGGAGGCTGAGGCAGGTGGATCGCTTGAACCTTAGAGGCAGAGGTTGCAGTGAGCCGAGATTGTGCCACTGCACTCCAGCCTGGGCAACAGAGCGAGACTCTCTCAAAAAAAGAAAAAAAAAAAGAATAGAAAGAAATGCTTTAGAGATCTTGTTTGAGTTAGGAGTGATGTATTTGTTAGGGTTTTTGGAAGCAGAGAAGTGATACCAACTATCTTAAGAAGAATTTTCTTGACCAGGCGCAGTGGCTCATGCCTGTAATCCTGGCACTTTGGGAAGCCAAGGCGGGCAGATCATTTGAGGTCAAAACTTCCATACCAGCCTGGCCAACATGGTGAAACCTTGTCTCCACTAAAAATACAAAAATTAACTGGGCGTGGTGATGGGCGCCTGTAATCACAGCTACTCAGAAGGTTGAGGCACAAGAATTGTTTGAACCCAGGGGTGGAGGTTGCAGTGAGCTGAGATTGCACTTCTGCACTCCAGCTAGACTCTGTCTCAGAAAAAAAAAAGAGAAGAATTTTATTATAAGACTATTAAGTTGCTCATAGACTGAAAAGGAAGGCTGGAGAGAGTCTAGGATAGCTCCTGGGGTCTTGATACAAGGAATGAGTTGACAGTTTCATCAGGATGCCACCCAGATGAATAAGTGCCAACCGTTTTTTTCCAGACTTGTATCATTTGTTCAAGATTCAGAAACTCCAAAAGCCAAGTACACCTTTCCTAGAGGGGAATACCTAGGCAGAGGAGAGGTAATAATCTCAAAAGGAAATCTAAGACCATTACTAAAACATCCTCATAGATGTTGGGAGGCTGAGCAAGAAACTATTCTTTACTGTTCTGTACAGAATGGACTAAAGGGAATAAGACTAGAGATTGGAATGCTTGAGAGGTGTTTTGCTATAGAACAGACCTGAACAAAAAGTAGTGGCAATGGGATTGGCAGTGAGGGTTTTGATGTGAAAAATGCCGTGGAGGTAGAATCTGTAAAATTGAGTAACAAATACTTCTTTTTATATACACAGATGACTGTATAGTGCCTAGATAACCTAGAGAAAGTTGATGATGAGGTATTATGGAAATCTGGCTCTGTTACTTAGTAGCTATATGATAGTGAGCAAATTATTTACATGCTTTGAGCTTCAAGTATAATTTGAGGTGACAATTATTTTAAAACAGTTGTCAGAATTACATATATATTTTTCTTTTTTGAGACAACATCTGGCCGTTACTCAGGCCCGAGTGCAGTGGGTCAACTGCAGCCTCTGCCTCCTGGGCTTGGGGAATCCTCTCACCTCAGCCTCCCAAATAGCTGGGACTACAGTTGTGCACCACAATGCCTGGCTAAATTTTGTGTTTTTTTCTTTTTTTTTTGTAGAGACAGGATTCCACCACGTTGCCCAGGCTTGTCTCGAACTCCTGGGCTCAAGTGATCCTCCCACCTTGACCTCCCAGAGTGTTGGGATTACAGGCGTGAACCACTGCGCCCACCCCAGTTATGAGAATTAAATAAGCAAAATGCCTGGAATATAGCGACAAGTCAATGAGTGTTCCTTTCCCTATTAAACAGAAAACTAGAGGATATTTCTTTTGATTATTTTTTGTTTGAGGGTGCTACAGGCAGGTGCTATAGTTTGTTATCTTTGTATACTTGGTTTTAGAACTTAATGCCTTTGTAGATTAGATGGGTATTCTTATGGAAACAGATGGGAAGTATTCTGGATTAGAAATCAGTTTTAGATTTAGAATTTTAAAATAAGCCTTTTATTTTTACTTAATAATTTCAGATGTACAGAAAAAGTGCAAAGAAGATAGTACAGAGTTCTTATAAACCTTTCATCTACTTTCCTCTGAGTTTTATTTTATTTTATTTTTGGAGAGAGTCTCACTCTGTCCCCCACACTGGGGGACACTACAACCTCCGCCTCCTGGGTTCAAGTGATTCATGTGCCTCAGCCTCCCAAGTAGCTGGGATTACAGGTGCACGCCATCAGGATCAGCTAATTTTTGTATTTTTTGGTAGAGACAGTGTTTCACCATGTTGGCCAGACTGGTCTCAAACACTTGACCTCAAGTGATCTGGCCACCTCAGCCTCCCAAAACTACCTCAGCCTCCCAAAATGCTAGGATTACAGGTGTGAGCCACCATGCCTGGCCTTTCCTCTAATGTTAACATTTTAAATAACCACGGTCTATTTGTCAACGCTAACAAGTTAACGTTGTTACAATATTATTAACTTAACTACCAACTTTATCCAGATTTTCCACTAACATCCTTTTTCTGTTTCAGGATCTAATTTAGGATACCACCTTGTATTTAGTACCTTTAGGTTTTTTAGTTTTGTTATTAACTGTGACCTTAAGCACACCACCCAACCCTTCAGACCCTTGTCCATCTAAGATACCTTTTATCTCTGAAGTTTTGAGTTTAATATCTGTCATACAGTGTGCCCTATTTTTATTTTGAGATAAATAAGACTATAAGATCTAATCAATACACCTGATCTTGTTGACAGTAAAATTTAATTTTTATCTTGTAATTTTACTTTAGTATTAAAGGAAAACTATAATAATGTTGAGTTTTGGGAAAACTCACAAGAGTTTTTTCTTCCATTCGAACCAAAAAGATAAAAAGAGAGGACTTGTATTTTTCACCGGTAGAGGGTCATGACTCCAGGTTCTTGGCGTTTTGAACAAAGAATTGGTCAAAATGTCCAGCAAAGAAAAGAAAGAATGAAGTAACAAAAAAATGAAAGCAGGGATTTATTGAAAATGAAAGTACACTCCCCAGTGTGGGAGCACACCCGAGCTGCAGCTCAAGAAGCCCAGATGTAGAATCTTCTTGGGTTCAAATACCCCCTATAGGTTTCCCATTGGCCGTTTCATGCTCACCTCATGTAACTGAAGCGGTAGCCTGCAATCAGTCTGATTGGTTGTGGAAAGCAGCCAACCAGAGGCTGAGGTGACGTTACAAAGGTCACACTCCTGTACAGACATCTGATTGGTTGCAAAAACTTTGTAACTTCACATCTGCAAAAAGCAACCAATCAGAGGCTGGGGTAAAGTTACAAAGTTGCAAGTGAAGACTCCACCAGCAATCAGTCTAATTTGTTGGGGACAGCCAATTTCCGGTCTGCAGTGCTCAGGAAAGGTCAAAGGGAGTAGCCTCTGGTCCTTTTGTTACCTAGGCATGGAAAGTTAGGGTTTTCCTTTCAATTTAGTTCTAGGAAGTTGGCATGAAATTAGCCTTAGGTTCCCTGACTCTAGACCCTATTGTCCTGCCTCATCTTTCTCCAAGATTGAGATGTGATCCCCATAAATCTTTATGGGAGGCAGAGGGACTGAAGGTCTTTCTTTTGTAACTGCTTCATGCTGATTTGGGGCGTAGTCCCTACCTGTTGGAGATCACGGAACTCTCACCCTGTTCTGTCTGGTGGAGGGAGGGTAGCTTTTTGATAGACAGGGGTGGTGTCTTCACCTGGAACTGGCTGGAACCTTTGTTGCGTGATCATCTGAAGCTTGGTGGTCTCTAGGTGAGAGGAAATGAAATTGATTAAAAGACTTAATGGGAGTTTTGGGAGTGGATGCCTATGCTGTTTGTTAGAGAAATTTGCTGGAGAAAAAACAAAACCTGGTCTGTTCTAGAATCTGTGTGTTTCCTTAAAGTCTTAGCACACATGACTCCATTTTGGCTTGGTTTGCTGGGGCCTAGTGCATGAATTTAGTCCAGAACAATGACCTCCCAGAATTTTGTTTAAAAAAACTCCCCCTTTTTGGTCAGGTTCTCACTTAGGTGAGAGTGCTTAAGCTCTGGAGTTTGAGGCCAGCCTGGGCAACATAACAAGAGTTGTCTCTACTAAAAATAAAACATATTAGTTGAGCGTGGTGGTGTGTGACTGTAGTCTCAGCTGCTTAGGAGGCTAAGGTGGGAGGATCACTTGAGCCCAGGAGATCAAGGCTGCAGTGAGCTGTGCTTGTGCTACTGCACTCCAACCTGGGCAACAGAGCAAGATCCTGTCTCTAAATAAATAAATAGTGAAAAATAACTTAGGTTTTTGGATTACTAAATTGGATACATTAGTGTAGCACACTTTATAGGAAACTCAAAGAAGATTGGCTTGAATGACTAGATTATTTTGAGTTAGAAATTTCTTTGAGATATTGAAGTGGAGACATCATACGGTTTTATAAGTAAATAAATGTAAATAAGTATGTTTATAGGTTAATTTTTTTTTTTTTTTTTTTGGAGACAGAGTTTTGCTCTTTTTTTTTTTTTTTTTTTTTTTTGTGAGACGGAGTCTCGCTCTGTCGCCCGGGCTGGAGTGCAGTGGCCGGATCTCGGCTCACTAGTTTTTTGTATTTTTTAGTAGAGACGGGGTTTCACCGTGTTAGCCAGGATGGTCTTGATCTCCTGACCTCGTGATCCGCCCGTCTCGGCCTCCCAAAGTGCTGGGATTACAGGCTTGAGCCACCGCGCCCGGCCAGAGTTTTGCTCTTGTCACCCAGGCTAGAGTGCAATGGTACGATCTCGGCTCACTGCAACCTCCGCCTCCTTGGTTCAAGCAATTCTGCCTCCTTGGCCTCCTGAGTAGCTGGGATTACAGGTGCCTGCCACCATGCCTGGCTAATTTTTTTTTTTTTTTTTTTTTTTTTTTTTTGAGACGGAGTCTCGCTCTGTCACCCAGGCTGGAGTGCTGTGGCCGGATCTCAGCTCACTGCAAGCTCCGCCTCCCGGGTTCCCGCCATTCTCCTGCCTCAGCCTCCCGAGTAGCCGGGACTACAGGCGCCCGCCACCTCGCCCGGCTAGTTTTTTTTTTGTATTTTTTAGTAGAAACGGGGTTTCACCGTGTTAGCCAGGATGGTCTCGATCTCCTGACCTCGTGATCCGCCCGTCTCGGCCTCCCAAAGTGCTGGGATTACAGGCTTGAGCCACCGCGCCCGGCCATTTTTTTTTTTTCCTTTTTGAGATGGAGTCTCACTCTGTCGCCCAGACTGGATTGCAGTGGCTCAATCTCAGCTCACTGCGACCTCTGACTCCCGGGTTCAAGTGATTCTCCTGCCTCAGCCTCCCGAGTAGCTAGGACTACAGGCATGTGCCACCACACCTGGCTAATTTTTGTATTTTTTAGTAGAGATGGGTGCCAAGACCAGCTCAGTTTCGGAGACCCTAACCCAGCGTTGCTAGAGGAATTAAAGACACACACACAGAAAAATTAAGAGTGTGGAGTGGGAAATCAGGGGGCTGACAGCCTTCAGAGCTGAGAGCCTGGAACAGTTTTACCCACGTATTTATTGACAGCAAACCAGTGATAAGCATTGTTTCTATAGATTATAGATTAATTAAAATGGGAAACAAAGGGATGGGCCAAAACAAAGGGATGGGCTGTGGCTAGATTTCTGCAGCAGGAACAAGTCCTTAAGGCACAGATCGCTCATGCTATTGTTTGTGGTTTAGGACCGCCTTAAGCAGTTTCCGCCCTGGGTGGGCCAGGTATTCCTTGCCCTCATTCTGGTAAACACACAACCTTCAGCATGGGCGCCATGGCCATCATGAACATGTCACAGTGCTGCAGAGATTTTGTTTATGGCCAGTTTTGGGGCCAGTTTATGGCCAGATTTGGGGACTTGTTCCTAACAGATGGGGTTTCACCATATTGGACAGGCTGGTCTCGAACTCCTGACCTTGTGATTCATCTGTCTTGGCCTCCTAAAGTGCTGGGATTACAGGCATGAGCCACTGTGCCTGGCCTGCCCGGCTAATTTTTGTATTTTTTTGTAGAGATGGGGTTTCACCATGTTGGCCAGGCTGGTCTTGAACGCCTAACCTCAGGTGATCCACCCACCTTGGCCTCCCAAAGTGCTGGGATTACAGGCGTGAGGCCCCCACACCTGGCCAAATTTTTTTTTCTTTTTCTTTCTTTCTTTCTTTTTTTTTTTTTTTTTAGAGAGAAACAGTCCTGCTCTGTCTCTCAGGTTGTAGCTTACTGTAGCCTTAAACTCCTGTGCTCAAGGGATCCTCCTGCCTCAGCCTCCTAAGTAGTTAGGACTGCAGGTGTTTACCTCCACACCTGGCTAATTTTTAAATTTTTTGTAGAGACTGTGTCTTGCTGCGTTGCCTAGGCTGGTCTTAAACTCCTGGGCTCAAGCAGTCCTCCTGTCTCGGCCTTCCTAAGTGTTGGGATTATAGGCATGAACCACTGACTCTCCATGGCCTTATCATGGTTATCTTTTTGAATTACTGGTAATGCAAGAGAAGGTAAGTAGAGTTTGAGTCTCAGTTACAGGGCTGATAAAAGAATGTAGCCGGGTGCTGTGGCTCACGCTTGTAATCCCAGCACTTTGGGAGGCTGAGGTGGGCGGATCATGAGGTCAGGAGTTCAAGACCAGCTTGCCCAACATGGTGAAACCCCATCTCTACTGAAAATACAAAAATTAGCGGATGTGGTGGCAGGCACCTGTAATCCCAGCTACTCAGGAGGCTGAGGCAGGAGAATCCCTTGAACCCGGGAGGTGAAAGTTGCAGTGAGCCAAGATCACGCCACTGCATTCCAGCCTGGGTGACAGAGCTAGACTCTGTCTTAGAAAAAAGAAGAAGAGAAAAAAGAATGTAAAAAGATTCGTCACTCTAGAAATCAACTAAGGCAGCTCTGTTAGCACTGCAGGACTTTTCCTTAGTTCAGCTAAAGACAGGGTTCTTGTCCGTCCCGTGGCCATGAAAATTTAGGCTTGCAGACAGTTTAAAGGGTGAGTGAAGCAGAGGATTTTATTGGGTGAAAACGGGAAATAGGGATACCCCGCAAGGCCGGAGTCTCCTGCTAGAGCACTTCCAGCCCTGCTGTTCAAATCTCAGGTTCTACACAGGAAGAGGAGGGGCCAGACTCCCCCCAGCTGCAAATGGCATGAACCTCTTGAGGCTAAGCTCCAGTGGGCAGGCTGGTTGTAGTTCCTCTGGGGACCCCCTCCCACCTGGCTGTCTCATTTCCCCTCTAATCTAACAGTTGTTAGATTAAGGACACGGAGAAAGACCGATCTTAACTGCTTCCTGCTGACAGAGGGGGCTGTTTTGGGGGAAACAGCAGTCAGAGCCCCCTAAGAGGCCTATTTAGGGGTTCCCAGCAGAAAGGGTCACCATCCGAGGCTCTGGTTGCATGACCATTTGGAGTTTGATGGCCTGAAGGCAAGAACAGACAAACCGGGTTATTAGAAAACATGCATCAAAACGAAACAAGGGGAGGGGTAAGGACAGCCGAAAAATTCTGAGGCCTTTTACCAATTTTCACAGGGAGAGGGAGGCCAAAAGCTTGACTGGTAAAGAAACTTTACCCTTTTGCTGGCATGTTGGGCTTTTGGGTTCCCTTCCTCTGAGCCCAATCCTAAGCCAACCAGTTTAAAGTTTGGGAAATTAACTCTTTCTAGTTCGGAAGATGCGTTTAAGGGGAGTGTCTTGTAGTGCAGAAACACAATTACCTATTAGTGAAGAGAGAACTGAGGAGAAAGGGGAAAAGGCGCTTTTTAAAGGAGTCCCAGAGGTTCAGGATGCATTTGAAAGGGGTACAGATTGAAGATGAATGGCTACCCATCTAGAAAGAGGGAAGCAGACCTTCCTGGTTCCCTTATTTTCCTAGCAGATACCCCGGATACATGAGGGTGAGAGGAAAGAGTGTCTTCTTTCAGTCTTCTGTCCGTGCATCCCTGAGTTCTGGCAACCTTGTCAGGTGCCACCATGAGTACCAAAGTGGCTTGCATCCATGAAGCAGGGGTGTCTAGACAATAGGAATTATTTGTCTCACCTATGTCTCTTTCCCACCTACTGTCAGTAGCCTTGGAGTTCCCTAGGCCTCATTTATGCCATGGATATTAATGTGGCCTTTATCTGTGAAACAGGAAACTTGGAGTTGGCTTAATCAGTAGGAGTCAGCCACGCTCACCTGTGATGTGCCTTTTAACCTCTGTTGTCATTTGCCTCTGCCTCAGATCCAGTTTTTTTTTTTTTCCTAGGGCTTTGACCCGAAATTTGGAATTGAGTCTGGGACAAAAATGTGTTTCAGGGGGTTGCATGGACTCCTTATCATAAGCCGAATGCTAAGGTCAAACTGTGGAACTGAGGCCTCCTGCAGTAAGGGAGAGGAAAAGATGTCTTGTGACACACCCAGATAACTGGTGGCGCTAGTTATGCTTGCTAGGATTTGGGTGCATGGTGCTTGGCTTTGGTTAGCTCCCTTGGTCTTACTTTCCCAAAAGGAAACCTGAGTGATGGGCATCCTGTGTATTCCCATCACCTGGAAGAATTTGAAGGATAATTGCTCAGAACTAGAATATTGGTCCAGATTTTTACGTTACCCATCTCTCTTGTTCTTTCTGAGGTGCAGCTGGAGATTGCTGGTTGGTTCACAGGAACAAGCAGGGTTAGTCTAAAATGTAGGTGAAAACTTAAAAACAACTAATGAGTTTCTAATTTAATGACAAATGTATGATAAATTGTAGAACATGATTTCTCTCTTTTCAGTTCTCATTTTTGTTAAAAAATCATGATAGGACTGAGTGGTTTGCAAAATCCCTTAGTCCTATACTTGACCTGATGATTTGCCTAAAGTGTAGCAAGAATAATTATGTCTACATAGGCCTTTTAGGTTGGCCTATGGAACTCTATTCCCCAAAGAATCTCAGATAAGACCTTGAAACATCTATGAGTTGGGGGATCCTCTCCTCTTAAGGTCCCAAGATAAACTTGGAGCTCCTAGAATACACACAGATAGGCCGGGTGCGGTGGCTCATGCCTATAATCCCAGCACTTTGGGGGGCCGAGGTGGGTGGATCACCTGAGGTCAGGAGTTCAAGACCAGCTTGGCCAATGTGATAAAACCCCATCTGTACTAAAAATACAAAAAAAATTAGCTGGGTATGGTGGCTGGTGCCTGTAATCCCAGCTACTTGGGAGGCTGAGGCAAGAGAATCGGTTGAACCCGGGAGGCAGAGGTTGCGTTGAACTGGGATTGAGCCATTGCACTCCAGCCTGGGCAACAAGAGCCTCAAAAATAGGTAAAAAATTTTTGGCCGGGCACGGTGGCTCACACCTGTAACCCCAGCACTTTGGGAGGCAGAGATGGGCGGATCGATCACAAGGTCAGGAGATTGAGACCATCCTGGCTAACACGGTGAAACCCTGTCTCTACTAAAAATACAAAAAAATTAGCCGGGCGTAGTGGCGAGTGCCTGTAGTTCCAGCTACTCGGGAGGCTGAGGCAGGAGAATGGCGTGAACCCGGGAGGCGGAGCTTGCAGTGAGCCGAGATCCGGCCACTGCACTCCAGCCTGGGCGTCTGAGCAAGACTCCGTCTCAAAAAAAAAAAAAAATTTAAATTTAAAAAATCAAAAAATTAAAGAATACTCACAGATAGTTTCCAAATTTTAGAGGCACCAGGCAGAGAGAAACATACATGCTCCAAATTTTTGTTTATAGGAGTATACCTTACTCAATTATTAAAGGCCATAAATAGTTCAAAATGAGTTTCCTTGACTCTGAAAAACAAAACAAGGATCAGCAATATTCCAACCAAAAGTCAAAAAGGTTGCTTCAGCTTTCTGAGTTCAGTCCATTTCCTTAACTCTTGTTTTGCTTGATACTTGTAAACATTTCAGCTCTTCCATGAGTCCTGTTCATTTTCCTTTATTAAAATGTTACAGTCTCCAAAGTTGTCTGAAGTCTGTATTTGAGAGCACCTATTAAAGTCTTACAGCCTATTATAAACCATCTTCTGAACAGGATTAAAACAAGACAACAATCGTCTGTGAATAGCCAAGTGGTCAGAAACACAGTTGGCAAAGAAGTTTGGTTATCTCCATAGTTTACAATAACTTAACCTTAATTTTGATTGATAGCATATACTGGGACATTAGAATTTTAGAAATCCCATAAAATTTTGGAACATACATCAGCATTGTTTACTAAGATATAACCTAAAGAAGATTGAAGGTCATTTTGGCAATTCTATGTACCTAAACGCGTCACATAATCCTGTTTGCCTTTCTTTTCTAGACACTTCAGGGGCCCTCTGAAGTATCTGAAAAGCCAGATGCCAGGGAAGACAATTTTGAAACTGAAGTTTGTTTTTGGGAAGGCTGCTAAATGTACACACTTGATATTATGAAATAAAATTTGAGATTACCATAAGTTTTGCCAAAATGATGACTCAAAAATTTTAAAGAAAAAAAAAAACTTTTTTTTTTTTTTTTTGATATGGAGTCTGGCACTGTTGCCCGGGCTGGAGTGCAGTGGTGTGATCTTGGCTCTGCAAACTCCGCCTCCCGGGTTCAAGTGATTCTCCTGTCTCAGCCACCCGAGTAGCTGGGATTACAGGCACCTGCCACAATGCCTGGCTAATTTTTTTGTATTTTTAGTAGAGATGTGGTTTCACTATGTTTTCCAGGCTGGTCTTGAACTCCTCATCTTGTGATCTGCCCGCCTTGGCCTCCCAAAGTGCTGGGATTACAGGCGTGAGCCACCATGCCTGGCCCAAAAAACCTTCTATAATGCTTTACAAATTTTGCCAAAGAGCAGATTAGCACCTTAGGAAAACCTTGTGCTTTTATTTCAGTGCTCAATTTACAGAAAAACCATATAATACCCTCTTTTGAATTTCATCACTATGTACACACAGATAATCTCTTTTCCAAGATTTTTACAATTCTTCCACCACTTCTTTGAACCTTCACCTTTTTCCTAATTTAACTCAATTCTGTAACTCTAGGCAAAAGTTTACATTTCCATGCGTTCTCATAACCTTTTACTAAAAACCACATTTCACTGTTCTTACTCACCTTCCATGTAAATCTATTTCTGGTAGTTTCAGTTAACTCCTAGCAATTTTTAACTTTAAGGTAAAACTTGGTGAGTTGCTTTAAATGTGTGCTAACTGCAGCCAAGGTTTGCTCTCTTACTTAAGGGCATGGTTGATTCCATGTGTCCCCAGGCCTTAACAGTTGTGAAGCAGGCAAGACAGACAGTTTATAATCTCAAAACACTTAGGAAACTTTGGATTTGACCTGCATTTTACCATAGTCTTCAGGGCTATTTTCCTTTTTCTTTTTTTTTTTTCCTTTTCTTTTTGTTTTTTGAGATGGAATCTTGCTCTGTTGCCAGGCAGGAGTGCAGTGGCACAATCTCGGCTCATTGCAACCTCTGCCTCCCAGGTTCCTGTGATTCTCCTGCCTCGGCCACCCGAGTAGCTGGACTACAGGTGCGTGCCACCACGCCCAGCTAATTTTTGTATTTTTAGTAGAGATGGGTTTTCACCATGTTGGCCAGGATGGTCTCGATCTCTTGACCTCATGATCTGCCCACCCCGGCCTCCCAAAGTGTTGAGATTACAGGCGTGAGCCACTGCGCCTGGCCAGCTGTTTTTATTTCTTGAAGATTAAAGTCACATGAACTGAAAAGTACCACAGCATTTATTTTGCCTTAAAAAAATATTAGAGCCAAGCCTTTGTCTTTCTTTAGTCCAAATTAATTAGAGCTCTTTTTACAGGCATCACACGCAGTACACACACAGAGAAGTGGAAGAAAACCCATTTGCTGGGTTGGGGCCCTTTAAGAGACAGGGCTGCTAGGAAAACATGCAGATGTCAAACCAGAAAGAAACATTCCCTAAGGCAGGATTGCTAAACAAAGACTTGCCTGGGAGTTAGAAGCCATGCCCTTAGGATGTTGGGAGGCTTGTAGCAGGAACCATACAGACATGCAAAGCACACCAGATTGGCCGCGGCCCAAGACTAGCCCCACAAATCCTTTTTCACAATTAAAGCTTTACAGAAAATATAAACTGATAGCTGGGGGACCTGGCCTACTAAAGGGAAAAAGATATTTTAAAGGTTAACCTGTTGATGGGTTAGAGAAGGGGAAAGAAAAGAAACAGTTTAAAAATGCCTGGGGAAGAACTTCTTTGAATTTTTCTTTTTTCTTTTTCTTTTTCTTTTCTTTTCTTTTTTTTTTTTTTTTTTTTTGAGACGGAGTCTTGCCCAGGCTGGAGTGCAGTGGCAGGATCTCGGCTCACCACAACTTCGCCTCCCGGGTTCAAGTGATTCTCCTTCCTCAGCCTCCTAAGTAGCTGGGACTACAGGTGTGGGCCACCATGCCCTGCTAATTTTTGTATTTTTAGTAGAGACGGGGTTTCACTATGTTGGCCAGGCTGGTCTCGGACTCCTGACCTCTATTCTTATGCAAGTGGTTCCTTCACCAGGGAGAAAAGTTTAATTTCTGTCTCACAGAGTTGAAACCCCTTGGCTGGGTAAGGGGAAGGCTGCCCTGATGTGTCTGGGAACCAGTCTATTGGCTGTTCCCAGCCAATAGATAGGCTGTGTGGGACCCTTGGGCCATGCGTCCCAGTCCTGACATGGAGGGGAGAGTGGCTGGGATCTGCTGCTCCCCAGTCCCTCCTGAAAAAGTAGCAAAAGATGATGAAAAGGCCCCCGACCCCCAGGAGCGACGGGGTGGGGGTGCAGTTTCCCATAAACTCAGAAGTCTGAGGATGAAAAGGCTTAGAAACCACAGCTAGAGGTTTTGAGTTCCCATTTACTCACTTTTCTCAAGCCCCATGCTGGGCGCCAAAAAGTTGCAGGACTTTTCCTTAATTCAGCTAAAGACGGGATTCTTGTCCGTCCCATGACCAGGAAAATGTAGGCTCCCAGATGGTTTAAAGGTGAGTAAAGCAGGGTTTTATTGGATGAAAAGGGAATAAAAGGGGAAACAAGGATATTCTGCAAGGCCAGAGTCCCTTGCTAGAGTGCTTCTCACCCAACTGTTTGAATCTCAGCCTCCACACAGGAAGAGCAGGGGCCAGGCTCCTCTGTGCTGTAACAGGTGTGAACTTCATGAGGCTCCACTTCAGTGGGCAGGCTGGTTGGAGTTTATCCAGGGACCCCTCCCACCTGACTGTCTCATTAGGACAGTTCTCCTTTGGAGATGACAGAACCAAAATACACCCTGGGAAAAGATCAGTAAAAAGAGGTCAAAAAGGGCAAATCTAAGTTTAACATAACAATTTAAAAGCAATATATTTTGAATATTGGATTAAATATTTGCTTCCTTTTGGTAATAATTTTTTTTTTAACTTTTTTATTGAGATGGTGTCACTGTCACCCAGGCTGGAGTATGTTGGCACAATCTTGGCTCACTGCAACCTCTGCCTCTTGGGTTCAAGCGATTCTTGTGCTTCAGCCTCCTGAATAGCTGGGACTACAGGTGCACACCACCACGTCTGGCTAATTTTTGTATTTTTAGTAGAGATGGGGTTTCGCCATGTTGGCCAGGCTTGTCTCACCCTCCTGACCTCAAGTGATCTGCCTGCTTTGGCCTCCCAAAGTGCTGGGATTATAGGCATGAGCCACCACTCCTGACTGCTTTTGGTGATGATTCTTGCCTTACCTAAACTATAGTTAACCAAGTTGTTGCACATGTACAATGAGAATAGTTATACCAGAAGGGAAATTTTTTTTTTCTTTATTTCACCCATCATATTCATTTTATGTTGCACTGATAAGTTACTGTATTATATTATTTTATATATGTGAGTATCTTGGGTATTTTAACTATTCCCTTTAAATTTTCTTGAAAATCAGAAGTGGCGTGACTAAGATTTGTTTTTCTTTTTTTCTTTCTTTTTTTTCTTTTTTCTTTTTGAGAGAGTGTCTCTGTCACCAGGCTGGAGTGCAGTGGCATGATCTTGGCTCACTGTAATCTCCCCCTCCCAGGTTCAAGTGATTCTCATATCTCAGCCACTGGAATAGCTCCCACCATGGCCAGCTAATTTTTTTTTTTTTTTTTTTTTTTGGTATTTTTTCATAGAGACAGAGGTGCACCATGTTGTCCAGGCTGGTCTCAAACTCCTGTCCTCAAGTGATCCTCCTTCCTTGGCTTCCCAGAGTGCTGGGATTACAGACATTAGCCACTGCCCCCAGCTGGTTACTAGATTTTGATTATTGAGCTTAGTTCAGTAGTTTCATTTATCAGAAAATATGTTGAAGTTTGAATATGTTGAAAATATGAATACTTCTTGAAAGTACTGCTATGGAACTAATAACACCAAGCTTTTGATGTAGATTTTATAAGTTCTAGGTATTTGTAATACTGGTATTTGTGTTACTGATACTTTTTAATTTTCTGGAAAAAACAGTTTTAAAAGTACTTCATATATGACTAGAACATAAGGAAGATTAAAACCATACCTGATTTTACCACCTAGAGATCATCAGTGTTTTGGCATATTTCCTTTATTATTGCTTCTCTGCATTTTTACTGTATAGGCAGTATATAGTATAGTAGTTAAGAAGGGATTTTCTAGGATGAAACCTCTTGGGTTCAGATTTCTGTTCCACCACTTATTAGGCTGTGTAATCTTAACAGATTGCTTGATGTCTCTGAATCTTGAGTTTCACATCTATAAATTGGGGATAATAAAAGTAGATATTGTTGTTCCCTGTATGCCAGGTACCTTGCTAAGTATACTATGTGTAAAATCTTACTCCTCCTGACATCTTTACTTAAGAAGTACTTAAAAGTGCCTTTAAGAGGATCAAATAAAATGTAACTTACTTGGTATAGGAGTTTTATATAATTCCTTTTTTTTTTTTTTTTGAGATGGAGTTTTGCTCTATTGCCAGGCTGGAGTGCAGTGGCACAGTCTTGGCTTGCTGCAACCTTTACCTCCCAGGTTGAAGCCATTCTCCTGCCTCACCCTCCCAAGTAGCTGGGATTACAGGCATGCACCACCACACCCACCTTGCTTGCTTGCTTGCTTATTTATTTATTTATGAGATGGAGTCCCCCTCTGTCTCCCAGGCTGGAGTACACTGGTGAGACCTTGGCTCACTACAACCTCCACCTCCCAGGTTCAAGCAATTATCCTGCCTCAGCCTCCCAAGTAGCTGGGACTACAGGCGCCTGCCACCACACCTGGCTAATTTTTGTATTTTTAGTAGAGACAGGGTCACACCATGTTGGCCAGGCTGGTCTCGAGCTCCTGACGTGATCCGCCCGCCTTGGCCTCCCAAAGTGCTGGTATTACAGGTTTGAGCCACTGTGCCCGGCCTAAGTTTTGCATTTTTAGTAGAGATGGGGTTTCATCATGTTGACCAGGCTGGTCTTGAACTCCTGACATCAAGTGATCTGCCTGCCTCAGCCTCTCAAAGTGTTGGAATTACAGGCCTGAGCCACTGCGCTGGCCTGTGTATTTCTTAACATTGGTTTTATAGAGTATATTTAACCTATTATTAAAACTTGTTTCTGATTAAACTCATTAGTCCATGTCTGATTAATTTTGGCGTATAATATAAGATACAATAATCTAACTTGGCTTTTTGAAGTAGAAAACCTGGAAATGGGAAATAAGTTTTGCATTCTGTTTCAATTCTGATAAAATGAAGGAGTACTTATGCCTTTGGAACTGCCTTATATTCTTTTTTTTTTTTTTTTTTTTTTTTTTTTGAGATGGAGTCTCACTCTGTCACCCGGACTTTAGTGCAGTGGTATGATCTCGGCTCACTGCAACCTCTGCTTCCCAGGTTCAAGTGATTCTTCTGCCTCAGCCTCCCAAGTAGCTGGGATTACAGGCGCCCACCACTACGCCCAGCTGATTTTTTGTATTTTTATCAGAGATGGAGTTTCACCATGTTGGCCAGGCTGGTCTTGGCCTCCTGACCTTGTGATTCGCCCGCCTCAGCCTTCCAAAGGGCTGGGATTACAGGTGTGAGCCAGCATGCCCGGCCGTAACTGTCTTTATATTCTATGGGGAAAATGGTGTGGTGGATTAGCAATGTCTTTCTTCCACAGGTATAGGGTGATGGTATTGAGAAGACTGTTACAAAACATTCATATGTATAATCCCAAATTTAAACATTGTTTCAATATTACATTTTTAAAATTTATTATTTTTATTTTTCGAATGTTCCAGTATTACTTTTTGAATATTCTGTTGAAAATACCATTTAAAAAAAAAAAAAAGAAAATACCATTTTTATATGAATTCAAAGTAAAATTGGTTTGTGGATTTTTCTTTTTCTGTTCTGTTTACTATTAGAATTATGTGAGCATCAAAACAAATTTAAAAGTTTCTTTTCTGCTTTGAAGTTTGCAAATACCTATAAAACTATCAGGTTCTGGCTGGGTGCAGTGACTCATGCCTGTAATCCCAGCAGCACCTTGGGAGGTTGAGGCAGGCAGATCGCGTGAGCACAGAAGTTCGAGAATAGTGTGGGCAACATGGTAAAACCCATTGTCAAAAATACAAAAATCAGCTGGGCGTGGTGGCACATGCCTGTAGTCTCAGCTACTTGGGAGGGTGAGGTGGGAAGATCCCTTGAGCCCAGAGCTCAGGAGGTCAAGGCTGCATTGAGATCGAGGCACTACATTTCAGCCTGCGTAACAGAGTAAGGAGACCTTGTCTCAGAACAAACAAATAAAGCTATCAGATTCTAAAACATGATTAGAAGTTGTTACTCTTTCTAATTACTGTCTAACAAGAGATAACATTCCCACCTCTTGAGTGAGTTTTAGTAATTATTTAGTCTACTGTTGTTGGGCTTTAGTAATTAGTCTACTGTTTAGAACTTTCCAACTTTTTATTTTGAAAAATGTAAAACTTACCGAAAAGTTGCAAGTCTAGTAAAATGAATAGCCATTATACCTTCATGAAAGCTTACCAATCCATTAACTTATTGCTCTGTAACATGTGTTGCTATGCTACATAGGCACTTTTTTTCCCTGAACCATTTGAATTAGTTGCAGAATCATGACCCTAAATACTTCAGTATGTATTGCCCAAGAATATTTTCCTGCTAAGCACAATATAATCGTGATAGGAAATTTAGCAGCAATATAGTATTCCTATCAAATATACAGTGTTAGATTTTCTCTAATGTGTTTTTTTTTTTTTTTTTGAGACGGAGTCTCACTCTGTTGCCCAGGCCGGAGTGCAGTGGGGTGATCTCGGCTCACTGCAACCTCTGCCTCCCGGGTTCAAGCAATTCTCCTGCCCCAACCTCCTGAGTAGCTGGGATTACAGGTGCGCGCCACCATGCCTGGCTAATGTTTTTGTATTTTACTAGTAGAGACAGTTTCACCATGTTGGTCAGGCTGGTCTTGAGCTCCTGACCTTGTGATCTGCCCGCCTCAGCCTCCCAAAGTGCTGGGATTACAGGCGTGAGCCACCGCGCCCAGCCAATAATGCCTTTTAAAGCTGGAATTTTTTTTACCCAATCTGGGATTCAGTCAAAGGCCATACATTGCATATTGTTGCCATGTCTCTTTAGTCTCCTCCAGAACAGTTCCCTATGTATTTTTTGTCTTTAATGACGTTTTCAAGAGTCCAGGCCAGTTGTTTTATAGAATTTCTGTTTTGACAGAAAATCCTTCTTGTTAGATTTGTTAGTGTGGAGTTATAGATATCTAAATAGTCCATAATTACAGGGCAAGGACTACAAATCTGTAGTCCCAGCTCCTTAGGCGGCTGAGGCAGGAGAATCTCTTGAGCCCCAAGAGTTTGAATCCAGCCAGGGCAATGTAGTGAGAAAGACTCTGTCTCTTTAAAAAAAATTGTTTTTTAAAAGATAGTCTGTAATATGATAGTGGGTAGTTATAGGTATCTAATTTGACAGTCCTGCTTCCCCTCGTCATCCTCAGCTTAAAAGTAATATTTTAGGAGAATGTCTTCCAGTGTATGCATGGAATTTTAAAAAAAGAACAAAAATCTTTCTACTTTGCAAAGTTGTAACACTTAGATTTTGAACTGTGATATTAAACTTAAAAAATTACTGCTTCACCCCTGTCTTGCGTTTACCTTTCTGACACTTGAGAATAGTCACAACTCATTTTTTTAACTTGCATTTTTTTTTTTTTGAGACGGAGTCTCGCTCTGTCGCCCAGGCTGGAGTGCAGTGGCGTGATCTTGGCTAACCGAAACCTCCGCCTCCCCGGTTCACACCATTCTCCTGCCTCAGCCTCCCGAGTAGCTGGGACTACAGGCTCCTGCCACCATGCCTGGCTAATTTTTTTGTATTTTTAGTAGAGACGGGGTTTCACCGTGTTAGCCAGGGTGATCTCGATCTCCTGACCTGGTGATCCGCCTGCCTCGGCCTCCCAAAGTGCTGGGATTACAGGCGTGAGCCACCGCGCCCGGCCTTAACTTGCATTTTAAAAATTCACACAAGCAATGTTAATTGTAAGCAAAATAAACTAGAAAATTCTGATAAGGAAAATGACGAAAATAAGTCTTATATAAGTCCTAGCACTCACATAGAAAAACTGTTAACATTTTGGGTCAATACTCTTTCAAACTTGAAGGAATGTAAGTGCTTGTGAGAGAGACATTACAAGAATTTTTGTATTGTAACTCTGTGTTGTAGTTTGCTCTACAACCCCCCAAAAGTGGCTACAGTATTAAACAGTGAAAGCAGGGAGAAGTAGAGGTACCATATGAGCTTATTAAAAGGAAACGGCTGGAAGGAGAGGCTCTTGTCTTATCAGTCAGTATTTAGATACTTATTATATACTGTAAATAATTCTTAATGGTTATATCAATTACTTTTTTTTCTTTTTCTTTTTCTTTTTTTGTGACAGAGTTTGCTCTTTCGCCCAGGCTGGAGTGCAGTGGTGCGATCTCAGTTTACTGCAGGCTCTGCCTCCGGGGTTCAAGCAATTCTCCTGCCTCAGCCTCCTGAGTAGCTGGGTTTATAGGTGTGCGCCACCACGCCCTGCTAATTTTAAAATTTTTAGTAAAGATGAGGTTTCACCATGTTGATCAGGAACTCCTGACCTCAGGTGATCCAGCCGCCTCCGTCTCCTAGTGCTGGGATTACAGGCGTGAGCCACCAGCCCAGCCTGTTGAGTGTTTTTATTATGAAAGTGTATTGCATTTTATCAAATGCCTTTTCTGTATTTATTGATTTGATTGTGGGTTTTTCCCCTTCATTTTGATAAAGTGATATGTTACATTGATTTCTTTTCATATGTTGAATCACCCTTGGATTCCTAGAATAAGTGCCACTTGCTCATAGTGTATAATCCTTTTAACATGCTGCTGGATTCAGGTATTTTTGTTGAGGATTTTTGAGTCTATATTCATAAGGGGTATTTGGTCTGTAATTTTTTTCTTCTTGTGATATCTTTGTCTGGCTTTGTATCAAGGCACTACTGGCCCATAAAATGAGTTAATTCTTTAAATATTTGGTGGAAGTCTGGCTTGGTGGTACATGCCTGTAGTCCCAGACTTGGGAGGCTGAGGCTAGAGGATCACTTGAGCCCATGAGTTCGAGTCCAATCTGGGCAACATAGCGAGACCCCCATCTCTTTAAAAAAATTGTAGACGCCATGAGTGAAGCCATCTAGTTCCAGGCTGTTTCCTCTGACAGTTTTCTGATTACTGCTTTATCAATGTTTTTACTTGTTGAAATTAGATGTAGGTCAATTTAGTCTGTTGAAATGTTCTGTTTTCTTGAGTTAGTTTTGGTAGTTTTTGTGATTTTAGGAATTTGACCATTTCATCTAGATTACCTAATGTTTGTTCATATTATTCTCATATCCTTTTTATTTCTGTAAGTTTGGTAGTAACATCTCTGCTTTGGCCAGACACGGTGGCTCCCACCTGTAATTCCAGCACTTTGGAGGCTAGGGCAGGCGGATCACGAGGTCAAGAATCTAGACCATCCTGGCTAACATAGTGAAACCTCGTCTCTACTAAAAATACAAATACTAGCTGGGCGTGGTGGTGCATGCGTGTAGTCCCAGCCACTCAGGAGGCTGAGGCAGGAGAATTGCTTGAACCCGGGGGGCGGAGGTTGCTGTGAGCCGAGGTTGCAGTGAGCTGAGGTTGTGCCACTGCACTCCAGCTTGGTGACAGAGCAAGACTCCATCTCAAAAAAACCCCCAAAAAATGAACAAAAAAACCCAAATCTCTGCTTTCATTACTGATTTTAGTAATTTGAGTCTTCTATCCTTTTGTTCTTTTCTGTTTGGTTAATAGGTTTGTCTATTTTGTTTCAAGAGCCAACTTCTTGAAAGTTGGCTTTGTTGATTTTTCTGGTTTTTTTTTTTTGAGACAGGGTCATCCAGGTTGGAATGCAGTGGTACAATCATGGTTCACTACAGACTCAACCTCCCTGGCTCAAGCGATCCTCTCACCTCAGCTTCCTCCCAAGTAGCTGGGACAACAGGCATGTGCCACCACACCCAACTAATTTTCACATTTTTTTGTAGAGATGGGGTCTCCCTAGTTTGCTTAGGCTGGTCTTGGACTCCTAGGCTCAAGTTGTTTTCCCACCTGGACCTGCCAAAGTGCTCGGATTACAGATCTCACCACTTACTGAGCCACTGTGTCCAGCCACTTTTTCTCTTTTTATGGTTTATTTTTTTCTGTTTTTTAAATATTTTCTATTTCACTTACCACTGTTCTGCTAGCATATTTTTGTAAGTTTACTGGCCATTTGTAATCTTATTCTTTGAATTGCCTATTTATGGAACCTGTTTTTTGTTATTGTTTTTGTAGAATGCTTTATGTATTGTGGCATGTGTTAACAGCACCAGGACCTCTGAACGATGCTGAATAATAAAGGTTTCTTTTTGGCTGTAATAGAAATATATTTCACCATTAAATAGGATAGTATGGTTAAGAAAGTTTCTTCATCTTTCTAGTTTACTAGGAGTAAGTAATTGTGATGTATAAGTTTCCTAAAAAAATATAGTGGTATATCCGTACAATAGGATACTACTTAGCAATAAAAATGCTCACAACAGGCCTGGCATGGTGGCTCATGCCTCTAATCAAGCACTCAGGCAGGCTGAGGCTGGCAGATAACTTGCGCCCAGGAGTTTGAGACCAGCCTGGCCAACATGGTGAAACCCAATCTCTACTAAAAATACAAATGTGTAGGTAAGCCTGATTTGTCCTATAATCTCAAACTTCTTGCTGATATTTCTCAGTCTTATTTATCATTTCAGTTATTGGTATAATTACATATGTATGTGTGTGTGTGTGTCTGTTGAGGGAGGATATAGTAGATAGTATAATCTCTATGAATTCGGTGTAAAGAAGCAATTTTCTTTCTCCAGAGGACTGCACATTTTACTAAATTGGCTGTTTTCTAAGCCTGAACCCTTTGACTAACAGATGTAGGGAAAAGGGCTTTATAATATTAAATCAATTGCTTAGGACCAACAATGTCCTTTTTTTGTGAAAATCTGAAGGTTCTTAAAAGATGGAATACTATGACATTATCCTTGTTGATTCAAGGAGCATTCCTCAAGTAATACTGAATGTGCTGTAATTATCAGTACCTTCCCATCTTCTTTTTGTTGCTCTTGAATGATGTTATTGTCAATTATTTGACTATGTTTTGCAAATTTGGAACAGTTACTTATCTGAAAATCCTACTTTGGTCTGAGATTTTAAAATAAATTATATTGGATTTTATTCTTGTTTTATCAGCTTTCTTGGAGATGTGTGGGTTTATGATTGGATAAAGTGATACCACCCACAAAAATTATGTATGCCTTTCACATTTTCAAGTGTAAATAGCCTAATAAGTGCTAGGCTTCTCTGGTCTACTTTTGTGGAACCAGGAATAAATTAGATCTCATTGGCTGTTGATGTGATTGTTAGTTTCTTTTTATTGTTCGCTTTATTAGGAAGCATAATGGTAAATTACTTTAATGATATTTTCCTCTAAGAACAGATTAGATAATTTAAAAAATGTAATCTAATAGACTTTTTAAAGAAAATTGTATATGCTGTTTCATAGTACCTTTAAAAAACTTGTTACAAATATTTATATTTAAAACCTGATCTAGGCTGGGCGCGGTGGCTCACACCTGTAATCCCAGCACTTTGGGAGGCCGAAGCGGGCAGATTACCTGAGGTCAGGAGTTCGAGACTAGCCTGGCCAACATGGTGAAACCCCGTGTCTACTAAAAATACAAAAATTAGCTGGGCATAGTGGCACACACCTGTAATCCCAGCTACGTGGGAGGCTGAGGCAGGAGAATTGCTTGAGCTCTGGAGACAGAGGTTGCAGTGAGCCGAGATGGCGCCACTGCACTCTAGCCTGGCCGACAGAGTGAGACTGTCTTCAAAAAAAAAAAGTCTGATCTATGGTTTATCCACTTATATTAGTCCTACATTTTGTTTGGGTATTTATGTATGTGTATTTAGCAGACTAGAATAATTATGAAGTCTAGGATTGCTGTGAAAGCTCCTTGCTGCTGTTTCTTTCCTGTAGTTTTTTCATGACAGCTATTAAAAATGAAAAGACCTTTCTTTGTTAGTTTACATTGACGGCTCTGTTATAGCAATATTCTGAGTAGGTACAGGGCAACCAGGATGGTGCTAATTTTTATAATGTACTTTTAGGAACTTTAGTGTGTATGGAAAAGAAGCAGGTATGCACTGGATGCTGTTAACTCTAGTTTAACAATATAATGATGTATTTCAGAGTTGTCTTTTGAGGGTTCTCGTGTACTTATGTATTTTATTTTTTACTTTTTCCTGTCTTCTAACAATCAGACAATATACATAGGTGTTATTGGATCTTCAGGTAATGTGAGTTCTTCACCTTTATTCTTTTTAAACAGTTATTTTGGCTACTTTGGAGCTTTTGCCTTTTCATATACAGGCTAGAATCAGTTTGTTGATATCTACAGAAAATCCTGTTGGACTTTTGAGATTGTGTTGAATCTATGAATCATTGAATTTTTGGATCAGTTAGAAGAGAATTACCTCATAACAGTATTGAGTCATTCAGTCTATGAATACATGTCTCCATTTAATTAGGTTGACGTTTATTTCTTTCACCAGATTTTTATTGTTTTTGCTGTATAAATTCTACCCACATATTATTAGACTTACGTTTACTCATTTTTTTTCCCATTGCTATTTTGTACATTTTTGGGATTTTCTGTGTACACAATAATATTGTCAGTAAGTAGAGACAGTTTTCTTTTTTTCTATTACGTATGCCTTTTAGTTCTTTTTCTTTCCTTATAACACTGACTAGAACTTCTAGTACAGCGTTGATTAGGGGTGATTAGAGTGGATATCATTACCTTCTTTTTTAATTTAGTTTTTACTTTTAATTTTTGTGGGTACATAGTAGGTTTATATATTTATGGGGTACATGAGATGTTTTGAAACAAGCATGCAATGCAAAATAAGCACATACGAAGAATGGGGTATCCATCCCCAAAAGTGCTTATCCTTTGAGTTGCAAACAATCCAGTTATACTCTTTAAGTTTTAAAAAAATGTACAAATATGGAACACTTTACAAATTTGCGTGTCATCCTTGTGCAGGGGCCATGCTAATCTTCTTGTTCCAATTTTAGTATATGTGCTGCCCAAGCAAGCACCCTTTGTGTTATTTCTAATCTTTAGAGAAAAGCTTTCAGTCTTCAAGCATTAAGTATGATGTTAGCAGCAGGTTTTTTGTAGATACCTTTAATAGGTTAAGGATGTTTCTTTCTATTCCTATTTTGAGTGTTTTAGCATGAATGGATGTTGTCAGTTTGATTTTCTGCCTCTGTTTATATTTCTTCTTTAGTATGTCTAGAATCGAGTATGACAATGATTTTCTGATGCTAAACCAGTCTTGCATTTCTAGATAAATCCTGCTTGATTGTGCTGTGGTGTCATTTTTATATATTGCTGAATTTAATCTCATTTTGTTGATGATATTTTGCTTTTATGTTGATGACTTTTGCTTTTATATTGGTCAGAAATCTTCAGTTTTTGTCAGTTTTCTGAAGCCATCAATGTCATGATGTTTTCATAAAATGAATTGAAGAATTTATGTAGAATTGGTATTATTTTTTTCTTTAATATTTAATGGAATTTGATAGTGAAACTGTCTAGGCCTGTAGTTTTCTTTCATATACATATGACTAATCAGGTTACTTTCTTGAGTGACTTTTTGGTAGTTTTTATCTGTCAGAATAATTTGTCCATTTCATTTGTGTTGTCAGATTTAGGAGCTTAAAGCTGTTCATTGTATTTCCTCATCTTTTTGATGTGTATAGGGTCTGTAGTGATACACTCTCTTTTGTTTGCATTATTGGTAATTTATATCTGCTTGTTTTCCTTTGTTAGTTTGGCTAGAAGCCTTTTCGTCTTACTAACTTCCTCTGCTTCCTCCGAAATAACCAATTTTTGACTTAAATTTTTTTCTCTATTGGCCTTTTGTTTTCTATTTCACTGATTTCTGTTCTGTTCTTTAGTATTTCCTTCCTTATATTTACTTTTGGTTTAACTTGCTTTTTTCTTTCTCTCTCTCTCTCTCTCTCTATATATATATATATATATTTTTTTTTTTTTTTGAGACGGAGCCTTGCACTGTTGCCCGGGCTAGAGTGCAGTGGCGCGATCTTGGCTCACTGCAACTCCCGCCTCCCGGGTTCAAGCCATTCTCCTGCCTCAGCCTCCCGAGTACCTGGGATTACGGGTGCCCGCCACCACCCCCAGCTAATTTTTTTGTATTTTTAGTAGAGATGGGGTTTCACCATGTTAGCCAGGCTGGTCTCGAACTCCTGACCTCGTGATTTGCCCACCTCGGCCTCCCAATGTGCCGGGATTACAGACGTGAGCCACCGTGCCTGGCCTCTATATTCTTAAGATAGAAGCTTAGATTATTGATTTGAGTCCTTGTTTTTTCCAATATAGCAGTTAGTACTATAAATTTCCCTCTAAGCACTGCTTTAACTGTATCCTACACATTTTATGCTGTATTTTTTTTTTAATTATGTTTTTTTAAACGGAGTCTCACTCTGTCGCCCAGGCTGGAGTGCAGTGGGGCGATCTCAGCTCACTGCAAACTCTGCCTCTGGGGTTCACACCATTCTTCTCCCTCAGCCTACCGAGTAGCTGGGGCTACAGGTGTGCGCTACCACGTCTGGCTAATTTTTTAGTAGAGACAGGGTTTCACCGTGTTAGCCAGGATGGTCTCGATCTCCTGACCTCGTGATCCGCCTGCCTTGGCCTTCCAAAGTGCTGGGATTACAGGTGTGAGCCACCACACCCGGCCTGTATTTTAGTTTTTATTCAGTTCATAATCTTTTTCTAATTTTCCTCAAAACTCCATTACTGACTCATGAGTTAGTTAGAAGTATGTCATTCACTTTCCACATGCAGTCATGCACCATGTAATGATGTTTTCAGTCAAAAATGGACCACACATAAAACCATGCTCCCGTAAAATTATAGTAACTGTATTTTTACTGTACTTTTTTTTTTTTTTTGAGATGGAGCTGTGCTCTTGTTGCCCAGACTGGAGTGCAATGGCACGACCTCAGCTCACTGCAACCTCCGCCTCCCAGGTTCAAGTGATTCTCCTGCCTCAGCCTCCTGAGTAGCTGGGATTACAGGCGTGTACCACTATGTCAGTCTAATTTTTAGTATTTTTAGTAGAGGCAAAATTTCACCATGTTGGCCAGGCTAGTCTCGAACTCCTGACTATGGATAATCCACCCGCCTTAGCCTCCCAAAGTGCTGGGATTACAGGAGTGAGCCACTGTGCCTGGCATCTTTTTTTTTTTTTTTTTTTTTTTTTTAAGGGAAGAGATCTCACTTTGTTGCCCAGGCTGGAGTGCAGTGGCTATTCACAGGTATGGTCAGAATGCACTATGATCTCAACACTCCTGGGCACAAAGTGATTCTCCTGCCTGAACCTCCTGGGTAACTGGGACTGTAGGCACCCACTACCATGTCTGGTTTCCCCCGTTTTTAGTAACTATATTAGGGGTATTAGGATGTTGTCCATTTCTTCTGTGTTTTTCAAAACTCCACATTGTTAAAGATATTAACTCTTATGTAAGTTTCAGACTTTTTAAAAGTGTATCTTATTATTTGAGACAAGGTCTCGCTCTGTCACCCAGGCTGGAGAGCAGTGGCACAATCTGCTCACTGCAGCCTTCACCTCCCGGATTCAAGCAATTCTCCCGCCTCAGCCTCCCGAGTACCTGGGACTACAGGCATGCACTGCTACACCTGGCTAATTTTTGTATTTTTAGTAGAGATGGGGTTTTGCCATGTTGGCCAGGCTGGTAGGCTGATCTTAAACTCCTGACCTCAAGTGATCTGCCCACCTTGGCCTCCCAAAGTGATAGGATTACAGGTGTGAGCTACCTTGCCCGGCCCCCCCCTTTTTTTTTTTTTGAGACAGAGTGTCACTGTGTCACCCAGGCTACAGTGCAATGACGAGATCTTGTCTCACTGCAACCTCTGCCTCCTGGGTTCAAGTGATTCTCCTGCCTCAGCTTCCCGAGTAGCTGGGATTACAGGTGCCTACCGCTGCACCCGGCTAATTTTTGTGTTTTTAAAAGAGACGAGGTTTCTCCATGTTGGCCAGACTGGTTTTGAACTCCTGACTTCAGGTGATCCACCCGCCTGCCTCCCAAAGTGCTGGGATTACTGGCGTGAGCCACCACGCCCGGCCTTTTTTATTTATTTATTTTTAAATTCTTACAGATGTACTTCCTGCTTTCATACCAAGTTTATCTGTTTTTTATTATTTTTGGTGTCTTTTACTGTGTTTCCTCCTCTCAAATTTTCTTTTTTATATTGTCAAATATGTTTTTTTCTTACTGCTTTGCATGTAGATCATAGATAAGTTTCTTCATACTGATTACAAAGAAATTTACTCATATTTCCTCCCAGTACTTGTGTAGTTGCTTTTTTTATATTTGTGTATCTGATCCCTATGTAATTCTGATGTTCAGTTTGAGGAAAAGGTATGATTTTTCTCTCACATGGCTTTTAAGCTCTCCTAACAACACATTTTTATCAAATCAGTCTTTTCCCCATTGATTTGAGATGCTTTTTTAAGCATTTAGCAGTTATGTTTATGGTAAGATATGTGATAGGCATATAGCCTTTTTTTTTTTTCCAAATGGATTGTCAAGTTTTCTCAACCTTTATTTCTTCTCCTTTAACTGTGTGTGTTAAATTCCAAGATAGACATACATGGGTTTGTTTCTGGGTCTTTTAGGTTATTAATTTCCTTGTCTTTTTGTTTTAGTATTTTACTCTTGTGATGGTGATAGTATTGTGTTATCCTTTGGTCTTTGGTAGAACAAGTATATCAATTTCCTAATTATTTCTTGTCTCTCTGATTTTCTGGAAGTTGTTATCCTGCATTTTCTCTGTTCTTAATAACTTTAATGTGTTTGTATATCTTAGTCTTATGCATACTGTTTGTTCTGTAAGTATTTATGGAAATGAAATTTTTAGGAATTACATAGAAGAGAATTAAATATATTGTTTTATTCAGCAATATTTATATAATATTAACTGTAGATGGTAAGGGGTAGAAGCTGGAGGAAGGATACAAAAATGAATGAGACATGCTGTGCCTGCTTATTTAGGAAAGAGAGAGTTAAATAATTGCAATATAGCATGGTAAATGCTGCAGGATGAGTTGGAGGCATAAAGGGAGAGTGATCAACTCTTCCTAATAGAGTTAAGATTTTGCAAACATTGTGACATTCAATCTAAATCTCGAAAGACTTTGAGTGGGAATTTGTTAGGTAGATAAGAAAGAAGATGCAGATCATGGACCCAGTTAGAAAATTTTAATGTAAAATAATTCTTCTAATAAGGGCACTAAAACTTATTCAGAATTCTTAAATACGGTCTTAAGTAACACTGAAGTTTGTTTTTTTAAATAGGTTGATTAATAGAAAATGTATACTTTGTATGGAATTTAGTTCAGCCTACTCAGTTTAGGAATGAGAAGTTAAGTGACTTTGCTGTGGTCACATATTCTTGGAAGAACTGTGATTGAGACTGCTCCAGGGAACTTCTAGAACAGGGAAATTGGTAAAAGTATGTGGGGCAGCCTTGGATGTATATTAGAAATTGAATGCAAATTAACAATATATCTTTTTATTGCAGTGTAGTGTTAATTTAGGGAGGTACAAAAGATATATAAATGTATTTTATATAGTTACAAAGAAGTTTTCTAGTAAGAATTAAAATTGCTTCAGTTACTTGACAAGAATTGGATGGAGCTGTTTTTTTCTCTTAAAAGTCTGATGAAATCAGGCCAGGTGTGGTGGCTCATACCTGTAATCCCAGCACTTTGGGAGGCCGAGGCAGGCGGATCACTTGAGGTCAGGAGTTTGAGACCAGCCTGGCCAACATGGTGAAACCCTGTCTTTACTAAAAATACAAAAATTACCTGGGGGTGGTGGTGCATGCCTGTAGTTCCAGCTACTTGGGAGGCTGAGGCAGGAGAATTGCTTGAACCTGGGAGTTGGAGGTTGCAGTGAACTGAGATTGTGCTATTGCACTCCAGCTTGGGCGACAGAGTGAGACTCCGTCTCAAAAAAGGAAAAAAAAAAAAGCCTGATGAAATCAATTTTGGAGTTTTTAAAAATTGCTGAATTTGAGTAAGTTAAAATAAAATAGCTAACACTTACTGTAGTGCTTATTATGCCAGAGTATTACTCTATGCTTTGATTTATTAACTCATTTAACCCTCCCGATTACACTATGAAGTAGATTATTTCCTCCTTTCTTCCTTTCCCTTCCCTTCCCTTTCCTTCCCTTTCCTTTTCCTTTTCCTTTTCCTTTTCCTTTTCCTTTCTCCTTTCCTTTCCTTTCTTTCATCTAACAAACAGGGTCTCTGTCTCTCTCTTTTGCCCAGGCTGGAATGCCATGGGGTGATCACTCACTGTAACCTCAAACCCCTGGGCACAAGTGATCCTCCCACCTCAGTCTCCCAGGTAGTTTAGGACTATAGGAGCACACCACACCACCCAGCTAATTTTGTAATTTTTTGTGTGGGAAGATCTTGCTGTGTTGTCCAAGCTGGTCTCGAGCTCCTGGCCTCAAGTGATCCTCGCACTTTGACCTCTCAAAATGCTTGGATTACCGGTGTGAGCTTTCACACCTGGCCTATATTCATTTTACAGATTAGGAAAATGATATTACCTAATTTCAGAACTAGTGTTGCTGGAATTCCTATCCGGCAGTGTCATTCCAGAGTCCGGGTTCTGAAGCCTCTTAGTTATGACATCCAGTTTTGTTTTGTTTTGAGACAGGATCTCACCCTGTTGCCCAGGCTGGAGTGCAGTGGTGTGATCATAGCTCACTGCAACCTTGACCTCCTGAACTCCAGTGATCCTTCCGCCTTAGTCTCCGAAGTAGCTGGGACTATAAGTGCATGACACCACTCTTGACTAATTTTTTAAATTTATTTTTTTAGAGACAGGGTCTCACCATATTACTCACGCTGGTCATGAACTCCTGGTCTCAAGCGATCCTTCTGCTTTGACCTCCCAAAGAGCTGGGATTACAGACATGAGCCACTGAGTCTGGCTATGACAGCCAGTGTTAAAACTGGGTAATCTGATATAAAGGAATTGATAGGATAACTGCCAGGAAATTTTCTGGTTATCTGTATTTCTACTTATTTAATGAAACAGAGTTGATAAAGGGCATACTTTAATGTGAATCAGGTGAATCAAGTTTATGGCGAAACAGTTGTCTGTGTGAAATACATTACTTTCTCCCACTGTATTTTTCTTTGAATGTCTGTTAGAGTTGATTAATACCCTGGCATATGGTATCTGAACAGAAAAGGAAGCTTCCTGTTGTCAAAAATACTGTGGGCACATCTTGAGTTATTATGTATTTTTAAAATAGTCTCTTTTATATTATCTTCTCTATTGATGAGATAAGTGCATCAGAAGGGGATAAATTTTTAAGTATTGACTTAGAAAGCCTCCCAAAGTACAAAGATTATCTCATTTTTAAAAAATGCTGTATAGTAGGAATCTGTTTTTGAAGTACCATAGATGTTTATGATGATGAAACAGGTTTAGGAGCTACTGCAGTAGTATCCACACTGCCTTTTCAGTGAAATTTTAGACATGAGAGAAATTTGTAGATCAGTATATGACCTTATACTAATTATTCTTAACAGTTTTTGCCTTTTCTGATTTTTTTTTTTTCTATTTTTCTACAGTAGTTTATGTCAACGTGACTTCATTCATACAGATGAACCAAGGATCGGGATAGCAGTATAAAATTAGAATCAGACAGCTGACTGCTCAGCAGGATGCCATCAACTAACAGAGCAGGCAGCCTGAAGGACCCTGAAATTGCAGAACTCTTCTTCAAAGAAGATCCAGAGAAGCTCTTCACAGATCTCAGAGAAATTGGCCATGGAAGCTTTGGAGCAGTGTATTTTGTAAGTGTTAATGGCTTGATTTTAGTGACCAGCATTTATTTAATGTGCGCTCCTGACAGAGCAAAATACAGTAATGAAAAGAGATATAGGCCATAGTCATTTTATAGTCACTTGCATAGGTGGGGGGGAGAGAGAGAGAGAGAGAGAGCGAGAGCATGATTGAGTGAGTGTGTGTGTGTGTGTGTGTGTGTGTGTAAGATTCAAATATGAAAATAGATTTATTTATTGAACTACTTGGATTATTGAAAAAATGAGAAAGAATATTATTTTGTGGGCCAGGCTTGGTGGCTCATGCCTGTAATCCTAGCACTTTGCAAGGCAAGGTTGAGTGGATCCCTTGAGCCCAGGAGTTCGAGACCACCCTGGGCAACATGGTGAAACCCTGCCTCTACAAAAAATACAAAACTTAGCCAGGTGTGGTGGTGCACACCTGTAGTTCCAGGTACTCAGGAGGCTGAGGCCGGAAAATCACCTGAGCCCAAGAGGCAGAGGTTGCAGTGAACCGAGATTGTACCACTGCATTCCAGCCTGGGTTACAGAGCCAGATCCTGTTGCAAAAATAAACAAACAAATGCATAAATAAATAGAAAGAAAGAATAAGAAAAAAAATTATTTTGCTTTAACTTATGTGTTACTTTTTTAGAATTCTTAGCACACCTTTTTTATGAGTCTCATGGCTTGCATTGCTATAGAGTTAAATACTGCAAAACATAAACTTTGACTGATTTCTACTTCCATAAAGTCCCATTCAGAGTCAATCTTAGTCTTGTGGAGGTCTAGGATTATTATTTGACAGATATACCAAAGTCTGTTTCTTTTATATGCATTTGTGTGTGTGCATGTGAGTTAAAAAAAATTATCAAATTTGCTATTTTAATTATCTTTTAACATTTGCACAAACATTACCACCATCTACTTCTAAAACATTTTCATCACCCGAAATAGAAACTCTGTATCCATTAACAGTAACGCCTATTTCACCCTCCACCCAGCCCCTGGTACCTGTAATCTCCCTTCATCTCAATGAATTTGCTTAGATATTTCTAGATATTCATAGAAATGGAGCCAAACAATATTTATTCTTTTGATTTCTAGCTTATATTATTTAACTGATTGTTTTTGAGCTTCATCCATATTGCATTATGTGTGAGAACTTCATTCTTCTTTATAGCTGATAATATGCCATTGTATGTATAAACCATAATTTGTTTATGCATCTGTTGATGAACATGTGGGTTGTTTATACTTCTGACTAGTGTGAATGATGCTGCCATGAACATTGATGTGTATCTTCAGTCCCTGTTCTCAATTTTGAGTATGTACCTAGGAGTGGATTTGCGGGTTCCTACAGTATTCTGTGTGTGTTTGTGGAACTGCCAAACTGCACCACAGCAGTTGCACCATTTCCATTCCCACCAGCAATGTATGAGTGTTCCAATTTCTTTACGTCCTCAACAGTGCCTTTTGTTTTCCATTATTTTTATTATAACCATCCTACTAGATGTTAAGTGATATCTCATTGTGGTTTTGGTTTATATTTCCCTAATGACTGATGATGTTGAGCATCTTTTCCAGTGCCATTTGTAGATCTTCTTTGGAGAAACGTGTATTCCTTTTCCCATTTTTATATTTGGGCTGTCTCTTTCTTGTTGAACTGTAGGGGTTCTTTGTTTGTTTGTTTGTTTTGAAAAGGAGTTTTGTTTTTCTTGCCCAGGCCAGAGTGCGGTGGCGCAATCTCGGCTCACTGCAACCTCCGCCTCCCAGGTTCAAGCGATTCTCCTGCCTCAACCTCCCAAGTAGCTGGGATTACAGGCACCCACCACCATGCCCGGCTAATTTTTGTATTTTTAATAGAGACAAGATTTCACCATGTTGGCCAGGCTGGTCTCAAACTCCTAACCTCAGGTGATCCACCCGCCTTGGCATCCTAAAGTATTGGGATTATAGGCATGAACCACCATGCCCAGCCAGGGGTTTTTAGTGTATTCAGGATATAAAATCTTTATCAGATATATGATTTGCTAGTATTTTCTCCCATTCTGTAGTTTATTTTTTTTACTTTCTTGATAATTGTCTTTTGATACACAAGAGTTTTAAATTTTGATGAAGTCCAATTTTTTTGTTGTTCCTTATGCTTTTGGTGTCATGTTTAAAAATATATTGCCAAATTCAAGGTCATGAAGATTTATTCTTATGTTTTCTATGAAGAGTTTTATGGTTTTAGTTCTTTTTTTTTTTTGAGGCAGAGTCTCGCTCTGTTGCCCAGGCTGGAGTGCAGTGGTGCGATCTCGGCTCACTGCAAGCTCCACCTCCCGGGTTCACACCATTCTCCTGCCTCAGCCTCCCCCAGTAGCTGGGACTACAGGCTCCTGCCACCAGGCCCAGCTAATTTTTTGTATTTTTAGTAGAGACGGGGTTTCACCGTGTTAGCCAGGATGGTCTTGATCTCCTGACCTTGTGATCCACCCGCCTCGGCCTCCCAAAGTGCTAGGATTACAGGCGTGAACCACCTTGCTTGGCCAGTTTTACCTCTTATATTTAGGTCATTTATCTATTTTGAGTAATTTTCTTTTTTTAATAAGGCAGAGTCTTACTCTGTCGCCCAGGCTGGAGTACAGTGGCGCAGACTTGGCTCACTGCAACCTCCACCTCCCGGGTTCAAGCAATTCTTATGTCTTAGCCACCCAATTAGCTGGGACTAGAGGCACATGCCCCTAACCCCTGGCTAATTTTTGCATTTTAGTAGAGACGGAGTTTTGCCATGTTGGCCAGGCTGGTCTCAAACTCCTGACCTCAAGTGATCCTCTTGCCTTTGCCTCCCGAAGTGCTGGGATTACAGGTGTGAGCCACCACACCTGACCTATTTTGAGGTAGATTTTTGTTTTTGTTTTTTTGAGACGTAGTGTTGCTCTGTTGCCCAGGCTGGAGTGCAGTGGTACGTTCTCGGCTCACTGCAACCTCCACCTCCCGGGTTCAAGCAATTATCCTGCCTCAGCCTCTTGAGTAGCTGGGATTACAGGTGCACGCCACCACACCCAGCTATATTTTGAGTTAGTTTTTATATATGATGTGAGGTAGAGGTCTAACTTCATTCACTTTGGGTTTTTTTGTTTTTGTTTGTTTGTTTTTTTGAGACAGGGTCTGTCACTCTGTTGCCCAGGCTGGAGTGCAGCAGAGTCATTATGGCCCACTACGTCCTCAACCTCCCTGGGCTCAGGTGTTCCTCCCACCTCAGCCTCCAGAATAGCTGGGACCACAAGTGTACACCACCAGGTCCAGCTAAGTTTTTTGCTTTTTTTTTTTTTTGGAAATGGGGTTTTGCTATGTTGCCCAGGCTGGTGTTGAACTCCTGGGCACAAGCAGTCCACCCACCTTGGCCTCTCAAAAGTGCTGGGATTATAGGTGTGAGCCACCACACCTGGCCCCAACTTCATTCTTTTGTGTGTGTAAATCCAGTTTTCCCAGTATATCTGTTAAAGAGACTGTTATTTCCCCCATTGAATTATCTTGGCATCCTTGTCAAATCAATTGATCATATTTCGTACATTAATTTCTGATCTCTTAATTCTGTTCCACTTATCTATATGTCTTATCTTTCTGTCACTACCACACCATTTTGATGACTGCAGCTTTGTGGTAAGCTTGAGATCAAGAGGTTTTATTCCTCCAACTTTGTTATTCTTCTTAAGGTTTGTTTTAGAGCTCCTTGAAATTTCATATGAATTTGAGGATTGGCTTTTTCTTTTTTTCTTATTACCACTTTCCCGTTGACATGGCTTTTTTATTTTTGCAAAAAAAGACTTAGAATTTTGATAGGGATTGAGTTGACTCTATAGATCACTTTTTGTAGATCTATAGATTACTTATCATAATAATATTAAGTCTTCTAATCCATGAACATAGAACGTCTTTCTAATCTAAATTAAAGATATTCTATTTATATCTTTAATTTCTTTGAGCATTATTTTGCATTTAGTTGTAAATGTTTCACCTCTATGCAACTTATTCTTAGGTTTTTTTTTTTTTTTTTGAGACAGAGTCTCACTCTGTCGCCCAGGTTAGAGTGCAGTGGCACGATCTCAACTCACTGCAACCTCTGCCTCCCGGGTTCAAAACAATTCTCCTGCCTCAGCCTCTGAAGTAGCTGGGACTACAGGTGCATGCCAGCACGCCCAGCTAATTTTTTGTATTTTTAGCAGAGATGGGGTTTCACTGTGTTAGCCAGGATGGTGTTTTTTGTTTTTTGTTTTTTTTTTTGAGACAGAGTCTTGCTTTGTTACCCAGGCTGGAGTACAGTGGTACGATCTTCACTGCAACCTTTGCCTCCCAGGTGATTCTCCTGCCTCAGGCTCATAAGTAGCTGGGATTACAGGCACACACCACCACACTCGGCTAATTTTTGTATTTTTAGTAGAGATGGGGTTTCACCACGTTGGCCCGGCTGGTCTCAAATTCCTGACCTCAAGAGATCCGCCCAAGTGATCTGCCTGCCTCAGCCTCCCAAAATGCTGGGATTACAGGTGTGAGCCACTGCACTTGGTTATTCCTGGGTATTTTATTCTTTTAGATGCTAGTGTAAGTGGAATTACTTTCTTAATTCTGTTTGAAATTGTTCATTGCTGATGTATGGAAACGTAGCTGTTTTTTGTATCTTCATCTTGTACCCTACAACTCTGCTGAGTTTGTATGTTCTAGTATCTTTCTGTTGAACTCTTTGAAATTTCTACATACAGTATTATATCATTTGCAAATGGAGATGGTTTTACTTCTTTCTTTGCAACTTAAATGCCTTTCATTTTTCCTGTCTTAATACCCCGGGCTAGAACTTTCAGTACAGTGTTGAACAGCCATGGTGAAAGTGAGCATGTTGTCTTGTTCCTGATGTTAGTGAGAAAGTCTTTTTAGCCTTTTACTATGAGTATGGTGTTAGTACTGGGTTTTTAATAAATAACCCTTTATCATGTTGAAGAAGTTCCTTTTATTCCTATTTTTTTGAGTGTTTTTTTTTTTTTTTTTTTTTTTTGAGACGGAGTCTCACTCTGTTGCCCAGGCTGGAGTGCAGTGGCCGGATCTCAGCTCACTGCAAGCTCCGCCTCCCGGGTTGATGCCATTCTCCTGCCTCAGCCTCCTGAGTAGCTGGGACTACAGGCGCCCGCCACCACGCCCGGCTAGTTTTTTTGTATTTTTTTAGTAGAGATGGGGTTCCACCATGTTAGCCAGGATGGTCTCAATCTCCTGACCCCGTGATCCGCCCGTCTCGGCCTCCCAAAGTGCTGGGATTACAGGCTTGAGCCACCGTGCCCGGCCTTTTTGAGTGTTTTTATCATGAAAGCGTTGGATTCTGTCAAATGCCTTTTCTGCATCAAGCTGGGTCATGTGTTTTTTTTTTTTTTCTTCATGTTATTAATGTGATATATCAAATTGATAGATTTTGTTAGGTTAAATCACCCTTACATGTCTGGGATAAATCAAACTTCATCGCGGTTTGTAATTCTTTTAATATGTTCTAGGTTTCCGTTTGCTAGTATGGTGTTGGGAATTTTTCATTCCACATTTGTAAGAGATGCTGGTCTGTAGTTTTCTTGTGATGTCTTTATCTAGTGTTGGCACCAGGGTAATACTGCCTTCATAGGGTGAGTTAGGAAGTGTTCCCCTCTTTTCTATTTTTTGTTAGAGTTTTTTAAAGATTGGTGTTAGTCTTCTTTAAATGTTTGGTAGGGCCGGGTGTGGCGGCTCATGCCTGTAATCCCAGCACTTTGGGAGGCCAAGGCAGGCAGATCACCTGAGGTCAGGAGTTCGAGAACAGCCTGGCCAACATGTCGAAACCCCATCTCTACTAAAAATACAAAAATAAGCTGAGTGTGGTGGCGCATGCCTGTAGTCCCAGCTACTTGGGGGACTGAGGCGTGTGAATCGCTTGAACCCGTCCGTGAGGTGGAGGTTGCAGTGAGCCAAGATCATGCCACTGCACTCCAGCCTGGGGGATAGAGCGAGACTCTGTCTCAAAAAAAAAAAAAAAAAAAAAAGAATGTTTGGTAGAATTTACTAGGGAAGTCATTTGGTTCTGAACTTTTCTTTCTTGGGAGGTTTTTGATTACAGATTCAATCTCTTGTGATAGGTCTGTTGAGATTTTCTATTTTCTTGGGTTAGTTTAGTTTGTAAGTTTCTAGGAATTTGTCTGTTACAGGTTGAGCATCCCAAATCTGAAAATTCAGTGCTCATTCGAGCATTTCAGATTTTGGATTTTCATACTGGAGATACCCAGCCAGTAAGTATAATGTAAATATTCCAAAATATGAAAAAATTTGAAATCTGAAACACTTCCAGTCCCAAGCATTTTGCATAAGGTATACTCAACCTGTAATATTCTTATTTATAGAGACTATATCTCATATATAGTTCTATTTCTATAACGTTCCCCCATTCTTTTCTTCTCTCTTTTTTTTCTTTTTGTTTTATTTTATTTTAGTTTTTTTTTTGAGACAGAGTCTCACTCTGTTGCCCGGGCTGCAGTGCAGTGGCATGATCTTGGCTCACTGCAACCTCTGCCTTCCAGGTTCAAGCAACTCTCCCACCTCAGCCTCCCAAGTAGCTGGGAATATACAGGTGCATGCCACCACACCTGGCTAATTTTTGTATTTTTTGGTTGAGTTGGGGTTTCACCATGTTGGCCAGGCTGGTCTTGAACTCCTGACCTCAAGTGATCCGCCCACCTCAGCCTCCCAAAGTGCTGGGATTACAGGTGTGAGCCACTGCACCTGGCCCCACATTCTTTTCTGATTTACTTACTTGCATCTTCTCTTTAATTCTGTTTGGAGATTTTCAGTAAAAGACTCTTAGTAAAAACTTACCATGTTCATGTAAAGGTAACATACCAACTTTAAAAACAAAAGCATTGGTCCGCGCGGTGGCTCACGCCTGTAATCCCAGCACTTTGGGAAGCCGAGGCAGGTGGATTACGAGGTCAGGAGATTGAGACCATCCTGGCTAACACGGTGAAACCCTGTCTCTACTAAAAATACAAAAAATTAGCCGGGCACGGTGGTGGGCGCCTGTAGTACCAGCTACTCTGGAGGCCGAGGCAGGAGAAGTGCGTGAACCTTGGAGGCTGAGCTTGCAGTGAGCCGAGATCGCGCCACTGCACTCCAGTCTGGGTGACAGATCAAGACTCCGCCTCAAAAAAAAAAAAAAAAAAAAAAAGCATTAAAGGAAAGAAACCATTAATTGTAATTATTTTCCCTTCAGGTAACCACTGATAATATTTTATTTTCTTTTTTTTACTTTTTTTTTTTTTTTTTTCTTTTTGAGGTGGAGTCTGTCTCTCGTGCCTAGGCTGGAGTGCAGTGGCGTGATCTCAGCTCACTGCAACTTCTGCCTCCCAGGTTCAAGTGATCCTCGTGCCTCAGCCCCCCAAGTAGCTGGGATTACATGTGTGTGCCACCATGCCTGGCTGATTTTTATATTTTTAGTGGAGACGGGGTTTCATCATGTTGCCCAGACTGGTCTTGAACTTCTGACCTCAGGTGATCCAGCCGCCTTGGCCTCCCAAAGTGCTGGGATTACAGGCATGCGCCACTGCGCCTGGCCTCACTTTAAATCTTTTCAGCTTTTAACATAATATGTGTATATCTCCTGTCATCCTAGTTTGACCAGGACGCTCCCAGTTTATCAGTGAAAGTCTTATGTCCTAGAAACACCTTAGTCCAGGGCAACCTGAGATGTTTGGTCATCCTATATGTATCTATAACACATAATGTTTAATGTGTATTCTGTCATTCACTATGTATTTTCTAAAACAGAAGCAAACAATATTGTTACGTATTTTGCTGTATTGCCCATTTTTTTCTATGTAATCATATATGTATTTGATATACCATAATTTGCTTTTTGTCATTCGATATGATTAGATATTTAGGTCATTCCTCCCCCTGCCTTTTTTTTTTTTGAGGTAGAGTCTCACTCAGTCACCCAGGCTGGAGTGCAGTGGCGCGATCTCGGCTCACTGCAAGCTCCGCCTTCTGGATTCACGCCATTCTCCTGCCTCAGTCTCCCAAGTAGCCCAAGTAGCTGGGACTACAGGCGCCCGCACCACGCCTGGCTAATTTTTTGTATTGTTTTTAGTAGAGACAGGGTTTCACTGTGTTAGCCAGGATGGTCTTGATCTCCTGACTTCGTGATCTGCCCGCCTCGGCCTCCCAAAGAGCTGGGATTACAGGCGTGAGCCACTGTGCCAGACCAGGTCATTCCTCCCCTTTTTTTTTGCTATTAAAAATAATGCTGTGATGAACATCACTATATTTCCCTCTTGTGGACATTTTTGCCACTTTGGAGGGAAAAGGAATAAAAGGAGAGTAAGGCAGTGTGAATAACCTAGAATATAATGAAAAAGGATATTACACAGGAGAGGACTAAAGGGAGCTTTGAACTGTCAGTTATTAAGAGTTACAACACAGTAAGTAAAGCCATATGGTGTTAATGCCCAAATAGGCAAAGAGAAGAGTGAAACCAGAAACAGTAATAGTACAATATATTAATTTAAAAAGCCTTTTTTTGGGAAAATATTTTATTGTGTTTGTCCATTGGGTAGTTTCTTATGCAGGTACACACATACACACATGCACACACACACAGATAACAGTTTCTTTATTTACTTACAGGAATTAGCTCACTTGAAATGTGGAGACCCAGGGAGGAGTAGTGCTGTTTGAGTCCAAAAACCATCTGCTGCCAGAATTTCCTCTCCCTCAGGGGGAGGTCAGTTGGTTTCTTAAGGCTTTCAATTGATTGGATGAGGTCCATCCACATTATGGAGGGCAATCTGCTTTACTTAGAACTTACCGATTTGTTATTTATTTATTTATTGTTAGACAGAGTCTCACTCTGTTGCCCAGGCTGGAGTGCAGTGGTGCAATCTCGGCTTACTGCAGCCTCCACCTCCCGGGTTCAAGCGATTCTCATGCCTCAGCTTCCCAAGTAGCTGGTAGCTGGGATTATAGGCGTGTGCCACCATGACCAGCTAAAATTTTTTTTTTTTTTTTTTGAAACAAAGTGTGGCTCTGTAACCCAGGCTAGAGTGCAATGGCACGATCTCGGCTCACTGCAACCTCCACATCCTGGGTTCAAGTGATTCACCTGCTTCAGCCTCCCGAGTAGCTAGGATTACAGGTACGCGCCACCATGCCTGGCTAATTTTTGTATTTTTAGTAGAAATGGGGTTTCACCATGTTGACCAGGCTGGTCTTGAACTCCTGACCTCAAGTGATCCACCCACCTCGGCCTCCCAAATTCCTGGGATTACAGGTGTGTGCACCTGGCCTGAGTTTACTGATTTAAATGCCATCCAAACAATGCCTTCACAGAAACATATAAATAGTATTTGACTAAAGATCTGGGTAACATGGACTAGCCCAGTTGACAGATAAAATTAACCATAACAAAAGGCCGGGCACGGTGGCTCACGCCTGTAATCCCAGCACTTCGAGAGGTTGAGGCAGGTGGATCACGAGATCAAGAGATCAAGACCATCCTGGCTAACACGATGAAACCCCGTCTCTACTAAAAATACAAAACAAACAAACAAACAAAAAAATTAGCCAGATGTGGTGGTGGGTGCCTGTAGTCCCAGCTACTCAGGAGGCTGAGGCAGGAGAACGGTGTGAACCTGGGAGGTGGAGCTTGCAGTGAGCCGAGATTGCGCCACTGTACTCCAGCCTGGGTGACAGAGTGAGACTCCGTATCAAAAAAAAAAAAAAAATTAACCGTAACAGTGTTGTATGATTACTCCACAGTTTGTTTCTCCATTCTTCTGTTGGCAGAAAGCTCTACTGTTTACAGTTTTTGGCTATTATGAATAAAGTTGCTGTGAACAATTCATGTACAGTTATTTTTTTATGGATGTTTTCATTTCAGTAAATATCAAGGTTGGGGTTGTTGAGTCATTGGGCAAGTTTATGTTAGTTTTATAATCAATTCCCAGATGTTTTCATCAAGAGGTAGAAATTTTACACTCCCATCAGCAGTGTATGAGAATTTGGTTTGCCCTTTATCGTCTCCAGCATTTGGTATTGACAGTCATTTTAATTTGCATTCTGATGGGTGTGTAGTAGTATTTCAATATGGTTTTGTTTTGTTTTGTATTGTTTTTGTTTTGAGACGAAGTCTCGCTCTCTTACCCAGGCTGGAGTGCAATGGCACGATCTTGTCACACTGCAACCTCTGCCTCTGGGTTCAAGCATTACTCCTCTCTCAGCCTCCCCAGTAGCTGGGATTACAGACATGCGCCACCACAGCTGATTAGTTTTTTGTATTTTTATTTTTTGCTTGCTTGTTTTATTTTATTTTATTTTATTTTATTTTATTTTATTTTATTTTATTTTATTTTATTTTTTTGTGAGACAGAGTCTCACTCTGTTGCCCAGGCTGGAATGCAGTATTGCGATCTTGCCCTACTGCAGCCTCCGCCTCCTGGGTTCAAGCAGTTCTCCTGCCTCAGCCTACCAAGTAGGTGGGATTATAGGCATGTGCCACCAAGCCCAGGTAATTTTATTTTATTTTTATTTTTTACTTTTTTTGTATTTTTAGTAGAGATAGGGTTTCACCATGTTGGCCAGGCTGGTCTTGAACTCCTGACCTCAAGAGATCCACCTGCCTTGGCCTCCCAAAGTGCTGAGATTACAGGTGTGAGCCACTGTGCCCAGCCTAATTTTTGTATTTTTAGTAGAGATGGGGTTTCACCATGTTGGCCATTTATTTAAGGAGAATTTGTAGATTCTTGAGCTTCTGCTTTTCAGCTTCCTCTTCTGAGATTGTGCTTTTGTTAGCTTCTAACTCTGGCTTCTGTCTCCTCAGCCTGGCTTTCTTCTTGGACTGTTTCCTTTCACAAATTCAGAGATGAAGCTGGAGTAAATTTGGAGTTCATTTTGCATACTGTTGGTTTTTCAAGGATTGTAGTCTCTAAAGTTATGGCTGCATTTGTTGCTCTTTGGTAATTTTATATAATTGTTTTATATATATTGCCTGCTTTGTCAGCTCACTGCAAACACTGCCTGCTGGATTCAAGTGATTCTCCTACCTCAGCCGAGTAGCTGAGATTACAGGTGCCTGCCCCTATGCCCGGCTATTTTTTTTGTTTTGAGTAGAGATGGGATTTCATCATGTTGGCCGGGCTGGTCTCGAACTCCTGACCTCAAGTGATCCACCTGCCTCCCAGTTACAGGCAGGAGCCACCACACCCGGCCTCATTCTTTTTTTATGGCTGAATAGTACTTTGTATGTATGTACCGCATTTTCTTTAACCATTTGTCTGTTGATGGACACTTAAATTGTTTCCAGCCTTGCCTGTCATGAATAGCGCTGCAATAAACATGAGAGTGCAGATATCTCTTTGATAATACTGATTTCCTTTATGTTGGGCATATACCTAATAGTTGGATTGCTGGATGATATTTGGTAGCTCTATTTCTAGTGTTTTGAAGAACCTCCATCCAAACTCTTTTTCGTAGTGGTTGTGCTAATTTACATTCCCGACAGTGTATGAGGGTTCCCTTTTCTCCACATCCTCACTAGTCATATTATTTGTACTTACCTGGGCTTTTCATATATCCTTCTGTAAAGATGTGTTTTGGAGCAGTTGGTCTTTCGTTGTTATATTGGAAAGTTTTGAATTTCGGCGGGTTTTTGTCAGACCTCTTTAGGCCTGCCTATATGATCTACAAAGTGGGGAAAATAATGTTTCTTACCCTTTTCCTTTCATTAAAAGAGACGTAAGTCCCATCTTGGCAAAATATCAATGATTTAACTTTTTCAAAATAAAACTATAAAATTGCATTATCCCAATTCTAGAACTTTGTCAGTAGTCTTTTTTTTTCTGAGATGGAGTCTTTCTCTGTCACCCAGGCTAGAATGCAGTGGTACAATCTCAGTTCACTGTAACCTCCGCCTCCCAGGTTCAAACAATTCTTCTGGCTCAGGCTCCTGAGTAGCTAGGATTACAAGCATGTGCTAACACACCTAGCTAATTTTTGTATTTTTAGTAGAGACGGGGTTTCACCATGTTGGCCAGGCTGGTCTTGAACTCCTGACCTCATGATCCACCCACCTCGGCCTCCCAAATTGCTGGGATTACAGGCGTGAGCCACTGTGCCTGGCCTGTCAGTAGTCTTTTTTTGACGAGTATGACTGAAGTTGGTATGTCTAGGATCAAGTATATAGTGGGAACTAAAGATGCAATGGGAAAAAAGAAAGATAATCAAGGGCTCTTGAAATACCTACTACATTACTCTAAGAAATATGGGCTTTATTCTGAAGTCTTCAGGGAGCCACTGAAGTACAACAGAAATATTTTATTTCCATTTGTGAAATAAAATTTACTCTTGTATTAATGTAGAGGAAAGGTTGGCATGTATCAGATCGAAGCAGAGAGACTGATTAGGATGCTTTTGTAATAATTTAGGAAAGAAATGTGGAGAGCTTAGTTAATAGCAGTGAGAGTGGAGAGGTGAGTAAACAGTTGAGAGTTAAAGTTTAAATCGGTAGAATGAAGAGCATTTATATTCTGATAAAATAAGGGGTGCATGTGGTAGTGTCTCACTCCTAGAGTAGAATTATTATTATTATTTTTTTTTTCTTTTTTTTTTGAGATGGAGTCTCGCTCTGTTGCCCAGGCTGTAGTGCAGTGGCCAGATCTCAGCTCACTGCAAGCTCCGCCTCCCAGGTTTACGCCATTCTCCTGCCTCAGCCTCCCGAGTAGCTGGGACTACAGGCGCCTGCCACCGCGCCCGGCTAGTTTTTTGTATTTTTTTTTTTTTTAATAGAGACGGGGTTTCACCATGTTAGCCAGGATGGTCTCGATCTCTTGACCTCATGATCCGCCCGTCTTGGCCTCCCAAAGTTCCGGGATTACAGGCTTGAGCCACCGCGCCCGGCCTAGAGTAGAATTATTAAAGAGAGTGAGAGGAAGTGATTCTCTGTTGTTTGCACTTCCTTATGTGATAATTGCTAAGATTCTTCTACCCAAGCTGGATTATTTCAGAGAGCTGTAGTTGAAGGTCTCATAGTCTCAGAAATAAGATTCTAACAGGACAACAAAAACAAATTGTTCTAAGTCAGATATCTGGAGCTGGTTTAGGAGAGACTCGGAAATTAGGCATAATGTGTCATCCTGGATTAGAAAAAAAATTCCTGTAAAGAGCATTACTCAGACGTTGGTGAAATTTGATGCGTATTATGTATGCATCTGGATAATGGTATTATATCAGTGCTGAATTTTCTAAATATGGTAACTGTACTTTGGTTATTCATGAGAATGTTCTTGTTCTTAGGAGATACATGAAGTGTTTTAGGAGTAAGAATCAGAATATCTACTTTCTAATGGCTCTTTAATTATAAAATAATGATAATGGTAACAATATGTATGTTTAGATAGAAAATTTCAAAGGAAATGTGGCAAAATGTTAACCAATAATTTTTCTATAGACAGGGTGAACAAATTACAGCCCTGACACCAAATCCAACCTGTGATGTGTTTTTGTTCAGCTCCTAAACTAAGAACAGTTTTAACATTAAAAAAAGAATGTGCAACATAGATTGTATGTGGCCCACAAAGCCTGAGATTTCTACTACTTGCCCTTTGGAGAAAAACTTTGCTCACTTCTGATCTAGAAGAAGGCATAACAAGGGTTCACTGTGCTGTGCCAACTTTGTCGTATGTTTGACAGATTTGTGTAATGAAATGTAGAGAGGGATTTTTTTTTTTTTTTTAATGCTGATTTAGGAGGCCAGAAAACTCTCCAGTTCAGGTTAGGACTATCCCAGAAACAACTGAATGAAAGCACAGAGTCAAGGTTAATGAACTCAGCAGGTGTTTTCTGTTATGCTTCTTGATGTGTGAGAAACATGAGCATGTAGATGAGGAACATTTGAATGTAGTCCAGAATTGAATCTTTTTGCTATAATTCTATTTCTGGGTCACTAATCTTCATATTTTGTGGTATCAGAGAAACCCATGCACACACTTTTCTGTTGTTACATTTCCTCTCATCCGCACTCCATGACAGGATGAAATGTGCAGTGTTTGTTTATAGACTATCTAAAGGAAGGACCCTGTGGTCAAATTTTTTTAGGTGGCTGAAAATAGCTCTTTAACACACTTCTAAATTTTAATTAATTGGCATTTAGGGATAACCTCAAATTAAAAAATACTCAAATTGAGTCAGCCAGCATGGCTGTTTCATCAGGCAAGCTAATTAAGGGCTGGTATCATAGTGAGTATTTGAAACTAAACCAGAGAGTCAGATGTCCGAAAGGATTACTGTCTCTAGATTACCAGGAAGATAAACATAATCTTTTAGTTTCCAATACCTTAAATAGAACCAATGTGATGTCAGTAGATGGGTCACACAATAAGAAATATAAAAGTCAAAGAGAACACTGGCTTGGGAACCAGGTAGCTTGCTAACAAATATGGTAGACAATGTATGGTCCCAGCGAAATCATTTATTTACTTTCTAACAAAGTAGGTTTTTGTTCCTTTATTGAAATGGGATGTAATATTTACCTGTTGTTTCCTAGCGTAAGATTTTACTAATCTGTTTTCTCTTAGCAGGTTTGCAAGTTTTGTATTTTCAGTGATTACAGTACATTGTTCGGTGGTGTTCACATTAGTCTCATAAGACCATTTATATATAATTAATTGATATAGTGATTTCAGATCATTCTTATGAATTTATTAAAATAGATCCCAAATGAATCTTCACAGACAATTTCCTAGTTTGAAACAAAATTATTTATTGTATGTATTTTCTTTTTCCCACTCTCTCTGACTATTTCTGTTCCCATTTTTTTCTCAACAGTATCTAATTTGTCTTTAGGACTACAACTTATTTTGTTTTTGCTCTTTTTCTCTGTGGAGGTGAGAATAGATGATGTGTAGTATTGTGTTCTTTAGTTACTTACAGTTCATTTGGTTCTGTTCTACACAGTGTTTTATTATGTAAACAAACACTTTTTTTTTTTTGAGACGGAAACTGCTCTGTCGCCCAGGCTGGAGTGCAGTGGCGCGATCTCGGCTCACTGCAAGCTCCGCCCCTCGGGTTCACGCCATTCTCCTGCCTCAGCCTCCCGAGTAGCTGGGACTACAGGCGCCCGCCACCACGCCCCACTAATTTTTTGTATTTTTTTTAGTAGAGACGGGGTTTCACGGTGTTAGCCAGGATGGTCTCGATCTCCTGACCTCGTGATCCGCCCGCCTCGGCCTCCCAAAGTGCTGGGATTATAGGCTTGAGCCACCGCGCCCTGCCATAAACAAACACTTTTGCAAGCTTTCCTACTGTTACCTTACTCTCTACTAGAAGAACATCCCATCTTTTTTACAAGTTCATTTGTTAATATTCTATCATGTCAAGTAAAATGTAGAAAGTATTTACCCCTTTCCATATTCTTTATGCTATTCTTGTCATATGTATTGTATCTGCATATATTATAAACATATAATACAATGCCATAATTTTTGTTTTAGATAATTTTTTGCTTTCTAAATGCAAAAGAATGAAATTGGATTGCTACCTCATACTATATATAAAAATTAACCCAGGCCAGGCATGATGGCTCATGCCTGTAATCCCAGCACTTTGGGAGGCCAAGGCAGGCAGATCACCCAAGATTAGGAGTTCGAGACCAGTCTGGCCAACATGGGGAAACCCTGTCTTTACTAAAAATAAAAAAAATTAGCCGGGCATGGAGGCATGTGCTTGTAATCCCAGCTACTCGGGGGGCTGAGGCAAGAGAATCACTTGAACCTGGGAGGCAGAGGTTGCAGTGAGCCGAGATCATGCCACCACACTCCAGCCTGGATATCAGAGCAAGCCTCCATCTTAAAAAAAAAAAAAAAAAAAAATTTAAAATAGATGAGAGACATAAATTTAACAGTTAAAACTATAATACTCTTAGAAGAAAATGTAGGGATAAATCTGTATAACATTTGTTTTGGCAAAGCCTTCTTAGATGGGACACTAAAAGTATGGACAACAACAGGATAAATTGGACTTCATCAGGATTAAAAACTTTCCTGCTTCAAAACAGTGAAAAGATAACAGGAGAAAATATTTGCAAATGATATATCTGACAAAGGACTTGGGTCTTGAATATATGAAGAACTCTTACAAGTCAATAATAAAAAGACACTCAATTTTAAAAATAGGCAAAGGACCTTGAGTCAAGATTTCTCCAAAGAAAATATACAGATGGCCAAGAAGCACATGAAAAGATCCTCAACCTCATTAGTCATGAATTTTGACATTATGCTAAATGAAAGAAGTCAATTACAAAAGACCACATATATGATTACATTTATATGAAATGTCTAGAATGGCCAAATCTCTAGGGACAGAAAGTAAATTATTGCTTAGGTCTGGGAGGTAGGTAAGGAGACAGGAGACTGATAGCTAAAGAATTTATGGGCCGGATGCAGTGGCTCATGCCTGTAATCCCAGCACTTTGGGAGGCCGAGGCTGGCAGATCACGCGGTCAGGAGATCGAGACCATCCTGGCTAACACAGTGAAACCCTGTCTCTACTTAAAAAAAAAAAAAAAATTAGCCTGGCATGGTGGCATGCACTTGTAGTCCCAGCTCATCAGGAGGCTGAGACAGGAGAATTGCTTGAACCCGAGATGGGGAGGTTGCAGTGACCTGAGATAGTGCTACTGCACTCCAGCCTGGGTGACAGAGCAAGACTGTCTCAAAAAAAAAAAAAAAGAGTTTATGGAGGCTGGGCATGGTTGTTCACACCTGTAATCCTAGCACTTTGGGAGGCCAAGGCGGGAGGATCGCTTGAGCCCAGGAGTTCAAGACCAGTCTGGGCAACATGGCAAAACCTTATCTCTACCAAAAACTATCAAAATTAGCCAGGTGCAGTGGCACATACCTGTAGTCCCAGCTACTCAGGAGGCTGAGGTAAGAGGATTGCTTGAACCCACAAGGTTGAGGTTGTAGTGAGCTATGATCGCACCACTGCACTCCAGCCTGGGTGACAGAGCAGGACCTTATCCCAAAATTAATAATAATAATAATAATAAAGAGTTTATGGGTTTTTCTTTTTTTTCTTTTAAATGGAGAAAAAGATTTTTGTTGTAAAATATATATATAATGTAAAATTTGTCTTTAACTGTTTTAGGATTTCTTTATGAGGAGATAAAAAAATGTCCTGCAGGCCAGGCACAGTGGCTGACGCCTATAATCCCAGCACTTTGGGAGGCCGAGGCGGGCGGATCACAAGATAAGGAGATCGAGACCATCCTGGCTAACACGGTGAAACCCCGTCTCTACTAAAAAAAAACACAAAAAATTAGCCAGGCATGGTGGCGGGCGCCTGTAGTCCCAGCTGCTTGAGGGGCTGAGACAGGAGAATGGTGTGAACCCGGGAGGCGGAGCTTGCAGTGAGCTGAGATCACGCCTCTGCACTCCAGCCTGGGCAACTGAGCGAGACTCCATCTCAAAAAAAAAAAAAGTTCTGCAATTGACCGTTCTAATGGTTGCACGTATCTGTGAATGTACTAAAGACCATTGAATCGTGTACATTAAAATGGGTAAATTGTATGGTATATGAATTATTTCTCAATAAAGCTGTTATATGACCTTTTAGTCCTATTAATCACAATCAGGGGCTCACAGATAGGTGAGTAGAGAACATTTTGGAAAAAGAAATTTATACCTGACGAGACTTATGTGGATAGATCTACTTCATTCTTTACAGTGAGTGGTACAGGTTTCCATTAACCAATCCACCGGCAGTTGAAATTAAAATGTCCTTAGTTCTTCACTGTACTCACGTAGCAGAATACAGATAATAAGCTGTCTTTTTTTTTTTTTTTTTTTTTGAGACGGAGTCTCCCTCTGTTGCTCAGGCTGGAGTGCAGTAGCGCAGTCTCAGCTCACTGCAACCTCCGCCTTCTGGGTTCAAGCGATTCTTGTGCCTCAACCTCCCGAGTAGCTGAGACGACAGACATGTGCCACCATGCCCAGCTAATTTTTGTGTTTTTAATAGAGACGGGGTTTCACCAAGTTGGCCAGGCTGGTCTCAAACTCCTGACCTCAAGTGATCAGCCCACCTCGGCCTCCCATAGTGCTGGGATTATAGGCTTGAGTCACCGCGCCTGGTCTTACTTAAAAAAATTTTTTTTTTTTTGAGATGGACTTTCTCTCTGTCGCCAGGCTGGATTGCAGTGACTGGAGTGCAATGGCATGATCTCGGCTCACTGCAACTTCTGCCTTCTGTGTTCAAGCGATTCTCCTGCCTCAGCCTCCTGAGTAGGATTACAGATGCACGCCACCACACCCGGCTAAGTTTTGTATTTTTAGTAGAGATGGGGTTTCACCATGTTGGTCAGTCTGGTCTCAACTCCTGACCTCGTGATCCGCGCGTCTCGGCCTCCCAGAGTGCTGGGATTACAGGCGTGAGTCACTGCGCCTGGCCCTTATTTAATTTTTTAAAGCAACCTTTATTGAGGTATAATTTTACAGGTGCTATCCTTTTTTAAAAAAAATTTTTTTTGAAGTATAATTTACATACCATAAGTCTACCAGTTTTAAGTGTACATTTCAATTATTTTTGGTAGATACAAGTTTTGTAGCCATCACTACATTCCACTTGTAGAACATTTTGTCTTTGGGAATTCATTAGAGCCTGAATTGAAAACGAGTTCTTGCACAGATGGTTTGAGATGGTTTCTAACCCTTTTACTAAACTCATTTTAAATATTTCACAGCTATTGCCTTGTACCTTCTTAATATTTATTATTATTTTTTTGCATATAGTGAGAGTTTGGCTCTTTTTTAAGAGTTAACTGTCATGTTTCTGTGCCTTTTTTTTTTTTTTCCTTCAGAATTTCCACAACAGTATTAAATACTCATCATGGCAGCACTTTAAGGAGTCTGGTCTTGATCCTGATTAGCAGTTGTTTTCAATAGACATGATATGTTGAAAAATTACCTTGCTAATTTTGTTTTTCTAAGAGTTTGGCCTTCTCTACAATTGAATACATTTAGCATTAGGCCTATCTCACATTTTCAGCTTTTATTGAGAGTTTATATATGTTTTTCCCCTTGACTTTTAAAAGATGTGGTGAATTATGAAATGTTTTTCTAGTTTCAAAATTTTCTGCATTCCTGTGATAGTAATTTGTTTTGTTTTGTTTTTTTGAGACAGAGTTGCTGTCTAGGCTGCAGTGCAGTGGCACAATCACGGCTCACTGCAGTCTCCGCCTGCCAGTTTCAAGTAATTCTCTTGTCTCAGCTTCCCGAGTAGCTGGGATTACAGGTGTGCGCCACCACACCTGGCTGATTTTTATATTTTTAGTAGAGATGGGTTTCCATCATGGGTTTTTACCAGGCTGATCTCAAACTCCTGACCTGAGGTGATCCACCCACTTCACCCTCCCAAAGTGCTGGGATTACAGGTGTGAGCCACCACGCCCAGCCTGTAATAGTATATTTTATCCAAAGGAAAAATCTTTTAATGCCCTGTAAAATTTGGTTTGCTAATTTTAGAGTTTTCCCATCTGTATTTACAAATGAAATTGTTGGTACCTAACTTTCAATTTTGTACTCTTTGTGAGGTTTTAGTTATAGGGTTAAACTGCCTTTGTAAAATTAATGGGATACCTTTTGTATTTTTCTCTTATATATTCTGGAAAGTTCCTCTGGTAGAACTGTTTTTCACTGAAGACTATGTTAAAGGTCATTCATTGGTGTTCTTTCCAATCTGCCATCATTGTTTTACTCATGTTATTGTCGTTAGGTCTGTTTTAGTAATTTGTTCTTTCCTAAAAAGTTGTCTGTTTCATTGAGATTTCAAACTTTATTAGCATAGACTTTTATACACTTGCATTGTATTGTCTGTTTATAGTACTACTCAAATTTCTGTATTTTTCTTCTCAATTAGATTACTCAAAGGCTTATTTATTTTTTTTTTTTTTTGAGATGGAGTCTCACTCTGTCGCCCAGGCTGGAGTGCAGTGGCCGGATCTCAGCTCACTGCAAGCTCCGCCTCCCGGGTTTATGCCATTCTCCTGCCTCAGCCTCCCGAGTAGCTGGGACTACAGGCGCCCGCCACCTCGCCCGGCTAGTTTTTTGTATTTTTTAGTAGAGACGGGGTTTCACCGTGTTAGCCAGGATGGTCTCGATCTCCTGACCTCGTGATCCACCCATCTCGGCCTCCCAAAGTGCTGGGATTACAGGCTTGAGCCACTGCGCCCGGCCTCAAAGGCTTATTTTCTTATTTTTTTACTTTGCTTTATTTTCTTTCTAAAGTACTAGCTCTAGGATAATTTTATAAGTATTGCAGTGTAGTGTTATTTTAAAAATTTTCTTTAAAAGAGGTTTTGATGTCCTTTTTGACATGGTAGTTTACAAATGCTTTTATATTCACAAAGAAATAGTTGCCTAGATTTCACCTGTTAATTTTTACAATGTTTCTTTCTTTGTTCTTCTTTAGGCACGAGATGTGCGTACCAATGAAGTGGTGGCCATCAAGAAAATGTCTTATAGTGGAAAGCAGTCTACTGAGGTAGGTTAAATGTGTACATTCTTGTTTTTTCTTATATTTATCTCAGAATAAATACATACATTCTTTTTTTTAATTTCTTTTTGAGATGGAGTCTCACTCTGTAGCCCAGGCTGGAGTGCAGTGGTGCAGTCTCAGCTCACTGCAAGCTCCACCTTCCGGGTTCACGCCATTCTCTTGCCTCAGCCTCCCGAGTAGCTGGGACTACAGGCGCCTGCCGCCACGCCTGGCTAATTTTTTGTATTATTAGTGTAGTCAGGGTTTCACCGAGTTAGCCAGAATGGTCTTGATCTCCTGACCTCATGATTCACCCGCCTTGGCCTCCCAAAGTGTTGGGATTACAGGCGTGAGCCACCGCGCCCGGCCAATATATACATTCTTATTGATATGTTAGAGGAAGACATAATTTTTAATTGGGAAGGAAGGGTGGGAATTTTTTAAGTGTTAATAGGTGAAGTATGCAAATCTTAAGTGTATATCTCAATGAATTTTTTTTTCCCAAACTGATGTACCCATTTAACTCTAATAGTGCTGAGAGCCATAAACAGAGCATTATTGCTCTCTCCAAAGTCCCCCTACTTGTGCCTTCTGCTTTTAATTTTTTTTTTTTTTTTTTTGAGATAGAGTCTCGCTCTGTCACCTAAGCTGAAATGCAGTGGCATAGTCTTGGCTCACTGTAACCTTCGCCGCCTCTCAGGTTCGAGCAATTCTCCTGGGATTACAGGTGTGTGCCACCACACCTGGCTAATTTTTGTATTTTTAGTAGACACAGTGTATCTCCATGTTGGCCAGGCTGGTCTCAAACTCCTGACTTCAGGTGATCCGCCTGCCTTGGCCTCCCAAAATGCTGGGATTACAGGTGTGAACCACTGTGCTCAGCCTGCTTTCAGTTTTTTTTTGTTTTTTTTTTAAAGAGATGGAGTCTCGCTGCACTGCCCAGGCTGGAGTGCAGTGGTGTGATCTCAGCTCACTGCACCCTCTGCCACCCGGGTTCTAGCAATTCTGCCTCAGCCTCCCGAGTAGCTGGGACTACAGGCACATGCTGCCACGCCCGGCTAATTTTTTATATTTTAGTAGAGACAGGGTTTCACCATGTTGGCCAGACTGGTCTCAAACTCCTGACCTCAGGCAATCTGCCTGCTCCCAGCCTTAATTTTTTAAACTGTTGTTTTAAATATTCTCTGTTTATCTTGGAAGGATTATCAGTTTCTAAAAATTAAAGTAGAATAAGATGTACTTGACAAATTATATTGGATATGACCTTTTTTTTAAATATATTTTTTGAGACGTAGCATCTCTGTGTCCCCCAGGCTGGAGTGCAGTGGTGCCTTCTTGGCTCACTGTAACCTCCACCTCCCAGGTTCAAGTAATTCTGCTGCCTCAGCCTGGATTACAGGCACCTGCCACCATGCCTGGCAAATTTTTTGTATCTTTAGTAGAAGTAGGGTTTCATGACATTGGCCAGGCTGGTCTTGAACTTCTGACCTCAAGCGATCCACCTGCCTTGGCCTCCCAAAATGCTGGGAGCCACCACACCTGGCCTATGATCTTTAAAATTGTTTAAACATTGTTTAATGCCTGTTTTAAACAAACTTTAATCAACATGAATCTATATCTAGTCTGAGAAACAAGCAATGTATAACAATTTGAAAAATTAAAAAATGAAACAATGCTACATTGAATGTACTTTAGTTCACTAATACTCTAATTAGTTCTCTTCAGATTATATTCTACCTAATTTCATAAATTTATGAAATGTAATCTGCTTTTAAAAATCTACAATTCTGCCTGGCACTGTGGCGCACACCTGTAATCCCAGCACTTTGGGAGGCCGAGGTGGGTGGATCATTTTGAGCCCAGGATTTGAGACCACCCTGGGGAACATAGTGAGACACCGCGTCTCAATCAAAAAATGAAATATTTATAAATGAAAAAAGAAAAACTCTAGAATTCTCTTTAATCTTAAATTATTTTTAAATTATTTTTAATTGTGGTAAAATATACAACATAAAATTTGCCATTTTAACTATTTTGGTTTTTTTTTTTTGAGACGGAGTCTCGCTCTGTCGCCCAGGCTGGAGTGCAGTGGCCGGATCTCGGCTCACTGCAAGCTCCGCCTCCCGGGTTTACGCCATTCTCCTGCCTCAGCCTCCCGAGTAGCTGGGACTACAGGCGCCCGCCACCTCGCCTGGCTAATTTTTTGTATTTTTTAGTAGAGACGGGGTTTCACCGTGTTAGCCAGGATGGTCTCGATCTCCTGACCTCGTGATCCGCCCGTCTCGGCCTCCCAAAGTGCTGGGATTACAGGCTTGAGCCACCGCACCCAGCCCATTTTAACTATTTTCAATTCCCCATTTCAGTGGAATTAAGTACATTCACATTGTTGTGCAACCAACCATTATCGCCATGCATCTCTAGAATTCTTTTTATCTTGCAGCATTAAAACTCTGTAGTCATTAAACAGTAATTCCCCAGCCTCTTGCAACCACCAGTTTACTTTCTGTCTCCATAAATTTGACTAGGTACTTAATATAAGTGGAATCATTTGGGATTTGTCTCTTTGTGACTAGCTTGTATCACGTAACCTAATATCCCAAAAGTTCATCCATGTTGTAGTGTATGTCAGAATTTCCTTCCTTTTTAAGTCTGAAAAATATTCCATTGTGTATATGTATGTGTATATATGTGTGTGTGTGTGTATATATATACACATGTATCTGTATCTGTTTCGGAGTCTGATTAGTCATACCTAGAACAAAAATTTTCATTTACCACATCATCTTTTAATATCTAATGTTGGCATCCTTCATGAAAATCTTTTTATGTTGAGGAATACATTTTTTTGAGTTTGCCTTCCAGAGTATTCAAATTTGAAACTTAAAGACCATGGAACAGATTTTCTGGATTTAGCATTTTATAATGTATCTTACACATTTTACACAAAACACTGTGAAACTTTTTTTTTTTTTTTTTTGAGATGGAGTCTTGCTCTGTCGCCCAGGCTGGAGTGCAGTGGCGTAATCTTGGCTCACTGCAAGCTCCGCCTCCCGGGTTCATGTCATTCTCCTGCCTCAGCATCCCGAGTAGCTGGGACTACAGGCACCCGCCACCATGCCCGGCTAATTTTTTTTATTTTTAGTAGAGACGGGGTTTCACCATGTTAGCTAGGATGGTCTTGATCTCCTGACCTCGTGATCCGCCCGCCTCGGCCTCTCAAAGTGCTGGGATTACAGGCGTGAGCCACCGCACCTGGCCCACTGTGAGCATATTTTGCTGTGTTCTGTTAAGGCCTTGTGAAATAATATAGGAGGTATATGATCTTAAATCTAGTATAGAACATCTCTTTAAGTATTCTATTTATATTGCTTTCCTTGCCATTAAGAATATAGCCTAAATCAATGATAAAACTTTAAAAAATTAAAAAGAGCAAAAACAGATTTCTAGTCCTCCTCTCACACCTACTAAATCTGTAGAATTTCTGGGTATGGACCAAAGGATCTGTATTTTTAGAGTTCTCGGGTTGCTTCTTAAGAGTAACTGTGTTTAGGATGTGGCCTGAGTAGTTAAGGTTGTCATGAAGTAGCTTAAGACCAAAGGTTTATCTGTATTTCCTGATAGGTATTAGTAAACTATGTAGGAAAAGATTTTTGTACTGCTTGGTTTTTTTCTGTGAACTTTTCTATATAATAGCTAATTATTCACTAGCATTTTAGAGTCTGCATTTAGGAACTTGAATCTCAGAGGAATTAGTTCATTTGAGTTAAAAACAAAAAGAAACTCTAACATTTGGTAATAAAAATAAGCCAAAAACACAACTGGTGAACTTCATGGTATATAAATTATGTATCAATAAAACTGTATGAAAAAAAGAAAGGTTGAACTTTTGAAGAAAAATCACTGAATATGGTATATAGTTATCAACATGATTGGTGTATGATTGTAAAATTTTAATAAGAGTCATTAATGATAAATTTTATCAAACTCAAATTTATCTTACCTACCTTTAGTGAAATAATTTTGTAAATTATGTAATTGAGTTGTAAACTATAAGCATGCCTTGGAGATATTGTGGGTTTTGTTCTCAACCACTACGATAAAGCAAATATCATAAAGCAAGCCATATGAACTTTTTGGTGCCTAGTGCATATGAAAATTATGTCTAGGCCTGGTGCAGTAGCTCACTCCTGTAATCCCAGTACTTTGGAAGGCCAAGGCAGGCGGATCACTTGAGGTCAGGAGTTTAAGACCAGCCTGGCCAACATGGTGGAAAATCCTGTCTCTACTAAAAATACAAAAATTAGCCAGGCGTGGTTGCATGTGCCTGTAATTCCGAGGTACTTGGGAGGCTGAGGCAGGAGAATCACTTGAACCCAGGAGGCAGAGGCACGAGAATCACATGAAGCCAGGAGGCGAAGGCTGTAGTGAGTCAAGATTGTGCCGCTGCACTCCAGCCTGGACAGCAACATGAGACTCCATCTAAATATATATATATATCTCCATGCTATACTGTAGTCCATTAAGTGTGCAGTAACATTTTGTCTAAAAAAGACAATGTACATACCTTAATTTTAAAATATTTTCTTTCTTTTTTTTTGAGATGGAGTCTCACTCTGTCACCAGGCTGGAGTGCAGTGGTGCAGTCTCAGCTCACTGCAACCTCCGCCTCCCGGGTTCAAGTGATTCTCCTGCCTCAGCTTCCCGAGTAGCTGGGACTACAGATGCCTGCCACCACACCCGGCCTAAAATATTTTATTTCTAAAAAGATGCTAATGATCATTTGAGCCTTCAGCATGTCATAGTATTTTTGCTGCTCGAGGATCTTCTATGTTGATGGCTTCTGACTGATCAGGGTAGTGGTTGCTGAAGGTTAAGGTGGTTGTGGCAATTTCTTAAAATCTGATAACAGTGAAGTTTGCCCCATCAGTTTTCTCTTTCACAAAATATTTCTTTGTAGAATGCAATGATGTTTGACAGCATTTTACCACAATAAAACTTTCGAAATTGGAGTCAATCCTCTGTAACTCTATTACTGCTTTATCAACTAAGTTTATGTAATATTCAGAAATTACTTTCTTTGCCCATCTATTACAAGCAGTTTCTCATCCATTCAGGTTTTATCATGAAATTGCAGGAGTTTAGTCACATCTTCAGGCTCCATGGCAATTCCAGTTTTCCTGCCGTTTCCACCACATCTGCAATTACTTCCTCCACTGAAATCTTGAACCCCTCAAAGTCATTCATGAGGGTTGGAATGCACTTATTCCAGACTCCTGATAATGTTGCTAATTTGCACTGCCATCAGTCGGAAATGTTCTTAATGGCATCTATAATGAATTATTTCCAGAAGGTACTCAGTTTACTTTGCCACTGTCCATCAGACATATTGCTGTCTACGGCAGCTATAGCCTTTTTGTTTTGTTTTGTTTTTTTGTTTTTTTGTTTTGAGATGGAGTTCACTCTTGTCGCCCAGGATGGAGTGCAATGGCATGATCTCGGCTCACTGCAGTCTCCACCTCCTGGTTCAAGCGATTTTCCTGCCTCAGCCTCTTGAGTAACTGAGATTATAGGCCTGCGTCCCCATGCCTGACTGATTTTTGTATTATTAGTAGAGACAGGGTTTTGCTGTGTTGGCTAGGCTGGTCTCGAACTCCTGACCTCAGGTGATCCACTTGCCTTGGCCTCCCAAAGTGTTGGGATTACAGGCGTGAACCACCATGCCCGGCTGCTACAGCCTTTCTTTTCTTTTCTTTTTTTCTTTTTTCTTTTTTTTTTTTTTTGAGGTGGAGTTTCGCTCTTGTTGCCCAATGGCATGGTCTCAGCTCACCACAACCTCCGCCCCCTGGATTCAAGCGATTCTCCTGCCTCAGCCTCCCAAGTAGCTGGGATTACAGTCATATACCACCACGCCCGGCTCATTTTGTATTTTTTTAGTAGAGACTGGGTTTCTCCATGTCGGTCAGGCTTGTCCTGAACTCCCGACCTCAGGTGATCCGCCTGCCTTGGCCTCCCAAAGTGCTGGGATTACAGGAGTGAGCCACCGTGCCCAGCCAGCCTTTCTTAAATAATAAGGCTTGGAACTCGAAATTATTCCTTGATCCGTGGGCTACAGAATGGATGGTGTATTCACGGGAATGAAAACAACATAAATCTCCTTTTATGTCTCTATCAGAGTTATTGGGTGGCTAGGTGCACTGGCGAAGACCACTAATATTTTGAAAGGAATCTTTCTGAGCAGTAAATCTCAACAGTGGCCTTAAAATATTCACTAAACCATGCTTAAACAAAAGTACTGTCATCTAAAGGCTTTGTTGTTTCATTGAACAAGCACAAGCAGAGTAGAATTTTTGGAATAGTAAATGTGCATTGACTTCAGCTTAAAATCACAAGCTGCATTAGCCCCTAACAAGAGAGTCAGCCTGTCCTTTGAAACTTTGAAACCAGGCATTTCATAGTTGCTCTGTAGCCATGAAAGTCCTAGATAGTATCTTCTTCCAACATAAGGCTATTTCGTCTACACTGAAGATCTCTTGGCTGGGCATGGCGGCTCACACCTGTAATCCCAGCACTTTGGGAGGCCGAAGTAGGTGGATCACTTGAGGCCAGGAGTTCGAGACCAGCTTGGCCAACATGGTGAAACCCCGTTTCTACTGAAAATAGAAAAATTAGCCAGGTACGGTAGTCCACATGCCTGTAGTCCCAGCTACTAGGGAGGCTGAGGCAGAAGGAATGCTTGAACCCAGGAGGCACAAGTTGCAGTGAGCCAAGATCATGCCACTGCACTCCAGTGTGGGTGACAGTAAGACTCTCAAAAAAAAAAAAGAAAGAAAATCTGTTGTGTAATGTAGCTACCTTCCTCAATGACACATTGGCTAGATCTTCTGGATAACTTGCATGTAGCTTCTACATCAGTACTTGCTGCTTCACCTTGCACTTTTCTTTTTTTTTTTTTTTTTTTTTTTTTTTTGAGACAGTCTCTTTCTGTCACCCAGGCTAGAGTGCGGTGGCACTATCTTGGCTTACTGCAGCCTCCACCTTCTGGGTTCAAACAATTCTGCTTCCTTTGCCTTTCCTCCCTAGTAACTAGGACTACAGGCACACACCAACACAGTCAGCTAATTTTTGTATGTTTAGTGGAGATGGAGTTTCACCATGTTGGCCAGGCTGGTCTTGAACTCCTGACCTCAAGTGATCTGTCCGCCTTGGCCTCCCAAAGTGCTGAGATTGATTATAGGAGTGAGCCACCATGCCGGCCTACCTTGCACTTTTATTTTACGGAGATGATTTCTTTCCTTACACCTGATGAAGCAACCTCTGTTAGTTTCCAACTTTTCTTCTTCAGCTTCCTCACCTCTCTCAGCCTTTGTAGAGTTAAAGAGAGTTAGGGCCATCCTCTAGATTAGACTTTGTTTTACAGGAGTGTTGTGGCTGATTTGATTTTCTCTCCAGGCCATTAAAGCTTTCTTCATATCAACAATAAACTTGTTTTGCCTTCTTATCATTCATATATCCACTGGAGTAGCACTTTAAATTGTCTTCGATAACTTTTTCTTTGCATTTACAACTTGGCTAACTATTTGGCGCAAAAGGCCTAGCTTCAAAGCCTGTCTCAGCTTTTGACATGCCTTTCTCACTAAGCTTAATCACTTGTAACTTTTGAATTAAAGTGACAGATGTGTGAGTATTCCGTTCACTTGAACACTTAGGGGTCACTATGGGGTTATTAATGGCCTAATTTCAACTTTATTGTGTCTCAGAGAATAAGGAGGCCCAAGGAAAGGGAGACAGACAGGGTAATGGCTGGCTGGTGGAGCTGTCAGAATACATTTATTGATTAAATTCACCGTCTTATATGGGCACGGTTCATGGCTCCCCAAAACGATTACAATAGTAACATCAACAATTACTGATCACAGATCACCATAACAGATATAATAATAATGATGAAAAAGTTTGAAATATTGTGAGTTACCAAAAGGTGACATAAAGGCATCAAGTGAGCACATGCTATTGGAAAAATGGTGCTGGTGGACTTGCTTTGACACAGGATTGCTACAACCCTTCAATTTGTTTTAAAAAAAAAAGTAATATCTGTGAAGTACAATAAAGCGAAGCACCGTAAATTGAGATAGGCCTGTATATGAATATTACTTATATTTTATTTTTGAGATGGAGTCTCGCTCTGTCACCAGGCTGGAGTGCAGTGGCTCGATCTCAGCTCAGTGCAGCCGCCACCTCCCGGGTTCAAGCAATTCTCCTGCCTAGCCTGCCGAGTAGCTGGGACTATAGGCGCGTGCCATCATGCCCAGCTAATTTTTGTATTTTTAGTAGAGACAGGGTTTCACCATATTGGCTAGGATAGTCTCGATCTCCTGACCTCGTGATCCGCCAGCCTCAGCCTCCCAAGGTGCTGGGATTACAGGTGTGAGCCAGTGTGCCCGGCTGAATATAATTTATTTAAACTTTTTAATTTTGACATTTTATCTAAAAATTATCACATTTTGAGAGGCCAAGACAAGTGAATCACTTGAGGTCAGGAGTTTGAGACCAGTCTGAGCAATATAGTGAAACCCCATCTCTACAAAAAATAGAAAAATTAGATGAGCATGGTGGTGTGTGCCTGTAGACCCAAATACTTGGGAGGCTGAGGGAGGAGGATCATTTGAGCCCACGAGATGGAGGTTGCAGTGAGCTGAGATCGTGCCACTGCACTCCAGCCTGGGTGAAAGAGCGAGACCCTCCCAGTAAGTAAGTAAAACCAAGCAAACTTGCATGTTAACCCTTCTCAATTTAGTAATTACTCAATTTAGTATTACTTTTATTCTCATATAACTTTCTGAGGAAAAGCCCTGTTCATAATTCTTTACCTTTTTTCTCCCCACAGAAATGGCAGGATATTATTAAGGAAGTCAAGTTTCTACAAAGAATAAAACATCCCAACAGTATAGAATACAAAGGCTGTTATCTACGTGAACACACAGCATGGGTTGGTATTTGCTTTCCCCTTGTTGCAATTTTAGCTGATTTTGATTTATAATGAATTAATTCAGAATATCTCATATGGGTTGTGTAAACACATGCAAAATCACCTGAAATGTTAGTTCATACTGAAAGAAAACAATATTTCCTAGAACTTGTAGGCAATAAGAGATGATAGAATTTTTGCAAGTCTTACTGCAGAGATTTTTCAGAATTCTGTTGACCTTTTTGTGTATAATAAAATGTCCTCTGACAGTTTTAGTAGTACCATTCAAACATTGTGAAAACAATCATGTTACTTGAGATTGAAAGTTAGCATATATTTTCTTGACATAAATGTACTTTAATGCATTTAACCAGAAAGATCTTGGTGAAATTTGGGTGAATCCTGGTGAAGTTAGAACTGATCATGATTCCTTGGCCGAATAATATAATACTAAAGATAGAGAATTGTTGCCCTTTATTATAAGAAGTAGAAATTAATTTTGTCCTTTTGTTACCAGGAATGGCCCCTTATTTTGAATAATTAGTAAGCCACAGCTAAGTATCATTTTAGTATACTTACTGTAGATTTAGATTTGTAGTGTTTGGTGCATTTTTATCCAGTTTGTTTTGGTGGTGGTAATGATGACTTATAAAATTGAGGCTATGATTAACGAAAAAGCAGTAATATTAGACGGGTAACCTCTCTGCCTCTCAGGATTCTCCATCCATAAAATAAGGATACTAATAGGACCTACCTCATAAGGTCATTCTGAGGATTAAATTGGTTACTATATAAAAACTACCTGGCACAGGCCGGGCGCGGTGGCTCAAGCCTGTAATCCCAGCACTTTGGGAGGCTGAGACGGGCGGATCACGAGGTCAGGAGATCGAGACCATCCTGGCTAACACGGTGAAACCCCGTCTCTACTAAAAAATACAAAAAACTAGCCGGGCGTGGTGGCGGGTGCCTGTAGTCCCAGCTACTTGGGAGGCTGAGGCAGGAGAATGGCGTGAACCCGGGAGGCGGAGCTTGCAGTGAGCTGAGATCCGGCCATTGCACTCCAGCCTGGGCGGCAGAGCGAGACTCCGTCTCAAAAAAAAAAAAAAAAAAAAAAAACCTGGCACATAGGAAGTGCTCTGTGTTTGCTTTCAAAGAAACAGCTGTGACCTAAGCTTTGTATATAGTTTTTCCTCAGTATCTGTGGGGAATTTGCTTCCAGGACACCCACCCCCAGGATACCAAATCCCTTCTGTAAAATGGAGTATCTGCACATAACCTGTGCACATCCATCTATTAATTTTTTCAATCATCTGTAGATTAGTTATAATACCACAATGTGAATGCCATGTAAATAGTTGTTATGTTGTATTGGCTTTTTGTTTTATTTTTGTTGTTATGTTGTAATTTTTTAAAATTTTATTTATTTATTTATTTTTGAGACAGAGTCTCTGTGTCGCCCAGGCTGAAGTGCAGTGGTGCAGTCTCGGCTCACTGCAAGCTCCGCCTCCCAGGCTCACGCCACTCTCCTGCCTCAGCCTCCCGAGTAGCTGGGACTGCAGGCACCCGCCACCATGCCCAACTAATTTTTTATATTTTTAGTAGAAACGGGGTTTCACCATGTGAGCCAAGGTGGTCTTGATCTCCTGACCTGGTGATCCACCCACCTCGGCCTCCCAAAGTGCTGGGATTATAGGCGTGAGCCATCACGCTTGGCCAATTTTTTTATTTTTTCAATTATTTTTGATACATAGTTGGTTGAATCTACAAATCTAGAACCCACAGATGTGAAGGGCTGACTATACGTATAATTCTAGAGAACACAGTTTTCTGTCTTCTAACAATGATGAGTATTGTTACTATTTTGTAGTAATGGAATATGTGTATTTCTTCATAATTTTAATTAGTAATTATATATGAAATGCACAGCTTATAGAAGTTATTATTATGTTGGCATTATTAAAAGATTAATGTATCATTGGCTTGACTGCATTTAACAAATCACTGAATACGTGAGTATTTTTTATTAAAAAATTTTAAAAATATATTTTTCTGAGAAATATCTATATAACTTTTTTTTTTTTTAAGGTAAATGGTGACTAGAATTTTACTTCAAACTATCTTCTTGATCTACTGGGTAAACTTATTTTATCTTAAATAGAATCTTTATAATAATATATTTTAATGCTTTTATAATTTTTCCATGTAGCTTGTAATGGAATATTGTTTAGGATCTGCTTCGGATTTACTAGAAGGTAAGTTTCCTTTGATTATTATTATTTTTTCTTTCCTTTTTTTTTTTTTTTTTTTTTTTTTTTTGAGAAGGAGTTTCACTCTTGTTACCCAGGCTGGAGTGCAGTGGCACTCTTGGCTCACCGCAACCTCCGCCTTCCGGGTTCAAGCGATTCTCCTGCCTCAGCCTCCCCAGCAGCTGGATTACAGGCATGTGTCACCATGCTCGGCTAATTTTGTATTTTCGGTAGAGATGGGATTTCTCCATGTTGGTCAGCCTGGTTTCAAACTCCTGACCTCAGGTGATCCGCCCACCTCGGCCTCCCAAAGTGCTGGGATTACAGGCGTGAGCCACTGCGCCCGGCCTCCTTTGATTATTTTTTAAAAAGTATTCACAGAATAAAATGATAATTTAGTTTGACATTATTTAAATGATATTAATACCAAATAATGTCAAACTTTCCAGAAAGAGCAGAACTCTTAGTCTTCAAATTCTCAGCATGGTATATGCTGTCCTTATTAAATATTATATGTTATACAGTAGCTTAAAATAGTCATGTTTTCTCTCATTGTGACTTTACAAGTGTTTTTCTGAATTCTCTGTTATCCTGCTCCTCCTGTTCAAAACAAAGATAAGTGAGAATAAAGAGAGAGAACTCTGCTGCTATTGTTTTTACATCACCAAATAATTATTCAATATCATTAGCTAAGAGAAGAATTGGCTATGAACTGTGCTTTGACAACTGGCACAACTGTGTACAAGTTACAAAGTTTAATAATCTTTATCATCTTGGAAAATAAATCTCTTCTTGCTAAGTATCAGTTTTTTAAAATTGCCCCATGTATTAGATATGTATTTTTTTAACAAAAATGTTCTGTGTATTAATTATTTTCAAATAAATTTTAAGTTCACAAAAAGCCATTGCAAGAAGTGGAAATAGCAGCAATTACACATGGTGCTCTCCAGGGATTAGCCTACTTACATTCTCATACTATGATTCATAGGTAAGTGCTTTGGAAATTATCATATGTTGATAAGTAAATGGCTTGTTGCATATTACCAACTTTAGAATTTATTAACCCTAAAGTTTTTATTGGTTAAAGCCAAATAAAATAATATAAACTCATTTTTTTAGACTTTTCATATCCTAAAATGAACATAGTGGTATACTTGATCTCTCTAGGAATTTTTTTTTTTTTTGAGACGGAGTCTCGGTCTGTCACCCAGTCTGGAGCGCAATGGCACGATCTCGGCTCACTGCAACCTCCGCCTCCCGGGTTCACACTGTTCTCCTGCCTCAGCCTCCCCAGTAGCTGGGACTACAGGCTCCTGCCCCCACGCCCAGCTAATTTTTGTATTTTTAGTAGAAATGGGGTTTCACCGTGTTAGCCAGGATGGTCTCGATTTCCTGACCTCGTGATCCACCCGCCTCGGCCTCCCGAAGTGCTGGGATTACAGGCGAGAGCCACCGCACCCGGCTCTCTAGGATAATTTTTATCTTTGCCTGTATGTGCTGCTTGACCTTGTAAAAGTATGTATACTTTTTAGATTAGTGGTAGAAACTTAGCTGTAGAATCATTTAATTTGCAATTGGATTGGGCATTAGAGAATCATAAAATTTCTCATTTTACAGGTAAAATCACTGATGTCTCAATTTGTGACTAATTTCCTAAGGGTTGCAAAGCTGAGTAGATTAGAGCTAGAACTAAATCTAGATCTTTTGTCTTCTTGGTAACTGATAATGACAGATTTATTCCATTGATTCCATGACATATGGACGAATAAAAGTTGCTTAAGGCCAGGCAAGGTGGCTCACACCTGTAATCCCAGCACTTTGAGAGGCCTAGGTGGGTGGATCACTTGAGGTTGAGAGTTCTGAGACCAGCCTGGCCAATATGGTGGAACCTTGTCTCCACTGAAAATACGAAAATTAGCTGGGCTTTGTTGTGGGCATCTGTAATCCCAGCTACTTGTGAGGCTGAGGGAGGAGAATCGCTTGAGCCCGGAAGGTGGAGGTTGCAGTGAGCTGAGACTGTGCCACTGCACCCCAGCTTGGGTGACAGTGAAACTCTGTCTCAAAAAAAAAAAAACAAGCTGCTTAAGACTCTCTATGCTTTTGAGCTGTGGTCCTTGATAATCCTTGATTATGGATAATAACTTTGAAGTTAAAACATTTTATAATAAATTTTTGGCACTGGTATTGGTTCTGGCTGTTGTAGAAGAAAGTTAGTATTTTCTTATACATGTATGAACGAGGCAGTACATATTAAACTATATAATAGAGTCATTGTGAGTTAATGGGTTATCATTTTTTAACATCGGGATAAGATCTGAGAGATACCCACAAGCTAGTAAATAAGTGAGTGCCATAGTTGGAATTTCAACCTAAGTTTTTCTCAAATTTAAGATACCTCTCCATTTAAAAAAAATCAAATGTAAGAAAAATAGATTCACTTTGTGTTATGCTCTAAAATGTAAGAATTAAGGGCTTGGAAGTTCAGCACTTTAATTTCTATTTTAATTTTTGAATGATTAAGTATATATTTAATGCTAATTAGACAGTCTTATTATATAAATACCTGTTTTCTTAGTTTAATAGACTGTTGCTGTTTCAGAAAAGTAAATTTGGGATCATTGATACTACATTATCCATATATTTCAGTTTTTATTTTATATTTAGGAAAACTATGCTAAAGTTTGTAAATGATACAAATACATCTTTATGTATTTACTTATTTTGAATAAGTCTTTTTCAAAAAGTTTGGAGAATAAGGTTCTTTATTTTTTTTTGTTTTTATGTTAAGTATGGATACTCAGAAATCTTATGTATGATAAAGAGATTGTTTGCTAATTACAATGTATTTTTAAAAACCATTGTTTCTACCAATAAACAGAAACTAAAATATAAACTGTGTGCTCCAGTGAACTAATTTTCTTTTCTTTTTGCTGCTATTTGTCTTCTCTTTTAGAAAAGTATTACTATATGTTTATTTGAATTCTGTAGTTTTTTGTTTTCTAATTTGAATATTAATTCTCATTATCCCAATTATGTGATTACCCCAGCACTTAATTATTTTGATTTCTCCTTCTCTATTTTATGAATTCTTGTTTTTTTTTTTTTTGTTTTAAACATAATCTAATGAGGGAAAGTTAAGTAATTTTCTGTATTCCCTAAACCTAGAGATATCAAAGCAGGAAATATCCTTCTGACAGAACCAGGCCAGGTGAAACTTGCTGACTTTGGATCTGCTTCCATGGCATCACCTGCCAATTCCTTTGTGGGAACGCCATATTGGTAAGAATAGTTAAAGCAGTCAGCAGCCGTTTTAAGTGTCTATCTGTGTTTAACATGAAATACAAATGAAGTGGAAGGTAAAGTACTGTCAGGAATGTTAAACTCGGCCAGATGCAATGGCTCACACCTGTAATCCCAGAACTTTGGGAGGCCGAGGCAGACAGATCGCTTAAGGTCAGGAGTTTGAGACCAGCCTGGCCAAAATGGTGAAACCCTGTCTCTACCAAAAAATACAAAAATTAGCCGGGCGTGGTGATGCATGCCTGTAGTCCCAGCTACTTGACAGGCTGAAGTGGGAGAATCACTTGAACCCAGGAGGCAGAGGTTGCAGTGAGCCGAGATTGTGCCACTGTACTCCAGCCTGGGCGACAGAGTGAGACCCTGTCTCTCAAAAAAATAAAAAAAGATTAAAAATTTAAAAAAAGAATATAGGACACTAATTGAAGACATGAATTAGTGCTTCATTTACAAATAAGATACCCATAAGATTGATAATTGTGTGATTGAGTTGTAAGCTGCCCTGGCCACTTTTATCATGGAATACCATTTTTATTTGAAAGAAAGACACAAACTATGATTATTCAGTCTTCAGTCTTGGTGATTGTGGCAGATAATTTTCTTTAATAAACGACATGAGCTTATAACTTCAAGGAAAACAACTGACAATACTTGTTGCCAACAGTAAAATTCGATCTTTTAAGCAAAAATAGACTTTTTTTTTTTTTTTTTTTGAGACGGAGTCTCACTCTCTCGCCCAGGCAGGCTGGAGTGCAGTGGCGTGATCTTGGCTCACTGCAACCTCCGCCTCTTGGGTTCAAGCGATTCTCCTGGCTCAGCCTCTTGAGTAGCTGGGATTACAGGCGCCAGCCACCATGGCCAGCTAATTTTTGTATTTTTGGTAGAGATGGGGTTTCACCATGTTGCTCAGGCTTCTCAAACTCCTGACCTCGTGATCCACCCGCCTCAGCCTCCCAAAGTGCTGGGATTACAGGTGTGAACCACTGCGCCTGGCCAAAAATTAGACTTTTGTAATGGGATCCTGAGACCAAAATATTTGAGAACCACTGGCCTAAAGGATATGAAGTATTATAATCTGCAAACTGGAGCAGATGCAGAATATAATTGTGCCTTGGGAGCTTCTTTTTTTTGGGGTAGCTGTTACATGATAATGACGGGATAGTGAGAATAAATCTCACACTGTATATGCATTGCTAAATATTTACCTTACAACCTGTAATGCACTTAGTTCCCATTATAAAAATTCTTATGTCCAGATATATTGACTAGAATTCAAACCAGTGATCTCCAGGTAGATGACTTACATTCTCAAAGAATAGTACACTTTTAAAAAAAATCTTTAAATTTAAATGAACATTTTGTTCTAGGATGGCCCCAGAAGTAATTTTAGCCATGGATGAAGGACAGTATGATGGCAAAGTAGATGTGTGGTCTCTTGGAATAACATGTATTGAACTAGGTAAGCATTGTTCTTCATTACTATGGATTAAGGTTTGATCAATGTTTTACATCAATTTCTGTACCGATCTATAAAAATTATAGATTTTTATCTTAAATGTCACTTTATAAGGGGGGCAATATATTTAGTAAGGTTTTCACTTTGGTTATTTGGTAATTTTTATTTATATTAGGGTTAGCTGTATTATATTTGCTCTGTTCCATTATATCCAAAATAATTTTCCACTGTGGTTTTAATTATGTTTGAGGAATCTATGTCTAACATTAATGAGTATTTGTTAAACACCTAGAATATGTTTATGATTACCGGATTTACCAGCTGTAGAAGATCTGTAAAGCATTCATAACTAGCTGGGGTAGTTACTACTGTTTTTTTGTTTGTTTGTTTGTTTGTTTTTACTTTGAATTAGGAATGAAATTAGATGTCAGACTGTCATACCTACATACCATTTTGTAACAGTTTGATATATATATTTGATATATATATGATTTATAAGATGGTAAGTCCGACTTCATTCAACAGGGGCCATGATGATAGGTATATGGATCACTGTAGCAGGGTCTTGCAGTGAAGGAGAGAGATTGGATTCAATTTCCTGTAGCAGTTTGATTTTAAGCACACATTTTGTTCAGTTGCTCATAAATGGAATGTGCTAAAAACAGTGGACTGTCATAACTTATGTGAGCCAATAAACTGTCACTGCAATTGAAGATGCTGGCCATCTTCTTGCTCTGGATTTCCCAATGGAGGTCTACCAGCCCAATAGTGTTTTCCTTTTCCTTTTTATCTTCTTTTAGAGCATTGCATTGCAGTAAACTTTACTTATTTATTTGTTTATTTATTTACTTATTTATTTTTGAGACATGGTCTTACTCTGTCACCCAGGCTGGAGTACAGTGGTGCAGTATCAGCTCACTCTAACCTCTGCTTCCTGGAATCAAGCAGTCCTCCCACCTCAGCCTCCCACATAGCTGGGACTGCAGGCGCACACCACCACACCAGGCTAATTTTTGTATTTTTAGCAGAGACAGGGTTTCGCCATGTTGTCCAGGCTGGTCCCAAACTCCTGGGCTCAAGCTGTCCTCCTGCCTCAGCCTCCCACAGTGGGGGGATTTCAAGCATGAGCCACAGCGCTCATCTAAGCCATTCTGAAAGGAGTGACTGAGGATGGAAAATAATACATTAAAAGTAAAATCTGTTGGTAATTTTGATTAATCATTATCTACTCAAGTTTGTCAGTTTTCGAAAACAAGTATAGGGAAAATGAGGTAAAATGAAGGTAAAATCTTGCTTGTTATTACACAGTAGATTAAAGTTATGATTTCTATTACAACCAGACTACCTTGCAGTCCAGTTTTTTTTTCCTAAAACATAATCTTTAAGTATTTTCACTTTTGTTGGAATTCCTATTTAACTACTCTCTTCAAGCTCCACATCCTGCTCTTTGTTTTATAGTTTAATAGCATCAACAAACAGAGATTTGGAGATGACCATAATGTCATACTTGTGATTTCTTTGTCTTAATTTGAAGTTTGCAAAACTATTTCTTCCATTTGAAAGTACCTTTAAGTGTCCTAAACTCTAATCTCTATTCTTTTACGTATGATTCTTTTTCCTACCCATAGATCCTAATTAATTTCTTAAGAATCCTGGATACACATGTAGAGAAGCTGGTTAATGTACTCTTTGCCCATGGGATCCTTTTACTTTCTTAATGCTGGCTCATGCATACATGTGCCCCTCAGTGATAGTGAAATTGCATTAATGGACCTGTTAGATTTCATTGATATATTTTATTTGATTAGAAGGGATTTGTTGGCTCATTGTTCTGCTTAGAACAAAATATACCTAAATTTTGTAGTTTCCGTGAAATGGCTTCTTATTTCTAGCTTTTTATTCTACTTCATAAAACAGAGTTCCTTCACAATAGAAGTTTTTATACTTAAAGCAACTTTAGATGTGACTACCTTTAAATAATTTTACATGGGTGAAATATTTGAAATAATTTCTTAGAATTTTAGGCATTCATTTGGTATCTTCACTTTTATAATCTTTCATAATAACGTTAAGCATTTTACTTACAAATGTTTTGAATGTTTTGAAGTGCTAAGTCAGGAACTATATTTTAAGCCTGATTATGGTTATAGGTGAAAGGTCTAAAGTAGCACAGGCTAGGAAAACTTTTTGCGATGAAGGAAGTGTTCTGTATGTGTGGCTTTTCAGCTAAGGGAGTGAATTTTCTAAAATTTTGTTTAAATACATTTGCATTTAAATAGTCACATGTGGCCAGTTAGCTACCCTGTTAGATAACACAGGTCTAGAGGTATGATTTTCGTTTTTTTTTCCTTTTCTTTCTTATTTTGGGGGCAGGGTGATAAGAGTCTCGCTTTGTTGTCCAGGCTGGAGTGCAGTGGCACAATCTTGGCTCACTGTAACCTCCACCTCCCGGGTTCAAGGGATTCTCCTGCCTCAGCCTCCCGAGTAGCTGGGATTACAGGTGCCTGCCACCAAGCCCAGCTGTTTTTTTATTTTTAGTAGAGATGGGTTTTCACCATGTTGGCCAGGGTGGTCTCCAACTCCTCACCTCAGGTGATCCACCCACCTCAGCCTCCCAAAGTGCTGGGTTTACAGACAGTGAGGTATGATTCTCAATGCAAATCAGATTCAGTCTTGGGACACATACTTATTATAATATACTTTTCTATGTTGGAAGAGTTAAGGATAGCAAATTAAAACAAACTATTTTCTTACAGTATAGGTAATAGAAAAAATTTACATCAACCATACCATTATTGGTCTTGATAAACATAGTTGTGAATAGATAGACATGACTCTTTCATGCTTTAGTGTCACAAAGGTTGAAATTACTTGGTTATGTCTTAATACTAAGAAATCTTATAATACATAATTTTTCATGAGTGGGTTTGGTTACATGTTTCTTTATAGTTCATCTGATGAAAATTCTTAGTTTCTTGTTATTTGAGCTGCATGATTATATAATCTTTGTAAAAATGTAATTTATCATTTTAAATTACATAATATGTTTAGGGTATAAAATTATAGAAATACAAAAGGAGTGAAAAGAAAATATTCATAGTTCTACTGTCAGCTAGGTACAGTGGCTTTACATCTGTAATCCTAGCACTTTGGGAGGCCAAGGCGGAAGGATTGCTTAAAGCCAGGAGTTTGAGACCAGCCTGGACAGTATAACAAGACCTTATCTCCACCAAAAACAAGACAAATTAGCTAGGCATGTAGCCTCACACCTGTAGTCCCAGCTACTTGGGAGGCTGAGGTGGGAGGATCCCCTTTAGCCCAGGAGTTTGAGGCTACAGTGAGCTATAATTATGCTACTACACTTCAGCCTGGGTGATAGAGTGAGACCCTTTCTAAACAAACAAATTAATTAAATTAAAATAATACAGGGGCCGGGCGCGGTGGCTCAAGCCTGTAATCCCAGCACTTTGGGAGGCCGAGACGGGCGGATCACGAGGTCAGGAGATCGAGACCATCCTGGCTAACACGGTGAAACCCCGTCTCTATTAAGAAATACAAAAAAAACTAGCCGGGCGAGGTGGTGGGCGCCTGTAGTCCCAGCTACTCGGGAGGCTGAGGCCGGAGAATGGCGTGAACCCGGGAGGCGGAGCTTGCAGTGAGCTGAGATCCGGCCACTGCACTCCAGCCTGGGTGACAGAGCGAGACTCCGTCTCAAAAAAAAAAAAAAAAAAAAAAAAAAAATAATACAGGAAACAAAAGTACACAAAGTAATTTTTCCCGTTGAGAGGAATAAATGAAAATACTACATTTGAACCCATTTATCTCACCCTTTGGTGATTACTCTTCTGTATAAGTATATATAATTTGAACTCTTTCTCTGGAAATTTTATTATTGGACATTGTTTCTGAGATTTACTTTCTAGACCGTTCAGTGCTTCTGTCTCAGTTTCATCTAATTTCCTTTTGAATTTTGGAGGTATTAATTTTACAGAAGCAGTTCAAATTTATGGGTAGAGACAGTTTAGAAACATGCACAAGATAATAAGAAATAGTATCTCTAACTTAAAATAAATTTGGTTTAAAATTAAGTGGTGGCTCATGCCTCTAATTGCAGCACTTTAGGAGGCCACGGTGGAAAGATCACTTGAGCTCAGGAGTTGGAGGCCAGCCTGGGCAACATGGAGAAACCCCGTCTCTACAAAAAAATACAAAAAAATTAGTTGGGCATGGTGGCATGTGCCTCTAATCCCAGCTGCTTGAGGGGCTGAGGTGAGAGGATCACTTGAGCCCAGGAAGTCAAGGTTGCAGTGAGCTAAGATTGTGCCACTGCACTCCAGCCTGTGTGACAGACCAAGCCTTTATCTCAAAAAAAGGAAGAAGTTTAGTAGTAGCTTATAAAAATTTGAGACAGAAAATATTTGGCCGGGTGCAGTGGCTTATGCCTGTAATCCCAGCACTTTGGGAGGCCAAGGTGGGCAAATCACTTGAGGTCAGGAGTTTTAGACCGGCCAACATGGTGAAACCTCATCTATACTAAAACCGCAAAAATTAGCTGGGTGTGGTGGTGCATCCCGGTAATCCCAGCTACTTGGGAGACTGAGGCAGGAGAATCTCTTGAACCAGAGAGGCAGAGGCTGCAGTGAGCTGAGATCTTGCCGCTTCACTTTGATCTGGGTGACAGAGTGAGACTCTGACTCAAGAAAAAAAAAGTTATTTGAATTTATGAGAGTCTAATACATAAATTCGGTGAATCTCTTCTGTGATTTTTAGCCAAGTTTAATGTTCTTTGATAAAATTGAGAGATTTTTAATTTAATAGTGAATGACAAAATTAAAAAGATATGTTCTAGTTTGATATGTTTGATATATTGATGGTATACCATTTAAAAGACTTAGTGACCAAGAGGTTTATTCACACTGTAGGGTGAAGTGGAATGGGGATTCAGAATTTGAACAGAGAAAGGAGGGCATCTGCTTAAGGAGAGAGAAGATGATCACAAAGATGGGATATTGGTTACATGGGAGGAATTTATCAGATAGAAAAATATATTAAGGGCCAGTCGTGGTGGCTCATGTCTGTAATCCCAGCACTTTGGGAGGCCAAGGCTGGCAGATCACCTGAGGTCAGGAGTTCAAGACCAGCCTGGTCAACATGGTGAAACCCTGTCTCTACTAAAAATACAAAAATTAGCCGGGCATGGTGGCCCATGCCTGTAGTTCCAGCTCAGGAGGCTGAGGCAGGAGAATTGCTTGAACCTGGGAGGCGCAGGTTGCAGTGAGCTGAGATTGTGCCACTGCACTCCAACCTGGCAACAGAGCGAAACTCCGTCTCCAAAAAAAAAAAAAAAAAAAAATATATATATATATATATGTATGTTAAGGATAATGAGAGCAGGGTTTCTCTCATTGTCAGAGAAGGATTTTACAAATATGGAAAGAGAAAGCTAGAAATAAACATGATGTTGTTGGATTGGAATTTGAGATATTGTACTACAATATTTATTGTTTTCAAATATAAATAATATATGTCATGTATTTGTACACATAGGTGTATAAATGTATTGTGTACATGTATATATTCCCAACTCTGTTCATTGAGCGTGTCTGAGAGCAGTGACACCCCAGCAGCAGTAAGCACACCTAGCACAACAGCCCCTTGAAGAAATGATTGATCCAGGGTCTGGGCTAGGGAAAGCATAAGATGAAGCTAGGACATCTTAGTGTACCAGAAAGCAAGAAAGTAACCAAATAATAATGGGACCATGTCCAAAAGATACAAGCCAGCTTAAAAAGGTTTCTACTGTTCAAATATGAGATAATTTGAACATCAAAATAAATGATATAACTTATTAAAATAAAAATCTGTGACTCCATATAATAAAAGAATAAAGTTGAAAGTTTCGTGAGAAGCAGAATATTTATGTAGATTCAGAGTACCATCTTGCAAAATGCTTATTAATTACAAAGGAGAAAAGAGAAACTTCATCATGAGGAAGACTGGCAGACATGGGCCTTAATCAAGTGATCAAAGTGAATACCATCAATAACAGAACTTCTCAAAATCAAGTGCCACATCATAGGATACAAATTATAGCATTACCTCTGTGATACTCCTGCCAAAGGTGTTTAGCCTAACTCTGATAATAGGAAATGTCAGAAAATCTCAAAGTGAGGTACATTCAAGAGTCCTGTATATCTCAGTATCTTCAGAGGATTGGTTCCAGAACTCCTTCAGATAAGAAGATGTGCAGATGCTTAAGTCTCATATAAAATAGCTTAGTTTTTCATGTAACCTATGCATATCCTCCCATATACTTTGAATAATCTCTGGGTTACTTATAATACCTAATATAATATAAATGCCATGTAAGTAGCTGTCTTAAAAATTTGTATTTTTGGCTGGGCGCGATGGCTCACACCTGTAATCCCAGCACTTTGGGAGGCCGAGGCGGGTGGATCACCTGAGGTTGGGAGTTTGAGACCAGCCTGACCAACATGGAGAAACCCCGTCTCTACTAAAAATACAAAATTAGCCAGGCATGGCAGCGCACGCCTGTAATCCCAGCTACTCAGGAGGCTGAGACAGGAGAGAATTGGGAGGCTGAGACAGGAGAGAATCTCTTGAACCCTGGAGGTGGAGGTAGTGGTGAGCCAAGATCGCGCCATTGCACTCCAGACTGGGCAACAAGAGTGAAACCACGTCTCAAAAAATAAATAAATAAATAAATAAATAAATAAAAATTGTTAATTTTTTTATTGTTAAAAAGTCTTTGTTGTTATTTTTATTATTTTTTCCCTAGATATTTTCAGTCTGTGGTTGAAATATTTCAGTTGGTTGGTTCAGTCTGTGGATGCAGAACCTACAGATACAGAAGGGCAACCATACTTCAATTTGTCAAAGTCATGACTTCAACTTTTACCTTAAGAAACTAAAACAAAGAGCAAATTGAACACAAAATAAGCAGAGGATTATGATGATCAGAGCAGAAATCAGTTGAATAGAAAACTGAAAAACAATAGAGAAAATCAGTGAAACCAAAAACTAGTACTCTGAGATCAATAAAATGGTTAAACCTCTAGCCAGACTAATCACAAAATAAAAGACGACACAAATTTCCAATATCAGGAGTAAGAGATTATAATCACTATAGATTTTACAGGTATTAAAAGAGTATTGGGGAAATATGAACAATTTTATGTCAATAAATTTGACAACTTGGGTAAAATGAACAAATTCCTTGAAGATTGCCAATACTCAAAGCTCACTATTGCTACACGGGATATTATTGGGACATTTGAATGAAACTTGAATGTAGTTTGGGGATTGGATGATAGTCTTATATCACTATTAAATGGCCTGATTTAATGGATGTATTATGATTATTTAGGAAAATGTTCTTCTTTATAGGAAATATACACTCAAGTATATATTAAGGATGGTGAGGCATCAGGTCAGCAATTTGTTCTCAATTGATTCACTTGAAAAAGTTCTTGGAGGCTGGGTGCAGTGGCTCACACCTGTAATCCCAGCACTTTGGGAGGCTGAGTTGGGAGGATCACTTGAGCTCAAGAGTTCAAGACCATCTTGGGCAACATGGTGAAACCCCATCTCTACAGAAAATACAAAACATAATTGGGCATGGTGGTGCACACCTGTGGTCCCAGCTACTCGGGAGGCTGAGGTAGGAGGATTGCTTGAGCACAGGAGGTCAAGGCTGTAGTGAGCTGAGATTGTGCCACTGCACTCCAGCATGGGTGACAGAGCGAGATCCTATCTCAGAAAAAAAAAGAAAAAAGGAAAAAAAAAAGCTCTTTGAACTCTACTTGCAATTTTTTGTATAAGTTTAAGATTGTTTCAAAATAAAATCATTAAAAAAGAAAAAAAAGAAAAACGTGCCCAGTACTAGAGTACCCCGGCACCTATTTTAACAGGAATGTTTCCTTTCTTTTACAGCGGAAAGGAAGCCTCCTTTATTTAATATGAATGCAATGAGTGCCTTATATCACATAGCCCAAAATGAATCCCCTACACTACAGTCTAATGAATGGTGAGTATTGTTAATATATATATTGCTCAATGTTGAATAAATGAAATGCTTTTTCATAATCTGTTATCAAAGTGATTTAATTTCAATTAGGTAAAATGTATCACCTTATAAGATATTAAAATAGATTTATTTTAGCCTTTTAAATATTTATTCTTTATCGTGTTTCCATTTTATAGCATATGTATAACTGAGTTCAGAAAAGGATGGATGATGTCACATGAATGCAAAAAGTATTCATTTTTACAAGAATTTGTATTTTACTTTTTCTTTAAATTTAGGAATACCTAATCCTTATTAAATAATAAGTAGCATTTAAGCATTAATATTTTATAACTAAACTATATTTATTATTACAACCTATAGTGATATTTGATTGCAGGATGGTTTGTAATTTATATGATATAAAAATATAGGTAAAATGATTTGACTTTATCAAAATTACCAGGTAATTAAAAATTTTGGGATCACTCTAACTATAATATGTTATTCAGTTTTATCTGATATTCCTTCTAGGGCTTCGTTGATTTGATAAAATTTAGTTCATTCGTGTAAAGAGGTTTATGGACAACAGATTGACAATTTTAGAAAACTAGGATTTTTTATCAACAGTATAAAATTGTAGTAGAAAATTAATTCCTCAGGTGTACCTAGCATTTGATAAATTCTAGGGGAATAGCTAGCATATTTAATTAGTATTTTGAAAATCACAGATATGTAAATTAGGGGTACTTAATTATTTAAAGAGTACATAATTATGTCTCATTCATATAAGTCTTTGCCATTTAAGAGTGTGCCATGTAACTCTACTAAACTAATAATGCTAAAACTCTGTGCCAAAAGATTCTTTCTGTATAACTCTGTGTTTAGAATTATGTAGAACGAATCTTTTGGCACTGAGTTTAGGGTTATGGTATGCTTTAGTACATTTTGTGCTGCTGTAACAGAGTATCAGAGGCCGGGTAATTTATAAAGAACAGAAATTTATTTCTCATTTTCTGGAGGCTGGGAAGTCCAGGATCAAGGCACTGGCAGGTTAGGACCTGGCCCTCCTGCTTACAGTATAGTGCCTTTAACTCTGCATCCTTTGCGGGGGAGAAGCATTGTGTCCTCACATGGCAGCGAGCAGGAGAGAGAGAACCCTCTCCCACAAGCCCTTTTTATAGCAGCATTAATCCATTCATGACCTGAACAACTCCCATTAGGCCCCACCTCCCAACACTGTTGCATTGGAGATTAAGTTTCAACATCAGTTTTGGAGAAACAAAAACATTGAAACCATAGTTGATACATGTAAGTAATAAATATATTGAACACAGACTGTCTTTACACTGTGTTTGAGACTTGGGGATTTATAAAAGAATTCTTGCCTACAAAGAACTTAAAATCTTATTTGAATATTGGAGACAAACATTGATGGAGTAATTATTTACTGCCTTACTCACTGAACTCTTGTCAATAACACTATATAATAATGTGTTACAGACTTCTAACATTTTAAAAAATATCTTAATAGGTTTTCTAGGTTTAATGGAAGTCTTTCCCATTTGCTCAGGGGCACCAAATACTCAGGTATAAAAACGCTCTCTCCAGAGCAGATAGAGTGATATTCTGAAACATGCTATATGGAAGACGATCCAAGGGGCAAATAAGAAAAGAGCTTATTATAAGAAAGGCTTAGCAAAAAGGAAAAGAAAAAAAGGGAATTGGAAAGGAATATTATCTTGGGTTTGAATGCAAAAAAAAAAAAAAAGTAGATAGGCTTCCCTCATTTTGCCTCAATACAGTAGTATGAGTTGTGATATTTAAATATGTAGGAGCAGGATTTTAAAGTAATCTGTGTGAATTTATCTTTGGAAAATGGTAAACATTCATTGGTTGCTTTAGATAGATCTTCATAGACTTACATGAAACTATATAGTCTCTGCTTTTTTTAAATCATTCCCTTTCCATTCCCCCTCCCACCAATAGGCACGTGCCTTGATTTGTGGATGTATTTTTAAAGGAAATAGCAATGTGTTCACTTGATACTTTCCTTTACAATAGGTCTGATTATTTTCGCAACTTTGTAGATTCTTGCCTCCAGAAAATCCCTCAAGATCGACCTACATCAGAGGAACTTCTAAAGGTCAGTTCTATTACAGTTTATTTATTTATTTTAAGACAAGGCCTCACTTTGTCATCCAGGCTGGAGTGCAGTGGCACAATCACGTCTCCTGCAGCCTTGACCTCCCAAGCTCAAGCGATCCTCCCACCTCAGCCTCCCAAGTAGCCAGGACTATAGACACACGCCACTAAACCTGGCTAATTAGGGTTTTGTCACATTGCCCAGGCTGGTATCAAACTCCTGGGCTCACGTGATCCACCTGCCTCAGCCTCTTTAAGTGCTGGGATTACAGGTGTGAGCCACCAGTTCCATTATACTTTAAATTTGTTCTTACCCCTAAGAAATGATTGTAAATAATGTGTTTTATTATTTGATTCTGAATTAGGATTAAGTATACTCTACTAGTTTTTACTAATACTAGTTTTTTATACTATTGTTTCTGAGAACTTCTCTTAGATACTAAATTTTTTAATTTCTTTTTTCAAATTGATTAGCTGCTCTTACCATGTCTAAATAGAATGTATAGTTAAGTATTCAAATAGCTCAATACTTAATATGTTCAAGAATATAATCATGAGTTATAAATTTTAATTCATGTGGAACAATGTCTTTTTTTTTTTTTGGAGATGGAGCCTTGCTCTGTCGCACAGGCTGGAGTGCAGTGGCCAGATCTGGGCTCACTGCAAGCTCCGCCTCCTAGGTTTACGCCATTCTCCTGCCTCAGCCTCCCGAGTAGCTGGGACTACAGGCACCCGCCACCTCGCTTGGCTAGGTTTTTTGTATTTTTTTTAGTAGAGACGGGGTTTCACCGTGTTAACCAGGATGGTCTCGATCTCCTGACCTCGTGATCCACCCGTCTTGGCCTCCTAAAGTGCTGGGATTACAGGCTTGAGCCACCACGCCCGGCAGAACAATGTCTTATTTCAAAGTTGATAAAACATAGTTTAGCTGGGCACGGTGGCTCACGCCTGTAATCCCAGCACTTTGGGAGGCTGAGGTGGGTGGATCACAAGGTCAAAAGTTCGAGACCATCCTGGCCAACATGGTGAAACCCCCGTCTCTACTAAAAATACAAAAATTAGCTGGATGTGGTGGCGCACACCCGTAGTCCCAGCTACTCAGGAGGCTGAGGCAGGAGAATTGCTTGAACCCCGGAGGCAGAGGTTGCAGTGAGCTGAGATTGTGCCACTGCACTCCAGCCTGGCGACAGACCGAGACACCGTCTCAAAAAAAAAAAAAAAAACACACACAAAAAACATAGTTTAACTTTTTGCTTAATTTTTATGTATTGATCTGTACAATATTAATATAATATGAAAGAAAGATGACATGTATTTACATAATATGTTGGAGAAGAGAAACTTAAAAATGGAAATAATATCTTTGCTTCCTTTTTTGGAAATATATTTTTCTAACTTAGCAATGAAATATTTTAAAAATATGTGAGTTCTGTTGAGTTTTCAACAGGCTTGGTTGAGTAATTTAAACACATGATTAGTGTATGCTTTCTGGTCTTAAAACATCATTTCATTTGGGCATCGACTGTCTTATTAATAGCAATAGTAGTATTGTTGAATTTAATATAGTTCTTAAAACATCTAGATTAGGCAGTAATAAGTAGGATTTGACTATCTTTTTGGGACCCTAAGGAATCTTCTTAATCTTTCACTGTAAGATTTAAGTCAACTATATTTACACTAATGTTTTAGAATTTCAAGGAAATTCAGTTTATTTTCACTGACACATCAGTTAAAGCCACAAGTTAGTTTGAAAGGGTCACATATATATTCAGCAGTATTATTTGCAGCCACAGTGTATAGAAAAACCATGCAAAATTTCAGTAATGCTTGAGAAATTCCAGGCAGTAAGCTTACTTGTCATTTCAGAAATGAAAGCCTGAATACACAGGCACTCATAGTAGCTAGTAGAAGCTTTAATATAGCTAGGAATTATGTTGGTTAAAAAAAATAAGCAAAATCTAACAAACAGTGAAACTTAGAAATAGAAGGTTTTGGCTGGGTGCAGTGGCTCACAGCATTTTGGGAGGCCAAGACGGGTAGATCACCTGAGGTTGGGAGTTCAAGACCAGCCTAACCAACATGGAGAAATCATGTCTCTACTAAAAAAAAAAAAAAACAAAATAAACTGGTCGTGATGGCGCATACCTGTAATCCCAGCTACTGGGGAGGCTGAGACAGGAAAATCGCTTGACCCAGGAGGCAGAGGTAGTGGTGAGCCGAGATCGCACCATTGCACTCCAGCCTGAGCAACAAGGGCAAAAGCCCTTCTCCAAATAAATAAATAAATATAAGGTTTTATGTTTTTGGATAAAACAATATTGTAAATAGTAGGCCGGGAGCGGTGGCCCATGCCTGTAACCCCAGCTCTTTGGGAGGCCGAGGTAGGCAGATCCCTTGAGGTCAGCAGTTTGAGACCAGCCTGGCCAAAATGGTGAAACCCTGTCTTTACTAATAATACAAAAGTTAGCCGGGCGTGGTGGTGGACTCATGTAGTCCCAAATACTCAGGAGGCTGAGGCATGAAAATCGCTTGAACCCCAGGAGGCGGAGGTTGCAATCAGCCAAAATCGCGCCACTGCACTCTAGCCTGGGAGATAGAGTGAGACTGTGTCTCAAAAAAAAAAAAAAAAAAAAGAGGCCGGGCGCGGTGGCTCATGCCTGTAATCCCAGCACTTTGGGAGGCTAAGGTGGATAGATCACGAGGTCAGGAGATCGAGACCATCCTGGCTAACACAGTGAAACCCCATCTCTACTAAAAATACAAAAAATTAGCTGGGCGTGGTGGCAGTGCCTGTAGTCCCAGCTACTTGGGAGGCTGAGGCAGGAGAATGGTGCAAACCCAGAAGGCGGAGCTTGCAGTGAGCCGAGATCACGCCACTGAACTCCAACCTGGGCAACAGAGCGAGACTCCATCTCAAAAAAAAAAAAAAAAAAGAAAGAAAGAAAGAAAGAAAGAAGACAATATTGTAAATAGTGGTATACACCAAATTAAAGAAAAAGGAAGAATGACCAGGCACAGTGGCTCACGCCTGTAATCCCAGCACTTTGGGAGGCCAAGGCAGGCAGATCACCTGAAGTCAGGAGTTCCAGACCAGCCTGACCAACATGGAGAAACCCTGTCTCTTTTAAATATACAAAATTAGCTGGACATGGTGGCGCATGCCTGTAATCCCAGCTACTCAGGAGGCTGAGGCAGGAGAATCGCTTGAACCCAGGAGGCGGAGGTTGTGGTAAGCGGAGATGGCACCATTGCACTCCAGCCTGGGCAGTCAGAGGAAACTCCATCTCAAAAAAAAAAAAAAAGGAAGAATGTGACTGGCTTCTTACATTTGCCAAATAGAAGCAAAAGAAACCTTTCTAACTCATGTAGTAGTAACCCAGCCCACTAGTATTTGGTGATTAGATTCTAAATCTGCATATATTAATAGTATTCATTTGCCTGGCCCCTAGTATATATTATCATACCCCTATTTAAAATGATAGGAAGTATTTATCATGAGCTTCTTATCTTTTGGCCTAATTACATTTCTGTTGCAGTCTATCATAAAGAAAAAAACTAACGAAAAAATTTTAATATATGAAGCTGTTTATCATGGAATTAAAAATTAGAAATAGCTGCCCCAAATTAGAGTAATGGTTAGGTAATTTGGGCACAAACATTTGATGAAATATTCTACAAGCATTATGTTTATGAATTTGAAATAATAATTATTTTTTTTGTTTTTGAGACAGACTCTTGCTCTGTCACCCAGGCTGGAGTGCAGTTACATGATCTCAGCTCACTGCAGCCTCCGCCTCCGAGCTTCAAGTGATTGTCGTGCCTCAGCCTCCCGAGTAGCTGGGATTACAGGCGTATGCCTCCACGCCCTGCTAATTTTTTATATTTTTAGGGTTTCACTATTGGCCAGGCTGTTCTTGAACTCCTGGTCTCAAGTGATCTGCCTACCTTGGCCTCCCAAAGTACTGTGGTAACAGGTATAAGCCACTGCGCCCAGCTAAAATAATAATACTTATTATGACTGTGAAAATTGAATAAAATATTGTATAGAGGCTGTGCGTAGTGGCTCATGCCTGTAATCCAATGCTTTGGGAGGCCATGATGGGAGAGTCACTTGAGGCCAGGAGTTTAACTCTACCCCCACCAAAAAAATCAAATAAAATTAGCTGGACATGGTGGTGCACACCTGTAGTCCTAGCTCCTTGAGAGGCTGAGATGAGAGGATTGCTTGAGCCCAGGAGTTTGAGGTTACAGTGGGCTACGATTCATAGTTACAACTCTTTGCTTAAAGAAGAAATAAATGTGAGCTAACAAAGGAGGTAAAAGTTGTCTTAGGAATTCAAGGATATCTCATGGAACTCAAGGGATGGCAGAATATGTCTTTCTGGAATTTACATGCTAACTATGTATCTACAAAACATTTTATATATAGAAAATTTCTGAAAAGAAGTATATTACAATGTAACTGTGATCATCATAATGGTGGAATTGTTTTTTCTACTTTTTGTATTTGATAAGGTGAAATTATATTAAACGCTAGTGATAAACAGTAATAATTTAATGGCTTTTAATCTCTGTTAGTATTTTATGCAGAATATTGTTCACCAGCATATAAAGATATTAGATATAAAGATATCTAATAACTGAACACGTCTTTTGTGTGAAATCATCAGTTCTTAGAGTAGGTAAACCTTGAGAGCTCTGATTGGACTTAATTCTTAGTGTTTAGACCCTTCAATTATTTTAACTCTGCATTTTTAGTTGGCCAACAAAAATATTATGTTCAAAATAAAAAGAGTAGTTGTGTATACACAGAGTATATGTATGTAAATGATAATTTTATAAATAGGAGAAATTTAACAGAATTATGTAGGTATAGATTATATGCATTATCTATCATAGGATATTATCTCTAGGGTCTGAGAAGGAGTACCTTGGCACTAATTGAAAAAAAATCAACCTTTTACCTTCTCCCCTATCTAGCACATGTTTGTTCTTCGGGAGCGCCCTGAAACCGTGTTAATAGATCTCATTCAGAGGACAAAGGATGCAGTAAGAGAGCTGGACAATCTGCAGTATCGAAAGATGAAGAAACTCCTTTTCCAGGAGGCACATAACGGACCAGCAGTAGAAGCACAGGAAGAAGAAGAGGTAACAGATAAAAAATGACTCCAATATTGAATTTTCACTATTGGTTTCTTTCCTTATGCAGCTTGCCCTGCCATAATTTACCTTATATACCAATGGTTTCCAGGTTGTATTTTCTTACCATTGGTCCTATAAAATCCCAGTTAGGAATAAAAAAAAGGTCCCTTTTTCTTGGAGAAATAAGAAAAATTAAAATTTTTTTTAAGTCTTTAATCATGTTAGATTACATGCCCCTTTATGGTACACAGTGTCATAGTGAAGGTTCTGAGAAGTCCTTTGTTAAAGAAACCTGTTCACCTTTGTTTAATCTAGTCCTTCTCTAATTTCTTGACCACCGAACCTTTTTTGTTTTTTTGAGATGGAATTTTGTTCTTGTTGCCCACGTTGGAGTGCAATGACATGATCTCGGCTCACTGCAACCTCCACTTCCCTGGTTCAAGTGATTCTCCTGCCTCAGCCTTCCTGGTAGCTGGGATTACAGGCGTGCACCACCACACCCAGCTAGTTTTTATTTTATTTTATTTTTTGTATTTTTAGTAGAGATGGGGTTTCACCACATTGGCCAGGCTGGTCTTGAACTCCTGACCTTAGGTGGCCCACCCACCTCGGCCTCCCAGAGTGCTGGGATTACAGGCATGGGCCACCGTGCCCAGTCTGAGCCCTTTTTTGACCTATTGTCCAGTTCCATATGATGTGCTTTTGGAAGTTCTTGAAATACAGAATCTGAAGGTTGAATGTACTCTCTCAGAAGTCATGAGAAAGTTACTAGGCATTCTACTGTGTCACCAAAGAAACTTGATTTCATTCCATCTACACCGTTCTTTTTTTTTTTTAAGACAGGGTCTTGCTCTGTAGCCCAGTTTGGAGTACAGTGGCGCGGTCTTGGCTCACTGCAATCTCTACCTCCTGGGTTCAAGCGATTCTCCACCTTCTGCCTCCCAAGTAGCTGGGACTACAGTTGCGCCACCACGCCCAACTAATTTTTTATATTTTTAGTAGAGACGGGGTTTTGCTATGTTGGCCAGGCTGTTCTCCATCTCCTGGCCTCAAGTGATTCATCTGCCTCAGCCTCCCAAAGTGCTGGGATTACAGGTGTGAGCCACCGCGCCTGGCCTACACTGTTCTAAAATACTCATTTTACAGATACCAAAAGCAAGGCTCAGAATAAATTAAGTTGCTCACTGTAGGTAGAGGAACATGGGTTCAAATTCATACCTCTTTTACTCTCAAGACCAAGTTCTGTCTTGCCTCTTAGGGAGAATGGAAATACAGATTTGCTGTAGAAGTGTTACAGAACTTCCTCATGAAGAAATATACATATAAAGTATATTATGTGTAAAGCTATTTTTTCCCTCTAAATATTTTGTTTCTTCTTTGCCCCGTCAGAATTCAAAAATTTTATTCTTTTCTATTGGTTTTCATCGAGAGAGACCACTTTGCATTCTGAAACCATGAGCAATAGTTTATTTTCTTTTTCTTTTTAATATCACTAAATAATTAATGAACTGTCAAATATAAGACTTTCTAAACTTACAATTTTTGGATTTGGGGATTTTTTTTAGTTCTTAATGGTAGTCACTAGAAAATTGGGATTATTTCAGATATGTGAAATACTTTAATAAAGTGAAATTAATAAAATTCTATGTAGTTAAATTGTTAACAATATATGTGTTAGGCTAGGAATGTAAGAAAAGTCCCTATCTACATATATGTCTGTGTTTATTAAATTCTACGTATCTTAAAGAATTCTGGTATGGTAAGACTACTGTAACGTTAGTGCCCAGATACTACACCTGCCTGTTTACATCAGAATAACATTCTTATGATTGTGATTTGAAATAATATAATATGTAATTATTAGTTTACACAAGAATAGGTAGGAATTAATGGTAAATTATTTGGTGGTAAAAAGATAATCTGGTGTTCCCCAAAAACCTATTGAAATACAAAAAAGAAAAAGAAAGAAAGGAAGGAAGGGAGGAAGGGAAAGGTAATCTGGAGACTGTTTTCCAGAAGAAAGAAGAATCTACTTATGAAAGGCTGGTTTAATAAAAAAGAGTAACAACTACAATGAAGTTTCTAATACTTTTTTTTTTTTAAATGCTCCTTATGGAGCAGGGCTACCCCATAGGCACTGTACCCAGAATAGCCAGTGCTTTTTTTTTTTTTTTTTAAAAGGAGGGATTTGTATTAACCAAGAATTATTGAGAAATGAGCAGGATCCCTATATATGCCCCATGAGAAGTATAAATGGTTATTTTAAAATAACAAGCAATGTAGATAAAATATTCTAGTTTGAAAATCACCCAAAAGTGATCAGCTGACTTTGTTTTAGACAGTTGGCTGAGTTTTTTTGTGATTTACTTGTTGGTCATTTTTGTTTTTCAATAAACTAACAGTTGATAAACTTCTTGGTCTTGGAAAATAAAAGCAATTTCTCATGATAGACCAACTTTCTGAGACTGTCTGCCAAGTGGTATGCTAGGTGCTTATAATCAAGAATTCAGAAGAGAGAGATATATATAAATATTTGAACTGAATTTGAATGTTCTTTTCTCTTAGGAACAAGATCATGGTGTTGGCCGGACAGGAACAGTGAATAGTGTTGGAAGTAATCAATCCATTCCCAGCATGTCCATCAGTGCCAGCAGCCAAAGCAGTAGTGTTAACAGTCTTCCAGATGTCTCAGATGACAAGAGTGAGCTAGATATGATGGAGGGAGACCACACAGTGATGTCTAACAGTTCTGTTATCCATTTAAAACCTGTGAGTATTTGGATTTCATTGAAAAAAATTCAATGTTGGTAAACTGTTTTCTTCGTCTATTAGTTTAAGAGAAGGAAGAAGGAGGAGAAGGAAGTTTCCCGAAGTTTGGAACATGGCCGGGCGCAGTGGCTCATGCCTGTGATCCCAGCACTTTGGGAGGCCAAGCCGGGTATATCACTTGAGGCCAGGAGTTCAAGACCAACCTGGCCAACATGGTGAAACCCTGTCTCTACTAAAAATAACAGAAATTAGCCAGGCTTGGTGGCACGTGCCTGTACTCCCATACTCCCAGCTACTTCGGAGGTTGAGGTGGGAGAATCACTTGAACCTGGGAGGTGGAGGTTGCAGTGAGCCAAGATCACACGACTGCAGTCCAGCGTAGGCGACAGAGTTAGACCCTGTCTCAAAAAAAAAGAAGTTTGGAGCATTTTTTAATGAAAAAAGCCTTGTTAACTCCTAACCTGTTATTTCCATTTGGAAAATTATGTTTTGAGAATACAAAAAGAATGTGGAACTATTTCAGAATATTAGAAGAAAAAGTACAGAAACCTCAAATACATTATTTGACATTATTTACATGGAAAATAAAATACTAAAAAATAGGAAGGATACACATAAAATTCATGATAATGGTTGCCTTTGGAGAGTGAGAAATGGTTGGGATGAGTGATGATCAAAAGTGAATTTTATGTTATCCGTAATATTTATATCTTTTTTTTTTTTTTTTGAGACGGAGTCTCACTCTGTCACCCAGGCTGGAGTGCAGTGGCCACAGTCTTGGCCCACTGCAACCTCCACCTCTCAGGTTCAAGCGATCATCCTGCCTCAGCCTCCCGAGTAGCTGGAATATACAGGTGTGTGCCACCCTGCCCGACTAATTTTTGTATTCTTAGTAGAGACGGGGTTTCACCATGTTGGCCAGGCTAGTCTCAAACTCCTGACCTCAAGTGATCCACCCACCTCAGCCTCCCAAAGTGCTGGGATTACAGGTGTGAGCCACTGCGCCAAGGCGTTTGTATCTTTTTTTTTTTTTGAGATGGAGTTTTGTTCTTGCTGCCCAGTCTGGAGTGCAGTGGCACCATCTTGGCTCATTGCAGTCTCCGCCTCCCAGATTCAAGCAATTCTCATGCCTCAGCCTCCTGAGTAGCTGGGATTACAGGTGCGTGCCACCACGCCCAGCTAATTTTTGGTATTTTTAGTAGAGAAGAGGTTTCATCATGTTGGCCAGGCTGGTCTCAAACTCCCAACCTCAAGTGATCCACCCGCATCGGCCTCCCAAATTACAGGGATTACAGGTGTGAGCCACTGCACCCAGCCTGTCTCTTAAAAATAAAGCTGAATATAATTGTAGAAAACTAGATTCTGGATTTAGGAAATATGGGTGTTTGCTGCATTACTCTTTACCCTTTTGAGTGTAAAATGTTAAACCTGAAAAATATTGAAAAGTCAGGTAACTCCTTTTAACAATTAATAGGAATGCTGAGGCTGGGAGTGGAGGCCCACCCCTGTAATTCCAGCATTTGGGGAAGCTGAGGCAGGCAGATTGCTTGAGCCTGGAGTTGGAGACCAGCCTGGGCAACATGGTGAAACCCTGTCTCTACAAAAAATTTAAAAATTAGCTCGGCTTGGTGGTGCATGCTTCTAATCTCAGCTACTCAGGAGGCTAAGGTGGTAGGTTCACTTGAACTCAGGAAGTAGAGGTTTTCAGTGAGCCAAGGTTGCACCACTGCACCTCTGCCTGGGTGACAGAGTGAGACTATCTCAAAAAACGAACAAACAAAAATAGGAACGCTTCCTTTTTCACTTCACAGCTTGTGTTACTATCTAAAAGTAGTAGGTACAATGGCTAAAAGATGGAAACAACCCAAATTATTCATCAACGGATGTATTAACAAATTGTGGTTTGTAGGCCGGGCACGGTGGCTCACGCCTGTAATCCCAGCATTTTGGGAGGCCAAGGCAGGTGGATCATGAGGTCAAGAGATTGAGACCATCCTGGCCAACATGGTGAAACCCTGTCTTTACTAAAAATACAAAAATTAGCCAGGCGTGGTGGCACACACCTGTAATCCCAGCTATTTAGGAGGCTGAGGCAGAAGAGTCGCTTGAACCCAAGAGGCAGAGGTTGCAGTGAGTCGAGATCATGCCACTGCACTCCAACCTGGCAACAGAATGAGACACTGTCTCAAAAAACCAAAAAAAATTGTGGTTTTTACATCCAGTAGAATATTATTCAGCTATAAAAAGGAATGAAGTTCTAATACATGCTGCCATATGGATGAATCTTGAAAACATTTTAAGTGATGAAAGTAAAATGTGCAAATTCATAGTGACAGGAAGTACATTAGGAGTTACCAGAGACTGGGTGGAGGTCAAAATAGTTATTGCTAATGGACGTAGTTTCTGTTTGGGTTGATGAAAAAGTTTTGGAAGTAATACTGATAGCTGTACATCATTGAGAGTATAATTAATACCACTTAAAATGGTTAAAATAGGCTGAGCGCTGTGGCTCATTCCTATAATCCCAGCACTTGGGGAGGCTGAGGCAGGAGTATCACTTGAGGCCAGCAGTTCAAGACCAGCCTGGACAACATAGGAAAACTCCATCCATTAAAGAAAAAAAAAAAATAGCCAGGTGTGGCACATGCCTGTGGCCCCAGCTACTCAAGAGGCTGAGTAGTGAAGGCCCACTGAGTAGTGGAGGATCGGTTGAGCCTGGGAGATCAAGGCTGCGGTGAGCCTTGATCATACCACCGCACTGCGTTCTGGGCAACAACAACAACAAAAAATTATTACCACAATTAATTGGTTGCTACTTAACTGATGTTCTATTCAGCTAACAGATTGAGTTCAGGGAAAGATATCAGTCCTTCAATTTTTTGCAACTGTTTTTGTTTTTGCTTATTTTGGACAGATGGCAGAAGTATTATAAAGATAACTCCATTGCTTCCAAAACCCAAGAGGCTTTGAGCAATTTTCTACTACTCCTGTTTAAAACATTGACTATATTGGCTGCATGTTTCATCATCTTTGTTTTCAAGTTATGTTAAAGCTTTTCAATTTTGCACATAATCGGTAGGATATAAATCTAGTCATGTGCCAGGCACAGTGACTCACGCCTGTAATCCCAGCACTTTGGGAGGCCAAGGCAGGCAGATTGCTTGAGCCCAGTAGTTCAAGACCAGCCTGGGCAACATGGCAGAACCCCATCTCTACAAAAAATACAAAAGTTAGCTGGCATGGTGGTGCATGCCTGTGGTCCCAGCTACCTGGGAGGCTGAGGTGGGAGGATCGCTTGAGCCCAGGAAGTTGAGACTGTGGTGAGCCGTTCAGGGTACCACTGCACTCCAACCTGGGTGACAAAGTGAGACCCTATCTCAAACAAACAAATCAATCAATCAATCTAGTCATGTGCATTTTCTTATCCTAAGTCTGTGTACAATTTTATACCCTGTACAGATAATTTATTCTAATTCTAATTATATTGAAAATAAAGCTGGACATATTGGCTTGCACCTGTAATCTCAGCACTTTGGAAGGCCAACGAGGGAGGATTACTTGAGCCCAGGAGTTCTAGACCAGCCTAGTCAACATAGGGAAACCTTGTTTCTAAAAAAATAAAATTAGCCTGGCCTGATGGCCCGTGCCTGTAGTTCCAACTTCTCAGGAGTCTGAGGTAGGCAGATGGTTTGAGCCTAGGAGGTTGAAGCTACAGTGAGCTATGGTCACATTACTGTACTTCAGTCTGGGTGACACAGCGAGACCCTGTTTCTAAAAAAGAAGAAAAGAAAAAAGAACAGCATTTCTACTTTTTGGTTTTGCTTTTTAAAATTATGTCTGTGAGATTTGTTGATCAAGTTGTCTTTAAACTTTAATTTCCATAAAGATTCAAACAAACTGTTCACCTTACATAGTATTATCTTTTTTTTTTTTTTGCCTAGGAGGAAGAAAATTACAGAGAAGAGGGAGATCCTAGAACAAGAGCATCAGATCCACAGTCTCCACCCCAAGTATCTCGTCACAAATCACACTATCGTAATCGAGAACACTTTGCTACTATACGGACAGCATCACTGGTATGTACTTCCCCGAATTAAAGATAAATATATTTTTCATGTGGGACCTTGGCAATATAAACTCAAGTATAGCTATATGTTGTTTTGTATTTGGGTTTTATTTTGCGAAATACTCATTTAATATTTAATTGCCTGTTATGAGAAAGATGTTATTCAGAGAACTCTGAGAAATGTTAAACTAACAATGTCTTCATGACACGTACACAAAAAACGAGTATGTTAGAATATCTTAAATACTTAAGATAACTACAGGACACTAAACAGGAATTCAGATAACTTTTTATTAGGAGCATAAATGAAGTATTTATGAAATAAATAGTTTGAGTATTTAAAATTAGTAAGATTTAGGCACAGCAGGGAGAGGAGAAATGAATGGTATTTCCATATAAGAAGAATATGGACAGTAAGGAAATATATTGTGTGAGGCTAACCAGAAAGAGGGGAATATTGGAAATGGCAAGCAGTACAATTTGGTGCACTCTAAAGTCATTCTGATTTTCCAAATAATATGGATTATCTGTTCATTACAAGGATGCTATAATGGGGTACTTAAAATCTTAATCAGACAGATAAGTAAAACCAAAGCATGATAAAGGATACTAAGGATACAACGAAATTACATTAAGATACCATAAGAAAAGTAGGCTATTAGAAAACATAATGGAAAGGCTGGGTTTGGTCGCTCATGCCTGTAATCGTAGAACTTTGGGAGGCTGAGGTGGGTGGATCACTTGAGCTCACGAGTTTAAGACCAGCCTGGGCAACATGGTGAAACCCCATCTCTACAAAAAATACAAAATTCAGGTGGGGTGTGGTAGCTCACACCTGTAATCCCAGCAATTTGGGAGGCTGTAGTAGGTGAATCGACTGAAGTCAGGAGTTTGAGACCAGCCTTGCCAATATGGTGAAACCCCGTCTCTGCTAAAAATAGAAAAATTAGCTGGGCATGGTGGTGCACCTGTAATTCCAGCTATTCAGGAGGCTGAGACTGGAGAATTGCTTGAACCTAGGAGGCAGAGGCTGTGGTGAGCTGAGATCGTACCTCTGCACTCCAGCCTGGGTGACAGAGGTAGACCCTGTCTCCAAAAAAAAAAAAAAAAAAAAAAAATTCAGCTGGGTGTGGTGATGTGTGCCTGTAGTCCCATATACTTGGGAGACTGAGTCAGGAGCATTGATTGAACCCAGGAGATGGAGGTTGCAGTGAGCCGAGATCACACCACTGTACTGCAGCCTGGGTGACAGTGCCAGATCCTGTCTCAAAAAAAAAAAAGAAAGAAAGAAAGAAAGAAATGAGGCCGGGCGTGGTGGCTCACACCTGTAATCCCAGCACTTTGGGAGGCCGAGGCAGGTGGATCACCTGAGGTCAGGTTTCAAGACCAATTTGGCCAACATGGTGAAACCTCGTCTCTACTAAAAATACAAAAATTAGCTGGGCATGATGGTAGGCACCTGTAATCCGGGTTACCTGACAGGCTGAGGTAGGATAATTGCTTGAATCCAGGAGATGGAGGTTGCAGTGAGCTGAGATTGCACCATTGCACTCCAGCCTGGGCATCAGAGCGAGACTCTGTCTCAAAAACTAAAAAAGAAAAAAAAGAAAAGAAAATATGATGGGGGAAAAAAAAGATATGATAGCTATCTGACTTCTCAACTATGTAATAAGCAGATGTTATAAATCCTATGCTGTCATGAATCTATATGACGTGGGGTTGGGAACGTAGTACCCTACCCTAAGTCAGGTTATTCCTACTATTCTGCAACATGTAAATAGCACTTTTAACAGAGCAAGTGGTAAAGATTGCTTAATTTTTGCATGACTATTTTGATAAATATGTTGAGAAGGACCAGCTTAAAGGAAAACCTCTCAGTAACTTGGCATAAGTTAAATCTTTCCCAAGAAAGTGTTCTGTCCCAAAGTTTGGCTTCCTCAAATCAATTAAGGGCATTTTAAATTTACAGATTTAATGAATCAAAATCTGAAAAAGATTTGTATTTTTAAAGCCAGTAGTTTCATTTATTTCACTTAAAATATTCAGAGCATAAGTAGTTTTTTAATACAAATAAGCATAGCTATATTATTCATTATAAGTGCTATATACCATCACAGCCTACCTTCTTCTGCCTTGGATTTTTTTCATTCAATAAAATGCACAGATCTTAGGTATTCAATTTGAAGAGTTTTTACAATTCTATACACCTGCCTTAACCGTCTGAAACAAGGTATAGTTATCCCTCGGTATCTGTGAGGGATTGGTTCCAGGACCCTCCATAAATCCCCAAATCCACAGATAAGCCAAGTCCCTTATATAAAATGGTGGTCCGGGCGGAGTGGCTCACAGCTGTAATCCCAGCACTTTGCCAGGCCGAGGCAGGCAGATCACTTGAGATCAGGAGTTCGAGACCAGCCTGGCCAGCATGGTGAAACCTCTTCTCTATTAAAAATACAAAAATTAGCTGGGCGTGGTGGCAGGCGCCTGTAATCTCAGCTACTCAGGAGGTTGAGGCAGGAAAATTGCTTGAACCCGAGAGGCGGAGGTTGCAGTGAGCTGAGATTGTGCCATTGCACCCCAGCCTGGGGGACAAGAGCGAGACTTCATCTCAAAAAAAAAAAAAAAAAGAAAAAAATCAGGAGTTCGAGACCAGCCTGGCCAACATGGTGAAACCCTGTCTCTACTAAAAATATAAAAATTAGCTGAGTATGGTGGCGCATACTCGTAGTCCCAGCTACTCAGGAGGCTGAGGCGGGAGAATCACTTGAACCTAGGAGGCAGAGGCTGCAGTGAGCCAAGATCGTGCCACTGTACTCCAGCGTGGGCAACACACCAACCCTGTCTTTGAAAAAGAATTGAAAATGTTATCAACAAGATGAAAGATAACAAGTGTTGGCAAAAAGGGGAACTCTTACACATTGTTGGTGATAACCTAAATTAGTATGGCCATTTTGGAAAATGGTGTGGAGGTTCCTCAAAAAACTAAAAATAGAACTGCCATATGATCCAGTAATTCCACTTCTGGGTACATACTTAAAGGAACTGAAATTCGTATGTTGAAAGGATATCTGCACTCCCATGTTCATTGCAGCATTATTCACAATAGCTAAGTCATGGAATCAACCTAAGTGCATATCAGTGGATGAGTGGATAAAGAAAATGTAGCATATATACACAATGGAATACCATTCAGCCTTAAAAAGGAAAAATCCTGTCATTTGCAAGAACATGTATGAATCTGGAGGATTATGCTAAGTGAGATAAGGCAAGCACAGAAAGATACCACATGATCTCGCTTTTATGTGGAATCTAGAAAAATAAAGTTGAACTCATAGAATAGAGGTAGAGAGTAGAGTGATGGTTACTAGAGGTTAGGGACAGAGAGAAATGGGGAGTTGTTGATCAAAATGTACAAAGTTTCAGAAAGATAGGAGGAACAGGTTTTGAGATATTTTGCATAGCCGGTTGACAATAGTATATTGAATATTTTGAAATAACTAAAAGTAAATCTCAAATATCTCACCATAAAAAATGATGCATAAAGAAGGTGATGGATATGTTAGATTGATTTAATTTAATATGTTGAATACATATATCAGTATATCACACTTGTACTCCATAAATGTATACAATTATGATTTGTCAATCAAAACATTAACATTTTTTAAAGGAATTGAAAACAGGTACTCAGACAAGTGCATGTACACACATAGTCACAGCAGCAGTTTTCACAGTGGCCAAAAGACAGAAACAATACAAATGTCCATCAGTGGATGAGTGGATAAACAAATTGTGCTATATACATACAGTGGAATTTTATTCAGCTGTAAAAGGAAATGAAATATTGATGCATACTACAACATGGATAAACTTCAGAAACATGCTAAGTGAAAGAAACCAGCCATAAAAACTCGTTTATTATATGACACTACTTATATGAAATATGCAGAATAGGCATATCTATAGAGACAAAAAGCAGATTGATGGTTACCAGGAGGGGAGAATGGAGAGCAACTGCTTAACAGGTATAGAATTTTCTTTTGAGATGATAAACATGCTTTATAACTAGATAAAGGTGATAGTTGCATGGCACGGTAAATATACTAAACATACTGAATTGTTCATTTTAAGGTGATTAATTTTATGTCATGCGTATTTTATCTTGTTTTTTTTTTTTTGTTTTTTTTGAGACGGAGTCTCGCTCTGTTGCCCAGGCTGGAGTGCGGTGGCGCGATCTCAGCTCAATGCAAGCTCCACCTCCCAGGCCCACACCATTCTCTTGCCTCAGCTTCCGGAGTAGCTGGGACCACAGGCGCCCGCCACCGTGCCCAGCTAATTTTTTTTGTATTTTTAGTAGAGATGGGGTTTCACCGAGTTAGCCAGGATGGTCTCGATCTCCTGACCTTGTGATCTGCCCGCCTCCGCCTTCCAAAGTGCTGGGATTACAGGCGTGAGCCACCGCGCCTGGCCTATCTTGATTTTTAAATTGAGGTTTTTCTTTTTTTTTTTTTTTTTTTTGCTTTGTGGTCAGTGTTTTTTGTGTTCTGCCCAAGAAGTGTTTGCTTACTCCAGGGTTATAAAGATATTTTGTGTTTCTGCTTTGTGATTCTGGGTTTTACGTTCAGGTCAAATGATCCTTCTCAAATTAATTTTTATATATGACATAAGTGATATAGGGAGTGAAGGTTTATTTGTTTTTTTCTATGTAAAGAACCAGTTGTTTCAGCAGGATTTGCTAAAAACACTATCCTCTGAATTAACTTGACTTTCTTGGTAGAAAAATCAATTGAACATATGTGGATCTCTTTCTAGTTTTTATTCTCTTTCCTTGATCTACGTAGCCTATCTTAAAGCCAGTACCGTATTGTCTTGAGTACTGTAGGGCTGCATGTCCTCCAAATATTTTTGTTCCTCAAGATTGTTTTGGCTATTCTAGATTCTTTTATATCCCCATATAAATTTTAGAACCAGTCTATTTCTTTGAAAGACTTGTTGGAAATTTTCTTGGAATCTGCTAACATTGGGATATTTTATACTAATTCCCTACTTAGTTAATATAGAATGGTTTAAAAGGCTTTTCGAAGAAGAATGTTTTATTTTCTTCTTTTCCTTCCATTATTTGTATGTCTAGGTTACAAGGCAAATGCAAGAACATGAGCAGGATTCTGAGCTTAGAGAACAAATGTCTGGCTATAAGCGAATGAGGCGACAACATCAAAAGCAACTGATGACTCTGGAAAATAAGCTAAAGGCTGAGATGGATGAACATCGCCTCAGATTAGACAAAGATCTTGAAACTCAGCGTAACAATTTTGCTGCAGAAATGGAGAAACTTATCAAGAAACATCAGGCTGCTATGGAGAAAGAGGTGGCTTATTCAGTATTATTAATTTGCTTGTTTTAGGTTTTGAATGTCTCAGAATTAACCAACATGGCAGTTTGATGTTAGAGTATCTGTTCCAAGGAACCAAGCAAATTGGGGAAAAGGAGAAACATTTATGTGACTTATATAAAGGTTTCTGTAAATTGATATTACAAAAAAAGGTGATATCTGTGTGTCTTATCTCTCACTAATTTTGTGTGTGCATCATTTAAAACAAATCAGTCTTAAAACTATTCATTGGGGTAGTCCACTTTATAGTTTATGTAATAGCCAGCAAAATTTTGAATATGAAAAATTGATGTATTTTAATATCAAGTACTAGGCCTGGGAACTAATAAGACATGGGACCATTTCCTGATTCTTGAGAGTTTTATAGTGTCACAATCGGTAAGTTACTCAGTTATTTTAAGCTTTTCATTTTCTGGTTATCTGAGGAGTTTGCTAAATCTCCTGTCATTAGGTGATTTAGGTCTCAAAAAGTCATTTTTATTCTCTTTTTTGTATTTTTTGGAAACTACCCTTGAATTTCTGGCAGCATTTTAATATCAGAATGATTGAAGATTACTGTAATAAATACAATGTTGGAGGTTATAAGTTATGAAAGATTCAGATTCATGAATTTGATTCAGAATCAAATTCATTTGATTATTGACAAATAATTGTCATTATTTTACATGATAAAAGTTTAGTTTTTAGGATTTTTGTTATGTGAAACCTTTTCTTCTAATGTTTTTGGTTTCCCATTGTTTTACTTTTTTTCGATAGTCATGTTTGTCAAGTAGAATTTAGAATTCTCAGTAAATTCACACATATCATTAAAATATGTCCAGGTAGTCTGCAGTGAGGCATTATTTATCATAGCTACCCTCTTCTCCCTTTTCACAAAAAAAGAACCATTCTCATAGTAGTAGGGACTTTGACAAAATAATTTATGATATAAATAAATATTTGATTTTGAAATAATTTGATAAAACAATGTATACATATTTAAAATCCTCTGGGCATTGAATATTTTTATTTTTTATTTTATTATTATTATTTTTTGAGACATTCTCTCTGTGTTGCCCAGGCTGGAGTGTAGTGGCGTGATCTCAGCTCACTGCAACCTCTGCTCTCCAAGTTCAAGCAATTCTCCTGCCTCAGCCTCCCAAGTAGCTGAGACTACAGGTGCATCTACCATGCCTGGCTAATTTTTGTATTATTTTTATTTTAGTAGAGAAGGGGTTTCACCATGTTGATCAGGCTGGTCTCAAATCCCTGACCTCAGTTGACCTTCCCTTCTCAGCCTCCCAAAGTGCTGGGATTATAGGTGTGAGCCACCACACCTGACAGATATTATTTTTAATAGCTTGGGAAAAGGGGATACTAACATATTTATGAAAACAATTGCTGAAGCAGATGTGCAATGTGATAACAAATTTGTTTTAAAAGTATATAACCAGGATGGGTGCAGTGGCTCACGCCTGTAATCCCACCACTTTGGGAGGCCGAGGTGAGAAGATTACTTGAGCCCAGAAGTTCAAGACCAGCCTGGGCAACATAGGAAGACTCTGTTTCCACAAAAATAAAAAATAAAAAAATGAGCTGAGCATGGTGAAATACACCTGTAGTTCCAGCTACTCGGGAGGCTGAGGTGGGAGGATCACTTGAGCTCAAAAAGAGGCTGCAGTGAGCCATGATTGTACCACTGCACTCCAACCTGGGTGACAGAGTGAGACCCTGTAATACATTTTTTGAGACGGGCACTCGCCTTGTTACCCACTGGTCTTGAACTCCTGGGCTCAGGTGATACTCCCACCTCAGCTTCTCAAAGTGCTGGGATTACAGGCATGAGCCACAATGCCTACTTAATTATATACATACACATATATATGTGTGTGTGTATATATTTGAGACATGTACATTTATAGAAAAAATTAGAGGCCGGGCACAGTGGCTCACATCTGTAATCCCAGCACTTTGGGAGGCTGAGGTAGGTGGATCACCTGAGGTCAGGAGTTCGAGATCAGCTTGGCCAACATGGCGAAACCCTGTCTCTACTAAAAATACTAAAAATACAGGTGTCACACACCTGTCATTGCAGCCACTCGGTAGGCTGACACAGGAGAATCACTTGAACCCGGGAAGCGGAGGTTGCAGTGAGCTGAGCTTGTGCCGCTGCACTGCAGCCTGGGTGACAGTGAGACTCCATCTCAAAAGTAGTAATTTTTAAAAAAGAAAAAATAACAAAAGATATGCACCAAAACATAAGATTTTTGTTTTTCTGTATTTTGTAAATGTTCTACAGTGAACGTGTATTGGATATAGAATCAGAAATAAAGTATAGCATTTGTTTCATTTTACTAAGGGATTGAGGGTTGGAAGGAGGGTATACTTCTGTTAAATGAAATAAAAAGTTGACAACATGTTTGACATTTCAAAGATGAGTTTCATCTTACTGATTCTATGAAGTTCAAATGATAAGGATGCCAAGTAGCACGTGTTTATAATTTGGTTCAGTCTTTTATTTTGGTAATGTTTCTACTGATTTCTTGTTCTTAGAAAATAAAAGATATTCTTTTTTTTTTTTTTTTTTTTTTGAGACGGAGTCTCGCTCTGTCGCCCAGGCTGGAGTGCAGTGGCCGGATCTCAGCTCACTGCAAGCTCCGCCTCCCGGGTTTACGCCATTCTCCTGCCTCAGCCTCCCGAGTAGCTGGGACTACAGGCGCCCACCACCTCGCCCGGCTAGTTTTTTGTATTTTTTAGTAGAGACGGGGTTTCACCGGGTTAGCCAGGATGGTCTCGATCTCCTGACCTCGTGATCCGCCCGTCTCGGCCTCCCAAAGTGCTGGGATTACAGGCTTGAGCCACCGCGCCCGGCCAGAAAATAAAAGATATTCTTAGTGATGTATATTAAACTGCTACTTTAAATCTATCTACTTAACTAATTTGATTCATTTTTTAAACTTCATATAGGCTAAAGTGATGGCCAATGAAGAGAAAAAATTTCAGCAACATATTCAGGCCCAACAGAAGAAAGAACTGAATAGTTTTCTAGAGTCCCAGAAAAGAGAGTATAAACTTCGAAAAGAGCAGCTTAAAGAGGTACTTATGTCATAAAACTTTTCAATAAATTTTCTGCTTATTAATTATATCCAATGGTGACCAACTCACAGAAGCATTAGGATAAAATTATGTTTTGTTGTTTGTGGTCACTAAATGGATATTAGTTTAAATGATGACTTTAATTATAATCAGTTACCCTTAACTGAGTTATCTAGTTGAGGATCTAAAATGAATCATTTCCTGAAAATATACTTTTTTTATGGTTTTATTTTTATTTATTTATTTATTTATTTATTTATTTATTTATTTATTTATTTTTGAGACAGAGTCTTGCCGTGTCGCCCAGGCTGGAGTGCAATGGTGTGATACCAGCTCACTGCAAGCTCCGCCTCCCGGGTTCACGCTATTCTCCTGCCTCAGCCTCCTGAGTAGCTGGGACTATAAGCGCCTGCCACCATGCCCGGCTAACATTTGGTTTTTTTTTTTAGTAGAGACGGGGTTTCACCATGTTAGCCAGGATGGTCTTGATCTCCTGACCTCGTGATCCGCCCGCCCCGGCCTCCCAAAGTGCTGGCATTACAGGTGTGAGCCATTGCGTCCAGCCTTATGTTCTTATTTTTTGTATGTATTTTTTGAGACAGTCTTACTCTGTTCCACAGGCTGGAGTGCAGTGGCACAATCATAGCTCACTGCAGCTTCGACCTCCCATGCTCAAGCAATCCTGCCTTAGCCTCCCCAGTAGCTGTGAACACAAGCACGCACCACCACTCCTGGCTAATTTTTAAATTTATTTTTTGTAGTGACAGGGTCTTGCCATGTTGCCTAGTCTGGTCTCAAACTCCTGGGCTCAAGCAGTCTGCCCACCTTGGCTTCCCAAAGTGCTGGGATTATAGGCGTAAGCCACTGTACCTGATCACATTTTGTTATGTGAAACCTTTTCTTCTAATGTTTTTGGTTTCCCATTGTTTTACTTTAAAAGTAAACAGAATAAGGGGGATATTTGCTTATCAGTTTTTTTTTAGGTAGAATATGCTGATTATTTCTTTGTGGCTACAGGGTTTCATATTTCTTTGCCCTTTCTTGTGCTGCCCCCTCCCTCTGCTTTTTTTTTTTTTTTCCCGAAACACAAGTCTCACTCTGTTGTACAGGCTGGAGTGCAGTGGTGTGATCTTGGCTCACTGCAACCTCCCCTCCCCCGAGGTTGAAATGATTCTCCTGCCTTAGCCCCCCGAGTAGCTGGGATTACAGGTGTGTGCCACCATGCCCAGATACTTTTTATATATTTTTTTAGTAGAGACGGGGTTTCATCATGTTAGCCAGGCTGGTCTCAAACTCCTGACCTCAGGCAGTCTACCCACCTCGGCCTCCCAAAGTGCTGGGATTACAAGCGGGAGCCACCACTCCTGGTTCTTGTGCTGCCTTTTTTGTTTTGTTTTGTTTTGTTTGTTTTTTTTGAGACAGAGTCTCACTCTGTTGTCCAGGCTAGGGTGCAGTGGCATAATCTTGGCTCACTGCAACCTTTGCCGCTTTGGGTTCAAGTGATTCTCCTGCCTCAGTCTCCTGAGTAGCTGACATTACAGGCACCTGCCACCACGCCCGGCTGATTTTTGTATTTTTAGTAGAGATGAGGGTTTCACCATCTTGGCCAGGCTGGTCTTTTTTTTTTTTTTTTTTTTTTTTTGAGACGGAGTCTCGCTCTGTCACCCAGGCTGGAGTGCAGTGGCCGGATCTCAGTTCACTGCAAGCTCCGCCTCCCGGGTTTACGCCATTCTCCTGCCTCAGCCTCCCGAGTAGCTGGGACAACAGGCGCCCGCCACCTCGCCCGGCTAGTTTTTTTTGTATTTTTTAGTAGAGACGGGGTTTCACCGTATTAGCCAGGATAGTCTCGATCTCCTGACCTCGTGATCTGCCCGTCTCGGCCTCCCAAAGTGCTGGGATTACAGGCTTGAGCCACCGTGCCCGGCCACCAGGCTGGTCTTAAACTCATGCCATTCTCCTGCCTCAGCCTCCCGAGTAGCTGGGACTACATGTGCCCGCCACCAAGCGTGGCTAATTTTTTGTATTTTTAGTAGAGACAGGGTTTCACGATGTTAGCCAGAATGGTCTCGATCTCTTGACCTCATGATCTGCCCGCCTCGGCCTCCCAAAGTGCTGGGATTACAACTGCGCCTGGCCTGACAACTTCTTAAAGAGGATCATTATTCAAGATAGGCACCAGGAATGGAAAATGATATGTCTTTTAATTTACACTCCTGTCTTACAGGATGATTGAAATTTTTAGTTCATATAATTAATTAGCATACCGTGATACATCAATTGATTTTGATAAAATAAGTATAATCAATTTGATATTAATGATTTGTGTGTGTGTAGGAATTTGCCTTATAATCAGATATGTATGTCTTCTTGTGTACATATGGGTGGCACAAAGACTTGCTCTATACCCTGCCAAGTGAGCGTCATTGACAAGATTTTTCCAACTCTAAAGGGTGTAATTTGTAGTATATTCCCATGACTATAATTCAGAAGCCAAACTCTATACTGGAACTTTGAGTTTGAAACAATAGTAAATAGAGTTTCCAACTATAAATAAATCTCCAACAAAATGCAGTTGTTTTGTTTTCCAGTGAAATTTAAAACAATGTGGAAAGTCATTAATTTTGATTTGTTCAGTGGTTATTAATGCTGAAAATTAAATACCATTCATAAAGTAGGTCTCTATTCTCCCATGGTTTTGTTTATTTTCCATTTAATTTCCAGTTTTCTTATATCGAATCCTTCCATAATTTTGCCAAAAACTTAGCATCAAGGATGTCAAAAACCAAGAAGCGAGATGTTTAACTGTAATTTTGCCCTAGTTCACTTGCGATTTTTACCTAAAAGCACTATCTTCTGTTTCTTCTTGGGAAGGTTTTAAAGAAGGATGTGTTTTACTTTATTAACCAATCACTGTGTACTTTGAAGTTAGGAACCATCAGAAATGTAGCTGTGCAGAGACAAAAGGTACACGTTTTCTGGTGTACATATCTCTCTTTCCTTTCCGATTGAGTGGGTAACTCAAGAAAGATCTAAAGGCTGGGCACAGTGGCTCACGCCTGTAATCCCAATAGTTTGGGAGGCCAAGGTGGGCGGATCACGGGGTCAGGAGATCGAGACCATCCTGGCTAACATGGTGAAATTCCGTCTCTACTAAAAATACAAAAAATTAGCTGGGCATGCTGGCAGTTGCCTGTAATCCCAGCTACTCGGGAGGCTGAGGTAGGAGAATCGCTTGAACCTGGGAGGCGGAGGTTGCAGTGAGCTGAGATCGCACCACTGCACTCCAGCCTGGGTGACAGAGCAAGACTCTGTCTCCAAAAAAAAAAAAAAAAAAAAAAGATGTAAATACCACTTGCCTTCTAGAGGTCATTGGTCATTGCCCTGCCTGAGTATTAGAGAAGAAACACACTTAAGAACTTTCATTGATTGATTGATTGATTGAGATGGAGTTTTGCTCTTGTTGCCCAGGCTGGAGTGCAATGGCGCGATTTCGGCTCACTGCACTGCAACCTCTGCCTCCTGGGTTCAAGGGATTTTCCCGCTCAGCTTCCTGAGTAGCTGGGATTGCAAGCCTGCATCACCATGCCTGGCTAATTTTGTATTTTTAGTAGAGATGGGGTTTCTCCATGTTGGTTAGGCTGGTCTTGAACTCCTGACCTCAGGTGATCTGCCCACCTCAGCCTCCCAAAGTGCTGGGATTACAGGCGTGAGCCACCGCACCTAGCCAATAACTTTTATTTAAAATTTACTGATGCAAAATGATAACATTCATTTAGGTAATTTTTATGGGGTTTTTGTTGTGGTGGTGTTTTTGTTTTTTTGAGACAGAGTTTCACTCTGTCACCCGGGCTGGAGTGCAGTGGCGCAATCTCGGCTCACTGCAACCTCTGCTTCCCGGGTTCAAGCGACTCTCCTGCCTCAGCCTCCCAAGTAGCTGAGACTGCAGGCATGTGCCACCATGCCTGGCTAAGTTTTTTTTTTTTTTTTGAGACTGGGTTTCACTCTTTTTGCCCAGGCTGGAGTGCAGTGGCGCTATCTCAGCTCACTGCAACCTCCACCTCCTGGGCTCGAGTGATTCTCCACCTCACCCTCCCGAGTAGCTGGCATTACGGGCATGCGCCACCATGCCTGGCTAATTTTGTATTTTTGGTAGAGGCAGGGTTTCTCCATGTTGGTCAGGCAAGCTCCTCCTCCCAGGTTCATGCCATTCTCCTGCCTCGGCCTCCCGAGTAGCTGGGACTACAGGCGCCCGCCATCACGCCTGGCTAATTTTTTGTATTTTTAGTAGAGATGGGATTTCACCATGTTAGCTAGGATGGTCTCGATCTCCTGATCTCGTGATCCGCCTGCCTAGGCCTCTCAAAGTGCTGGGATTACAGGCGTGAGCCACCACGCCCAGCCTAATTTTGTATTTTAGTAGAGACAGTTTCACCATGTTGGCCAGGCTAGTCTCGGACTCCTGACCTCAGGTGATCCGCCCACCTTGGCCTCCCAGAGAGCTGGGATTACAGGCATGAGCCACCATGCCTGGCCCTATTTTTATGTATTTTTACCTGAGTTGTTTTTTATGTTGCCAGGAGCTAAATGAAAACCAGAGTACCCCCAAAAAAGAAAAACAGGAGTGGCTTTCAAAGCAGAAGGAGAATATACAGCATTTCCAAGCAGAAGAAGAAGCTAACCTTCTTCGACGTCAAAGACAATACCTAGAGCTGGAATGCCGTCGCTTCAAGAGAAGAATGTTACTTGGTCGTCATAACTTAGAGCAGGACCTTGTCAGGGAGGTAAGTTTGAGTGATGAGAAATTTTAAATCCTTTATCAAAAGCATCTTTCCTGAAAATACTCCAATTCCATTCTAGTCTCAGGGACTTTGCACTTCTACTTGCCTCTGTCTGAATCATTCTTCCTCAGATATTCACATGGAGTGTTTGCTCCCTGTATATCTTTACTCAGATGTCATTTCCTTAAAATCTCTTAACCACCAATTTTTTTTTCCCCCAAGAAAGAGTCTCTCCATGTCGCCAAGTATGGAGTGAAGTGGCGCCATCTTGGCTCAGTGCAATCTTCACCTCCTAGGTGTGAGCGATTTTCGTGCCTCAGCCTCCCAGGGTAGCTAGGATTACAGGTGTGCACCACCAAACCCAGCTAAGTTTTGTATTTTTAGTATAGATGGACTTTCGCCATGTTGGCCAGGCTGTTCTCAAACTCCTGGCCTCATGCAATCTGCCTGTCTCAGCCTCCCAAAGTGCTAGGATTACAAGCATGAGCTACCATGCCTGGACTTAACCACCACATTCTTCTGCTTTATTTAAATATTATTCTTTGCAGCCAGGTATGGTAACTGTAATCCCAACACTTTGGGAGGCCAAGGCAGGCAGATCACTTGATTCTAGGAGTTTGAGATCGGACAGGGCAACCTGACAAATCCCTGTCTCTACAAAAAATATGTTTATTAAAAAAAATTGGCCGGACGCGGTGGCTCACGCCTGTAATCCCAGCACTTGGGGAGGCCGAGGCGGGCGGATCACAAGGTCAGGAGATCGAGACCACGGTGAAACCCCGTCTCTACTAAAAATACAAAAAATTAGCCGGGCGCGGTGGCGGGCGCCTGTAGTCCCAGCTACTCAGGAGGCTGAGGCAGGAGAATGGCGTAAACCCAGGAGGCGGAGCTTGCAGTGAGCCGAGATCGCGCCACTGCACTCCAGCCTGGGCGACAGAGCGAGACTCCGTCTCAAAAAACAAAAAACAAAAAAAAAAATTAGCTGGGTGTGGTGGTGTGCACCTGTAGTCCCAGCTACCTGGGAGGCTGAGGCATGAATATTCCTGAGCCCAGGAGGTTGAGGCTGCAGTGAGCCATGATTATGCCACTGCACTCCAGCCTGAGCTACAGAGCAAGACCCTGTCTCAAACAGACAGACAACTAACTAAATACATATGTTCTTCTTTGCACTTTTCTTTTTCACGTGAATATGTGTATGTTCACAAAACCATGTGTTTCTGCAGGGTAGGGAGGTTGTTCCTGACTCCCTCACTACAATGGAAGTTGTATGAAATCATAGAATTGATGCAGTTTTTTTAATCTCCAGTTTCTGATTCATAGTAGGCATTCAATAAATCTTAGCCAATCCACAAATGAAAAATGTTGATTTTTATTTTTTATTTTTACTTTTATTTATTTATTTATTTTGAAACAGAGTCTCGCTCTTTCACCCAGGCTGGAGTGCAGTGGCGATCTCGGCTCACTGCAACCTCTGCCTCCCAGGTTCAAGCAATTCTCCTGCCTCAGCCTCCCAAGTAGCTGGGACTACAGGCATGCATCACCACACCCGGTTGATTTTTGTATTTTTAGTAGAAATGGGGTTTTGCCATGTTGGCCTGGCTGGTCTCCAATTCCCAACCTCAAGTGATCTGCCTGCCTCAGCCTCCCAAAATGCTGGGATTACAGGCATGAGCCAGCATGGTCAGCCTTGATTTTTACATATGAGGAAATTCATTGGGCAGTTTTTGCCTCTGACCTGAAATGGGTTCCATGAAGTGTGTGTTGCCCTTAAATACATTTTTATCATCATGTGATTATTAATTGGTAAATGTTGTAGAAACTCTTCTGCCAATGAAAACAATTATTCTTGGCTGGGTGTGGTGGCTCATGGCTGTGATCCTAGCACTTTGGGAGGCCGAGGCAGGTGAATCACTTGAGGTCAGGAGTTTGAGACCAGCATGGCCAACATAGTGAAACCCCATCTCTACTTTTAGTAGAGATACAAAAAAATGAGCCAGACGTGGTGGCGGACACCTGTAATCCCAGCTACTTGGGAGGCCGAGGCATGAGAATCAATTGAACCTGGGAGGTAGAGGTTGCAGTGAGCTGAGATCATGCTGCTATACTCCAGTCTGGGCCACAGAGCAAGTCTCCATCTCAAAAAAGGAAAAGAATTATTTTCATTATTAAGATACCTGTGAGTATAGATAAATTTCTGAGAGTGGGTTGAAATAATATATTTCATGCTTGTAATATATTATGCTTGTAATATAGCATAATTGTGCGAGTTTACTAATAAATTCAAATTAAAACAGTTGCATCCATTATGTAAGAAGAATGTAAAAGATTGATACATTCAATCCTAGTAATGGCGTGTGTTAACAGACACTATTAGTAAGACTATAAATTGATATTGCCCCTTTGGAGCATGATTTAACAGTAGCTTTTAAAATTTAATATGCACGTAGCATTTATCCATCAAATCCACTTCTAGAACTCTGTCCTACAGAAATAACAACATTATTCTATGATACAGTATAAATAGATACTTATTGAAACTTTGTTTATAAAAGTGAAATGTGGGCTGGAGCAGTTGCTCTCACCTATAATACTTGAGGTCAAGAGTTCAAGGACAGCCTGGTCAACGTGGTAAAGCTGTCTCTACTAAAAATATTTTTAAAATGAGCTGGATGTGGTGGTGCACGCCTGTAATCCCAGCTACTCAGGAGGCTGAGGCACGATTATTGCTTGAACCTGGGAGGCAGAGGTTGCAGTGAGCTGAAATCGCACCACTGCACTCCAGCCTGGGCAACAGAGTGAGACTCTGATTAAAAAACAAAACAAAACAGTGAAACATAGAAGCAGCTTAAATGTCCAAACACACAGAGGAATGATTGAAAGAATTATGGCATCACAAAGCACTAGGTTACAACGAAACTTTTAAAATTTCTATGTACTGGCTGAGTGCAGTGGCTCACACCTGTAATTCCAACACTTTGGGAGGCTGAGGTGGGAGGATCACTTGAGACCAGGAGTTTGAGACTACCCTGGGCAACATAGCAAGACCCTGTCTCTACAATGTTTTTTTTTCCTGAGACTCCGTCACCCAGGCTGGAGTGCAGTGGCATGATCTCGGCTCACTGCAACCTTTGCCTCCTGGGTTCAAGCCATTCTCCTGCCTCAGACTCCCAGGTACCTGGGACTACAGACATGCACCACCATGCCCGGTTAATTTTTTTTTGTTTGTTTTTTAATTGAGACAGAGTCTTGCTCTGTCACCCAGGCTGGAGTGCAGTGGCGCGAGCGTGATCTCCGCCTCCCGGGTTCACGCCATTCTCCTGCCTGAGCCTCCCAAGTAGCTGGGACTACAGGTGTCCGCCACCATGCCCGGCTAATTTTTTGTACTTTTAGTAGAGACAGTTTTCACCGTGTTAGCCAGGATGATGTCAATCTCCTGACCTTGTGATCCACCTGCCTCAGCCTCCCAAAGTGCTGGGATTACAGGCGTGAGCCACTACACCCGGCTGTGTCCATGTTCTTAATCACCACACTCACCAGAGTAGACTGCATGTAAAATAATTGAATAGAATACTCTGAAGAAACTGAAAGGATAACTTAGGAGCCCAATTCAAATATAAAATTAGGAAGTAAACAAAAGAAAAATGTTAAACCTCTTGATATAGATGTAATAATGTCTTAAGCTAATGGCAATAAAATAATATGAATAAATAGTAAATGAATATGATAAGGAAATTTGTGCTACTAATTGCCCATTTAAAGAGGTAAAAGTCACAACCCTAATATTTACTATGCAATTATAATTGAATAACAGGGTTAATTACATCTGTTTACTGGTTATTCTGTTTTTTAGGATTTTTTTCTGGCATTATACAGCAGTAAATTATACCTTTGTCTTTTGTGTTATGGATTAGGAGTTAAACAAAAGACAGACGCAGAAGGACTTAGAACATGCCATGCTACTCCGACAGCATGAATCCATGCAAGAACTGGAGTTCCGCCACCTCAACACAATTCAGAAGATGCGCTGTGAGTTGATCAGATTGCAGCATCAAACTGAGCTCACTAACCAGCTGGAATATAATAAGCGAAGAGAACGAGAACTAAGACGAAAGCATGTCATGGAAGTTCGACAACAGCCTAAGAGTTTGAAGGTATGGTTAGCCTAAGCTTTTTGACAACAGGGAAGAGAATGAAAAGATATCCATGTAAGCAGGAAAAGTCTTAAGACGAATGTCTAGTCATAAAGAAATTGACTAAGCTTCTTTTCATTTTTAGCATCTTTGGTTGATTTTAATGTTGAATGCCTGTTGCTACAGTCTTTTGCTTATGTATTTCTCATCAAAGTACAAAAAAAAGTGGCCAAAACTTTTAACCATGGGAAGTGCCAGTAGATAAGAATCAAGATTCTTGTTTTAAACTTAACCAAGGGCAGAGCACGGTGGCTCACGCCTGTAATCCCAGCACTTCAGGAGGCCAAGGCAGGTGGATCACCTGAGGTCAGGAGTTCAAGAACAGCCTGGACAACATGGCGAAACCCTGTCTCTACTAAAAATACAAAAATTAGTTGGGTGTGGTGGCACATGCCTATAGTCCCAGCTACTTGGGGGGCTGAGGCAGGAGAATCCCTTGAACCCAGGAGGCAGAGGTTGCAATGAGCCGAGAACACACCACAGCACTCCACCCTGGGTGACAGAGCAAGACCCTGTCTCAAAGAAAAATTTACCCAAATGTCCAAGGTCAATATTACATTCTGCATGTCAACAAGCTAACCATTTGGCTTATCTCTGTTGTTCCAAGTAAAATTTTAGAACCATAATTTGCTGTAAATATGACTTGTACAAAATTTAAAAACATGAAAGTGCATTATAAAATAAAAAGTTTTAAGCTGCATAGCCACTAGTTAGAAAAATAATAACAAGAAAAAAGTTTTCTTCTTTATGCTTGTTCCTCCAGCCACCTGATCCATCTCTCTCAAGGACAAAGTCAACTACAGTTACCAATTCTGAAATTTTTGTTTGTTTTTGAGACAGAGTCTTACTCTGTCACCCAGGCTGGAGTGCAGTGGGGCGATCTCGGTTCACTGCAAGCTCCGCCTCCCGGGTTCACTGCATTGTCCTGCCTCAGCCTCCGTGTAGCTGGGACTGCAGGCACCCGCCACCATGCCCAGCTAATTTTTTGTATTTTTAATAGAGACAGGGTTTCACCATGTTAGCTAGGATGGTCTCAATCTCCTGACCTCGTGATCCGCCTGCCTCAGCCTCCAAAGTGCTGGGATTACAGGCGTGAGCCACCACGCCCGGCCCACGTGAATCTTAATATACAAAACCACCCACTATATAGTCTGTCATCGATGATAAGCACCTTAGTTGCCCTGTACATATCTGTACATTTTAAACTTTTGTTTATATTCAGTAAGGTCCAGTTTCCACAGTATTTCCTATTTAAAGCTTCCCCTGTACTCCTACCCAGCCATTTTTATAAGCTATTTGATATTTAAACTATAAAATGGTTCTTGGTTTTACTCTGAGTAACTGTGCTGGAGTACAGTGAAATTCATTCACAGAGGTAGTCTGTGTGAAAATCTAGAAACTACAACACACTCAATGGTATTCCCAATGCCCACCCAACTCCATTCAAACAAGCTGTCCTGAACAAAATATAGAAACGATGTTAAGATGCTTTATTGTTTTCATGTGAATGTGAGTAAAATTTCACCTTGCTATGTCTTCAAAATAGGTAAGTTTTATTTACAGAGTGGTTATGTTGACTACTAACATAACCTTCCTTAGTTAATGCTTAGAAAAACTGGAATTGTAATGATATTTTAGATTTATTTTGTTTTTGCAGTAAGGAGATACATAATCATTTAGCTACAGAAAGACAATCTCCCATGAAAAGATTTTTAAACTAACATGTCAGCAAAGTCAATTGTGATTTTAAAGCCAACAGCACTGAGGAATAAACCAAACTGAAAGTCGTACTGTAAATCTGATATGACTGACTGCATTTCCCTGGGGCTTGGGTAATGGATAGTTGTTTGACATTTAACCATTTCTTTCTATTTCCTGTCATTAGAACTTTTCCATTTTAAAGCTTATAAACAGTAATCTGATTCTCTCAGATAGTATATTAAAAGTGAGGAGAAAATAAAGCTTCATTAATCATAGTCAGACTTTAAATAAAATGCCTTTCTGATTACAGGTGAGCTCAAGGTTTCCTGTTAGGGAAGAAAAATCACCATTTTCCTCATATTTATGTGTATCTATTTACTTAGTCAACTGGAGCATTTTAACCCCAAATCATCACATTTCTATTTACTTAAGTAATCGTTGCCTTTTCCAGTTTTCTTCTTAAGTAGTGGAGGCAGAATTTAGAATATAGCATCAACTGTGTTTGATGGAGGAGAGGAGATTGCAGTTGGAACATTTTATTTATGTTGATTAGGATCTGTGGGGGTGGGGTGCTGTTTCTGTGGAAAGGGTCGGGTGAAAAATCTGCTGCCTACTCTGCTGTTTCTTCAGCTTTCATCCAGATGATGCTTTGTCAGCACTAAATGAGTAGAAATAACTGAAACTTGCATTCATCTCGCTTTCATTTGAGTCACACATTGAGGGATATAGTTTATTCTTAGTATAAGCATTAATTTTACTCTTGTTAAAGAAAAATTTTTCAAGGAGTTATTTTTTCTCATTAGGCAGGGATGTGGAATGATTACAGTATTCCTGGCACAATGTTTTTTTGTTTTTGTTTTTTTTTTTTTGAGATGGAGTTTCGCTCTTGTCGCCTAGGCTGGAGTGTAGTGGCGTGATCTTGGCTCACTGCAACCTCCACCTCCCGGGATGAAGTGATTCTCATGCTTCAGCCTCCCAAGTAGCTGGGATTACAGGGGCCTGCCACCACGCCCTCGTGTTTTTAGTAGAGATGGGTTTCACCACCTTGGCCCTGCTGGTCTCAAACTTCTGACCTCAGGTGATCTACCCGCCTCAGCTTTCCAAACTGCTAGGATTACAGGTGTGAGCCACCACGCCCAGCCCAGCACAATGCTTTAAAAATAAAAAGTTTTGGCTGGGCGCAGTCACTCACACCTGTAATCCCAGCACTTTGGAAGGCTGAGGCAGGGGATCACCAGGTCAAGAGACCATCCTGGCCAACATGGTGAAACCTCGTCTGTACTAAAAATACAAAAATTAGCCGGGCACGGTGGCGCGTGCCTGTAGTCCCAGCTACTTGAGAGGTTGAGGCAGGAGATACTCTTGAACCCGGTAGGTGGAGGGTCAGTGAGCCAAGATCGTGCCACTGCACTCTAGCCTGGCGACAGAGCGAGACTCCATCTCAAAAAATAAAAATAATGTCCAGGTGCGGTGACTCATGCCTGTAATCCCAGTACTTTGGGAGGCTGAGGTCGGGAGTTTGAGACCAGTCTGACCAACATGGAAAAACCCTATCTCTACTAAAAATACAAAAGTAGCCGGGCGTGGTGGCGCATGCTTGCTGTCCCAGCTACTCGGGAGGCTGAGGCAGGAGAATCACTTGAACCCGGAAGGTGGAGGATGGTGGAGGTTATGGTGAGCCGAGATTCCGCCATTGCACTCCAGCCTGGGCAACGAGGGCAAAACTTCATCTCAATAAATAAATAAATAAATAAATAAATAAATAAATAAAACCTTTTAAAAGAATGGATGCTATTTTACTGAGGCAGAAGATACTATCTAAATTTCATTGTTCCATTTCTGTCTAGAAGCACTTGAAACAACTTTGTTAACCATGAATGGTTGTTTTTGTTTGTTTTCGCTCTGTCACCCAGGCTGGAGGGCAGTGGCACAGTCTTGGCTCACTGCAACCTCTGCCTGCCAACTTCAAGCGATTCTCCTGCCTCAGCCTCCCGAGTAGCTGTGATCACAGGCATGCGCCACCACACCCGGCTGATTTTTGTATATTTAGTAGAGAAGGGATTTCGCCATGTTGACCAGGCTGGTCTTGAATGCCTGACCTCCAGTGATCCACCCGCCTCAGCCTCCCAGACTCTTGGGATTACAGGCGTGATCCACCACACCCCGCCTAAGAATGATATTTTAAAATGGTGCTACTCAGCCTGAGCAACATAGTGAGACCCTGTCTCTAGAAAAAATTACCAGCCTGGGGGAGCATAGGGAGATCTCATCTCTAAAAATAAAGCCAGGCACAGTGGCTCACGCCTGTAATCCCAGCACTTTCGGAGGCTGAGGCGGGCAGATCACGAGGTCAGGAGATCAAGACCATCTGGCTAACGGGGCAAAACCCCATCTCTACTAAAAATAAAAAATTTAGCTGGGCGTGGTGGTGTGCGCCTGTAGTCCCAGCTACGCAGGAGGCTGAGGCAGGAAAATCACTTGAACCAGGTAGTCAGAGGTTGCAGTGAGCTGAGGTCATGCCACTGCACTCCATCCTGGTGACAGAGCAAGACTCTGTGTCAGGAAAAAAAAAAAAAAAAGAGAGAGCATGATGACATGCCTGTGGTGGTCCCAGCTACTCAGAAGGCCGAGAGGCAAGAGGATCACTTGAACCCCAGGAGGCTGAGGCTATGGTGAGCCATGATCATGCCATGCACTCCAACCTGGGCGACAGAGTGAGACCCTGTTTCAAAAAAAGAAAAGAAAAAGATTAAAAAGCCAAACGTGGTGATGGCTCACACCTGTAATCCCAGCTACTTGGGAGGCTGAGGTAGGAGGATTGCTTGAACCTGGGAGGTCAGGGATGCAGTGAGCCATGATCATGCCACTGTACTCCAGAGCCTGGAGGACAGAGTTGAGACTCTGTCTCAAAAATAAAAGCAGGCTGGGCACGGTGGCTCAAGCCTATAATCCCAGCACTTTGGGAGGCCGAAACGGGTGGATCACGAGGTCAGGAGATCGAGACCATCCTGGCTAACACGGTGAAACCCCGTCTCTACTAAAAAAATACAAAAAAATAGCCGGGCGAGGTGGTGGGCGCCTGTAGTCCCAGCTACTTGGGAGGCTGAGGCAGGAGAATGGCGTGAACCCGGGAGGCGGAGCTTGCAGTGAGCTGAGATCCGGCCACTGCACTCCAGCCTGGGCGAGAGAGCGAGACTCCGTCTCAAAAAAAATAAATAAATAAATAAAATAAAAGCAGTGCTACTAAGTGCCTCTACTAAAACTCTTAGCTAAACTAAGAGTTTCTCTTACTAGCTAGACGTTTCTTGACCCCTCACAAAATAAAGACATATTACTAGGATCTAGTGCCTCAGATGGTGAAAAATACAGAAAGGTATATTTAATGTTGTAGTATTGAGGGGAGTACTTCTTAGATACGTGTGTAAATTTGGTCACATATCCATTTGTTGCATGATGAATCAGCCAATCAATACCTGGCGGTATTTATATTAAGGTAAAAAAATAATTTCAACTATAGGTTCTGCCTCAGTGCAGTAAATCAATGTGTTGTCACTTGTAGGATCAACTGGTACACCTTGCAGAAACAGATCTCATCTTATTAAAACTTCTTAAAACCTGAGTTCATAGAATACCCAACCTGCTGATTAACCAAACACTAAAGCCAAAGATCTTCTGTCTCTAAACTTAAATATTTTCATCTTAGAAATGTTTATATACTGTAGTTCATGTCTGTTACCCCAACAAGAGGGCTGTCTCCTCACGTTAGCACATGAGTTTTGTTTAACCTTTGAAAGATTAGTTTTGTTATGGTTTTGTGTGTGTGTGTGTGTTTGAAACAGAGTCTCTCTCTGTTGCCCAGGCTGGAGTGCAGTGGTGCAATCTTAGCTCTCTGTAGCCTCCATCTCCCGGGTTCAAGCAATTCTCATACCTCAGCCTCTTGAATAGTTGGGATTACAGGCATGTGCCACCACGCCGAACTAATTTTTGTATTTTTAGTAGAGACATGGTTTCACCATGTTGGCCAGGCTGGTCTCAAACTCCTGACCTCAAATGATCTGGCCACCTCAGCCTCCCAAAGTGCTGGGGTTACAAGCGTGAGCCACCATGCCTGGCCAAGATGAGTTGACTGACGTTTAAGTTTTTGCTTGTGTTAAAGAGTAAACCATTGCTAAGTATATCTCTACCTAGTTTATTCTCTTAAGGAAAAGACCATTGTAATAACAGTATTAATAATTCCGAATAGAGATTTCCAAGTTAGCCTCACATTTGGTACATAAACTGTATAGTTGGAGTTGAGAGTGTCATTAAAAGAAATTGGGGGCAAGGCACAGTGGCTCATGCCTGTAATCTCAGCACTTTGGGAGGCCAAGTTGGGCAGATTGCCTGAGGTCAGGAGTTCAAGACAAGCCTGGCTGACATAGTGAAACCTGGTCTCTACTAAAAATACAAAAATTGGCCAGGCGTGGTGGCACAAGCCTGTAATCCCCGCTGCTCGGGAGGCTGAGGCAGGAAAATCGATTGAACCCAGGAAATGGAGTCTGCAGTGAGCTGAGATCGCACCACTGCACTACAGCCTGAGCAACAGAATGAGACTCCGTCTTAAAAAAAAAAAAAAAAAAAAAAAAAAGAACAGAAAAGAACAAAAAGAAATTACAGCAAAGTGTTTCTAAAACAAACAGAATAAATGTGCTTTATTTTCTGTCTGTAGATCTGATAAGATATTGTCTCACCAATAAAGTGCTTTTATATCTTTTTTTTTCTTTCTTTCTTTCTTTTTTTTAGAAACCAGTGTCTCACTCTTGTTCAGCCTAGAGTCCAATGATGCAGTCACGGTTCACTGCAGCCTTGAACTCCTGGGCTCAAGTGATCCTTCTGCCTCAGCCTCCCTAGTAGCTAGGACTACAGGTGCGCATCACTGTGCCTGGCTAATTTTTAATATTGCTTTGTAGAAATAGGGTCTCACTGTGTTGCTCAGGCTAGTCTGGAACTCCTGGCCTACAAACAATCCTGCCGTGGCCTCCCAAAAGTACTGAGATTATAGGCGTGAGCCACCATAATTGTATTATGCTTAATTCATGAGAAAAAAATTTAATTTTCTAAGCCACGCACAGTGGCTCATGCCTATAATTACTGCACTTTTAGAGGCTGAGGTGGGAGGATCGCTTGAGGCCAGGAGTTTGGAACCAGCCTGTGCAACGTAGGGAAACTTCATTGCTACCAAAAAAAAAAAAAATTAGCCAGGATCTGGGTGTGGTGGCTCATGCCAGTAATCCCAGCACTTTAGGAGGCCGAGGCAGGTGGATTGCTTGAGCCCAGGAATTTGAGACCAGCCTAGGCAACATGGTGAAACCCTGTTTCTACAAAAAATACAAAAATTGGCCAAGTGTGGTGGTTCACGCCTGTAATTCCAGCATTTAGGAAGCCAAGGCAGGCAGATCACTTGAAGTCAAGAGTTCGAGACCAGCCAGGCCAACATGGTGAAACCCTGTCTCTACTAAAAATACAAAAATTAGCTGGGCGTGGCGGCACATGCCTGTAATCCCAGCTACTCGGGAGGCTGAGACAGGAGAATTGCTTGAACTCGGGAGGCAGTGGTTGCAGTGAGCCAAGATTGCGCCATTGGACTCCAGCCTGGGCGACAGAGCAAGACTCAAAAATAAAAAGCCGAATGTGGGTGTGGCACACACCTGTGGTCCCGGCTACTCAGGAGGCTGAGGTGGAAGGATTGCTCGAGCATAGCAGGTTGAGGCTACAGTGAGCCGTGATTGTACCACCGCATTCCAGCCTGGGTGACAGAGTGAGACTCCATCTCAAAAAAAAAAAAAAGAAAAAATGTAATTTTCTGTCACGAATATGCATAATAATCAAAGCTAATTTTAATATCTACTCAGGTCACTAACTTTATTAGTGAAACAACAGATACTGTTACAAGTCCTATCATAAATGGTGTTCTTTATGCCCTAATGTTTTAAATGAAGTTTTTTGTTGTAAAACTGCATAAATTTCAGTCAGCGGTTTGGCCAAATAGCCAAGTGCAAAAAGTATCTGCAACTTTATGATCTGACCTGTTTGGTTTTCCTCTCATTTTTTCCTAATAGTCTTTATTTTCATGTATGTAAGCATACCATATACCAAATACCTTGTGTTACAACTTACATAAATCTTTTTTTTTTCCCCCCCAGTCTAAAGAACTCCAAATAAAAAAGCAGTTTCAGGATACCTGCAAAATCCAAACCAGACAGTACAAAGCATTAAGAAATCACCTGCTGGAGACTACACCAAAGAGTGAGCACAAAGCTGTTCTGAAACGGCTCAAGGAGGAACAGACCCGGAAATTAGCTATCTTGGCTGAGCAATATGATCACAGCATTAACGAAATGCTCTCCACACAAGCCGTGAGTTTGCTTTTTTTGGGCAAAACAAATTTAGTGCCCCTTTTCTTCCACTACTTGAATGAAATCACAGCAATTAAAGTACTAGTTGAAAATGATAGCTCTCCTGCAGCTTGGGAAATGTGGTGATGGTTCATTTTCTTTCTATTCTCAACATTGCTTGAAAATGTCATGATGCATGAGGTATGTCATGATGCATCAATTTTCTTTTTTTTTTTTTTTTTTGGTTGAGACAGAGTCTTGCTTTGTCGCCCAGACTGGAGTGCAGTGGCCGGATCTCAGCTCACTGCAAGCTCCGCCTCCCGGGTTCACGCCATTCTGCTGCCTCAGCCTCCCGAGTAGCTGGGACTACATACGCCCGCCACCTCGTCCGGCTAGGTTTTTGTATTTTTTAGTAGAGGCGGGGTTTCACCGTGTTAGCCAGGATGGTCTCGATCTCCTGACCTTGTGATCCGCCCGTCTCGGCCTCCCAAAGTGCTGGGATTACAGGCTTGAGCCACCGCGCCCGGCCGATGCATCAATTTTCATTTATACATTTAGACAGGAGGTTCTAAATAGGCTCCCTGCCAGCACAGATCCCAACACCTTACTGAGATTGGCATAGCAGCTTTGGGAAGCAGTGAGCAAAAGGTATTATTATAATGGGAATAAAAATGGTTGTGTTTGAGTACAAATACAAAATTTTTTTTTTTTTTTTTGAGATGGAATTTCACCCTGTCGCCCAGGCTGGATTGCAGTGGTACGATCTCAGCTCACTGCAACCTCTGCCTCCCGGGTTCAAGCGATTCTCCTTCCTTGGCCTCCCGAGGAGCTGGGATTATAGGCGCAAAATATTTTCCATATAAGAGCTTTGTAAACTTTTTTTTAAAGGGCCAGATAAGGCTGGGCGCAGCGGTTCACGCCTGTAATCCTAGCACTTCAGAAGGCCTAGGCAGATGAATCACCTGAGGTCAAGAATTCGAGAGCAGCCTGCCCAACATGGTGAAACCCCATCTCTACTAAAAATACAAAAATTAGCCAGGCGCGGTGGTGGGCGCCCATAATCCCAGCGACTCAGGAGGCTGAGGCGGGAAAATCACCGGAACCCGGGGGGCAGAGGTTGCAGTGAGCCAAGATTGCGCCGTTGCACTCAGACTGGGCAATTAAATGAGACTCTGTCTAAAAAAAAAAGGGGGGGGGGCCAGATAAGACTTTTTAGACAGGAGGCAAAACTAAGGCTATTATGTGGGTACTTACATGACCGCTTAAGATGTAACCCTTTCAAAATGAAACATCATTCTTAGCTCATGGGCTGTAAAAGACAAAAAAACAGGCACCTGCCCATACTTTGCTTCTAGACTATGGTTTGCTGGTCTTTGTTCTATAGTTATTTCCACTACAGAGGAAGAGATTCAGAGATCTAAAGAGATTCTAAGTTTTTCTTAAGAAAAATGTGGTTATTCAGGCATCCTCCAAATAGCTTATGATAGCTTTATCTTCATAATACTATTGTTAGTTATTCTGCCTTTCTTTTTCAGAGATGTTTACTCCAAGATAAAAGACAGAATCCACAGGTCATGCATTGATAGCTAACAGTAGGATATATCTGTTTCGTTTTTTTTTCTCTCTCTCTCAGCTGCGTTTGGATGAAGCACAGGAAGCAGAATGCCAGGTTTTGAAGATGCAGCTGCAGCAGGAACTGGAGCTGCTGAATGCATATCAGAGCAAAATCAAGATGCAAGCTGAGGCACAACATGATCGAGAGCTTCGGGAGCTTGAACAGAGGGTCTCCCTCCGGAGGGCACTCTTAGAACAAAAGGTATAAGTAATAGAAGGGAAAATCATTGTTTTCAAATTAGCTTTTGTCAAAAGCGTTTTATAAATATATTTTCATGTTGGCAGGGGTCACATTAGATTTCTTTCACAAAACCACATTTCCTGAATTCTGGTTATGGCAGCAGTTTTTTCTTTAAAATTACTGATTCACTGATGAACCTTATCATTAATGAGCTCCAGAAATCAAGGGAATATAATTAAGTAGTAATTGCTAGAGAAAAGATATGGGTGTGTGAAGACAATCAGTTGAATTTGAGAGTAGCAGCTCTGAATCCATGTTCCTCACTTCTGTGTTCCTAGCTTGCTCTACCTAAGGAGGTTGGAGAAAGACTTAACTAGTGAAGAAAGAGAGCTGCATTAATTGCCTGAGAGAGCCAGGGACAAAGGATCAGGAATATATACTTTACTCATATGTCCTTGGCCTGGAGCTATACAGATTGGTAGAGGATTATTGAGGGATAGAAGGTAAAATCAGTTCCACACAGGTGAAAAGTCAGGCTGAAAAAATGTTGTTTCTAGATGCACATCTTTACTTTTTCTGAATTATTCTTGTCAGATATATTAGAAAATAGAACTAGAATCCCCAAATTTCCATCCTTTGGGATACTAAGGTATATGTGTGTGTATTAGGGAAAAGGGTGATGGACAAAAGGTTTTGAAAGGTAAAGAGAAGAAAGGCATTTGTTGCAAGAAGTGGAGATTAGGCTGGGCTTAGGCCTCCCAGCACTTTGGAAGCCAAGGCGGGAAGATGGTCTGAGCCTAGGAGTTCGAGACCAGCCTGGGCAACACAGGGAGACCCTATCTCTACAAAAAATTTAAAAAAGTAGCTGAGTGTGGTGGCACGCCCCTGTGGTCCCAGCTACTTGGGAGGCTGAGGCGGGAAGATGGATTGAGCCTAAAAGGTTGAGGCTGCAGTAAGCTATGGCTGCACCACTGCACTCTAACCTGGGCAACAGGGCAAGATCCTGTCTCAAAATAAATGAATAAATAAAACAGTGGTCGATTATCAATTGTATCCAGGATTCAGAGATACATTCCAGAACTCTTGAGTCTTAAATTCCCAACAACTGATGTAGTCTTAGGTCCCTCGGTCATTGCATTTAATACTTACCTAATGATCTTCCTAAAGTTGTCATTGTTTCTGGACCATAGGCCTGTAGATTTTTCCTCTATTTCCTATAGTTCTTGTGCTAAAAATAGAATGCCTTATTAAAGTAAAAAATATATTTTAAACCAGGTGTTGTGGCTCATGCCTATAATCCCAGCACTTGGGAGGCGGACGCAAGCAGATCGCTTGAGCTCAGGAATTCAAGACCAGCCTGGGCAACATGGCAAAACCCTGCCTCTACAAAAAATACAAAAATTGGCCAAGTGTGGTGGCACACTCCTATAGTCCCAGCTACTAGGGAGATTTAGGTGAGAGGATCGCTTGAGTCCGGGAGTTAGAGGCTGCAGTGAGCTGAGATCATGCCACTGCACTCCAGCCTGGGTTACAAAGCGATACCCTGTCTCAAAAAAAAAAAAATCTTAAAAAATATCACCTCAATAAGATATAAGATATTACTATTTCTCTAGCACAGCTGTCTTTATTACTGGCTTCTTTGAGAGGTATTTGCATCTAAATATTAACTCAATTTTATTTCTTATTCAAGATGAGAAAGCTAAGGCCAGGCACAGTGGCTCATGCCTGTAATCCCAGCACTTTGGGAGGCCGAGGGGGCAGATCGCCTGTGGTCAGGAGTTCAAGACCAGCCTGGCCAACATAGTGAAACACCATCTCTACTGAAAATACAAAAATTAGCCGGGTGTGGTGGCAGGCGCCTGTAATCCCATCTACTTGGGAGGCTGAGGCAGGAGAATCTCTTGAATCTGGGAGGCAGAGGTTGCAGTGAGCTGAGATGGCGCCACTGCACTCCAGCCTGGGTGACAGAGCGAGACTCCGTCTCAAAAAATAAGATGAGAGGCCAGGCACAGTGGCTCACACCTGTAATCCCAGCACTTTGAGAGGCCAAGGCGGGCGGATCACGAGGTCAGGAGATCAAAACCATCCTGGCTAACATGGTGAAACCCTGTGTCTACTAAAAATACAAAAAAATTAGCCAGGCGTGGTGGCGGGCACCTATAGTCCCAGCTGCTCGGGAGGCTGAGGCAGGAGAATGGCGTGAACCGGGGAGGCGCAGCTTGTAGTGAGCCGAGATAGCACCACTGCACTCCAGCCTGGGTGACAGAGTGAGACTCTGTCTCAAAAAAAGTAAATAAAAATTAGATGAGAAAGAAAGAAACATAAATTTTGAAAAATATAGTTTGTTCCATGTGCAAATTTCCTAAATCTGTCTCATTCCAACTTTTTTTTTTTTTTTTTTTTTGAGACGTAGTCTCGCTCTGTCACCCAGACTGGCGTGCATTGGCATAATCTCCGCTCACTGCAAGCTCCAACCAGGCTTGAGTGCAGTAGCCCGATCTCCGCTCACTGCAAGCTCCGCCTCCCGGGTTTATGCCATTCTCCTGCCTCAGCCTCCCGAGTACCTGGGACTACAGGCGCTCACCACCACACCCAGCTGCTTTTTTTGTATTTTCAGTAGAGACGGGTTTTCACCGTGTTAGTCAGGATGGTTTCGATCTCCTGACCTCGTGACCCACCTGTCTCGACCTTCCAAAGTGCTAGGATTACAGGCGTGAGCCACAGCGCCCGGCGGTCTCATTCAAACTTTTATATTTAAAATTTAAAGTTTTCTTTTAGGCTTCAGTATTATCACTAAATGAAAAACTCCCTATGGTATATCAAGAATGGTGTTACAAGAGAAATATCGGCACTATTAAAGTGTGATTGTAATTTTAGCTCCACCTGGTGGTTAACAGTTAAACAGCATTAATTAGCATCTTAGTCTTATTTAATATCCTAACCAAAAACTGCGTGTTAATACAAAGCCATTACAATGCAGGCATAAAATCAGTACTCATTGACTCATTGGTGAAGGTACAGTAACACTTTTATACAGTGCTAATACATCTTGGAAAGCAATTTGGAGTTGTGTGTATGTATACTTGTTTGGTTTTTTTGTTTGTTTGTTTCAGCAGTCTCTCTCTATTGCCCAGGCTGGAGTCCAGTGGTACAATCTCAGCTCACTGCATTCTCCATTTCCCAGGCTCAAGCAGTCCTCCCACCTCAGCCTCACAACTACAGGCATGCACCACCATGACCACTGATTTTTTTTTTTTTTTTTTGGAGGGGGCAAGGGTAGAAATGGGGTTTCTCCATGTTGCCCAGGCTGGTCTCGAACTCCTAGGCTCAAGCAGTCTGCCCACCTCGGCCTCCCAAAGTGCTAGGATTGCAGGCCTGAGCCACTGCGCCTGGCCTGGAGTTGTATATTTAGCCTTGTAAATGTTAAGTGTTTAAAACTTTGAGGAAAAGAAATCCAAATTACAGAAAGAAAGGAAAAGAAATCCAAATTACAGAAAAAAACACTGCATAAGTGTTAATTATAACAACTTTATAATAGTTTAAAACAACCTATTTAAAATAGAGAAATGGCTGGGTGCTGTGGCTCATGCCTGTAATCCCTGCACTTTGGGAGGCTGAGGCAGGTGGATCACGAGGTCAGAAGTTCAAAACCAGCCTGGCCAAAATGGTGAAACCCCATCTCTACTAAAAATACAAAAATTAGCTGGTCATGGCCCAGCTACTCAGGAGGCTGAGGCAGGGGAATCGCTTGAACCTGGGAGGCAGAGGTTTCAGTAAGCTGAGATCACGCCACTGCACTCCAGCCTGGCAACAGAGCAAGACTCCGTCTGAAAAAAAAAAAGTAAATATGGCCAAGCCAACAATAAAATCTTACTCAGTCATTTAAATGATGTCTGCATAAACAGTACTAATAAGGAAAAATGTTTGTGATTAACAAAATTTTAAAAGACAAATCCTACTTGAAGTAATGTTAGTAGTGGCTATGTTAATGTGATAGGTTGATTTTTTTCTCTGTTTCTTTTTTAAATATGGTTTTATTCATTTCATAATGGAAAAATGCATACAATTAGTATTTAAAAGAGTAAAAGAACAAAGGATGGTACATCTATAGTGCTTCAAGGTGTTACTTGGTTTTTATGGCTAATATTTTGCCTTTCAAGCGAAGTATGTGACTGCAAGGCAGGCTGGGGTCAATTAGCAATCACTAAGACCCTGTACCCTCTCTACAAAAACTTTGTAAAATCCTAGAAGCTGTAATTTGTGCACTTTATGCTTGCCGGTTGTACATACAGATGAGGAGATATCTGAAAATAAATAGAAATGGAACTGGAGTGAATGTTAGTTGATTCTAGGTGAAAAATCATTCTGTTTGAAGATTGTTGTAAGTCTCCAGGTGAACCAAAAATTGTTCATTTAGGTTGAGACACAAACAAAATGAGCCTCACATGTACATGAAGTCTTGTTTCAATATTTGTCATCCTTCATTTACATTAAATTTTTAGATAACAACACAACTATAAATGTTAAATTATATGTGAAATATATATATATGAAAAGTAGTAGTATTTCCAGAGTATAAATGACCTTGTTTTATCATCTCATTTACTTTTCTCTCAAGATTTCTCTTAGTATTAACATCATGGTTAGTAATGTTTTTAAGTAAGAATTAAAATTTGGGGGTAGGTGCAGTGGCTTATGCTGTAATCCTAGCACTTTGGAAGGCCGAGGGGAGCGGATCACTTGGTGCTCAGGAGTTTGAGACCAGCCTTGGCAACATGGCGAAACCCCACCTCTACAGAAAAAAAAAAAAACACAAAAATTAGTTGGGTGTAGTGGTGTGCACCTGTCAGCTCCTCTGGAGGCTGGGGTGTGGAGGATTGCTTGAACCTTTGAGGTAGAGGTTGCAGTGAGCCAAGATTGCACCACTGCACTCCAGCCTGGGCGACAGACCAGACCCTGTCTCAAAAAACAACAAACAAACATATTTTTGCATAGGAAACAAATAAAAAATTGCAGAAGAGGCCGGATCACTTGAGATCAGGGGTTTGAGAGCAGCCTAGGCAACATGGTGAAACTTCTCTACCAAAAATACAAAAAATTAGCCGGGTGTGGTGGTGCATGCCTGTTTTTTTTCTTTTGTTTTGTTTTTTGTTTTTTTGAGACAGAGTTTCACTCTTGTTGCCCAGGCTGGAGTGCAATGGCATTATCTTAGATCACTGCAACCTCCGGCTCCCGGGTTCAAGCGATTCTCCTGCTTCAGCCTCCCGAGTAGCTGGGATTACAGGCATGCGCCACCACGCCCGTCTAATCGTGTATTTTTACTAGAAATGGGGTTTCTCCATGTTGGTCAGGCTAGTCTCGAACTCCCAACCTCAGGTGATCTGCCCACCTCAGCCTCCCAAAGTGCTGGGATTACAGGCGTGAGCCACCACGCCCAGCCAATTTTTGTATTTTTAGTAGAAATACCCAGTTACCCAGGAGGGTAAGGTGGGAGGATTGCCTGAGCCTGGGAGGTGGAGGTTGCAGCGAGCCAAGATCGTGCCACTGGACTCCAGCCGGGGTGAACAGAGCAAGACCCTGTCTCAAAAAAAAGCAAAAATTGCAGTAGAATGTGGCAAGATATAATAACATTTCATAAGGTACAGCATAAATACAAAAGTATAGGAGTGATTTACTCTATAGGGGAGGGAAAGTGGGGCAAAGAAATCTCAGGGAGATGGAATAAAGAGTGCTTTCTGAAGGAAGAATAGGTTAACCAGGAACACAAGGAATGTGTAAAGGTGTGGAGAAATGATAAAATAAGAAATATTTGCGAGAAATTACAAACAGGCCAGGATGGACTGGAGTAAGAAGAGTTTGAAAATTGTTATTCTAAAACATGTTATTAAAAAGGCATTAGAGAGGCATTTTATATGAAGGTTGAAGGAGGACTTAAACATGGATTATTCTTCTCAGGGAAAGATACCAAATGTCTGTATGTCTGTACCATCTTCTTTGAGACTTATTTGCTCCACTTTTCCTCCCCTATAGAGCAAAAAAAAGTTTGATACTTTTTTTTTTTTTTTTTTTTTTGAGACTAAGTCTCACTCTGTTCCCCAGGCTGGAGTGCAGTAGCCCAATCTTGGCTCACTGCAACCTTCACCTCCCAGTTTCAAGTGATTATCCTGCCTCAGCCTCCTGAGTAGATGGGATTACAGGCACCTGTCACCACTCTCAGCTAATTTTGGTTTTTGTTTTTGGGTTTTGTTTTGTTTTGTTTTGTTTTGTTTCTTGAGACGGAGTTTCACTCTTGTTGCCCATGCTTGAATGCAATGACGCTATCTCGGCTCACCGCAACCTCCGCCTCCCAGGTTCAAGCAATTCTGCTTCAGCCTCCCGAGTAGCTGGGATTACACACATGCACCACCATGCCCATCTAATCGTGTATTTTTACTAGAGATGGGGTTTCTCCATGTTGGTCAGGCTGGTCTCGAACTCCCAACCTCAAGTGATCTGACCACCTCAGCCTCCCAAAGTGCTGGGATTACAGGCGTGAGCCACCGCACCTGGCTAATTTGTGTATTTTTAGTAGAGACAAGGTTTCGCCATCTTGGCCAGGCTGGTCTCACCTCCTGACCTGAAGTGATCCACCTGCCTCAGCCTCCCAAAATGTTGAGATTACAGACATGAGCCACCATGCCCGGCCTCGATACATTTTTTATTTCTGTAGTATCCTTACAAATATCTTAACCCATTCTATTGCAGTTTTTTATTTGTATTTGCTTCCCATGAAAAAATTTTTGTTCAGTTTGTTTGTTTGTTTGTTTGTTTTGAGATGGAGTCTTACTCTGTTGCCCAGGCTGGAGTGCAGTGGTGTGATCTCTGCTCACTGCAACCTCTGCCTACCAGGTTCAAGTGATTATTCTGCCTCAGCCTCCCAAGTAGCAGGGATTACAGACGTGTGCCACCACGCCCAGCTAATTTTTGTATTTTTAGTAGAGATGGGGTTTCACCATGTTGGCCAGGCTGGTCTCGAACTTCTGACCTCAAGTGATCTACCCGCCTCAGCCTCCCAAAGTGCTGAGATTACAGGCGTGATCCACCACGCCTGACCCAGATAGGACTTTTGACTTTAACGGAATCATAATTCCACTGTGATATCTAACAGAATTCATAATAATTTTTTTTTTTTTTTTTTTTTTTTTTTTTTGAGACGGAGTCTCGCTCTGTCACCCAGGCTGGAGTGCAGTGGCCGGATCTCAGCTCACCGCAAGCTCCGCCTCCCGGGTTTACGCCATTCTCCTGCCTCAGCCTCCCGAGTAGCTGGGACTACAGGCACCTGCCACCTCGCCCGGCTAAGTTTTTTGTATTTTTAGTAGAGACGGGGTTTCACTGTGTTAGCCAGGATGGTCTCGATCTCCTGACCTCGTGATCCGCCCGTCTCGGCCTCCCAAAGTGCTGGGATTACAGGCTTGAGCCACCGCGCCCGGCCTTTAATTTTTAAATGCATGTCTAAATTTCCCCTATTATCGCAAATCCCCAATCCCAGCACTTTGGGAGGCTGAAGTGGGAGGATCATCTGAGGTCAGCAGTTCAAGATCAGCCTTGCCAACATGGTGAAACCCCGTCTCTACTAAAAATACAAAAATTAGCTGGATGTGGTGGCACATGCCTGTAATCCCAGCTACTCGGGAGGCTGAGGCTAGAGAATCGCTTGAACCCAGGATGCAGAGGTTGCAGTGAGCTGAGACAGTGACATTCCACTCCAGCCTGGGCAACAGAGCAAGACTCCGTCTTGGGAAAAAAAACAACAACTTGATTTTACACATTTAAAAAATATAAATTATACTGATTCCCTGATTCCTAAGGGACATCTCTTTTTATTTTTATTTATTTTTTGTTTTTTATTTTTTTGTGAGATGGAGTCTCACTCTGTCGCCAAGGCTGGAGTGCAGTGGCATGATCTCGGCTCACTGCAACGTCCACCTCCCAGGTTCACACCATTCTCCTGCCTCAGCCTCCCGAATAGCTGGGACTACAGGGGCCTGCCACCACCATGCCTGGCTAATTTTTTGTATTTTTAGTAGACATGGGGTTTCACCATGTTAGCCAGAATGATCTCTATCTCCTGACCTCAGGATCCACCTGCATCAGCCTCCCAAAGTGCTGGGATTACCAGCGTGAGCCACCGCGCCCGGCCTTGATTTTTAAATGTATATCCATAGCGTCAAATAATAGACACTAGAGACTACAGAAGGTGGGAGGGTGGGAGATGAGTGAGGGATGAAAAATTACCTGTTGGGTATAGTGTTCCCTATTCAAGTTATGGGTGCACTAAAAGCCCAGACTTCACCACTACGCAATACACGCATGTAAAAAAATCTGCAGTTGTACCCCCTGAATATATAAAAACTTTAAAAATTTTTTAATAAAGGGAAAAATTTAAATAAAATTTGAAACTCATGGACAAATGTACATCCATAAAATAGCCACTTCAAAGCTGAATGATTATTACTTCCTTTATTTATAGACTTAAAAAAAATAAATTGGCTCTCATTTTTCTTCCTTCGTCCAATCTCCAACAGATTGAAGAAGAGATGTTGGCTTTGCAGAATGAGCGCACAGAACGAATACGAAGCCTGTTGGAACGTCAAGCCAGAGAGATTGAAGCTTTTGACTCTGAAAGCATGAGATTAGGTTTTAGTAATATGGTCCTTTCTAATCTCTCCCCTGAGGCATTCAGCCACAGCTACCCAGGAGCTTCTGGTTGGTCACACAACCCTACTGGGGGTCCAGGACCTCACTGGGGTCATCCCATGGGTGGCCCACCACAAGCTTGGGGCCATCCAATGCAAGGTGGACCCCAGCCATGGGGTCACCCCTCAGGGCCAATGCAAGGGGTACCTCGAGGTAGCAGTATGGGAGTCCGCAATAGCCCCCAGGCTCTGAGGCGGACAGCTTCTGGGGGACGGACGGAGCAGGGCATGAGCAGAAGCACGAGTGTCACTTCACAAATATCCAATGGGTCACACATGTCTTATACATAACTTAATAATTGAGAGTGGCAATTCCGCTGGAGCTGTCTGCCAAAAGAAACTGCCTACAGACATCGTCACAGCAGCCTCCTCACTTGGGTACTACAGTGTGGAAGCTGAGTGCATATGGTATATTTTATTCATTTTTGTAAAGCGTTCTGTTTTGTGTTTACTAATTGGGATGTCATAGTACTTGGCTGCCGGGTTTGTTTGTTTTTTTAACTTTTGGGGAAATTTTGAAAAGTGGAGTTGATATTAAAAATAAATGTGTATGTGTGTGTATATATATATACATATATACACATATATTATGCATGTGGTGGAAATAATTGGCTAGATAGGGGATTTTTCTGAACACGGCAAAAATAAAACACAGCAAAGTGGCTTCAGTTATCACTTTTGGGTGTCTGTATCGTAAGAAGTTTCTGAAAAGATGTAAAGCCTTTTTATCCCATATCCCAAATTCTTATGAGCCACTCACAGCAGGCAGCATATGTTGAAATAAGTTATTACTGGTACACACCTGCATCCCCTCACTAATATATTTATTTGTTATTAAATTGATCTGACTTCTCAGCCTCATTTGGACTAAAAAAAGGAAGCAGAAATCCATGAACACATTACTTCTCGGCCTTTTGGCTAAGATCAAGTATAGAAATCCATGAACACTAAACGACTGCATTGACTTTTTCAGAGAGTAGAAAACAACCTAGTTTTTTTTTTTCCTGAATGCTTCATAGGCTTGTGAGTGATTTTTGTCCATTCAGTTGTGCCTTCTTTGTATTACGATAAGATGGGGGTACTTAAGGAGATCATAAGTTGTGTGGATTGCATTAACAAATCTGTGAGCCTTCAATGGGGAAGACCAGAAGGGTGAGAGGGGCCCAGAAAGTTCATACGGTGGGTATGTCCCGCAGCAGAGTGAGGTGAAGCTTACATGTCCTGATGTTTTGTTGCTTATACTGTGATATCTCATCCTAGCTAAGCTCTATAACGCCCAAGACCCCAAACAGTACTTTTATTTTGTTTGTACAAAAAGAAAGACATATAGCCAATACAAATCAAATGCCAGAGGTATTTGAATGATGCCATATTTGCAAATTGCCATCTATTGAAATTCTCATCACACTACATAGACATAATTATTATCTCCTTTTGGCTTATGTGATTTTCTGTTTACAAGTAGAATAGCCAATTATTTAAATGTTTAGTTGCCACAGTGAACCAGGAGTCACTGAGCCAATGACTTTACCAGCTGCTGACTAATCCTCATCACCACTGTAGATTTTGCTGCATGTGCAGGTCCTCTATTTTTAATTGCTGTTTTCATTGCTGCAGTACTTTACAAACTTCTAGTTCGTTGAGGCTTAGTGGCCATTTGGCATCAAGTTAACATCACACAATAGGAAACACCACTTCCACAAGTCTCAAGCCTCAGTGCTAAAGTACTACTGAAAAGGAACTAGGAAGTTTGGCCAATTAAGAAAAAAAAGTAAAAGTAAGTTATAGTGGTCAGGGAATCTCTTGATGAAAGCTAACTCTTTTTCAGGGGGCACATGTTTTGTTTTGTTTTTTGTTTTGTTTTGTTCTGTTTTGTTTTGTTGTACAATGAAGGATGAACCCAATGCTAAAAAGTCAGTTGTTTTGTTGGTTTTCCATTTTTTGTATAGAAATTGAGTTGGAGGTGGGTAGGAAGCTGTGAGTATGACTTGAAGAAAAATATCCTTTTCAATGACAAATCAGAGTTTCTTACAAGTTACTGTCCTGCTCCCTTCCAAGTTGTCTTGAAGAATCCTTGCTGCTAACTCTGGATCCTGCTTCTCCTATAGTCAGGGGGCTCCAAGGTAGAACTCTCTTAAGTCCCTCTCAGTGGCACTCTTTGCCTAGACCAAACTAATGACCAAATAGTAATCAATCTATCGCTGTTGAAATCCTGGTTTTCTCAACCAAATTTTAAGTCTTCCCCAGGTATGTCAGTCGAGTTGCCATGAATCCTCGCCTGTAGGAGTTTCTGAGATTCAGGAAACTGGAAGGAAATTAATGTTTTAATGTAAATGTTTTTAAAACCAAAATCACCATAGAGTTCACACAAAATTTTAGGCAGTGTTTCAAGAAGCACTCTTATGTGTTGTCCTTTCGGCCATGCTCCAGGTCACCAGTTTTTAGGTAAATATGACATGTACTTAAAATATCAGTGAAAGGGGCTTTTGGTTGTCTCAGTATCTTTTTTGCATTCAGGTATTATAGTGTTTCCAACAAATTGAGAAATTACGTATTTGGTGTCAAATGATAAGAGAGAGCTTTAGAATTTAATAAAATATCAAAAATATAATTTGATACCCTTAAAAATTATTCATAGATCTGGCTGCTCTGTACTACTGGATGGGTGGAATAGGGAAGCAGATTAGTTTTGCATACAAAACTCTTTCAAACCCAAAATACTACTGGTGGTACATTTTAAAGTCCAGTTGTGGACTTAAATTTAAGTCAAATTGAGTTACTGAGTCCATTCAGATCTCCAGTAGGGTTTTTTATCTTATGTAATTATTTGGCCACCTGTTTTACATGTAGATCATGACTCTGCCTGGATTTTACCATTAAGTTAATTTTAAAGTATATATATAGTTTACAAAAATGATTCAAATTAATTGGTTTGTATATGTTTGTGAGATCTAGCTTCTGAGGAATCTCATACATGGTAGGAACCATCACAGAGTAAAGCTTGTAGCAGAAAAATTGGAAAGGTTTCGAGATATCCTAGGGAAAGAGCAAGCACTCTCTGGGGAATCAGTGGGCAAATATCAATATTTGATCAAATTAACACTACCTCCTTCCCAGTGTTGGTGTTCACTCACTATATATGTCTTTAAGAAAATTAAAAGTGTGGAAAATTTGTGTAGCATATCAAGAAGTTGTAAATGCTATATCTGGTATCCAGAGGCTGGCTGTAAAAAGTTCCTTGGTGTCACTCTATCTCCCATTTTTTTGGTTAGCATTTTAAAAATGCAAAGCCACATACTTTGAAATATATTATTCCAAATTGAGCTCCCTTCCCTTTGCACATATTTTTTCCTCCCCTTATTGAAGTCAGCTCAAACCCCAAATTCTAGTATCCAGAAGTATTTTTGTTTGTATAATGTTATCTGAAAAATGTGTTTATATTATATTTTCAGAGCTGCAATTCTTATTTGCCATTTCAATACCTACAGATAAAGAGTCTTACATTTGAAGCCACACACACTGGTGTAATATGCTTAATACTCTAGGTCAAGGATTTGTTGGTAAATGGAACATTTTAGCATAGTCATTATGATATTTGGTTGCCTAGACATCAGGCAAACATTCAGTACACTAAAGAAACTATCCTGGACACTCCCTCCCACCTCCACCAATTTTTTTCTCACCCCCTTTTCAAAAATTGAAAACTCTATGAGTGTCTTTTTCAGACCATAAAGCAGACTTTAGTGACTTTCTATTTCTGTAAATACTAAATGTCTGGCATTTTAAACTTTTATAGAATACATTGTGTTGGACACTGGAATAATACTATTTATTTTCACCTGTGAAAAATGACTTCATTGTACTTGAAACACCTCCTTTGCATTTCTTCATTTGTGCCATTCACTAGTGGAAATAAATTGTATTATACCATGATCTACTGGCTTTTTAAAACTGTGTTAAATATGCACATTTTTGGCACAGCTATTATCATTTGTATGTATATATTGTATATACATATAAGTGTGTGTATAGATAGATGGATGGATGTAACTCATACTGTACATTTCCATCAGGGCACTTAAAGTTCTGTTATTTTTGTTTGGTTTTGTTATTTCAGTCCTCAGTTAAGGCAGGAATGCATGTGTTTCTTAAGAATGTGTACTCTGCGTTGATATTTATGAGAAGGTCGTCATTAGATGCAGTCTTTTCCTTTTTAATCCCCTCTTGGCATTTGTGTGAGTGGAGAGGACGTTAAATAAAATTTGGAATCATAAGTTGCAATGCAGTAAAATGGTGCTGGGGAAGGAGCCGGTTAGTGTTTCTGTGAGTTTGTGTTGTGATGCAATAAAAGATAAGTAATGCAGAGAGAGATGAACCATGGAAAGTAAGAACACTGGTGGTGATTCCTCTGCAAAGATGATTACATCACACAATCTTCATGTGCTTTCTGTATGTATTTCTTAGTAGTGATACCATTGATCCTCTTACTTTTTTTACTCCATTAATACTAATAATTATATACTTTGCTGAGGATCAAAACAGCCAAGAAAGGAATTACTGCTAAAACATCTAAGATTCTCCTAAACTGTAACGTCAACAGGAAATGGCCACTGGGAGAGAAGGATTTGGTATTGGGTGAGGGGCTTTCTCCCTTTACCTGCCTCTTCTTGCTTGCTCTAATAGTTCTTTGTGCACCTTCCACCACTTCTGAGCCACTACTATTCAAGTAGAGATTTGCCCCAACACATGAACTTTTTCCTTGGAGGTTTAAATGGCCCTGCGTTTTGTCCTATGCTCACAATGTGAAGTGTCTTGTGTATTCAAGTCAAAAAATAGTATGTTTAAGGTATATAAGTGTGAATCTCCTATAATGATGGAAGAAGATATTCTCTTGTCTTAGATAGAAAAGAGCCTTCTCTAAGAGCAGTGTCAAAACTTGGGCTGTTATCTTTGAGCTGTTTACCAAAATGCAGACCATTATTGAAGAAAAACAAATTCTCTATTTTGTTTTCCCCCATCTAACATGATAGTGCCCACAACCAGGTTGTAGCATTGCCTTTTAAAAGAGACTCACTCACTCTTAGTTTTTAAGAACTGGAAATTTCCCATCCTCAGATTCCTTCAAGGATGAAGAGTTGGCTGTACACTTAGCAGACTTGCCTCTTATATGCAAGGACTACTGATTGAAGTCTGTTTTGCTGTGTCTGGTTATGTTGTCTGCACTTTTATGAAATCACTACAATAGGTCTGCATTGGAAATGACTATTAATTTGTAAAGAAGTAAGTTTTATTAAACACTGTCTAGAAAAAGAAAGTGAAGCTGAGAACTCTTCCTTTATTGTACTTTTATATTTTCTGCTGAATTCTGGTAGTTCCTTTAAAGTCATGTTGACTAATGTTTTCCTCCTTGTTTGTATTCAGATTTCCAAAATTTCACTCATACAAGGGAAGAGACTCCATCTGGCTTAATAGTAGTCTTTAAATCATAAGAAATATATAAATTAGCATGCACCTTATCTGCCTGTTGTGGGTTTCTTAAACTTGCACTTCCTACCCACCCAAAGATAGATATCCTTTAAAGAAAATAAAGGCAGAGAATTAAAACTGGGGAGCCATTTACTATGTCACCGTCACTGTTAATTGTTTCCCAGCAATCTAAACTTTCTGAAGTTTCAGAGGTTTTTTTTTGTTTGTTTGTTTGTTTGGGTTTTTTTTTTTTTTTTTTTTTGGTATATATGTCTGTGTGATTGTATTGTATTGTTTTGTTTTTAAATATACAAGGAATTCTTTAAGTAGAGAAAAAGGTTAATCCTCACTGAAACAGCAGGATGCCCACTGGATATACTAATCTGAACATCTGTAGGTAGTTTGTCATGAAAAAGTGGAGAGAAGATGAGACTTTTGAATGAATGAAAAAGGGTATCTTGATGCCCAGAATTCCCCCCAAAGTACGGGTAATTCAACCTGCACAGTTTTGTTTCACTCAAAGTATTTAGCACTTGTGAGTGAAAAATCATGTAATTATCTGTAAATATGTAGCTAACAAATTGACCTAGTTTCTGTATTTTTTTGTTTTTGTACTAAAGTTTATAGGTCTGTGCCAGCTAGAGAGAAGTTGCTGTCATTACCAGTTGTGGTCCTAGCATCTAACCCTGAAACCATCCTAGGTGACATTTTTAGAATTAATACTTAAATGTTGTTAAACAGGGGGAAATAAAGCTTAATCATTGGTCAGGTTTGAGATCTTTTGCAGTGAAATAACTTTATTTAATATAAATGATCACATGTCCTCAATCATGAATGAGGTAGGGAGCCTCTCTCCCCCAGTGGCCATGTTTACAAAAGTGTGTTTTGTCTATAAAGTGCAAGTGTTTTAATGTTTATGTAAATTATGCAGGTGATAAAATGGTTTGGAACTGTTTATTGGGCTCTTTAACTGAATTTTCAAATGAAATGAACTATGCTTATTGCTGGCACATTGATCCCATTTCTGGAACATTACGTATGTTCTTTTGTCATTACCCAATTTAACCTCCCTTTCTCTGATATGCCTTGTAGCCAAAGTATTAAAGGCTGATGAACATAGACGAGGGAAATGCATTTCTTAGAAATCCATGAACTCTCAGTTGTATGCTTTCAGTACTCGTGTTAATATGTTTCTATGGCAACTCTGAGGTCAGTGGTTTAGAAATGAGATACCAGTGTTAATGAAAAGTGTGTGCTCTTTGCTTTTGCATGGCTTGGCTTAGTATCCAAGGTGTATTAGGGCCACTTGAAAGCATGAAGACCAGTTATATAGGGAACAGGATTCTCTCAGTGGCACATTTTGCTTTTTCTGAGCCCCAAATACATTGCCTGGGCATGAACATAGTTACCATAAATTGCACATGGTCATGGAGTGAATTATGTGACTTTAAAGGAGGTAACTGCCCAACATTTGCTGATTCTGGGTGGTCTATGTGACCGTTTGGCACGTATCCAAAAACCCAGAGGCTATTGGAACCCTTCCAACCCTTTTTCCTTTGTCATAGACAAGTGTATATATAACTTATCAAGATGTTGGTTGTCCTGGTGTATTGCCAGACAGCTCTCTTTTGGTTCCCATTCCAAATGTGCTGCTGTCCTTCTTTGCATTTCACAATATCAAAGAAACCACCACCCTTCTTCATAACAGCATTTTATGCCTTTTATTCCACATTAAATGGGAATTGTGCCTACTTAGGAGTGCCCCTCCAATTAATTACATGCGTCCAAGAATAATCCAAGCCAGAGACACAAGGTGGGAAAACATTTCAAACAAACAAAAAAAAGTCCTCTTAAGGCCAGTAATTTATCTGCAAAGGTATTTTATCACACCTTGACACCTTATATATGAGCCTGTTAGGAGTTGCAGGTGGTTTCATTGAGTAAAATCCAAGAAAAGAGAAGGATGTGTGTGTGGGGTTTCTATTAGAAGATAATTTTGTTCCCATTTTACCTTTCCTTTTTCGATCCTTCTCTGCTAGAACAGGTTAATTCTCCAAATTTTTTTTTTTTTTTTTTTTAGGGAAATTTTTACAAAAGCAATGGTTGGATGTAAATAACATTTAAAGTATACTGCACATAACTTCCCCGGACTGTTCCAATCTGATAATTTGTAAATGCTTTAGAGTTTTTTAAATTAACACTTGTGTTGCTAAATCCTATTTATGTAAATCTGCTAAAGTTTTTTAGCCCACTTAAAACTTAAGACAACCATTTAAATAATGGATGGGTTACTATAAGCAAATTAGCTTTCAGAACCCCCTTGTTTTAGTATATGAAAAAGCCTAATGCGCATTAATGAGGTTGAAGAGACTATGAGAAATATGTATAGTGTATATTTTAAAACAGCTTTGCTTGTATTGTGAAGATTTAAAAACAAACTTGAGATTTCTAACGTAACTATTAACACAGTTTTAACATAAGTTATCCCACTGGGTTTAAGAGCATCTTGAATGTATAATCCTTTTTGTAACCCAGGTTGGTTTCTACTTTTACCAGTCACCCAAACGTATTTATGTTTTTAGTTTTATGTACTCATTTCCCTTTGTTTTCCTCAAACAGCATGATTTTTTTTTGCACATGTAGAAATTTTTTAAAAGAAAGAAATTAGTACATCATTTTCTCTGGATTTTCTTCACTTCCGTCTTCCTTTCTACTAACCCCTTCCTTAAAGGCCATATCACTCCATTTGCATTATTTGTGCAAATGCCAGGGTTGGTTTTTATTTTTATTTTTGCTATTTACCTAAAAAAAGAAAATGCTTCGGTCAATTGCTTTTTTATTTAAAAAAAAAAAAAAAGAAAAGAAAAAAAGCTGTAACCTTATCATTTCTGAGTAGACCATTGAGAGATGAATGCACACCTGTAATAGCCCAGGACCAGCTCTGGTGGCTAAAGGGAATATGTTAACTAAGCAAGAGGTTCTTTTCTAAAAGTGGTATCTGTTATCCACAATGTATTTCAGTTATTCCCACAAGTCAGGGGTCCAGATAAAATGAGGGTTATCAGCTAACTGATATGCTATCATTGAGGTTCATCAATGAATTTGTACATTTCTAGTTCCCTTTGGTGAAGGGAAAAATGATGATTTTGCAAGACCTAGATTTTGGCTTGGTTTCTTGCCTCCTTTTTTGGCAGCCTTCATCTTCTCATCTCCCAAACCCCTTGAGCCTGTAGGGTTTTCATAGTGGACAAAGAACTTGTGGTCTTTTAAAACTGGGACTGATATTTTTTTGAGAGAGTATCGTGTTGAAAGTGTGATGTTCTACCACTTTACCAATAACTAATTTTAAATACACACTGTCCTCTCGATTTTTGGACCAAACAGACGCTCACAGTGGAGGCTTATCAAGGGTTGCATTGGGGAAGAAGCCTCTCCCTTTCTGTCAGCACCAGCTGGTAAAGGTGACTGTACAGATGTGCATTTTCCTTTTGGTATAAATGGTCCACAGCACTAACTGGTAAGGCTTATTGTACAGTATATTGTCAGTATTCTTCTGGTTCAGCATACCTTATAGTTCATATATAACCTGTATTAATTGTATAGATCGTGCATTTAAAGCTGTTACCAAGTTGTCAGAACATAAGAGCGAAAACAAGGTCATATGTAATATTTTGTTTGTAAGTATCCTTTGTATCATAGCAAAGGAAATGTTTAAAAAAATCAACTGTAATAAAGTAATTTTAGTACACAGTGTCTGTCCAGTTTTTTAAAGCAATTTTATTCCCATGAAGATAAACTCTTTCTGTTGAGTGACTGTTGGATAATTACTGAACCTTAGGCAGTGTGCTGAATGTTGGGGTTACAAAAATGGGATTACCACTCAGATGGTAAGAGTGTACCATCTGATAAAGATATAAACCCTCGTCCGGGTGTGATGGCTCTCGTCTGTAATCCCAGCACTTTGGGAGGCTGAGGTCAGTGGATCACCTGAGGTCAGGAGTTCGAGACCAGCCTGGCCAACATGGTGAAACCCTGTCTCTAGTAAAAATGGAAAAATTAGCTGGGTGTGGTGGCGGGCACCTGTAATCCCAGCTACTTGGGAAGCTGAGGCAGGAGAATCGCTTGAACCCGGGAGGTGGAGGTTGCAGTGAGCTGAGATCGTGCCACTGCACTCCAGCCTGGGTAACAGAGTGAGACTCCGTCAAAAAAAAAAAAAAAAAAAAAAAAAAGACATAAACCCTCTAGGCTAATTGGCTTGCCTCCTGTCTGCCCAGAGTGAAGTGGCCTATTGTGTTCTGGGTGTGAGATTATTCTAGTTGAAATTCTGACTGCTTGATCCAAGTTTTTAAGTTTTATTTATACCTTGTGGTCTGCATAACTACAGCTCCGATACATGGAGCCATAAATGTAAGCAGTTCCCTTGGGTCTTGCACAAAGCCTCAAAAGGTAGTCTTATCTGGGCTTATCTCCCTAGATTTGAAAAATCACATTTTAGCCCTGTATGGGGGCAGTAAGCCATCAAATCAAGTCCTATTTAAAACCCTGTGACTTTTTTTTGTCAGAAGACTAATTCAGAGGGGGAAATGCTTAGGGGCTGGGATTTATGTTTTTTAATTTAAAAAGAAAATATGGCGAAGCATGATGGCTCAACCTGTAATCCCAGCACTTTGGGAGGCTGAGGCAGGCAGATCATCTGAGGTCAGGAGTTTGAGACTAGCCTGACCAACGTGGTGAAACCCCATCTCTACTAAAAATACACGGTGAAACCCCATCTCTATTAAAAATACAAAAAGTTAGCCGGGCATGGTGGCGGGCACCTGTAGTCCGAGCTACTTGGGAGGCTGAAGCAGGAGAATGGCGTGAACCTGGGAGGCGGAGCTTGCAGTGAGCTGAGATTGTGCCACTGCACTCCAGCCTGGGCAACAGAGCGAGACTACATCTCAAAATAAAATTAAATAAATATATAATAAAAATACAAAAATTAGCCAGGCGGTGGGTGCCTGTAATCCCAGCTACTCAGGAGGCATAGGCAGGAGAATTACTTGAACCTGGGAGGCGAAGGTTACAGTGAGCCAAGATCAGGCCACTGCACTGTGACCTGGGTGACAGACCGAGATTCCATCTCAAAAAAAAACAAAAAGAAAATAGCTTTTGGGTTTTTTGTTTGTTTTTTGTTTTTGAAGCAGCCTCTCTCTGTTACCCAGGCTGGAGTGCAGTGGTGTGATCTTGGCTCACAACAACCTGTGCCTCCCAGGTTCAAGTGATTCTTGTGACTCTCAGCCTCTGAAGTAGCTGGGATTACAGGTGTGTGCCACCTCGCCCAGCTAATTTTTGTATTTTTAGTAGAGATGGAGTTTTTCCATCTTCGCCATGCTGGTCTTGAACTCCTGACCTCAGATGATCCACCTGCCTCGGCCTCCCAAAGTGCTGGGATTACAGGCGTGAGCCACCACACCCAACCAAGAAAACAGTTTTAAGTACCATTTTTTAAAGTATAATTTAGGGTACCTACCATATTGAAAAGAAGACTTAAAGTGGCAGTTTTTTAACTCCTAGGATGTCGATATTAAACTTTTGAGATTAACATTTATATAGTGTTTAATTTGCTTGCCTCAAACAGCTGTGTGGCAGCCAGATGCAGTGGCTCATGCCTGCAGTCATACCACTTTGAGAGGCTGAGGTGGAAGGATTGCTTGAGACCAGGAATGTGAGACCAGCCTGGGCAACATAGTGAGACCCTATCTCTACAAAAAAATAATAAAAATATTAGCTAAGCATGGTGACACATGTCTGTAGTCCTAGCTACTTGGGAGGCTGAGGTGGGAGGATCGCTTGAGCCTGGAAGGTTGAGGCTGCAGTAAGCCGTGATCATACCACTACATTCCAGCCTGGGTGTCAGAGCTAGACTTTGCCTTGCAGAGCCAGAATTAGACCCCAGACCTCATCTCCAGTATTTTCAATATACCCACCTGAATTTGGAGTAACTCAATGGGATTAAAACACAAGATTTCTACGGCATAGAGGTTCACACCTATAGTTCCCCCTACTCGGGAGTAGGATGGGATGAGGTGGGATGATTGCTTGAGCCCAGGAGTTTGGGGTCCAGCCTGGGCAACATAAGGAGATTCCGTCTCTAAAAAAAGATTCTGGCCGGGCGCGGTGGCTCACGGCTGTAATCCCAGCACTTTGGGAGGCCGAGACGGACAGATCACGAGGTCAGGAGATCGAGACCATCCTGGCTAACACGGTGAAACCCCGTCTCTACTAAAAAAATACAAAAAACTAGCCAGGCATGGTGGCGGGCGCCTGTAGTCCCAGCTACTCGGGAGGCTGAGGCAGGAGAATGGTGTGAACCCGGGAGGCGGAGCTTGCAGTGAGCTGAGATCCGGCCACTGCACTCCAGCCTGGGTGACAGAGCAAGACTCCATCTCAAAAAAAAAAAAAAAAAAAAAAAGAATTTAAAATCTATCCTACCTGATTGTAAAAGAAATTTGAACATAAAATTAGTCATGGGAGGCCGGGCACAGTGCCTTATGCCTATAATCCTAGCACTTCGGGAGGCCAAGGCGGGTGGATCACTTGTGGTCAGGAGTCTGAGACCAGCCTGGCCAACATGGAGAAACCCTATCTCTACACAAATACACAAATTAGCTGGGTGTGGTGGCGTGTGCCTGTAGTCCCAGCTACTCGGGAGGCTGAGGCAGGAGAGTTGCTTGAACCCAAGAGGTGGAGGTTGCAGTGAGCTGAGATCACACCACTGCACTCCAGCCTGGGCAACAAAGTAAGACTCTGTCTCAAAAAAACAAACAAAAAAAATTAATCAGCTAGCTTCACAGCCCTTATGCCATCACCTACATCACGTGATGTCAGCTGCAGAATCAGGGTCTTCCTGTATGTATCCTGGGCAATTAATAACTTTACCTTTTGCCACCCTATTTTCAGATACTTGTTCTTAACGGATACAGGGAGAGAAAGGCTGCTGAGGGTGTTAGCTCTGTGCAGGCTGTGCAGTGAACTTTAAAGAGTGCCATTTATAGATAAATGTGCATGGCTCCCCTCATGCAGTTGTGCACCCCGCAGCTCTGAAGAGAGATTCCCTGAAACCCCCACCCTTTTGTTAAAATCCTTTACGTTTTGGAGTTCAAAATGAACATTGTTTAGTACCATCTCAGACAGTGATTAGGAAAAGGCAAATAACATATGGCATAAAGAGCACTAATTTGGGTCTGGTCTTAGCCCCATCACTAACTGTGAGATCTTAAAAGTCACATCCTCTCTGACCTTCATTTATAAGAAATAGAAATGCAGACGGTTTTGGACCAAAATTGATTTGAAACCGATAAGCTGTGACATGGTATCAGTGCGTGTGTACATATATGGGGGTGGGGATGGGGAGAGTTTGCCCTCAACTGGGCAACCCAAACCCAACCTATGAGGCTCAAAGGTGCTGCTCTTCCAGGCCCTTCCCAACTTTGCAGTGCAATTAACAGCTGGAACTTCTTAGCCTTATAAGATGTTGATCAGAGAATAAAGATTGTGATTTGAAAGCAGATGCCACTTCATCATGGAGGTCTTTGAGCTCTGGCTGAGGAATTAAATAGAGTCTTGGAGAATGGGATCCGTATGCTACTAACTATCTCATTATATCCTAACAGACCTTATAAATTAAGGCCTATACACATTCCCAGTCTTTTCATATGGAACAACTCATAAAATAACTTTCTCAGGGTCACTTAAGTCATCGATGAAGTAGAAACTGGAACCCACATCTCCAAACTATTACTTCAGTATCCTATCAACACACAAACACCATTTGTCCACTGAATAATGTATTTGTTGTAGGTACCATCAATTATCAGGGAATTGTACGCCTGCTGGGAAATTATTAGCCCAGAACAGGAGGCCTGTTTACTGATTAAACAGAGATGCTACTGGTTAGTGTTAGGCCACACGAGGCTAGATCTACAAAAGTGAGGCAACAACCAGTGGATAGAGAATGTGCAGTGAGGCTCTGCTAAACGCCACAGCAGGCAAGCATGGCTTAGTACACAGAGGACTTCAGAAGATAAACAGCACATATTTGTTTCTGGAGATTTAAAAAATAGTAACATTCCAGTGTTACAGGGAGACAGATTTACTATTCAGAGACAAATAAGTTGGAGATAAATGTTTTGTTCAATCATACTAAATACTAAGGCAAGGTATTGCATTATTACAAGGAAAGACTACAGGGACTACAGACTTACTTTTGATGCATAAGTATCTTATTGTTTCAATTAAGTATCATTTTACCTTCAAAACTTTAGCTCTGCGCAATTGTGACTAGAGCATAATCATTGTATATCTTAAAAATATATTCTGAGGCCAAGTGTAGTAGCTCACGCCTATAATCTCAAGTTTTTGGGAGGCCGAGGTGAGCAGATCCCTTGAACCTAGGAGTTCAGTTGAAGACCAGCCTGAGTAACATAGTAACAAACCCTATTTATACAAAAAATACAAAAATTAGGCAGGCATGGTGCTGTGTGCCTGTAGTCCCAGCTACTTAGGAGTCTGAGGTAGGAGGATCACCTGAGCTCGGGAGGTCGAGGCTGCAGTAAACCATGATCACACTACTGGGCACTCCAGCCTGGGTGACAGAGCAAGACCCTTTCTCTAAACAAAATAAAACACTCTGGCAGGAATGGTGGCTTATGCCTGTAGTACCATCACTTTATGAGGCTGAGGTGGGAGGATCACTTGAGCTCAGGAAGTTGAGGATGCAGTGAGCCAAGATTGCACCACTGCACTCTAGCCAAGGTGACAGAGCAAGACCTTAAACAAGCAAACAAAAGCCACAGACACACACACTCACTCTGGTCACTATAGCAGGGCATTAAAATTTATGTTATCTCTCAACTCCCAGGATCCTGGTCAGGTCTGTGGTTTTCTGATCCTTGAGTCCAGAAACCCACCTTAAGTTGTTACACACACTAAGATCATTAGCATTATTTATTTTAATTCACAGACCTTAGAGGAGAAGAAACTGGATATCTGATCTAGTTCATCCTCATTTCTTGCCACATGTTCTCTCCATGATATGTGCCAAGGGGCAGTCTAGCTTGAATATCCCACTGATGATGGAATTATCATGGGAATCATGGGATAATAATCATGGGATTATCAGTGGGAATATCCCACTGACGATGAAGGAAACTTACTGTTTCCTGGGGCATTCATTTCGTCTCTGAGTACTTGGACACTCCCTATATACAACTTCTCAAGCCTTCCTGAATGCAATCTTATATCTGCAAATTGTGATAATGAGTCAAAGCAATTTCTGGTGTCATCCTTTGTGGCTTGACTGAAAAATCACAAATACTCCTTTTATTGGCATTGTTACCAAGTTCTACCAGAGTGGCCAAGTGTATCAGCTTGTTTAAAAGCAGGAAGAGGAATTCATACTAAAGTTCATCTCTAAAGGAAGATACCTCGGCATTCATTACTAATGGTGACGGATTGAGAAAGGATCTTGTGGTTTGGGATGGAAGATGAATACAGAAGAGTTTCTGACTCTAGGTGGTTCTGAGGTTATGTTTAAAGTCAAGGTGACACTTCCTTGTTTTGAGACCTTTTCTCTTTTCTTTTTTTGAGACAGGGTCTTGCTCTGTTGCCCAGGCTGGAGTGCAGTGGCATGTTTACAGCTCACTGCAGCCTTAACTTCCTAGGCTCAAGTGATTCTCCCACCTCAGCCTCTCTAGTAGCTGGGCATACAGGCATGCGCCACCATACACGGCTAATTTTTGTATTTTTTGTAGAGACAAGTTTTCACCATGTTGCCCAGGCAGGCTGGTCTCAAACTCCTGGACTCAAGCTATCCATCTGCCTCAGTCTCCCAAAGTGCTAGGATTACAGGTGTGAGCAACCATGTCTGGCCAAGGCCCCCTCCCCTCCCCTCCCCTTCCCTTCTTTCTTTTTTCTTTTTCTTTTCTTCTTCTTCTTCTTCTTTTTTTTTTTTTTTGAGATGGAGTTTTGCTCTTCTTGCCCAGGCTGGAGTGCAATGGTGCAATCTCAGCTCACTGAAACCTCCACCTCCCAGGTTCAAACAATTCTCCTGCCTCAGCCTCCCAAGTAGCTGGATTTACAGGCATGCACCACCATGCATGGCTAATTTTGTATTTTTAGTACAGACGGGGTTTTCTCTATGTTGCTCAGGCTGGTCTCGAACTCCCGACCTCAGGTGATCTGCCTGCCTCGGCCTCCCAAAGTGCTGAGATTAGAGGTGTGAGCCACCGCACCCGGCCAAGGCCTCTTTTCATCAGTATCCAAGTCTTAGGGTATTGTCACTCAAAACAGAGATGATGGCTTCTCAGAGAATTTAGTGCTGTGTTTTTCAACTGTCGTCTCCAGCCAAGCCACCCTGGAAATCTATATATAAATACATAAAATACTAAATTATGAGAATTAAGTTAGAGCTTAGCACAATCTTGATATCAGAGATGAGAACTTAGAACTCACAGAAACTTTCAGAAGCAGTTGTCTGCTTTCCTCATTCTGATCCATGGCTAGAGACAGAGGACTCAATTGCCACTTCTGAATTAATGCCTCCCTTTAGTCATTGGCTTTTTGTTTTATTATTTTCATTATTATTTTGAGACAGGGCTTTGTTGCCCAAGATGGAGTGCAGTGGCGCAGTCTTGGTTCACTGCAGCCTCTGCTTCCCAGGCTCATGCGGTTCTCTCACCTCAATCTCCCAAGTAGCTGGGACTACAGTCATGTGCCACCACACCCAGCTAATCTTGTATTTTTTGTAAAGATGGGGTTTCACCATGTTGGCTAGGCTGGTCCTGAACTCCTGGACTCAAATGATCTGCATGCCTCGGCCTCCCACAGTGCTGGGATTACTGCACTTTGCAGTGAGCCACTGCACCTGGCTCGTTTCCTTATTTGTATTAATTTTTTAACCTTACCATTTGAAGATGTTGGTAAATAACGGACACCAAAAAGGAGGCAAGCAAATAATGAGGCCTGAAGATCACTGAAGACCCACCACCTGCAAAGTCCACCTCAGTGGTACTTCTTAGATGTTTGGGAGGGGCTCACTGAAGTCTCGACCTCCAGGGCTGAAGCAGTGCTACCACCTCAGTCTCCCAAGTGGCTGGGACTACAGGGTGCACCACTATGCCTAGCTAATTGAATTTTTTGTAGAGATGGGGTCTTGCTATGTTGGCTAGACTGGTCTCAATCTCTTGGCCTCAAGTGATCGTCCCACCTCAGTCTCTCAAAGTGCTGGTACTGCAGGTGTGAGTCACTGTGCCCCGCCTATTGGTTGGTTTTGTTGTTTGTTTCTTGCTTCCTCAAACTCATAACTTGCCATTTTGTTCAAGGGCCACCCGTTCGTAGAACAGTGTGCCTGGGGCTCCTCCAGCTGGCTTCACACAATTAGCTATTTACCAAAGCAGAATTCACCTGTGTGATTCTTGAATCATTAGGCTAAAGGACAGGGTTATCCAAACTTTCCTGCTTGAACAGAAACTACACTTTCTCAGCAAAACAAACAAACAAACAAACAAACAAAACAGGCATTTCAGCCCTAGTCTTCAAGTAGTAATGGGAAAATGAGAGAATGTTCTTGGGATATGCAGTGGGTGCATCTAGCACAAGAGCCATGGAAGAGGAATACTTTAGGTTTCAGGTCACTGGAGTTCAGGGTTCAAAGGAATTAATGGAACCTCAACTGGGGCTGATTCTGCCATTCTTCACACTGTAACTACAAAGTTTATACATTTCTCTCCCTGGAAAACTTTTTTTCCTATCAAAAGGGAAAGGAAAACCAACCCTATTTATCCAAAAGCTATTCTACTGAAGAACCAGAGTCCTGCGATATCTGGATAGTTTCTAGAGAAACGATGCAGATTTTCACCCTTACGGACTCTTTAAGCTTTAGGGTTTAAAAACCACTAGGCTGCTTCCCATTTTGCAGGGCAACTGGGACTGCAAGACCCTAATTAACTGAAATCCCTACTATTCCAGATGTGGAGGGCAGCTGGTGGTAGGGGATGGCCAGATGGCAGTAAATATCCCTCACCAAGCCTTACACCAAGGCTGTTGTTCACAAGCAGTAGAACAGCTTCTGTAATTTCAGTTCCTTTTTATTTATCCTGCTTAGAAATGGCAAAAGAAAGTCAGATGAGGAATGTGGAGGAGGAGAAACAAGAAGTGTTTTTTTTCTTTTTTTTCTTTTTTGAGACGGAGTCTCACTCAGTTGCCCAGGCTGGAGTGCAGTGGCGTGATCTCGGTTCACTGCAAGCTCCGCCTCCCAGGTTCACGCCTGAGCCTCCTGAGTAGCTGGGACTACAGGCGCCCACCGCCACGCCCGGCTAATTTTTTGCATTTTTAGTAGAGACAGGGTTTCACCGTGTTAGCCAGGATGGTATCGATCTCCAGACCTCGTGATCCACCTGCCTCGGCCTCCCAAAGTGCTGGGATTACAGGCATGAGCCACCGTGCCTGGCCCTTTTTTTCTTTTTTTTTTGAGATGGAGTCTCACTCTGTCACCCAGGCTGGAGTGCAGTGGTGCGATCTCGGCTCACTGCAAGCTCTGCCTCCCAGGTTCACACCATTCTCCTGCCTCAGCCTCCTGAGTAGCTGGGATTACAGGTGCCCACCACCACGCCCAGCTAATTTTTTGTATTTTTAGTAGAGATAGGGTTTCACCGTGTTAGCCAGGATGGTCTCGATCTCCTGACCTTGTGATCCACCCACCTCGGCCTCCCAAAGTGCTGGGATTACAGGTGTGCACCACAGCTCCCTGCCAGGAGGGAGATAATTTTTCACAACAGGATAATGTGCCTTAGACAATCGAGTGTTGTCTACATTTCAGTGCAGATTCTTGGAGTTATTTCAAAGTTTCTTCTGATTTGATCTAGAAGAACAAGGCTGGGGCAAGATTATCCAAACCTGAAATCATGGCCTCAGGAATACCTTTATGCCAAGTCTTGGGATGTGGGTTTTGGTATAAGCAGCTCTTTTCTTTACAACTGCTTTGCTGTTTGTGAGGTCAGAACAGGAGCCCTCTTTCTCAATGACGATTAAAATAAAACTTCAGGGTAAAGTTTTTGAATCTTAGCAACACATGGAAACATATGTCCTGTTGCCAAAAAAATTTTAATTGCCTAATCCAAACCAGAATATTTAGATCAACTTGTATACTGTATCTTCTCTGATGTACTATCTCTAGTCCTCAGCATTATTCTTCATAAAACCAAATACCCACTTAGTTGCTGAGTGGCCAGATCTAAGAGGAAGCTTCTCTGCCTTTAAAGGGATGGCCTTTTGAATAACTGAGCAGACAAAACATTGTAATGTGAAATATTTGTAAATCACTGGTCAGCTCTAGTCAACCTCTTGGTGCTTTTGTTTCCTCTGGTTCCAGATGTGTCTCCTGGCTCTGGAAAGGGAAAGGCCAGTAGTAGCATCAGAAAAGGGAGCAACTAACTAGAAAACACCTAAGTTATGAGGTTTGTACTTTTCCTGATTTAGAGAAAGTCCACATCTCAGGAGATAAACAGCTCTGGCTGCAGCTCTCTGGAGTAATCCCCTGAAATGGTGCCAGAGGGAGCATGTAGGGTAGCCAAGATTCTGACTCCTTGAATCATGGTCTAGCAAAGCCCTCAGACCCTGCATGAGAGCGCTTCCTATTTGTAAAATACCCTTGGGATCTCTTCAGTGAGGCTTGGGGGCCAGGTCAGCCCCATTCCCAGCTGGGACTTGCAGAGCTCCTCTGAGAGACTGGACCTTCACATTCCTTGAGATGGACGTTCACATTCTCTAACTGCTGGGCCCTCACCAGCCAGCCCCACTGCCTCTGCCGCCCTTCTCATACACAAGCCTGCTGCCGCAGGTGCCAGAGCATTCGGTCAAAGCAGGGCGCCACAACCACAGAGCAAATGAGGGAAGTGGGGCCGAGACACAAACATCCTGTCCTAATGACATCAAGTGGCTCCAGCTTGAGAATCGGGGTCACTGCCCTATGACATACACAAACGTCTCATCCCTCTAGTCACTGCCAGTAAGAGGGCACTTTCTCCTGTGTCCATGGGTTGAAAAAGTGCCATCCTTTGGCTTGTGATGTCAGTGATAGGAGACAGTGACTGGAACACTCCGCTGCTGACCGGATGAGTAGGGATATGCTGAGCAGAGGCCAGGCAGGAGATCTGCTGAGGATGAAGTGAGCGCAGGCTCGCAGGGCATTCCATCTCCTTCAAGGCACCAGTTTAAGAGAGAGGGACTGAATGAGGAGCACAGAGCCGGAGCTCCCTCCGTTCAGTCCACCCCATCTTTCCAGGACTCTCCCTTGCCCAGCTCTGTTTTTCTTTGCAGGACTTCGGGGTTCTTGGGCCAGGTCTCTCATCTTGTGTATGATCGCTTCCAGCTAAAGATCTCCTCCAGGTTGGAAGAGGAAGCGACCTCTCGCCTCTGCAAGGCTCCCCCGCGACGACGGCCCCCAAGGAAGGAAGCTCTGTGCCTGCTCAGCCCTTTCATCCTCTCCTCCATTCGGAAGAACTCAGTCAAGGCCCGGAAGGACTCCAGGATGACCTCGTGGCTCCAGGCTGGCAAGGGCTCCTGGCGCAGGAAGCCACAGTGGCCTCCGTGGCGGCTGAGCAGGAGGAAGAAGTAGGGGTTGCTGTGGAAGAGTTCAGTGGTCAGAGTGTGGTCTGGGGGTCCACACACGGGGTCGTCAGCACTGCAGATACATAGCACAGGCACGGCCGCCTCGTCCACATCCCGGAGGGGGTCGTTGCGGTCCCAGTAGGTATCCCAGCTGATGGGGAAGCTTTTGGTGTGGCAGAAGAGAGCCTCCTCAAACTCTCGAAGGGAACGGCTCCTGAACAGTCTGCTGGTGTCCACAGTGTCCTCCAGGGCTGTGGCATACCTGGCAGCGAGTTGTTGGGTGGGGAAGGTGGGAAAGAGAGGGAAGAATGAGAACATCAGGTGACAGCAGATGAGATAGAGAGACAGCCCGCATTCCAGATCTGGCCACAGAAGCTTTCTTTGGCCATTTAGGGCTTTGAAAAAATTTCATTTCATGGCCATCATTTAAAACCAGATGAGGCTGGTTGCGGTGGCTCACACCTGTAATCCAAGCACTTTGGGAGGCCGAGGTGGGTGGATTGCTTGAGTCCAGGAGTTTGAGAACAGCCTGGGCAACATGGCGAAAACCCATCTCTAAAAAAAAAAAAAAAAGAAAAAAAAATTAGCCTGTTATGGTGGCTCAAGCCTATGGTCCCAGCTACTCAGGAGGCTGAGGTGGGAGGACTGCTTGAGCCTGGGAGGTCAAGGCTGCAGTGAGCTATGACTGTACCATTGCATTCCAGGCTGGGTGACACAGACCCTGTTTAAAAAAATAAACAAAATAAAATAAAATAAAATAAAATAATAAAATCAGCCAGGCACGGTGGCTCACGCCTGCAATTCCAGAACTTTGGGAGGCTGAGGTGGGTGGATCACAATGTCAAGAGATCGAGACCATCCTGGCCAACATGGTGAAACCCCAGCTCTACTAAAAATACAAAAATTAGCTGGGTGTGGTGGTGCACACCTGTAGTCCCAGGTACTCGGGTGGCTGAGGCAGGAGAATCGCTTGAACCCGGGAGGCAGAGGTTGCAGTGAGCCAAGATCATGCCACTGCATTCCAGCCTGGTGACAGTGAGACTCTGTCTCAATAAATAAATAAATAAATAAAATAATAAAATTAGAAGATTTCACATAAAATGCAGGTGTCTGGCTTCTCTAGGGAAGTGGGAAGATCCAGCCACATGGGTGGGCATTTCTCAGCACAACAATGGGTTCCTCCTCCCTCCTTCTTATGTGAAGACGGTGCCCACTAGGCCTGTCATTCACAGCATCACTGCACCTGCCGATGTGCCCTAGGGGCAGCATTTGACTTCACAGCTGCTGACAGTTCTCCTAACCGCAAATTCTGGCCCTCTGTAGAGAACTTGCTATGAACTGTAACCTCCTGAACTGCTCCTAGAAGAACTTGTTGGCTCAGAGTATCCAAACCAGCAGGTGACACGTCTGCTAATCATTCATATTTGACTTTAGGTTGCATTCATTGTTTTTATTTTTTTATTTATTTATTTTTTTTGAGACGGAGTCTTTCTCTGTCGCCCAGGCTGGAGTGGAGTGGCGCGATCCCCGCTCACTGCAAGCTCCGCCTCCCGGGTTCACGCCATTCTCCTGCCTCAGCCTCCCGAGTAGCTGGGACTACAGGCGCCCGCCACCTCGCCCGGCTAGGTTTTTTTTGTATTTTTTAGTAGAGACGGGGTTTCACCGTGTTAGCCAGGATGGTCTCGATCTTCTGACCTCGTGATCCGCCCGTCTCGGCCTCCCAAAGTGCTGGGATTACAGGCTTGAGCCACCGCGCCCGGCCTATTTTTGTTTTTTTAAACTAACATCCTGTCCTGGTAATGTCACATGAGTGTGATGTTGATCAGGTATAACTGGGGTAGATATTCCTACAGAGTGTGCTGCCTGGCAGAGGAAGCAATTGAGTCTGTAATTTACTGGGTGGATTCCTAAATGGGGGCCTCAGAGCAACTGCTTTGGGTAACAGAGAACATCTATGCTGTTTCTAGCCCCCTGGAGAGGGTTTGGCATTCTGACAAGGAGGCCAGGATGGGCAGCTCCGTCTTTTGAGTAGCTCAATCCAGCCTCAGTTGAAATTAGATGTTCATCTCTGACCAGGCACAGTGGCTCACACCTGTAATCCCAGCACTTTGGGAGGCCAAGGCAGGTGGATTCCCTGAGTCCAGACATTCAAGACCAACCTGGACAACATGGCACAATCCCATCTTTACAAAAAATACAAAAATTAACCGAGCATGGTGGCATGTGCCTGTAGTCTTAGCTACTCGGGAAGCTGAGGTGGGGGTCTGACCCCCACACCCCAAGTCTTTCTGCTACACCACACTGTTGCCATAATGACTTCGACCTCATTCTGCCCTCTCCTAAGAAAGCCAGAGTGCAGGCTGGGAATGTCACCTGAGTCCAGGAACTCAAGGCTGCAATGAGTGGTGATCCCGCCACTGCACTCCAGCCTGGGTGACAGAGTAAGATCTTGCCTCAAAAAACAAACAAACAAAGAGCTGGGCACGGTGGCTCACACCTGTAATCCTGGCACTTTGAAAGCTGGGGCAGGCGGATCACTTGAGGTTAGGGGTTCCAGACCAGCCTGGCCAACGTGGAGAAACCCCACCTCTACCAAAAAATATATTAAAAATTAGCTGGGCTTGGTGGTGCACGCCTGTAGTCCCCAGGTACTTGGGAGGCTAAGGCAGGAGAATAGCTTGCACCCAGAAGGCGGAGGATACAGTGAGCCTAGATCATGTCACTACACTTCAGCCTGGGTGACAGAGTGAGACTCTGTCTCAAAATAAATAAATAAATAAAATAAATAATTTTAATAAATGCCTGTGTGTGTGTGTGTGTGTGTGTGTGTGTATGTGTCTGTGTGTGTATATACATATATATATATTTTTTTGAGACAGGGTGTAGCTCTGTCACCCAGGCTGGAGTGTAGTGGCCTGACCAAGGCTCTCTGCAGCCTCGAACTTCTGGGCTTGGGTGATCCTCCCATCTCCACCTCCTGAGTAGCTGGGACCACAGATGCATGCCACCACACCCAGCTAATCAAAAAAAGAAATTTTTGTAGAGACTGGTTTCCCTATGTTGCCCAAGTTAGTCTCAAACTCTTGGGCTCAAGTGATCCTCCTGCCTTGGCCTCTCAAAGTGCTGGTATTACAGGCGGGAGCCACTGCACCTGGCCTCAAATGCTACCATATTTCTGATTCTTGTCACCTCCAGGCTTAGAGACTGTGAGTAAACATTCTGGGCAGATAATCGTTTGCAGTGGCTTCCGGAGTGCTCTTTGCTGAGTTGTCAAGCTGCAGGCTAAGCGGTAAATGTCAGGTATCTCTGCTGTCGTGGGCCAGGTGCTCAAATTGCTAGGATACAGCCGGGGGTGCTGAGATGAGGCAAGGAGCCGGGGCAGGAGTCCCTGCTCTAGCACAGTAATACCGATGACCTTTAAACCCGCTTCCCCGGTTCTGTCTAGATTACAGGATTTGGAAGGCTTTGGAAGATGCGTTCAGAGAACTTTGCCCAAACTAGCCCACGCCTGTTTGTTCCAATGCTATGCATAGCTGTTTCTGTTTCTTAGCCAGCTCAGGCCCTCTATTCCTTCCATTCTGGTCTGCGGCCTCCGTTACCCACCTGCTGAGGGCGATCTTCTGGTGGATCAGAAAGCCCCGCTCGTAGGGCCAGGGTAGGCCAGTCTCGAACCACTCGCGGCAGCGCAGCACGGGTGAGATGCAGGCAGCGCCTGTCACGTAGCTGGAGGAGCCGCACTCGCCCAGGTAGGACAGTAGCAGCGCCGAGCCCGAGCCTTCACTCACCGCGAACAGCGGCGCCGCCGGGTGTCGGAAGCGGATGTATGTGACCGCCTCCTTGAGGTCGGACGGGTCCCCGAAAGGCTGCAGCCGGGGGCTGACCAGTGGGCAGCCGTGGTGGCCGCGACGATGGAAGATGACCGGGTAGTAGCCGCGCTCCAGGGCGAGCAAGCAGAGGCCGAGCACGTTGCGGGTGAGGCGACCCCACGCATTGGGGATCACCAGAAGCACCGCAGGAAGGCCCCCGGCGCTGGTGATCCGGCGGCCCCTAACACAAGGTCCCACCACCCAGTCCAGGGCCACCAGCCCATCGTCCGCCAACTGTAGGTACTCCCGGGCCAGCTCAGGCCCAGGCGCCACGGGCAGGACGAAGTGGCAGAGGGTCTGCAGGTGGGGCCCGGAGAGCCAGGAGCGCGGGCCGGGCTCCAGTGCCGCCGAGCGCCGCAGCGCGCGCAGCAGGCACTGGGCCAGGGCCGACGGCTTGCAGACAAGGCTGCACCCGCCCGGCAGTGGCTCGCTCCTGTCGCTGAACTGGTCCCCGGGGGCTCCGCCGTCCGCCTCCTCGTCGTCTCGGTCTTGGGCCCCCGGCAGGGTCCCCTCTCCGACGGCGCGCCCCCAGGGTCCCCGGAGCCGCGGGCTGAGCAGGCGGAGCAGGGCGAGCACGGCCAAGATGAGCGCGAAGGCGGCGCCCCATGGCGGCATGGCGAAGCCAGAGAGCCCCGGCGGGCGGCGGGCGGCGGGCGGCGGGCGGCGGGCGGCGGGCGGCGGGCGGCAGGGCCGTCTACTCCACGAGCTCCGCGCTTTGCCCGCGGCTCCACCCGCCGGCGGCGGCTGCCCAGGGCCCTCCCGCGCGGGCGCGCTCTGGATTGGCCGTGGCCCGGCAGAGGCAGCCAGTTCGGGCCCGGCTGCCCTCGCCCGGCCCCCACCTCTGCCCGGGCCCTTTGTACAGCAATTGCAACAAGTGGGAGCAGAGGGTGAGAGGAGCCGCTGCCACCAGGGAGGGAGGGCGCGCCGGCAGCCGGAAGGGAGTGGGGAGGGCACGAGCCGGGGAGAGCGGTGTTGGCCATAGAAACGTGGGAGGACTGGAGGCCGAGGCCTGGGGACCCGACTGCCATCAGGGTCTTCTGCCAGACCCTGTGCGCTGCGCCCTCAGAGGCCGATGAAGAGAAGCAGAAGGGAGAGGTGAGTAAGTCGCAGCTCCGGGCGCCGGCTCCCGGGCCCCCGTGGGGCGGCGGCTGCGCGCTCTGCCCTCAACCGGCCCCGCTCTCCCCAGCCCAGCCACTCAGCCCCGCAATAACTTGGCTGGGCGGGATCCCGCACCGGGCCAGCGAGGGCGGGCGCGGCGTCCGAGCCGCTGGCGGGAGGCTGCTGCTTCCCTGCCTGCATCAGTGCGGGCCCCGCGGACTTCTGGCCCCCGTCCCGGAGAGCTCGGGGCTCCACGTAAAGGAAATCTTCAGCCCGGGAGGGGCTTTCCCAGAAGGAGCAGCCCCACGCCTCCGAGAGTCAGTCGGAGAAAAGGACACACTCAGGCGCCCTGCGACAGGGATGCCCGTCCGACCTACAAGGAACGCCTCGTAAACCGGGGTGCATGGGAGACCAAGGAAATAACACGTTCTCGCTGTTTCCAAACTTTGGGATGGGCATCTCGACCCCTCGCTCTCTACCCACGTTTTCCCCCCAAATCCTGAAGAGGGAACCAGAACCAGCGCCCCGCCGCGGGGCGGGCCGGCCAGCGCACCTCCTGGGGGTGAGGCCTGTAGCTTCCCCATCCCGCGGCGACCAATCTCTTTCTGGACGCGCGCCCGCCACCGCTGGGCGACGGCGGAGGTGGGGAACACAGCAGCCTCTCGGCCGGCTCCGGCCTCCCGGGGCTTCTGGGTCTGGAGAGTTTGGGGAGCGGAGACACCCCAGAGGTTCCTCCGGGTTCGGACCCTATTTGCGAGGGCGGGAGTGGGGTGGGCCGACGGCGAAGTTCCAGAGGTGGGACCCTCTCCCTTCAGCAGTTCCTCCTGCTTTAATGATTCTGCCCCTCTTGTTGCAGGTCACACCGACAAATCTGAAGCGGGTTTGCCAGAGGAGTGTACCCGTCTCCCTGGCCTGGGCCACCGGGTCCACAGGGATCCCATTTCCGGCCCTACACCCCGCTCCACGATCCCATACGGGCGCTGCAGCTGTGTTCTGCAGGCTGCAGGGACGCGCTGAGACGAATCCCCGGACGAGGCAAGGAGCCCCTGCCTGCCCTGCTGAGACTTACGCGCTGACCCGGGTCATACACTTAACTTTTCCGGCTTCAGGTTTAGGACGCGTGCGCGCACGCTCCGCTGCTGTGGGCGGGCATTGGGGCGGGGCGAGACCGGGGGCCCACTGTTAGGGGAGGGGCGCGCGCGAGCCCAGGGCCTACGGACGCGCGGGCGGCGCGGGCGGCGCTGGGGCTGGAGGGGCGGGACGCGCGCGTTCTCTCGCTGGCAGGGCGGCGGGCCGGGCCTGGGGCCTCCTGGGATGGCGCCTCCTCCGCCTTCGCCCCAGCTGCTTCTCTTGGCAGCCCTTGCGAGGCTCCTGGGTCCCAGCGAGGTAAGGTGACCCGCTCCTGGGAAGGCCTCGGCCCGGGAGCTCAAAGCGCTTTGCCAAAAGTTCGTCCTGGAAGGAGTGGCGCGCCGAGGGGGACGCGGAGTTCTTCCCCTGGCGGTCTGGGCCTGGGGAGGGAGAGGGCAGGGCCTCGTCGTGTCCAGTGCCCCAGCTCTGCGCTTTGGACTCACAGGTGATGGCTGGGCCGGCGGAGGAGGCGGGAGCCCATTGTCCCGAGGGCCTGTGGCCTCTGCCCCCGCAGGTAGGAGCCCTGGAGGGCCCAGGGAGAGAGGGGTGTGAAAGGCTAGCCCAGTCCCGCTCAGTTCTCTCCGCACCCTCCACAGTCACCATCTGGGGACCTCTGCCCGTTCCTCCGTCCTCAGTAGCCAATTCTCCATCCCAGCCTGGCGCTTGGGGCCTGCCGTCCCCTCCCCACCACACACACACACACACACACACACACACACACACACACACACACGGAGTCCCCCAGCTGCCCTAAGCTCTGTTCTTTCCCCATGTATAGGTGTCACCAAGAGTGACCTACACACGAGTGAGCCCAGGACGGGTGAGTACAAGCAGGGGCCCACCCTTGGTGTCCACGCCTGGAGACAGGAGCTCCTAGCAGGCTTCCCCACCTTTTCTGCTGATCGGCCCCATTCCTTACCACTTCCCTCAGGCAGAGGCAGGGCTCTAGTTCTCCACCCCACCTCCAAGCCCAGGACAGATCAGCCCCAGGACGGATGGCTCAAAGACAGTGAGCCATAGGCCTGTCATCTGCAGTACTGTGTCAGGATGCTGTTGGGTAGCTGGCTCTGTGGACAAGTGGCTGTGAGTGGAACTGTCTCTGAGAGTAGCTGGAAAAAGCCCAGGCTCCAGCTCCCTGAGGGGACAGCGGGAAGTCTCCTGACTTTGTGAGCCCTAGTTTTCTGTAGGAGAGGGTAGGAATTTTGTCTCTACCTGTGAGCAGCGAGGGAGGGTGTGTGCCAGCACCGGGGACAGTACAGAGCTGCAAAGTGGAAGGAGTGTGCCTCTGGTTCCCAGGCTCCACACTGCAGGCTCAGCTTCCGTGGCAGCCTCTCCATCTTCATTGCCAGCTCCTCTGATTTTTCCTTTGGAATACTTATTATTATTATTTATTATTATTATTTGAAATGGAGTCTCACTCTGTTGCCCAGGCTGGAGTGCAGTGGCACTTACTGCAACCTCTGCCTCCAGGTTCAAGCAATTCTCATGCTACAGCCTCCCGAGCAGCTGGGATTACAGGCGTGTGACACCTACCTCAGCTAATTTTGTATTTTTAGTAGAGACAAGGTTTCACCATGTTGTCCAGGCTGGTCTTGAGCTCCTGCCCTCAAGTGATCTGCCTGCCTCAGCCTCCCAAAGTGCTGGGATTACAGGCGTGAGGCACCATGCCTGGACTGAAATACCTAACTTAAATTGGCCGGGCACAGTGCCTCATGCCTGTAATCCCAGCACTTTGGGAGCCTGAGGCAGGTGGATTACTTGAGGTCAGGAGTTCAAGACCAGCTTGGCCAACATGGTGAAACCCCATCTCTACTAAAAATACAAAAATTAGCCAGGCGTGGTGGCACACCCCTGTAATCCCAGCTACTCGGGAGGCTGCGGCAGGAGAATTGCTTGAGCTGGGGAGGCAGAGGTTGCAGTGAGCCGAGACCGTGCCACTGTACTCCAGCCTGGCTGACAGAGCGAGACTGTCTCAAAAAAAAAAAAAAAAAAAAAAATTCTCTGTAATAGCTCCAGGCCAAGAGTCATTGCCTCACTTTGCCACCTACCAGATTCCTTTCCTCAAACACCCTTTCATGAAGTCATTCCTCTGTTCACAAACTGTCAATGGCTCCTTATTTCCCACCTTATCGTGGCTGTACTCTCTGGCCTGGCTTTTCAGGCCTTACTTAAGTAAGCTTCGTCTGACCTCTCCACATCCTTGGTTCCTCTCCAGTTGTGTCAGGCTGTTTGCCACAGAAATGAGTTCCAGCCTCGCCCCCAGCACAGCCCCTTTGCTCCTGTTTATTCTCCTCCACACCTGGCCTATCCTGAATCAGAGAGTGCAGCTCCCTCCCCTCCTGTCATACTCTCCCATCCCTCTTCCCAGCCCCAGCAGGAGTCAGCTCCCCCTGAGACACTGCCTGATGGCATCAGCCTTTATTCCTCCCCTCCTCCTCTGAATTTATCTCTGATAATTTAGCAACTAATCACTAAGTTTTATTAGTTTGCTCTTTTATTTGCATTAGTTGTTTCCCTGAGTTTCTTTTTTTTTTTGAGACAGTATCTCGCTCTGTCGCCCAGGCTGGAGTGCAGTGGCGCAATCTCGGCTCACTGCAAGCTCCGCCTCCCGGGTTCACGCCATTCTCCCGCCTCAGCCTCCTGAGTAGCTGGGACTACAGGCGTCCGCCACTACACCCGGCTAATTTTTTGTATTTTTAGTAGAGATGGGGTTTCACCGTGTTAGCCAGGATGGTCTCGATCTCCTGACCACGTGATCCGCCCGTCTGGGCCTCCCAAAGTGCTGGGATTACAGGCTTGAGCCACCGCGCCCGGCCTCCCAGAGTTTCTTATACATTCCTTGCAAGCAGAGTCCAGGAGTTCTTTGGCATCTCCTACAGCATCTAGCACAGCACTGAGCACCAAGTCAACTCAATCAAAGAGTAATGAATGATTGATGGAGTATTTCCGTCCTGAGATTGTGCACCTGCTGCCTGCCTGCTCTGTATCTGGATGCTCTTGGGAGATTGTATAGATCGGATTGATGGTCTTCATTTGGGGGATGCTTATGGCTTGGATTGTGAACGTGTAGAGCCATTGTTACACCTGCAGGGAAATATAGCTCGAGTGTGGTCTGAGTCTGGCAGGATTATCCAGGCATGCTGTGAGCTTTGAAGGGTGGCACTTGATGGAAAGGAAGGGTGAAAGGAACACTCAGAGGCAAGAGCGGGTACCTGCCAATACCCAGGGCCCTTTGTCCTTTCCTGGACCCTGAAGGCAGAAGAGCCATCCAGCTTATGGGAGTACCTTTAAACTGGCCCCCTGGATGGGAGAACTTGAGATTCTCTGGGAGGGCTCTGGGCCTGCTTTGATGTCTGTGTGCCTTTCCTCCAGGCTGAGGATGTCACCTTCCTCTACCACCCCTGTGCCCACCCCTGGCTGAAGTTCCAGCTTGCCCTCTTGGCCTATGCTTGTATGGCTAACCCCTCCCTCGCCCCTGACTCCAGCCTCACGCCGGATCGGGTATGTAGCTGATGAAAGGTGCTTGTCTGGCCCTGGCAAAAGGCCCTGTGTGCAGGGAAAGAAAAATTCAAGGGTTTTCTCTTGCTTGTACCCCACCTTCCTCGTAGCTCTAACAGTTACCTCCTCTCATAGCCCCTGGTGCTGACTGCATGGGAGCTGGCGCTGGAGATGGCCTGGGTAGAGCCAACCTGGGCCGCCCACTGGCTGATGAGGAGGCGGAGGAGGAAGGAGAGGAAGAAGAAGGCATGGATCTACTGTGAAAGCCTTTCAGGGCTGGCGCCCACCGAGCCAACCCTGGGTAGAGGGAGGCTGTGCCGGAGAGGGTGTGTGCAGGTGAGAGGCGCTGGGCCCAGGCTTGTTGGTCCTTGGGTTCTCTGAGAGGGGCAGCAGGGTGATTGCTGTCTCCCCTCTCCTTAGGCCCTGGCTCTGGCCTTCGCTCTGCGGAGCTGGCGGCCCCCTGGCACAGAAGTGACATCTCAAGGGCCCAGGCAGCCCTCTCCCAATGGTGCCAAAAGACGGAGGCTGCGGGCTGCCCTTGGTCCCCAGCCCACTCGCTCAGCCCTGAGGTTTCCCTCTGCTTCCTCGGGGAGCTTGAAGGCCAGGCAGCCCATGGTGGGAATCCCTGGTAGGGAGAGTAATGCCCCATCTGTGCCCACTGTCTCCTTCCTGCCCGGGGCGCCTGGAGGCAATGCCAGCTCCAGGACAGAGGCTCAGGTGCTCAACGGGCAAGGCAGCCCTGGGGGCTGTGTCTGTTCAAGTCAGGCTTCCCCGGCCCCTCGCGCAGCAGCGCCTCCACGGGCAGCCCGCGGCCCCACCCCACGCACTGAAGAGGCCGCCTGGGCTGCCATGGCCCTAACCTTCCTGCTGGTGCTGCTCACCCTGGCCACGCTCTGCACACGGCTGCACAGAAACTTCCGACGCGGGGAGAGCATCTATTGGGGGCCCACAGCGGACAGCCAGGACACAGTGGCTGGTGAGGAGTTCCCACCCGAGGCCCCCACCCCACCTTGCGTGGCCCCGGCCCGCCGCCCCCCATGGCTTCCCTGCCCTCCCGCCCTTGACTGCTCGGCGCCTGGCCCACAGCTGTGCTGAAGCGGAGGCTGCTGCAGCCCTCGCGCCGGGTCAAGCGCTCCCGCCGGAGACCCCTCCTTCCGCCCACGCCGGACAGCGGCCCGGAAGGCGAGAGCTCGGAGTGATGGCCTAGGACCTGCCACTGTGGCATGCGGCTCTTCCCCGCACCTCTGCCACGTGGACCTATGCCACGTGGACCGCGCGCGGGGCGCCCCCTGGTGGCGGTGGCACGGCCCTGACGGAGCACCGCGGGGGTTTTCCTCTTTGTTGATTGCTGAGTGGGCGGCCAAGGGGAGAAAAGGAGCCGCTTCTGCCTCCCTTGCCAAAAACTCCGTTTCTAATTAAATTATTTTTAGTAGATTCTGGAGTTGAGCTTGTGCATCTGCCGCACAGAGACACTCCCACCCGGACCCTAGTCCTAGGCCATGAAGGTGATATTTTTTGAGGCAGGCGTTTACCAGATTGGCCACCACCAGCCCGCCCCCGCTGGCCAACCTGTCCCTGGACATGGGGCTTTAGGAGTATCCTCGTGGGAGGGTGACATTATTGTCATACATGTTAGAATAGTTACATATTCCCAAAGTAACTCTTCCACTAGACAGATGTTCCCAGCACAGGGGCTTCCCTAGGGTGGGGGTCCTGGGGCACTTGCAGTCACCCTTTCACGTCTGCCACCTCCCTCCAGCCCCCATTCTCAGCATAAGAAACAGCTCATGGTCACTTCTTTATTTTTGATACAAATGTACATGACACGTCTTGACAGTCAGCCCACCCACCACCACACAGGTAGGGCCTGGCCCCCCAGGGAAGAAGCGGGATGGGGAGAGAGCTGGTGGGTCCCACCGTCTGCCTCTCCAGCCTTCCCAGGCTGCCAGCCAGGTTCCCAGACCTCCAGAGGGTGGGACCACAGCAGGTGCAGGTAGTGATGGTGGGTGCTGGCCTTGTAGAGGTTACAGGGAGGGGACTCAGCTCCACAGCCACCAGCTGAATCGGACACCCCGGGGAGCCAGCCCCAGGCTCAGGTGCTCTGTCCTCCACCCTAGCCAGCACATATTCCCCCTCCACACAGGAGCGGGAGGAGATGGAGGGAAGTGGTTTTTGATTTAAGTTCATAGAGAAGGGGCGAGAGTGGGGAGGGATCAGGGAGGCAGCGGGCAGGACCAAAACTGGTTACACGGGCAGTCCCTGGCTCCAGGTGGGGAAGGGAAGCTGAACCCCACTCTGGTCCCACTGCTCTGGTCCCCTCACCCCTCAAAACTCCAGATGGACCAGGCCTCCGGAACGGCACTGCCGCCCGCACACTCAACACGCAGGCACGCGGGGACACTCAGTTACCACGAAGTTAAAATTAAGGGGTGGGGAAGAAGAAAGGGAAAAAGAAAAAACAAGACTTTCCAGTGTTTGCTGCTGGGGACCCCCAGCACACAGGTTGGGGCCTGTGCCCTAGGCAGGGGCCGTTTGGCATTAAAGGGAGAGCAGCAAGGGGCTGGTAGCTACAGGGCAGGGACATCCATGGAGACTATGTACAAAGGAGGGGATGCCCCTGCTCAGCCCCCAATAGGGCTGAACTGGCTCATGGGGGTGGGTCGCATGTACGGAGAGCTGCCCCACATGGAGTGTCCCCACCCGCCCCTTTGCTGAGGGTGCCCTCGAAGGCGAGGGGCTGGGAGTGATGCCTTGCAGGCCCCTGCTCACTAGGAGTGGGGAGATGCTATATACAGAGGGGAGGTGCATGGAATGTGGGGGACAGAAGCTCCTGCCACCCCACCTCCCCATCCTTAGGGGCTTGACGGGTGGGCACCAGGGCGCCTGGCTACCAGGGACAGTGGCAGCACTAAGGGCACTTGTGCCAGTGGCTCTGTTGGGGTGGGGATTAATGTCTGGAGTGGCCCAGCTCCTGTGGCCAGTGAGGTCCTAGGGTGCAGGTGAGGGTGTGGGGAGAGAGGTCACTGCTTCTTCTCTCGGGTGGTGATGGTGACCAGCTGCTTGGCAGCCTTGGCGATGTCGTAGGCGCACTGGATCACCTGCTGAGTCAGCAGCTGGAAGTCCACTGGGGCGCCAGGCTCTGGCGGCACTGTCTTCCGGCACTCACTCTGCAGCCGGTAGGCGCTGGCGTTCAGCAGCCGCAGTGAGCTCCGCACTGGCTCCAGGGCTGGCCTCTGGAGGGGGCAGAAGTGAGGCTGGACCTTGGACTTTAAGCCGCCAGCTGCCACCAGGGCCCAGTATCTCTGTGTCTCCACCCGGGTAGCAATCAGATGGGATTCTCCACGCCTGCCCCAGCCCGAGGCCCTCCCACTCCTGGTCCTCTCTTTGGCCCCTGTACCTTTGGGAAGAGGGAGGCCATCTCGGTCACAGCCAAATGGATCTTCTCTGAGCAGGGCACGAAGCTGCGGGGAGAAGGGAGGGTATAAATCAGGGGGCTCTCAAGGGAGGTTCCCAGGGACAGCAGAACCTAGGGCCCCTCATGCCCTCTGCAACACCCTAGAAACCAACAGGAACTGCATCCCCCCCGCCCCCTCCACTCAGTACCTGTCATGCTTGAACTCCTGGGCTGCCCGCAACAGTTCCTGAATGTTCTTGGTGACCTGCTCTGTCTTCAAGATGACATCCTCTGTGCTGGGAAGCCCAGGATCGAGGTCTCCATCCAGGCTTTCCAACTCTGGGTGGAAGTCTTCCTCTTTGCCCAGCTCTAGAAACCTCTTCCCTTCCAGCCTGAGGCCCAGGTCCGGAAAAGAGAGACAAAGATATATATAGAGAAACACGTTCCAGCCTCGGAACCGCCTGCCTCGGTCCTCACAGACACACTGGGGACCCTCTCAACCTCCCCGCCTCGGTACATGAGCAGGCTGAAGACCCAGGGAGCCTCACCCCAGCAGTGGGTCCCCACTTTGTGTGTTCTCATAATCACTGTCGGCTCCGCTGCCATGGCGGGAAAGCTTGCTCTGGAGGGCGGAGGGAAGGGGCTGTGAGCGCTGTGCTCCTGGACCCACACAACCCCCAGCCCACATGGCCCCCAGCCAGGCTGTGGGCACTGGGTATGGAAACATTACCGTGTGGCGGCTTCCTTCCTGGGAGCAGGACAGCAGCGGGGAGGAGGGAGTGAAGGGCACAGCTGAGGCAGACACCCCCTTCCGGATCTGAAACCCAGGGCAGTGCTGGATGGAGTCAGTGTGCCCCACTGCCCCCTGCTCACCAGCAGTGCGGCAGGGACCGGGTCAGCCTAATCATCTTAGGCCCCGCATTCAGCACAGAGCCCAGAACCCCCTGGGGCTCAGAACCTACTGCCTAAGATGGACACGCCTTCCCCAGGCTTACCCGGTAAAGGCCAGCAGGGACGTGCACTGAATAGATGGCGTCGTCCTCTAGCTCCTGGGGATGTTAGCACAGTGAGCGTCATGGTGGACCCTGCAGCAGCCCCAACCATCTCCCCACACCTTGAGACCCACAGGTGACTCACAGTGCTGTGGAAAGGCTGCAGCCGTGTAGTAAGCTCGTCCCCAGGGGGGCCCCCGAAGGGCTTCAGGGCGGAGCCGGGTTCATACATGGAGAAGGCCTGGCGGTCCCTGCGGTGTGTGCTCCCGCCTGGTGCCATGGGTGTGTGTTCTGCCCGTTCACTGGGGAGTGGAGGTGTGGGCACTGGCCCTGGAGGCTGCCGGAGCTGCAGGTTCTCCGCCTGCAGCTTGTGGATCTGTGAGTGCAAAGTGCTGTCAACCCCCCTGGAGTCCTGGGGCTCCCCCTCCCACAGAGGCTGCACCCTCACCTCTCGCTGCAGCCTCCGGAGCTCGTCGCTTAGGCTACTGTTGACCTTCATGAGCTGCTGCACCTTTGCCTCCGATGTAGCCAGGGCCTTCTTCAGCTCCAGGTACTCCTGCAGCGTCACAGCCCCATCAGACAAGTCCGAGGAGTCCATGCTCTGCAGAAAGAGACCTAAGCCAGTCAGCACCTGGGGGCAGGGAGGCCAACACCCACAGGGGACAGTTACTGAGGCTAGGAGCAGCCCGCCTGTCCCTCAGGCCCCTGGGCTACAAGAGGAAAGAACTGGGTCTCGGTGAAGGCCTGGGTCAGGGCACACGGGAGTGGGAGGGAGGGTGGGACTCGGACCCGGGCGCGGTTGCTCCGAGTGGCGCCGGTGCTACGCAAGGGTTCCTGGTCTGTGTCCTCGTCAGAGGCCACGCTGTCATAGTCGTGCTGGTCATCGAGGTCACTCTGGCTCCGCAGAGACAGCTCAAGGTTGTCTGAGGACACAGGGGCGTCACTCAGGCCTCACTCCACCACACAACCCGTCTCTCAGGCCACCACTGGCAGAGAGAGCCATGTAGGAAAGACCCCTGGAGCCCCGCCCGCTGCCTGCACCACCCCCCACAACCCTCCCACCTGTGGGGCTGCTCAGGCTCTTGCCCTGCTGTCTCCGCTTGGCCTCACTGAGAATGTCGATGATCAAGGTGGCAAACTCTCGGGCATTAAAGCGGGCCAGCTTTTGTCGCCCCTGCAAGGCAGAAAGGGCCAGGCTGGCTTCAGGGGACCCCTTATAACTGACGCAGAGGGGTGGGGACCAAGCAGCAGGGCTTGGCTCTGCCATCTAATTTAACCCCAGCTAAAGCGTCCCAGCCTTGCTTCACCTGGCCAGTCAGCAGCTGAGGCCACGCGGGGCAGGGTATGATACAGTAGGGTGCCTGAGCAGAGGCCGGAACACCCGCCGGAGCTGCTCACCAAGTGCTCAAAAGAACGGCCTCCTGTCTCTTCCCAAATCCCAGTGCCAGCTGGGCCCTGAGGGAGGCCCTGGCAAATGCTGGAGAGCTGGCTCAGGCCCCAGCCCACTGCCGGATGAGGAGGGACCGCCCGGATGAAGGAGACCACCCCAGGCCCCCAACCCAGCCCCCTTACCTGATTCCTCGTGGCTGAGTATTCCGGGTTAACAGGCAGGAAGGGCACGGCACTGCGCTCTGTCACCAGAGTGCTGTGGTTTTGGGTAGCCAGCCACACTGGAGGGGAGGGACAGGAGCAGATCAGCCACGGTGGCCAGGCCCCCACGGTGGGGGTGGGGAAGCACTGAGCCCAGCCTTCCTAGCTGCCCCCACGCCCATTGAGCACTGGTGTTCAGAACAGGGGTGCTCTTCAGGCACGCAGAGCTAGGCTGGGTCAGGGCAAGGCTGGGCACAGCCGGCTGGGGATAGACAAATGGAACAAGGCGGGTCCCACCCATCCAGACCCAGAGTTTGGGCTGGAATCCGGCTGTGGCCAGGAAGGAGTGATGCAGGAGGGCGGAGCAGTACCAGGGAGACAGCCAAAGTGGGAGGCTGCCAGAGTGAGAGGAGCCCCAGTCTGAAGCTGGGGGAGGAGCAGGCTAGCCGCCTCCCCCTCAGCACTCTGCCCAGCCTGGGATGCTGCCCAGGCAGGTTCACAGCCAGCAGGGGCTCATCTGCAGGCCTCTGAGCAGCCCCAACCCGAGGCACCCCTTCTTAGCCCAGTAAAGGACCAGAGACCCATGCCTGGGCCGCTCGGGTCCTCCGTGCCAGACACTCCTGTTCCCCGACTCACCTGCATCATTTTCTCTTCGATCCACCTCATCATACACGTCCATGGCGAGTTCCTCAAAAAGCCGATTGCTGAGCTGGAAGAAAAGAGGGGCCCAGATTTTGTCAGATGCATTGGCTCCCAGTGCCAAGGCCAGCTCCACAGCATGTTGTGAGCCTTGGGGAACCGGTGGCCTTCCTCGTGCTGCCCAGCCCCTACAGTCTCAGAACGGGTAAGTGGGAAGGGATCATGTTCCAAACTCCAAGGTGGGAGAGAAGGGACCAGTCCGTCCCCTTGTGGGGAGATCAGACTGCTGAGGCGAGTGAGGGGACAGGTCAAAGACTTGGAAAAGTTCACTGAGTCAGAGGCAGGGGAAGCAAGGGCAGAGGGTGGGGAACCAGAGAGGGGCCAGCTCCAAGTGTCAGGGCACTGTTGGAGCAGACTTACTGCCTGCAGCTTCTTCTTAGCAGCTTTGGCCAATTCGGATAGGTCCAGGCTGAGGGCGGAGGGAGACGAGAATTGGGAGGAGAGGAGAGACCTGAGAGGTGGCCAGGCCCATGCCAGCAACCTCCCCAACATGCAGGGATCCCAGGGAGATGGCACCCCAGATGCTGCACACCAAATGCCTCCCCACCCTACCCCACCTTCAGGCCTGCTGCCCCGGCAGGCACCGTATACCTCTGAGACATGCACTTTTGCCGAGATCTAAGTCCAGAGAAAGGCAGCAGAGGGAAGAACAGGACAGAGGCAGCAGTTACCCAGGAGCAGGGCACGTCAGGCCCAGACCCATCTCCGTGCACACCCGGCCCAGAAGGGACAAAGCTCAACTCGTCTCACCGCGTCCCCCACCCCTCCTCCTCTGGCTTGCTCTTCCTCTCAGTGACCTGTTCATCCAGCACCAGTGTCAGCCACCTGGCAGTCACCTGAAGTCTCCTTCACCCTCCAGTCCTAGTGAAGCTCCCCATGTTCCTCAATCACTTGCTGCCTGGGCTTTGCAACAGTTTCTTAATCTCCCTCCTTCTAGTCGTGTCCCTACAATCCTGTTCTACCCAGCAGCCAGGGTGATTTTTTGGATACACCTGGCTGCACTATCCCTTGCCTTAAAGCACTGCAGTAATAACAGGTGCATACGGCACACTCCAACCATACTTCATCAGAATACCCTAGGGCCGGATGCAGTGGCTCACACCTGTAATCCTAGCACTTTGGGAGGCCAACCTGGGAAGTTCACTTGAGGCCAGGAGGTGGAGACCAGCCTGGGCAACACAGATACAAAAGCAATTTAAAAATTAGCTGAGCATAGTGGCATGTGCCTGTAGTCCCAGCTACTCAAGAGGCTATGGTAGGAGGATCGTTAAAGGCTGCAGTAAGCTATGATCGAGCCACTGCACTCCAACCTGGGCAACAGAGCAAGACCCCAACTCTTAAAAAAAAAACCAAAAGCTAAACATTTTGCGTACATTATCTAATCCTCTCCTCCCTGAAAAACAGATACTGTCATCTCCATTTCCAGGAGAGGTAACCAAGGCTCAGAGAGGTCAAGCAGCCTGCAAGTCACACAGCCAGTAAGCAGCAGAACTGACTTCACACTTCTATGCCTGGAACTCTCTGCTCTTGGGATGGTCACTGCTCCTGCTGATGCTCTCGGGGCTGCTCATTCTCCTGCTTGTCTCTATTCCAGTCTTGCTCGTAGGGTTCCCTGCCTCCCATGCTGTGCTCCAGCCCCAGGGGCTGCCTCCATTCCCATGCAGCACTTCTACCTTCCATGCCTCTGCCTCTCTTGCTGCGCTCCCCCAAGGGGACTAGAATCACCTGCCTAGGCTGCCTCCCCAGCTAGACTGTGAGCTCCTCAAGGGTAGGGATTGTGTCTCAGGTGCCTCTGTGCTCCCAGTGCCAAGAGCAGTAGCTGGCTCCAGGAAGGTGCTCAGTTAATGTGCTGTTGAATGGAGCCCATATGTGGGTATATTTACCATACACACACATGCATGTAAACACGCACACACACACTCACAGCCCAGGTAGAATCAGACCACTGAAGTAGGAGCCTTGGGGTCTCGAGGAGGTCTGGGTTTAGGATCTGAGTTGCCCAGGCTTGGCTATGTCCATCTGCCCACACAGGCCCTTGGGGAGGAGAGCACCTCCTCTCTCCAGATCCAGGCCAGAAGGCACAGCCTGGCGGCCAGAAGGCACAGCCTGGCATGAGGACGTGGCCATCAGAGGTGGCCACCAGGTGGCACTAGCATCCATCTTATGTGCTGGGTGAGTGGCAGAGGGTGTCCCACACTGCCTGGGCACTTGGGGCCTCTCAGACGGAGGCAGAAACACCTCATTCAACCAGCCTCAGGGCACCTGCCTAATTTCTGAGCATGCTCGAGGCCTAGCGTGCAGTCTCAAAGTTAGTCACATCCCTGAAGCCCACCCATCTTTTCAGTGAGGAGCAGAGGCTTCTCTAAAGACAGTGGGGTCAGTGCCACTGAGACAGAACCCAGTGGCCCACCCTCCCAGCCGAAGGTAGCTTTTTTTTTTTTTGAGACGGAGTTTTGCTCTTGTTGCCCAGGCTGGAGTGCAATGGCGTGATCTCAGCTCACCGCAACCTCCGCCTCCTGGGTTCGAGGGATTCTCCTGCCTCAGCCTCCCGAGTAGCTGGGATTACAGGCATGCGCCACCACACCTGGCTAATTTTATCTTTTTAGTAGAGACAGGGTTTCTCCATGTTGGCCAGGTTGGTCTAGAACTCCCGACCTCAGGTGATCCGCCCGCCTCGGCCTCCCAAAGTGCTGGGATTACAGGCGTGAGCCACCGCGCCCGGCCCACAGGTAGCTTCTTACACCCAAGCCCTCCATGTACTTGACAGTCACAGGGCTCAGGCTATGCTGGCCACATACGGAGCTAACATTTTTTTACCTGCCTTGGGGCCCAGCATTAGGGACTGAGGACTAAGCTGTGCCTCTAGTCTCTGGGGGGTGGGGAGCAGGGTCCTAGGCCCCTGAAGCCTGGGCTGGGAGCTCTGGGGGTCAGCTGCCCACATGGCATCCAACAGCCTCTGGAAAGGGGCATCAGGTGGGCACTCACCTGTCAGCCATCTGTGGGATGATGTAATGCCCATTCTTGTGATCTGAACAAAAATAAAAATGCCAAGTCACTCACTAGAGCTGGGTGGCATCAGCAGCTGGGAGCCCACCTCACTGCTATGAGCAGGGCTGGCACCCAGAAGTGTCAGGGGAAAGGGGGGAGGGCAGGCCACCCCCAAGAGTGCTGGGAGCTCAGGGGAGGATGCAGGATGCCCACCCCCACTCCCTAGCCCCAACGATGCTGTGGCCCAGAGCCTGCAGCAATTTCACAGGAGCCAGTTGCCTAGCAACACTGCTCCCCAGTCGCTCTGTCACCATGGCACCTGCTGCTGGGTGTGTCCAGGTCCCACCTGCCCAGCCCAGCGAAGCCCGCTCCAAGCTCTGCTCACCCGGCTTGCGTCCACAGAGGTAGAAGGCCAGCCGGTCAGTGAGCTCATATTGGCATTCAACCAGCCTTTCCGCCAGCTCATGGTGCCCCGCCTGCCTGTGGGGAGGGGGTATGGCTCAGCCCTGCAGCAGCAGCCCTCACCCACACCCCCACCCACCCACGCTGCACCCTTCAGCTGACCCTCACCTGGCATAGTCAATGGGTGTGCGGCCATTAACATCAGGGGAGCCAGGGTCAGCCCCATACACTACAAGCAGCTCGGCCTGCAGTATCTGCCCTGCCTTGGCAGCCACGTGCAGAGGTGTTGTGCCCTTCTCTGGGTGGAAGAAGTTGGCCTGGGCACCCAGGGATAGCAGGCGCAGACATGTCTCCAGGTTGCCTGTCCGCACGCTTGAGTGCAGTTGCTACGAGGAGCAGAGCGTGCAATGAATACACATTGCGTGAGGCGCACCTCTCCACCTGCAAGCTGCACCCTGGCTGCCCCTGGGACGCCTAGCAGCTCCAAGGAGGCCTGCCCAAACCAGGCTATGTCAGGAGGACAGAGGCTCCCCACTAGGGGTTAATGCCAATCAATAAACGCTGCTGTCAGTCACCATCTACCACGTGTGCTGTGTGCCCTGCTTAAGATAATGTCTTCATGAAGTAGATGCTGTTATTTCTTTCCCATTTTACAGATGATGAAACTGAGGCTGTGAGAGGCTAAGCAACTACCCCCAGGTTTTCCCAGCTTCTGAGTGGCAGTTGTGGGCTTCTAGCCTTCTGTGTCCACTTGGTTGCTGAGGAGCCTCAGCCGCACATGGCTTGACCTAGCAATCTGCTCTTTCCATCCTGCCTACTGTTACCACCTGACCTTGCGGCCTTTGGGGCCCAGGCCTCAGTGGGGACAAAGGAGAGGCCTTCAGAGAGTCAAGGGTGGGAAGAAGAGGGGGCCACCCATCTGTTGTAGGGCCCCTCAAACCTTGCTGAGGTCTTTGGCGGTGACCCCATCATCGTCCCGGCAGGGAAGCTTGTGCACAAACGCCAGCATCTGGTACTTGGCCCTGATGAACTCTGACTTGATGGGGCTGCATGGGGCACACAGGAGGAATGGGGGGCATGGTGGGAGAGGGTGGTCACTTTGCCACCTCCCAGGGCCCTGTCCCAGACTGTGCAGTCTCTGCCCACCACCCCTCCAGCCCCACTCACTGGACTTTGTCTTGGGGGTTGGCTTTACGCCGGCCGCTCTGCACTTGTGCGGGGTCCAGCAGGGAGTGCTCCCAGATGGAGTTGGCCCCGTTGCTGGCAAGCGTGTGCACCATCTGCGGGGAAGAGATGCCAAATGAGAGAGTGCCCACTGCGTGCTGGGCACTGGGGGAAACACCTCCTGAGCGCCTGCTGTGGCTGGCGTAGCTGGAAACAGTACCAAGGGGGCCTACGGTGTGCCCACACCACCACACCTCCATCTAGTCCAGCTGCCCAAAGACACAGATCCCATGTAGCACTTCAGGTCGCATGATGAGTGTGCCAAGGCTCAGAGAGGTGAAGCGACTTGCTCAATGCTACACGACCACGTTGATAAGCGGCAGAGTGGGGGTGTGAGCTACTCTTCTGCATGAAGTGAGTAGATGGGAGGAAAGGGTCAGGATTAGGCTCTGCCCCAGCTGCCCCTTGGAAGCTGCAGATTCCAGACGGGGGTGTGTGTGGGTGAGGGGTAAATGCCCTCATGTTCAGCATGCTCTGCCTGTGGGGAAGGAAGAACCACCTGACCGAGCCCTGTACCTGCAGCAGCGTGGGAGGCCAGGCGCTGTGGCGAAGGTGCTTGACAATGGAGATGTGGCGTCCCAGGCTCCGGTGCACGCTGCAGCACTCGTCGCACACCAGCACACCCCTGCTGATGGATGCCCAGCCAGGATCTGCCAGAGTGAGGGCAAGGGTCAGCCGGAGCCAGACGATAGGCCAGACCTTCTGAGCACTGACCGCTCTGGCCCGTGCCAAGCCTAGTACTCTCCACACATTCACTCACTCAGTCCCCAACAGCCTAGGAGATGGGACCATCACTACAGTCAGGTTACCAGTGAGGGATCTCCGCAAGAGCTCACAGCTGAGGGCTGACAGAGCCATGCCGTTTCCTACATCCTTACCCCTCTGGGACATGCAGTCCCCAGAGTCCATTCAGCAAGCACAGGTTCCTGCCCTGCAGCCACTGCTACCAGTCTCTCAGCCTTTTCCCAGGAAACAAGGCGTCTGCCCTAGCCCATCCCGAAGGGAGGCAGGGATCCCCAAGGGGATGCAACCCAGATGCTGCTGCGTGCCAGATGCTGTTGAAACATGCCTGACAGATCACACCCATCCACAGGTCCTGCCTCTGGCCTCCTGCCAGCAGGTGAGGTCCTTTCATGCTGGAGCCTCCTGCCACCATCACTGAGGGTGTGAGCTGGAGCCCTCTTAAGGAAGACGGACAGAGCAAAGGAGCTGGGCTTGACTGGGCACCCACTGGGTACCAGCTGGGTACATTATGTATGATGCTGCTTGCAACTGTCAGGCAAGGTAGGACATGCTACCTCTGCGATGAAGAAACAGTGGCTCGGAGGTTAAAGGGCTTGTTCAAGGTCACAAGGCTAATGAGTAGAATTGACAGGATGTGGCACTTTGATGCCTGAGACCATGCCATGTCCACACTTGCTGCTATCCTTCTGCCTCTATAGCCTGCTCTCCACTCTTTAGGGAAAAGTGAACTTTGGAAAGAAGAAGTGGGGCCAGGACTGGGTGGAAATTTCGGGGTCCTTCTCACGGGCGGAGGAGATGCCACCCATCCTAGGCCCCTTGGGAGATGGGGAGGAGACAGCTGCATACGACTCAGGCTGCAGAAAGGTCACGGGGGAGAAAGCAGGCATTGTGTGCCGCCTGAGAGTGGGGGCAGGGCGCCTCTCTCCCAGGACACTTTGCTCTGCCCAGCGGCCCCCGCCCTGTCTCAGGAAACCCTGTCCTGGGGTGGGGGTGGAGGACTGGCTCTCTGCCTTGCCCTGTACCGCTCAGGGTGTTCAGAAATGCCCCCACCAGGGGAGGGACAGCCTTAGGGGGATAAGAATCTCCCCCAACTAGAAGGCAATTCTCAGGCCCTTCCCCTCTAAGGACTTCCACCAAAGTTCCCAGGAAAATTGAGGAGACTCTGAGTCAGGGGTCCAGCCTAGGCTCTGCCCACAGCAAGTGGCCCCCGCTGAGGCATGGAAACAGGAAGTAAAGGAGGGAGGTCTGTCTTTGGGTTTAGGCTTTTTAAGGGAACCCCTCCCAATCAGGGCAACAGAGGGATGCCCAAGGTGACTGCCAACACCTTCCTAGGGGGCTGACTCCAGGGCTCAGGAGGAAGGGATGAGCCTTCTTCGCCAAGAGGGGGAGTCCTAGCATGCACCTCTGTGCTGGCTTTACCCAAACAGTGAGGCACCCCAGGCGTGGAGAGCTCCCTCTCCCCACTCCAAACACCACTGGGTCAGGGGGCTGCCAGCCAGTCACCTCCGGCAGCCCAGGCAGGAAGCCGGAAATGATGCAGCCCAAATTCCTCTTGGTGGGGTTTCCTGTAAGTGGGGAGCCGCCCAGGGCAGGATCATAAATGGACTGACCTGAGGTCTACGGTCCTACCGGAGAAGCCAGGCGGGGAAGGTTGACTAGATATCCACAGCCAGGCGCTCCAGAGCCCCAAGCCATGGGCAGACCAGATGTGGTGAGTGACCCTGGATATGGCAGCAACCAAGACCAGGGTGCAGGAACGTGGTCCAAGGGTTTGCCTCGCACTTTCCCCCAGCCTGGGGGAGGGGTTCTGCCTCTCCTCCAGGTGACCTGAGAGGAATGGTAGGCAAAGGACACTGTCCTGGTCTGGGCAGCTGACACTGGTGTCATCTCATTTCTGGATGACACAGATGCGATGCCCACCCTAACCATTCTCTCTCCTCTCTCTGTGCAAGTGCCCTTGGGTCTACCCAGATTGTAGTTTAAGGTGAAGGGATCCTTGCCTCAAGAGGCTCCTTGGACCAAACCTGGGACGGAAAGGACAGGAACTATAAGGGAACTTGTCAGCCCTCCCCCTGGGCTTCTGGCTCCACCAGCAGGGTACGGGTCTGTATGTCTGGCGAGGTAGCAGGTGTGATCCTGGGATCACGTTAACCAGTGCCAACCCCAGGGAGGCCTCTACTATGGTGAATTCCTGCCACCACCTGAAGCCATCAGTGGCCTCCAGGGCCAGTAGGTTTGCACATACAGGCCAGCTTCAGGCCTCCCTCCCCTGAGCTAAGGGCCAGATCCCCACTAGACTAAGGGAAAAGCCCACATCATGATGGCAAGCAAGAGTAGTCCTTGGGGTAGTCAGAATGGTGGTTACCTCTGAGTGCACAGACTGAGAGGGGGCACTTGGAAGCTCCCTAAGGTGATGGAAATGTTCTATAACAAGCTTGTCCAACCTGCAGGCCATATGCGGCCCAGGGCAGCTTTGAATGTGACCCAACACAAATTCATAAACTTTCTCAAAACATTATGAGACTTTTGTGCAATTTTATTTTATTTTTATTTTTTGCTTGTTTTAGCTCATCAGCTATCATTAGTGTTAGCGTATTTTAGGTGTGGCACAAGAAAATTCTTCTTCCAGTGTGGCCCAGGGAAGCAAAAAGATTGGATACCCCTATTCTATAACATGATCGGAGTAGTAGTTACACAGGTATACACACATGTAAAAGCCCATCAGTGTGAACACTCAGGTGCGGGCACAGACACATACAAGTTCTACCTCAATAAGGCAGGAAGAGGAGCCCAACATTTGTACCACTCTGCAATCTACACTATGAAGAGACAAATCAGCTTGCAGCTTGTCCTGTAACATGTCCCCAGCCTTGCTCACCAGAGATATCTAAAGGACAGGCATCTTGAGGCCTTCACTCTCACCCCCAGGGCTGCCAAAGTGGAAAAGGCTGAGATAGAAGCCCATGGGGTGAGGAGAGGCCCTTGACTGAGACCATGTGGCAAGGTGGGCCAAGGCAAAGGAAAGGGGAAAATGCACATTCTCCAGGGCTCCCTGCCCCCTTCCTCTCTTGGACGCCCCAGGCAGGCAGGAATGCACACGGTGCCTGACGAGGTGGCACAAGCTGCCAGAGCAGCCACGCCATGTCCAGTTGCCTACCAACACACTCGCACTTGTCCCGGGTGCCCAGGCCCGGGAGCAGAGGGAGGATGGGGCTCTCTGGGGGCAGGCTGCATCTCACCTCTGACCTCCATGACTCCTCAAATTAACCAAGCACAAAAAGTCCCTGGCCCCACTCCTGTGGCTGGGACTGCAGGGCTCCTATCACAATAAAAGAAAGCTGTGACCCTGGGGTGGAGCGATACACCATGGGGCTGGCACTGGATCTGGACTCCAGACTGCTGGGTACCCTCATGCCTCTCTGCCTGAGATGCCACAGGACCCAGACCAAACACGTCGCTGCATGCCAGGGCCAGCATCCTAGGGTCCAGGTGTGGGATAGTCCCAAGCAGCCAGCCAGGGTCCCGACAAGAAGCCAGACACTCAGGGAGCGCCTGCCATGTGCTGGACACTTCGCTGGGTGCTAGGTGGGCTGATGTGTAAGACTGTCCATATCCTCCCCACCCCACCATCCTCACCTTCTCACCATCTTCCTGACCTCTATTGTGTATCAGGGGAAAAGAGTCATCTGGGGCACAAATTCCTCTGACGGATGAGGACCTAGGAGTAGGAGCTGGGCAATCCAACACATCTGATGCCCACCATTCCTCCCTGAGCCCACTGGGCATCCAGAGGCTTTGGATGACATTCAATGCAACAGAGAAAGGACAACTGCCTTGCTGCCTTGCTGGTGCTGCCCTTCACCCCTCCACCCCAGAATCAGATCACAGCCCCCCCAGAAACCATTTCTACTCCAATTTCTTTGCCTCCTAATTGAGGAAACTGAGGCCCCCACAGTGAGGAAAGTCTTTTTGGGGTTACAGAGTAAGCTGGGAACAAAGGCAACACTATGCCCCAGGCTTCCCCGATAGGGTGCCTGCTAAGCCTCTCCTCCACATGCATGCCATGCTCACCCCATGGAGGTGCGGAACAGTGGGCAGACATTTATAAGGCAAGGTGTGTCCTCAGCCCTGCCATCCCCAGACCTGCCTGCAGCTGGGGGAAGGGAGTCATAGTTTCTTAGGGGTATGGACCCTCAACCCCAGGGCCCTCTAAACCAAAAGCCCCAAGGAGGAGAGTATCTTGTGCCCAAGCCCTGCTGGGTCACAGTTCCCAAACCGTCTAGCTTGGCACCACCCCCAGAACCACCAGAGCATCTGTGAGGCTCAACCTGTGGGGTCCTGGGCTTGCTCAAGGGGTGGCTGAAAGTTATGGACCCACAAACCAGCACCCCATAATCTCACTCTTAATAATGCCCACAGCCCCGCTAGAGTTCACAGACCTCCGAAGCCTGCCCAGGGGCCTACTAGGGAGATAGCTCCTTTTCTAAAGAAAGAATGGATGGGGGCTAGAGCTTCCTTCCCAGGCCAGCTGCAGAGCCCAGTCACTGGCTGTCCTCCCCCATCAGAAGGGAGCAGACTCTTGGATCATTACCCCTGACTTCCTCAGCAGGCCTGGGGGGTTTCACTCCAGCCCAGTCCTGACTCTGTTAGGAAAAAGAAGAGAACCACCATGTAAATACAGCCAGGAGGCAGGCTAGGAAGCCAGCAGGATGCGGGGAATCTAGGCATTGCCTCCCACCCATTTCTCGCCAGACTGGGCTAGGGGACAGGGAGGGGCCGGGGCCCAGGATAGCTTGATGCCAAGCTCACTTTCCCAAGCGGGCCTTACGGTGAATAGGAACAGCAGGGTCCAGCCGAGCTGTTCCCAGTCACCACCAGCAGGCCTGGTGATGCCTCCCGATAAGACACCCGGGTCTGAACTGGCCCTGAACGCCAGGCCCCGCAAAAAAGCGCTAGCCTTAGGAACCCGCGGCAGGGAGTCCTGGGAGTAGCCACTGCTCATCTGCTCCTGAGGAGACGGTATCCAGGCCCCGCTGGCGCATCTGCCCGGCCCTCTGCTCCTTGCCCTCCACCACCCCGGCAGGCGTGCCGACCACGCGAGCAGCAGGTGCAAGACGCGGGGGTGGCACTGAGATGACACAAAACCACACTCGCCCCCACCTCCCAAGCCCTGCCGGCCTCCGCCACTGCCCTCCTGCCACCCCAGGCTGGCGCTTCCGTCGGATAGAGATGGAGGTGGAGGGGCAGCCAGCTGCCCGCCTCCCTCAGACCGAGGGGCGGGAGGCAGCGCCGGGAACGTCCTTCCTCGCTCGTCCACCGCCTCCAGGGAGCATGGGCCCCCCAGGACAGCCCTCCCGCCAAGGACGCGGCTCCGCAGTGGCCGGGGCGGGGGCCGAGCCCGGAGGCCGCAGCCCCCCGCCCCGCCCAGCCCAGCCCAGCCCAGCCCTCCGGCCCCGCACGGCGCTCTCGCCAGGCCCCGGCGCCCGCCCGGCGGCGGCCTGGCTGTGCGGTCCCGCCCCCGGCCCCGCCGCGCTTACCCGGGGCGCTGCAGTCCGCACACACCTCCGCTCGCGGCCCCTTTCGGGACATCCTCAGCGGCGACGCGGCCGCAGCCCTCTGGGCCAGCGTGGGGGGCGCGGGCGGCGGGCCCGGGCGGCGGCGGCGGCCCCTGCTGCCCGGCCCGGCTCCGGCGAGGCCCCGGCGAGGCTCCGCGCGCCCGGCCAACCGTCCGCCCCGGGGCTGGCCCGGAACCCGCCGTGCCCGCCTGCCCGCTCGCCCTCGGGCGCCCTCCGCCCCACGCCGCCCCGCCGCCGCTCGCGACTCCTCTCTCCGCCCCCTGCGCGGCTCCGGGCCGCTCCTGCAGGAAGCGGCGCAGGCCCTGCCCACCAGGGGAGGGGCCGCACCCCCGCCCCGCCGCGCGCTCCCGGCCGCGCCCCCTGGAGAAAGGAAGCCCGGGCGCGGGCGGGAGGGGGCGGGGGCGCTTAAAGGGGCCGCGGCTAATGCCCGGCCCCGGCGGGCAGCGGGGCCTGCGGTCCTGGCCTCCGCTGCGGCGCTCGCCTGGCCCGGAGGCAATGTGAGTCACCCTCACAGCCCCCTCCCCTTCACTTTCCGCGTGGGGTGGCCCGGGGGACGCTGGGCCCAGGGATGGCGAGGGCGGGGATTAGGCAGGAAGGACTTGGAGGCCCAAGTCCCGCTCCAGGTCAAAGGGGCTGTGCCTTGGGGTACCCTTCTATCTCTGGTTGGGGTGAGGTGTGCCTCCCGGTCCTGTAGGTGTCCACATCTGTGTGTCCAGGTGTGTGTGCGTGTGTCACACTCTTGCTGAATACGCTCATTGCCAACAATATGGACGCCCAGGTGCTAGAAAGGTCAGGCAGTGTATTCCCCTGCCTCTGGACTAAAAATATATCTATCTCTCCATGCATGCTTCCATCCAGAGAGGAATCTGGGCGGTTTTTAAAGACCTCCCAAGGAGTGACCACTGTGCCTGTGTGCACTCAAATCCACTTGTCATCCGCCTTATACACACGGTGTTTCTGGGCCACCAGAGGTGTGTGCGTCCAGAAAGGGTGCATATAACACAGAGGGGCCGTTTCAGGTGACAGCCTTTCTTCCTGGACTTCACACGAAGAGGCAGGCAAAGGCAAGGCAGGTGAGGGACGTGGGTGGGCTGGGGGGCAGGGAGCCTAGTTGGAGGCCTCACATGAGCACAGCCCCCGCACTGAGCATGCTCCCCCATACACGTGTGCCGCGCGTGCACCCAACCCCCAATCCCTGCAGCAGCAAAAGGCCCGGGCACTCTGCTTGTGGGGAGAGGGCAGAGGTCCCCAGGGCCAGACCTGGGGGCCAGGTCAGTGGTGACAATTGAGGAGGGGTTATCGAAGTCAGAGACTCCTGCTCGGTAACAGATGGGGGCAGTCCTTTGGCAGGGGTGCTCAAGTTGGTCGATTTATCCCAGCGGTGCCAGAGCGGCAGTGACTTGTGGGTGGGCAGGCTCCTTCCCTAGGGGAGACAAGTAATTCTCATGAGTCACACCACCCGAAATACATGCAAAGCTGCCTCCATCGCCTTTTGCTGCGGCCCGGATTGACAAGTTTGTTTGAAATCGCGATCCATGGGCTTTATTTATAATTGCACCTTAAAAAAATCTTTCAGGCCTCCCCTCCCCAGACAGCCAGCCGCTCAGCTGGTGGGGCTTTTGCAAGCAACGATACCTAGCTGCTATGTAGGGAGGAGTACTACCTGCCGCCCCGAGCTGCTCTCTCACCAAAGAATCCATGGGCTTTGGTGGCCCCAGTGGGAAGGGGGTAAGGGGCGGGGGGAGTGAGACGGAAGGAGTGGCCAGGCAGCCGGTGCCGGGCGCTCAGTCGACGAGCGGTGGCCTCCCGTTCACCCCCGGTGGACCCCCAGCCATGGAATTTCATTTATTAAATGTCGAGGAGGCTGCTGGCAGCCCTGCCGCTTGGCTGTCTTTGTTTCTCCGCTGTGTGGGCGCGTCTCGAGCACGTGGCAGCTGAGCGCGCAGGCGAAGCGCAAGCGACCTGGGTTCAGTGTCTACCGCCGCCTGGCAAAGAAAGAACCCGGCCGCCCAGGGGACAGCTCCCCACAATCGACAGCTCCCCACAACTCCCCCTGCCCTCGGACTCCTGGGCTTTGCTGGGGAAGAAGGATGACTCACTCTGCTTACCAACCCCCCGCAGCCCCACTCCCCATCTCCTGGTTGGCTCGGAGGCTACCTGGGAGTGGCCCCGGCGCGGACACACCGTCCAAACTTTGTTTCCCCCAGCCCCGTCACAGCCAAACTTCTGGGCCTGGGACTGGAGATAAAAGGGTTTCTGGATTCCCCCATGGAGATGTCACCACCCCAGGAAGCAGGACTGCTACAGTGGAATCACATACAAGGTTCGAAAGACAATTTAATAAGGAAACGCACTGGCTTGCTCCCGGCCACTCCTAGATGCCCCTCCCCCGCGACAGCCCCCCTCCCCTACACCAGTTGCAGCCACGACACTCTGCTGACCCCTGGTGGTGCAGGCGGGCAGCGGTCCCGGGCCGCCAGAGAAGCCAGCTGGCTCCTCCCAGGCGGGAGAAACGGGCGAGGCAGCCCGCTCCTCCCTCATCTCTTCCCGCCGGGGCCTGGCACCGCAGGGTGTGGAGGAGGAAGGAGAGAAGACCACACAAAGAAACCTGAGAGAGTTTGCAAGCTTTTGCTGGCACTTCCCACACAAATACTTCTTGGATTGTTGTTTTAAGTAGGGCCGGTGTGGAATCCCTTATTCCTGCCTTGTTTTGAGGTGGGCTCAAGAAGGCACCGTGCCTGGTCCCGCCACCTGTCTCGGCCCGCCTGGTTTGGGGAGGGAGGCGCTGTTTCCAGGGCAGTCATTATCCTTAGCTCAACCCAGGAGGTAGTATCTAGAGTCTCATTTTGAAGGGGAGTGGACCGAGAAAGTCGGAAAAATTAAGCAGTTTGCTTTTTTAAGGTCAGGCAGTTGGAGGTATTCGAACTCTTGTCTCTCTGACATCACAGTCCCCTCCCTCCAGGGACTGGTCCAAGCCTCTTGGTCCTTCCAGGCCTTGCAATTGGCGCCGAGAGGCCAATTCAACTTGTACCACACCCTCTGCAGGGACCGTTCTGGAAGTACCTCTTCGCCCTGCGGTCATTCAGGAAGAAGACAGTCTCTGGAATCAGTCACTTCCCTTCCTGAGGGACCAGCTGGGTGGAGGAGCGAAGCTGCCACCTGCTGCTTTCTCTGTCCAACTTCACTCTGGTTCTTGCTGGGGACAGTGTGTCTGGGGGGAAGGACCGTCTTTCCCGCCTTACTGGACATTCTGTTTCCAATGACATGTGTGGAAAGATGGAGTTTAATTTTCTAACAGGGCAGGGAAGACTCCTCAGAAATGTTCCAGGGGCCAGACCCCTGGCTGCGCCAATGACCCCTGGTACTGATGCCCCACATCTTTCTCAGGAGTTTCCCCTCATCAGTCACTGTCTTCTGGGAATCCGGATCCTTCTTCAAGGCCCCTGGGACCCAAGCTCAATTCTGAAGATTACACCTCCACCGTCTCCCAAACGCTCGAACTAGGCCCGTGCCCCTCCTTCCCCAGCAAAAGGCAAAATGCCAGCGGGGCAGGTGCACCCCAGCCCACCTGGCGTCAGGGCCCTGCCCGCGTCTGGGCCAGGCCTGACTCCCCGCCCATTCTCCCACGGGATCCGGGGACAGTGCGGACCCTCTCCGGCCACCTGCCACCCCCAGTTTCACGAGGCGGACTACAAGCCCCATGATGCCGCGGGGCTGAGCTGACAAGCTCTACCCGGGGCGCCCGGTCCCCTTCCTCTCTCCCCATCATCCCCGCATCCCTCGCCGGCCGCTCGGGCTGAGGGCCGGGCTATGCAGCTGCGGGGAGCAGGGGGCTGCGGGCGCGCGTCCCTGCGGCGGCGTCCCCGGGGCCCGCGCCCCGTGCGCCCCCGCGCCCGCTGCGGGCGCCTGCTCCCTCCGTCGAGCCGCGTCTTTGTGTGCGGGGGTGTGGGAGGCGAGCGCGAGTCCGCGCCGCGCTGCCGAGTGCCCGCTCCCTCCCAGGGCGGGTGGGGGCCTCTCCGCGCCACCCGCCGCCGCCGCCGCCGCCTCGCGAGGACGCCCGTCGCCCGCGCCGCCCGCACCGCGCCGGGCGCGCCGCCCCCGCCCGCCGCCGCTCGCACATGCCCGAGCCGCAGCCCCGCGAGCAAGCAGCGCCGGCCCCCCGCCCCGCGGCCCCGGGCCCCGGCTCCGGCGCCGTCCCTCCTCCCCGGCCGGGCGCCGCGGCCCCGGCATGAGGAGCGGGCGATGATCCCCGCCAACGCCTCCGCCAGGAAGGGGCCCGAGGGCAAATACCCGCTGCACTACCTCGTGTGGTACAACCGCCACCGCGAGCTGGAGAAGGAGGTCCGCGCCGGCCAGGTAGGAGCGCCGTCGGGTCGCCGCGGGGACCCCACGACCAGGCACGCCCGTCCGGCCAGGGGAGGGGGTGCGGCGCGGGCTGTCCCGCCTCCCCGGCGAGTTTGCGGCGCGTCTTTGTTTGCGGCCGCGGCTTTTGTGTTTGTTGACCGGGAAAGGGTGATGGGAGCGGGCCCTGCCCACTCCCCTCTGGCCGGGACGGGCGGGACCACACGTGTTTCGGACCCTCCTGGATGGGGGTAGGGGCCACTGTGCCCCTCCTCCGCCGGGGCAGTGAGGGCTGCAGGGAGGGGCTGCGGGCTGGGTCGGTGTTCCATGTGGTGGGAGAGTCCGCCCCAGCCAGTGGAGCAGCGACACCTCCCGAATGAGGGTGCGGAGGTGGGAAAGGCTTGCGTGGGGAGGGGGCCATAGGTCAAGGATGGGGAAGAGGCTGTGTCACATTCCCAGGCATCCCAGCCCCACCCAGCGCCCTCTCCCCAACGGTGAGCGCTTTCTCTTTTAGCTCTCAAACTGAGCAGATCCTTGGATCCCTCAGACCCCAGCCCCAGCTCAGGAACGGGGAGTGGAGAAAGACCCTCTTGGGAGGCCCCAAGGGCCTTGTCCAGGTGCTGAAAAGCGCTCTCCTGCCCTCTGGTGCTGGGGCCTGGCTTCTAGGCGCAGAGGAAGCTGGGGGGCCCTGGCTGCTGGAAGGACTTGAGGTTCTGCACACGAGGTGGGCTCCCTGGTTTCTGCTGGTCAGTAAGACCACGTGGGTCACCAGCTTTGGGCTGGGCAGTGGTCTCCAAGAAAACGGAAAAGGGGGATGTCTTCTGGCCATGCTTCAGGACAAAGGCAGGCACAGGTCACAGATTGCCACTTCTGCCCTTGGCACCCAGGCCACAGGTAGGCACTCATGGCAGAGATGCCCCCCCCTCCAGGGTGGGCAGCAGGAGCCAGAGCTGGGCCCAGGCCCCATGGGTTGCTGCAGGTTGAGAACCCCAGTTTCAGTCTGGGTCTGAGACCCTGGGACCATGGGCTGGGGGTGGTTAGCGCAGTTGCCCGCTGTGGGAATTTACCTTCTGAGGGCCACTTCTTGAGTCAGGAGAAGTTCAGTCTGAGGAGCTGTGCAATCGCCAAGGGAAGCATGGAGGTGGAGGGCAGGCCATCAGACTGAGCAGGCTGGGGATCAGGATGTGTCTCTGAAGTCCCACGCTAAACCAGCTCCGAGGCCTGTACGGCATCCAGCTCTGCATGGCAGTCCCTGTAAATATCCAAGTGACCTGTGCCTGCAAGCCTCTGGGCGGGTCTGGGTGACCACTTCCTGTTACCTGTGCTTACGCCAGCACTCTCCAAGTTTCTCTTTGGACTGAACTCCTCAGACTCTGTCTCTGTTTATTTATCATAAAGGCAGTGCTCTGCAGCCATGAGAGGCCTGTTAAAGAGAGTGGGTTACAGTGCCCCGGGGAAACAGATGAACAAACAGGGCACCAGCCCCTGCCCTCAAGGAGTCTCTGTTCTGGTGAAGCAAGTATGAACAGGGAATTCCAGGTGATGTGCAGAGTGCTAAGACAAGGCCAGCCACCCTCTGCTGGCTCTTCTCTGCTTTCCTTTTCTGAAAGCAAAAGAAGACAAGCCTCATGTGGGAAGAACTTCCCAGGGGTCCAGGGATCACTAGGCAAAATGCTGAATCTCCAGAATGCCTCAGTCCCACTCCCTTGCCTGAGGGTGGGTGGTCCTTTCACTGCAGAGACTGGAGAGGCAGAATGCCCTGGTTGAAAAGACTTCTCCAGCAGGCCTCTCTGCTGATAGTCCTGAAGTGGGTGGCCATCTTGCTGGGGTAGGGGGCACTGGAGCCACTGCAGGTAGAGGTGTTGGGGGCTGCTCATGTGTTTCTCTCTCCCACCGCTCTGGCTGCCTCAGAAACAAGGTCCCAGGTTCACCCCTACCCCTGCCCCAGTGAGTTAATGTCTCCTTGAAATGGACACTGCCTGCCCTGGATGCAGGCCAGGGGGAATATAGGGCACTGGTGGAGGTTAACCCTTGTTCAACCACAGAGGAGCCAGGCCAGTCCTCTCCTTCCCTCGGGCATGCCAAAAAGGGGAATGCCACTCCGTGTGGGTGGGAGAGTTCCCTGGTTGTCTCCCCCTTCGAGGACTGGCCCAGAGTGAGGCTTGTATCCAGATGTACGCTGCCTACTCCCCAGGGCACCAGGCTCTGTTTTCTGCAGGGGGACCTGGGGACAGCCACCTAACATCATGATAAAAGCACTGTGGAACCCTGGCATCCCAGCCGGGGTCCCTGGCCTCTCGTCCCCCTGGTACCAGCCGCCACGGAAACAGCTCGGCTTTCCTCAAGCACTCAGGAGCTGGGTTTCCCTGGTCTTGGCTTGGCATAGCTGCCTCTTCTTCACTCCAAGAAAGCCCCGCAGAGGCCCTCTGTGGGCAGGCTTGGCAGTGCAGCTGGCTGAGGAGGGGGTCAGCATGGCCACCTTCAGAGGAGGTTAATGGGCTTTACTCAGGCCCTAATTGTTCTGCTGGAGGCTGGAAGCAGGGAGTGGTAGGCAGAGAGGAGGTGCCTGGTGAAGGGAAGGGGCACGCAGCAGTGCTGTGATGCCGGCGCGGTGCCCTGCTTGCCGCCATGCGTGTTCCCTGCCAGGTCAAGGGGGACAGGGTTGTAGGCCAGGGAATGTGCCAGTTCCCCCTTGCCTGGCATGGCCAGCTGGGCATGGCCCTGGTTCTGGAGTCACGAGATCTGGAGTCCCTGGGGTGGGAGCAGGGGGAAGGGTTAGCCTGTGCAGCTCCCGTGGGAGGGACATGTGTAGGCTGGGCTTGGGGAGCAGGATTCTGCCCCTGGCAACCAGAACCCTGAAGTGGGCAGACTGTGGTCCCAGAGAAACATTTTCCTTCTCCCTGGGGCGTTCTCCACCATGGGCTTGCTTCCTGCTTTCCCTGTTCACTCTTCTGACCTAGAGGCAGGGGAGATGGGTTGTGGGGCCCGGGATGGGCGGGGAGCACCTCAGACCCCTCCCTTTGCCTACAGTGGGCACTCCTGGATATGGGGCATCACCACAGTTGGTAAGCTAGGAAGCTCAGGAGAGGGAGCCGCAAACCCCAAAAACCAAAAATCAATGTGTTCTGGGATGAGGGGTAGGGGCTGCACGGGCAGGATGGGAGGGGCGACATGGAGGGAGAAGTCCAGGGTGCAGCCCCCACAGCCCATGGCCTCCTATGCAGCTTGAGGACACATCCTGCCTGCCTCCCCTTGAATGAGCTCAGGCAGACCTGCCCCGCCCCCCACGTTGGGCAAGAGAGGTCAAGTAACGACCACACCAGACTCCTGCTTTCCTCCCGGTGGGCTGGGGAAGGGGCTAAGCAGGCATGGCCTTGAGCACAGGCTCTTCGTCCCTCACCTTCCTTGCAAGCACCATGTTTAGTCCATACATTAGGTGCATGCTTTTCATACTTCCCTTAACCAAAGGATTCTGCTCATGCTAAAGGAGTTTGGAAAGTACCCTGCTAGTGCACGTGGGTGTGAGGGGTGTTCCTGTGCAAATATGCTGGCAGCGCACACACTCGTTACACAGGAGTGGACTCCTGCAGGGCCAGAAGGCAGCTGGGCACGCGTGTGCTTGTACACTTAAGGGCACACGTGAGTACCTATGAGCGAATGGGTGTGTATTTGTATGGTACCTGTGTGTACTAGCGTGTGGTATGTATGCCTGAGTGGAGGCCGGGGGGCTTTCTGCCCAGGGAGCCCCAGCTACGAAACTCCAAAGACCCCAGGTTTTGACACCAGCTGAGGCCTGCTGGGATAAGGAATCTCCATTCTCTTGGTGGGGAGGGCTGGGTGTTGGGTTTCATGGGAAACCTTTTCATTCCAGCAATTAAATAGCTAGAGGCCTCTGCTGAGGAGAAGCTGGAGGCCTCTGCTGAGGAGATTAATGAATTCTCCTACCTGGGTCCAGGGCAAGGTGCCACTTGCACTGCAGGTGGCACTCTGGGCTTGTGGGGAGAGCTGCTCTGGGGCTTGGCTGAGTGCCTGGGGTTCTGCATGGGGTGCATGGGGTGCTGAGCCATCCAGGCCTCCCTGGGGAGGCGCGCTGGGGAGCACTCCTGAGGTGTGGGGTGGGGAGGGGCACCATGCCTGCAAGGGAGTGCCATCCTGTCTCTGGGGCCTGGAGCTGAGGCACCTGAGTGGGAGGGAGGCAGCATCTGGAGCCCTGAGGCGAGGCAGGGGCCCTGCCAGCTCCCTAGGGCCTTATTAGCTGCAGTGGCTGCGGCATGTGGGGCAGGGCTGGGAGGCCTGGATGGCTCAGCACAGCGCCATCGGGAGGCTCCGGACTTCCCCAGTCAGCTCGGGTCCTGTGGCCCTCTCCCACTCCCTCTGTAGGGCTCAAGACCCCACCCAGGTTGCAAGCCCGGGGGTCTAGCCCAACCAAGACAGGACAAGAGTAAACAGTGCTCCCCTTCTCTGTGGGGGGCCACAGCTCAGAGGCCAACAGGGGCCGGGCCCACTGGTTTTTTTGAGGCTTCCAGTATATTGAAAAATGAAGAAATGTCAGAACAAGGCTATAAAAATTATATAAATAATCTTAAATTATTTAAAATGTTTCATTTTTGACAAAGGAGTTCACGGTCATGCTTTAAAATATTTAACTGTTGATAGAAGATGCGTAATGAAAAGCGGTGCTCCTTGCTCCGCCTCTCCCACCTCCCCAGAGGTGACCGCTTCAAACGCTCCTGTCCTTTACCTCCCTAATTATACACAATATCGTTCCCTCCCCTCCTTTCGCCTCCCCTCCCCTCCCTTCCTCCCTCCCTTCTCTCTCTCTTTCTCTCTCTTTCTTTCTTCTTCTTTTTTCTTTTTTAATAAGACAGGTTCTCACTCTGTCACCCAGGCTGGAGTGCAGTAGTGTGATCATGGCTCAGTGCAGCTGCTGCCTCCCAGGCTCAGGTGATCCTCCCATCTCAGCCTCCCAAGGAGCTAGGACTACAGGTGCCACCATGCCAGGCTAATTTTTGTATTTTTTTGTAGAGATGGGGTCTTGCCGTGTTGCTCAGGCTGGTCTCGAACTCCTGAGCTCAAGTGATCTACCTACCTTGGCCTTCCAAAGTGCTGGGATTACAGGCCTGAGCCCCCCGTGCATAAACAATATACTTCTGCAATGATTTCTTGGTTAATTACCTTCCCCTCCTCGTGCCCCCTCAGCCTAGTACTCTATGCATTTGTCTAGCAAATATTTATGTGCCAAGTGCTGCCTGGGGAGTGGGGAACCAGCAGTGAACAAAGCAGACAGGGACCTGGCTGATGGGGCTTTGTTCGAGGTGCAGGAGGTGCTAAACAGGCACACTTGGTTGGGCAGTGGATAGAGCCATAGCAGCTGTCACCTCAGATGGGCTATCAGGGTGGGCTTTTCTTTTTTTTTTTTTTTTTTTTTTTTTTTTTTTGAGACAGAGTCTCGCTCTGTCGCCCGGGCTGGAGTGCAGTGGCCGGATCTCAGCTCACTGCAAGCTCCGCCTCCCGGGTTCACGCCATTCTCCTGCCTCAGCCTCCCGAGTAGCTGGGACTACAGGCGCCCACCACCGCGCCCGGCTAATTTTTTGTATTTTTTTAGTAGAGACGGGGTTTCACCGTGTTAACCAGGATGGTCTCGATCTCCTGACCTCGTGATCCGCCCGTCTCGGCCTCCCAAAGTGCTGGGATTACAGGCTTGAGCCACCACGCCCGGCCCAGGGTGGGCTTTTCTAAGGAGGTGACATTTGAGCAGCAGCCTGAGTGAAGGGACAGAGAAAGCCTTGGGGCTCTCTGGAGGACCCTGGAGAATGTTCCAGGGAAGGTCGTTGGCGAAGGGTGGAGCAAATGAGTGCAAAGAGAAGTCTGGGGCCATTGGATTCCCTGCTAACTACGATGGGAAGCCACTGGAAGATTTTGAACTAAAGAGTGTCAGGACCTGAGTAACACTTCACAGGATGACTTTAGCTGCCATAGGTGAGGTGGACAATAGAGCTTGGGAACAAGGGGAGCAGCAAAAAGACAGTGAGGGGCTGCCAGTGAGAGATGGGGTGGCTACAGCCGCAAGGTGGTGGAAACTGGGAGGCTTCTAGGTCTGTTTCGAAGGCAGAGCCTACAAGTTTTCCTGATGGGTTAGATGTGGAGGGTGCGGGAAAAAGAGGAGATAAAGACAGTTTCAAAGTTGTTTTTTTTTTTTTTTTCCACCTGAAAATGAAGTAAATTCAGGTGATGTTTATTGTTTACGGGGCAGGTGCAGCTGTCCAGGAATGCAGAAAACAAGGAAAAGTTAAGAAAGTCACTTCCAGAATGAAGGCAAGAGAAAGGGCAGGAGACATCATGGAAAGCCAGGCTGTCCCATTTTGTTTCATGGATTCAATGATCTTTTTATATTTTCCTGAGGATGTAAATTACTGTTTTCCCCCGAAGAGTTTTCTTTTATTCCCTGCATCGAGAGAATTTCCTCTGGGTTCTTAGCATCTAATTTGTATGTTTTGGTTTGTTTCACATGGGAAGCTTTCATCAAGTGTCCAGTTTCTCCTGGCTGTTGGATCATATTTAAGAATGGGGCTGTGGAGTTCAGGGATGTGTGGGTGCTACTGTAAGGTGATCAGGTGGCAGGCTGGCCTGTTCATTGTAGGGTCACCAGATGTCTGTATTCTGAGGTCTTTGGGACAACTTCTTGCTTGGGTGGATAGGGTGGTGGTGGTGTGACCTGGCTGCCAGTAGTTCAGGACCCAGGCAGGGAAGGGGCTGCGGTTTCACGGGTCACTGGCTTTCAGCACCATACCTCATCCTCTGCTGTGACCAATACCCCTGAGTCCAGAGCATCTCATGCCCAATTTCTGCAGAGAATAAACCCCTGGTGTCCTGTGGTGAGGAAGGGGTTAATGAGGCTGGGAAGGGAACGAGGGGGCTCTGAATTGTAACCAGCCTCCCTGCACTCAGCTCTAGCCTCACCTCCACTTCTGCCTTCCCCACTGCCTGCGGGTCCTACCTACACCTTTCAGGGGGGCCTGGGGGGTCATCTGGCTTGCTCTTTACACGGACGTTTCCCTCTGTGGCTGCTTTAGTTTCGGCTTCCTCTGCTCCCCTAAGTCAGTTGGTGAGGCCCTAGCCACTTTCCATGTTCTTAAGTGTGTTGAAGTTTCCCATCTGCTGACATCTCTTTATTCTTGTGGGTTTTAAATATTTTATTGACTTTTTTTTGTTTTGAGACAGGGTCTGGCTTTGTTGCCTAGGCTGGAGTGCAGTGGCATGATCTCTGCTCACTGCAACCTTCGGCTCCCTGGCTCGAGGGATCCTCCCACCTCAGCCTCCCAGTAGCTGGGACTATAGGCATGCACCACCACGCCTGGCTAATTTTAGCATTTTTTTGTAGAACGGAGTTTCACCACATTGCCCACGCTGGTTTCAAACTCCTGGGCTCAAGTGATCTGCCCACTTCGGCCTCCCAAAGATTACAGCATGAGCCACTGTGCCCAGCCTGACATTTTTTTTTTTTTTTTTTGAGACAGAGTCTCTCTCTGTCGCCCTGTCTGGAGTGCAGTGGTGTGATCTCTGCTCACTGCAACCTCCACCTCCCAGGTTCAAGCAATTCATGTGCCTCAGTATCCCTAGTAGCTGGGATTACAGGAATCCCCCACCACACCCAGCTAATTTTTGCATTTTTAGTAGAGATGGGGTTTTACCCTGTTGGCCAGGCTGGTATCAAACTCCTGACCTCTGCTGACCTGATCGCCTCGGCCTCCCAAAGTGCTGGGATTACAGGCGTGAGCCACTGTGCCTGTCTCCTGACATTCTTATACATTTAACATTTTTTGGCACTCTTCAATCCTTTGTACAGATTCAGGTTTCCATCTGGGATCATTTTCTTTCCACCTGAAGAACTCCCTTTAACATTTCCTGCACATCTGGCAATACATTCTTTTAGTATTTGTTTGTCTGCCAACATATTTATTTCTTCTTCAGTTTTGAAGAATATTTTCACTGGGTATAGAATTCTAGGTCAATACCAGTCAGACTGGATTAGAGGGAAAAAAAATTCTAGGTTGAAAGTTTTTGTTTTTGTTCTTTCCCCCAGCACTTTAAAGATTTCATTATATTGTTTCTTGGCTTGCATAGTTTCTGATATGAAGAATGTAATATTTCCTGTATTTGTTCTTCCATACATAATAGACCTCATTTCTTTCAATGCTTTTAGGATTTTCTTTTTACCACTAGTTTTCAGCATTTGATTATGATGGACCTTGGTGTAGTTTACCTCGTGTTTGTCTTACTTGGGGTTCATTGAGTTTCTTGGTTCTGTGGCTTTATCTTGGTATTAGTTTCCACAACAAATTACTACAAACTAGGTGAGTTAAAACAACAAATATTTGGCCAGGTGAAGTGGCTCACATCTGTAATCCCAGCACTTTGGGAGGCCGAGGCGGGCGGCTCATGAGGTCAGGAGATCGAGACCATCCTGGCTAACACGGTGAAACCCCGTCTCTACTAAAAATACAAAAAATTAGCCAGGCGTGGTGGCGGGTGCCTGTAGTCCCAGCTACTGGGGAGGCTGAGGCAGGAGAATGGTGTGAACCCAGGAGGCGGAGCTTGCAGTGAGCCGAGATCACGCCACTGCACTCCAGCCTGGGTGACAGAGTGAGACTCCATCTAAAAAAAAATAAATAAATTCTCTCACAGTTCGGGAGACGTAAGTACAAATTTGAGATGTTGGCAGGGTAGCAGTCCCTCCAAAGGCTCTAGGGAAGAGTCCTGCCTTGTCTCTTTCAGATTCTGGTGACTAGGCCACAACCCTCTTGGCTTGTGGCTGCAGAACTCTAGTCTCTGCCTCCATCTTCACATGGCCTTCTCACCTCTCTGAGTGTTTTAGAAAGACACTTGTCATTGGATTTAGGGCCCCCTGGGTGATCCAGGATTATCTCGTCTTGAGATCCTTAATTATGTCTGCAAAGACCCTTTTTTCATATAAGGTCCCATTCATAGGCTCTGAGGGTCAGAATGTGATGTGGACATGTCTTAGGAGGGGCACCATTCTTCAACCCACCGTAGTAGTTTTTATCACATTTAGAAAAATTTTGGACATTCTTTCTTTCTTTTTTGTTTTATTTATTTATTTATTTATTTATTTATTTATTTATTTATTTATTTTGAGATGGAGTCTCCCTCTGTCACCCAAGCTGGAGTGCAGTGGCACGGTCTCGGCTCATTGCAACCTCCCCTTCCCAGGTTCAAGCGATTCTCCTGCCTCAGCCTCCAAGTAGCTGGGACTACAGGTGCCTACCATTACGCCTGGCTAATTTTTATATTTTCAGTAGAAACGGGGTTTCACCATATTGGCCAGGCTGGTGTTGAAGTGACCTTGTGATCCATCCACCTTGGCCTCCCAAAGTGCTGGGATTACAGGCATGAGCCACCATACCAGGTCTGTTTCTCTAAATTTGTCTTATTTGTCCTACTTCTTTATTCCATCCTTTGGGATTCCAATACATATATGTTAGAGTGCTTGATAATGTCTTACAGATTATGAGGCTCCATAGAGACAGGGTCTTGCTCTATTGCCCAGGCTGGAATGCAGTGGTGAGATCATAGCTCACTGCAGCCTCAAACTCCTGGTCTCAAGGGATCCTCCTGCCGCAGCCCCAGAGGAGCTGGGACTACAGCTGCTTGCCACCATGCTCAGCTAATTTAAAAGTGGGGTTTTTTTTCTGTAGAGACAGGGTCTCGCTATATTGCCCAGGCTGGTCTTAAACTCCTGAACTCAAGCCAACCTCCCGCCTTGGCCTCCAAAAGTGCTGGGACTATAGAAGCCCAGGCAACTTTATTTTTCAGTACTATTTTTCTTTCTCCTCTGTGCTTCAGTTTGGAAAGTTCTATTGCTGTCTTCAAATTCACTGATTTTTAAAATTGTGCAGTATCTAATCTGCTGTTATTTTCATTCAGTGAATTTTTCATTTCAGTTACTGTACTTGTCATCTTTAGATGGTCCACTGGCTTTTTTTTTATACCTCTCATTCCTCTCCTCATGAACATCTTTTTCATGTTTTTCTTTAAACTATTGAGTATATTGAGCCGTCTATCATCTTTATCACTTCTGGGTCTTGTTTCTATGAAATTATTTTTCTCCTGATTATAGATTATATTTTCTTCTTCTTCTTTTTTTTTTTTTTGGAGATGGAGTCTCGCTCCGTCACCCAGGCTGGAGAGCAGCGGCGCCATCTTGGCTCACTGCAAGCTTCACCTCCCAGGTTCACGCCATTCTCCTGCCTCAGCCTCCCGAGTAGCTGGGACTACAGGTGCCCACCACCACGCCCAGCTAATTTTTTGTATTTTTAGTAGAGACGATGTTTTACCGTGTTAGCCAGGATGGTCTCGATCTCCTGACCTCATGATCCGCCTGCCTTGGCCTCCTGAAGTGCTGGGATTACAGGCATGAGCCACTGTGCCTGGCTGTGTCTAGTAATTTTTAACTGAATGTTGGACATTGTAAATATGATGTTAAGCATCTGGATTTGTTATTGTCCTTTAAAGAGTGTTGGGCTTTGTTCAGGCAGACTAGGTAAATTACTTGCAAATCAGCTTGACCTTTTTGAGGCTTTTTTTTTTTTTTTTTTTTTTTGAGACAGAGTCTTCCTCTGTCACCCAGGCTTGAGTGCAGTGGCCCAATCTCAGCTCATTGCAGCCTCAACCTCCTGGGCTTAAGGGATCCTCCTGCCTCAGTCACTGAGTAGCTGAGGCTACTGGCACATGCTACCACACCTGGCTAATTTTTTGTATTTTTTGTAGACACGGGGTTTTGCTGTGTTGCCCAGGTTGGTCTTGAACTCCTAGGCTCAAGTGATCTGCCTGCCTCAGCCTCCCAAAGTGCTGGGATTAGAGGCATGAGCCACCATGCCTGGCCTTCGATGCTAATTTTTCTTTTCTTTTTCTTTTTCTTTTTTTTTTTTTGAGATGAAATCTTGCTCTGTCACCAAGGCCAGAGTACAGTGGTGCAATCTCAGCTCACTGCAACCTCCGCCTCCTGGGTTCAAGTGATTCTCGTGCCTCTGCCTCCTGAGTAGCTGGGATTACAGGCACCCATCACCACACCTGGCTAATTTTTTGTATTTTTAGTAGAGATGGGGTTTCGCCATTTGGGCCAGGCTGGTCTTGAACTCCTGACCCCAGGTGAGCTGCCCGCCTCCGCCTCCCAAAGTGCTGGGATTACAGGCATGAGCCACTGCACCCAGCCTGAGGCTAATTTTTAACTTGTTAGGGTGGGTCTAGGTGAGCCTTTTCTCTAGGGATAGTTTAGCTCTACTACTAAGGCATAACCCTTCTGGGGTCTGATTAAATATACTTCTGCATTCTAGGAGGCTGGAGCTTGATTATCTCCCTGCCATTGGTGAGCTCTGAGAATTTACCATTTTATTGCTCCTTTTTGCATGGTATTACTGAGTTTCACTATACATATGTGTAGTTTAGTATCCAGCAAAACTGGAAGAGACCCCTGTGCGGATTTCTGGAATTTTTTGAGTAGTTTACTCCTTTCCAGAACTGTGCTCTGCTGCAACTTTTAGTACTTTGGCTTCCCTGAACTCCTGTCTCCATCTTCTCAACCCAGGAAGAGCACCATGCTCTGCTCGGGCTTCCCCTCCTTGAATTACAGTCTGGAATGTTCCTCCAGGCAGAAATCCAGGGATGTTACAGAGCTCAGCTTTTTCATTTTCCTTATTTCAAGGATCACAGTTCTGGATTTCTAAAAACTGTTATTTCTCTTTACATATATTTTCTATATAGAGTATGTGTGTGTGTGTGTGTGTGTGTGTGTGTGTATTTGAGACAGGGTCTCACTCTGTTACCCAGCCTGGAGTGCAGAGGTGTGATGATACCTCACTGCAGCCTCAACCTCCCAAGCTTAAGCGATCCTCCCACCGAGTAGCTCCGAGTAGCTGAAACTACAGGCACAGGCCATCATACCTGGCTAATTGATTTGTATTTTTTGTAGAGATGGGGTTTTGCCATGTTGCCCAGGCTGATCTCTAACTCCTGTGCTCAAGCAATCCTCCAACCTTTGCCTCCCAAAGTGCTGGGATTACAGGGGTGAGCCACTGTGTCCGGCCTTCATATATTTTGCAGCAATAATTTTCTCATTGTTTATGGTGGGAGAGTAATTTCATTTATTATGATAGAAGTTGAAGCCTTTTTATTGGCATTTTAATCAAGTTTTGAGGAGGAGAGGAGGGAGTTACATGCATGTGGTCAGTACACTGTTCTTTTTTTTGGAGATGGAGTTATGCTCTTGTCGCCCAGGCTGGAGTGCAATGGCATGATCTCGGCTCACTGCAACCTCCGCCTCCCGGGTTCAAGCGATTCTCCTGCCTCAGCCTCCTGAGTAGCTGGGATTACAGGCACCATGCCTGGCTAATTTTGTATTTTTAGTAGAGATGGGGTATCTCCATGTTGGTCAGGTTGGTCTCGAACTCCCGACCTCAGGTGATCCGCCCGCCTCAGCCTCCCAAAGTGCTGGGATTATAGACGTGAGCCACCGCGTCTGGCCTGTCAGTTCACTGTTCTTAACTAGAAGTCCTAGACTCTTGAAATATACTTAAGTACTTACATTTAAGGCCGGGCGCGGTGGCTCATGCCTGTAATCTCAACACTTTGGGAGGCCAAGGCAGGCGAATCATTTGAGGTCAGGAGTTGGAGACCAGCCTTGGCAACATATCAAAACCCCATCTCTACTAAAAATACAAAAATTAACCTGGCATAGTGGCGCCCGCCTGTAATCCCAGCTACTAGGAAGGCTGAGGCATGAGAATCGCTTGAACCTGGGAGGTGGAAGTTGCAGTGAGCCAAGATCGCACCACTGTACTCTAGCCTGGGTGACACAGTGAGACTCTGTCTCAAAAAACAAACAAACAAACAAACAAAACTTATGTTTAACAAACATGCTTTCTAAGCCAGGTGCAGAAGCCTGTAATCCCAGCTGCTTGGGAGGCTGAAACACGAGGATTGCTCAAGCCTAAGAGTTTGAGACCGGCCTGGGCGACATAGTGAGACCCTGTCTCAATTAAAAAAAAAAAAAAAAAGAAGATTTTGTCTGGGCTCTGTGGCTCACACCTGTAATCCCAGCACTTTGGGAGCCCGAGCCAGGTGGATCACCTGAGGTCAGGAGTTCAAGACTAGCCTGGCCAACATGGTGAAAACCCATCTCTACTAAAAATACAAAATATTAGCCAGACATGGTGGCGAATGTCTGTAATCCCAGCTACTCGGGAGGTTGAAGCAGGAGAATCGCTTGAACCCAGGAGACAGAGGTTGCAGTGAGCGGAGATCGCGCCATTGTACTCCAGCCTTGCCAACAGAGTGAGACTCCATCTCAAAACACACACACACACACACACACACACACACACACACACACACACACACACAACAAAGCTTTTATCACTTTTATCACACAACAAAAATCTCATGCAATGTAATCATGTTATTCACAAAACTATAGGATTTGTACAAATTTTAATGCATAGTGTCCCACATGCACATGACCTGGTTGTGAAATTGTATGAATACCGTGGACTTGTTATTTCATTCCTGTCTATTACTCTAACTGTTTGTTAAACCTCACTCGATAATGTCAGTGATCTAAATTGGTAGCCCTTCCTGAAGGTGGTTTGGGACCCCTAGGGTAGGTCTGGTCCCAGGTGAGCTCCTTGGCCAACAGCCTCTTTGCCACCCCACTTCAGTCCCGGGCTTATTCTTGGCAGGCAGGCCACTGGGCCTTGGAGGAGAGGACCCAACCAGGGGCCCTTGGTGGACAGGAAGGGAGGGAAGGCCCTCCCCCTTCCAGAGTTACTTTCTGTCCTGTCTTCTAAGCCCCTTTGCATCCACCTGACCCCAGCTCATAGTGTCTGTCTTTCCGTTGCCTTGTGAGGTTGGCGAGGCAGAGCAGCCCCAGCAGGGGGTGGGGGTTGCTGTCTGTTCCAGGGCTGTCGGGCTCCGGAGGGCTGTCTCCGAAGTGACTGGGGCTATATCTTCCACTCCCTTCTCCTCCAGGTGGACATCGAGCAGCTGGATCCCCGCGGCCGGACTCCCCTGCACCTGGCCACCACGCTGGGGCACCTTGAGTGTGCCCGTGTGCTCCTGGCGCACGGCGCAGACGTGGGCAGGGAGAATCGCAGCGGCTGGACAGGTGTGCAGCCCTGCTCACCCCAGCCCCACAGCCAGGGCCTCCCCATCATCATAGACCTATGGTTGGCTGAAGGATCCTGCCCTGTGACCTTGCCTCCCCCTCCCCCAGTGCTCCAGGAGGCTGTGAGTACGCGGGATCTGGAGCTGGTGCAGCTGGTGCTGCGGTACCGGGACTACCAGCGGGTGGTGAAGCGGCTGGCGGGCATCCCCGTGCTCCTGGAGAAGCTGCGCAAGGTGAGGCCCAGCCTCTCAGCCTCCATGGGAACCCTTGAGCCCTTCTCCAGTGCAGACTTAGCCTCTCTCCCCTTCGTCCTCCAGGCCCAGGACTTCTACGTGGAGATGAAATGGGAGTTCACTAGCTGGGGTAAGCGGGCTGCAGCAGGTCGCTTCTGGGCTCTCTCGCACTTTAGGTCCTGCACTTGCTCCCTTGCCTGGAATGTGTTCTCATAGCTCTTCCAGTGGCTCCCTCCATCCCTTAGCTCAGCTCAGGGCCACCGCCTCAGCTAGGCCTTTCCAGATTGCCCCAGATACTGTCTTGATTCCATTATTATTCCCTTCACTGTGTCATGATTTGCTTACGGTATTCATGACCTGCCGTTCCTTGCTAGAAGGTAAGCTCTGAGAGGGCAGGAGTCCTGTCTTTTTCACCGTTGTATTCCCAGTGGCTGGAACACTCAGTAGGTGTTTCATAAATATTTGTTGAAAGAATGGATGAAAGAGTGAGTGAATGAATTAATAAATGGTGGACACTAGGGACTTAGTGGTGACAGAAACACGCCCGTCCCGACCTCAGGTTGCTCTTCTGCGTGAGTATGGTCAACATTGGCCAGGGAGGGGGTTTCGGAGGAGAGGCCGCTCTCTCATCAGTCCCCTCCCCCATTCCTGGCCACACGGATCCCACACCCCATGCCCTGAGCTGGCCCAGGCTGGGTAGGCCAGACTGGTCAAAGCCACCTCCAACCTCCACTTCCACCAGTGCCCCTGGTGTCCAAGATCTGCCCTAGTGACACCTACAAAGTGTGGAAGAGCGGCCAGAACCTGAGGGTAGACACCACGCTCCTGGGCTTTGACCACATGACCTGGCAGCGAGGGAACCGCAGCTTTGTCTTCAGGGGCCAAGGTCAGGCAGGCAGGAGGTGGGGCGGGGTGGGGACAATGGGAAGCAGCCCCAGGCCACCCCTGAACCCCCTGTGCTGTTCCGTGGCTGGCAGACACAAGCGCTGTGGTCATGGAAATTGACCACGACCGCCGGGTGGTGTACACAGAGACCCTGGCATTGGCTGGGCAGGACCGGGAGCTGCTACTGGCTGCTGCTCAGCCCACTGAGGAACAGGTGCTGAGCCGGCTCACCGCGCCTGTCGTCACCACGCAGCTTGACACCAAGAATATCTCCTTTGAGAGGTGGGTGGGCATGGCCTTGGTCAACCTTGAGCCAGCCCGGTGGGGTGCCTGCCTCAGCTGGACCACTCTGCTTCCCCAGGAACAAGACTGGCATTCTGGGCTGGCGCAGTGAAAAGACGGAGATGGTGAATGGGTATGAAGCTAAGGTGAGGCTGCAGCTCCCAGCTGCCAGCCCAGCTGCACTCTTGTCTGCAGCAAGCTGTGCAGGGGATTCTGGCCTCCCTTCCCCAGCCCTGGAGGTGCAGAAGCAATGCAGCGTGGTCAAGCACTTATATTTGGGTTCAAGGCACTGCTCTGGTATTTTATATGGATGTGTGGATGTATACACAGGGCATGTGCACATGCACACACACACTTAATCCTCACAACCCATTCTGGTAGGTGCTGTTCTATTAGTATTCCCATTTTATGCATGTTTATTGAGTCCTTTCCTTGGCATCCCATTTAGTCTTCACAACAATCCCAAGAAATAGGGATGATTGGTCCATTTTATGATGAGGAAATACAGGCTTAGAGTGGTTCTGTAACCTGTACAAGGTCACACAGCTGTTAAGTGGCAGAGCTGGGGTTCAGATCCTGGCTGGCCTGATCCTAGAGTCAGGCCTTTATCCCTAAAAGTCTTCCTGGCCAGGCGTGGTGGCTCACGCCTGTAATCCCAGCGCTTTGGGAGGTCAAGGTGAGTGGATCACCTGAGGTCAGGAGTTTGAGACCAGCCTGGCTAACATGGTGAAACCCCGTGTCTACTAAAAATACAAAAATTAGCCGGGTGTGGTGGCATGTGCCTGTAGTCCCAGCTACATGGGAGGCTGAGGCAGGAGAATCACTTGAACCTGGGAGGCGGAGGTTGCAGTGAGCTGAGATCGCACCACAGCACTCCAGCCTGGGCAACAGAGAGAGACTCCATCTAAAAAAAACAAAAAAACAAAAAAAACCCCAAAAGGCTCTGCCTGTTACTCTGGGACCCCTATGTTGCCCATGACATGAAAGCAGGACCTAACAAATGCCCTGGGTTTTGTGTGTGGTATCTCCTCTGAAAGCCTCCCCTGCTTCTGTAGGCTGGGAAGGCCTCTGTGCTACCCCCACCAGTGCATGGACCATGCTGTTGTAACTCCATTTTATTGTCTCCTTCTAGAGATTGTAAGTCTCAGGAGGGCAGGGATCATGTCTGGCTTGTTTACTGTATCACTGATGCCTACCTCAATGCCTGGCACAGAAAGGCTTCTCAAAAAATGTTTGTTGAATGAATAAGTGAATCAATGAATGAATGAATGAATGAAAAAATGACCTCATATATTTACTTATCCAAAAGCCTGGAGCAGAGTCTCTCCAGGACCCTTTGCTACAGGGAGTGATCCCAATGCCCTTGAGGGTAAGACACAGGGTAAGACCAGAACTGCCTATGAGCCCTTTCTTTATCTGTCCCCAGGTGTATGGAGCATCCAACGTGGAGCTCATCACCCGGACACGGACAGAGCATCTTTCAGAACAGCACAAGGGCAAGGTCAAAGGTAATGAGGCAGAGGTGGATGGGGAGAGGTATTGCAGGATTGCGGGAACCAGCTCCCACTTCAATGCTTCCATCAGTATTCCCACAGGCATCCTAGCAAGAGCCTGGATGCTTTATTCAGGCCAATAGATTTTAATTCAGGTGCCAAGCCCTAATGATGGATAGTGGCTTCCTAGAGTACTAAGAAGATTCTAAGGACTCATCTGGGTTCAGTGGAGAGGCATGCTGCAAGTGATTACTAATGTCGGTGTTGAATTTGGGAGGGGAGAGAAATGCCATGTATGCCATTTATTGGCCATTCTAGTCCAGTGGGACATATCCTAGTTAGAAAGTCAGGGGACCTTGCCATAGATTCTGTATGCCCACTGATGCCACACCTGATTCTGTGGGTACCAGATACTGTGTCCGAAGTGAAAAAGCATAATTTCTACCTCACAGGGGAACAACATGAAGTCATACCTATGAAAGTGCCTGAAGCAGAGCACACACACGCACATGCACACCCTACAATGCCTACTGGGGAAGGCGTTTTACTGTCCAGGGTCACCGAGCTGGAGAGGAGCACTTTTGGAAGTTGCTTCTGAGCCCTGGGCCTACTTTTTACTGTTTTTTTTTTTTTTTGAGACAGAGTCTTGCTCTGTCGCCCAGGCTGGGGTGCAGTGGCCGGATCTCAGCTCACTGCAAGCTCCGCCTCCCGGGTTTAGACCATTCTGCCTCAGCCTCCTGAGTAGCTGGGACTACAGGCGCCCACCACCTCGCCCGGCTAGTTTTTTGTATTTTTTAGTAGAGACGGGGTTTCACCGTGTTAGCCAGGATGGTCTCGATCTCCTGACCTCGTGATCCGCCTGTCTCGGCCTCCCAAAGTGCTGGGATTACAGGCTTGAGCCACCGCGCCCGGCCACTTTTTACTGTTTTAAGCTGTGCTCACAGAGGCCTGGAGCCCTGGCCCTTGGAGCCCTCAGTCCTCTTCAGGTGAAGGTGCCTGAGTATGTGGTTGGGTAAGCAGGCCCCACCCCAGGAAGCAGCCTCTTTCCTAGGTCTTGGGTGCTGTCACCTCTGATGAGGTGCCCAGGTGTGTGTGGAGCTACAGTGTCCTCTGAGATGCCACATTTCTTGTAGGCTGTAAGACGCCTTTGCAGTCCTTCCTGGGAATCGCTGAGCAGCACGGGGGCCCCCAAAATGGGGTGAGTGTGTGTAGGGGTACCCATAAGTGGAGGGGTGTGGATGTGGCTCAGGAGGCGGCTTGGGAGGCTTAGCATGGCCCATGTGGACCTCCTTTCCACAATGCCCAAGGCCATGTCCGTGCCACACTGGCAGAGGGGACAGCTCGGGGGCCCTGTGATGGCAAATGAGCTGGCCTGGCATCAGGAACTGAGGGGAGCTCCTGGGCCCCTCCCCATGTGGTACAGACCCTGATTACTCAGACTCTGAGCCAAGCCAACCCCACTGCCATCACTGCAGAAGAATACTTCAACCCCAACTTTGAGCTGGGCAACCGTGATATGGGCCGCCCCATGGAACTGACCACCAAGACACAGAAGTGAGGCCCCTGCCGGTGCTGGGAGGGTGGGGGGCTGGGGCTCCAGGAGATGCTGGGAGGCCATGGCTTCCTGCAGTGTCCCTCACCCCTTGGGATCTGGTGGGGGCAGGTTCAAGGCCAAGCTGTGGCTGTGTGAGGAGCATCCCCTGTCCCTGTGTGAGCAGGTGGCCCCCATCATTGATCTCATGGCCGTCAGCAATGCGCTTTTTGCCAAGCTCCGGGACTTCATCACCCTGCGCCTGCCTCCTGGCTTCCCGGTCAAGATTGGTAAGACTGCACCGCCATTTCTCCTGAGCCCGCGGCAGGCGGGCCAGGGTTTAGAGGAGGTTGGGGCGGGGCGGGGCGGGGCTGAGGCTGAGGTGTGAGGGGTTGGGTGGTGGTGCCTGATGGTTTCCTCATCCTCAGAAATCCCCATCTTCCACATCCTCAACGCACGCATCACCTTCGGGAACCTCAACGGCTGTGACGAGCCGGTGCCATCGGTGCGAGGCAGCCCCAGCAGCGAGACGCCTTCCCCAGGCAGCGACTCCTCCAGCGTCAGCAGCTCCAGCTCCACGAGTGAGGCCCCCTCCCCGCGAGAACGCCTGCCCCTCGGCTCTCCCCGGGGTGGGTGGGAGGGGCGCGCCCGGCCGTGCCTGACCCAGCCCCCGCGCCCCCAGCCTCCTGCCGCGGCTGCGAGATCTCCCCGGCGTTGTTCGAGGCCCCGCGCGGCTACAGCGTGATGGGCGGCCAGCGGGAGGCGGCGACCCGGGACGACGATGACGACCTGCTGCAATTCGCCATCCAGCAGAGCCTGCTTGAGGCGGGCAGTGAGTATGACCAGGTGCGTCTCCGCAGGCGCGCGGGTCCACGGGACTGCGGCGCCGCCACGGCTAACGCCCATGCCTTCCCGCAGGTCACCATCTGGGAGGCGCTAACCAACAGCAAGCCTGGCACCCACCCCATGTCCTACGAGGGTCGCCGACAGGACAGGTCAGTGCCCGCTGGGCCGGAGAGAATCCTCCGGAGAGGATCCTGTCTCCCCTAAGCCAGGACACAGCCCGGAGAACCCGCGGGGCCCTCGGCAGGGACCCTTCTGGTATCGGGATGGCTTCTGCCACCACTCTTTCCTGGCTCCAAGGCGGCAGTCAGGGGGCAGGGATCGAGGCCTCACCGCGGCGTTCAGACTCTCCCCAGGCATTGACGGGGAGAACTTGGTAGGGGCTGGGCTCCCCCACGACCAGGTGGGGGCCAGGACGCCGTGGGACTGACGGCCTCCACTAGAGGGTGGTGGCCCTGGGCCGCCCCGGAGCCTCCACGCCGTGTCCTGGCCCGGGCCGGTGGGTGGGTGCGCCCGGGAGCCCGCGACATTCCTTCCCCACCCCCAGGAGCGCCCCGCCCACGCCGCAGCGCCAGCCTGCGCCCCCGGCGTCAGTGCCCAGCCCTCGGCCCAGCTCAGGGCCAGGTTCCAGCGGCCACGTGTTCCGGAGCTACGACGAGCAGCTGCGGCTGGCGATGGAGCTGTCCGCGCAGGAGCAGGAGGAGCGGCGGCGGCGCGCGCGCCAGGAGGAGGAGGAGCTGGAGCGCATCCTTAGGCTCTCACTGACCGAGCAGTAGCGCCCCCTGCCGGGACCCTCGCCTGCGCCATGCGCGCCACGCCCAGGGCCAGGAGCCAGACAAGCCTAGGCCTGCGCGCCTGCAGAGCGGCGGCTGGAGACTGGAGCCACTGCCTCGCCGGTGCAGCAGCGCAGCAGGCACGATTCGGGGAGGGATTCGGCATGGCCGCGGGGTACCTTCCCAGCCCAGGGCCCTGGAGGCAGCTGGCACGGCCTGGTTCCCCTGCTTTGCTGTATGCTGATTCCCCAACCCGCTCCCCTGGGCTCAGATCTGTCCTGGGGCGGAGCCAGGCGGTCCTGAGGGCGAGATGAATCCTTAGAGGAGCGCTGTCCCCATCCCTTGCTCCTTGTGGCCGGTCCGCATTTCTGTTCACTAATCCCACTCCAGGACACTGCCCCTGAAGCCTTTGCATCTCTGCTCTTCACTCCTGGGGGGCAGCTGAGCTCCTCGCGTGCTGTGTCGCTGCTTTGTCCCAGACACAAACCAGCACGTCTAGGGCCCAGCCCCTCCCCAACCCCGGCATTTCAGCGTCAAGTGCACTTACCGGGGTACCTGGCTCCCCCAGCCCCCACACCCGTCCTGGGTCTCAGGGTGGTTCCAGCTTCTCCTTGGGCAGCCAGAAGTTGGAGTCCCATCCCCCAAGGCACATTTTTTTTTTTTTTTTTTGGGTGATCAGGGAGTGTGTCCAAGGTAGCCCCCTGGCCTGGGCAAGCCCTGACTCCCTCATGGTGCCTCAGAGAGTGGGGAGCATATTGGGCTGGGTAAGCACTAGACCCGAGTAGACTGGACACAAAGGGCTCGCCCAGGGCCCTGGCACCACCCCCACCCCTTCCCACCAGCTGCTGCTAGCCTCTGTGGTTGTACATCCCACTTGCCCCCACACGGAGACTGACTCTAAAACCCTTCATCCAATGGTGCTAACACCCGGCTCTCCCCTGCCCCACCTCACCCACCCAGAGAAGCACAGACCCCGCTAGGGGCAGGGGCCCACCGCACACCCTTGTCCCGGGCCTGTCTGGGACTGGCCTTCCCGGCTCAGCCCCTGAGGCTCAGAGGGGACACAAAAAGGGATGGAAGAAAAGAACAAAGAGAAACTGTTCCTCTCACCCCCTTCCCTGATGCCAGGGGCACCAGACTGATTCTGAGGCACAAATAAAAGAGGCTTCAAACCGGAGGCTTTTGCTACCTGACTTTACTGGGGGGAACACCTACGGTGTGGGTTGGGGTCCTTCTGAACCTCAGAGTGGGGAGAGCTCTAGGGTAAGAGGCTGCCTGGTGGGCCCTGAGCCCCGGAGTGCATCGCCAGGTCTCCCAGGAGCATGGGGGTAGCATTTGCAGAGGCTGGGGGTCTTGTTCCCCTCACTCCCACCCATGCAGGAGGCACAGACTGAACGCTTAGTAAAATGTTTCATTCAGTACGTCTTGTTTTTCTGAGAGAGGCAACAGCAGAGGGTTGGGGGGCAGTGTGTGTGTATTTGTGATGAACCTAATTTCTCATGCCACTTCTCTCAAGATTTCTCCGCGGGGGCTGCCGCGAGGAAGCCGCCCTCGCCCCTGTCGCTGGAAAGAAGGAAGAGAACTCTCTACCACAGACCTCTGTGGGTGTAACTGGGTCCGGCTCTGCAGCAAACGGGATGTGTATGTGTCTGCAGAACTGGGGTGACGCCCATCTGGTTTACCACTCAGGGTGATGGAAACCAGTGAGCTGATTAGGAGAAGCGCTGTCATTTTCCCCAGCCTGGGGGGACCCATCAAATCGCCACCCATCTGAGGTCAAGCTCAGGCTCCAATGTCCCCAAGCATCGCGTAAATACTAAGCACTTTCCCTGCCCTGGGCAGAGGACAAAGGGGGACACCACCTCGCCGTGCAGCACCATTGCTGGTCCCCCCCCAGACCTCCCTAGGCCAGTTCCAGCCGAGTCCCAGACGAGGCGCGCCGTCCAGCTTCCGCCGGACCGACATGGGTCTCCCCTGTGCTCCAAGAGTTACGGTCTCCCGCGAGGGGCGGAGTTCCCCTCCCAGTCCCGCCCCCGGCCCCAGCCCAAGAGGGCGGGGTCCGGGACCAATAGCTGGGGCGGGGCCGAGCTTGTGCTCCCCGCCCCGCTCCGCCTGCCTGGCGCGCCGGGCTAGTCCGTGCCGTCCACCAGCTCGCACAGCATGTTCTCCAGAGCCGTGATGCGCTGCTCCTGGGCCTGCACCCGCTCGCGGAGGGCCTTGATCTCCTCCAGCAGCGTCTCCAAGGTGTGCTGCTGCTGGGGCGGAGGACGGAGAGGCCGTGTCGTATAGGGGCGGTAGGGGGAGATGTAGATTGGGCCAGGGTGCAGCAGGGTCGATCTTACCGACAAGGGGGCGTCGCTGGATGACTGGCTGCGGCGGGGGACGGAGGGCGGGCGCACGTCCAGGATGTTGCGCTTCGTGACCCGGAGCTCGCGGTGCTTCGGAGGCACGTAGCCGTCCCTCAGCGAAATGAGCACCGGATCGGCGTCCTGACCGGATAGCCATTCGTCCGCTTCTAGGGCCGGCTCCAGGCCCGGCGTATCCGGGTACAGATCGTCCTGGAACAGGTCTGACTGCGGGGGTGGGTGGGACAGGGGGACCTGCGTGAGAGGGGTGCGGGGCCTGCTCCGCTCCCTTCCGCCTAGTAGCCCTGCCCAACCCTTCTCCCGGCCCCTCACCTTGCGGGGCACAGTCATGATGATAGGTTCACACTTTCTTTCGTGTAGCTTGTAGAACCTATAAGGGAGCAGGGTTCAGCACCCCCGCAGACTTCCACGTCCTTAACTTCTCCTGTCTAAGACCAAGGGGGTTGGAGGCCAACACTTGCTGAGCGCCTACCATGCATATTGCACATTACACACATTATTGGTTCTATAGTAAAAGACTGAAGTTGAGAATGTAAGGCTAGTGAGCAGTGGGTCTGGCACTGAAACAGAACTGTCTTATCCCCCTGTCCCCCTTTTCCAAAGCACTGCATTACTGGGGAAGCCCCGTGGCTAGGACCCGACATGAGTAGGGGACAGAGGCGGGCAGGTGTTCGGGAGGGGCCAAGGCCGCTGACCGGGCGATCTCACACTTGCTGACATCCAGTCCCCTTTTGGGCATGAAACCCATGCCCCGCTGCGGCTCTTTGCTGCTGAACGTGTTCAGGTAGTGCACGAAAGGCGGCTCGTCGGTAATCTCAAAGTACCGAATGCTGCTGTCGCCCTGCAAAACCAGTCGGTTCAGGGGCGCGCCGGGACAAGGCCCTCCATATCTCCATCCAGCCCCGTGTTCTCCCTGCCCGGCCGTGAGCACCTTGCCACACAGGTAGACGATGCTGGAGTCGGGATCGTAAAAGGGCAATAGGACCCCGTTGCTTGTGTCCATCTCCTGCAGTGCCACTGGCTCCTCGAAGTTGTTCTGCCCGAGTACAGGAGGCGTGACCAGCCCTGCCCCACCCTCCCGTGCTACTTCGGGACCCCCAGAAGCCCCTTTACGCTTCCTGGCCTTCCCAGACCGTATGCCCCAAACCTCTAGTGACCAGAGTTGCAGGCCCCTCCCCTGGGCACGTCTCTTCTCCTCCCCTGCGCACATCGCTCCTCCTCCCGGGCACATATACCCGCTGCGCGCCGCATGCAGTCACAGCAAACCACCCCCAGGGACTCGGCATCACCAGGTGGGGGCGCCAGCGCAGGATCCTTCACGCGACGCAGCAAAACTGGGCAGAGGGGTGGGTGTGAGAATGGCAGGCGCTGCAGAGGTGGCAGCAGCCTTCAGTCCTGTCCAGGTGGGCATGCCCTGCGGGTGGGGGGCGCCTGGCCACTCTCCCGTGATGCCAGTCCCCGGGGCACACACCCCAAGCCTCCAGCTGCGTTACCGGGTCCCACAGGCCCAGCTCTCGCTGGCTCATGCGGGTGAAGCCGGTGGTGAAGATATGGCCCTGTCGCGTGAAGACGGCCCGCATGGGCCTCATCCCCTCGTGGGCCGCAAACCTCTCCTGGGGGGAGGGGGAGACAGGGAGGGACATCACCCAGCCGCCTGCTCTGAGCAGCATGGAGGGACGAGCAACCAGCTTGCTGACTTGGGTGTCCGGGGTGGAGGAGCGGAGGCGGGGAAGAGACAAAAGGGGCCTAAGCACTCAGCTTCCTGCGGGGCCACGGCTGGCCCCTGACCTGGAGAGCATCCGCGCCTGGAGAGAGCAGGAGGCACGCGGCTCTCAGCCGATCCCGAACCCTTAAGCGCGCTCAAAGGCCGATCCCTAGAGCAGGGGTGTCTGCTGGCTCCCCGGAGTCGCAGCGAGGCTTTTCCTGAACGGGGAGCTCCCCGCTCAGCTCGGGCCTCTTGGGCGCCAGCCACAGCCAGGGAAGGCGCTCCCGGCGGACCCAGCGAAGGAGCGAGCTAGCGCGCCCGGCGCGGCCTGGCCTACCGGGTCCCAGAGCGCGAGCTGCCGCTCACTCATCCTGCTGAAGCCGGTGCTGAGCAGCTTCCCGTCTGCGGTGAAGACAGCCCGCAGCGGGCGGGCGCCCTCGTGAGGCCGGGCTCTCTCCTGCTCGCGGGGTTAGTGGGTTAGAGCGCCCGCGCGCCCGCCCGACCGCGCTCGGCGCTTGTGCTCCACGCAGACATGCAAGCGGCCCACGCACCCGCACCCCAGGTTAGACTGAGGCCGGCGAGGCCAGGGCCTCAGCCCACCCAGGGCACCCGGCTGGGATAAGCAACATGCGAGGGTTGCCCCCCATCCCCCGCCCAGCGGGTCCACAAGGAGAAAGGGCCAGCCCTCGAGCCAGTGTCAGGCCCCAGACCCTGGAAGATGCGTCTGGGTGCCGGCTGAGAGGAGAGGGGTCCGGGAGCTCAGGTTTCATGCAGGTTCTGGTGGGAGGGTGGAGTTTCCAGCTTCTCCCCTCCTCAATCCCAAAGCGAGGAGCCCTTCTCTGAGCTTCTGAGATGCAAGGGAGGGGAGGGAACAGGAGCCGGGCAGAGAATTGCAGGCTGGGGGCTTACTTAGGGCAGAGACCTGTGGTTGCAGAGACGGGGGAAGAGGGCTAGTCTCTGGAGCAGGGATGTGACAGGTGAAAGCCAGGACCAGGGGCTCTGATAATGGTGGGTACAAGGTGCTGACAGCTGGCCACTGGTCAGGGGATGCTGGGGAGTGGCTAGGCCAGGCACTCACCGCCACCACTTGGCCTTTTCTGGGGTCAATGATGCGCAAGGTCTTGTCCTTGCAGGTGGTGGCTAGCAGGCTACCGTTGCTGTTCCAGCACACACTGTGGATGACGTCTGGGTGCATATCATCCAGGCTCAGCAGCACCTCCCCGGTGCCCACATTCCAGATGATGATCATATTGTCACCACCTGCCCAGAGTGGCCAGGCATGGTCACCTGGGTCCCGCCTTTGCCACCACCCACCCATCTATGGGGGACCCCTCCCTTGCCCCCAGACCTGCACTGAGCAGGACATTCCTGGCAGTAGGGTGCCAGGAGAGGATGCCCACACGCTTGGAGTGGCCCTCAAGTGTGATGATAGGTTCCGTAATGTTGCGCATGGGGGTATAGTCTGGAATCTGCCACACCTGGGTAGGAAGAAAAGGCATATGGTAGGTGGAATGAGGAGCCACCCTGTGCTTCCCTGCCGGCTCTCTTGAGTGGTAAGGGTGAAATGCAGGGCAAGATGTGGTGGCGCATGCTGAGAGCCAGGAGGGGGCACTGCCAGCTCTCCAGAGACCTCCCATTCACTCCAGCAGGGAGACTTCAGAGCGCTGCCCTGCTGCTCTGCAGGCACCACGTTGGCCATGGCTATAATTAGTCCTAAGCAGTGCATCCTGGGAAGGGGTAGGCATGTAGCTAAAAATAGTCTGGGAGCTGGGCAGGGCAGGGCTCTGGGACCAAGCACCTCCCTTATTACCACCCTTAGCACCTTCCCCAGCACAGGTGAGGCAGCCTTCCCTGCTCCCCTGCTCAACTGCCCAGCAGTAGCCCCCTGGCTCCTACCATGATGGTGGTGTCGTCTGAGGCACTGGCGATGACATTGTCATTGTGTGGACACCAGTCAATATCCAGCACAGGGGCAGTGTGCCCAGTGACCAGTGGGTAGTTCTTATCCACTCGCCCTGTCTGAGGGGTTGGAGAGGAAGATGTGGGGCTACTCTCCTATGTGGTTTTTAGGGGGTGGGTAGCAGATCTGCTTACACCTCAATTCCCTATTATCTATTTTCTTTTTGCAGATCCCTCTCCACATTTCTAACACCATCCAGTCCACTTGCTGCACTTTACTGAAGGCAGAGTTGAAACAGTTTAATATTAGGGACTCTGACACAGAGAGGTAAGATGGCCTCACCAAGGACACACAACAAGATACTCATAGAGCTGAGATTTGAACTTTCCAGTCCAGTGCGCTTCCAAAGACACCTACTTGGAGGAGGCTGTTCTTCAGCCCGTTCTCCTATTGAAATGTCTGTGGGATTCTCCTGGTGGAAGAGGTCAAGGTAAGGTAATAGTGTAGTGCTGGACAGCCCTTTGCTGGCCTCCCTTGGCAGATCTCTTCCTTGTGGACCACTTTCACCTTGGAACCACAAGCAGCAAGCATTCCTGGTGCCTACTATCGCCAAATGGGAGTTGGGGGCCCACCTATTTTTTGGTCTTCACAGGCTGCTTGTGGGGGTTCTGAGACTTCTGCAGGGACAGGCACTAGTCCAGACCAGGCAGCGGGGGAGAGGGTGGCTATGTGGTACTGAAAGAGCAGACATATTGGGGGAGGAGGCAGCTCCAGCTGAAATTTGAGCCCTGAGGCCTGTGTCCCAGGATGGTGTCTGCATTGTCTAGGGTGAGTCACTGGCTTTGTCAGGCCTCTTCCTGACCCTGCCCCCTGTGGAGCCTCCCCTAACAAGGTGTAGGGGCCAGAATCCAGGTCAGGGTCATACCTTGGGGGTGGGGGGGAGTCATCCTTGGGATGTGGATGGCCAAGGGGCTTAAGGTTATGAAGCTAACATGGCAGTCATTGCCTGGTCCCCATCCTAAGGGTAAGGAGGGCTCTGGCCTCATGTATCATGTTCCCCTTCCTTTCCCTTCCCTTTCTTTCTATTTCACTGCAACAGCCCTTGGAGGTAGCCAGGGACTCTTTGGATAGAGCCTGACCCTGTCCTCAGTTTGCTGCTCTGAGATGTGACTTAATCAAATGGTCATCTTGGGCTAGGGAGGAGGTTTTCCACACCCAAAACATGAGGGGATGCGGCATTAGGAGAGGCAGTGATGGAATCTGGCCAGGCTTGGCTGTGCTGTGTCCCAACCATCTCCATCACCCGGCTCCCCTCCCGGTCCCTGCTGGGAATGGGGTGGTGCGTGGAGAGGTGGGAGGGCTAGGGAGTGGGAGTAGGCCACCCTGATGTTAGGGTGGGGTGGGGTGGCCTCCCCTCTGGTCCTTGAGGGCTTGGGGAATAGGGAGGAGACAATCCACACAGACACTTCTCCTGACTGTGGAATGCAACTAGGTGAGAACACAGGCTGCCTTGGGAGTTCCCAGGGGCCCCAGCCAGTGTCTTCCCACTTGCTTCCTTTCCCTGGTCTCTCACCTTGGCCAGAGGCAGGACGATGAAGGCACCGCCGCCTCCAGCCTCCACAATAATGGCCAGGAATTTGGGGTTGACGGCACAGAAGGAGCTGTCCCATGTGACCTTGGACACACGGATATCCTCATAGGCCTGGTCGGCCTTTGCTGCCTGCCCAAACACATGGCGGAACTTGCTTTGCCGAACCACACGTCTGCTCATAGCTGCGGGCAGAGAGGTAGGATCTCAGTGCCCAGAAATGCCTTTGGTCCTTAGTCCTGTGAGCTGTGGGAGGGAGGAGGAGTGGGGGGGTGGCTGATGAGAAGGGTTATGTGGTCAGGAGTCCGGTATAAGTCCATATAGTGTCTGGTCCTAGAAGCAGGGAGCTTTCTTCAGGGTGGTCAGAGTATGGGAAAGTTATTTTGCTGTGTAAAATGCTGTTTACAGTAAGGGGCTAGGATTTGGGGCCTGACTTCTCCATAGAGACCCAGGCTGAGGGGATTGTGGAGCCTAACGGACTGAAAGCTTTCTGGACGTTGGAATGTTTTTAGGAGGAGCCTCAACGCCACATTGCCCGCCTCCATCCCCCACCCCCCACCCCCGCTCCTACAGTCTTGATGAGCATCTCTTCACGGAAGTGATTGTAGCTCCAAGAGGCACCCTGTCCAGAAGCAGAGGCCTTGACCATTGGATCTTGGCTTAAAGCCAGGTATGGGGCCAGGACTGCACCACCACAGGATCCCGAACTTGCATCTCTGGAATAGTTCAGGCAGATGGGGTTTTGCCTTTTTCTAAAAATTTGCCAAAGGGGAAGTTCCTCCTGTCAGCCAACCTGAGTCCTTTCTGCTAGTGTTTTCATCCCATGCCTTGTGGGTGGACGGGTGGCAGCACAGAGTGAGGTGGGTCCCTCTTCTCCCACTCCTCTCTGCACTGGCTTCTCCAGGGAGCCCTGATCATGGTCTTCCGGCTTTTGCCTACCATACGCTTGTCCGGTTTCTCCTCTGGGTCCCCTGCCCTGGCTGGGCCTTCTTCCTAGTGAACTCTTCTGGGGGGGGATCCTCAACCCCATCCTCCACCCCTGCCCCCTCCGCGGCCAGGCCAGATTTGCAGGGATGGGGAGGGTGTGGTGCCTTTTCTCCAGCTAGGGCCTCTCTAGATGACACACTGAGTACTCCCAAAGCCCCAGCCAGTAGCTCCTGCCCCACCCCAGCCCCAGCATCCGCGTGCCCTTCAAGGCACGTCTGCGGCCCCGAGCCTGAGGCCCGGCCTCCCCGCACCCTTCTCCAGCCTCCTGCCCCAGCACTGCGTTCTTGCGAGACGAGGTGTCTGCGCCCTCCGGGAGCGCTGGCCAAATATAGACACCACGTCCTCCCCGCCCGAAACCGAATTTGGCGGCGCGGGGGGAGGGGGCGCAGACCTCTGCCCCTCAGGGACCCCGCCCGCTCCGCCGGCTGCGGTGGCGGCCGCGTGTTGGGGGCTGGGTACCTGGTCCTGAGCGGGCTGCGGGGCGCTCACGCTGCGAATCCTCTGCGGAGGGGGCCCGAGTGCGTAGGGGGCGGAAGAAGTCGTCAGAGCGAAGGAGCCGGCTCTCCGGGTGTCCGTAGTATCTGGGACCCGGGTGTCCGGCTCCACACTCAGGCCGCTGCCTGCGGCTCTCCAGGGCCCGGCGCCGCTGCAGCCCCAGCTGCTGCTGCCATCAACCTGAGGGGGTGGGGACTAGCTTAGGGGCGGGGCCAGAACCAAAGTTGCCCCGCCCCCTCTAGCGGCGGGAAAGTCGAGCGCTCCCGACCGCGCTCCGAGCTTCCGCTGGCCTCGGAAAAGCATCAAAAGTAAGTGTGCCGCTGTGTGCTGGGTACGCACGCTCTTTCCCTCCCTCCGTGACTCCCGGGTAAGCTGGGGAGGCTCGGGTTCGCAGACCCAGAGCAGGACGCTTGGAGAGGGAACCGGCGAGGGGGCGTGCTCCCCTAGAGCCGGCAGCCGTGCGAGATCAGGTGCCTCCGCCCGCATTCCAGCCGCAATCGCGCTCCCAATTTAGCTGTCCCGACCGGCCGGGACTGCGGGACTGCACGTCCAGGCGTCCCTGGGGGAAAGAGGCCCTAGAGGATGAGGTCCCAGGCTGATCTAGGGCAAGTGCGAGGGCACCCGACACCGGGCTGCGAATGTTATTGTTATGAATAGCAATAGCGATCATTTGAGAAACCTAAAATGCTGGCTGTGTGCTAGGCATTTCACCCCATTAGAGGGGATTCCATGGACCAGGGCAGGAAGCAGCTGAAAGACCAAGGAGAGGACCGAGTGTAAAGTGAACCCACCTTGACACTCCCTCCCCTCCAGATGCCGGGGGAAGAGGCTAGCACAGGTCTCTAGTCACATTTTAGGGGTCAGAGAAGCCAGCCCAGAGGCCAGACCCCTAATGTTTTCTGGGCCTTGTTTGAATTGGTGCCCAGCTGTGTTCCAGGTTAACTTCCCCCATATCCCCCAATATCCACAGAACTGAATGCTGACCGAGGTCAAGGAGATTAAAGATAAACTAATCAAAATACAGCCAGTGAAGACCAACCAGTCCCGTAGCTCCAGTCTACCCAGTGTCTTCACATTGTCTGGATTTCTTCCCTTGGATCATAGGGGCATCTGGGACCAGTTATTCCTTCCCACTCTCCAGTGCACACCTGGGAGCGAGTGAATGGAACACAGCGTTCCGGAGGGCAGATACCAGCACGGGGGAGAAAGGGGAGGGAAGGTGGTAGAAACCATGAAGGGCCCCACAAGGCTCCTTTGTTTCTCAGGAAGAGTCCAGGTGGCTTGTAGGGACAGACTCAAATCAAGAGCCAGTGGCTTGTAGGGGAACAGAATAAAAAACCGTTACGAGTGCTCCAGAAATAACTCCTGGCATAGGGGTGCGGGGGCAGGGTATGAGGGTACATGAGTCATCTCTCTTTTACCTAAAGATTCCAGGCACATGATTAGGAGGAAAATACCTGAGTGACTCAGTTGCTCCTTTACAACAATAACCCATGCTTATGTGCTAGGCACTGGCACTGTTCTAAGGGCTTTATACGTATTAATTTCATACTCTTAACAATCCTCTAGGCTGGTCGCAGGTGGCTAATGCCTGTACTCCCAGCACTTCGGGAGGCTGAGGCAGGTGGATTACCTGAGGTCAGGAGTTTGAGACCAGCCTGGCCAACATGGCAAAACCCCATCTCTACTAAAAATACAAAAATTAGCCAGGTGTGGTGGTGCACACCTGTAATCCCAGCTACTCAGGAGGCTGAGACACAAGAATTGCTTGAACTTGGGAGGCGGAGGTTGCAGTGAGCTGAGATCGTGCCACTGCACTCCAGCCTGGGTGACAGAGTGAGACTCTGTCTCAAAACACACACACACACACACACACACAAACAAAAAACAATCCTCTAAGGTGGGTACTGTTATTATCCCTATTTAACAGTTGAGGAAATTGAGCCACAAAGAGGTTAGGTGACTTACCCATCACAACCTCAACAGGTAGTTGATGTAGCTATGATTCTTATCCACGTGGTCTGGCATCTGGTCCATGCCTTTCAGCAGCACGCATTTCTATCTGTCCCTGAAGGACAGTGCCACTTTATCTCACAAGTGCTGAGCTAAAGCGTAACAGAGTTTATACTGTGTGGCACAGAGGGAAGGATGCCTGGAATGAATTAAAAAACTGGTTCCAGTCCTGGCTCAATCGCCATATTTTTACAGCTCTCTAAACAGGATTGGGTCAGACTCTTTCCAACTCTGCGCCACTCCTTAGCAGAGTAGGGATTTTATGTGCTGCCTCCTCTGAAATGGCGTTTCCCCTACCCCACCCTCCTTCTCTTTAAAGAGAACAAGAGACTCCCTTCTAGAGGGAAGGGCTTGGGACTAGGAAGCAGGAATCCTTCAATGCATGCTCCCTTCAGTTCCATCATCTAGGAAGGGTGGTGCTTTCTGAGTACAGGGATTCAGATATTTGCTTGGGCCTGGCGTAGCTCAGCCCTGCCCTCTAGCCTTCTTCTGGCTGCCAAGGCCTGGCAGAGCTGTGAGTGGGCAGAGTTAAGGCAAGAAGAACCAATCAAGGAAAGGAGCTACTTGGGCTTCGTGCCTCCCTTTTGAACTGTTATCTCTGAACGGCAATCCATAGAAGACAGTCATGGATTTCATCTTTTAGGAAGCCATTTTCTGGATGAGGTAGCTGGCAACTTAGCCATGATTTGGTCCATCTGCTTTGGCTAGAAAACCAAGACTGAGCTTATCTAGATTGGTCAGGGATCCCAGGGTGAAAGACCTTACCTTCACCATCATGCACTCCAGCTAAAGACCAGCACTGTGCCCCTCCCACTTGATATGGATGATTCAGAATGAAGCAGGCTGACTTTAGTTCAAAGCAGTTTTTTCTCTTTTGGCGGGGGAGCGGGGGGAACTTCAGCAAATTTTGTTAGCAATTGGGAACTGGAAACTGAGCTCTTCCTAGATGATAGCCCTGCCTTGTATGTGATGAATGGCACCACTAAATATCTCAAGATGTTCATGTCCCATTTCTAGAAATTTTTCAGTGGGCTGAGGTGTTTCATTTATTTTTGGGGGCTCAGCTCTCTCTTCAGGGTGACATGATTGGGATCAATCATTGAAAACTACTGCTGTTCACTGTGTTTCTTCTTCTGACCCTCCCTCCTTCTCCAGCACCCCCCTCCTTTATTGCATCTGATGAAGTAAGTACACGTTTCATCTTCAAAATAAAAATTTATTCAATCTGTAACAAGAACATTGAATCTGCACATTTGCGCACAAGTTCACATTTAAAAACAGCGGAGCACATCAGTAATAAAAAAATCTATGATACAAGTGGAACATCCCAACCACCAGGAAGATTAAGGAAGGAGATGAGACCACTCTATATTCTGCTTCAAATGCCTCAAAAAGGTCCCAGAGATTCCAGGGAGCACCTGCTTTAATAAAATGTGAGCATAAAAGTTTGGGGTGGCTTGGGGCAAAGGTAACAGTCAGAAGGAGTCTTCTGGACTTGTTTTCCATGTTAGAACAAGTCCTGCAAAACAAAGCAGAAAGAAAAAAAAATAAAATAAAATAAAAGAAAAGGCACCTTTAGATATGCCAAGCAAACCAAAACCCAACAAAACGTAAAATTCAAACATTTCCCTGTGGGCTTACAAGCACTTCAGGGCCAGTTACCCAGGTTTTAGTTTGGGTATTAGCTCTGCACGTGTACACAGGACGCTGCCACCAGCATTGCTTTGAGGACACAGATGGCAGCACCAGTCAAATGCCTCTTAGGGGATCTTCAAGCTGATTAAGGATGATTCCAGTTTAGAAATCCTATCCTAGATCTCTGGGGCACTGAGAAAATGAGGCTGGTTATCTTCTCATAGCAGGAACCAGGGCTAGTCACCCTCCATTTCCAGGCTGGAAAAGTACAGAAGCACCTTGCAATAGCTTTTCATGGCGTCAAGGGACCCCACACCCTGGGAGAAGGGTTAGGAGTGTGCAGCTTCCTGCTTTGGTGGCAGGCCTTTTCCTAATATGGGTGTCAGAGGAGTTGAGACAGCAAATATGCTTGTGTCTAAAACATGCCTTGATCTTTTAGTTAGGAAGGGAAAACAAAGTCCAAGATGCTTTTAAGTTGGATTGATGCTGAAACAGCTAAAATTTCATCTTATCCACCATCAAAAGCAAAACAAAATTAAACAAAATGACACTAGCCATTCACCATTACAACCATCACTATAAGACACACCATCACTGAGGAAATGACAACTATTTCCATAGAGAGTGCTGGATGGGAGGGCAGGACATAGATGGAAGTCAGCTTCAGGGTATACCCACTTATTCACAAGGGCTGACCATGATGGCACTGCTCTGCATGAGGACTCACAGGACAGCTAGGGCACTGATGCCTGCAGGACTGTGTGGCCGACAGGATGATGCACATTTTAATATTCAAAATGTAAACAAAGCATCCACAAATAGTCCAAAAAAGCCAAAGAATGGCTTTATTTAAAAATTTTTAAATGCCCTTAAAAGTGACTTTTTGCATAATGTGTTCTTAAAAAAAGAACTCTCACAAAAACATTTTTACCAAACATGCCTAGATCGCTTCAGAACTGAAATCCTCAGATGAAACAGGTGAACACTTCTGTGACCTGCTACATCTCAGAAGCTTCTCATAGGAAGCTTTGGGTTTACCCAACAGCATCTGTCTGGGGCCTGTGAGCAGGGGGCTCAAAGCCTGGGGCACTGAGATCTTCAGGCTGTCCTTGGAGCTCTGGGTAGTTAGAAAATTAGAAAGAGGAACTATCAGTAGGGATAAAGACAGAATCAAGAAATCCATAACCCTGTCTCAAGCCTCCTCAGAACCAGGAAAATACTAAAGATCCTGAAGAGACTGAGATGATAGGAATGATCCCAAACATTTAGAATCTGAAAGGCAACTAAAATTAGGAGAGATGAGTATTACAGTACTATAGTACCACATGTCTACTAGAGTATCCATTACTCCTGGGTGTTTCCAAAAATCAAGAAAGGTTGGGGTTTCCCTTTCTACTGACCAGGTTCAGCTCAAGTTCTGTATGCTTCTGGAGCTTTTACCCCATGCATCAAAACATCAACTCTTTTTACATATGTACATATGTGTACACATGCACACACACTCCTCCAAAATAAGTGAGAGTCTATTGGTGGTTGAGAGAAAGAGAAAGAGAGAGAGAGAGAGGTAGACACTGGGCAAGAGTCAAAGTGTTTCCTATTCATCTTTGCCAGTCTATCTGCTCTTTCAGGTCTGGGCTTTCCATGCACAGAAGAAAAGGGAAAGAGGCCACTGGAGATTATAAAAGAGTCTGAAGAGAAGACAGTCTGCAAAGTCCTTGACAGTTCATTACGCACCTCCCCTGGACACTGCTCAGCTGTGTAAATAACCCAGGAACACCCAATTCTGGGAGTCTGAAAAGGCTGGCAAACACTCCTTGGCATGGCTGAATTACAGACACTCTGTAGAAGATGTTTATTAGGCAGGTAAATTAAACGATAAAAAAAAATGTAATTATAAAAAGGCAGAAAGACTTTCCTTTGCTCTTAAAAAATTTTTTTCCCCACAGCATTAGTGGGTTTTGTCCCATCTTTGTTGTTATTTAATGCAATGAGTGAACATTAAACACAGTGGAGGGGAGAAGAGGGAAAAGTCCAAAACTCTGGTCCTGCTTGTACCTCTTAGTGTGTGGGATGTCATCATGGTAAGGGGTTACCATGAGTGGATGCCATTCTCTGAACTTCCAGGCAAATCCTCTCCCCACTCTGCCACAATTTCCTGCCCTTCCCCATCATATTGGTGGTGGAACTGCTTCAAGAAGGCAGGGCATTCTAGATGGAAGAGCCCTGGAAATCCATAACCCTGTCTCAAGCCTCTTCACATTAGTTCATACCACCTAACAAAACACTTTACAACACACAAATATCCAGGAATCACAAAACTGTGTGGATGATATACTTGAACATTCAAGGAAACTACTGAGCAACAGCACAGGATACACATAATCACTACACCATAAAGATGCTTTTAGCAAGTGGTTTCTGTCCAACCCGCCTCCTGACAGTGATGTCAGACCCAACCTCGGCTTCCACACAACTTCACAGCTCCTCTTAAGCCCCAGTGGCCCCGTCTACCTTTTCTCCATCTTTTGGGTTACCCTGCCATCTGCCCCCACCAAACTCTAGCCTCTGACATCACGCTGACAGTCTGTGCATTTGTATTTTCCTCTTCAGTGTTGTGACGAGCCAAAAACCTGTCTCCAGTCTGTACTCAGTCAATCCTCAGTAATGTGGACATCAACGAAAGCTAACAGAAAGCAAATCTGCAAGCCTCTTCAGTTTTAGTGAGCTGCAGAGGTGTTTCATGCTAGACTAAATCTGTCTTCTGTAAGAAGCTACAAGAGGCTTGTTTATGGCAGGTGCTGCTGCGTTAAGGATCTCCACAACAGTAGCAAAGCGACAGCATCCTAAATGGAGTCACTGTGGGCACCTGCCCCTGGCTGAGGCCTCCCCTGTGGCCTTCAGCCTCCACTAGAAGCTTCCACTCTGAGCAACTCACGTATACTTCCTGGTTGTGGTTGAGATACTGGCAAACAATGTTCTGGGATTTCAGTCTCAGAAAGAAATCAGCTTTCAGTCACGCTGTAACCTAATGGGAGCCTTTAGGGGTGTCTCTGAGGAAGAAGTTACTAATGCATAATTTGGCAGGAGCTGGTGATTAGAAGTCTCCATTTAAACAACTACAACCACCATCAACATACTGTACAGATTCCTATCAACACCCAACAGTTTTATTTCCGGTGTCTGTGTGTTTTCCAGTTGCAACTCTACTCCTTCTTAAAAAGAATAAATCAAAAATACCCTACATAATGAACAACAAGACACTGTAAGACAGTGACAATATTATGTACATAAATACTGTGTACAAACTTTAGAGAAATGACAAACCTTCCAGGAAAAGGAAAAAAAGTGTTAACAGTGATAATACCGAAAATAAAATATTGCATTCAATGGATGTTAAACATATGTAATGTTAACAATTCAAATATAATCTATGAAATTTAAAAAAATAGGCAGCATGGGGACAACAGCATGGGGAAGGAAAATAAACTGGAAGAAAATATGGCCATTAAACTCAGAAGGCCCAAAGAATTATTCAAGTAATGGAAGGGTTAAAACCCTACATACGTATTCATTTTACAAGAACACACTGACTTTCGATTGCTGCTTTTCAAACATGTCACTGTTGTTTTCAGTTGGGAGGACACTGCAGGCACATTTTTCTGGTAGGGAGAGCCAAGATGCCCATCTGTGTGGATCCACCAACCCAGCAGTTTCTGGGCAGCAGCCTCTCCACCCCCAACTTTATGTCTTCCTCCTCTTATCATGCTTTCCTCTACAGAAGACCACTTGGATTTGGGGTCCTGTTTTAATTTCAAAAATAATTTTCTTGGGGAAGAAACTATATGATAAATTTGCAGAGCTGGCCATTATCATGCCTTACTGTAATGATACACTCTGGAATACCGGAAGATCCTCTTTTAAAGCAAAGCGGAACCTGCCTCCTTCAGGAACTCTAAAGGGCTGCGGCTGGACAAAGGCTGAGAGCCCTCTGACTTCTGGCTGCCCTTTAGCCCATTGGATGCCTCAGGTCTGGAAACCAAACCATCATCACAAAGGCAGGGGAACATTTCCAATTCCCAGCTTTATCTCCAAATAATTTCCTCCGAATCTGTTTCCTTCCCTCAATCAAGGAACCATGCCTTTTCTCAGAGGGCAAAATGAGAGGCAGGTGGCAGCTGACTGAAAAACAGCAATTTGCCTTTGATAAAGGTGTTCTCTGAAAATGACTTTTTTGAGGTTTGATTTTTTTAAAATAAAAAATGATAAACGGTCTTGCCATCCAGATCAAGCTCTCTTTCCCCTTACATATACACACACATACACACTGAAAACCCAAACCCTGCATGCGCCAGAAACAGTAAAATGACCAAAATATTATAAAATTAACCAATAAAGTGCATGTTCCTTACATATTACACCTGCCCCTTTTACAAACATTTCTTCTAGAAAGTCACATGTGTAGGCTCAGAATCACATGGTATTATAGAAGGGGTTGGTTGTCCGTTTTTTGTCATTTGCCTTTTTCTGTCTCCTAAGGGGGTGAGTTCTGCCGTGTTGCTGACGGGGTGCCACGGCCAGCCCTGGAGCTGGGCATGCACACTGCAGTCCCTGGGTCTGTAGCATGGGAAGGCCTCCTTCAGAACTAGTCAATTCAGGTCCTGCCCTGGGAAGCAAACACTGCTGACTGGAACCAAATTCTTTGGCATACTGCACAAGGGGCCTCTCCACTGGCTTGCTCTGCACAATACACTCTGTTGTTGTGAGCTGTTCTACAAAATACTTGGTGGGCTCTGGGTTGTGGGGGGCACCTGGGTTTTCTAGGGACTCTTGGTCCTCCATGGCATGCATGCCTGAGTCTGTTCTGAGGAAAGGCTGAAGCAGTTTGAGATGAGGGGATTCACAGGAGGCAGGCTCCCTCTCTGGTAAGCAGTCTTTACAGAGGTCCAAGTAACCTAATTTGGCGAGAGAAGCTGAGCGCCTCATTTGGGATGGTTTGGTGAGCCCTGCCTGGAAAACCACTCGAGACTCGATTTCTTTAGCACGCTCCTTCACCACACCGGGGCTGTGGCTGAGACCCTTTATGTTTTCACTACTAGAGCTATGTGGTAGTCGACAGGCTACAGGCAATGGGTCCAGTTTCTCCTGTAACTCCCCAGTGTTGTCACCAAGTTTGCTAATTAAACTTAGGTCTGCGCTACTCAGCTGGGAGTCCTTATATGGCACCTCACTGCCACTGGAGAGAGGGCTGTCCTGACTTTCTTCCCAGCTAACCTGTTCTGCAGAGGGCTCATCTGTGGTGCTGCTCTGCTCTGTGAAGCCCTCCAGGTGAACCATAGTCTGGGGATGCAGGTAATCCAAACTGGCAGACAGTAAGTGGGTTGTATGACTGACAAAAGGTGCCGCTGTCTCCAGGGCTGTTGACAGGCTGCTGCCTCTGTCTTCAGGGCTACTCAGCGTGGAGGTCGGGTGGTCAGTGGGCCTGTTGTGCTCAGGAGAGGAAGAATGAGGCGGAGGTAGCACTTGGGGGTGCAGAGAAACCTGGTTGGGGTCCAGAGTCCTGTTTAGATTTTCATCCAGTGTGCAGAGCACAGTGACAGATTTTTCCACGTTCACTTTCCTTAGTCCTTGCTCTCCGCTCTTCTCGCCAGTGGCTATTTCACTCCCTGGCCCAGCGTGATTGGGTGATGTAACTGTGTGGGTATACTCAATGATTTCTACCCTCTTGGGAAGGGGAAGAGGGACTGCCTGTGTCTCAGACTCCTGGTATGGAATCACAGTCCTCAGATCCTTCAGGACTCCTTCCTGCTGTGTTCCAGTATCCGACCCTGGGCCCTCCTGAGGAGCTGGCAAGTGGTCAAACCCCAGCACCTTGGGAGCTGGAACAGTGGCATTCTGCTCAGAATGGGACAGTGAGCCAGCCTCAGGCCCACTGTATTTCCCTTTGCCTTTGCTCATCTCTGGTTCCTTGGGGACAAATGAATGTTCTGGGGTGGCTTCGTCACTCTTCCCTTTTGGTGCCAGGTCTGCCACAGAAGAATCATTCTTTGAATTCTTACGAGTGGACAATGAGGTACATGTTGAGGCAGCACCATGATGCTCTTGCTCCTGCCGTAAGCGCTCTTCAAACTCCAAGGTGGCTCGCCTCACAGACCCAGGGTACCACTTGGCACCTGGGTGCATCCCTGAGCCCTGGAGCTCTTGTTCCCCCTCAGCTGGTTCCCCTTCTTCCAAGTCTGCTGTAGATGAGCATGTGGTTAGGCAGCCTTCTGGGTTGCACATCCCTGAGTCTTTGGCTAGTTCAGGCTGGGCTGTGCAGGAGCCCTCGTCTTGCTCCAGATGTCCAGGTTTGTTCTCTGGGGTCTGGGCCCTCTCAAAGAGCAGCTCATGGATGCTGTTCTTCTTTGGTGTATGGCACGGGTTGGATAAGATGTCTCCTTTCAGTTGAATCTGTCCAACTCCTTGACTGATGGACTCAATTTCAGTGACAATTTCTTTGACTGAAATTGCATTTTCCAAGTGAGATTGCATGAAGATGTCTGGGCTGACCAGTTCTGAAATTGCCTAAGAAGAGAAAGTAGTGAGAAGATTATGGCAAATTGTAGTCTAACTGAAAATGCTTGATTTTCTGCTTATTAATCCTCTGATCCAGGACAACCTATCTGACTATGAGAATACCAATCATAGAGTTCCTGGGACCGTACTCTACCCATCTGTTTTGTCAGACTACAAGAAAAAACTGGATTCATCAAGGCTAGACATAAAATTTGTGATAGGTTGTGTTATTCTCTACTAAACTTTCTGTTCTGTTTACTCAAGCAGAATTCCAATCCAAAACTTTGCTCCCAAATGAAAAGCAAATATTTTTGGAGTCTCCTATAATCTATATTTTCCTAAGACTATGAGCCTCCAGGATTCAGGCCACACTGTAGTAAATGAAACCTTTCCCCCATGGCCTATCAACTTTCAGTTTGATCCTAACCTATCTGAGGGAAAGAGTTCCATTCAAGGCTAAGATACGTCCTTAGATATGTCCTGGTGATAGAGCTAGATGGACGAGGCTATCATTTGATTTCTGATTTGGAGACTCACTGTTCTCTTCACTCCTCTGTCTTGCTAGCTTTCACTCACATCCTCTCACTGCTTCCGCTAGCAGCAGCATCCCAGTACCTACAAGCAGGGAGAATGCACTGTCTGACTACCCAATCTCTAAGTTTCACATGGTTCCTTCTGGGAAAGGTTTACTTGGCTTACACAGTCACATGCCTTAGCAAACTTAGAAACCATAACTCTCTAGTATTTTACTATTTTACCAGCTATAAATTCCCAGATGGATTTAGAACAAGGCCAAAGAATACTGACCAATGCAAAATCAAGTCCTACTGTAAAAAAACAAAACAAAACAAAACAAAACAAAAAACAGAAGAATCTCAAAATCTGGGAATAGCCCTTGGATACCTCTTAAAGTAGTATCATTATGAGTATCAATCTAGTTAACATTTTTATAAGGCTTCAAAGTATATTTCCTTGGAACTGTTCTGGTCTTTCTCCTTCAAAAGAGAGTCATAGTTAGTATAATCTAACAGGGTCAGTAATGCCTTTGGGGGAAATGTGCCATGACATCAGGCAGAGGCAAACTTGCCAAGACTGGGAGAGAAGCCACAGTGGGCCCTGTATGTGCATGGGCCATGGAAGGAGTGCTCATATGACCAGGGACTGTGGAGAAGGCTATTTCTGTCAGTGCTGCTATAGTCACTGGTCCAAAGGAGAGCACAAGCAGTCTGCCTTCTCAGTAGAAAGGAAACAGAGGCACAGCTTTGGGGGTGGTGAAAAGACAGAAGCAGAGGCAAGAATCACAGTGGGGTAGTTAAGGAGAGAGAACAAATCGTTAATGGACAAAGTGGTAAATATAAGCAGACAGACATCAGGAGATGCAAAGAATCTATGACTAGCTCCACTAAAATCATTAAGTGAAGTTTGGTATGTTAGAGTAAATCTGTCACAGTTTATTCCCCAACTACTATATTGTATTAAGTATTTAAGATGTCAGAAGTATCAAAATATGAATAACTTGTGAGTCTTAGAATAAGTGTGAGTCTTAGAATTGATGTGATATAGTGATTCTTTCCCTGGTTTGAGATGGCTTGTAAGAGTATCCTAAAATCCACAAAGAATTTTAGGATTCTGTCTGCTGGCAAATTCATTTCCTTTTGATTCTCTTTTTTTTTTTTTTTGAGATGAAGGCTCACTCTGTTGCCAGGCTGGAGTGCAGTGGCGCGATCTCGGCTTACTGCAACCTCTGCCTCCCGGGTTCAAGCGATTCTCCTGCCTCAGCCTCCCAAGTAGCTGGGACTACAGGCACACGCCACCACACCCAGCTAATTTTTGTATTTTTAGCAGAGATGGGGTTTCACCATGTTGGTCAGGATGGTCTCAATCTCCTGACCTTGTGATCCGCCTGCCTTGGCCTCCCAAAGTGCTGGGATTACAGGTGTGAGCCACCGTGCCCGGCCATCTTTGGGCTTCTCATTGTTCAGCCAGGACACTTGTTTTTGGTTCACTCCTTCCTCTGTCATCCCCTCTTAGAAGTGCTTCCAATGACACCAGAAACGTAAATTCCTAAAAGGCAAATTCTTTAAAAAATATTTAAACCCTAAGTTTTCAAGGAAAATCTCAGGCAGATTCTCCATCAAAAATAAACATAACAGAATCCCAAATACTTTACCTTTGAAGAGAACTTCATTAGGTGGAAAACTACAAAGACAATTTTTACCTTTGACTGTTCCTCATCCATTGAAGATTCTTCTGATGCATGGGGAGTATTACTCAAAGAGCTGCTTCTCTGGTCATCAGTTGTCACTTTGGAAGGGGCTACTTCTACCACTGACAGTCGACAGCTCTCACTCCTTCCTCCACCCAGTTCCTCCATCCTTGAATGGGAAAAAGATCGTGACCGGGTTTCTTGGGAGAGCTCCACAAACTTCTCTAGGGCACTAAAAAAGTCAATGCGATCTGTACTGAAATCTGAGATTTCAGTCTGGCAACTGGGTTGGGGGCTTGGTGACTCAGGATCAGGGGACATGGGGAGGTCTTTCAGTCGAGATGTCAATTCTTCCATAGGCAGTAGGTGGACATTCATGTCTGCTTTCAGTGCGTCTGTCTCCAAATCTTCCACTGTTAAGTCTGGAAACTTGTTGGCCATTTCTGGGACATGTCCAGGCTGAATTAAGGCTTTGGATGCATGGCAGTTGTCAAGAGGAAATTTTGATTCATTCAGACAACACCCTGATGAGCATCCATTGATGTCATTTAAGTTTAATTCATCCTCAATCTGTCCAGCATGAAATTCCGTAGAAGTAAACTCCAAGCAGATCATTCTTTCTTTGGTACATAGGCCTTTCTGATTTGCATCTTGTGGGACCACATGTTCCACAAAGACAGGAGGTATGGGTGGGTGACTCTCCATGGTCTTCACCTCAGCAATCTGGTCTGCTGAGGTGGTGATCTCCTTCTTGTTGAGTTCTAGCCCAGGTTTGCAGATGGGTTCGTGGTGGTCTGAGAGGTCACTATCTGAATGAGATCTCCATAGTTTGTTATGCCGCTGTTTGCTGTGGAGGACATACACAGGAAATATCTTAATCTGGTTTGTAAAGATAATCAGCACCCTCCCAGGAAAACACCCCCAGATAAATCTTAACTTGTAAAAATGCTTTGTTATTGCTCAGTGGACTAGGCAATTAACGTTTGAAAAGACACTCAATTTAATAGCAAAAAACAAAGCAAAACAACAACAAATGAGTGTGAGATTTTTTTTACCTATCAGTCTGACAGGAATTAAAATGGTTGGTAATAGCCAGTGTTGATGATGGTATGGCTAAACAAGCCCTCTCATACACTGGTAGGAGTGTGAATTCAAAATTTTTGTTTTTTGTTTTTTTTTCAGACAGAGTCTCTCTTTGTTGCCTATGCTGCAGTGCAGTGGCATAATCTCAGCTCACTGCAACCTCTGCCTCCCAGGTTCAAGCAATTCTCCCACCTCAGCCTCCCGAGTAGCTGGGTTACAAGAACATGCCACCACGCCTGGCTAATTTTTGTATCTTTAGTAGAGACGGGGTTTTGCCATGTTGACCAGGCTGGTCTTGAACTTCTGACCTCAAGTGATCTGCCCACATTGGCCCCCCACCACACCCAGCTGAACTGTAGATTTTAAGACTGAAATCTGGCAATAGCTCTCCAAATTTAACATTTTCACCAACATTTCTTCCTTAATAAATTTTTCTTGGAGGAATGCTATTACAAGTGCATATAGATATCCATATGGCCAGGTGAGGTGGCTCACACCAGTAATCCCAGCACTTTTTAGGAGGCCGAGGCGGGTGCATTGCTTGAGCCCAGGAGTTTGAGACCAGCCTGGGCAACATGGTAAAACTCCATCTCTACAAAAATATAAAAAACTATCCAGGTGTGGTGGCATATGACTGTAGTCTTAGCTACTCAGGGGGCTGAGGCGGGAGGATTGCTTGAGCCCAGGAGGGTGAGGCTGCAGTGAGCTGAGATTGCGCCACTGCACTCAGCCTGGGTGACTGAGCAAGACCTTGTCTCAAAAAAAAAAAAAAAATAGGCCGGGCGTGGTGGCTCACGCCTGTAATCCCAGCACTTTGGGAGGCCGAGGCGGGCGGATCACAAGGTCAGGAGATCGAGACCACGGTGAAACCCCGTCTCTACTAAAAATACAAAAAATTAGCCAGGCGCGGTTGTGGGCGCCTGTAGTCCCAGCTACTCGGGAGGCTGAGGCAGGAGAACGGCGTGAACCCGGGAGGCGGAGCTTGTAGTGAGCCGAGATCGTGCCACTGCACTCCAGCCTGGGCGACAGAGCGAGACTCCGTCTCAAAAAAAAAAAAAAAAAAAAAAAAAGAAAAGATATATAAAGATATTTACTGGCTGGCTGCCGTGGCTCATGCCTGCAATCCCAGCACTTTGGTAGGCTGAGGCGGGCGGATCGCTTGAGGTCAGGAGTTCGAGACCAGCCTGGCCAACATGGTGAAACCCCCGTCGCTACTAAAAATACAAAGATTAGCTGGGCGTGGTAGCGGGTACCTGTAATCCCAGCTACTCGGGAGGCTGAGACAGCAGAATTCCTTTAACCTGGGAGGCAGAGGTTGCAGTGGGCCGAGATTGCACCAATGCACTCTAGCCTGGGCACCAGAGCGAAACTCCATCTCAAATAAACAAACAGACAAACAAAAAAAGATATTTACTATGACACTATTTGTGATACTAAAAGATGAGACACCAAACAACAACAACAAAAAAGGATTTACATTATAATCCATACAACTATATGCTGTGAAGCTGTTTAAAAACTGTCAGGTCTACAGAAGTCTTCTGTGATAAGAAAAAAAAAAAAATTAAAAGGGAAAAAAGACCTGTCAGGTATTTTAGTGGAATGATAAACAAGGTATACTATTAAGTAAAAAAGAACCTCAAACACATTTGAAATTAGTGTCTATATTAGAATAATATACTCTTAAATAATATACACTCTTAAATAATATACACTCTTAAACAGTTCCCAAAATCCCAGCCAAAAAGAGAAAGGTGGCCCTGTGGATGGTCAGGTTCATCTGCCCAGGAAACAGGTCACTAAGTGTGGTCCTTGGGGGTGTGGTCTCCATGACTTACAAGCTGATGAGGAGTTACCAAACCGCAGGGTGGAATGGGAAACTCAGCCCAAAACAACTTGCCCTGGGCTCTGGGCCATGCCTGGGCTCTGCCGAGTCATGCTCAGGCGCCTGCACTAATGTGACCCCCTGTTTGTTCTCAACTCTGCACCTGCTCTCAGCTCCCTCTGCCTGTCTGCTGCTTGGGTGGGGCTCTCTCTGACTCATGCCTGCACAGCAGAGGGCTGCTTTCCTGGGAAGGAGTAGGTCAATCTTTTTATGAAGACAAGCTGTAATCAATCAGCTGGGTATAAGATGGGGTTTTCACCCTTCCCAAGCTGCATAAGCTCCAGCCACCCCTAGGAGGAGACAACATAACACGTATCTCAAACAAGTGAGTGGCTATGGGAAGGGGAAAGCTGTTTGGATAGGTGGGGCCTAAGTTGTACATTATGACCAACTGAGGCCAGTGGTTTCCTCAGTTTCTTCTCCTATATGCGGCATCCTTGTTTCCTGAAATAAATATGACTCTATTCTCCAATTTCTATCCCTCACCTATCATGAGGATGTTCAAACCTGCACCAGCTTCTCTCACCCACCACAGTAGGACAATGCCTGGGATGCAAATGCCTGGGGAGACCTCTCAAGGGGTGGCTGTTCTCACTCTTCTAATAATAGAACAGGCAAATGAGAAGTTTCATGATCCCAAGAACCCTCCAAAGTATGTTTGTGTGTGTGTGTGTGTTGTTTTTGTTTTTTTGAGATGGAGTCTTGCTCCATCACCCAGGCTGGAGTGCAGTGCCGTGATCTTGGCTCACTGCAAGCTCCGCCTCCCGGGTTCACGTCATTCTCCTGCCTCAGCCTCCCAAGTAGCTAGGACTACAGGCGCCCACCATCACGCCCGGCTAATTTTTTGTATTTTTAGTAGAGATGGGGTTTCACTGTGTTAGCCAGGATGGTTTCCATCTCCTGACCTCGTGATCTGCCCGCCTCGGCCTCCCAAAGTGCTGGGATTACAGGTGTGAGCCACTGCGCCTGGCCCCTCCAAAGCATGTTTTTAAAATTGCCTGCAGATTGCTAATCAGTCAGGAGAGAATGAGAGACTGAAGTTATGCTAATAGGAAGCAACAGTGCATGTTTCAGAGGAAGTCTGACATTGCAGCTGTGTAACCAGCATGGATTTCCTTCTCTTCCTTCGGGAGATAATCATTAGAAAATACTGGGTTGGGGCTCTGGAATTAAACTGACACTTGTAAAAGAGAGAGTGAAAAAAAAGCCAATCTAAAGATAGGTCTGATGCTGCTGCCTTGTTTTCATTTTTGCAACAGGACCTGGAGGGAGAATGGCAAGCAGCTGATTCATCTCCGTTGCCTGTGAAACGCTGCTACTCCACGTGTAGCTTCTCACTCAGGGGACCCCTCCTCACTCCTCCCCACTCAGGCGTAACCTCTATTCTGAATTTTGTGCTTATCATTCCCTTTTTTTTCTTTATAGTGTCTACATGGTTTGTTGTTAATACTGCTTTGTTTTGCATTCTTGAACTTTATATAAACGGTATCCCACTGTATGTATTCTTCCTCAATGGATTTTTTTAAAAAGATTCATCACTGTGTATAAAGGTAATCCACAGAGTGTAATGAGTATGCCACAACTTATTTCCCTTCTGTTGGTTCAAGCAATTATCCTGCTTCAGCCTCCAGAGTAGTTGGAATTATAGGCATGCGCCACCATGCCTGGCTAATTTTTGTATTTTTAGTAGACACGGGGTATCACCATGTTGGACCAGGCTGGTCTCAAACTCCTGACCTCAAGTGATCTGCCTACCTCGGCCTCCCAAAGTGTTGGCATTACAGGCATGAGCCACCACGCCTGGACTCATCATGTTTTAGTTGGTTACACCAAACTGTTTTCCAATGAAGCTTTGTCCTGAGACAGTTTATTCTAACATTTCATCACTGGTAGGAATAGATGTAATATATTAAGATCATATCTATTATCTTAAACTGTTAAATTTTAAACTCAGTCGACTCCCCACCTCCCACCCCCTTCCAGGCAGGCAGCAAATAAACAGCTTGCCAAAAAGGAACTTCAGAGTTGGTCTATATCCTGGATGATATAACCAAGTCTCAGATCCTTTTCCCCCTTGAGTGGCCTGTGACCTGAATGTGGATTCATATAAAGACAGAGACATACATAAGGTGATTAGGTCATTCTGGGAAAGAATTGGCCTTTTACCTAGGTTAACGTACAAGAGGAAATTTTATCTTTATTTTTACATATTTTTAAGTTGTCAGCCTTGTGCAGGGGCCATGCCAATCTTCTCTGTATAGTTCCAATTTTAGTATTTGTGCTGCCCAAGTGAGCACAAGAAGAAGGAAATTTAAATGACAGATGCATAAGGTGTCCCATCATCTTGCTTCCACTTTCATATTGTTACATGTTTGGTGAAACATCAACTCTGAGAAAGTTATATAAAGGAAAAGGCTGCTAAAAATGGAGTACTTGCGCCTGTAATGTGGCTACTCAGGAGGCTAAAGCATGATGATCACTTTGATCACTTGAGCCTAGGAGTTGAGTGAGACTAGCCCGGACAATATAGACATTGTCTCTTTAAAAAAAAAAAAAAAAAAAAAAAAGAGGGCCAGGAGTTATAGTAAAATTAGGCTGTCTATAGTTACTTTTTAGGGTGTTAGGCAGCCTGTATAAAGGAAGAGAAAAAGCATTATCTGAATATTTTTTTGTGTGTGATGTGCATCACCCAAGATGCTTTAAGATTATTTAACTGGAAAGCTAGTAAGAAAATCCTTTTAAATCTCAATTGCTGTTGGCTGACCAGGAGTCCACGTCTTTCCTTCTCAAGTTGCCTGCTGCCAGCTGACCAATGTGTACCAGCTAACTAGACCTCAATGTCTCCACCAGCAAAGTCAGGGTAAAAGACAACCCTGCCTCCTCTGGCCCTTGTGACGGGGCACTCAAAAGAATCAAAACTGACATTTCTGAGGAAACGTGGCACACACTCTCCCTGGTCACCACCCAGTTTTTCTTCCTCGCCCCCTATACACTGAAACCTAATACCACAGACACACGGTCCAGCTTGCAAATGGTCTGCTTGAAATCTAAACCTGTCTAATGGAACATAAATCTGCCAGATACCTGCAGGATCAGAGTGCAAAATAACAAACAGGGCTGCTAGCAGTTTAATGCAGTTTCAAAACACAGGCACACACACAGACACACCCCACCTCCCTCCTCTTGTTTTGCTCCCATCCCCCATCTATAAAAACAGAAAAAATAAAATCAGATATGAATACTATAAGGTTTATGATACCCTTCTTTTTAAATCTAATGGGAAATATTAAACATTAGCCTTCTCCAGGCTCTTAATGATATACTGGAGGTACAAAAAGTCCCTTGTATTTCAGAGGGGCTTGGCCCATACCCTCATACTCTGATTAAGACTGTTACAAATTCATAAATCAGTACAGGAGCCTGGTGTCACTTTGAACACTTCTCTTCTACTAAGGTCAAAGCACTAAGTGAATGCCCTCAAACAGAGAGCTGCCACCTCAAATTAAACACCCAGGGCCACCCTGGCTAACCATGGAGCTAGAGAATGCTAGGATCAGGGCTCTGCCTCTTCGAGAAAACCACCACAGGCCTCTTGGGATAAAATATAATATGCAAGATCTAAACACTTGGACAGGAAATGGACTTTTTCTACAAACAATGGGTGAGATTTTTCTATGGATTTTCCTCTCCTGCTTACCTAAATGGCAAGGCTTGATAGAGCTTCATACAGTCACAGGAGTCTGGGGATTTTTTTCTTTGCTCTTCTAAGCAGGCAGATCTGGAGTGGCACTTTAGTGCTGGGCAAGTCTGCTGGGCCTATTCACTTGCCAGTTAGCCTACAAGTGCCATGGTTTCCTAATAACACATCATAGATTGCAGACCCTAACAGCTATATATCCAACAGCCATTTTTCTTACTGTCAGAGCCTGATTTGATTTGGGTGTTCACTATCCCATGGGTTCAGGAAATGTGGCACTTCCCTAGATCCAGAGGATAAATATGAATATGCTGGTTTTTTTTTTGTTTTTTTGTTTTTTTTGAGATGGAGTCTCACTTTGTCGCCCAGGCTGGAATGCAGTGGCGTGATCTTGGCTCACTGTAAACTCTGTCTCCCGGCTTCATGCCATTTTCCTGCTTCAGCCTCCCGATTGGCTGGGATTACAGGAGGCCCCCACCATGCCTAGCTAATTTTTGTATTTTTAGTAGAGACGGGGTTTCCCCATGTTGGCCAGGATGGTCTTGATCTCCTGACCTCGTGATCTGCCCGCCTTGGCCTCCCAAAGTGTTAAGATTACAGGCATGAGCCACTGCTCCTGGCCTTTTTTTTTTTTTTTTTTTTTTAAAGACAGAGTTTTGCTCTTTTGCCCAGGCTGGAGTAAAGTGGCATGATCTCGGCTCACTGCAACCTTTGCACCTTGGGTTCAATGATTCCCCTGCCTCAGCCTTCTGAGAAGCTGGGATTTGTAGGTGCCCACCACCACACCTGGTTAATTTTTGTAGTTTTAGTAGAGATGGAGTTTAGCCATGTTGGCCAGACTGGTCTCGAACTCCGGACCTCAAGTGATCCACTCGCCTCGATCTCCCAAAGTGCTAGGATTATAGGCATGAGTCACTGTGCCCAGCTGCGAATATGTTTTATCCAGTCCTGGAAATTCTGTTTTCTTGGCCATATGACCCAGTCCTGGCCAATGGGTGGGGAGCTTTTGGGGAAGGTCTTCCTATCTAGTTTAAATGCCCCTTTTTTTCAGCCAGATGCTGTACAATTTACAGATGCCTAGCGATGTGGCAGACATCTGGCAATCATCAGATAACCTCAAGGACCAAGCTGTTAACAAAGGAAGGTGGAACCGAAAGCTGTAGAACACCAGAGTCCATGATTACATTACCACTGAGCCATTACAGACAGTACTTCTGTGTTTTTTAAAGGAGATAAGTGGTACAACTTATAAACTACCTGTAGCTGGGTGTTGGGCTAGATATCTTTTATTTGCCCCTGCAGGGTCCATTCTTCAGCTTTTCCACCCTGTTTGCTGCTGCGGAGACTGATCTACAGACCACAACAACAGGTACCCTAGTTTTCTGACTTCCAGAGGGTTTGGCTAATGGGGAGTTCTGGAAGGAGACTGGAGGAAAGAGAGTGAGGGCAAGGTATTTACTCCTCTAGCTCCCTCAGCACGGGGCTGCCTCGGGCTAGCTGTGTCTCTCTGACAGAAAGTTATTGCTTGCCTCTGAAAGTGCCTTTCTCTAACAAGAGTCTCTTTCCAGGTTCTAGGAACTGCTTCCTCTCTTTTTGGGTCTAGGAGCTGCTTCCAAACAGCCCTGCTGATACAAGACCCTTGATTCCACTACAATGCCACGCTTGTAAATAGTCCCTTTATAAAACCCTCCTCAACAGCCGGGCGCGATGGCTCACGCCTGTAATCCCAGCACTTTGGGAGGCCGAGGCAGGCAGATCACGAGGTCAAGAGATCGAGACCATTCTGGCCAACATGGTGAAACCCCGTCTGTACTAAAAATACAAAAATTAGCTGGGAGTGGTGGCACATGCCTGCAGTCCCAGCTACTCGGGAGGCTGAGGCAGGAGAATCCCTTGAATCTGGAAGGCGGAGGTTGTAGTGAGCTGAGATCATGCCACTGTACTCCAGCCTGGTGACAGAGTGAGACTTTGCCTTGACAGACAGACAGATGGATAGACAGACAGACAGACAGACAGACAGACAGACAGATAGATAGATAGATAGATAGATAGATAAAAAACCCTCCTCAAATAATCCTAATCTGAGTCTGCTGTTTCTTGCTGAAATCCTGATTGAGGTATTTGATTACTTGCAGCCAAAAGCAGCCTAAGTCACATCCCTACCACTAGATAGTACTTAAAATCCAGAAAACACCACAATATAGGAAATTCTAGGAACATTTTCCATTCCCGTTTTGAATGGAATATGTCTGGGGGTGGCAGGATGCAGTGAGAAATGCCATGGAAGTGGGAATAAATGGCACATACATGTGTCTTCTGGGTAGCCTTGGAGGAATATGAGAATCATATCTGAATAACTCTCAACAATACACAATAAACATTCATACACATTTTTATTCACAGTAACGCTCTGAGATGGATCTCTTGATTTTCATTTTATAGATAGGGTCAGGTAAGGATGAAAAATGTGAAGTAACTTCTCAGGGTTGCAGCAAGAGGGTGAACCAGGAATGGAAACCAGATCTACTGACTCAAATTCTGTGCTTTTCTCTCCCCAGGGCTTGTCCCTCCCACTCCATGAATCAAGCCTAGGAAGCTGAGATGGAGCAAAAAAAGGAAGGGAAAGGGGAAAAAAAAGGTGATTTTGGGTTTATACTGCCCTTCTTATCCTCATCTAAGATTTTTCTGAAATTCCTTCAACAACTAAGGAAAACCACACACACTAAAAAAACCCAACCCAACAGCTTGCAGTAGCCTGGGATTCCAGAATAAATACCAAAATTGGCAGGACACATAGTATCCTTCCTCTCAGTGGGTCACGTGAGGACACTGTCCAACATCTGTCATGTGCGTCTGGGAATATATATTTATTTCTTGCTAAATGCTCAGATGCCTCTTTCTTGTGCCAAAAAGAACTGCTACATCCTACCTTCTGATCTAATCTAAAAATGCCATCAAAATCTGGCCCCAAAGACCTACAAATTCTTTTAAACACAGGATGCTTCAGTATCCTCCCAGCCTCCTAAGAGAATGGTTCAGATAAACTCATGCCAAATGTTGAGTAAATGGGAGGGGTTTTTTAGTGGAAACCATAATGCTATGCTGTGGCCACATTTTCACAATACTTCGGGGGTGGGAGGGTGATCCCTCCGCCTGAATAGGCTGGAAGGCTATGTAACATTTTGTTCAGGGGAAACACAGTCCAGATTCAAGAGTCAAGACCAAATCATAAGACTTACTGGAGTCAAACACTGGCACCAGCCCCAACTGCTTCTCGACAGCTGTGCCTTCACCCTAACAAAACCACCTAGAACATACCTACATGGAAAAAACAAAGCAGAATCTAGAAATCCACAGAATTTCAGCATGTAGCATCTCAGGAAGCTGATCCTTAAATCATTTAATATCTGATGCTTATTCCCAAGAGCTGCTGAAGGTGGCTTTAACCACCAAAAGGATAATAATGTAGTGCAATTAATTACTCATTTTATAACCAATTACCAAATTATTATTGAAAATGGCTGGTTCTTACCGATACAGGAAGACATTCAAGACCTAGTACTGAGTGGAGAGGTAGACTACAGAACAGTTTTCGTGGAGAAAATAGCCACCAAAATATGTGACAGAGTAAAACCTTGAGAAACAGGTAATGTCAACTGCTGTCTATGTGTATTGAGCTCATAAATTATTTTTTCCTTTTGCAATTTTCTGCATTTTTGAAAAGCATATATACAATTGGATTTATTTATTTATTATTATTATTATTATTTGAGACAGAGTCTCACTTTGTCGCCTAGGCTGGAGTGTGGTGGCATGATCTCAGCTCACTGCAACCTCCATCTCCTGGGTTTAAGCGATTCTCCTGCCTTAGCCTCCTGAGTAGCTGGGACTACAGGTGCCCATCACCATACCTGGCTAATTTTTGTAGTTTTAATAGAGATGGGGTTTCACCATATTGGCCAGGCTGGTCTTGAACTCCTGACCTTGTAATCTGCCCGCCTCAGCCTCCCAAAGTGCTGGGATTAAAGGTTTGAGCCACCGTGCCCGGCAAAAAGATTTTTTTTTTTTTTGTGAGAGGGAGTCTCGCTCTGTCACCCAGGCTGGAGTGCAGTGGCTGAATCTCAGCTCACTGCAAGCTCCGCCTCCCGGGTTTACGCCATTCTTTTGCCTCAGCCTCCTGAGTAGCTGGGACTACAGGCACCCGCCACCTCACCCAGCTAGTTTTTTTTGTATTTTTTAGTAGAGATGGGGTTTCACCGTGTTAGCCAGGATGGTCTCGATCTCCTGACCTCATGATCTGCCCATCTCGGACTCCCAAAGTGCTGGGATGAGCCATTGCGCCCGGCCAGGATTTTTTAAATAAGAAAGAATTGTGTCTAGGAAGTGCTTTTATACCCAACGGGGTCATATACATCCCTATTCTGCTGATTTGTCACAAGATCAAAATTACTAGAGAAGGCTCAGTGAAACCAAGCACTGAGGTAAACAAAATACCCAAATTAGCAGATGGTGCTTATTTCTTTTTAAAGAGTGGGCCAAAGGTTGCAGTGAGCTGAGACTATGCCACTGCACTCCAGCCCAGGTGACAGAGTGAGACCCTGTCTCAAAAAACATAAAAAATACAAACAAAATATGAATGAATGGGCCAAAAAATTTCCAAGAATTTCAGCTAAGCCTTGCATTACCTTGGGAGTCATTGGTATCCTTTTTTTTTTTTAACAAGGCAGCTGAATCTAGTCTTATAAGATGTTGAAAAGTGGTATTAATATTTAGTATTTCCATCCTTTAGTTTAATTATATCAACCTGAAAGATTAAATGCTTAATCTTCCATACCAGTCTATTTGTTTTCTTTAAAAAAATTTTTTGGTACTGCTCCTTATGGGGAAGGGCTATCCCACTGGCAGTGTGTCCAGGGAAATCTTTCTTTTTCTTTCTTTTTTTTTTTTTTGAGATGTTGTTTCCCTCTGTTACCCAGGCTGGAGTGCAGTGGTACGATCTCAGCTCACTGCAACCTCCACCCACGGGTTCAAGCGATTCTTCTGCCTCAGCCTTCCAAGTAGCTGGGATTACAGGCACCCACCATCATGCCCGGCTAATTTTTGTATTTTAAGTAGAGACGGGGTTTCATCATGTTCGCCAGATTGGTCTCGAACTCCTGACCTCAAATGATCTGCTTGCCTTGGCCTCCCAAAGTGCTGGGATTACAGGCATGAGCCACTGTGCCCGGCCAGCCCATGCAAATCTTAAATGCTTACACTTATTTTTTGAAAACTGGATTGAGGCCGGGCGTGGTGGCTCAAGCCTGTAATCCCAGGACTTTGGGAGGCTGAGACAGGCAGATGACGAGGTCAGGAGATCAAGACCATCCTGGCTAACACAGCGAAACCCCGTCTCTACTAAAAAAATACAAAAAACTAGCTGGGCGAGGTGGCGGGCGCCTGTAGTCCCAGCTACTCGGGAGGCAGGAGAATGGTGTAAACCCAGGAGGCGGAGCTTGCAGTGAGCTGAGATCCGGCCACTGCACTCCAGCCTGGGCAACAGAGCCAGACTCTGCCTCAAAAAAAGAAAAAAAAAAAGAAAAAAAAAAAAAGGAAAACTGGATTGATAGAGAAATAAGTCTTTTTTGAAAAAATATCACATCCAAATCAGCTTGAGAAGCAGCTACCGAGAAGGACACTTCATCTTGCTTTAGGGAACTTAAAAGGAGGGAGAATCGGAGAAAGTCACTTAAGGACTCACCTTGCCAGCAAGATCCCCTGATACTCTTCCAGTTGTCTCATGAAGCTGGGGTTGGGCTTGGTCACTGTTCGTCTTTCTTTCACGTAGTCATAGGCTCGGTCCAGATTCCAGCCATATTCCTTCATTGCATAGGCAATCACGGTGGAGGCTGAGCGACTAACCCCCATTTTGCAGTGCACAAGGCATTTAGATCCATGTTTCCTTGTTTGGGGGATTAAGGTAAAGAACAGAGGAAAACACAGTAGTGGGGATATTTTAAAAGTTGGGTTCTACATTTTTCCAAGTATCCTTTTCTTGCCCTTCCATTTTCTTGCTATGCAATCTCTCTACTTTGGTGCACTTGTATACATTTATAATCAAATGTGTAGGTAGGGTAGGGTAGGCAGCTCTAATGTATTCTTAAGCAATATTCAATGTTAATATTATGCTTTTTAAATCTATTCAGCAAACATTTACCAGGCATTTACAATATGTGTAAGGCAATGTGCAAAGTGCTGGGATGCAAAGGTAAGTAACATAGCTTTTATCCTAAAGGGTAGGATTCAGTGGGAGAAACATACAATTAAAATGCAATATGGGGCTAGGTCTGGTGGTTCATACCTGTAATCCCAGCACTTTGGGAGGCTGAGGCAGGTGGATCACTTGAGGTTGGGGGTTCGAGACCAGCCTGGCCAACATGGTGAAACCCCGTCTCTATTAAAAATACAAAACTTAGCTGCACAGGCTGAGCATGGCGGCTCATGCCTGCAATCCCAGCACTTTGGGAGGCTGAGGCCAGTGGATCACGAGGTCAGTAGTTCAAGACCAACCTGACCAAGATGGTGAAACCCTGTCTCTACTAAAAACACAAAAAAATTAGCCAGGCATGGTGGCCTGTGCCTGTAATCCCAGCTACTCGGGAGGCCAAGGCAGGAGAATTGCTTAAACCCGGGAGGCGGAGGTTGCAGTGAGCTGAGATGGCACCACTGCACTCTAGCTTGGGCAACAGAGCAAGACTCCATCTTGAAAAAAAAGAAAAAAATCAATACGGTAAGTGCAATGACAATTGGTCACAGGGTGTAGAGGGAGCATTTAAAATTTAGACTGGAGCCCATTTTGTGTGTGGTGGAGGCCAGTTCCCTCATAGCCCCAGGGGCATGTTTCATGGCTGACACTCTCCCGAATTACAGGTGTGACAGTGACTGAACTAATTTATTCAAATGTTATGAATTGTTTCCAGTTTAAGTTCCAGTAAGGGTTCTGTCCTTAGAAGAAAGTAGAAACCAGACGAAACTAACCCTCCTCTCTACTCAGATGTAGCCCTAAATATTACTTTTCACAACCCTGCAACCCGGGTCCTGTCTAGGTGGCTCTACCACCGAGGAGTTGGATGGGGGCATATGGTGTGCCACATGGCTTTCTCAGTGATGAGGGGGAATGAAGGAAAACCGTGGGGTTTTTTTCTCTTTTATATTAGGTGGAAGAAAGAGAAAACAAAGTTACCTAAAGCTATACTAACAAACAAAACCCCTATGTCAACATACTGGAGCTTATAATGGAATATGAACATGATTCAGTATGCTAATTATGCTAATAACACACTGTCTGGCACATACTTTCAAATACTAAATATTTGCTATACATATAAAAAAACCTGTGAATCTGCAGATTAGATCTTCTAAGTGCTTAAAGTAGGAACAACATTAAAAAATCTGGAAATAAGAACTGTTATTCTTATCCCTAGTATACATGGGCTCTGGAATCTTTCCCCAGTGACTATTCTAATAAACTAAAAATGTACATGTCAGCATAACAAGGGAAATCTATTCATCCGTTCACTCACTACTATGATGGTAGAAAAGCTTCCTTTCGGCCGGGCACAGTGGCTCAAGCCTGTAATCCCAGCACTTTGGGAGGCCGAGACGGGCGGATCACGAGGTCAGGAGATCGAGACCATCCTGGCTAACACAGTGAAACCCCGTCTCTACTAAAAAAATACAAAAAACTAGCCGGGCGAGGTGACGGGCGCCTGTAGTCCCAGCTACTCGGGAGGCTGAGGCAGGAGAATGGCGTAAACCCGGGAGGCGGAGCTTGCAGTGAGCTGAAATCCGGCCACTGCACTCCTGCCTGGGGGACAGAGTGAGACTCCGTCTCAAAAAAAAAAAAAAAAAAAAAAAGGAAAGGCTTGTTTTCAGAAGTTTATAATCCTGCTTCTGGAGAAAGAGACATATGAAATACTTCAGTATAAATGCAAGGAGGTATGAGGTTGAGTGCCAAAATAAGTGAGCCGGATAAGCTACAGGAATGCAGAGAATGGGCTGTAATAATTGAAAGTCTCAAAGGGAAGGTAAGATTAACCTCCCACTTGTGAATTAGGTACAAAATTTGGGTGTCCTAACATTAGTCGGGGTGTGTGTCTCTGTGTGTAGTTTAGCCCAAATGAATAGTAATTATCTCTTTTACTTATGGCACCCTAGGGTTTTCATTTAGACTACAGTTAGGAAGCCAAGGTGGTATGTTAGAAGGAAGTTTAGACATGTGCTCTATATTTTCCCATCAAGCTCTAATAACTTTAATGTATCAAGTTTCAGGTCTATGCCTGTAGGCATGAAAGGTGCTCAAACTTGGACAACCGTAAGTAAAATTCAATTATGAAATTCACTTCCATGAAGACATCTCTTTGACATATTTTCTTTTTTTTTCTTTTTTTTTTTTTTTGAGACGGAGTCTCGCTTTGTGGTCCAGGCTGGAGTGCAGTGGCCGGATCTCAGCTCACTGCAAGCTCCGCCTCCCGGGTTTACACCATTCTCCTGCCTCAGCCTCCCGAGTAGCTGGGATTACAGGCGCCCGCCACCTCGCCGGGCTAGTTTTTTGTATTTTTTAGTAGAGACGGGGTTTCACCGTGTTAGCCAGGATGGTCTCGATCTCCTGACCTCGTGATCCGCCTGTCTCGGCCTCCCAAAGTGCTGGGATTACAGGCTTGAGCCACCGCGCCCGGCCTCTTTGACATATTTTCAACTGGGCTTTTTTGGTGTTTGGCTTCTAACTCTTGTAATGAAGGATCTGAAGTCAGGTATCCCCTAACCCAATTCCACCTTTCAGTGCCCCCACCCATGCTGGACTGTCCAGATTAACGCTGGTATCATATTAAGAATCAGGATCCTGGGCTGGGTGCAGTGGCTCACAGCTGTAATCTCAGCAGTTTGGGAGGCTGAAGCAGGCGGATCACCTGAGCTCAGCAGTTTGAGACCAGCCTGACCAACATGGCGAAACCCATAAAATCAGCTGGGCATGGTAGCACGTGCCTATAATCCCCAGCTACTCGGGAGGCTGAGGCAGGAGAATTGCTTGAACCCGGGAGGTGGAGGCTGCAGTAAGCCAAGATTGCACAACTGTACTCTAGCCTGGGCGACAGAGCAAGACACTGGCTCAAAAAAAAAAAAAAAAAGAAAGAAAAGAAAAAAAAAAGAAAAAAAAATCAGCGTCCTGATTAGGATGAGACATAGGAGCATTTAAAGAGATACTCTTAGGTGCTGATTTAGGCCTGCAAAAGCCTGAGTGTGAGTGCCCCCAGTTGTGCCCTGGGTACCCCATACAGCTCTCCCTAATCCTAAGTAAAATTAGCCTTGCTTTTCATTGGGACTGGGGCCTAGCCTTCTTGTACCTTTTCCTTATAGAACTAGACTATTCCAGTACCCTTGGATTCTGAAAAGACACAGTATTTTTTTTTCCCCCTAAACCCAGGCTCAAGTGCCATGGTGCGACCACAGCTCACTGCAACCTCAACCTCATGGGCTCAAGCGATCCTCCCTCCTCCCTGAGCCTTCCAAGAAGGTGGGATCACAGACATGCACCACTGTGCCCGGCTAATTAAAAACAAATTTTTTTTTATAGAGATAGGAGTCTTGCTCAGGCTGGTCTTGAACTCCTGGGCTCGAGTGATCCTCCTGCCTCAGCAAGATCTTTGTTCAAGTCCTATCTTCACCACTTATTTGACCTCTCTGAATGTCGACAAGAGCTACCCCCTGAATCTTAGAAAATACATGAAAGAACAGTAAGCATACCATGAATGGTATTATTACTGGGAATAATTTATTAATAGAATGCAAAAATACAAAGTACTCTTTTAGGTACTTGCTAGAGACTAAAGGAATAGGCTCAAAACTAGAGTATGAGGGTTTAGGGAAACTAAGAGGAAGAACTTCCTGACCATGAAGGTACTTAAGAGAAGTGTGAAATTATTTTTGAAGGAGTTTAAATACAAAAGCACTTCTCATCTGCCAGGGATGGTTTGAACATAGTCCTACCTGAAGGGAGATGTGGCAAACAAGCTCGTTTATGGTTCTCTCTAGCAAAGGAATAAACAGGATTGGCAAGAAAATCCCCAAGGACTTAAAAAAAAAAAGCAGTGTTGACATTAATACCAAACACTGAGTTAATACAAATACTTTCACTAAAAGAGCCAATTAATTTAAGGAAGACATCAACAGAAGGGCCATGGAAAATTTCATCATTTCAAGTATCATAAAAATAGAGTAAGAGAGTAGGAAAAGATTTCCAAAGTTTGTCTCCTTGTCTTTAGCGGGGAGGACCAGTATTCTATCTAACTGGAATAATTTCTACAATATAACTTTTAAATCTCCCCACTGGCAACTTAAGGGTTTCATTCAGAATTTCTTCCTTCTCTCATTTCTGTAAAAAAATGCTGCAGTCTAAGTCTATTTTCTTTAATTCTGTGCTCAATGGAAATAGCCAACATGAGGTTACCTTCTCCTAGGGGTTTATTTAACGTAAGTCACTAGTCTTTTGCCTAGGATTAAAAAGGTTTCAGTCTCCTCCTTTCTTTAGTTCCTTTTTCCTGAGTACCATCAGTAAGTTGTCTATAGCCCTCACAACCCAGCCATGCATGGGGCAAGAGGAACAGAGGTCACAACATTGTGCAGGACTATTACTCACTTTGCTTTAGAGATGAATTTGTAAGTGTCGTTCCAGTAAGCCAGGAGATCCGTTGCCTCTTCATCATATACCCGAATGTTATGATACTCAAAGACTCCTGGGAAGAAGTTATCTATCTCTCGAGTGACATTCAAGATATACCGTACCCTGCAAGGAAACCAAGGGAGAATATGTGCTCTACTGCTCAGGCTAAATCCAATTCCCAGCAATGTTTTCTCTTACTTAAAACTTGTTTATTCCATAGGCTGAAATTAAATACAAAAATAATGAAGACAGCTAAAGAACTAAGAGGTTATATTTATATATTACAGAAATTATACAACAGGGTTCCTGGGCATACCTGGGCACCAGGGAATTATTAAGCAAAAGGTTATCCACCATGTTCAACATCTAAATTCCATTTTCAGTTTATGTAGTTGCACAATCTCATCTTTGATAGTATTCTGAAAATATGCCTCATATTTTACTCCAAAGAATCAACTTGAGGCCATAATCAGACACTTTGTTACTAAAATTATCAGCAATACAATTTATTCACTGAAAGTCATCTGTATAAAATCAGACTACTGACATGTACTCCAAGGAAAAAAACAGAGAATGAATAACGACTTCTTCCTATTTTTCTAAACGCCAGATTGTTAGGCTTTGTGCAATTACTCTCTCTTTGTGCAATTACGTGAAAGGCAAATGTGGAGAGAACTGGAAGAAGAAAAGCTGGACTTAAAACTCCCTTAAACTCATCTGACTGCATTACTGGCTGCTATGGCATTGATGTATCTGAAGATTCTTCCACACTAAGATGCTTGCAGAAGAGAATTTCTCTATCAAAACAGTCTTCTATTATCTTTCTCACTGTACAATCTCAATAAATGCTTGAGTTTCATTTACCAAATGTTATCTTTTCTTAATGCTCTCTGTTTAGACATAGCTGGATGTCTAAGTTTACTCCAACAAGACAACATGGACTCACTCATTTCTCTCTGAGACATTGCTTCCTTCTCAGCACAAATATGAAGTTCTATAAACCCAAACTCTGAAATCAATGAAATGAATACAGAAAAAGAAAGCAGCCATAGCTAACCAAATCTGTGGTTAAGGTCAAGTGGCCAAAAATTTTCTCAGACACGAACTGAATCTGTTTTAACTTGGCATCAAAGCCCATTACTACAAAATTAAAAAAAAAATTTAATTTAAAAAGTGAGCTTGGCCAGGCGCAGTGGCTCACGCCTGTAACCAGCACTTTGGGAGGCCAAGGTGGGCGGATCACCAGAGGTGAGGAGTTTGAGACCAGCCCAGTCAAGATGGTGAAACCCCGTCTCTACTAAAACTACAAAATTAGCTGGGCATGGTGGCACATGTCTGTAATTCCAGCTACTTGGGAGGCTGAGGCAGAAGAATTACTTGAACCCAGGAGGCAGAGGTTGCAGTGAGCCGAGATTGCGCCATTGCACTCCAGTCTGGGCAATGAAACTCAGTCTCAAAAACAAACAAAAAAAAGGTGCAATTGCTATGGAAAACAGTACAGCAGTTTCCCCAAGGGTAAACACAAAATTACCACAGGACTCAGCAATTCCTTTCCAAAGAATAAATCCAAGAGAAATAAGCCTACCCGAAAACTTGTACACAAATGGTCACAGCAGCATTATTCAAAACAGCCAAAGAGTGGCTCTTAGTTAGTTGATGAACATTAGTGATTTCTAGGAATTGCTGGGGCAGGGGTAAGAAGAAAAATGGAGGTGACTCTTGAAGGGTACAGACTTTCTGAGTTGGAAAAATGTTCTAAATGGATTGTGGTGATGGTTGCACAGCTCTGTGAATATACTAAAAACCAACAAATTATACATTTAAAATGGGTGAATCATATGGTATGTAAATTATATTTCAATAAAACTGTTAGAAAAAAAGGCAACACTCCAGCCTGGGTGACAGCAAAAAAGGAAAAAGAAAAAAAGGCAGGCAACACACTTTCCTTATTTTATTTTATTATTTATTTTCCCCAAGATGGAGTCTTGCTCTGTCGCCCAGACCTGGAGTGCAATGGCATGATCTCAGCTCTCTGCAACCTCCGCCTCCCTGGTTCAAGCAATTCTCTTGCCTCAGCCTCCTGAGTAGCTGGGATTACAGGTGTGTGCCACCACTTCCAGCTAATTTTTGTAGTTTTAGTAGAGATGGCGTTTCACTGTGTTGGCCAGGCTGGTCTCAAACTCCTGACCTTGTGGTCTGCCTGCCTCGGCCTCCCAAAGTGCTGGGATTACAGGCGTGAGCCACCTTGCCTGGCCTCCTTTTATTTAAAATAAAAACGAACAATCTCCCACCTCTAATCCCATACCTCATAATGAATTATGGCACTATCTTTCTAGAGGCAGGACACAGCTTCCCAATCCTTTTCATTACAAAGCTATAGGCAGTCACTGCCAACTGGAACTGAAACTCCTTGAAACTTTTTTCCCATCTCAGCACCAAATGACTCTAGATAGAGTAACATTTTACTTTGGGTTAGATTCTGAAGTCAGTAGATTGGATGGAAATGGCCTTAATGTCAAAATTACCCTTGAAAATCCCATAAGTCATCTATAGGCAGCATGGTTTTGTGTACAGATCCCTAAACTGTAATTCTTCACATACTAAAATTTAACAATCACTGAATTTAAGAAACAAGATCTAAGTAGCTATCGGTGAATTTGACCACAGTGTTTTTAAAGACAACTAGATATAGTTAGTTGCATTTTATAATTTAGTCTTCTAAGAAACAAATGAGATGATAGGTCTCATCTCCAGCTGGGGTTATATTCTAAATTCATATGTATATATGACATGATTCCAATGCTTTTGGCCAACACTGCTATACCACATCTCAGACTTAATTTTAACACTATATCTAAGTTTCCCAGAAATACAGTTTTTGTTTTTTTTTTTCTGACAGAGTCTCACTCTGTTGTCCAGGCTGGAGTGGAGTGGCATGATCGAGGCTCACTGCAGCTGCCACCTCCCGGGTTCAAGCAATTCTCCTGCCTCAGCCTCCCCAGTAGCTGGGATTACAGGCACCTGCCACCACACCCAGCTAATTTTTTGTATTTTTAGTAGAGACAGGGTTTCACCGTGTTGGCCAGGCTGGTCTCAAACTCCTGACCTCAAGCGATCCACCTGCCTCAGCCTCCTAAAGTGCTGGGATTATGGGTGTGAGCCACTACACCTGGCCAGAATTACAGAATTTTTAAAGCTTGATGATTTGAGAAGTTTGTAAAAAACATTGTCCCACTCCTAAAGAAATCTTAAGGAGACTCCTGTATATAAAGCAGATGCAATGTTATTAATCTTGTTGAATTACGGGGTCCTTATGCTTCAGGGGCATTTCCAAATAAGGCAAATGGCAGACACAGGATTAGAAGTGAGGTCTCTGAGTTCCCAACACAGTTTGCTAATTGATTTTCTCTCCTTATCTGCCATCAGCCAAGTCACAGTTCTCAAATATGTGTGAATATACCTATCATTCATTCACATTTACTGAGCACTCTCTTATTATACAGCTCTGAGCTAGGTAGATAATAAGCTATAAACAAGACTAAGATACAGTCTCTGCCTTGAAGAACTCCAGACTCAATTCTTATTAAGTTTTCCAAGTTTTATTTAACTTCAAATCTTAAATTAAGCAACCAGATCCCCCCCCACTCCCCGCCGTGGAATTCTCTGTATAATCATTTGGCTTAAGTCCTGTTCCAAGTTCCTTTTGCCAATTATGAAATACCTTTCATGTGGGGAAAAAGTAGGGCGTATTTATCCACTAATGGTGAAGATAACCAGGAGGCTTATGGCTGAGAAAACAGGCAGCCAGCAACCATCACTACCTCTGAGTCTCAGCTTGTCTTGTCTCTTTCCACGAGGAGTTAGCATGGCAAATTTCAGACCTGATTCAGGAGATCGAGACCACCTGGCTAACACGGTGAAACCCCGTCTCTACTAAAAATACAAAAAAAAAAAAAAAAAAAAAAAAATTAGCCGGGCATGGTGGCAGGCGCCTGTAGTCCCAGCTGCTTGGGAGGCTGAGGCAGGAGAATGGTGTGAACCTGGGAGGCGGAGCTTGCAGCGAGCTGAGATCATGCCACTGCACTCCAGCCTGGGCAACAGAATGAGACTCCGTCTCAAAAGAAAAAAAAAAAATTCAGACCTGATTTTCTCTTTTCTTATTGGGATGATCTGACCTCCTAAAGTGAATGAACTTCAATAAGAAACTTAGTAGGCATCAGCTAAGGGAAGAATGGCAGCTTTTTACTTGCTGAATGTTCACTGTAGTCTCCATTGTTACAATCAAACTTAATAACCATGCTGCTTAGGGACAATTTTTTAAACATAAGGTAGGTCCTCTCCAATTTCAGAAGCTTGTCCAGTTCACATCCATAACCTACAGTCTTTAAGCAGCTTACTACACAGGATAGGGACTGAGTCTTACTTTATCTGTGGATCCCCAGCACCTAGCACTTTGTCCCACAGAAGATGCTCAATGAATGTTGAATGAATGGCTCTGTGAACCCAACATATGTAATTCTATGTATTCTTGCATAAAAATAAAAATTTGATTTTAAATATCACCAATGGTTTGCACATTTGTTTTTCAAAGCCCTTCAATTAAAGCAGCTGATATTTTTGGGAGGTGGCGGGACGAAACAGAGGGAGAACAGCTGTTTTTCTTTTCCTTTTCTTTTGTTTTTGAGACGGAGTCTCACTCAGTCACCCAGGTTGGAGTGCAGCGGCGCGATCTCGGCTCACTGCAAGCTCTGCCTCCCAGGTTCCTGCTATTCACCTGTCTCAGTCTCCCGAGTAGCTGGGACCACAGGCACCCGCCACCATGCCCGGCTAATTTTTTGTATTTTTAGTAGAGACGGGGTTTCACCGTGTTAGCCAGGAGAGTCTCGATCACCTGACCTCGTGATCGGCCTGCCTCGGCCTCCCAAAGTGTTGGGATTACAGGCATGACCCACCGCACCTGGCCCAGCTGTTTTTATTTTTCTTAGATTACATCTGATTAGAATCAGTCGGATGCAACTCTTAAGATTAAAGTTATCCACTGATACCTCTTTGATGGGAAAAGGAAAAGATAAAACAGGGACTTCTGTCACACAGGGGTGCCAGCTACTGCTTTGTGTGCTTACCCTCGGTTCTGTAAGTCCTCTAAGTTGGAGGCATTCCATTCTGAGCCCTATGGAGCCAAAAAGACAAGGTTAAGGAGTATCAGCAAACCAACCAAATAACAATACTTGAAAAGGAGTGAGGGAAGGAGAACTTTCAAAAAGAAGACTAATAACATCCACCCAGTACCCTTTAAGTTGCCAGGCACTTCATATGTTATCACATTTAGTTTCCACAAATGATAGAGTAAGAATGTTATTTTCATCTTCATTTTTACAGATACAAAAACCAACTCATAGAATTCAAATAATTTTTGCCCATGATCATAGAGCAGCAGAGGTGTCTTTAACTATCATCCAATCTAAATTAGGTATCTGTTATTCTTGCTTATAGTAATCTGATACTTTCCTCAACAGCATGTATCACAATTTGCACCTATATATTTATTTACGTGCTTACTTTCTAACTACCTTTAACATAAGCTCCTAGAGGTCAGGAACTAGCTCTTTTCTTCCCGATGGAAACCCACGCACCTTGCACAGTGCCTGGCACCTGGTAAGTGCTTAATAAACATTTGCTGAATTTTTAATAGATACAAAAGCAGCATTATTATGCATTGAACTACACCTTATTCCAAAGCTCACACTCCTTTTTTTCTGAGACAGCGTCTCGCTCTGTCGCCCAGGCTGGAATGCAATGGCGCAATCTCGGCTCACTGCACCCTCTGCCTCCCGGGTTCAAGCGATTCTTCTGCCTCAGCCTCCTGAGTAGCTGGGATTACAGGTGTGTGCCACCATGCCCAGTGAATTTTTGCATTTTTTAGTAGAGGCGGGGTTTCACCATGTTGGTCATGCTGGTCTCAAACTCCTGACCTTGTGATCCGCCTGCCTAAGCCTCCCAAAGTGCTGGGATTACAGATGTGAGCCACCGCACAGGGCCGCTCACACTCTTTTTAGTGCATCTAAGGAGTTAAAGTTGCATCTAAGGAGTTAAAGGATAGAACTTGTGTGTGGCAGGAGAAAACAGTGAAATAGCAGATTCTGTCAAATGAGGGAAGCATTACATGTAAAATTTTAAGATAGGGATAAATGGCAAACTTTGGGGGAGGAGTTTCTGTCGATGACCTGGAGGACACAATGATTAATATTTTGCCATATTTGCTTTCTTTCAGTACATATCATACTCTTTCCCCCCAAACCATCTGAGAGCAATTTGTGCACCATGATACTTAATTTCAATACTTGAGCATGTATCATCTAAGAACATTTTCTTACATAATATCATGATCATACCAAAGACATGTAACATTAATACAATAACCTAATATACTATACATATTTGAATTTCTACAAATGTCCCCAAAATGTCCTTTATATTTACTCAATCAAGGATAATTCTTCACATTTAGTTGTCATGTCTCTATCCTCTAGCTACATTTTTTTTTTTTTGAGATGGAGTCTCGCTCTGTCGCCCAGGCTAGAGGGCAGTGGTGTGATCTTGACTCACTGCAACCTCCACCTCCGGGGTTCAAGCGATTCTCCTGCCTCAGCCTCCCGAGTAGCTGAGATTACAGGCAAGCATCACCATGCCCAGCTAATTTTTGTATTTTTAGTAGAGATGGGGTTTCACCATGTTGCCCAGGCTGGTCTTGAACTCCTGACCTCAAGTGATCTGCCTGCTTTGGCCTCCCAAAGCGTGGGGATTACAGGCGTGAGGCACTGCACCCAGCCTACTTTCTTTTTTTCTTTTTGAGACAGGAGTTTCGCTCTTGTTGCCCAGGCTGGAGTGCAATTGCACAATCTCTGCTCACTGCAACCTCCTCCTCCTGGGTTCAAGTGATTCTCCTGCCTCAGTCTCCCGAGTAGCTGGGATTACAGGTGCCTGCCACCATGCCCAGCTAATTTTTTGTATTTAGTAGAGACGGGATTTCACCATGTTGGTCAGGCTGGTCTCAAACTCCTGACCTCAGGTGATCCGCCTGCCTCAGCCTCCCAAAGTGCTGGGATTACAGGTGTGAGTCACTGCGCGCTACTTTTTTTTTTTTTTTTTGAGACAAAGTCTTGCTCTGTTGTTTAGGCTGGAGTGCAGTGGCACACTATAGCCTTGAACTCCTGGGCTCAAACCATCCTCCTGTCTCAGCCTCCTGAGTAGCTGAGACTACAGGTGGGCAGCACCATGCCTTGCTAATTTTTTTACTTTTGTTTGAGAGAGATGAGGTCTCACTATGTTGCCCAGGCTGGTCTCAAATTCTTGGCTTCAAGTGATCCTCCCCACCTTGGCCTCCCAAAATGTTGGGATTGCAGGAGTGAACCACCACACCCAGCCTAGCTTTAATCTACAACAGTCCATCTTCTGCTTTCTTTGGGAGTGTGGGAGGGGATCTTTCATAATATTGACATATTGACATTTTTGTAGACTCCACATCTGTTATCTTGGAGAATTCCCCACGATCTGTATTTTATTTATTTATTTATTTTTGAGACGGAGTCTTACTCTGTTGCCCAGGCTGGAGTGCAATGGCACAATCTTGGCTCACCTCAACCTCTGCCTCCTGGGTTCAAGGGATTCTCCTTCCTCAGCCTCCTGAGTAGCTGGGATTACAGATGCATGCCACCATGCCCAGCTAGTTTTTGTATTTTTAGTAGAGATGGGGTTTCTCCATGTTGGTCAGGCTGGTCTCGAACTTATGACCTTGTGATCCGCCCACCTTGGCCTCCCAAAGTGCTGGGATTACAGGTGTGAGCCACCGTGCCCGGCAAAAAGACTTTTTTTTTTTTTTTTTTTGAGACGGAGTCTCGCTCAGTCACCCAGGCTGGACTGCAGTGGCGCGATCTCGGCTCACTGTAAGCTCCGCCTCCCGGGTTCACGCCATTCTCCTGCCTCAGCCTCCCAAGTAGCTGGGACTAAAGGCGCCCGCTGCCACGCCCGGCTAATTTTTTGCATTTTTAGTAGAGACGGGGTTTCACCATGTTAGCCAGGATGGTCTCGATCTCCTGACCTCGTGATCTGCCTGCCTCGGCCTCCCAAAGTGCTGGGATTACAAGCGTAAGCCACCGCGCCCGGCCTGAATTTTTTTTTTTTTTTTAAGAGGTGGGTTTCGTTATGATGCCCAGGTTGGAGCTCAGTGGCTATTCACAGGTACCATCATTGTGTGCTATAGCCTTGAACTTCTGGCCTCAAGTGATCTTCCTGCCTCAGCCCTCTGAGTACCTGGGACTGCAAGTGCATGCCACCATACCTGGTTTGTATTCAATTTTAGAGTGACTTTTCTATTATTTTCCATTTAATATTTTGGGCATACAAAAAAAAAGTCAAAATCTTATTAAAAAGTAAACTTAGAGCTCGGGCGCAGTTGCTCACGTCTGTAATCCCAACACTCTGGGAGGCCGAGGCGGGAGGATCACCTGCGGTCGGGAGTTCGAGAGCAGCCTGACCAACATGGAGAAACCCCGTCTCTCTGGGTGTGATGGTGCATGCCTGTAATCCTAGCTACTCAGGAGGCTGAGGCAGGAGAATCGCTTAAAACCAGGAGGCGGAGGTTGTGGTGAGCCGAGATTGCGCCATTGCCCTCCAGCCTGAGCAACAAGAGCGAAAATCTGTCTCAAAAAAAAAAAAAAAAAAAAAAAAGTAAACTTAGAAGTCTCACTCTCAATCCTCTTTAATTCCTATTGGTGACATTTTCATTAGTTTCTGATTTATTCTATTTTGAAAAAATACAAGCAAACATATACTTATTGCTATTTCTTACTCATATTACCAATTCTTACACGAAAGTAACATGCTACATATAATTTTTTATTCATTGCTTTCATTTTACATATATTTCATTTTATATATCCTCAAAACCACTAAATGTAACAGTTCATAGAGATTTTATTCTTTCCTACATCTGCATAGTACTTCACAAGTAGTGATATAATAGTTTATTCAACTAGTCTCCTATGAATGATGTTTCTTATTCGTGGAAGCAGGTTTGCTGGGTCGAAGGCAGAATACAGTTTTGTTAAACACTGCTAAATTTCCCTCCATAGAGGCTGAAACAATTCTGTGGTCCCACCAGCAATGCATGAGAGCACCACTTTCCCCACAGTCTTTCCAATAAACTGTGTGGTTAAGAATTTTTGCCAATCTGATAGGTGTCTCAGTGTAGGTTCAATTTGCATTTCTCTTAGAAGTAAGAGTGAGCAACTTTTCATTGTTTAAGGTCTATTTTCTATCTTTGAGCTATCTGTTCATATCTTCTGAAAAGACAGACATTTTATTATTTATTTATTTATTTGTTTTGAGACGGAGTCTTGCTCTGTCGCCCAGGCTGGAGTGTAGTGGTGCGATCTTGGTTCACTGCAACCTCTGCCTCCCGGGTTCAAGAGATTCTCCTGCCTCGGCCTCCCAAGTAGCTGGGACTACAGGTGCGCGCCACCACTCCCAGTTAATTTTTGTATTTTTAGTAGAGACGGAGTTTCACCATGTTGGCTAGGATGGTCTCCATCTCTTGACCTTGTGATCTGCCCGCCTCAGCCTCCCAAAGTGTTGGGATTACAGACATGAGCCACTGTGCCTGGCCACCCTCTGTCTTTATTTGTAAAATGAAAACACCCTCCTCACCCCAGTCCTATATATTTAATGGGTACCTTTCCCTCAAATTATACATGCAAAGTTTTTCCCATATTCCCTCTCTCTGTCATAAATCCTCCTGCAGACTCTGTCCTTTCTCTCTTTCCTTCATGGCTTCATAGAAATAAAGTCAAATACTCACTTTCTGGATGGGCGCAGTGGCTCACGCCTGTAGTCCCAGCACTTTGGGAGACTGAGGTGGGTGGATCACCTGAGGTCAGGAGTTTGAGACCAGCCTGGCCAACATGGTGAAACCCTGTCTTTACTAAAAATACAAAACTTAGCCTGGTGTGGTGGTGTGTGCCTGTAATCCCAGCTACTTGGGAGGCTGAGGTATGAGAATCACTTGAACCCGGGAGGTGGAGGTTGCAGTGAGCCAAGATAGCACCACTGTACTCCAGCCTGGGCAAAAAGAGTAAAACTCTGTCTCAAAAAAAAAAAAAAAAAAAAAAAAGCAAATACTCACTTTTTCTATTTCCTGGTTTCCCACATGTCTCATCCATAGCACTTGCGCCTCCACTCTCATCACTCTTGCTGATGTTACTAATGACCTCTCCTAATTGTCTTATCACCACTGTATCCTTATTCCATTGGCCTTCTCTGAGTATCTATCTGATATGGCTCATCATGCTCTCCTTCTAGAAATAGATCAGACTGTACAAATACCTAGTCTCATGCCTCACACAATAAAGAGGATCGACAAATGTTTGTTAATTGGAAGATCAAATGTGACCAGGAAACGAAGCACTATGAAAATTGTCGTGTTGTGTAAGTACTATCATATTACAGGTGATCTGTAATCTGGCCATTGAACTGGGAGAGCTCAAGGACACTGTGCTTAAGTTCCATTTAGGAAAAGGTCAGTAAGTGATGTACAGGCAAGGGCCCTGCTGGCTTGTTTTAAAAAAATATGGGAGGCTCTGAAGGCTCTGCTCAACCTTAGAAAACAAGCTCCTGCACCAAAGAAATAGGTAAGAACTACAAAGGACTTCAAGGAGACAGATGCCAAACAATAGGGGCTGAGAGGTTAAACTGGAGCCAGCGAAATGTGACCACCTCACTTCTTAATTTAGAAATCTAAATTCTTCATGGAACTCTGTCCAGTTAGATGAAAATAACACTGACGTGATGGATAAAGTCCCTGGTTTTCATCTACCTGTCCAGAGAGAGTTCAACCTGACAATGTGAAGTGATAACTATCCATTGGCAAATGAATTAAAGGCACTGGTTACTGACTCACTGAAGCCCATATAAAGTGACTTGGGCTACAGTCAGTGCTGCTTCAGGTTCAATCTGAAAGACCTGGAGACCACTTGGTATAATTACATTTCTGTCCTCAATACAAATGCCATATATATTAGACTTCTGGGGCTCTTCGCAGACCCAATTTTCCCCCCCATGCTTCATAGGCTTATGGTGACAATTCTCCCGGGGTTTCCGTTATGTTCTATGTAATTACGTAAAGCATTTTCTAATTTTACTGAAGTATAAAATGAAACATTTGGACTATAATACATTTTAAAGTAAGTTCATTTCCATCTTTTACTTCGGTTCCCTTGCACTGTACGCTGGCCCAAAGACCCAAGTAACTGATTTCTTTTCATGTTATCCTTAGGAAATAGCCTTGCTGGAGTCCAACTGTCCAAGGAAAATAGAAGAGGACAGCACATTTATAGCAAATAAGGACTGTACTGTGGGAGTTCTGCTAAGATAAATACAACTTGACATAATATCCAAGGACTGGTATCTCTGTCCATATTTTATCATATCATTTCTATAAGCCTCAATACTGTAAGTCACATTACTGTGGCAACCAGGCATAAGCTCTTTATTAACTTTTCCTTCTAAGAGAAGTTTATGCCACACCTCCATTCAGGCACAAAAATCATGAATGTGATAAAATAATCCTTTTGATTACTGTCTCATCTATTTACACACTCTCTGTTTCTCTGCATCTACAGTAAAAGTAACCAATTTGATGACTTTTTTTTTTTTTTCCCAGACAGAGTCTCGCTCTGTCTCCCAGGCTGGAGTGCAGTGGCGTGATCTCCACTCACTGCAAGCTCCGTCGCCTCCCGGGTTCACGCCATTCTCCTGCCTCAGCCTCCCGAGAAGCTGGGACTACAGGTGCCTGCCACCACGCCCGGCTAATTTTTTTGTATTTTTAGTAGAGACAGGGTTTCACCATGTTCACCAGGATGGTCTCGATCTCCTGACCTCGTGATCTGCACACCTTGGCCTCCCAAAGTGCTGGGATTACAGGCGTGAGCCACCATGCCCGGTGAGGATGACTTATTTTTTTATCTATTTTATTTTATTTTATTATTTTTTTTGAGATGGAGTCTCTCTCTGTCGCCCAGGCTGGAGTGCAGTGGCGCGATCTCCACTCACTGCAAGCTCCACTTCCTGGGTTCACACCATTCTCCTGCCTCAGCCTCCCGTGTAGCTGGGACTACAGGCGCCCACCACCGTGCCTGGCTCATTTTTTTAAATGTATTTTTAGTAGAGACGGGGTTTCACCATGTTAGCCAGGATGGTCTTGATCTCCTGACCTCGTGATCTGCCCGTCTCGGCCTCCCAAAGCGCTGGGATTACAGGCGTGAGCCACCGCGCCCGGCCTTATTTTTTTAACTTTTAAGTTCAGGGTTATATATGCAGGTTTGTTACATAGGTAAACTTGCGTCATGGGGGTTTGTTGTACAGGTTACTTCATCACCCAGGTATTAAGCCTAGTACCCACTAGTTATTTTTTCCTGATCCTCTCCCTAGGCTGAATTTTTCTCTGAAAAGGAAACACTTTCCAAAAAGATGTCAAATACTGTAATGTCAAATCTTGGAAAAGATAATCAGCAGTAAAAGTTCTGACTATTTTTTAAATTCACGAGCAAAATTACTGGTTATGTGTCCAATATACTTGTTTGCCTGCTTTTCTGCAAAGGGTCTCTGTCAACATCTAGCTTTTTCTCAGCCAAATCGGACAGCCTCCAGGAGAGCTGTTGATACTGAAACTTAGTTGGGCAAAGGCTTCCAGCTCAGAGAAGTGATATGCTTGTAAGGGTGTAGAATCTCTTTTTCTAGAAACAACCTGGCTTCCCACCAATCAATTCTCTCTTCTCAATGCAGCTTTTATTTAAGCTATAATCTACACTTTCCCACTCCATACCAGCTGGATACTTTCCTTAATAAACAGATCTCTGTGCAGTACACTGCAGAGCTGAGCATTCTTCCAAAGGGAGGGAGAAATCCTGTTGCCTCTCTTTACTCAATCTGGTTGAGCTTCAGGCATGGCAGCTATGCACAAGATGAGATGACTTTGCAGAAAATCAACACCACTTGCAGCTAGAATGCCTCTTTTTCCATGTCAACTGCTGGGAAACCCAGCAGGGCAAAGACTCAATGGAGAAGAGATAGGGATTTGGACATAGGATATGGCAGTGTTAACAAAGGGAGGAAGCCACCAAGGAACAAGTATAATAAGACGTTTAGACAACTTGTTCATGCATTTACTTTGTTAGGTAGGAGTTAAATTACAGGGTTCCTCAATTTTGAAGCTTTTTTTCCCCCCCAAATAAATACTCACAATGGAAATAAAATGTCCATTTTCTAGAATACAAAATTATACCTGAAGCTGAAGACATTTTCACTTGTTCAAAAATATGTACATATATACACAATGCTGATGTGCAAAAAAAGTACACAGATGTGTACTTAAAAAACACTCTATGTGATACTCTAATAGTGAATACATGTAATAAATTTGTCCAAATCCATACAACGTACAACACCAAGAGTGAACTCTATTGTAAACTATGGGCTTTAGTTTATAATGATGTGCCAATGTAGACTAATGAGCTGTAACAAATGTACCACTCCGGTGGAGGAGTTGACAATGGCACAGACTATGCATGTGCTGGGATAAGTTGCAGATGGGAAATCTCTATACCTTTTGCTCAATTTTGCTGTGAACCTAACACTGTTCTTTAAAAAAATAAAAGTCAGCCGGGCGCGGTGGCTCACGCCTGTAATCCCAGCACTTTGGGAGGCCAAGACGGGCGGATCATGACGTCAAGAGATCAAGACCATCCTGGCTAACACGGTCAAACCCCATCTCTACTAAAAATACAAAAATTAGCTGGGTGTGGTGGTGGGCGTCTGTAGTCCCAGCTACTTGGGAGGCTGAGGCAGGAGAATGGCATGAACCCGGGAGGCAGAGCTTGCAGTGAGTGGAGATCATGCCACTGCACTCCAGCCTGGGCGACAGAGCAAGACTCTGTCTCAAAAATAAATAAATAAATAAATAAAATAAAAAAATAAAAAAACAAAGTCAATGTATTATATCTGTGTGTGTATACACAAAAATATATATGTACATCTATAAATAAAAGTAAAAAAGATTGGAGCTGGGGGCAGGGGCTCATGCCTGTAATCCTGGCACTTTGGGAGGCTGAGGCGGGTGGATCAGGAGTTCGAGGCCAGTCTGGTTAACATAGTGAAATCCCATCTCTACTAAAAATACAAAAAATTAGCCGGGTGTGGTAGTGTGTGCCTGTAATCCCAGCTACTCGAGAGGCTGAGGCAGGAGAATCATGTGAACCTGGGAGGTGGAGGTTGCAGTGAGCTGAGATCATGCCACTGCATTCCAGCATGGGTGACAGAGCGAGACTCTGTCTCAAAAAAAAAAAAAAAAAAAAAGATTGGAAGGCAATATTATATAACAAAAGATGATGGTGATTATCAGTCTTGATGAATATAATATAATAATTATTATTTGATGAAATAAATATAATAATCTATTGTCTTCTAAAAGTTTTAAAAATGAACATGGATTATCATTATTTTTAGACAGGGTCTCACTTTGTTGCTCAGGGTGGAGTGCAGCGGCATGATCATGGCTCACTGTAGCCTCCAACTCCCAGGCTCAGGGGATTCTCCTGTTTTGGCCACCTCAAGTGCTGGGATTACAGGTGTGAGCCACCACATCTGGCCAGAATTATTTTATTTATTTATTTTTTTGAGACGGATTCTCGCTCTGTCACCCAGTTTGGAGTGCAGTGGCGCGATCTTGGCTCACTGCAAGCTCCGCCTCCTGGGTTCATGCCATTCTCCTGCCTCAGCCTCCCAAGTAGCCGGGACTACAGGCGCCTGCCACCATGCTCAGCTAATTTTTTTGTATTTTTAGTAGAGACAGGGTTTCACCATGTTAGCCAGGATGGTCTCGATCTCCTGACCTCGTGATCCACCTGCCTTGGCCTCCCAAAGTGCTGGGATTACAGGTGTGAGCTACCGCGCCTGGCCCAGAATGATTTTTTTTAATAAGAAAAAAACTCAAGACAGAAGATTACACCTGACAATAATGAAATCATGGTATTAATCTACTGGCACAAATGCTCAAATGCATTTGTAGTTGATTAGGGAAATGTAATTTTGGGGAAATTGGATTGTTTTTTCTGCTTACAATACTATTAAAATTTGCTTGCATGGCCTAAAATACACCATTTGAGGAGTAGTTCTTGAGTGGGTCAAGAACACAGGGAAGCACGCATGAAATAAAACAGGTTGATCAGTCAGAAACTGACTGTATTTGATCTTCATCATGTCTATATTCTTTTAAGTGTTAAAAGCCAAGCTCAATGGGAAACTTGACTCCCAAGTTTGCAGCTTCAGTCACATGAGCTCCTTTTGACTACAGGTATTTGCCCTTCATAAAAATTAGTCTTCAAAAACAAAACAAAACAAAACAAAAACAAAAACAAAAACAGTTGGGAGGGCCCCATAGAATGAGTGACTCACAAGTTTTCTATAGATAACACAAAGTTTCTTTCCAACAATACAAGAGCAGGATGTATCTGAATCCTTGTGGAAGTATACATAAGAGACAACAAAGCCAGGTGCCTTGCAAATGGAAAAGCCAATGCCAGTTTTGCAGTATGATCTACAACCAGAAATGCCAACACATATTGGTCAGTTAAAGTAATGGAAAGTAAGTCCCCCTCCCAGCTCACAGCTTTTCATGAGTAATTTCATAGCTAATACGCCACTATGAATCACTCTAGACACATATATCCTAGAGTGTCAACAAGTTATTTCAGGGCACAAGTCTTCAAAGGCATAGTCTGAGTGTCTCATGAAATAAACACTTGAATATTCAGAGTGAGGTGGATCCAGTTTAGTCAGTTCCTGAGCATTTATTCCCCTTCTCTTGTGTTTCCCAGCTTCTAATCATTTCACAGTTTATAAACGTCCTCAAGAAGAGAAAGGAAGTGAAATTCAAACCAACTGATTGTAAGCATTTTTGGTGAAAGTGTGGGAAGTGGACACAAAATGAGGTTTTGGCATTCTCCATTGATTTTAATTATTCTTGTTAACTTTGTTCCCACTACATGTAACAGATAAGAACTAAAACTCTAACATTTGAGAGAGAAATAGGTTTTAGGATTTTAGAAGCTTTCATAATCTACCTGTCAGAGAGGTCTTCTTGGGCTAGTTACAAGGTCACTAAATGTTCAGGAACCATGAAGAACAATTTTTAGTCACCAATTTTTTGGTAATCGTAAAAGTAGGGACTCAAAGTGTAGCTACAAGGCTTCATATGTTTGAAAGTCCAGTAGTCTCCTCTCTCAGTTATATAGTAGCTCCCACCAGCTCTGCTCAGATATATTAGACCTTAGACACATTTGGCAGATTTGAGAGTGACCTTAAAGGATCATCCTATTTGGGGTCAGGTGCGATGCCTCATGCCTGTAACCCCAGCACTTTGGGAAGGATGAGGTAGGCGGATCACTTGAGCTCAGGAGTTCGAGACCAGCCTGGGAAACATGGTAAAACCCCATCCCCACAGAAAATACAAAAATTAGATGGGGGTGGTGGCACATGCTTGTGGTCCCAGCTACTCAAGAGGCTGAGAAGCGAGAATCACTTGAGCCTGTGAGGTTTAGGCTGCACTGAGCCGAGATTGTGCCACTACACTCCAGCCTGGGCAATAGAGCGAGACCCTGTTTCAAAAATAAAAACAAAATTAAAAATGAAGGCCAGGCACAGTGGCTCATGTCTGTAATCCCAGCACTTTGGGAGGCCAAGACGGGCAGATCACCTGAGGTTAAGAGTTCAAGACCAATGTGGCCAAGATGGCAAAACACCGTCTCTACTAAAAATACAAAAATTAGCTGAGTGTGGTGGTATGCACCTGTAGTCCCAGCTATTCAGGAGGCTAAGGTAGGAGAATTCCTTGAACCCGGGAGGCAGAGGTTGCAGTGAGATGAGATCGTGCCACCGCACTCCAGCCTGGGCAACAGAGCGAGACTCCGTCACACACACGCACGCACACAAAAAAGTAATAAAATAATCAGGAAGTGATGAGGTTTGAGTACTTATCACTTTTGTCTTTAATGTAAGTTACATTTTATTGATGTATAATAAAATTTAACAATTACCCCCGCCCATGAGTCCATAAGTACACCACTTAAAGTGGCCTTAAAACTTACCAAGAACACATGCTCAAATATTTGTGTAGGGCTATCCATTTGACCAAGGATCACTATCATTTCGTTGTCTATAAATTCCTTGAATTCCCGCAAGTTGCACACCATTTGCATTTCCAACTCTGTTCTTATCTGAAACAAAGATGACATATTGTACCCATCTCTTAAAGTCCCTCTATACTTTCAACCATGCACTATTTCCAGCCCCACACCTACTGTTATACCACTGCTAGCCTTGGAACAAACAAGGACTCAAGGTCTCTTACCTCTTTGGATGTAATATTCTCCAAATCCTTCTGCATCATGATCTCCCTTAATTTGGTTTTAATTAGCCTTTCTGTTCGTTCACGTTCAGTAGGTCTGAAAAGAGAGAAATAACGATTATTCTTAAGCAGGAATTTGACTAAGTTAATGAATGTACCATTTGATTAGGCTTCCAATTTAGCAAACCTTGCCTTTGTTACCCTCAAATTCATATTGTGGAAGCATGGCAAAATAAAATCATATTTTAAAAAGCTTATTAGGCCGGGCGCGGTGGCTCAAGCCTGTAATCCCAGCACTTTGGGAGGCCGAGACGGGCGGATCACGAGGTCAGGAGATCGAGACCATCCTGGCTAACACGGTGAAACCCCGTCTCTACTAAAAAATACAAAAATCTAGCCGGGCGAGGTGGCGGGTGCCTGTAGTCCCAGCTGCTCGGGAGGCTGAGGCAGGAGAATGGCGTAAACCCGGGAGGCGGAGCTTGCAGTGAGCTGAGATCCGGCCACTGCAGTCCAGCCTGGGCAACAGAGCAAGACTCCGTCTCAAAAAAAAAAAAAAAAAAAAAAAAAAAAGCTTATTAATTTTCAGAATGTACAGAATTTAAACATGTTAGAAATTATTACTTTGAAGAGGTTATATGTGTCTAAAGCCCTTAAATACATTCATGTATTTAGATCATGAGGGAGCAAAGATAATTTGGGTGTACTGATTGTAATATATATATTTTTTTGAGATGGAGTCTCGCTCTGTTGCCCAGGCTGGAGTGCAGTGGCGCAATCTTCGTTCACTGCAAGCTCCGCTTCCTGGGTTCATGCCATTCTTCCTCAGCTTCCTGAGTTGCTTGACTACAGGCACCTGCCACCACACCCGGCTAATTTTTTGTATTTTTAGTAGAGACGGGGTTTCACCGTGTTAGCCAGGATGGTCTCGATCTCCTGACCTCGTGATCTGCCCGTCTTGGCCTCCCAAAGTGCTGGGATTACAGGCGTGAACCACCGTGCCTGGTAGATTGTAATACTTTAATGGAGGACGACACCCATACTTGTTTCTGTATTCTGGGTATTACTTACTGAGCTAGAATACCCAGCTCAGTAGACCAGTACTATGACCTCCCATGGAACTAAGTCTCCTGTGGTTTAAAATGCCACCTTATGCTGATAAGTCAATGTTGTGGTTCTAGAAAATGGGAAAGAAAGAATGATCAGGCTGGGCGCGGTGGCTCAAGCCTGTAATCCCAGCACTTTGGGAGGCCGAGACGGGCGGATCACGAGGTCAGGAGATCGAGACCATCCTGGCTAACATGGTGAAACCCCGTCTCTACTAAAAAATACAAAAAACTAGCCGGGTGAGGTGGCGGGCGCCTGTAGTCCCAGCTACTCGGGAGGCTGAGGCAGGAGAATGGCGTAAACCCGGGAGGCGGAGCTTGCAGTGAGCTGAGATCCGGCCACTGCACCCCAGCCTGGGCGACAGAGCGAGACTCCGTCTCAAAAAAAAAAAAAAAGAAAGAAAGAAGAATGATCCTGCCTTCTTCAATAAGGCAAATCCTCTCCCAAAATCGGTTGTAGAGATCAACTACTTAGAGCAGGGGTACCCAATGGGTACTGGTCAGTGGCCTGTTAGAAGCGGGCAGCAGAGCAGGAGGTGAGTGGCGGGCAAGCATTACTGCCTGAACTCCACCTCCTGTCAGATCAGCGGCATTAGATTCTCATAGGAGCGCAAACCCTATTGTGAACTGCACATGTGAGGGATCAAGGTTGCATGCTCCTTATGAGAAGCTAACTAATGCCTAATGATCTGAGGTGAAACAGTTTCATCACGAAACCATCCCCGCCCCACTGCTCCCTGTCTGTAGGAAACCGGTCCCTGGTGCCAAAAAGGCTGGGGACTGCTGACTTAAGAGCCCTTCCATCCAGAATGCTTTCCTTTTAATGACAGTTCTCACAATATCTCTGTGAAACAGTTATCCTTGTTTTACAGATAGAGGAAACAAACAACTGAAAAGTTAAATGACATGCTGATAACCACGCTGGCGCAGGACAATTAGAACACTCAGCCTAGCCTAATGCTCTACCTGAAGGATTGTCACTTCCTTTAGTCTTCTGACTCTCTTAAAAATAAAATCACCCTTAGAACTTTAATATGAAATCAAACTAGGTAGCTGCCTCTCCAATTATTAGAAAAGTAGTGGTTCAATGTAACTAGATACTTCTCCTCTAAAGCATTATTTCAGATTATGCAGAATTTGAATGAGGTTGACAGGGAGTACTTTGTTTCATCTCCTCCCCAACTCCCACCACCTACTCAAGAAAGGTATCTGGCTCTGCACCTCCTTATTTGGAGATGAAAATGGACTAAGCCTTCAGGCATCCTGCCTGCCCTTGCTGCCTACAGCCTTATCGCTGGTTGCAAAAATAGCTTTGGTAATCTCCAGAGATGGATGCTCTAACCCCACAACCTTGGGGCTTCCCACCACTTGTGCTCTTAATTTCTCACGAACCCTACAGAATACAGCTAATACCTGAGGTGTTTCTCTTCAATCAGCCAAGGTATTCCTGTCTTAACTAGGATTAAAATTCTTATCCATGCTTTATTTATCCTAGACATAGCTAATGTAGAAAATAAATGTATAATTTCAGTCTTCCATTAAAAATAAATATTGGGCCAGGTGCAGTGGTTAATGCATGTAATCCCAGCACTTTGGGAGGCCGAGGGGGGTGAATTGCTTGAGCTTAAGAGTTCGAGACTAGCCCAGGCAATTGGCGAAACCCCATATCTACAAAAAATAAAAATAAAAAATTAGCCAGGCATAGTGACACACAGCTGTAGTTCCACAGCTACTTGGGAGGCTGAGGTGGGAGGACTGCTTGAGCCCCAGAGGTGGAGGCTGCAGTGAGCTCTGATTGCACCACTTCACTCCAGCCTGGGTAACAGAGCAAGACTCTGTCTTGAGGAAAAACAAAAAGGTAAAAGCAAATTTTAGTACCTGTGTTCATGGGTCAGATTCCCTAGTTCCTAAGCAATTTTTCCTTTAATCCTTCACAGGTGTTTGAGGCAGAGTGGTTGGGGAGTAGAAAGACCTAGGTTTTAATCCCAGCCCTGCTATTGGTGGTGTGACTTCTAACAAGTTCCTTCTCTTCCCTGCACCTCTGTTTCCTTTTCTATAAAATGAGTAGAGCAGGCTGGGTGTGGTGGCTCACACCTGTAATCTCAGCACTTTGGGAGGCTGAGGCAGGTGGATCACCTGAGGTCAGGAGTTCGAGACCAGCCTAGCCAGCAGGGTGAAACCCTGTCTCTACTAAAAATACAAAAATTGGCCGGGCATGGTGGCGGGCACCTGTAATCTTAGCTACTTGGGAGGCTGAGGCAGGAGAATTGCTGGAACCCCGGAGGCGGAGGTTGCAGTGAGCTGAGATAGTGCCATTGCACTCCAGCCCAGGCCGAAAACAGTGAGACTCCATCTTAAAAAAAAAAAAAAAAAAAAAAAGAGTAGAGCAATAATACCTGTCTCATGATAGTCTTATGAGAACATGTATGAAGTGCTGGCATAACACCAGATGTATATCCCATATATGTATATTCTCTTCTTCCTCCTTTCCCTGGATTTCAAAATATAAATTCACAGTAGAGTATTTAAGTCCATTTTGGCACACATTCTCCCTGTATTCTCAGCATCGTTTTATAGGCTTTTCTAGTCAACTTAGGGAGGAGGAGGAATGGAAAAAGCATTATAACACACAAATCTGCTTTTTCCTCCTCAATTTCATTGGAGAAAAATTTGGAAAATATGTAAAAATAGAAAGTAAATAAAAACCACTGAAAATCCCTCTACCTAGAGATAATTATTAACAACACTCTGGCCTACAGCTTTCGTGTATTCTTTTTCTGTAAACAGACAAATTCTTAAAATATATCTTAAAATTAGGGTTATTATTGTACATACTAAGAACTAACAGTTAGTAAGCCTTTATCATTTGCCAGGGACTGCCTTTATGTTTTTTGCTTAGGGATGTAAACAGAGTAAGAGTAATTTTCTTCTTCTTCTTGTTTTTTGTGTAGTGTCAAAATCTTCGCTAATAAAATCTTTTTTTTTTTTTTTTTTTGAGACAAGAGTCTCGCTCTGTTGCCCAGGCTGGAGTGCAGTGGCACGATCTGTGCGATTTTCTCGGGTCAGTGCAACCTCTGCCTCTCAGATTCAAATGATTCTCCTGCCTCAGCCTCCTGAGTAGCTGGGATTATAGGCGCCTGCCACCATGCCTGGCTAATTTTTGTATTTTCAGTAGAGACGGGGGTTTCATCATGTTGGCCAGGATGGTCTCGAACTCCTGACCTCAGGTGATCCACCTGCGTTGGCCTCCCAAAGTGCTGATTACAGGTGTGAGCCACTGTGCCCAACTTGTCTCTAATAAAATCTGGAAAAAATGGGAAGAAAAGTTCTCTCTCTCTCATGTAAGTCTGGTTTAGAATGTGCTTTTTTGAGCTAGATGAGACATCCATTTCTCTGAAACTCATCACCTAGCTGTAAAGCATGAAATCACCAGTAACATTTCCCATGAATTTTTATCTTTTCAATTACTGTGAGATTCTGAAAAGACCAAGGCTACTGAAAAGAAGGTCCTAGTAGCAATAACACCCTGTGCAAAAAAAGATTCCACTGCTTTTTTGACTGTTCCTTTCATACAATTTCTGGAAAGTTCACCTTTTCTAGTAAAGAGCATTTTTTAGGCCAGGTGCAGTGGCCACGCCTGTAATCCCAGCACTTTGGGAGGCTGAGGCAGGTGGAGACCAGCCTGGCCAACATGGAGAAACCCCGTCACTACTAAAAATACATAAATTAGCTGACCGTGGTGGCACACGCCTGTAATCCCAGCTACTCGGTAGGCTGAGGCAGGAGAATTGCTTGAACCCGGGAGGCAGAGATTGTAGTAAGCCAAGATCATGCCACTGCATTCCAGCCTGGGCGACAGAGTGAGACTTAGTCTCAAAAAATAGAATAAAATAAACTATTCTGTTAAAAAAAAAAAAAAAAACTTGGCCGGGCGCACGGTGGCTCAGCCTGTAATCCCACCACTTTGGGAGGCCGAGGCAGGTGGATTGCCTGAGCTCGGGAGTTTGAAACCAGCCTGGGCAACATAGCAAAACCTTGTCTCTACTAAAAATACAAAAAATTAGCTGGGTGTAGTGGTGGACACCTGTAATCCCAGCTACTCAGGAGGCTAAGGCAGGAGAATTGCTTGAACTCAGGAGGCAGAGGTTGCTGTGAGCAGAGATCATGCCACTGCACTCCAGCCTGGCGACAGAGCAAGACTCTGTCTTAAAAAAAGAAAAAAAAAAAAAAAACCCCTCCCCCCGCCCCCCAAAAAAACCAGGAACTGTTTTGGCATGACTTTAGGAATCTAAAGGAGAATCCTGTTTGTAAGGTCAGACAGTAACTAGCTACTCTTCTTTCCCTGCTGTAGAATACCTTGGAAGTGCAGAAAGATCAATTTAGAGCAAAAGAAACATCATGACGAATTTACAAAGCAGGCACTAAGTGTAAAAAAATTTCCAAAATAGCCACAGAAGTTTCAACACATAGACCTAAAAAGGAAATAAACATCAGCTTTACCTTAGGCTGTTATCTAACTCACAGTACACTAGGGAGATTTAATTAAATTGTACTGACAAGAACTTATCAACGGAAAGGTAGAGCAGAATAAGACATTTGAATGATAAAATATTTAAAAAATTTTTTTAAGTTAAAAATTAACAGGCTGGGTGTAGTGGCTCACACCTGTAATCCCAGGATTTTGGTAGGCTGAGGCAGGAGGACTGAGGCCAGGAGTTTAAGACCCGCCTGAGCAACATAGTGAGACCCCATCTCTAAAAAAATAAAAATTTAAAAATTAGCCAGGTGTGGTGGCACATGCCTGTAGTCCTAGGTACTTTGCAGGCTGAAGTGAGAGGATCACTTAAGCCCAGAAGTTTGAGGCTGCAGCGAGCTATGATTGTGCCACTGTACTCCAGCCTGGGTGACAGAGTGAGATCCTGTCTTTTAAAAAAAAAATTAGCTTAACAAGTTAGGCATTAAGTTGACTGGAAACATCTTGTTTTCTTAAGTATTACAAACATGACTTTGAAAGCTTCTTTATGTCACCAGTAATGCTTACTAATCTGATTCTTTCAGATAATGCAAACTCAAACTTCAGCGCAACTCCTTTAAACTCAATTTTCAAATTAGTGGAATCTGAATAATGAAATTTTATGGTATTGCAGTTTTTGACTATGGAGACTCCACTGTGCCTTGGGGTGAAGCTTCTCAGGCCTTTGCAGGCAACAGCAAGAATAGGATTCTTCATATGTGGCAGATATGTGGTACTGACAGTGACTAATATTCCTAGGTAAGATTAATTCCCCAAGAGAAAAGATTAGGGAGGAACATGCTTCTTATGACTCCTCAGGACATAATGTAGAGAACTTCCATAATCCTTAGCAAACTGACTTACATGTCGGTGAAGAGAGCTGGAGAGTCGGGCCGGTGGGACTGGACATCTTGCATAGCATTCCATTCATTGACTGAGGATTGATCTGAGTTGATATGGCTCTCATAATAACTCACCCAGGTGAGAAATAGGCTGCCTGGGTAGTAGTTATGCGCTCTGGCGACTTCACAAGCCTTGTGTAAGCTCTGTAGTGCAGACCTGAAAGATATGCTGGGAAATGAGCACCATAGAACTGTGGGGTGCCAAAGGCCAATAACCTGTGTACCTCAAACTCTTCTAATTTTTAAATTCTATAGAATTTGTCCTCTGGAGAATCTACTCCTTGAAATTCAAGATTCTCCAATTCTGATTATACCATATTATCTACCCACAGCAAGGGACAAGACATTTGCTGAAAGATATGATGCATCATTAAGGTAGGGAGAAGATGGGGAAGGAGAGCTGACAACTCACCAGTGAAAAATAGGTCCAGGTACCTACGGAGCACATGATCCATGCAGTGACTGCTGTATCATTAGAAAACTAAAGATCTGACTAATTTGCCATATAAGGATTTGTTTCCCTCAGCACAGGATGTTACAGCATACATTTTCTGTAATTCTTAAGAGGCTTCACAAAGATCACATAGATGGATATCCCTAAACCTTGAGGACATGTCCTTTAATGTTCAGGAAGTATTGATCTAATGATATTTATTATTCCTGCTGCCTTAGTCTCCTAGTCTCTTTAAATCCATGAGCTACTTTCTAAGAACAGATCTGGTTATTCTTTTTTGTTGAGACAGCGACTCACTCTGTCGCCAAGGCTGGAGTGCAGTGGTGTGATCTCTGCTTACTGCAACCTCTACCTCCTGGGTTCAAGTGATTCTCATGCCTCAGCCTCCCGAGTAGTAGCTGGGATTACAGGTGCATGCCACTACACTAGGTTAATTTTTGTTTTAGTTGAACAGGTTTTTGCTATGTTGGTCAGGCAGGTCTGGAACTCCTGGACTCAAGACATCCGTCCGTCTTGGCCTCCAAAAATGCTGGGATTACAGGTGTGAGCCACTGTGCCTGGCCTAACTCTGGTAATTCTGAGACTAATTAAACCTTCTGGCTCTCTCTGAACTCAGGAACCCAAGAAGAGTAAACAAATTGAAAAGTACATTTTTCATTATATATGTGGGAAAAGCTTAAGCTAGAAATACAACGAAGTAAGTTATACAAGAGCAAGAACCTTTCTACACTTTGTTTACCCAAGTGAGTAAAAGAATACCTAGTTCATAGGTGGAGCTCAATTAGTATTTGTTGAGTGAAATGTCATTAGCTATAAACTAATGTCTCTCTAAGAAAAAAGACATTATGGCCAGGCATGGTGGCTCATGCCTGTAATCCTAGCACTTTGGGAGGCCAAGGTGGGTGGATCACTTGAGGTCAGGAGATCAAGATCAGCCTAACCAACATGGTGAAACCCCATCTCTACTAAAAATACAAGAATTAGCCAGTGAGCAGTGGCACATGCCTGTAGTCCCAGGTACTCGGGAGGCTGAGGTGGGAGAATCTCTTGAACCTGGGAGACGGAGGCTGCAGTGAGCTGAGATGGTGCCACTGCACTCCAGCCTGGGTGACAGAGCAAGACTCTGTCTCAAAAAAATATATATATATTTTTGTTTCCCTCGTAACAAAAATGATGCATGTCTACTTTAGAAAATTAGGGACCTCAGAGAAAAGGCAGAAATATCCTGTAATCCTACCACCCTGAAATAACCGCTGTTAAGGTTTTAGTGTAGATTTTTCCAGTCTTTTTGGCTATGCATAGATGTATAATAAACAAAGATATGACCATATTCTCCATACCATCTATAACTTGCTCTTTTGTTTTACAGCCTATCATCAACATCTTTCCATGTCAAATATTTTTCAACTGGATCATTTTTAATGGCTGCATAATATTTAATGATATAGATGTACCATAATTTACTAATTCCTATTTTTCAATCATTTAAATTGTTTTTCATTTTTTGCTATTATTAGAACACTGACAAACATTCTTATAGCTAAAATCTTTGCACACATCCATGTTTACAAACATGGAGTAAACTCATAGAAGTAGAGTTACTAGGACAAAGATCATGCAAAATGATAAGGCATATTGGCAAATCACTCTCCAGAAAGGCTGCTCCAGTTCATTCTTCCACCAATAGTACATCACAGTGTTTGTTCCTTGAATCCCTGTCCACCCTATACAATGTAAATTAAGAAAACAAATTTAAACCAATTTAATAAGGGGAAATGTGTTGGTCCATTTTTATTAGGAAAACACAAATGTTTTCCTTAAAAAAAAGTTGCAGAGTCTTTTAAAAATGCTTTCTATTATTCAAAGTAAGCCAAAGTCTCAAGAGAATAATCTGAGAATTTCAGTTTCATTACACAGATTCAAAGGTAAGAGCCAGCTTAGTGTAACTTACAGAATGCCTAATGCATGTTTCTTCATCTAGGAAACACATGCTCCAAAAGCATATGCCACAGAGTCTGGTGCAACTGTCCTAAAATATACTCAAGGCCTAGGCACCTCAGATACTCCAGCTGCATCGGAGTGGGAGGCTGCAGTAACTATCTTCCTGTGAAGGAAACACCTGGTCTAAACGTTGCTTTGATCCACACATCATCTATTTTTTTTCTCCTGTGACTTCAACTCACTACTCCCCATAAGGTACATCAAGAAAAGTTTATTCTGCAATAAGAGCTAGGATCAGTTTACTTTTACAGGGATGTCCAATTTTTTGGCTTCCCTGGGCCACATTGGAAGAACTGTCTTGGGCCACACACAGAATACACTAATGATAGCTAATGAGCTAAAAAAAAAAAAAAAAAAAAAAAAAAAAAAAAAAATTGCAAAAAAAATTGCAAAAAAAATCTCGTATTTTAGCAAAGTTTTATGAATTTGGATTAGAATTTTAGGAAAGTTTTATGAATTTGTGTTGGGCCGCATGCAAAGCCGTTCTGAGATGCATGTGGCCTATGGGCCATAGGTTGGACAAGCTTGCTTTAGAACATCAAAGCTTGATTTAAGGTTATTACTTGAATTAAGACTGCTCTGTACTCTTCCCCAAAATATACCTGAAAATGCTGTCATTTATGGTTGTTACTGCTGTTTGGATTTACTTGTTACTTAAGAACAGATAAGTCAGGCCGGGCGCGGTGGCTCAAGCCTGTAATCCCAGCACTTTGGGAGGCCGAGACGGGCGGATCACGAGGTCAGGAGATCGAGACCATCCTGGCTAACACGGTGAAACCCCGTCTCTACTAAGAAATACAAAAAACTAGCCGGGCGAGGTGGCGGGTGCCTGTAGTCCCAGCTACTCGGGAGGCTGAGGCCGGAGAATGGCGTGAACCCGGGAGGCGGAGCTTGCAGTGAGCTGAGATCGGGCCACTGCACTCCAGCCTGGGCTACAGAGCGAGACTCCGTCTCAAAAAAAAAAAAAAAAAAAAAACCCCGTCTCTACTAAAAACTACAAAAAACTAGCTGGGCGAGGTGGCGGGCGCCTGTAGTCCCAGCTACTCGGGAGGCTGAGGCAGGAGAATGGCGTGAACCCGGGAGGCGGAGCTTGCAGTGAGCTGAGATCCGGCCACTGCACTCCAGCCCGGGCGACAGATCGAGACTCCGTCTCAAAAAAAAAAAAAAAAGAACAGATAAGTTAATTGTCTTTAACTGAACCTTAGTCAAGGGAGGTCATAAATTTCCTAAGTTTTCCATGAGAAACTTACCTGCAAAATATGTCCTAACTCTAAAAATCTGGTCTAAACACATGACCTGAAACTGTCCTATCTCAATCACTGCAGGTAATGATAAGACTTAATTGTTCAGTGACGCTTTGGACTCCACCCACTTCCATCCTATCAATTCTGTTTTCAGGGGTAGATTATCTCCCCGGGGTCTTTTTCAGGCTCTTTTATTTCTTGTTTTGCTTGCATTCTGTCCATTCCACTCCTCACAGGGACTTCTACTACCTAACAGGCAGCTGAATAAGAAATCGAAATTCAAATCCCTGACTGGGGAATGAATTCTGAATCTTAGTCACATCATTCTCTGGCTATATTAGATAATTTTCTTTTTCTTTTTTTTTTTTTTTTGAGACGGAGTCTTGCTCTGTCGCCCAGGCTGGAGTGCAGTGGCCCGATCTCAGCTCACTGCAAGCTCCGCCTCCTGGGTTTACGCCATTCTCCTGCCTCAGCCTCCCGAGTAGCTGGGACTACAGGCGCCCGCCACCTCGCCTGGCTAGTTTTTTTATTTTTTAGTAGAGACGGGGTTTCACTGTGTTAGCCAGGATGGTCTCGATCTCCTGACGGTGATCTGCCTGTCTCGGCCTCCCAAAGTGCTGGGATTACAGGCTTGAACCACCGCGCCCAGCTATTAGATAATTTTCTAGATAATCTAAAATAAGAGAATAAGAGGCGAGGTGAAGTGGCTCACACCTGCAATCCCAGCACTTTGGGAGGCCAAGGCAGGAGGACTGCTTGAGGCCAGGAGTTCAAGACCAGCCTGGGCAACACAGAGACACCCCCGTCTCCATAAAAAAATTTAAAAAATTAGCCAGGTGTAGTGGCACATGCATGTAGTCATAGCTGCTTAGGAGGCTGAGGTAGGAAGAACACTCGAGCCCAGGAGTTGGAGGCTGCCATAAGCTATGATTGCACCACTGCGCTCTAGCCTGGGCAACAGAGGGAGACCTTGTCTCTTTAAAAGAGAGAGAGAGAGAGAGAGAGAGAGAGAGAGAGAGAGAGAAATACCTATCCTGTCTAAATGTAAGAAATACTCTCAGGGCAGTTATGTAACCCCTCCAAAGCATGTTTTCTCACCCATAGTAAGGGGCTAATAATATTATTTTGGGGGCTTGGTATGATGATTAAATAAAATCCATGTAAAACATCTGGCATGTAGTAAATAGCCCTGAAATGTCCATATGCCAGCTGATGGTTATTAGCAAGTATAATGTTTTCTCTAGGCTTTATTTGCATTATGCAAATAGCCACCAGCAGTTTAAATGGAAATTTATCTATCCATAAAGTAACTCTGTGAATGCTATCCCTGGTTACCTTAAGAAATAGCTAATGCAGGCCAGGCGCAGTGGCTCACACGTGTAATTCCAGCACTTTGGGGGGCTGAGGTGGGCAGATCATGAGGTCAGGAGTTTGAGACCAGCCTGGCCAATATGGTGAAACCCTGTCTCTACTAAAAAATACAAAAAAATTAGCCAGGCATAGTGGCACGTGCCTGTAGTCCTAGCTACTCGGGAGGCTGAGGCAGGAGAATCGCCTGAACCTGGGAGGCAGAGGTGGCAGTGAGCCGAGATTGCGCCACTGCACTCCAGCCTGGGCAACAGAGTGAGGCTTCGTCTCAAAAAAAAAAAAAAAAAAAGAAAAAAAAAGAAATAGCTAATGCGTAGCATTGTATGTTCTAGATTTGGCTCTTAGTCCACTAAGTAATTAACTTAGTCAATGTGTCCCTAATAAAGCTCAGTATCAACTGGCTTATCTAAACCATTAAGTCTCTGCCAGAGCCTAAGAATACCACCTCTGAATTCCTCTGAATTTCACTTGTTCACCAATACTCAAGGCCTTCCAGTTGTTAAAAATTTGAATATTGCATTTCTAGGTCATCTTTAACTACGATGGTTACACAAACAGATCATTTAGCATTTTCAAAGCAAATTGTACCATTTCAGACATTTCTTATAAAATATTGCTCCAATAACATTAAAACACTTTTGTAGAGATAGTAAAAGTCATCTTACCACATTGCCTGCACAGATACAGGTTTGAATATGTGAACTCTGTTATCCGTCGATACACTGAACCCACTAAGGACAAATGAGAACAAGACAAAAATCCACAAATTAGGGTAGGTTATTTCAGTTGTGAGTTTTCACGGATGTATCCCAGGCTAACCACAACTGGCTCCGTAGAGGGAATCATCAGGCATTTCATGTAGAAGTTTTAACTAGAGAATAAGACTTGACAGAAAAGCTTTGACAGATTGTCTTGACTTCATCTACCAAGCAAAATGAATGGATTCCCATATTGGAGTTAGGGAATTAAATACAGTTTCCCAGCTGTAGCTATGGACAAAATGTTCTGTATATTTCTATTTGGAGGTCTTGTGGGTTCTTAGCAAACCTGACCCTGGTTTTATAAACTGGAGCAAACATCTTGGTCTCTTGGGGACACATTCTAAAAACATTAGGAGGTAGGGTGGGGGTGGGGTCACTGGAAGGAACTGGCATAGCAAAGGGGTTATACTGTAGGCTGACAGCTGGCAGAGGCGGCAAGAGGTTATTTGAAACAGAACATATCATCCTTTGGGAGAGCATTGCAACAGTCCCACATGCTCAGATTAAAGAGCCAACAAACTAGTTCTTCTTTGTCTTGATTCCTACCACAGTCGGCCTAGAAGAACAGATGTGAGAGACCCTGGCAAGTTGTATTTTTACTCCACTTTACAAAACAAGAGTTTAAAAGGACTCATTGAGCTGCTGACATGAAAGTTCGGTTGGCACACTGGGCCTCCCTTTTAGCTGAATGAATGTGCAGTAAGATGGAGCCCCACCCCTTGGCTTTCTGTAACAGAATAAAAAAGGAAATCTCTTACCCATCACCATCCAAATGAATTAGCGTGTCGCTCCAGAGAGGCAAAACTAAGCCCATGGTACAAGTGCTACTGCAAGACAAGAAATAGTCCACAAGTTACTCCCTGTTACTCTGGGAAGCAGTCTTTTGTTTACTAACTCTTTCAACACCAAGGATAAACCCTTAAATTCTAAATTCTGGCATACGTGTTACAGTGAAGAAATTTCTATCATATCACTATTAATCTTATGTATGTCCTCAGGAGCTGTTTTAAAGACATAGTGAGTCAGTTCCTTAAATATTTAATGAAGAAAACTTGCTGACTCAGCTTCCTACATTGTCATCTTGCAAATGACCACTATCTAAAAAATGCAGATGATTGCTGCTGACTTGCATTTGGCAGGTCTTAGCACAAGGTACAGTGCCCAACTGAACACCAGTGATTTTTTTTTTTTTTTTTTGAGATGCAGTCTTACTTTGTTGCCCAGGCTGGAGTGCAGTAGCACAGTCTCGGCTCACTGAAACCTCTGACTCCCGGGTTCAAGCAATTCCCCTACCTCAGCCTCCCCAGTAGCTGGGATTACAGGTGAGCGCTACCACACCCGGCTAATTTTTTGTACTTTTAGTAGAGATGGGGTTTCACCATGTTGGCCAGGCTGTAATCCCAGCACTTTGGGAGGCCGAGGTGGGCGGATCACCTGAGGTCAGGAGTTCAAGACCAGCCTGGCCAACATGGTGAAACCCTGTCTCTACACTAAAAATACAAAAATTAGCTGGGTGCAGTGGCAAGCGCCTGTTATCCCAGCTACTCAGGAGGCTGAGGCAGGAGAATCACTTGAACCTGGGAGGCAGAAGTTGCAGTGAGCTGAGACTGCACCATTGTACTCCAGCTCTGGAGACAGAGCAAGACTCTGTCTCAAAAAGAGTGATTCCAGAGCTCAGGAGATTCAAATCAAGACTGAAAGAGCTTATCCACATTGCAACCTGGACCTGAACAACAGAAACACAGCTACCATGCCAGAGTCCAGGAGCAAGACAGCTCTACCACAAGTTTTGTTGAGCAGATGAGATGAGCGCACAAAAAATTTGTTTTGAAAATGGCTTCACAAGATGAAGTCGGGATAGTTTTACGGTAGCTTTTTGCTTTGTATTTAGTGAGTGCTTAGCCAGGTTCTTAGCAACAAGTATAATTTGGAGTATAAATATGATGGGTTGGTAGCCCAGTGACAAATCCAGAAATTAACTATATAAAAAGATATAGACGCTGCAAAAGGGTGTGATCTATAAGCTTGTGACCAGATTTTGGTTAACCTTTGGACAAGTGACATTGATAGACAGGAACCAACATTACATTTTTGGCTTGTATTCAGGCCAGAATGCTTTTTTACATTAAGCAGCAGCTTTTTTAGCTGGGTGTGGTGGCTCACGTCTGTAATCCCAGCACTTTGGGAAGCAGAGGCGGGCGGATCACAAAGTCAAGAGATCGAGACCATCCTGGTCAACATGGTGAAACCCCGTCTCTACTAAAAATACAAAAATTAGCTGGGCATGGTGGTGTGTGCCTGTAGTCCCAGCTGCTCGGGAGGCTAAGGCAGGAGAATCGCTTGAACCTGGGAGGCGGAGGTTGCAGTGAGCCGAAATTGTGCCACTGCACTCCAGCTTGGCCACAGAGCGAGACTCTGTCTCAAAAAAAAAAAAAAAGAAGTAGCTTTTTCACACAACAGGAAGGAAAGGCCTGAATAAGGCACACTTGGTATTTTTATCCAGGTTACCTCAGTCTCTCAAGATTTTTCTCCATTAAAGTATAACTACTTACTTTAGTAAATATTCAACTCATTCAATAACGATTTATTTAGTGCCTACTATGTACCAGACATTTCAAGGTGTCAGGAGTACAAAAAGAAATGGAAAAAAAAAAACACAACAACAAACCACGAAGATCTATTATTTTATAACTTGAAATATATGTTACATTTTAGAAATCAAGATTATGCTGCATACTAAAAAATTTATTTAAATATAATACTCAAAGAACTTGTAAATGGGCTAAATGAATTGGCTGCGACATATTATTAAGAACTATTTGTACTTGTCATTATCTGGGTTCCACTTAGGCTTAATACTATTTTGAAGCATTAACATTTTACATTCTCAGATATGAAATGATACAAATTCAAATTCCTTCAACAACAACTGAGACAGAAATGATTTTAGATTACGTGAGCACCTGAGACTTCTTACAGTCCAAGGAACTCATTAAAGCGAGGATGTATGGGAATTTCATAATAGTAAGTTTAGCAAACAGAATGAAAACTAGTTTCTAGTGTTTCATGTCTTATTTTGTCTTCTATAAACTAAAATTTCCTTTGGCTAGTGACACTGGTCAGATATGAATCAGACAGGGCTACTGGCAAAAGATAGATGTAATTCACTGAGTATAAACTACTGGGTACCTATATTAATATGCATTCTTTCTGGTAAAGTTTAGGACAAAGTGAAAGAGATTAAGATTTAGACATGTGCTTGCTGATATTCTGGGTCAGAAGAATCTGCGGTTATTGTCTTCTGTCTCTAGGGGAAGATTCAATTGAAGCTTTGTGAGGTTCCTGTTCCTGTTTTATAGGGTTTTCAAGGGAGGGGGACAGGAAGAACTGAACAAAGGAAATACTAGCTAGAACAGTGCTGTCCAACTGAACTTTCTGCAAGAATGGAAAATGTTCTATACATGTACTAATATGATAGCCACTAGCACATACGGTTACTGAATACTTGAAATGTGACTAGTTGGAACTGAGGAACTGAAATTTCATTTAATTTTAATCTATTTAAAAAGACACATGCATGCTGTATGCAGTCGCTCATGCCTATAATCCCAGCACTCAGGAAGGCAGAGGCAGGAGCTCAGGAGTTGAGACCAGCCTGGACAACACAGAGAGACCGTGTTCTCCACAAAAAGGAAAAAAGAAAGGAAGGAAGATGAAAGAAGGAAGGCAGGCAGGCAGGCAGGCAGGCAGGATGGCAGGCAGGCAGGCAGGCAAGAAGGAAGGAAGGGGCACATATGGTTAGTGGCTACTATACTGGACAATACAGATCTAGAGAGATTAAAAACCTAAATTAGAGGTCCTAAAATCCTAATGAATGTAAACAAGGTAGGTGCTGTTATAGGAAAATGCTTACTGAAAGCTCCGTTGCTTAATCAGAAGTTAAACCCATGCAGGAGAAAGCTTCCTAAATGTGGTTTACAAGCCCGTGTAAATTTAGAGCCTACAATTAAATGCTGTTAAGTGGTATACAAGCTAATAACTTTGGCTTTGGGAATCCCTGTGAACCCCCAAGTTATTTTCAGGTTGACTTCTATATAGGAATAAGGTAAACATTGGTTTGGGAAACTTTCTAGTGATAAAATGATTTTTTTCCCCTCAACATCAGGACAATTAGAATCATTCCCAGGCTCCTCCTCTCTTTGTGACTAAATTTCCCTAGGCCTGGGTCACACCCCTAGCTACTCCAAAGTTCCATTCTAGTCCTGAACCAGGAAGTCAATGCTTTGAGACATCTGGCAGGATTTCCTGAGGCTTATTATCCAGGGTGTAAAGATCTGCTTAGCAGCCACATTCCACAGTCTTCCGAAGGTTTCTCCAGAAAAAGTGGGAAAAATAAAAAAGGAAAGCAACAAACCTTAACGACACACAAAAAGGACAGGTGTTGTGTGTTATCTTTCATCATAGAATATAAAGTACAGCTAAAGCCAAAGGTACATAAAAAGTTCTGCTTTGAGTTTAAGGAGCCATCCTGTACCGCCCCTGCCCGCCCCTCCACCATCCTTTTTAACTCAATAAAAGGAAAAAGGAGGCATAACATTTGGTAAAAGCAAGGTTTAAGGACATGGATAAACAAAACAGATGGTAGTTTAAGTGGGATCTCTTTGGATCTGGGACCACTGGTATACTACCACAAAGGCTGGGTGCCCTATAATCACCAAAGTGAATCATTACTGACTACAATAGAGTAGGCCAGGTGCAAGGCTCATGCCTATAATTCCAGAACTTTGGGAAGCCCAAGTGGGAGGATCGCTTAAGCCCAGGAATTCAAGACCAGCCTGGCCAACATAAGGAAATCTCGTCTCCAGAAAAATAAGGAAAAAAAAAAAAAAAAAAAAAGACCAAATAGCTGGGTATGGTGGTGCATGCCTGTACTTCCAGTTACTTAGGAGGCTGAGGTGGAGGAATTTGAGGCTGTAGTGAGCTGTGACTGTATCACGGCACTTCAGCCTGGACAACAGAGTGAGACATTGTCTCAAAAAAATAAATAAAAAGGCAGCTTTTTAAATGTAACTTTGAAACCACTTGCTTTATATTGTGACTATCTAAAGATGAGATGAAGGTATGGAATAATGGTAAATTAGAAACTCAGAACCAAAGACATTCACTAAACATTCTTGTTTCTCAAGACTGTGGCTAAGATACTTATGTTCTTTAGTTTTATGTCTTGTACTTTAACAGCAGAACTGCACAAGATATTTTTGTGATGAAAGGCAACTGGGGTCAGGCACGGTGGCTCACGCCTGTCATCTCAGCACTTTGGGAGGCTGAGGTGGGTGGATCATTTGAAGTCAGGAGTTTGAAACTGGCCAACATGGCAAAACTCTGTCTCTACTAAAAATACAAAAATTAATCGGGCATAGTGGTGCACACCTGTAATCCCAGCTACTCGGGAGGCTGAGGTAGGAGAATTGCTTGAACCCAGGAGGCAGAGGTTGCAGTGAACCAAGATTGTGCCACTGCATTCCAGTCTGGGCAACAGAGTGATGACATTCCGTCCCCCTGCCCCCCACCAAAAAAAAAAAAACAACTGGAACAGGTTACTTAAAACGCAGTTTTCACATTTTGAAATGGTACCACCATACCTGTCATTAGAGGAGAAATCCATTCCTAGGACGATGCTTTCTTCGGTGTCTTGTCTACCATTAGTTGAAACCACTACCATATAGCGTGTTCGATTCTGGTAAGTACTTTCCAGTCTTACAGCCTGGAAGTTAGCACACAACAGAGATATTATGAAATTTAGAATGTTAATTTCAGATCATTTCAACCCCTTTTCATCAGCGTCTTTAGTATACTCAGGAAGGCAGCAGAGTCAGTAGTTAGGAGACATAAATTAAAATCTCAGCTTGTATACTAGCTATAAAACCTTTGGTAAGTTACTAAATTAATTGGAGGGAGATATAATAATACCTATCTGTCTGGTTGTTTTAAGAATCTTATAAAATAATACATGTAAAGCACCGTGCTTGGCACACAGTAAATGCTCAATAAGATGTTTGTTATTAGCGTAATTTATACTAATTACCACAGTGTGTAATAAAGATTGAAGAGGGAAATGTGAGGCATATGAATGTGAGCATTGGTCTCAGAGATGCAATTCCCACAAACAATTATAATATGGAGCAAACTATTAGCAACATCTAAGGCGAGTATTGACTTTGCTATACTGAATTCCTGCATGTTAATGCACTATAAGATTTTCTTAAGTTTCAATGATAACTAAAGGAGATTGCATTTTCAGAAACTTCTCATTTTTTGTCAAAAGTTTTAATTTATTGCTTAAATTTTAAAAAGACCCTCAGAAAATTTGAATACGGACAGGGTCTTAGATGAAATTAAGGATTTACTGTTAATGTAATAATGGCATTGTGGTTACTGTGACTTTTTCTTAAGTACTGGGAGTGAAATGACATGATTTCTGAGTTTTACTTTAAAATGTTCCAACAAAAAAAATTAACACAGAGTGGGGATAGATGAAAGAAGTCAGGCAAAAGGTTGATGGTTATTAAAGGTAAGTAATGGCCAGGCGCGGTGGCTTACGCCTATAATCCCAGCACTTTGGGAGGCCAAGTAGGCAGATCACCTGAGGTCAGGAGTTCAAGACCAGCCTAGCCAACATGGTGAAACCCTGTCTCTACTAAAAATACAAAAAAAAATTAGCTGGGTGTGGTGGCACATGCCTGTAATCCCAGCTACTCAGGAGGCTGAGGCAGAAGGATCGCTGGAACCCAAAAGGCAGAGGTTGCAGTGAGCTGAGATCACACCACTGCCCTCCAGCCTGGGTGACAGAGTGAGACTCTAGTCAAAAAAAAAAAAAAAAAAAAAAGCTGAGTAATGAGTTTATGAGGATGTACTTTCTTTCTTTCTTTCTTTTTTTTTTAACAGGTGTGAGTCACCATGCCTGGCTAAGGATGTACTTTCTACTTTAATATATGTTTGGAAATTTTCTTAGTAAGTTCCAAAAGGTATCCTTTTTTTTTTTTTTTTTTTTTTGAGACAGAGTCTTGTTCTGTCACCCAGGCTGGAGTGCAGTGGCTGGACCTCAGCTCACTGCAAGCTCCGCCTCCCGGGTTTACGCCATTCTCCTGCCTCAGCCTCCCGAGTAGCTGGGACTACAGGCACCCGCCACCTCGCTCGGCTAGTTTTTTTTGTATTTTTTTTTTAGTAGGATGGGGTTTCACTGTGTTAGCCAGGATGGTCTTGATCTCCTGACCTCGTGATCTGCCCGTCTTGGCCTCCCAAAGCCAAAAGGTATCTTATAAGCCTTAAAAATAAAACAACTACAGGCAACACATTCAAATAATACACATATATTTATGTATATATTATGAATATTTATGTAAATATTTATTATACACATACAATAACAATGCCAAGTGCTGAGGATTCAATGGTGGAAGAGAGAGACATGATCTATGCCCTCATTGAGTGTATAGTCTAGGCTACTCTTCTTTCATTTGTTAATAATTTTAAAGACAGCTTTTTTTTTTTCAAGAGACGGAGTCTTGCTCTGTCCCCCATGCTGGAGTGCAGTGGTGTGATCTCGGCTTACTGCAATCTCCGCCTCCCAGGTTCAAGCAATTCTCCTGCCTCAGCCTCCTGGGTAGCTGGGACTATAGGCACATGCTGCCATGCCCGGCTTTTTTGTTTTTTTTTTTTGTATTTTAGTACAGATGAGGTTTCACCATGTTGCCCAGGCTCAGGCAATTCGCCTGCCTCGGCCTCCCAAAGTGCTAGGATTACAGGCGCGAGCCACTGCACCTGGTTTTTTTTTTTTTTTTTTTTTTTTTTTTTTTTTTTTTTGAGACAGGGTCTCCCTCTGTCACTCAGGTTGGAGTGCAATGGCGCGATCTCGGCTCACTGCAACCTCTGCTTCCTGGGTTTAAGCGATTCTCCTACCTCAGCCTTCCGAGTAACTGGGATTACAGGCGCACGCCACTGCGCCTAATTTTTGTATTTTTATAGAGACAGGGTTTCATCATGTTGGCCAGATGGCCAGGCTGGTCTCGAACTCCTGCCTCAGGTGGTCCACCCACTTCGGCCTCCCAAAGTGCTGGGATTACAGGCGTGAACCACCCACCTGGCAAAATGACAGATCTTTGAAGCCAGAAAAATGTGCTCTGGAGGCAAATTCTTCTGTGTAAAATAACCCCTCTTCCTTAGAGAAACAATTCTAATCCATCAACTGGCTCATTATATTTGTCAGAAATTTCTATTTGGAATTTTTTTTTCAGTGCTGCTGTTCTTAGAGTCTCCCTCCTCTTAACTCTGTCACTATTCCAAAATGGCCAGGCAAAGGGAAAAAGAGGCATAGTTACATAGCTCAAATGACCCATTTAGCAAGGCAGAGGTGAGATTCCCGTGGCTATCTTTTTGTCTCTATTCTGATACTCCTAGGAAAATTTAGGGAAGCATAAATGACAGAAGTGGCTACATTAAATCTTGTTTCTAATAAGAACAGATATAACAAGAATGTAATGCTTACCATTCTGATGCCAAATGCCTAAGATAGAGAACTGTACTTCTGACTTCATGTTCCATGAAGTAATTGAGCATTTAAAACCAAATTCACTTATGAGAAGCTAAGAGGAACTAACATTTAAATAGACTAAGATCTAGAAGGCTGGGATCAAGAGTGGGACATTACACACACAGAACAATCAATAAATAGTAAATGTACATGTGGCCGACTGGGAGGCAGTACTGACTCCTTCTCTGCTTGTAGACACACTCTACAACATGTTAATTCATCAGAAATCCTGGTGCAGGTAAACTAGAATTTCTTATAAACAAGATCTTGTATATTATTACATATTTACATTTGGGCCTCCCTTGGCCCAAGTTTCCTGAATGTATTAGAGGCTCTTTTATTCTCTGTCAAGGCTCCAAGAATTTCTGGCAAGGCTCAAATACAAATGGCCTGGGAACAACTGAACTTTGTTTCTGACAATTTATCTACAACTCCTACACCAACCAGTGGCAACTGATTGGCTAAGTCAAAGCTGATAAAAGGAAAAATATAACTTTCATAAGTATTACCTATAATGCAAGTTACCAGGCCAAGTTAGAAGTGGGCTATAAGAGTTTCTTTGTAAGTGATATTCACTGCAAACATTAGTTGTCTCTTTTTTTTTTTTTTTTTTTTGAGATGGAGTTTCACTCTGTCGCCCAGGCTGGAGTGCAGTGGTGTGATCTCAGCTCACTGAAACCTCTGCCCCCTGGGTTCAAGCAACTCTCCTGCCTCAGCCTCCCGAGTAAATGGGATTACAGGTGCCTGCCACTGCGCCTGGCTACTTTTTGTATTTTTAGTAGAGACGGGGTTTCACCATGTTGGCCAGGATGCTCTCAATCTCTTGACCTTGTGATCCACCCACCTTGGCCTCCCAAAGTGCTGGGATTACAGGCGCAAGCCACTTCGCCCGGCCAGCTGTCTCTTTTTAAAAAGTTTATTTTATAATATCAAAAGCATTTCAAATGTTTGGCTCGCCCTTGCTTACTCAAACTGTAACAGAAGTTCCCAAACCTAATGAGAAGGGCCCCAGCCATTTCATACTGACTTAGGCTTGAATACCATGCATATTTCAGATCCATTCAATTTTCAGCTTCTTTTTTGTTTTTGTGTTTCACTCTGTTACCCAGGCTGGAATGCAGTGGGGTGTTCTGCAACCTCTGCCTCCCGGGGTCAAGCAATCCTCCCACCTCAGCCTCCCAAAGAACTGGGACCACAAGTGCCCGCCACCATGCTTGGCTAATTTTTTGTATCTTTGGTAGAGATGAGGTTTCACCATGTTGTCCAGACTGGTCAATTTTAAGCTTCTTAAATGGAAGAACAGCACTTAAGAGTTCCTGGAATTTGATCACAGGCCTCTAGATAGTACCTACAGTATTAATTCAACACCTATCTCCTAATTAGAAGGATGAGATAAAAATCTTTGAAGAAAAAATTCTGAAACGTGAGGGGATAAACCCAAGACTTTATTTAAAGTTCCTTTTAGGCTGGGCGCAGTGGTTCACGCCTGTAATCTCAAAACTTTGGGAGGCTGAGACAGGCGGGTCGCTTGAGGTCAGGAGTTCGAGATCAGCCTGGCCAACATGGCAAAATCCTCTCTCTACTAAAAATACAAAAAAAATTAGCTGGGTGTGGTGGCGTGTGTCTGTAATCCCAGCTGCTCAGGTGGCTGAGGCAGGAGAATCACTGGATCCCGGGAGGAGGAGGTTGCAGTAGGTTGAGATCACGCCACTCCACTCCAGCCTAGGCAACAGGGTGAGTGAGACCCTCAAAAAAAAAAAAAGTTCATTTTAAGCTTCAAGATTCTAGGTTAATGAATTAAAAATCTATGTGCCACAGCCATAAGGAAAAGTCTAACGCCCATCCTGGTTTGAGGTTTATTTCATATTCCTCCACTGGAGATAAGATTAAGCAAAATGTAATAATTTAATTTATTAACACAATCAAATAAATTTAAAATGACAATTTTGTTCATAATACCCTAATTTTGAAAATGACAGCATTTCCAATGTTTCTTCAGTCTCCAGAACTTATATTGAAATCAATGACTGGAATAAGACAATTGAGATGCATTTCATTAATCAACTAAAGTTCTCCTTGAAAAGGACACTACTGAAGTACATTTTAATTGTCTGAACAAAACAATATCCTGGATTTTAAAACTTGGCAGCAATAGTAACTGAGCTTATATTTCCAAGAAACTACATTTACTGCCTAAATTTGGAATGCGATTACAAGTTTCAGGTGAATTGTATCCAGCAGTCTTAGGACTGAAGTAGGTCTGAGAAGTCATCCCCTGCCACTGCTTTATTCCTGAAAAACCCAACCTGTTTTCAAAGCTCATCTATCAAAGAATTATGCTATTCCCTCGGCATCTAATTTAAATCCTTAACCTAATTACAAGCAGTTTACAAACACCACCTGATAAAAGAGCTTCTCTTGGCTTAGAGCGGTGGCTCGCACCTGTAATCCCAGCACTTTGGGAGGCTGAGGCGGGTGGATCACTTGAAGTGAGGAGTTCGAAACTAGCCTGGCCATCATGATGAAACCCGGTCTCTACTAAAAATACAAAAATTAGTGGGGCGTTGTGGTATGTGCCTGTAATCCCAGGTACTCAGGAGGCTGAGTCACGAGAATCTGTGGAACCTGGGAGGCAGAGGCTGCAGTGAGTGGAGAATGCACCACTGCACTCCAGCCTGGGTGACAAAGTGAGACTCCATCTCAAAAAAAAAAAAAAAAAAAAAAAGAAAAAAAAAAAAGAGCTGCTCTCTTCAGCATCATCTAACATCAGGAAATACTCCTCCTCAAGCTTAAACTGTACTTTTGCCTTTAATTTTTTTTCACCGCTGGGCACAGGGGTTCATGCTTATAATCCCAGCACTTTGGGAAGCTGAGGAAGGCAGATCACCTGAGGTTGGGAGTTTGAGACCAGCCTGACCAATATGGAGAAACCCCATCCCTACTAAAAATACAAAAAATTAGCTGGGCGTGGTGGCGCATGCCTGTAATCCCAGCTACTCAGGAGGCTGAGGCAGGAGAATCGCTTGAACCTGGGAGGCGGAGGTTGTGGTAAGCCGAGATTGCACCATTGCACTCCAGCCTGGGCAAAAGAGTGAAACTCTGTCTCAAAAAAAATAAACAAACAAACAAACAAAAAAAAGAATTTCTCTATACCAAGAGTCTTACATGCATGCCCCTGCGTGCATGATGTAAGACTCTTTGTGAAAAGAAATTAATTACCCCCAGTAAACTACATTATAAAGACCCAATGTCTAAGACAGGCAGTTCATCTAATCCATCAGAGAGAAGGGTTCCAAAAGTATGTAAATATTAAACGCTAGTCAAAAGAATGAAGCAAAATCAATAGCCAAAATTAAAACAGGCTTCACTTGTGACACTAGTAGACTAAAGAACACTGTCTTCAAAAGAAAAAGATTAGAACTTGAGGAAGTCTCTGAATATTTTTTTAAAATCAGTCTGTCTCTATGAAATTCTTAAATATGAATTGTATTCCGTGTAGCCATTAAAAACCACGATTTATTTATTGACATGGAAAGACATCCATGATAAACTATGAAGAAAGTAGGTTACAAAAAGGTATTTCTATTTTTGTCACATTTTTGTAGAAACAAAACAATGCTCTTCCTCTCACTCTTTACACTCTCTCTCTCTCTCATATATACATATTTTTAAAAGAGTGGAAGGATGCTTATCCAAATTGCTAACAATGATTTTCTCAGAATGTAGAATACAGAGTGATTTTTACTTTATTTATACTTTTTTGCATTGTTTGACTGGGATAAAAAAAACCCCACATAATATATTTATAGCTAGAAAAAATAAACCAATTTCCATTTTAGAAGCAACATATGATGAAAACCAAAATAATAAAACTCCTCATTTTCTTAAATTCTCCTGCAAAGTACTCAAAAAAGACCTCTTTGTACCTTATCAGCACTTCAGCTTTAGTTAAGAACATCAATTGAAGTTACTTCAAATGTCCTGAGAATTCTTAATTTCTCAGATTATTGTTTTAATTAAATGGTTGATCTTTGGTAATGTGCAAGAGTACTATAAAACCACTTCCTTTATTTTACTAGCTACAGTTTTCCTAAGAACTAAAGTTAATGCTTGATGCCTGTATTTGGAACACAGAGCTTCCCTGGAGGAAAAGATTGGTTTCGTCTTATTTTCAATGCTAAAGCAAAATGTGTGGTTTGGTTGGGTTATTTAAAAAATAAAGGCAAGACTTTTAGTGGGTGCGGTGGCTCATGCCTGTAATCCCAGCACTTTGGGAGGCCAGATGGGGAGATCACCTGAGGTCAGGAGTTTAAGACCAGCCTGGCCAACATGGTGAAAACCCGTCTCTACTAAAAATACAAAAAATTAGCCGGGTATGGTGGCGCATGTCTGTAATCCCAGCTACTCGGGGGGCTGAGACAGGAGAATCACTTGAACCCAGGAGGCAGAGGTTGCAAAGAGCCACGATTGAGCCACTGCACTCCAGCCTTGGCGACAGAGATAGACTCCATCTCAAAAAAAAAGGCAAGACTTTCAGTTGACTATCAAAGTTCTAACCTTCTGCACAAATCTTAAGAGTTTCAGCATTCCAAATTTAACTCAAAACAAAAGCCTTTGCTTTGAGTCTACAAATGCTCCTTTCAGTTAGAGAAGTGCTAATTTGTCCAAAGTCATACAATGCATTGACTCATTTTCTTGAAGATGACTCACTCAATAATCTGAAACATAATGACTATGTTTGTAACAATTCAAAACAACTGTAAAATGACTTGTCATGTGAACTTTGAATTCAGAGGCGTAAGTTACATTTTCTGAATTTATTTTATAAATGTAAAGCAACTGAAGATGCATATTTTAGTAAGAAAAGAATTGCCAGCTCTGCCTTCATAACTGCTTCCTTCATGTTCTTCCAAGTCTCTATGTAGTTAAAATTATTTTAATATTTAGAGGTTCACACCAAATTCCAGAAGGTTATCAATGAGAAAATGATAAAGTGATGTTACATCTCTTTAAAGCTTTAGCTTTACCAAAACACACAAATTTTGAAAGCTATCAGCAAATATTTATTGGGCATCCAGTATGTGCGTATGTGCAAATGATTGTTGTTATGGGTTTTCAAAGAGGTGTACTCCAAGCGTGACTCCTGGATCAGCAGCATCAGCAGTATTTCAAAACTGGCTTAAAAATACAAATTATCTCTGCTTCCCCTTTACTAATCAAACTCTGCATGTGCAGTCCAGTAATTAGTGATTTAACAAACCTCTCCAGGTGATTTTGATATATTTTAAAGTTTGAGAATCATTGCTTCAGATGATGATGATGATGATTATTAGAGACATGGTCTTGCACTGTTGCCCAGGTTGAGGGCAGTGGCGTGATCATGGCTCACTGCAGCCTTGACCTGCCAGGCTCAAGCAATACTCCCACCTCAGCCTCCCGAGTAGCTGGCATGCCACTATGCCCAGCTAATTTTTTATTTTTTGTAGAGACAGGGTTTTGCCATGTTGCCTAGGCTGGTCTTGAACTCCTGCCTCGGCCTCCCAAAGTGCTGGGATTACAGACATGAACCACCACACCCCAGTCACTCCAGATTATTAATACTGTAAGAATTGCATCCCCCTGTTCCCTTTTAAATAACAATAATAACATTATGATTATTTTTTGAGACGGAATCTCATTCTGTCATCCAGGTTGGAGTGTAATGGCGCAATCTTGGCTCACTGCAACCACCGCCTCCTGGGTTCAAGTGATTCTCCTGCCTCAGCCTCCTGGGTAGCTACAGGTGTCTGCCACCACGCCTGGCTCATTTTTGTATTTTTAGTAGAGACATGGTTTTACCATGTTGGCTAGGCTGATCTCGAACTCTTGACCTCAAATGATCTGCCCACCTCAGTCTCCCAAAGTGTTGGTATTACAGGCGTGAGCCCCTGCGCCCGGCCTTAAATAATTATTTAAGAAAGAAATATATCAAGAAATACAGACAAGATTTATATAAATGTATAATGTTACTTTTGGTTAGGATATAAAACATTAAAAAAATTAAAAATAAGATATAAAACAACTATGAAAGGATTCCTTTAAATTTTTATATATTCTAATCAGAGGACTCATTACCACATGCCTAGATTACTGCAATAACTACCTTAGCAGGCCTCCCTGATTTAAAATGATCTTTTCCTCCTCTCTATTCTGCATTAGCTTCTGAGGAATCTTCCCTAACTACTATAGCTGTCTCATGGCATTCTTTGGCTGAAAAACCTGTGATGTTTCACAACCGCTTATTTTGAAAAGGGAGAGGTACTACCTTTAGTTAGTAATCTAGAGCAAGCAGCAAGCTTGTGCAACCCATGGCCTATGGGTCACATGTGGCCCAAGATGGCTTTGAATGTGGCCCAGCACAAATTCATAAACTTTCTGAAAACATTATGAGATATTCCTGATTTTTTTTTAAAATTCATCAGCTATTGTTAGTGTTAGTGTATTTTATGTGTGGCCCAAGACAGTTCTTCTTTTTCCAGTGTGGTCCAGGGAAGTCAAATAATTGGACACTCCTAAGAGGCTCAGATGGGAAACGTAAATGAGGAAAGTAAGCCACGTGAATATTGAATGGGTAGAAATACTTTCCAATTTCCACAAAGAAATATGCTCATCTCGGTTTTGTTTTCCTAGTTTTATTGGAGGTACTACTACAACAGTGCAGGAATGATGACAAATGGTGACACTTGACTTAAGAAGACAATAGGGGCTGGGCACTGTGGCTCATGCCTGTAATCCCAGCACTTTGTGAGGCTGAGGCGGGTGGATCACAAGGTCAGGAGTTTGAGACCAGCCTTCCCAATTAGGTGAAACCCCGTCTCTACTAAAAATACAAAAATTAGCTGAGCGTGGTGGCGCATGCCTATAATCCCAGCTGCTTGGGAGGCTGAGGCAGGAGAATTGATCGAACCTGGGAGGTGGAGGTTGCAGTGAGCTGAGATTGTGCCATGGCACTCCAGCCTGGGCGACGGAGCGAGACTCTGTCTCAAAAAGAGGATTATGGTAAATTAAGAACCCATGCTAGACCTCACCTAACTTTAAAATTCTGGCTTACATTTTTTTAAAAAAACGCTGTGATCCAAACAAAACATATCTCTGGCCTATACACTGCCAGTTTGAGACCTCCAGTTTACAGCACTAAATCCATATTTGCCTGCCTTGTTTTCTAGTCTCTATCTTCCCAATAATAATCCCCATACTTAGACAGCATTTTGCACTATTCAGTATGTTTTCATGTCCAGTTGACCCTCTCAACAGAAGAGGTAGTCAGGAGATGAGGAAATGAGCATAGACAGGGTAAAGTAACTTGTCCAGTATCATATGACTTAGCACCTAAGTTCAAGTCTCCTGAGTCTGAAGCCAGCATCAATCTTTGGCCATTTCACTCCTTCCTTGTCCTTCTCTATGTGTGTTTTTGCTTGTTAAGTCCTTATCTAGAATAATTTCTTTCTACCAATCCAAATCTCATCATCTTTCAAGAGTCACCTCAAGCTCCGCTGACTACATAAACCTTCCTCATCTAGGTCAAATCCCCAAGTTTTTTCTTGATTTTCTGAACTTCAATTGTTATTATAGTTAATAACTTACAAACTGGTGCTTATCAACAGTCTTAAACCATCAAATTATTTCACAACATTCCACATTATCTTCTCTCTTACTTCACATAGTTCCCAGCACTGTGTTGGGATGTAAAAATGACTGTTCGATGTTGGCTGGCTATCTTAGATAGTCTTTTGAGGAAGAAAATTATGATGACACCACTAACTTACCAGCCTGATGTTGTCTTCTGGGCGGAGTAATATGAACATTGCTTGGAGATGCTGTTGGAGATCGCCTGGTGAAATTTACAAACCAAAGGATAATTATTCTCCATTCTAACGTTGACAGAGAGGATTCCTTCTACCTCAGTGACTTTTGTAAAAGAAAGTTCTGATTCATTAAAGGACTCTGATTAGACATAGAAAATTAAATGATTATTGACTTCTTTTAAAATGGAAAGAGAGACTGCTAGACTGCATCTTAATACATTTGCTTTTAGTCTATACTATATTAAAACTTAGGTCTGTCCTATGAAAGGTACACTTGAGACCAGTCTCAGTTTTGTATTATGGTGGATGTTGATGAGAGACTTGTTGTTGAGATCTGTTAGGCAGAGGCAGCACTCACTGGCTGTATTTTCAGGCTCACTGAAAGTAGCAATGAGGGCACTTTGAAAATGGGTGTAGTAGTGTAGTGTTAGAGGAATTATCCATAACTTTTAAAAAGCTAACCATTTTGTCATTCCTATTTCTATAATCATATGCTTTGGTTGCATTTGACCTAACAAGACTTTTGGATTCTCCCTAGAATAAGGTCAATAGTTTAAAATGACTTTCATATTAGTGACTGAAATTATTATTTATCTTAATTTTTTTTTGAGACAGAGTCTCGCTCTGTCACCCAGGCTGGAGTGTAGTGACCGATACTATAATGAGAGTATATACACACACACACACACACACACATATATGTGTATATATATTTTTATGTGTATATATGTATATATATGTATATACATATGTGTGTGTGTGTGTACATATGTATTTTTTGTTTTTTTTGAGACGGAATCTCACTCTGTTGCCCAGGCTGGAGTGCAGTGGTGCGATCTCGGCTCACCGCAAGCTCCGCCTCCTGGGTTCACGCCATTCTCCTGCCTCAGCCTCCCAAGTAGCTGGGACTACAGATGCCTGCCACCATGCCCGGCTAATTTTTTGTATTTTAGCATTTTAGAGATGGGGTTTCACCATGTTAGCCAGGATGGTCTTGATCTCCTGACCTCGTGATCCGCCTGCCTTGGCCTCCCAAAGTGCTGGGATTACAGGTGTGAGCCACTGTGCCCGGCCAATGAGATTATATATTAAGTATGCCACATAAGGGATATACATTCTCCTGAACATATTATTAGGTTCTTTAAAATGGCCAACCATTATTTGAATCCTCACTTGTTCTTACACATTTTGTCAAACTAAGTTGAAATTTCTTTGTTTTAACTATTATAGATTTCCTCATATTCCTAGGAAATCCGAGGCTTTAGATAGCAGGAGATAAATAATGTACTATCATAAATTATGAAAATCTGTGAACAAAAAAACCTCACTCTTGCCCACTCAGATATTGCCCTTATTAAAGTCTAAGGTGACTGATACAGTCACATAACCATGAATGCCACTATAACTTGTTCTCACATTGGTCTTGAAATCTACATACATAATTTTCCTTCAGTTAACTAATAGCTGTTAATTATGAGATGAAATACTGTTATGTACAAGAAGTGGATAGAGGCAGGAAGAAAAAAAGTAGGTTGGCAAATGGGTTGGTGCGTTTATACAAATGACAGCAAGTCTGAAACTCTTTCCTTTCTTCTTAAACAGAATAGTTTCCTTACTCTCACCACTTTGGGAGGCTGAGGTGGGGGACTGCTTGAGGCTAGTGAGCTATGATTATGCCACTGCACTCCAGCCTGGGTGACAGAGTAAGACCTCACATTTAAATATAAATAAATAAACAAAAAACCAAACACCCACCCCCCCACCCCAAATCAAAAAGGATGGTTTTCACTGCTGGCTTCTGACCAATTAATTCCATATTGCAGAATCTTTCAATTTTCAAAATTAAAATGGAGAGTCATTATGTTTGGCCAGATCCATTCTACTACCTTTCAAGGCCAGGGACACAATCTTAAGTCTCATATGCGTAAACCCAAGAGAAAAGAAAACATATGTCCACCCAAAAAGTTGTACACGCATGTATATATAGCATTATTCATAATAGCAAAACAGTGGAAACAACTCAAATGTCTATCAAATGATGAATGGATAAATAAAATGTGGTATTATCCACAAAATGTAGTATTATTTGGTCATGAAAAGGAATGATGTACTGATACATACTATACCATAGATGACCTTTGAAAACACGCTAAGAAAAAGGAGCCTGTCTCAAAAATCCATTTATATGAATCCATTTACAGAACACCCAGAATAGGCAAATCTACAGAGACAGAAAGTAGATTCGTGGTTGCTTAGGGCTGGGAGAGAGGGTGAGAGAAATAGGGAGTGACTGCTAATGGGTATCGGGTTTATTTTCAGGGCGATAAAAATGTTCTAAAATTAGATTGTGGTGATGGCTGTACAACTCTGTGACTCTTCTAAAAACCAATGAATGTACACTTTAAATAAGTAAACTGGGTGAATTACATGGTATGTGGATTATATCTCAATAAAGCTGTTAAACAAAAAATAAAAGGACAAGTATGAGGAGATAAAGTGTTAGGCATAAACAATGAAAAGCTACCTGAGTTACAAGTTGCAACTGCATTAAGCAGCTGAGGATACTTTTTATTTTATTTTTTCTTGAGACAGGGTCTTACTCTGCCACCCAGAATGGAGTACAGTGACGCCATCACGGCTCCCTACAGCTGTGACTTCCTGGGCTCAAGCAATCCTCCCACCTCAGCCTCCAGGGTAGCCAGGACTACAGGTGTGCACCACAACGCCTGGCTAATTTTTTGTATTTTTTGTAGAGATGAGGTTTCACCATGGTGCCCAGGCTGGTCCCGAACTCCTAAGCTCAAGCAATCTGCCTACCTGGGCCTCCCAAAGTGCTGGGATTACAGGCACAGACCACTGCACCAGGCCGGAGCTTCTTTAAAACTAAGTTTCCTTCTGTCCTACCAGTAGAAATAACCAGAGGAAAGGATTTTTAGGGTGGAGAACTTCTGGAGGAGAACCCTAAATAGCAGCCCAAAGTCTCCACTCCGAACACTACTGGCCCAAAGATTCAGCTGGCTTTTCTGAAGCTCAGACAAAAAAAGTCAGGAGGCCTACTCAAGTAAGCCTTCTTATGTGAGTTGGAAGCTCAGGTTTGTTAGCTGCGAAAGTACTGCTCTGAGCAAACTGCATATCATTTCCTACTGGGCAACTGTTCTTCACAGAGTCTAATATAAGGCAATATATTGACATGGCATTAAGATAACCTTCCCTACATTTTCCCACCATATACTTCACTGCTAGGAGCTAAATTTCAATTTTCTATTGGATTTTATAGACTTTTCATTGTTTCCATTTAAAATACTGGCAGACATTCGCCTGTAATAGCCTTCTTTGCAAAATACTATTTGGATATTTCAAATGCAGGCCAGTTAAAAAATTCTAACTAGTTCAAGAAACACGCATAAGGAAATACAACTAGACACGGTAAGCCCTTGACCTGCTCTCAATTCTGCCATCAACTTGCAGTTACTGTGGGCTTGGCCAAGACAGCTTCACTTTATGTGACAGCCTGGCTCTTGTAAGCCAAGTTTATACTCGCACTGCCTCATCTGTTCCGGTCTGGATCACAAATCAAGTCCATTCAGCTTGTGTTAAATCTGCTTTTCTTTTTAGTATGAGGAAAGCTAAGTGAACGATGTCAAGCAGAAACCTGGGTGGCAGCTGAGTGTAGAAGTTTGACCAAAGAAAAATGCCAACCAGTGCCAGGAGCTTTAAAAGCCATTGACCCCATTAACTATTACATGCCATAGAGTAATTTGCCCAACATCCTAGTCAAACTGGATTTAAACCAATAATTTGTCTTCTTTTTACTGTAAGGGATAAATATCCACATTAAAAAGAAATAAAAAGCTTAGTGGGCATACTTCTTCCGCACATTCAAGTGTTTTGGGGAAGCGTCCTCCCCTACCCGACCTCCAGTACTGGACACTGGGGAGGAAGGTTTTAGAAAGTGCAATCCAAGCTAATTTCCAAAAGAGGTTATTTCCTCCCTTACTCTAAAAAATTTTCCATGGCTGGAGAGTTCTGGTAGGAGGAAAATATTGTCCAAACAAAATGGATTACAATTCTGAGCTGCCACAATTGCAACTAGGTGAAGGCCCAGACAAGTAGCAGGGCAGCCACTAAAATAGCAGATATTATCTCACTAAAGCTATGCTCAATTACTGGCTCAATGGGATCCAATATTTTTGGCTTTCACCTCTGACCTAAACACTTAAGGTTATTGTAGTCTTTGTTCCTTTCTTAGTAATTACAATTTTTTTTCCCACTCCTGGAGGTCACAAGTAGTCAAAGTGTCACATTTATGACAACAAGCAATCTGCCTCTTTGTATACTATTGATCAGGATTAGTGTCCTCAAGCTTTTATTTTTTTTCCCCAAAATGATAAATAAGGTCTGCCGGTAGAAGAGAAGCATCAGGTTATCTTCTTAAACTGTGGATATTCTACACCTGGAGATCTCTCTCCCTAGGACACATTTTCTACGGTTCTTTTTAAACGTCATCACCACAGGTGTTCCTGATTTTAGAGAAATCCAATATAAAATAATACAATGCATATACTACTGTTAGTTGATATTTCAAAACCAGAGCTTATACTCATTCTTTGTTTATTTGATGCCTCTTTGTTTATAGAAGTCCTCTGGGTTAAATTTCCAGTCTTTTTAGTGTATACAGTCAAGTAGTAGACACTGGCACTTTAATATGTGACGTAATAACTCATTATCACAGCAAAAAGTTTATCTTAGTATATTCTGTATCATTCTCCTCCTCATACCATCACTAGAGAGCAGAAAGAAATCAGAAATTGAATCTTTGATTAGTTGAAGTAACTCTGAAGTAACTCTGAAGTAACAGCTAAACTTTTTTTTTTTTTTTTTTGAGACGGGGTCTCATTCTGTCGCCCAGGCTGGAGGACAGTGGCACGATCTCAGCTCACTGCAACCTCCGTCTCCCAGGTTCCAGCAATTCTCCTGCCTCAGCCTCCTGAGTAGCTAGGACTATAGGTGCGTGCCACCATGCCCGCTAATCTTTGTATTTCTCTTTTCCTTTTCCTTTTTTTTTTTTTTGAGATGGAGTCTTACTCTGTCACCCAGGCTGGAGTGCAGTGGTGCGATTTCGGCTCACTGCAAGCTCCACCTCCCGGGTTCACACCATTCTCCTGCCTCAGTCTCCTGAGTAGCTGGGACTACAGGCACCCACCACCACACCCGGCTAATTTTTTTTGTATTTTTAGTAGAGACAGGGTTTCACCAGGATAGTCTTGATCTCCTTGTGATCTGCCCGTCTCAGCCTCCCAAAGTGCTGGGATTACAGGCATGAGCCACCATGCCAGGCCTAATTTTTGTATTTTTTGTAGAGATGGGGTTTAGCCATGTTAGCCAGGCTGGTTTCAAACTCCTGACCTCAGGTGATCCACCCGCCTTGGCCTCCCAAGGTGCTGGGATCACAGGCACGAGCCGTGCCTGGCTCTTTTTTTTTTTTTTTTTTTTTTGAGACAGGGTCCGACTCTGTCACCAAGGCTGGAGTGCAGTGGTGCAAAGATGGCTCACTGCAGTCTCAACCTCCCAGGCTCAAGTGACCCTCCCACCTCAGCCTCCCAGGTAGCTGGGACCACAGGTGTACACCACCACAATTCACTAATTTTCTTTTTTTGAAGCCAAGTCTTGCTCTGTTGCCCAGGTTGGCATGATCTCGGCTCACTGTAACCTTCGCTTCCCAGGTTCAAGTGATTCTGCTGCCTCAGCCTCCAGAACAGCTGAGATTATAGGAATGTGCCACCAGGCCAAGCTAATTTTTGTATTTTAGTAGAGACAGGGTCTCACCATGTTGGCCAGGCTGGTCTCGAACTTCTGACCTCAGGTGATCCACCTGCCTCAGCCTGCCCAAATGCTGGGATTATAGGTGTGAGCCACTGTGCCCGGCCACACTTGGCTAATTTAATTTTTTTTTAATTTTAATTTTTGTAGAGATGGGATTTCACTATCTTGCCCAGGCCAGTCTCAAAGTCCTCGACTCAGGCAATCCTCTTGCTTCAGCCTCCCAAAATGCTGGGATTACAGCTGTGAGCCAATGTGCCTGGCCCACCTGAACATTTTTAACCTGAACACTCAAAACCTTAACTGAGGGCCAGGCGCGAGGGCTCACGCCTATAATCCCAGCACTTTGGATAACCGAGGCGGGCAGATCACCTGAGGCCAGGAGTTCGACACCAGCCTAGCCAACATGGTGAAACCCCATCTCTACTAAAAATGCAAAAATTAGCTGAGCGTGGTGGTGCATGCCTGTAGTTCCAGCTACTTGGGAGGCTGAGGCAGGAGAATTGCTTGAACCCGGGAGGCGGAGGTTGCAGTGAGCTGAGATTACGCCATTCCACTCCAGCCTCGGCGACAGAGTGAGGGTCTCGGAAAAAAAAAAAAAAAAAAAAAAACCTTGGCCGGGCACGGTGGCTCAAGTCTGTAATCCCAGCACTTTGGGAGGCTGAGGCAGGTGGATCACCTGAGGTTAGGAGTTCGAGGCCAGCCTGGCCAACATGGTGAAACCGTGTTTCTACTAAAAATACAAAAATGAGGTGGGTGTGGTGGTGGGCGCTTGTAGTCCCAGCTGCTCAGGAGGCTGAGGGAGAAGAATCGCCCCCAGGAGGTGGAGGTGATCTGGGATCATGGTACAGCACTCCACCCTGACAAAGCGAGACTCCGTCTCAAAAAAACAAAACGAAACAAAAAAAATCTCAATCTTAACTGAGAAGTTTCATATAGCTTCATTAGAGTATTTTGGTACCTTCTTATAATTATTCTAACAAAAATGTATTGAACATCTACTAAGTGTAAAAGACTTAGTTTGCTAAGTGCTAAAAAAATGGTCTCTGAGGGTAAAAGAAAAGTGATTACAGCACAGTACAACACTTTCTTTCACCATTTAAAGAACTTCTGAAGAGATGGGGATGAGGTAATCAGCCTTTTAGAATGTAACACAAGATATAGTTACCAAGAAAGAAATAGTATATATGCCAGCGTTACCTGCATGTTTGTTCCGTCTGTGGCTGATTCTTGGTGTGGATGAGCCATTTCCCCGTGGTAGAAAAAGGGCAGCACCTTTGACAGTTAGAAAGCTCTCGCTGATGCTACAAGGAAAAAGTCAAAAGAAAATATATTATTTAGGAAAGGAAATCAAAGGATAGGATGGATAACCACTTTAGGATTCTCTCTTCCCTATTCCAAAGTTCCAACTTCATGGAACGAAGTAAAAACATAATCAAGAGAGGCTGTGGTTACTCACGCATACACTCCTGCCTACTCTAGACAAGTTTTCTTTCTTTTTCTTTTGTGAAAGGGAGTCTTGCTCTGTTGCCCAGGCTGGAGTGCAGTGGCGCAATCTTGGCTCACTGCAACCTCTGCCTCTTGGGTTCAAGCGATTCTCCTGCCTCAGCCTCCTGAGTAGGCTGGGATTACCGGCACCCGCCACCATGCCTGGCTAATTTTTGTATATCAGTAGACAGGGTTTCACTACATAGGTCAAGCTGGTCTCAAACTCCTGACCTCAAATGATCCGCCCACCTCGGCCTCCCAAAGTGTTGGGAATACAGGCGTAAGCCACCGTGCCCATCCTCTAGATAAGTTTTCTGAAACAAAACTTACAATATTCTTCTTTTTTTTCTTTTTGAGATGGGAGTCTCACTCTGTTGCCAGGCTGGAGTGCAGTGGTGCGATCTTGGCTCACTGCAACAACCTCCAACTCCTAGGTTCAAGTAATTCTCCTGCCTCAGCCTCCTGAGTAGCTGGGATTACAGGAGTGAGCCACTATGACCAGCTAATTTTTGTATTTTTAATAGAGACGGGGTTTTACCATGTTGGTCAGGCTGGTTTTGAACTCCTGACCTCATGTGATCCACCCACCTTGGCCTCCCAAAGTGCTAGGACTACAGGTGTGAGCCACTGAGCCCAGCCAAAACTTACGATATTCTATATACATTACATGGCGGCAGTTAAGAGCGGAGGCTCTGAAACCAGAATGTCTGAGTTTGAATCCTAGCTTTACTTCCTCCTACCAGAGTAGGCCTAAATTTCCCTATCTGTAAAACAGGGATAATAAAATGAAGTTGTTGTGAAGAGCCAATGAGAACACAGCATCTTAAAGTGGTGCCTAGTATACAGCAAAAAGCCCTTAATAAATATTAGTTATAAGTAGATTAGTAGAAGGTTATCAGTAATGATATTTCAATACTGTCCTAATCAGATGTGAAGTATGTTACAATATTTAGCTACTAATAATAGGTCCAAAGTTTGCAAAAAAGATTTATGTTTAAAATATACACCACAGTAAAGTATTACCTCAAAATTTTACTACTGCCAACTTGCATCCCCATACTCAGTGAAAAGAAGTAGTGGGCAGGAAGTGTGTTTAACCCACTGGAGTTTGTCATTCACAAGATGATAATAAAGGTGCAGAATTACTGCTGAGGATAGCGGCTCTTCAAAATAAAATTACTGGTCTAGTCACAGTGGTTCATGCCTGTAATCCCAGTGCTTTGGGAGGCCAAGCCAAGAGGACTGGTTGAGGCTTGGAGTTTGAGACTAGACTAGGCAACACAGTGAGACTCCATCTCCAAAAAAATATTTTAAAAATTAGCTGGGGGTGGTATCATATGCCTGTAGTCCTCGCTATTCAGGAGGGTGAGGTGGGAGGATCGCTTGAGCCTAGGAGTTCGAGATTATAGTGAGTTATGATGGCGCCATTGTACTCCAGCTGGGGTGACAGAGCAAGACTCTGTCTCTTAAAAAAAAAAAAAAAAAAAAAAAAGCAAAAAAAACTAGTGGATACCCATATATAACCAGAAAATAAATCTAAGTTATTTCATATCAATAAACTAAATAAGCCTTTCAAGTTATCCATCAAGTTTCTCACAGAATCTGAAAGGATAGAACTTAACTCACGAAGGCCAAGTTTAGAAATACTTAATAGAGGATTCTAAATTGTTTTTGAGTATAGCACTGCTATTGAAGGTTAGCTAGCGGATTGTAAATGACATTGTCTACTCAATATTTCCACTTGGAAATCTTAATTGGCATGTTAAATTCACGTTGCCAAAACTAAATTCTTGAGTTCCCCTACCCTCAAGTCAATCTCTGGCCTCGTTCTGCAGCCTCATTCTCCCAGTTGTTTAGGCAAAACACCTAATAGTCATCCTTAGTGTCTTTCCTTCCTATAATATATATCTAATCCATTAGCAAGTCCTGTGAGCTTTACTTTTTTTTTTTTTTTTGAGACGGAGTCTCACTCAGTCACCCAGGCTAGAGTGCAGTGGTGCGATCTTGGCTCACTGCAAGTTCCGCCTCCTGGGTTCATGCCATTCTCCTGCCTCAGCCTCCCGAGTATCTGGGACTATAGGCGCCCGCCACCACAACCGGCTAATATTTTTGTATTTTTAGTAGAGACGAGGTTTCACCGTGTTAGCCAGGATGGTCTCAATCTCCTGACCTCGTGATCCACCTGTCTCGGCCTCTCAAAGTGCTGGGATTACAGGCGTGAGCCACCGCACCCGGCCAGCTTTACTTTCAAATATATCTTGAACCTGCCCACTTATTCCTATCACCACTATCACACTGGTCCATGGCACCATCATTCCTTACTTGGACCACTATTTAAAAAGTTTTTCTTAAAAAAGCCTTTTACTACAGAAAATGTCAAACATACACAAAAGTAGAGGGAATACTATAATAAGGCCCCGTGTTCCCATCACATTCAAGCTTTAATTTGTGGCAAATTTTGTTTCTTCTACATCCTCACCCATTTACCTTGCCCCTGAAGTGAAACAAACCCCAGGCACTGTATGAAAACAAAAAACAAAAAACAAAAAAACTTCTTAACAGGTCTATCTGCAACCACTTCTGCCCTCCATCATCTACTCATCAAACAGCAACCAGAGTGACTTAAAAATCATATAGATCATACAGTGTCACTTCCCTGCTTAAAACCCTCCAAAGGCTTCCTTTTGTACTTATAAATAAAAAAGCCAGTCTTTAGCTTGGTCTTCAAGGCCCTGTAACATACTACAGGACTACTCCTTTGATCTTACATCATCTCCCCTTTTGTTTACCATGATCTGTGATTCTTCTTTCTGTTTCTTCGATGTTTCAGGGCCTTTGTGCTCTCTGTTCTCTACTTGGAATACTTTTCTTGTGGCCTGTTACTATGTAAGTCTCAGCTCCAATATCACTGCTCCTTCCCCCAATTCCAATCATACTTTATCCTGTTGTTCTGTTTTGTTTCCTTCAGAATATTTATCATAAACTAAAATTATATTTATTCACGTGCATACTTGTGGTTACCTTCCTATAGTAGAATATAAGCTCCATGAGAGCAAGGACTTAATTTTGCGCATCACTGTAGCTGCAGCACTGGAAACAGTGTAAGGCACATATTAGCTGCTTGAACAATAGGTGATGGATGAATGAATTTATCCCAGGTTTTTTCCACACTGTATATCTGTCCTGTCACTGTAGCAGAAACTGTAATTTAGGACAAGTCTCACATGTAAAAATAATCATTATAGAACTCAATATATGTGGCAGATTAATGGACTTTAAAATGTTTGATGATAGATTAGCAAATGAAATTAAATCACCTCTATAACGTTATCAGACACTGATTCAATTTTATCCTTTAATAAAGTCCATGAAGCTAATACAACCTTTGAGGTAACCTGCCAAATAGACTGAAACATGTCTTCTAAAAACAAAAGAATAAACAAATGTCACTTTAAAAATTTGCATGCTGGCTGGGTGTGGGGGTGTCTTGATTTTGTTTTGTTTTCATCTTTAAATAAAGCATTGCTCTCTTGTGGTCTGTTGCACAAGCCTTGTCTGTTGTTACGTCCGTGATGTTCACATGCCACCCTACTGTGGGTCACTCTGTTCCACTCACATTACGGGAACAACCTAAAACAAAATGTCTGAGTGACAGGATGAGTGGGCTACACCACAGACAGGAAATGAAATTCACACTTTTGCCAACACAGCAACTGTTGCTTTACTAAATGAAAATATTTTAAAAATAAAGGTTAAATACTCTACCTATTCACCAGGCAAAGTAACAGCTTTGGACACTGTAGGTTCCAGTAAACAAAGGAGTTCGCTACATCTACAAAAGAAGTGTGTGTATTTGTTGAACAGTTTAAAACAATTGAACATACTTCAGTCATTCCTTTTGTAAGATAGGTAGTTTCTCTTTGACAAACACTATTTTAAGAACTTCCTGGTTTTTGGAGTTCAGTAATACTGTTTTTTTTTATAGATATATTTGTTGCTTATGCTTTAAAGCATATCTAAGTACATTCTTGCTTTAAAGCATATCTAAATGTGTTATTTAAAATGTATGTAGGGCTTTCTCAAAGTAAGGGTTAAGGAGCTAAACAAAGGCCATTGGTTAGTTCAAAGCCACCTGGACTCTGAAAACTCCTGATTATAAAAGAAAGGTCAGGAACCAAACTCACATATAGTATAAATATCACAAATTCACACATAAGAGGCTTTCCTATTTGAAACACAAATGTCAATAAATTTTTCTGATGGAACAAAATGCACAAGGTAGGCCAATAGACTACTATTTGTTTTTTTTTGTTTTGTTTTTTTTTTTTGAGATAGAGTCTTGCTCTGTCGCCCAGGCTGGAGTGCAATGGTGAGATCTTGGCTCACTGCAACCTCTGCCTCCCGGGCTCAAACGATTATCATGCCTCAGTCTCTCAAGCAGCTGGGACTACAGGCATATGTCACCACACCTGGCTAATTTTTGTATTTTTAGTAGAGATGGGGTTTCACCATGTTGCCCAGGCTTGTCTGGAACTCCTGACCTTAAATGATCCGCCCAAAATTGGCCTTAAATTGGCCTCCCAAAATGCTGGGATTACAGGTGTGATCCACAGCGCCCGGCCCAAGACTACTATTTAATACTATTATAATAGGTGCGATATAGGCTCCCAGAGACTTGTGGCAGACAATCTGGATGGTATAATCAATCCTCTTTATTCTGTGGCCCCAGGTTATGACCCCTCAGTTATCAAAAAAGTGACATTCTGTTGGTCACAAGGGGACCAGAAATAAGTGTGTGGCTGATTACAAAAATCTCTTATCATAACGGAAAAAAATTCATAGCATGGAAGTGATAAAACAAAATTTATAACCACCACCAGAGTTTAGGGAGATAAAATTCCACTTGAAAATTAAATGCTTTATTTGCATCTGAAGAAAATTATATGTAAATTTAATTGCATATACTTTTGTGTAAGGTAAAAGGTTGGTATATCTTGCCAGAATAATAAAAGATTTATTATGTAAATATGTCTTTCTGAAATAGTTGCTTAAAAATTCAATTGACATGGAGTTGTCAGTTGTCTAATTAAAAGTCTGTTCTTGCTGGGTGCAGTGGCTCACGCCTGTAATCCCAGCACTTTGGGAGGCCAAGGCGGGTGGATCACCTGAGGTCAGGAGTTGGAGACCAGCCTGGCCAACATGGCAAAATCCCATCTCTACTAAAAACACAAAAAAATTAGCCGGGCGTGGTGGCGGGCGCCTGTAATCCCAGCTGCTAGGGAGGCTGAGGCAAGAGAATTGCTGGTACCCGGAAGGCGGAGGTTGCAGTGAGCTGAGACTGTACCACTGCACTCCAGTCTGGACGACGGAGTGGAACTCCGTTTCAAAAAAAAAAAATCTGTTCTTTAAAAAGGCAGGTGAAAACTTTTTCATGTTTCTGAATTGACTAGTTCTGTAGAGTCTAGCACAGAAACAGAACAGCAGTAAACTCTATGAAGTCATTTGTATGTGATTACAGATGCCTAAGTTAAATATAACCCCAAAGGACTTAAGAAGCCCTACAGTAAGGAATAAATGAGATAAAGAGAATACTATTTTCTTGATCTAAAGAGAATAATTAGCTGCTTGATACAAATATGACAGGATCACCTTTCTAATAGAGCACTCGTGACAGTGAAGTCCTCCAGAGTCTTTATAACTTAAAAACATCTATGCTTCTCTTTGCCATAGACTGCTTGCTCAACAAGGGGAAAGTCAGCCCTGGTTAAGAAATATATATATATATGTATATATATGTGTGTGTATATATATGTAAATATGTGTGTGTATGTATATATAATGAGCTAATAATAGCTAACTCAACTATATATCTACTGTATGCTGGGTGCATTTTACACTACTTTATTTAACCTTCCTAACAATTCTATGAAGTAGGTACTAGTAAAAGACTGAGGGCTCAGAGATCATAAATTACTTGCTTAAGATCATACAGCTAGTAAGCCTAGCAAGCCTCAGAGCAAGGATTCAAACCAAGATTTGACTTGAAAGCTTATGTTCTGAATCATTCTCTACCGTGTTGTTTTCGCTTTATGATATAGTTTATGGTAGACGAAATACAATGTCTTCCGTATACACCTTTTCAACAGAATGGAATTTAAAAGTAGAGTACAGGGGCTGAGTGTGGTGGTTCATGCCTGTAATCCCAGCACTTTGGAAGGCCAAGGAGGGTGGATCACTTGAGGCCAGGAGTTCAGGACCAGCCTGGCCATCATGGTGAAACCCCATCTCTAATAAAAATACAAAAATCAGCCAGGTGTGTTGGCTCACACCTGTAATACCAGCACTTTGGGAGGCCAAGGAGGGTGGATCATTTGAGGCCAGGAGTTCGAGACTGGCCTGGCCATCATGGTGAAACTCCGTCTCTACTAAAAATATAAAAATTAGCCAGGTGTGGTGGCACACGCTTATAATCCCAGCTACCTGGGAGGCTGCGGCAAGAGAATTGCTTGAACTCTGGAGGTGAAGTTTGCAGTGAGCTGAGATCATGCCACTGCACTCCAGCCTGGGCAACAGAGTGAAACTCCATTTCAAAAAAAAAAAAAAAAAAGAAAAAAAAAAAGGTAGAGTACAGGAGTGAGAGAAAACTACTGAAATCCATTTGGATTCCAACTCTTCTCATTTTCCCCAGCACTTTCCCAACAAGGCCATAAACAGAAAGACCATACTGAGGGGGATAAAGAACATGTCTGAGAGATGAATCCAGACAGTAGAGCAAGTTGTAATATCTGCTGGGAATGACGGTGGCATCTCAGTCTCAAAATATTGAGGAAAGATTACTCGGCCTTAAAAATATTTGGGAAAGTGCTCTGTGACAATCCCTTCTGATCAAAATCACTTCCTAAAGTACAACATTTGTTAACTGGTAGTTTCTTCTTAAAAAGTGTAGAGGAAAAGGTCAACTAAGGGAAGAAAATACTTAACTGTTCTGAGGTTGAAATAATCTTTGAGGAATGTGGCCAGGGTGATCATCCATGACCAGCAGGAAGGTCAAGAAAGCAAAACAAAGCAACAACATACCTGGCCTAATTGCTGAACGTCAGTTGGATAGAAATTCCACTGTTCTACATGCACACATACAAGAAATGGCTCATTTACTATGAGAAATCAAGTGGCAGAAAGTAGATGTTATACTAAAATGAAGGAAACAGATTTTCATGTTTATAATGTTTGTAATGCCAAACTCTGGAGTTGGTTTGAAAATTCTGCTTGAAGCCAAAATCAGCAGGCATATTATTGTGTAATATTGGCTGCATGCAATATTATTGCACAAGGTGAGTGGTTGGTATTTACGTTAATTTCAAGTACCACACATAATCTGAACTCATACTTTCGTCTTGAAGAATACTCATCTAGCAAAAACTTTCAAATACATTCCACTCTCCCAATATTTTTCCCCTCCTGATAAGCTTTCTCTGCTTAGTTAATTTTCAGATTCAAGGTGCTAGGACAGCTTCTGTCAACCCCACTAGGTGGAAAGGAATTCATGTTCTCACTTGGTGTGACCACACCACAGACAGGGAATTTCATAATAAAAAGTTTCAAATATCAGACCAGAGTTCAAGGAACTACACAGCTATCAATACTAATGCCTAATGAAAAAATCTGGCCAAACTCCTAAAACAGGAAGGAAAAAGTAATTATTCCTTGATGTATGCAACCTGGCTGCAAAAGTCAAAAGGACACCTCCAGGTAGTGAAGAAAATGTGATTCTGTAATCCTAAAGGAATTCAGAATACAACAGGAGAAAATCCAAACCCAAATATCGTACTGTTCTCTGTAAGTAGACATTCCTCCCCTACCCCCGCAGCATGACCAAACACTGAATATTAGAATGCCCAGCCATACCTGGAATCCTCTCTCTGAGGGCATTGATTTCCCAGACACATGCCTCTGAATGCAAGTGTCAGGATTATTTCTATCCTTATCACCAGACAAGCAGAGACTGGGCCACGTGAGTAGACCAATTACTGGCCAAAGCAGAGAAGAGCTTAGGACTCTGGTTCTTACTCAGTAACAATAACCATCAGACTTAGTTCCAGCTAATCTTCCACTTAAACTCTGTTGCACAATGCCCAGCACAACTACGCTAGGATGCAGCTATCTGTTTTTCCCCTTTCCTAAAACTGAAGGGGAGAAAAAGGATCTTTTTGTTTAAGACTGAGAGACAAATTCCAATCTGGACAAAACTCCCTGGTCATTTCACTACAGATCATAAATCGAAGGCAAAAACAAAACAAAAAACTCAAATTACTTGTTCTGCTCATTTTGAATGTTCATTTACTGATAAGATCTTCTAATTCCATTTTTGCTTTAACCATGTGCATCTTAGAAATGTCTGACAGAGACATAATTTAGGATCAATAATTTTACCACTGGTCATACAATTAACCTTCTAGTTTTTACAGATGGGGAACATCTGCTTTGACATTTGTTGTTTTTGGCTGTTCAGCAATAGATTTATCTTTTTCAATATCACCCTACTCTCCTTTTGGGGAATCCATTCAAATGTGGTTTTGGTGGCTTCCAACTCTGGAACTGCAAGGGGTTTTGTAGGAAGCTGGAATGTGGCTTACATCTGGCCAGCTGGAAATTCTCCCCTTGGAATCTGAATCTCCCCTGGAAACTTTCCCCTGGGACCATACCCCATTATTCCTATTGCTTTGGATACATGGGGAGTGTCGAGGTATGGGACAGTCTGCTCCTGCTCCCTGGTCTTCCCTGAATGACCCTAGCTCTTTCCTTTGAACCCCAAATATCTGAGACAGGTCTCAGTCAGTTTAGGAAGTTTATTTTGCCAAAGTTAAGAATGTATGCCCGTGACACAGCCTCAGGAGGTCCTGACAACATGTGCCCAGTGTGGTCGGGGCACAGCTTGGTTTTATACATTTTAGGGAGACACGAGACATCAATCGATATATGTAAAATGTACACTGGTTCTGTCAAGAAAGGCGAGATAATTTGAAGTGGGGAGAGGACTTCCAGGTAATAGGAAGATACAAGACAAATGGTTGCATTCTTCTGGGTTTCTGATTAGCCTTTCCAAAGAAGGCAATCAGGTTTGCATTTATCTCATTGAGCAGAGGAGGCATGACTTTGAGTTCTGTCTGTCCTTTGTCCACAATTCCTAGTGAGGGAGGTATGTAGCTTTTAAAAATCTTAGTAGCTATCTTTTTAGGAATAGAATGAGGGGCAGGTTTGCCCTAAGCACTTCCCAGCTTGACTTTTCCCTTTGGCTTGGTGATGATTTGGGTGATGATTTGGTGATGATTCTGAGATTTATTTTCCTTTCATACATCTGTTCTCTAAGTTTGGTCCTCTAGTCTTCCATTAGGATGCCTGACATCTTTCTGACAAATATTTTACTTATGATAGTTAAAATTCATTTCTGGCTGGGCGCGGTGGCCCACGCCTGTAATCTCAGTACTTTAGGAGGCCGAGGTGGGCGGATCCTTGAGGTCAGGAGTTCGAGACCCATCTGGCCAACATGGTGAAACCCCCATCTCTACTAAAAATACAAAAAATAGCCAGGCGTGGTGGCATGTGCCTGTAATCCCAGCTACTCGGGAGGCTGAGGCAGGAGAATCGCTTGAATCCGGGAGGCGGAGTTTGCAGTGAGCCGAGATCACATCACTGCACTCCAGCCTGGGCGACAGAGTAAGACTGTCTCAAAAACAAAACAAAACAAAACATTTCTGAGCTTGTGACAGAGAATCTAACATATCAACTGAAGCCCAGAGAATTTACTGATTTACCCTAAAATCACATAGCTAGTTAGCAGTAGGGCCAGGCTTAAGCCCCCATGTCATCTGACACTCTGGGCAGCACTTTAGTCCTTTATTCTGTTAGATGTTATTACAACAGGACATATTGCTAAATAATAGCTTAAACAACTAGCAGTTAAAAACACTGCTGGTCAAGGCTGGGCGTGGTGGCTCTCACCCGTAATCCCAGCACTCTGGGAGGCTGAGGCAGGTGGATTACAACATCAGGAGTTTGAGACCATCCTGGCTAAAACAGCGAAACCCCGTCTCTACTAAAAATAGAAAAAATTAGCCGGGTGTGGTGGCATGCGCCTGTAATCCCAGCTACTCAGGAGGCTGAGGCAGGAGAATCACTTGAACCCGGGAGGCGGAGGCTGCAGTGAGCCAAGATTGCGCCATTGCACTCCAGCCTGGGCGACAGAGTGAGACGCCATCTCAAACAAACAAACAAACAAACAAACAAACAACAACCAAAAAACACCACCACCACTGGTCAGTTCATCTGAAGAGAATAAAGGCAGGATTCCACTGCAAAGCTTGGTATGATGCTTGTTCTACTTTTCTTTCTCTTTCTTTTGTTTTTTTTTTTTTTCTTTTAGCTTTTGGTTTGAGTTTTAAAGTACTACCAAATCATGGAAGATCAGAGCTCGAGGGCCTTTAGGAGTGTAAGGCAGGGCTCTAAATGGAAGTAGTTGGGCCTAATTCACCATATGTCTTGTGAGACCAAGCACAGATCTAAAATAATTTTGACTTTTGAATACCTTTGAAAAGAACACACCCTATCCCATTCCTCCAGGTAGCCACCATTCTTGGATTTACACCAGGCAGCCTTGCTACAAAACACTTCTGAGTTTGAGCTAAGACCCAAAAGACCAGACTTTATCACGACACCACTGCTGTCTTCTTGTCTTCCTCTTTGTGCGGCCACCTTAGCAAGGTTCGGCCTCAGTCTTGCCTCCAGTAGCCATCCAAAAATAACCACTACCTCCCTCACCCCCAAACAAAAACAGAAAACAAAAACCTAGGTGCCCAGGAAAGGAACTGGTCTCAAGCAACTTCCCAACACACAACCGACCCTAGTTCTCCTGGTGACTGACAGCGGTGGAGAGTTTTGTTTTTGAGAAGGTCCTCCTCCAAAGAGAGGAGAAACTGCCTCAGCTCAAAGGAACCCATTTCCCTTACAGACTGAATCCACAAAGCTTCTTGGTCCTGCAGCCCTAAACTCTAGATTTAAATACCATTTCAAAATGGAAAAATTTAAAAGCTGTCTGGACCCAAAAGTAAATGACCTGAAAAGTTCTTTCTCGGTATTTAAAATGCTGGATGTCTTGGTTACTAAGAGACATGACCAACATGTCTTTTTGTTTTGTTTTGCTTACTAACAAAATAAACAAAATAAAAGGAGATTGACTCAGAAAAACTGTTCAGCATTTGAAAAATAATTTCATTTGCATGATTCAACAAATGCCTTCCCAGGCATTTAAAAACACACCTGCAGAAGAAACGCAAATTAGGCTTTCAAGCATTTGGCCTAAGTGTCAAACCCTGTTTTCAGACCATTCTCTTTCACCCTTGGCAATGTGTCTTTGAGGCTAAGGTCATCTTCTGTTCTTTGTTGCTGTTACCTTCTGATATCCTTGTCACTCTTTTTTTTTTTTACCCTTTATCTTGTCCAATCTTATTTCCCCAATTCCTACTATAATCTTAAGATATTTCAGTGTTCATACAGATGAACATCCAACAACTTTGTCTCAAAATTTCCCATCCTCTTGGTCTTTAAAGACCTTCACTCCTTTTAGACTTCTAATTCACAGGGTCCCTCTGGAAGTCACGAGTTCTTGATGGACTTAATTTCAGAAATTAAACTCTCACTTTCTGATTACAACTCCCTCTCCTTGTAATTCCCAAGTGTTCACTCCCTCTTCAAGCTGAGGGAGACTCCTAGACCCCTGATTCCTCAATTTTTCCTTTTTTTTTTTTTTTGTTTTTTTTGTTTTTTGAGACAGAGTGTCGCTCTGTTGCCCAGTAACGGTGCAATCTCGGCTCACTGCAACCTTTGCCTCCTGGGCTCAAGCAATTCCCCTGCCTCAGCCTCCAGAGTAGCTGGGATTACAGGAACGTGCCACTGCACCCAGCTAATTTTTGTATTTTTAGTAGAGACGGGGTTTCGCCATGTTGCCCAGGTTGGTCTTGAACTCCTGACCTCAGGTAATCAACCAGCCTCGGTCTCCCAAAGTGCTGGGATTACAGACGTGAGCCACCACGCCTAGTGACTCCTCAGTTTTTTTTAGGCTATCAACCTCCTTTTGGCTTTTTCTTCCCTAACCAACCTAGTCCCATGTCCTATTTCTTTCTTTTTTTTTTTTTTTGAGACGGAGTCTCGCTCTATCACCCAGGCTGGAGTGCAGTGGTGTGATCTCGGCTCACTGCAAGCTCCGCCTCTTGGGTTCACGCCATTCTCCTGCCTCAGCCTCCCAAGCAGCTGGGACTACAGGCGCCCACCACCACACCCGGCTAACTTTTTGTATTTTTAGCAGAGACGGGGTTTCACCATGTTGGCCAGGATGGTCTCAATCTCCTGACCTCGTGATCCACCTGCCTCGGCCTCCCAAAGTGCTGGGATTACAGGCATGAGCCACCGCGCCTGGTCCACATGTCCTATTTCTTTCTTTCTTTTTTTTTTTTTTTTGAGACAGAGTCTCGCTCTGTTACCCAGGCTGGAGTGCAGTGGCGTGATGTCAGCTCACTGCAACCTCCGCCTTCCAGGTTCACATCATCTCCTGCCTCAGCCTCCCAAGTAGCTGGGACTACAGGCACCTGCCACCAGGCCCGGATAATTTTTTGTATTTTTAGTAGAGACGGGGTTTCACTGTGTTAGCCGGGATGGTCTCAATCTCCTGACCTCGTGATCTGCCCGCCTCGGCCTCCCAAAGTGCTGCGATTACAGGAGTGAGCCACCACGCTTGGCCTCCATGTCCTATTTCTCAACTGGTTTCCCTACAGTCTATTCTCTTTGCTCCTGATTTCCCTTCATAATACTACAGCTTAAAATGATATGGCTATTTGATGTGTTATTTATTATTATTATCTGTCTGAGCAGTAACTCTCTGTTGTTTAGCACATTACCTGACACTAAATAAATGTTTAGTAATTATAGTAATTCTACATTGGAATCAATGAAAGAAAAGCAGCTGAACACTTAAGGAGGTAAGAAACCATGCCTCTGGATGCCACAGCACATTCACGGTCTCAGTGCAAGGATATCAGAGATGACAGCAACCACACTGACTTGACTCAGCGGGGCACTTAACACCTCTGGACAGCTCCCTCTCCTATTCTTTTCCACTGTTATTTCAAACCCTCTCTACTCTCCCAAAGTCCCATTGCAACTCCTATTTCCTTCAACTTTCCACAGTTAACTTGACCTTCTACACTACCAAGAAAATGGAGGCTAGCTAGTGTGATTTCTCTCAATTACTTTCTCTCACCTGCAGACTTATCTCCTTCAATCTGAGAGAATGATGCATTCAGCTGTCACCTATGTCTTTGGTCCCATTCCCTCAACTCCTAGTTTTCTCTCTCTAGTGACTACTTCTCCTCAGCTTGGAAACATGCTCAAGTCTGGTCTCTCATACCCTTAAAAGAAAACAACCTCCATGCCCCCAAACCTTAACTTGATCCTGTGTTCTAAGTTCTTATTTATTTATTTATAAATTACAGTCCAGAGGTCTTTTATTTATTTATTTTGTTAACACCTATTATGCCATGAATTCACAGGGAGTAGGTTCCAGCAGCTCAGGCTCCTTCCCATTGGTTCTCACAAAGTGTGCTTCTCTGGGTGGAGCAGGCTTCAGTTGAACCAAGGTACCTTTCTCTTTGGCTTCTTTCTTTTTCTGATCATTTTCCTTCACGTGTTTCAGGAAGCTATCTTGGCTCTTAGAGTGCTTTATGTGCTCAATACACACATTAATTCTCTTGGCAAGAATCTTGCCCTTAACTTGTTTGTTTACAACAATGCCAACAGCATGCCAGGTCACACTGTAGACTCTCCAGTTTAGCCATGGTAACACTTGTGGGGCATTCCTTTTTGGACAGCACCCATTCCCTTGATGTCTACATTATCACCTTTCTTATAGATTCGCATATACATGGCCAAAGGAACAACTCCATGTTTTCCAAAAGGCCTAGAGAACATATATCAGGTGCCTCTCCTCTTTCCCTTTGTGTTCGTCATTTTGGTGAATTACTGGAAGATGGCAGTTCCGGCTGAAAGTCTAAGTTCTTTTTATTAAGAAGGAAGTCTATACTTGCTGTCCCCATTTTCTTCCCTTGCCAGTCAATTTTTCTACCTACTGGCATCTTGCTTCTGTCTCACCACTCCTCTGAAACTCCTCCCCCACTCTGAGTTTGCCAATGATTTCCCCAGTGATAGATCCTAAGGACAAAGACCCCCAGTCTTTAGCTTAGCATCAATTTCTGCTCTTCATTTAATACCTAATGTGTACCGGCAAATCACTTTCTCCTTTTTGACTACCCTGCCCCTGTTCCCCTTAGTTTCTAAGACATTAAGTCCCTCTGGTATCTCTCTGACCATTCCAGTTCCATATCCTTTGTCAGTAACCCTACCCTATCCACTGCCCTTAAAACAGAGAGTCTGTTTGACCTTCAAAGTGCTTTGAAACATAAATTTATTGACAGTTTTTTTTTGAAGCAGGGTCTCACTCTGTTCACCTAGGCTGGAGGGCAGTGGTGTGTTCATGGCTCACTGCAGCCTCAACCTCATAGGCTCACGCAGTCCTGCCACTTCAGCATCCTGAGTAGCTGGGACTCCAGGTATGTGCTACCATGCCTGGCTAATTTTTTAATATTTTGTAGAGATGAGGTCTCGCTATGTTGCCCAAGCTGGTATAGAACTTCTGGACTCAAGCAATCCTCCTGCCTTGGCCTCCCAAAGTGCTGAGATTATAGGTGTGAGCCACTGAGCTCAGCCCACTGACAATTAATTATACTTAAAAATCCAGCTTCTTTTGAACAATCATGAAATGTGAACACACATGTCCATCTAGCAACAACTGGCCAGAGATAAGCAGTGGCTGCCATTTTAGACATGAGATGTTGGTAAGTGCTATGGAGAAAAATGAAGCGAGAAAGAGTAACAGGGAGTGCTGCTGTGTATACTTACTTGTGTTATAAGATATGGCAAGGAAAATCTCTTCACTAAGCTGACATTTAAACAGAGATCTGTAGGAATTAGGGGAGGGAGCCATGTAGCTGTTTGGAAAAAGAACATTAAAGGCAGTTGGGGGAGCTGGGCGTGGTGGCGTGCACCTGTAATCCCAACTACTCTGGAGGATGAGGTGGAAGGATCACTTGAGCCACGAGTTTAAAACCAGCCTGGGCAACATAGCTTACTATCTTAAAAAAAGGTAGTGGGAGCAACAGATGTAAAGGCCCTGAGGCAGAAGAGTGACTGGTTAGCTTGGGAATCAGCAAGGAGGTCAGGGGCACTGAAATGTAGTGAGCCAACAATGAGTGGTAGAAAATGAGACCAAAGAGGTAGAGAAGGGCAAGTGGTGTAGGGTTTCAGTGTTTCTACTTCCTCATTTGTAACTCACTTTCCAATACATTGTAATTGGGATTTTCTTTTGCTTGTAAAATCCAATGAACATTTTCTCAGTCCTTATCAAATGTCTGACCATTTGATATTGTTAACAACCATCCATCTTCTTGAAACTTTCTTATTATTCCTTCTATGTTTCTGACTATTCCTTCACATTCTCATTTGTGGGCTCCTATTCTTTTGCCAACTTCTAAAATATGATGTCTTCTATGATTTCGTGGAAGACCACTCCTCTCCTTCTTCTACATACACTCTTCTGAATGTCTTTAGCCAAACTTATGGCTATCACCATCCTATATGTTGATGACTCCTGATTAGTTATCTATTAATGCATAGCAAATTATCCTAAAACTTAAAAGCCTAAAACAATAAAAAACATTTATTATGTCACACAGTTTTTGAGAATCAGGAATTCAGGAACAGCTTAGCTGGGTGGTTCTGGCTTAAGGTCTCTTAAGAGGAGGCAGTCCCGTCCTGGCTAACAGGGTGAAACCCCGTCTCTACTAAAAATACAAAACATTAGCTAGGTGTGGTGGCAGGCACCTGTAGTCCCAGCTACTCGGGAGGCTGAGGCAGGAGAATGGTGTGAACCCGGGAGGCGGAGCTTGCAGTAAGTCGAGATCGCACCACTGCACTCCAGCCTGGGTGAGAGAGTGAGATTCCATCTCAAAAAAAAAAAAAAGAGGCTGCAGTCATCTGAAGCCTAGACTGGGACTGGAGGATCTGTTTCCAAGATGGCTCATTTACATGGCTGCTGATAGGAGACCTCAGTTCTTTGCCATGTAAATTTCTCCTCTGGGCTGCCTGAGTGTCCTTACGACGTGGCAGCTGACTTTCCCCAGAATGAGTGATCCCAGGGAGAACAAGGTAGCAGAACAATGCTTTGTGACTTAATTTTGGAGAACACACATCATAATTTCTGCAACATCTTATTGGTAATATAGGTCAGCCCTATTTAGTGTAGGAGGGGACTATACAAGGATATCAATACTGGGAGGCAACAACCACTATGGACCACCCTGGAGGCTAGCTGCCACAACTCTCTAACTGGCTCTCTAAAAGATAAGCTCTAACATCAGAGCCCCAGACCTATAAAATCAGCTGCCTACTGGATAGCTGTTGTTTATAATGGCAAGAACTTTACCATTATTTCACAAACGTTCATTTGTAAAAACTCAGAATCTGTTACAATGGCACGTCCATCAAAATATTCTCTTTGGGAGTTGTGTGATGGTCATGGTTATGGTTAGGTGTTGGCTTTGAGCACTGTGAAATAAAGTTAAAGAGGAGTTTGGGCCCGGTGTGGTGGCTCACGTTTGTAATCCCAGCTACTCAGGAGGCTGAGGCAGGAGAATAACTTGAACCCGAGAGGTAGAGATTGCAGTGAGCCATGATCATGCCACTCCAGCCTAACAGCCTAACTGACAGAGCAAGAGCAAGACTCTGTCTCTAAAAAAAAAAAAAAAAAAAAAAAAGAGGACTTTGTAACTATCATTTATTGAGTGCCCAACTTGTGTTAGGCATAATGCCTAGCACTTTACAGCCACCATCTCACAACAACTCGATGAACAGAAGTTCTTCTTCCCATTTCACAGATGAGAAAACAAAGGTTTTGAGAGTAACTTGCTTAAACTTACCAATTACACAATTAGTAAATTACAGAGCAGGGGTCAAAATGTAGGCTTCTTTTCTTTTCTTTTTTTTTGAGACAGAGTTTTGCCCTTGTTGCCCAGAATGGAGTGCAATGGCACAGCCTCTGCTCACTGCAACCTCTGTCTCCTGGGTTCAAGCGATTCTCCTGCCTCAGCCTCCTGAATAGCTGGGATTACAGGTACCTGCCACCATGCCTAATTTTTGTAACTTTTTAGTAGAGACGGGGTTTCACCATGTTGGCCAGGGTGGTCTCGAACTCCTGACCTCAGGTGATTCACCTGCCTTGGCCTCCTAAAGTGCTGGGATTACAGGCATGAGCCACTGCACCTGGCCTATAGGCCTATTTACAAGTTTTGTTGTTTTTGTTTAAAACATCACTCCCTGGCCCTCTAGCATTTTGAATTCTTTGCCTGTTCTATACAACAAGGACACCACAGTCGCATTTTAGCATATCCACCAATGCACCAATAGGGTTCTAAAAGTGAATTCTCAAATACTAGAACACCAAGGAGTTTTTTTGTTATTTAAAAAATTGAGTCAGTTCAGTGCTACTTTATTTCAACCTTACCAGTAATTCTCAAAATTCACTGGTCACAAAAACTGAACTCCATCTGCAAAACACGTTTCTCAATTTTCCTTACCAAACCATCTCTTCTATAGCTGTTTTCTGCCTTATTAGGCTAAACATAAAAAATATTTTGCTAGTAGGACCCCTTAAAAGTTCCTCAAAGTTACTAATTCCCAAATATTAAACAACAGGGAACAGAGAAAGGCATGGTAAAGTATGTTGACTCTCTTTTAAATCTACTGCCTGGTTTTCTCTACTATCGCTGGACTGCCTGACTTTTTAAAGTCCCTGGACAAATTCTTCTTTTCGTAACTGTTTAAATGCATATTACAGATCCCTTGGGCCATGCACTAATGCACAAACAAAATCTAGGAGGGGCACTGCTGCCAGTGCTTAGGTTCTGACACTTGCAAAAGCAGTTAACTTTTGTTTAAAAAAGAAAAAAAAAAAGTAATGATGATGGAGGAGGAGGAACAGGAGGAGGAAGAGAAAAAAAAAATAGTAAATGGCAAAGTCCAAATGACAATTTAAGGAGCTGTCAAAGAAAAGGGAAAAGAGAAAGCAAGTAGAAGTCACTGTCCTTAATTACCTTACAATTTTTCACCCATTCAGTGTTCCCTGCTTCCTAGTTTTTTTCCCCTTACAGAATCACTACAGAATTGTACCACTATTACAGATGAAAATTCACTCTACTGGTTTCTTGCAAATTTAATTTATTGAGCTTTCTTGATGGTCCATTCCTGTGTTTAACAGTTCAAATTCACTAAATGCACATTTTAAAGTAAATTTATGAAGACACAATGATCCACAGCTCTCGGGGAGCTGGGAACAAAGAGATCACATGGTAGTATTTTGCAGTACTCTAGAGTGCAATGTGAAATAACGGTAATTCCAAACATTTTAGTTAGGGTTTAGAAAGAGGAAAATATCCTAATCAAAATGATCCAAGAGTAAATTTAACTTTCATATGTGTTTTAAATGTACTGGAGGAAAGAAGTTAAGATTCATTATATATTTGCTGCAGCATAGGAACGGACATTGCAGTACAATCCCACACTTGTTTTCCGATTGCTTTCAGGTCTTGGTTGAGCTAGGTCCTATAACCTATCCCAATGGCAACTCAGGACCCAGGAAAACCAGGGAAAAAGGAAAAACTTTTAACCACCGGTTTTACTACTAAAGGCAAAATTTCTCTGCAATGATTGGAAGGAAAGCTATAATTCTGAGGATCTTTTGTTTTCTCACACTGTAAGACAGATAGCACAGCTGTATGTAAGTCCTGCAGACTTCCTAAGTCATCAGGGGACCCTAGACACCACAGGTCCAACCCTTGAAATGTCTAATTATCGGGGATTACGGTTTCTGAAAGGAAGGTGGCTGAAGATATTCAATTGTGAACTTTCTACCAAAACAAGGAAACATGGTCCATTTTGTTCTTTTTGTCAAACAAGAAAGGGAAAATGATGACGAGACATGGATGTGTCCTTATTCACCATTAAGAAGACATAATAGCTCTGAAAAGGGAGACAACCAGTTACAAGTGAAACACTGTCACTAACAAGATTAGTCAGGTATTGGAAGAAATGAGGCTTGCAACTCAACAAAAGGCAGAAAAGTACAGACACGCTTTTTTTTTCTAAATGAGGCTGTCCTTGGGTGGGCAGGGTAATGTTTCTTGAAAGTCAATGTAAGGCCGGGTGTGGTGGCTCACGCCTGTAATCCCTGCATTTTGGGAGGCTGAGGCAGGTGGATCACGAGGTCAGGAGTTCAATACCAGCCTGGCCAAGATGGTGAAACCCCATCTCTACTAAAAATACAAAAATTAGCTGGGCATGGTGGCCGGCACCCGTAATCCCAGCTATTTGGGAGGCTGAGGCAGAGAACTGCTTGAACCCGGGAGGTGGAGGTTGTAGTGAGCCAAGATCGCGCCACCGCACTCCAGTCTGGGCGACAGAATGGGATGTCTATTAAAAAAAAAAAAGTCAGTGTAATTTACAACAGCAGTTTCTAAATATTAAAAAATCCTTCACACGCATTATATGTCTTACTTTTAAAAAGTTGGATCTCAGCCATACTCTAAATACTAGAGCACTTGGGTTTTAAAAGTCAGAAAGGAAAATAAAAATAAGGACTCATCGACAGAGTACTGATAAGCAGCAATGCCCTTTCAGTAACTCAAGACCAAAAACCAAAAGATAATGCCAGGAAAAAAACAGGGAAGTGGCTAAATGACAAAGTATCTGAACTTCTGCTTAAGACAAAGGACATAACTAGGCAAAAAGCTATGCATGGGAAGATAACACGGCAGGAATGAAAACAGCATCAATAAGGATAGTAATATTGTGGGTGTTTTTTTCTTTTTGAAAATTTTCTTAAATTATGTTATTATACTGTGTTTTCAGTTTTTAAAAAGGACCAAAAAATGGGGAGGGGCAGTACAGGAAAACACACCGTGGGAACAGAGTCATGCACACAGATGTTTTGCGTAAGCTAAATTTTCAGACATCTGCCTTTGTGCAAGACTGGAAAAAGTAGAGCTGCTGTCAACAAGTTCTTCTCTGTAGTGAGAGAGGGGTGGAGCCTGAGAGAAAGTGAACTGTGAAGAAACCAACAATCCGAAGCCACATGGCTGAAGAACAAATAGTTTCTTAGATTAAGTTCCTCATTTATGAGCTACCCCTCTTCCCAAAATGCTTTGCCATCGGCAATGTCTACTACTCAAATAAGGAGACCTTAAGCTGCCTATATGTCTCCACTTCAGTGATTGAGGTTCTCTGTCAGTAGCGCTACTTAGCTCTATGCAAGATATCCCATCCCTGTGGGAGATGAGATATGGTACAATATACTGTATAAAAATCTGGGTGAGGTGCAAATTGCCCCAATCCTCCCTTCATTTTCCAATTCCAAATAAAAAAAAAGCTTATCATGCACAGAAAACTCATGTAAAAGCAAAGATAATACAGTTATTCATCTGCTCTACTGCCTTGCTTTGATATATGTTTAACTTTATTTCTGTTTAATTAAATGAATACTTCTGGGCCTATATTGTTTGCTCTTGCATGTAAGGCAATGAAGGGAAATTGCCATTCACACTGCTTTACACAGTGCCCCGTGTAACGCTATATACACAGTGCTTAATGAATGTGATCTGAAAATGGTAATAGGGATGCTGAAGACTCAAGCACACTCTGGAAGATAATAAAGTATAGAAGATACTACAAAACCTCTTCTCCGGTGCATGTGAAGAACGCGAAGGTGGCTTGGCAGGAAAGGAACTTAACATTGTGGGTTATTTTTTCTCTTTTTGAAAATTTTCTTAAATGATATTACTCTGTGTTTTCAATTTTTATAAAGGACCGAAGTAATTCTGGGGTGGGGGTAGGGCAGCTCTTCTGGCAGGTGAGAAAGCCCACATTTGTCATAAAAACCACAGGAAAGGCCTTATCTGTTTTTGTTTGCAGCCTTCAATCAGGCCTCATGCTAGGGGGAACTTCTTCCACTTGAAAAATAACTTTCAATTTACTTGCAAAGTTCTATCTGGTGTTCTGTCTTGAACTTCCCTTTTCTGAGAAGTTGGGTGTATTGTATGGGATACTCCCATACATCTACCTTCTGGGTAAGCTGACTACAAAAGACATGGGAAATCTCTTGTTCAGGCACAGTAGCCTCTCTTAGGTCCTATATACGCTCCTCTTCCTGAATTCTCATCAGCCAGTCAATTCCACATAGTTCGCAGGACCCTTATTTTCCTGTTGGTCCTGTCACAACAGACCAGATTATAATTTAATCAACTAGATACAGATTTTAACTCAAAGGTGTAATACATGCAAAACAGAGGAAGGTACCTGTTCTTTCTGTACTCATATAATCTAACTGGAGTTTTGAAATGTGGATGTCAGAACCTATTCTAGACAGGCAGGGTGGCTCACACCTGTAACCCAGCACTTTGGGAGGCTGAGGTGGGTGGATCGGCCTGAGGTCAGGAGTTCAAGACCAGTTCTGACCAACATGGTGAAACCCCATCTCTACTAAAAATACAAAATTAGCCGAGCGTGGTGGCACATGCCTGTAATCCCAGCTACTTGGGAGGCTGAGGCAGGGGAATCAGTTGAACCCGGGAGGCAGAGGTTGCACAGAGGCAAGATCGTGCCATTACACTCCAGCCTGGGCAACAAGAGCAAAACTCTGTCTCAAAAAAAAAAAAAAAAAAAAAAAACCCAAAAAACCTATTCTAAGGACCCAAATTTGGTAATTTTTTTTTTTTTTTTTTAAAGAGACGGAGTCTCGCTCTGTTGCCCAGGCTGGAGTGCAGTGGCATGTTCTCAGCTCACTGCAACCTTCACCTCCCAGGTTCTAGCAATTCTCCTGCCTCTGCCTCCCGCATAGCTGGGATTACAGACACATGCCACTATGCCTGGCTAATTTTTGGTATTTTAGTAGATAAAAGGTTTCACTGTGTTGCCCAGGCTGGTCTCAAACTCCTGAGTTCAGGCAATCCACCCACCTTGGCCTCCCAAAGTGCTAGGATTACAGGCGTGAGCCACCACGCCTAGCTGTTAATATTTTTTAAAGATGTTCTAGTTGATTCTGAAACTCAGTTTGGTTTGAAAACTTTTCAAGAATACATCATAGATTTCATTCAACAGGTATTTGTTGAGAGCTTATTATGTGGCAGGTCCCATTCAAGGCCCTGGAATATAGCAATGAACTTTTATAAAAGCCAGGGAATTGGCCAGGCGCAGTGGCTCATGCCTGTAATCCTAGCACTTTCGGAGGGCCAGGCAGGTGGATCACGAGGTCAGGAGATCGAGACCATCCTGGCTAACACGGTGAAACCCTGTCTCTACTAAAAATACAAAAAATTAGCCGGGCATGGTGGTGTGCGCCTGTAATTCCAGCTACTCAGGAGGCTGAGGCAGGAGAATTGCTTGAACCCAAGAGGCGGAGGTTGCAGTGAGCCGAGATTGCACCACTGCACTCCAGCCTGGGCGACAGAGCAAGAATCAGTCTCCAAAAAAAAGAAAGAAAGAAAGAAAAAAAGGCCAGAGAATCCCATTATTGGGTATATACCCAAAAGATTCTAAATCATTCTACTATAAAGACACATGCCACATGCACATGTATGTTTACTGCAGCTATATTTACAATAGCAAAGACTTGGAACCAACCTGAATGCCCATCAATGATAGACTGGATAAAGAAAATGTGGCACATATACACCATGGAATACCATGCAGCCATAAAAAAGGATGAGTTTGTGTCCTTTGCAGGGACATGGATGAAGCTGGAAACCATCATTCTCAGCAAACTAACACAGGAACAGAAAACCAAACACTGCATGTTCTCACTCATAAGTGGGAGTTGAACAATGAGAACACATGGACACAGGAAGGGGAACATCACATACTGGGGCCTGTCAGAGGGCTGGGGGCAAGAGGAGGGAGAGCAGTAGGACAAAGACCTAATCCATGTGGGGCTTAAAACCTAGATGATGGGTTGATAGGTACAGCAAACCACCATGGCACATGTATACCTATGTAAGAAATCTGCACGTTCTGCACATATATCCCAGAACTTAAATTAAAAGAAAAAAAAAAAGCCAGGGAATCAACAGATTTGTGACAGTGGAGGTAGAGAGAGACAAGTAAAATGTCAGGTGATAATAAATGCTGTGAAGTAAGCAGCAGGTAAGAGGCTAAAAAATGACAAGGTGCACTGCTGTTTTAGGTAAGGTGGTCAAGATGATATTTGGGCAGAGACGTAAATAAACAATAAAACAAACACACTGACTGCCCTCTCCAGAAGAGAGGGGAGGTAGAACTCTTCTTCCTCCATGGAGGAAGTCACACATAAAATCTATTCAATCCATTCTGGAGCCTGGGTAGGCATAAGTCAGGTGAAAGGAGGTTGGGAGGGAAAAGAAAGGAGATTCCAGGCAGCGGGAGCATGTGCAAAGGCCTGGTCAGGGAGAGAGAACAACCTCAATCCTATTGTATGGCAAAACAGTGGAGAGAGGGCTTCAGTAAAGATGGGGAAAGGTACAGATTTGGAAGGGTTTTCTATGGCTTGCTAAGGGATCTAGACTTTATTCTGAGGCTAAGAGAGAGCCAGAGTTAGCACTTCTAGAAAGATTCCTCCAACTACAATACAGAGAATGGATTGGAAGAGGGGTAACACTTAGAAAAAGGGAGATAGATGTTACTTTGGTATTCCAGGCAAGAAACAAGGGTGGTCTGTTCTGAGCTAATGAGAACAAAGAGAATATAGATACCATGGGGGCTATTTATCTAGTTTATTTTTTAGTACTATGGTAAATTTACTCCATGAAGATATTCAAATTATAAGAAAAACAAGATAAATGTTTTGATATGTGAAAATCTTTTGCATTCATAAAGAATGTTTTTTCCTTGAAGTTCTTGATTCTTCTGACAGGTCCTTGTCTTTAAAAAATTGCAAGGCTTTGAGTCACCCAGCAGGGTCAAAAAAGAAGTCTATCTACATGGCTATTGCCTTTCATACCATCTGCCTTTGCCCAAACTTTTCTCAAAATAGGTTTTTTCCACCATCTCAATTTTGTCTTAAGTTACACTTGTGAATCCTCAGATTTGGATATCAAATCTCCCTTAACCTATCTACCAGCTGCCAGCCAATCATCCTGGACAAGCCAGGGAAGCTTACAGGCAACTCGTCCTTATGTCATTTTGTTATCACACACGTCTCTATCATTTCCTGCTAGGCACCAAACTTACAGCGTTAGGGAGGAACAGCTGAAGAGAATGCTTTTACACAAAGGACTTCCCTCCGTCCTTATCCCCCATTCAACGGATATGGCAATATACTGACGGGCTCTAGTCAAATGAACAATAATGCAGATAAATTCTGAAACTACCATTTTAAACCAATAATAGACAAAGAAAGTTCAGTTTCCTGAACACAGTAACAAGGAAAAGATGAATCGGAAATCTGAAGCCGGCTTCAATCAAAAGAAGACAAGTGAATTTTACAAATTCATCTGTATTACATTACAATAGGATGTTAGTGAAGAACTGGCAAGCAGGTAATGCTAAATTTCTTTGACTCTCAGCTAAATTAAGTAATCCATTATTAAAAAGTATCTATGAGAAGACAGTTTTCAGGAACTCGAATTTCCCCAGTTCTAAAATCAGTAGTTGTGTAAAACATGGCAGATGGAGAATGAGAAGAGAATTTACATTAAAGATGAACCACAGGCTATCCCCTAGGAAAGAACTGGTGGAGTGAGTCCAGAGAATAAGATTTGATCCAATCTGTATCTTAACCACAGAAAAGTTGTCATATTTTAATAGGTGACTAACTTTGCTTCTTACCTCTCTTCTACAAATGCAACTGTAACACTTAGAAAGATGTTAGAACCCACAGCTAGTATGTCACTGAAAGGGGAAAAACGGAAAACCCTTCCTCTAAGATCTGGAACATGACAAGGATGCCTGCTTTTACCACTGTTATTCGAAATAGTGCTAGAAGTCCTAGCCAGGGCAATCAGACAAGAAAAGAAACAAAGAGCATCTCAACTGGAAAGGAAGAAGTCAAATTATCCTTGTTTGCAGGCCAGGCGCGATTGCTCACACCTGTAATCCCAGCACTTTGGGAGGTCAAGGTGGGCAGATCACAAAAGGCCAGGAGTTCGAGGCCAGCCTGGCCAACATGGCGAAACCCCTTCTCTACTAAAAATACAAAAATTAGCTAGGTATGTTTTTGAACTTCTAGCCTCATATGATCCAGCCTCCCAAAGTGCTGGGGTTACAGGCATGAGCCACTGTTCCCCGGCAGATGACATGATCTTATATTTGAAAAAAACCTAAAGACTCCACCAAAAAACTACTAGAACTGATAAACAAATTCAGTAAAATTATAGGATACATACTCAGCATACAAAAATCAGTAGCATTTCTATATGCCAACAGCAAACAATCTGAAAAAGAAATTTAAAAAGTAATCCCATTTACAGTAGTCACACATAAAATTAAATACCTCAGAATTAACCAAAGAAGTGAACAATCTCTATAATAAAAACTATAACACACAGGTGAAAGAAATTGAAGAGGACACCAAAAAAGGAAAAGATATTCCATGTTCATGGATTGAAAGAATCAACATTGTGAAAATGTCTATACTACCCAAAACGATCTACAGATTCAATGCAATCCCTATCAAAATACCAATGACATTCTTCACAGAAACAGAAAAAATAATCCCAAAATTTACATGGAACCACAACATACCCAGAATAGTCAAAACCATCCTAAGCAAAAGGAATAAAACCAGAGGAATCACATTATCTGACTTCAAATTATATTACAGAGCTATAGTAACCAAAAGAGCATGGTAATGCCATAAAAAGAGACACATAGATCAATGGGATATAACAGAGAATCCAGAAACAAATCCATACATCTACAGTGAACTCATTTTTGACAAAAGTGTCAAGAACATCCATTGGGGAAAGGACAGTCTCTTCAATAAATGATGTCAGAAATACTGATGTTCACATGCACAAGAGTGAAACTAGCCTCCATCTCTCGCCATATACAAAGTCAAATCAAAATGGATTAAATATTTAAATCTAAGACCTCAAACTATGAAATCACTACAAGAAAACATTGGGGAAACTCTCCAGGACATTGAACTCAAAGATTTCTTGAGTAATACCCCACAAACGCAGGTAACCTAAGCAAAAATGGACAAACAGGATCACATCAAGTTAAAAAGCCTCTGCACAGCAAAGGAAACAACAAAGAGACAACCCACAGAATGGGAAAAAATATCTATAAACTACCCATCTGACAAGGGATTGATAACCAGATTAACATAAGAAGCTCAAACAACTCTACAGGAAAAAAATCTAATAATCTGATTTTAAAATGGGCAAAGGGTCTGAATAGACATTTCTCAAAAGACGACATAGAAATGGCAAACAGTTACATGAAAAGGTGCTCAACATCACTGATCATCAGAGAAATGCAAACCAAAACTACAATGAGATATCATTTTATCCCAGTTAAAACGGCTTTAATGCAGAAGACAGGAAACAATAAATGCTGGTGAGGATGTGGAGAAAAGGGAACCCTCATATGCTGTTGGTAGGTATGTAAATTAGTATAACCACTATGGAGAACAGTTTGGAAGTTCCTCAAAAAACTAAATAGAACTACCATACAATCCAGCAATCCCGTAGCTGGGCATATACCCAAAGAAAGGAAATCAGTATATAAAGAGATACCTGTACTTCCATGTTCATTGCAGCTCTATTCACAATGACCAAGATTTGGAAGTAACTGTTCTCCATAGTGGTTATACTAATTTACATACCTACCAACAGCATATGAGGGTTCCCTTTTCTCCACGTCCTCACCAGCATTTATTGTGTCCATCAACAAGTGAATGGATAAAGAAAATGTGGTACACTTATACAATGGGGTACTATTAAGCTATAAAAAGAATAAGATATCATCTTTTGCAACAACATGGATGGTCTGGAGGTCATTATGTTAAGTGAAATAAGCCAGGCACAGAAAGACAAACTTCACATACTCACTTATTTGTGGGAGCTAAAAATTAAAACAATTGAACTTACGGAGATAGGGAGTAGAATGATGGTTACCAGAGACTGGCAAGGGTAGTAGGTGTGGAAAGGAAGTGGGGATGGTTAATGGGTACAAAAATATAGTTAGATAGAATAAGATCTAGTATTTGATAGCACAACAGGGTGACTAAAGTCAACAATAATTTATTGTACATTTAAAATAAGTAAAAGAGGCCAAGCATGATGGCTCACACCTGTAATCCTAGCACTTCGGGAGAGGCCAAGATGGGCAAATGGCTTGAGCTCAGAAGTTCAAGACCAACCTGGGTAACATGGTAAAAGCCCATCTCTACTAAAAATACAAAAAATTAGTTTAGTGTGGTTGCACACACCTGTGGTCCCAGCTACTTGGGAGGCTAAGGCGGGAGGACTGCTTGAACCCAGGAGGTTGAAGCTGCAGTGAGCTGGGTTCACTCCAGCCTGGGTGACAAAGCAAGACCCTGCCTAAAAAGAAAAATAAATAAATAAATAAATAAATAAATAAAATATATATAATTTGTTTGTAACACAAAGGAAGGAAAAATGCTGGAGGTGACAGATACTCCATTTACCCTGATGTGATCTGACTTTTCTATTTTTTTTTTGGAGACAAGGTCTTACTCTGTCACCCAGGCTGGAGCAGAGCGGCATAATCACCGCTCACTGTAGCCTTGACCTCCAGGGCTCAGGTAATCATCTCACTTCAGCCTCCCAAATAATTGGGACTACAGATGTGTGCCACTACACTCGGCAAATTTTTTTTGGTATTTTTTGTAGAGACAGCATTTCACCATGTTGCCCAGGCTGGTCTCGAACTCCTGGGCTCAAGCAATCTGCCTGCCTCGGCCTTCCAAAGTGCTGGGATTACAGGCATGAGTCGCTGCACCCAGCCTAATGTGATTATTACACATAGCATGCCTGTATCAAAATATCTCTTGTACCCCATAAATATATATACCTACTACGTACCCACATAAGTTTTTTTATTTTAAAAAGATATGAAAATAAAATATGATGAAAAATATGATAAGGTGACTGTTACATTCAGAATATAGCTATTTGAGAAGGGGCTCATCACTAGAAGTTCAAAATATCTCTAAATCAAACCTTTCCATAAATGGACTTACAGTTCTCAGATCATGTTTTCATTGACTTGGTAGAGGTAGATAACAGTAGGTACACACTTGGCTAAGACTCAACTGACCAGGATTTTCTAATCACACTTCACTTATGGCTGGGGGCCTTTGAGTCAGTTTCAGCATTTTAGTCCGTTTCTCCATTTACATGAGATAAGGGTAGTATCTCAACATTTAAAGGCAGATAGGAAAAACGTGGAATTGACAGGTGACCTGGAGTTCTTGCTCTGTCACTAATGAATTATATAACATGTGGTGACACAATCCAGATCTCATTTCCTCATATTAACATTATAAACTCTTAAAAGTCAATGATGTTAGGAGATTATCACTGGGGACCTCAAAAGCACTCTATTAAAGATGAGATCACCATATTTCTATAGCATTAAATAAGCAAAAATACCAACTAGCTTTTTCATAGCAGAAAAAGTAATTTATTTTATTAATTAAATTAAATTAATTAATTAATTTTGAGATGGAGTCTCACCCTGTCGTCCAGGCTAGAGTACAATGGCACGATCTTGGCTCACTGCAACCTCTGCCTCCCGGGTTCAAGCGATTCTCGTGCCTCAGCCTCCTGAGTAGCTGGGATTATAGACATGCGCCACCACACCTGGCTAATTTGTGTATTTTTAGTAGAGATGGGGTTTCACCATGTTGGCCAGGCTGGTCTTGAATTCCTGGCCTCAAGTGATCTGTCCACCTGGGCCTCCCAAAGTGCTGAGATTACAGAAGTAATTCTTAAAGAATGCCTCTAAAGGTTATGTCACAATGGTCTGGGCTTCTCTGCAAATGTGACTGTTCAGCCCCTATAGGGTACTAAACCCTCTTTAGTAATCAAATGATTAATTTGTTCATTCATTGGATCCTTGCTTCCATTGGAAAATTTTTCTGCAAATTGAATCCTGTCTCTCCAGCCCCCTCACCCCACAACCCCAGTGTTGGTCAATTAAAAAAGAAAGGGATGGAGGGAGAATTTCTTCCACAAAAATTATTGTAACAGAGAGCCTGCTTGGGTGATTTTACGCTCACAAAAGAGGGTAAAAGACAGCTGCCTGAGCTAAAGCGTGGTGAAGTGGTATCTCCTGCATTGGTTATATTATTGATTCACTTAGTCCCCTAGAAAAGTCATTTTACCTCTCTGCATCTGAGTTTCTTCACCGGTGAAATTAAATTAATGATATCTACCTTGTCTCACATACTTGGGAATAAAATATTTCTTTCTTAGTAGTCAAAAGCTTGCAGAAGCATTCTAAAAAGTAGCAAGCACCAGGATTATATAAATGCAAATTATTATTCTAAAGAACATAAGGTACATGAAAAGCTTAGGCATTACCTTTCACATTCGGAATAAATGTTAAATTTTGGACAACGAAATAGAAACAGAAACCACCCTCCAGGCATGTTTTCATGTGGAATTAACTTCTGGCTTCTTTCTAAAATACTTTGCTTCGGCTTTTAAAACACTTTTTTGGTCTAGTGCAAAAAACTTTACCTAAGGAAATTGAGCAGCTGGAAAGAGCATTTCAGCCTATAAGCATAACAAAAAGTGTTCCTATTTCGTTAAATATAATTCTAACAGTAGAAATGGAGACCAGCTAAGGTCATTTTACTGTCTCTCTCTATATCAGCCAAGTTCACACCTCGCTATATTTAGGTAAGGTATGCACACCCATTAAAGATAGAAGGAGACTCAGGCTTAGGCTCATAGCAGTGAGGTCATTACCTCAGCTGAGGGGAAAAGACACTAACAGAAAAACTGTATTGATGTGTTCCTTGGAAACAAACAGAAGAACCAATGATCAATTTTATTTCATCCTGAATAGATAAATGTATAATCTCTAATATGTACCTAGCAATCTCTACCACACGTAACTGGTACAGTCATGCCTAAAGTAAAGCAGCAAATATCTTTCAGGTAACTCACTTTCCAGAACTGCCTGCCACGCCTTAGCCAGAGACAAGAGCTACCCAGGTCAACAGGGTAAAATGTTCAGCAGTTTAGTCTCCTGGGAAATGGAAAAAAAAACAGGTTTTCAACCTGGGAATCACCATTGTATCAATAACACCAGGGTCTAGCTGGGAAGTCTTCCAGCAGTCTCTTAGTTGATAGCTTCCTGGATCCAGCATCCAGCAAAGAAAGAACCAAATGGGGACAGAGCTCACTTACAGATTTAGTAAAAACAAGCAAACAAATAAAAAATGAAACAAAAGCAAATCTTGTGGAACATGATTTTCTAATAAAGAGTGTGTTGAAGCGAGTCAGGCACAACAGGTGCCCTCAAGAGGAATATAAGAAAACCCCACTAACAACCAGATGTTTTTGGAACCTCCTCAACTGTCAGGGGAAAAAAATTAAATAAATTGAAAGAATGCAGTAAACATACTTCTGAAACATAAGTATTACAAATAGAAATGTTTATCTTCATTCAAAGAAACTGCATGTTGCAATTATGAAATTTCTTCTGCAGGAAAGTTAAACAGATGTTAGCTGTTTCCCCAAAGGTTTTCTAATGTCACTGAAGAGGATTATGAAATCTGTTGTACTTTTTTTCCAAATCAGCAGTTAGTGATATAAAGGTAGTATTTTGAATGTTTTACTTTCCTCTTCATATTTAAACAATAGTTACCAAACAGAAACTTAACATACAGTTTATATGCATTTAGGCATTCATTTTCCAATATTTACTTCTAAACCAAAAGTTGTTTATAAATAGTTCAATACTTTAAAAAGGGTGAATTTTGAAAAATCTCATTTTGTTTCTTCTGTATTAAAAACACTATTTAATGAAAAATGTCTATCTAAATATTCTCATTTAACACTAAAAAGCTGAAATAATCCCCTTGGAGGAAAAAATTGTAAGATACGTAAGTTTCTTCTTCATAGAGTGTTTAATTTCTTTTCTTTTCTTTTTTTTTTTTTTTTGAGATGGAGTCTTGCTCTGTCGCCCAGGCTAGAGTGCAGTGGTGCAATCTTGGCTGTCTGCCTCACTGCTACCTCCACCTCCCAGGTTCAAGCGATTCTCCTGCCTCAGCCTCCCAAGTAGCTGGGACTACAGGCACCCGCCACCACACTTGGCTAATTTTTGTATTTTTAGTAGAGACGGGGTTTCACCATATTGGCCAGGCTGGTCTCGAACTCCTGAACTTGTGATTTTCCCACCTCGGCCTCCCAAAGTGCTGGGATGACAGGCATAAGCCACCGCACCTGGCCTAATTTCTAAGAGAGAGAAAATGGTCTGAGTTTTCTCAAGGCTTTCTATGCCTTGAAAAAGCCCAGAAATTTTTGCCAGCACAAATAAGAAAATGGCAATGAGGCAAAAATGGCACATACAATGTGGTTGCTCACACTTCCAAAAATTCATAACTATGCATGGTAGGCTGCAGAAATCAGCCATACTAGCAAAGAATGGCTTAATGGGTTGAATTATTGGCCATCAGTGCACAAACAGTTAAACAACACATTCATTCCACTAAATATCCAAGCCTAGGGCAGCGGTCTTCATTCCTAATCCTCGTAACAATCTCTTTATAATTAATTCAATAGGTACCTATAGTAAAAGCAATTAGAAACTCTCCTATTGCCTCTCAAACTTTTTCTTGAGAGTAACAAACTTAAATCAATTTTGCCTCCCTGGAATAGTTCAAGCACTAGCAATATTTTACCCTAATGTCGCTTCATTTTATTACCACATAGGTTGTGCTGAGAAACACAAATATTCAGGCTTTATTGTAATATTTCAAGTTTTCTTTAAACAAATACCATTCTTGGAATATCTACTCTAAGATTATTAAGAGGGAGAGAGTATTCAAAAGGCTGCATAATCCTCAATAGAGAGAAAACATTAGCTCATATTCTTTCAGCTTGGGGAAATCATGAGTGACTGCTTAAAAATGGATAAATAAATCTCCGTGGTTACGTTCAAAAAGCTTAAAAAGAATTTACTTGGGTTTCTAAATCAAATACCTAAAGCAGTCCATTCAAGGTTCGTAATTGGGGGTGGGGAGGATGTTGGGGGAACGTCATTAGATTCCTTTGAGAATCAGATGAAAGCTATGGGCTTTTCCTCCAGAAAAAACTAATGCTCTGCTCACGTATAGGTCCACATTTGCATATTATTTCAGTGTATTCATGAATTTCCTGGTCCAAAACTCTGGACTAAAGGAACCTGATAAACGCCCTAAAGAAATTATGGGTAGGTAAGAATTAATAGCCTCCCCACTACTACCTCTCACTTTTTATTTTTTATTTTTTATTTATTTATTTATTTTTTTTTCGAGACGGAGTCTCACGCTGTTGCCCAGGCTGGAGTGCAGTGGCGCGATCTCGGCTCACTGCAAGCTCCGCCTCCTGGGTTCACGCCATTCTCCTGCCTCAGCCTCCTGAGTAGCTAGGACTACAGGCGCCCGCCACCGCGCCTGGCTAATTTTTTTGTATTTTTAGTAGAGACGGGGTTTCACTGTGGTCTCGATCTCCTGACCTTGTGATCCGCCCGCCTCGGCCTCCCAAAGTGCTGGGATTACAGGCTTGAGCCACCGCGCCCGGCACCTCTCACTTTTTAATAGATAACAGCTCACCTTTAACAAGAGGCAAACACTGAATGATTTTTGCTTGGCTTTAAATTTGAAACCAGAGGAAACATAATGGATGGGAGTTTCACAGGTTCTTCTGTTAATACTGTGGACTCTCATTTTAGAGCATACTATAGGGCCAGATGTGGTGGCTCATGCCTGCAATCCCAGAACTTTGGGAGGCTGAGGCAGGTGCATCACCGGAGGTCAGGAGTTTGAGACCAGCCTGCCCAACATGGTGAAACTCTGTCTCTACTAAAAATACAAAAATTAGCTGGGCATGGTGGCACATGTCTGTAATCCCGCTACTCAGGAGGCTTGAGACAGTAGAATCACTTGAACCCGGGAGGTGGAGGTTGCGGTGAATTGAGATTGTGTCACTGCACTCCAGCCTGGGTGACAGAGCAAGACTCAGTCTCCAAAAATAGATAAATAAATAAGTAAATAAAGCACACATCAGGCAAATCCTATCAAGACTCTCTACCTGTCCCATCACGCTGTCTCCTTCACTCCCCATTTTGGAAAAATCCCTCTACAATAAACATTTCTAGCTTGTAATCCCAGCACTTTGGGAGGCTGAGGGGGGCAGATCACTTAAGCTCAGAAGTTCAAGGACAGCTTGCCAATGTGGAGAAACCCCGTTTCTACCAAAAATACAAAAATTAGCTGGGTGTAGTGGTGCGTGCTTGTAATCCTAGCTACCTGGGAGGCTGAGGCACGAGAATCACTTGAACCCATGAGGCGGAGGTTGCAGTGAGCTGAGACTGCACCACTGCACTAAAGCCTGGACGACAGAGTGATACTATCTCAGAAAGAAAGAAAGAAAAATTCTATATTACAAAGATTTCCAAGCATTAAGTGAGAGTTGACCTTCTGAGGCCCTATAGTATTAGACATAACAGGATTTCAGTATAATAAAGGATTTTGGATAAGGTTTTGAAATTCATTAAAATTAAATCTGACTAGCAAATGAGGTTTTACACTTCTCTGAACTTGTTGGATACTCTAAAAATGTCAACAGCTACACAGAGCATGCCATTTGATCACAGCACTTATTTTCCAACAGTATGAGAAATTTAAGATCTTATGCAGAAAGTGATTCAGCATGAAAGGAAATGACTAGATTTAGGGCTTTACTGATCTTGATTTTATAATCCATGCTACATGGGAAAAGAGATTAAACAAAAGGTATAACAGTTACTATAAAGGCTAATTTTTTGGCCGGGCGTGGTGGCTCATGCCTGTAATCCCAGCACTTCAGGAGGCTGACGTGGGTGGATCACGAGGTCAGGAGATCAAGACCATCCTGGCTAACACGGTGAAACACCATCTCTACTAAAAATACGAAAAATTAGCTGGGCATGGTGGCACATGCCTGCAGTCCCAGCTACTCAGGAGGCTGAGGCAGGAGAATCGCTTTAACCCGGGAGGTGGAGGTTGTAGTGAGTCAAGATCGCGCCACTGTACTCCAGGCCTGGGCGACAGAACAAGACTCTGTCTCAAGAAAATAAAATAAAATAACAATTAAAAAAAGGGCCAGGCATGGTGGCTCACGCCTGTAATCCCAGCACTTTGGGAGGCTGAGGCAGACAGATCACAAGGTCAGGAAATCGAGACCATCCTGGCTAACATGGTGTCTCTACTAAAAACACAAAAAATTAGCTGGGTGTGGGGGCAGGCGCCTATAGTCCCAGGTACTCGGGAGGTTGAGGCAGGAGAATGGCGTGAACCTGGGAGGCGGAGCTTGCAGTGAGCCTAGATCGCGCCACTGCACTCCAGCCTGGGCAACAGAGCGACACTCCGTCTCAAAATAATAATGATGATGATGATAATAATAATAATAATAATTTTTGTAACAGTTAACAATCCTAATCTATTTTCATTATGTCTATTAATGCAGTGGCCGTATATTATTTAGATTATCTGTTATATATACCTAAAAATCAACTTACACATTTACATAAAATGTCTACACTTTGGTTTATGGTTCAAGTAACAGTTTAACAGTTTTCTGACCATTTTCTCTAAAATAGTCTCTCCCTACCAGCTTTCTTTCTGTCCTGCAGCTAATTATTTATTTATAGTAATTTATTTACAGTCTGGAATGTAAGTTCCAGAGCTGTGACTTGGTCTTTTTTTGTCCACTGATGCATTCCTAGTGCCTAGAACATGGTAGGTGACCAATAAATGAATGTTTTACTAAGTAGGGATATAAAATTAACTACAGGCAAATAAGGCACAGTACAAAAGCTTGGGATATAAAGTTAGAAGACCTGAATTTCAGTCACTTCCCTTTTTTCATTTTCAACAAGTCATTTAATCTCTTGAACCTCAATCTTGTTTCTTTAAAATGATGCTGAAATACTACAACACAGGGTTATTCCAAGGGTTACTGCAAATAATAGAAGTGAAAACTTGTAGTATTACTATAACCCAGCAGTTATTCTCAGAACACTACCAAAAATTCCATAAAGTAGATTGATCTTGAGAAAGCAAGATACTCTGACACCTTACCTTTGATCTTACAAAACAGTAAAGGCAGAATGAAATAGTGAGAAAAGTCACGGGCTTGAACTTCACTTACCAGCTGGTTGACCTTGAGAAAGTCTCTTATTTATTTATTTATTTAATTTTATTATATGTTAAGTTCTAGGGTACGTGTGCACAACATGCAGGTTTGTTACATATGTATACATGTGCCATGTTGGTGTGCTGCACCCATTAACTCGTCGTTTACATTAGGTATATCTCCTAATGCTATCCCTCCCCTCTCCCCCCACCCCACGACAGGCCCCGGCGTGTGATGTTCCCCACCCTGTGTCCAAGTGTTCTCATTGTTCAATTTGCACTTATAAGGGAGAACATGTGGTGTTTGGTTTTCTGTCTTTGCGATAGTTTGCTCAGAATGATGGTTTCCAGCTTCATCCATGTCCCTACAAAGGACTTGAACTCATCCTTTTTTTATGGCTGCACAGTATTCCATGGTGTATATGTGCCACATTTTCTTTTTTTCTTTTTTGAGACGGAGTCTTGCTCTGTGCCCCAGGCTGGAGTGCAGTGGCGCGATCTAGGCTCACTGCAAGCTCCGCCCCCCCGGGGTTCACGCCATTCTCCTGCCTCAGCCTCCCAAGTAGCTGAAAGCCCGGCTAATTTTCTTATATTTTTAGTAGAGACGGGGTTTCACCGTGTTAGCCAGGATGGTCTCGATCTCCTAACCTCATGATCCGCCTGCCTGGGCCTCTCAAAGTGCTGGGATTACAGGCTTGAGCCACCACGCCCGGCCATACGTGCCACATTTTCTTAATCAAGTCTTTCATTGATGGACATTTGGGTTGGTTCCTAGTCTTTGCTATTGTGAATAGTGCCACAATAAACATACGTGTGCATGTGTCTTTATAGCAGCATGATTTATAATCCTTTGGGTATATACCCAGTAATGGGATAGCTGGGTCAAATGGTATTTCTAGTTCTAGATCCTTGAGATCTTGAGAAAGTCTCTTAAACTCTCTGAGGCTTAATTTTCTTTTTTTTTTTTTTCTTGAGACAGAGTCTCGCTCTGCTGCCCAGGCTGGAAAGCAGTGATGCAATCTTGGCTCACCGCAAGCTCTGCCTCCCAGGTTCATGCCATTCTCCTGCCTCAGCCTCCTGAGTAGCTGGGACTACAGGCGCCTGCCACCATGCCCGGCTAATTTTTTTGTATTTTTAGTAGAGACGGGGTTTCACCGTGTTAGCCAGGATGGTCTCGATCTCCTGAACTCGTGATCTGCCTGCCTCAGCCTCCCAAAGTGCTGGGATTACAGGCGTGAGCCACCATGCCTGGCCTCTGAGGCTTAATTTTCTTACCTATAAGATGAGAGGAAAAAATACTAACTGCCTCAAAAGCATAAATGTTTGAATCAGATGTTATATGAATTACGAAAAAGCTTTTAAAACTATAATGTGGTGTATATATTTTTAATAAAATAAATTAATCAGTTTCCTAAAAACAAAACTCTAATCTTGATTGCTACACCAGCCAAACAGAAGGAAATACTATTGCAGAAGTTCTCACATGGAAAGTAAGTAAGTATACATATTCTCAACTCTTAGTGCAGGTTCTCCAACTTTGGCAAGAGGATAGACTAGAACAAGAAAAAATTTACAGGAAGATAAAAATATAGAGAAAACAGGGATTCAGAAACAACATAAATAACTAGCAGAGTTCTAATAAAATCCACTGTCTATTTAACTTCACATTTCAGTCAGGGATGGACTGTGACCTGTACAGGGTTTGGTGCCAGAAGGGTCCCAAAATTGGTTTAATGCTCTGCTGTCTTGAAATTCTTGTTTCTGAACAACAACAGCCCTTGCCTTTTCACTTTGCACCAGGCCCTGAAAATTATATGGCTGTCCCGCTCACAATCTTTTTACTAGACTACAGGACAAGGACAACAGCTTAGCTTACAGTCTTTCAATAATTCTATATGTAGGGACCCCTGCTAACTTAAAGGATATTCCCTAAAAAGTAAACTTTGAATCAGGCTGAAGATTAGGTATTTGTAGTATCTGAATTCTGAAGTTAGCCAAATACTTAGTAAAAGCCAATTTAATTAGAAAGTGTTAGCCCTAATAATAAATGCAAATAAGACTTGCCTTTCCTAATGCTCCATCAGATCCCAATAGGGCAAAAGGTGATGTTAGTATATGAAATACCTGAACCTAATCTAATAGACTTTCCATTAAAAAAACCAACAAAAGGCCCTAGTGATTGTGGTTTACCTTTGGTTTTTTTATTTGATACCTGCATTCTCACAGTAAGCAAAGCAACACACACAGAAACCATTTTTGGAGAGAAATCTCTAATACATCACAATTTAATTAAATTGCATCCTTTAAAAAAGCTTTCTTTCTTTCCTGCTCCTGCTGACTGCAGAAACAGCTAGTGATTTTTCTTTGACTGGAGCTGAAAGGCCAAAGCTGATGAGCTGAACATCTCTCAGGCTGCAATTCAGTTTTTGATGCCTGCACGTCAAAACAACTGCTTTCTCCTTAAAGCTGGATTGACCTCACACTATCTATTTTGAACTTTGAACTCCTTATCAGTCACCTTTGGTCTCTGACAGTAGGTGGACAGGCCAACTACAAAGGTCCACTCTCCAGTGAACAAAGGCTTGCTATGTAAAACGGATGAGCTGCGGGCAGAGATCCGATCTGAAGAGAAGATGCTGAACTCATCCTCTGTTCCAGCACCATGTCCAGAACTGCTGCCACTACAAAAAGTGAATCTTCACCCAAAAGCACTTTCCCTGTCTGTGATTTAAACACACACCGTATGGAAGCATCGTAGTCTCAAAGAGAGGCAGACAACCAACACTACCGAAGCCAGCAGTAACAGACAAGAAACCTCCTTCCTGTCTATTCTTTTTCTTTTATTACCCCCCCTTTTTTTGGTAAATTTGTCATAGGTTCCTGTGGATACTGTTTAGATCTGCTGGTGACATTTAAAGAAAGAGTCTTTGAGAAACATGCATACTTTTCTCTTTTCTCCTATATTCAATACTCATATAGCCTAAAAGATGGAAACTGGTTCAAGAATTTAAACGACTTGTTCCCTAAAAAGTTAACCTCCTCACCTTTGTGAAATATGTCAAGTGCTTTCTATAAATAAGGGCAGGAAATGCTACCTTCATAAGCATAGTCCTAGTCACTAAAATAATTTATTTGATCATCTTCTAAAATTTAAGTATCATAGTAAGACAGTACTATGGGAAATCTCAATACACTTAACATTTCCTAAACAGAACAATGAAATGTTGTTCAAGGTCTGAATGAATTTGCTACAGGACCTAAGCAAGTCTGTTTGCTTATCTTTTGGCTTTAAAATTCTTTAACTCTAAAATAGTGATAATTTTAGAATAAACTGACAATATGGGGAGCAAACTCAAATTCACAAACACTACCCATGTGCTCAAAAACTCCCTGGGATAATTAGTTTCCTCATCGTAACTACTGATGTACTATTATCTCATCTTTCCATTAGTTCTACTCAAATAGCTCACAAACTAAAGCATTTTTCACCAGTACTTAGGTATGAAAGAGGATCTTGATAACAAAGACAAATGAGAATCAATTTTCTGGGTCTTCAAGTAGCTCAGATGAACTGAAAGATAGAATCGTATTTTTAAAAACTTTTATTTATCATTTCAGGAGCATTAGAAATATGAATTACTGCTGGGTGCGGTGGCTCACGCCTGTAATCCCAGCACTTTGGGAGGCCAAGGCAGGCAGATCACAAGGTCAGTAGATCGAGACCATCCTGGCTAACATGGTGAAACCCTGTCTCTACTAAAAATACAAAAAAGTTAGCCGCGCATGGTGGCACACGCTTGTAGTCCCAGCTACTTGGGAGGCTGAGGCAGGAGAATGGCGTGAACACGGGAGACAGAGCTTGCAGTGAGCTGAGATCATGCCACTGCACTCCAGCCTGGGCGACAGAGCAAGACTCCGTCTCACAAAAAAAAAAAAAAAAAAAAAAAAGAAATATTAATTACTACAACTGTTGATGGGAATGTAGACTGGTCCAGCTGGTGAGCAAACCAGCAGTCTGTATCAAAAGCCCTAGACATATGTATGTCTTTTGTCCTAGCAATCCCCGAATTGACCCTTAGGATAGAAGCAAGGTTGAAGCACAAGGATGTTCATTCATTGAGGTTTTGTTTATAACTGCAAAAAACTGGACATAATCGAAATGTTCAACAATTGGACAGAATATGAATCAGTTTTATGGAAAACAACCAGCTAAAAGGATATGAAAGAAATGCATTTGGGGGGACAATGGCAGGATGTTCTCAATATGCTGAAATGAAAATAATGAGGCTACAAAGCAGTAGACATGAAACAATCCCTTTTTTTTTTTTTGAGACATTGTTTTGTTCTTGTTGCCCAGGCTGGAGTGCAGTGGCACGATCTCAGCTCACTGCAACCTCCGCCTGCCAGTTTCAAGCTATTCTCCTGCCTCAGTCTCCTGAGTAGCTGGGATTACAGGCGCCCGATACCACGCCTAGCTAGTTTTTGTATTTATTTTTGGTACGGACGGGGTTTCACCATGTTGGCTAGGCTGGTCTTGAATCCCTGACCTCGTGATCTGCCCGTCTAAGCTTCCAAAAGTGCTGGGATTACAGGCGTGAGCCACCATACCCGGCCAACAATCCCACTTTTCTTTTTTTTTTTTTTTTTGAGATGGAGTCTCGCTCTGTTGACCAGGCTGGAGTGCAGTGGTGCGATATAGGCTCACTGCAACTTCTGCCTCCCGGGTTCAAGTGATTCTCCTGCTTCAGCCTTCCAAGTAGCTGTGATTACAGGCACGTGCCACCATGCCCGACTAATTTTTTGTATTTTTAGTAGAGACAGGGTTTCACCATGTTAAACAGGATGGTCTCGATCTCCTGACCTTGTGATCCGCCCGCCTCAGCCTCCCAAAGCGCTGGGATTACAGGTGTGAGCCACCAGGCCCGGCTGCTACACTGATAAGACTAGTTCAGTTAAAAAAATAATAAAAAAAAATCACTCACCCAGGACAAGTTCTTCGTATGTGTGTGTGTGTGTGTGTTTTTTTTTTTTTTTTTTTTGAGACAGGTTCTCGCTCTGTCACCCAGGCTGGAGTGCAGTGGCATGATCACTTACTGCAGTGGCACAGCTTACTGAAGCCTTGACCTCCTGGGCTCAAGCAATCCTCCTGGGTCAGCCTCCTGGGTAGCTAGGACCAGATGTATGTGCCACCACATCCAGCTATATATATATTTTTTAATTTAATTTTTTGTGGAGGTGAGGTCTCACTATGTTGCTGAGACTGGTCTTGAACTCTTGGGTTCAAGCAGTTCTCTGGCCTTAGTCTCCCAAAGTGCTGGTATTACAGGCATGAGCCACTGTGCCTGGCCAGAAGTTTATTTTTTATTTTATTTTATTTTTTGAGACGGAGTCCCACTTTGTCACACAGGCTGGAGTGCAGTGCCAGGATCTCAGCTTACTGCAACCTCGGCCTCCCGGGATCAAGCAATTCTCCTGCCTCAGCCTCCCAAGAAGCTAGGATTACAGGCCTGCCCACCATGCCCAGCTACTTTTTGTATTTTTTTTTTAGTAGAGACGGGGTTTCACCACGTTGGCCAGGCTGGTCTTGAATTCCTGACCTCAAGTGATCCACCTACCTCAGCCTCCCAAAGTTCTGGGATTACAGGCTTGAGCTCCTTTTGACTTTTTTTTTTGAGACAGAGTCTTGCTCTGTTGCCCTGGCTGGAGTGCAGTGGCGCAATCTCGGCTCACTGCAAGCTCCGCCTCCCGGGTTCACGCCATTCTCCTGCCTCAGCCTCCCAAGTAGCCGGGACCACAGGTGCCAGCCGCCACGCCCGGCTAATTTTTTTGTCTTTTTAGTAGAGACAGGGTCTCACCATGTTAGCCAGGATGGTCTCGATCTCCTGACATCGTGATCCACTCGCCTCAGCCTCCCAAAGTGCTGAGATTACAGGTGTGAGACACCGCGCCCGGCCTTCTTTTGATTTTTTGAGACAGAGTCTCACTCTGTCACCCAGGCTGGAGTTCAGTGGTAGATCTCAGCTCACTGTAACCTCTGCCTCCCCAGTTCAAGGGATTCTCATGCCTCTGCCTCTCGAGTAGCTGGGATTACAGGCATGTCCCACCACGCTGAACTAATTTTTGTATTTTTAGTAGAGGCAAGATTTCACTATGTTGGCCAGGATGGGCTTGAACTCCTCGCCTCAAGCAATCAAAAGTACTGGGATTATAGGCATGAATCACCACGCACAGCACAGAAGTTCATTTTTAAGCTGAGTTCATTATCAGCTTTACTGTATTTAATGGTAGACAGGTTTTTTTAAACGCCTAGGGGATTCTCCATTTGGAAATTTATCCTAAAGTTATTTATAAGATTGCCATAAAGAAGAGCATTGACATTCAATATTTATTTGTTGATTTTGATTCTAATTGAGGAAGAGACTAGATTTGTTTTTTTTTAAGCATAACAAACTTTTTCATTATGATACTATCATTTTCTGACAAACAGGGCATATGGCCTTACTGAGAATTTCTCCAAGCATCTAAAGTAGCAACAAAACAGGCAGAGAAACTTCCAGTAGCATGGGCATAGTAGACTATGATAACCGGGACTGACTATGGGAGAGCCACAGGGGTGAATAAGCCCCGGCACACTAATAACCAGGATTAATGCGTGTTCTTAAGAGACATGCTCAAGCACTTCCAGAGGGAAGCAATAAAAAAAGTATGATTAAACCAACAGTTTTTCATCTTTACATTAGAGATAACTAGCCAGTCTACTATATTATTCAGTTTTTAATTTTGAAAAAAAATTATACTGGGTTTAAATTCATTTGGTAAGAATCACTAAATGTTATGAAATATGCAATTTATCTAGTTTCAGTATGCCATTTTTCTTGGCATAGGCATTATTAGGGCATAATCTCTAAATTTTTAGTAGCTGCAGTATCTCTTTTTTGACTCAATATCATTAAATTATCATTTGGGCTTAGTGTAACACGGCATTTATATAGTTTTTGATCTTTACTGATTAATGTATAATCACAGGCTTACTATTTGTATGGAAGATTCTTGTATCCACTAGGGTGATTTTCATGTGTATTTGACTTAGAAACTAAAGAGTTGTACATTGCTTATACAGAACACTAAATACATTAAGCCATTAACTGGCAACTAGGCCATTAAGCTAGTAACTAAGCCAATAATAACAAGGAAAAACAGCAATCAGCACACCCTTCCCCTTATAGCTCACTCCATTGTAAATATTATAAGCCCTCTGTGTCATGGGAATAACCCTGCCTACCACGTGATGCTGATGTAATAATAATATCTAAAGCTAAGCACCTGGAGGAAGAAGAGAAAGAAGTTTTGCTTTGGATTACTGAAATGTGTTTTTTTTTTTTTTTTAATTAAATAAACAAACCATAAAGCCACTAGCAGATAGTTTAATGATTTCTGTTCTTGTGTGCCTGTGGGGATTTCACATTGTGCTCACAGTCACTGGTACTGATTCAATAACAATGGCCTTGCAAAACTGGCAACCTTCCTAAATAAACTATGTAAAATCTGCAAACACTGGTTACTGTGCCTTGTGCCTAGTAGATACTCTGGATGCTCTGCCCATATGATATACCCAAAGTATGCTCAAAGTAATTTTCTTTTTCTTTTTTTTGAAACAGTCTTTTTCTGTCACCCAGGCTGGAGTGCAGTGGCAGCATCTCAGCTCACTGCAACCTCTGCCTCCCGGGTTCAAGCGATTCTCATGCCTCAGCCTCCTGAGTAGCTGGGATTACAGGTGCCGTCACCACACCCGGCTAATTTTTGTATTTTTAGTAGAGACGGGGTTTCACCATGTTGGCCAGGCTGGTCTTGAACTCCTGACCTCAAGTGATCTGCCTGCCTCAGCCTCTGAAAGTGCTGGGATTATAGGCGTGAGCCACAGCACCCAGCTACAATGATACCCTTCTGTTCTCTGAATTTCTAAAGCATAAATTGTACTGTTCATCTGACACTTAGCAGGCAATAAATTGAGCTCTTATTTATCCTTTCATTGCCATCTTATTTCCTCAACAAACTGAGTTTGTGAGGAAACTCACTGCAGGAACCATGTCTTGTATTTCTTTATCTCTTACTTCTTACACAGAATAGATGCAATTTAGGATAATGATGGAAAGACACAATGTTTACCATTATGCTAGGGTGTCACTCTATTTCTCCTATAATTTGGCTCAGATCAAAAGGGTAAAATGAGCAAAAATTTAAGCTACCATTTGCTTCACACATATCATATTTAATCCTCACAGGTATTATAAGTTCCATTTTACTGATGAGGAAACTAAGATTTAGGGTGGTTATAAAATATGTTCAAAGTCACACAGATAATAAATGATGAACTCTGGAACTCAGGTCTGTTTCATTTCAAACACTACACTATTACTATTAGGTACAATAACAAATGGCAAGTAGTTATTCTGAATATGTGACCCAAGAAATCTTTTAAGAGTTTTTAAAGAGAGTGTTTAAGGAACAGGATACTTTAAGAATTAAGGATGAGATTTTATTGAAGAGGGAAGGGCATCACAGAGGTAGGATTAACACAATGATAGATATCAAGTCTGGTCAAAGGAACTTCAAAGAATTCAGTTTTATTTGTTTGAATCCATTTATTTCACTCAGCTCTTAGGAAGAAAGATTTACATTGAGAATTCACACCCCACCACAGAAACCCTAACTTCTCAAACTAAAGCTCCCCCTAAAAATAGAGATGAGGCCAGGCGCGGTGGCTCATGCCTGTAATCCTAGCACTTTGGGAGGCTGAGGCAGGCGTATCACCTGAGGTCAGGAGTTCAACACCAGCTTTACCAACATAGCAAAACTCCGTCTCTACTGAAAAAAAAAACCAAAAATTAGCTGGGCGTGGTGGTGGGCACCTGTAATCCCAGCTACTAGGGAGACTGAGGCAGGAGAATCCCTTGAACCTGGGAGGTGGAGGTTGCAGTGAGCTGAGATTATACCACTGCACTCTAGCCTGGGCGACAGAGCCAGACTCCGTCTCAAAAAAAAAAAAAAAAAAAAGAGATGATACAATTATGGGAAATTAAAATGTTTGATGTTCATGAGAACTGTGCATATTAACATTAAGAGAAAGAGTAACTTAAAGGGACATGGGACAGAGGAGAGTCCGGAAGAAATGGCATCTCTCAAGAGCTCTGTTGTAAGTGGTATTTATTTAAAATCAGAGAAAAAAAACTCTCATTCAATTTAGCCCTCATGGAGACTAACTGGTTTTTATGATACAAAATTCAAAGAACAGCAGAGACAAAAATGCACTGATAAGATGCTGAGCTCATAAACCTGACCAGCTTTTTGCTGGGGAGATGAAGTATGCTTAAAGTGTTGCTTAAGTTGCAAACAGATAAAGCCATATGCAGCATAAACTTTTACACAGTCACCACAGAAGACAAGCAATATAAAGTCCACAATTAGAATGCTCAATTAGAATGCTCAGGATATTAAATATCCATGTAAATTTTGATGGATAAATATTAAGTACAGATGATAAAAGTAACAACCATAACTGGAATTTTTATTGTTCTTTCTTGTGAATAATTATCTCACGTGATATCCAAAATGTCCTGAAATGAGGCAGATACCATCCTCAAACAAACACATACAACAATTTAAATAGTTTAGTTTATTACCAAAAAAAAAAAAAAAAATCAAATAATTCTACTTCTTCTACCCTGGAAGCCTAAACTGCTACAACTTTTTAAGAAAGTTTATAATTGGCTAATACTGAGGCTTTTCTTTATTTTGGAGTGATTCAAACCTCTGGATTTTGTTGCTTTACCAACTGTAACTAAGCCAAATCCCTCGAATTACTAAAAGAAGGGTCATATCCCTCTAAAAATAGATTAATGCAGAAAACACAAGTTGTTAAATTCACACAACATGCAAAAAAGGTGAGCCCAAATTTGCCCTTTGGTGTGCAACAATAACTATTTATAAATTATTGGCTACATTCTTTCCAAATTACAGGAACACCTAAAAAGGCCTTGATGTTCTTAGCATATTTCTTTAAGGTAAACTTATTTATGTTGGTTATACAGCAGTCATCCTGTATCATTCAACAATGCAAAGCTAACTCTAACCCTAACTAAAAATAGGATACTGATTTTTTTCTTTCACTTTAGAAATTGAAAAGGTATGTGAAAGATTCAGAAATTGTGTGATAACATCTACATCACTGTTCTTTAGCCCCAAGGCAGTTTAACATATGGTAGATTAATAGGACTCACATTTACAGGAAGGACCCAAGAAGAGATGTGAGCAAATACAGCAGTCTGAGCCTCTCTTACTCCCAGACCCAAAAGGTCTTAGAAACAGAGACTGACAATATCTGTAGTTATTTGGCTTTGGGCAGTGTTTATCAGTGTTAAGTCTAGAGACATTTCCCAATTTCAGGAGTAAATACAGGTGAGCACAAAGGCAAATAGTAGTAATTTAGAAAAAAAGAAATCCATTCTAGACTTATCAAAAAGAAATCTTGACTTGAGCATATCACTACCTCATCATTCCTGTTCATCTTCATTGTGCAGATTTATTTTTCAGTTACCTTGGCTAAGTATGATTCCAAGAAGGCCAAAGATGAGAACTCTGTTTTTATACTCCTCAGTTATAGGCTAATTACTGCTCTACTAATTTTTTTTTTTTTTTTTTTTTTTTTGAGACGGAGTCTCGCTCTGTCGCCCAGGCTGGAGTGCAGTGGCCAGATCTCAGCTCACTGCGAGCTCCGCCTCCCGGGTTTACGCCATTCTCCTGCCTCAGCCTCCCGAGTAGCTGGGACTACAAGCGCCCGCCACCGCGCCCGGCTAGATTTTTGTATTTTTTTTTAGTAGAGACAGGGTTTCACCGTGTTCGCCAGGATGGTCTCGATCTCCTGACCTCGTGATCCGCCCGTCTCGGCCTCCCAAAGTGCTGGGATTACAGGCTTGAGCCACCGCGCCCGGCCTCACAAGTGTGGATAAACCCACAGACAGTTACCACAATAATAAAAACACAAATGCATCTTTATACTTTGACAGGGGATCATTAACTGTTCCTTCACATTTGAAGGCCATAACACCCAGAAGATTCACTAGATGTAAACCAATTTGATCAGTTTCTTTGAAATATTCAATTTTAAGGCTATATTCTCTAAGGATAAAAAATAACCACAAAAAGTCATTATTAATTTAAAATCAAAGAGGCATCTCATACCTCTCTTAAATATTAATATTAATATTAGTCTCTTTATCCATGAAAAAGAGAAAAAAAAGCCCTTAAACCATAAATGAATGCCTGGTTTCAATTACTCAATTATCAATTATTCAGTTATGTTTGTCCATTTCTGTAGAAGACAAGATCTAGATTTTAAGAGCCTCACAGATGATAATTATATTTATTCAATGAGAACATGGAAATTTTAAAATGTGAATGGTAAAAAAAAATTCCTAAAATAAAAACACTTGGAATAAAACTTCTTGGTTCCAAGCTTTAAAATACAGATAATCCTACTACAGAGCTGTTTCAGAGCACAGAAAAAAATGAAAAATTACCTAAATCATTCTGTAAATCAAACATAAGCTGGACGAAGACAGCATCAAAGATTCAACAAATATTTAGATCCCTAAATGCAAAAACCTTAAACATTTGTAAACCAAGCCTAGCAATATGTTAAATGAATAATGCAAAAAGGGTGTAGTTTAGTTTAGTTATGTAAGGATGATTCAATCTCAATAATTCAATGTGTCATTGCATTACCAGTAAAGGGGAAAATATTATTCCATAGATATAAAAAAGCAGTCAATAAAATTCAATAACTATACCTAACTGAAAAATCTTTGCAAATTAGCAACAGTAAGAAATGCCCTCAGCTGAAGCCTTCTTTTCACACAAGCCCACTAGTATCACACTATTTAACATTAGAAGGCCTAGCCAAAGCAATGAGAGTTATAAATACAGTCATGCGTCACTTAATGACAGGAATATATTCTGAGAAATTCATCACTAGGCAAAGTTATCATTGTGCGAACATCATAGAGTACACTTACACAAACCTATATGGTACTGCCTACTATATACCTTGGCTATATGGGATAACCACATAGGTGACAAACCTATACAGCATGTTACTATACTGAATACTATAGGTAACTGTAACATAATGTTAAGTATTTGTATCTCTAAACATATCTACGCATAGAAAAGGCACAGTAAACAGTAAAAATGTGGTACAAAAGATAAAAAATGGTACACCTGTAAGGGGCACTTACCATCAGTGGAGCTTGCAGGACTGGAAGTTGCTCTGGGTGTCAGTGAGTGAGTGGTGAGTGAATGTGAATACCTAGGACACGACTGTAATTACTGTGGACTTTATAAACACTTAGGCTACACTAAATTTATTTTAAAAACTTATTTTTTCTTGTTTGTTTTTTGAGATGGAGTCTTGCTCTGTTGCCCAGGCTGGAGTGCAGTGGCGTGATCTCGGCTCACTGCAACCTCTGCCTCCCGGGCTCTAGAGATTCTCCTGCCTCAGCCTCCCGAGTAGCTGGGATTACAGGTGCCCGCCACCACACCCGATTGCTTTTTGAATTTTTAGTAGAGCCAAGGTTTCACCACGTTGACCAGGCTAGTCTCAAACTCCTGACCTCAAGTAATCTGCTCACCTCAGCCTCCCAAAGTGCTGGGATTACAGGTGTTGAGCCATTGCACCCAGCCAAGCTTTCTCTTTTTTCAATAATAAGTTAACTTTATCTTACAGTAACTCTTTTACTTTATAAATGTTTTAATTATTTTAACTTTTTGGCTCTTTTGTAATAATACTTAGCTCAAAACACAGAAAAATTAGCCGGGAGTGGTGGCTCATGCCTGTAATCCTGGCACTTTGGGAGGTCGAGGCGGGCGGATCAGTTGAGGTCAGGAGTTCGAGACCAGCCTGGCCAACATGGCGAAACCCCATCTCTACTAAAATACATACAAATTAGCCCAGCGCGGTGGCACGCACCTGTAATCCCAGCTACTCGGAAGGCTGAGGCAGGAGAATCACCTGAACGCAGGAGGTAGAAGTTGCAGTGAGCCAAGATAATGCCACTGCACTCCAGCATGGGCAACTGAGTGAGACTCCATCTCAAAGAAAAAAAAAATAAACAAATAAAAATAAAACAACAGAAAAATTGTATAAATGTACAAAAATATTTTCTTTCTTTATATCCGCCTCCTCCTTTTTCTTATAAGAGACAGGGTCTCCTCCGTTGCCCAGCTTCAGTGGCACAATCATAGCTCATTGCAGCCTCAAACTCCTGGGTTCAAGTGATCCTCCTGCCTCAGCCTCCAGAGTAGCTGGGATTATAGGCACAAGCTACTGTACATGGCTATATCCTTATTCCATAAGCTTTTCTATTTTTAAAATGTATTTTTTTGGCCGGGCATGGTGGCTCATGCCTGTAATCCCAGCACTTTGCGGGGCTGAGGTGGGCAGATCACGAGGTCAAGAGATCGAGACCATCCTGGTCAACACGGTGAAACACCATCTACCAAAAACACAACAACAACAAAAAAAAGTATTTTTTTTTTTTTACTCTTGAAACTTTTTTGTTAAAGACACAAACACACACACTAGCTTAGGCCTAAAGAGTCAGGATTACCAAGATCATTGTTTTCCATCTCTATATCTTGCCACACTAGAAGGTCTTCAAGGGCAATAACATATATAGAGCTGTCAACGTGTATGATAACAATGCCTTCTTTTAGAATACCTCCTGAAGGACCTGCCTGAGGCAGCTTTACAGTTAACTATTCTTTTCTAAGTAGAAAGAGAGTACAGCCTAGGCTGGGCACGGTGGCTCACGCCTGTAGTCCCAGCACTTTGGGAGGCTGAGGTGGGTGGATCACCTGAGGTCAGGAGTTCAAGACCAGCCTGATCAACATAGTGAAACCCCATCTCTACTAAAAATACAAAAGTAGCCGGGCGTGGTGGTGCATGCCTGTAATTCCAGCTACTCGGGAGGCTGAGGCAAGAGAATCGCTTGAACCCAGGAAATGGAGGTTGCAGTGAGCTGAGATTGTGCCATTGCAATGCAGCCTGAGCAACAACAGCAAAACTCTGCCTCCAAAAAAAAAAAAAAAAAGAGAGTACACTCTATAATAATGATAAAATGTTCAATACAGTAAATACATAAACCAGCAACATAGTCGCTTATTATCAAGTATGTACTGTACATAACTGTATGTGCTATATTTTTATACAATGTAGGTTTGTTTGCACCAGCATCACCACAAACACATGAGTAATATATTATGCTATAACATTATGACAGCTACAGTCACTAGGTGATTTTTCATCTGCATTATAATCTTATGGGACCACTGCTGTATATGTGGTCTGTCATTGACCAAAATGTTGTTATGTGGTGCATAACTGCACTCAGAGAGACAAAACGCATTTACAGATAATACAATCATCCATGAAGAAAAGTCAAGAAAATCAAGTAAAAACATATACTAGATATTAGAACCAAGTAAGAGTTTTAGCAAGATGGTCTGATATAAAAGCAAATATCAAAAGTGATAGTTTTATGACCCACCTGCTGTAACTAATTAGAAAATGTCATGGGAAAGTGGAGCTCATTCACAAGAGCAACAAAAACTTTTTAAAATGCCCATGAATATATCTAATAAGAAATGTGTAATTATCATAAGGAAAACTGTACAATTTAAATGAAGAACATTTAAAAAACAGTGAATAATAGACCCACATATCACATTCTTCACTGGGTAGGCTCATTTTGTAAAACTGTTAATTTTTTCCAAAATTAATTCAGAAAAATTTCAATCAAAATCCTAGTACAATTTTTAAAAGTGAAAATTGGTAAGCTGATTCTAAGATTTATCTGGAAAATAAAATAAACAAAAATAGGACACTGAAAAATACTAACAAGGAAGTAAAGCACTGGCATACATTTGTCCACTAAATCTATAATAAGTAAAATGAGTACTGGTGTATGAACAGAAAAACATGAACAGAACTTAAGAGTACAGAAGTATACTCCAAGCATCTGTAAGAATTTAATATATATGTAGCATTTCAAATTAGTGAAGTAAGAATGTATTAAATAATGGTATTAGAATAACTATCCAATTGGAAAAAAACGGTTAAGCTAGATTCTTCCCTCACACTATAAATAAAAATAAATTCCAGATGTTTTAAAGAGTTAAATATTTAAAAATGTAAACATGCTAGAACAAATATAAAATAATACTTTGATAATCCTGAGGATGAATGGTAAGAGGTTTTTAAAAAGCAAGATGCAAAATCTTGAAATCATAAGATAAAATACAACAAATGTGACTACATAAAAACGTGAAACTTTTATATGGGATGCAAAGTTAAAAGGCAAACAATAGGCTGGGAGAAAGTATTCTTGCCACATACTCAGAATATATATAGAACATAAAAATGAAAAAAGCCAAATATCAATAGGAAAATGGTCAGAAGCACAAACATTCAAATCACAGAAAAATCACATAAAAAGATGCTAAACCTCCATAGTAATAAGGGGAATTGTAAATAGAGAGGTATTTAAGAGCAGGGACTCAGGTACTCTGGAGTCAGACTGTCTGTGTATGCATCCTGGCCGGATAATCTCAGACAAGTTAACCTCTCTGTTCCTCTCTTCTGTAATTGAGGATAATATCTAACTCATAAAGTTGTTAAGAAGAGACAATGAAATAATACATCCACTGCTCAAAACAGTGTCCCTTAGATAATAAATGCTCAGTAAAAAATTATCTGCCTTTTTTTTTTTGTAGACAGAGTCTTGCTCAGTCACCCGGGCTGGAGTGCAACAGCATGATCTCGGCTCACTGCAACCTCCGCCTCCTGGGTTCATATGATTCTCCCTCCTCAGCCTCCCGAGTAGGTGGGATTACAGGCACCCATCATCATGCCCGGCTAATTTTTGTATTTTTGTAGAGATGGGGTTTCACCATGTTGTCCAGGCTGGTCTCAAACTCCTGAACTCAGGTGATCCCCCCTACCTCAGCCTCCCAAAGTGCTGGGATTACAGGCGTGAGCCACCGCGCCGGGTTTATCTGCTATTAATATTAATATTATTGGGGTTGGTGAAGATATAGGGAAAGATATGTTTACACACTGCTGGTTAAGAGCAAATCGGTAAAGCCTTTTTAGAAAGCAATTTGGCAATATGTATCAAATTTTTAACATATACACAACATTAGGTCCAGAAATTCCACTGCTAGAAATTTATCTAAAGAAATGTTTACATATGTATACAAAGATGTGTGTATCAGAACTGTGAGTGCAGCACTATAGGAGCTCTGGATTCAGAGACAAGAAACTGCTGGTTCTAGTTTCAGTTCTACCATCAAGCCATGTAGCCTTGTGCAAATCACTTCAGCATTTTGATTCTCTAGTTTGTTATGCTATAAAATGTGGACGATGACTTGCCCAATCTGCCTCAGAGGAAGACTTTAATTAAGTCAGGGTCCTTAGGCCATCATCACAGCATCATCTAGGAACTTGTTAGAAATGCAAATTCTCCAGTCACACCCTATACTTACAGAATCAGAAACTCTGGGGACTGTGGGTAGCAATTTGTGTTTTAACAAGCCCTCCAGGTGATTCTGATGCAAGCTTAAGTTTGGAGATGAGTTCATGTGAAAACCCTTGTACAACTACAAAGTGGAACAGAAAGAGCATTACTACTATTACTAATATAAAAAACAAGACTTTCTACCTTTTGATTTCATGAAAAGGCACATTTTGGATGAACATCCAATATGCTCCTCTACTGTTGAGCCTGAGCCTTAGAAAGCACTGATATGCTTCTGGGAAGTCAAGTTCATATATGAACCAAGTAAATAAAAATGTTTTAGGTCAAGTATAAAAAGCTTAAGGTAACCTCATTAGCAAATCAAGCAATGTTTCAGTGCCTTAGTTTCAAGACAAGACTTTTTTGATCAGAGGTTTTCATAATGGGAATATTTTATTTAGTTTTATTTATCTATTTTTGAGACAGGGTTTTGCTCTGTTGCCCAGGCTGGAGTGCAGTGGCACCATCTCGGCTCACTGCAACCTCTGCCTCTCTCGTTCACACCATCCTCCCACCTCAGCCTCCCAAGTAGCTGGGACTACAGGCATGCACCACCATGCCGGCTAATTTTTTGTAGAGACAGGGTCTCCCTGTGTTGCTCAGGCTGGTCTTAAACTCCTGGGCTCAAGGGATCCACCTGCTTCGGCCTCCCAAAGAACTGGGATTACAGACCACTGCACCCAGCCGGGAATATTTTAAATGGTAGTCTTTGCCAGCATTTTATCTAACAATTTTGTACTCTTTCCTGGGCTTTTTAGGACATAAAAATGGCCACTTGTTTAGTATATAATGATAACACTAACACCTTGGCTCCTTGCTTAGTGACTACTTCCCAGGGACTGGATAATAGCTCTCTAAAAAATAATACAGGCTTCCATATTTTTCAGAAGTTCAGGTTTTTGTTTTACTAAAATGCATGTACAGACCCTCAAAGGTTATGAACTTTTACGATCATTCTCATCAGTCTAATCCAAGACTCTTGAAGTCTGACCAAATGCTACTCTGGGTTGCTCATATATACATTTTTTCTAGTAGAATTAACACTTAATAGTACAATAGTAACTATCGTTTATTTCTGGAATGATTTTGATCATTTATTAATGTTCTTCATTGACAGGTAAAAAATAATACCATATTTGGTGAGTTTTATACAGCGGCAAGGGTAGACCTTCATCTAATAATGATGACATAATTACCAATAAAATACAGTAATACCCCAGCTATTCCATAATTTCGCCTATCATATATAACACAGTTGAAAGTAATAAGAGCCTATGAAATTGCCAAAATAGATGCCCAAAAGCCCACGCTCCAAAAGTCATAAACTTTCCTTCCTAAGAGAGTCCACAGGATTTCACTTTGGTCTATTTACTTTTTTAAATTTTATTTTCAAAGAGATAGAGGCTGGTCACAGTGGCTCACGCCTGTAATCCCAGCACTTTGGGAGGCCGAGGCAGGCGGATCACCTGAGGTCAGGAGTTGGAGACCAGTCTGACCAACATGGAGAAACCCCATCTCTAGCAAAAGAAAAAAAAAAATTAGCCAGGCGTGGTGGTGCATGCCTGTAATCCCAGCTACTTGGGAGGCTGAGGCAGGAGAGTCGCTTGAACCCAGGGGGCGGAGGTTGTGGTGAGCTGAGATGACGCAGCCTGGGCAACAAAAGCAAGACTCTGTCTCCAAAAACAAACAAACGAACAAACGGAAAAAAAAAAAAAACAAAACAAAACAAGAGAGACAGTCTCCCTCTATTGCCCAAGCTGGAGTGCAATGGCACGATCATAGCACACCGTAACCTCAGATTCCTGGGCTCAAGCAATCCTCCTGCCTCAGTCTCTTGACTAGCTAGGACTACAGGCATGAACCACTACACCTGCCTGCCTGCCTATCTAACTACCCATCCATCCATCCATCCATCCATCCATCCATCCATCCACCCACCCACCCACCCACCCAACCACCCATCTATCCTCTCTCTTATCTATTTATTAGAGACAGGGTCCTGCTACATAGCCTGGGCTGGTCTGAAACTCCTGTCCTCCCAAAGTGCTGGGATTACAGGTGTGAGCCACTGCCCTTGGCTCCAATTTACTCTTTAACACAATTCGCATAGGATTTGTTTCTTGGTGTTTTTTTTTTTGAGACAGAGTCTCACCCTGTCACCCAGGCTGGAGTGCAGTGGCACGACCTTCGCTCACTGCAACCTCTGCCTCCCGGGTTCAAGCAATTCTCCTACCTCAGCCTCCAGAGTAGCTGGGACTACAGGTACGTGACACCATGCCTGGCTAATTTTTTTGTATTTTTAGTAGAGACAGGGTTTCACCATGCTGGCCATGCTGGTCTCGAACTCCTGACCTCGTGATCCACCTGCCTTGGCCTCTCAAACTGCTGGGATTACAGGCGTGAGCCACTCCGCCTAGCTTGTTTCTTGGTTTCTAAACCTACAGCAAACCTGAGGGTAGCAAATGAGAAAGGGCAAAAAGCTCTTTTGAGTGGGTTCTCAGCAGTGACAAGAGAACCACTGGGCTAAGTGTACTCATGTATCAAGGCACCCCCCCGCAAATACAAAATCTTTTGAGTCAGTCTTCACTTAGGACCCTAAATCTGAATTGTTTAGCTGCTCCCACTAGTTGTTATGTCCATATCTGTACCACAGGGAAATGCTCACAGCAGTTGCGGTTTATAGAATCAGGTCTTAGAAATAACACTTCCCTTTAGGAAAGAGCTTCTTAATCTCTTTTGAGATCACAGATCACTTTGAGAATCTGATTTTAAAATATATTTATTTACTCAAAATTTTCATACAATCTCAAGGGGTTTGATTTTTTGAAGCCAATCCATAGACCTCTAGGTGACCATGGACCTCAAATTAAGAACTTCTTTATTAGGTGCTAACAGTGGGTATATTTAAGTTCATAAAGTTTAGTAGTGTACTCAGAATGATTCCTAATAATTTTTTTAATGATGATGAGCTGCGCAACATTATAAATGCTAAATAAACATGACCTCTAAAGTAATAATAACAAATACAGTTCGGAAGAAGTGAATATTATAGCAAGTCTCTTCAAAGAAAAAAGAAGTGGCCAGGCACAGTAGCTCACTCCTGTAATCCCAGCACTTTGGGAGGCCAAGGCAGGAGGACCACTTGAGAATGGGAGTATGAGACCAGCCTGGGCAACAAAGTGAAACGCTGTCTCTACAAAAAAAAAAAAAAAAAAAAAAAAAAAAGAAAAAAAGAGAATCGCTTGAACCCGGGATGGGGGTGGCGGGGCAGCAGAGGCTGCAGTGAGCTGAGATCATGCCGCTTCACTCCGGCCTGGGTGAAAGAGTGAGACTCGGTCTCAAAAAAAAAAAAATCAGCCAGGTGTGGTGGCATGTGTCTGTGGTCCCAGCTACACAGGAAGTTGAAGCAAGAGGACTGCTTGAGCCCCGGAGGTCGAGACTGCAAGTGAGACGTGTTCAAGCCACTTCACTCCAGCCTGAGTGACAGAGCAAGGGCCTGTGTCAAAACAAAACAAAACAAGAAACAAAGAAAAAAGAAGTAGGGAAATAGAGACAAAAATAAAGGACAAATATTCCAAAAATTCTTTAAAAGTTTGTCTTAGTAGCAAAACTCAGTATAGCAAATATATTTTTTCAGGAAGTTGAAGATTTCAGCAGTCAAAGACAATTCCTCAGACTGCCAAGTCTCAAAAGTGACCTTGCAACTACTAAGACAAAATACCATTTTTATAGTGGTTAAGGGCAGTGGCCTAGGAAATAGATCTAGATTCTAAGGACAGTTTTGTCATTTACTACCTATATGGCCTTGAGCAACTACTTAGCTTCTCTAAGCCTCAGTTTCATTATTTATAAACAGATCAAATTAGTTCATAAGGTTGCTATGATGATTAAATGAGATAGATGTACATTAAACTCAGCACAGTGAAAGTGGTCAATACACGGCAGCTATTAGTTATTAATTTCAATTAACTTTTTGTGTAGAGATTTACAGTTCACAAAGTGTTACCAAATATATGATCTCTTATGATCTTATAGGGTAAAAACCACTGTATCCCCATTTTACAGTGGAAGAAACTGATGTCAAATTATTTCCCAAAGACACTAACTAGTAGGAAAAACAATTTGGACTTGATTGACCAGAAAATATGATTCACAACTCCTTTCCCCCCAAAAAGTTTAGAATTTAAAAATTATTTTATGAGCTTCCTCTTGCGGGCCAACGTGCTCAGGGTCATGGGGCCGGCTCATGGGGCCTTTTAAAAATTATTTTATTATTATTTAAAGAGGCAGGGTCTTGCTCTGCCACCCAGGCTGGCAAGCAGTGGCACACTCATGGCTCACCGCAGCCTTGAACTCCTGGGCTAAAGTAATCCTCCCACCTCAGCCTCCTGAGTAGCTGGGACTACAGGTGTGTACCACCACACTCTGCTAATTTTTAAAATTTTTCATAGAGACAGAGTCTCAGTATGTTACCCAGGATGGTCTTGAACTTCTGGCCTCAAGTGATCCTCCTGCCTCCCAAAGTGCTGGGATTACAGGTGTAAGCCACTGTGCCTGGCCTTTGTAATTCTTTTTTATTTTTTTGAGACAGGGTCTTGCTCTGTCACCCAGGCTGGAGTGTGGTGGCATGATCACGGCTTACTGTAGCCTCAACCTCCGAGCTCAAGCTATCTTTCCACCTCAGCCTCCTGAGTAGCTGAGACTACAGGCATGTTGGTTAATTTTTTCTATTTTTCTTAAGATGGAGTCTCACTATGTTGTCCAGGTTGGTCTCCAATTCCTGGGCTCAAGTGATCCTTGCACCTCAGCCTCCCGAAGTGCTGGGACTATAGGTATAAGCAACCACACCAGGCCCTTTTAAATTCTTTTTATTATGCTTATTAGGTTGGTGAAAAGTAACTGCAGTTTTTGCTATTACTTTCACTGGCCATGAATATACATAGCATAAAATTTACCATTTTAACCATTTTAAGTGTATATTTCTAGGGTATTAAGTACTTTCACACTGTTGTGCAACTACCACCATCCATCCCTAGAATTTTTTCATCTTCCTCAAATGAAACTTTGTACTCTTCAAATACAAATTTCCCACCCCTTCTCCCTCAACCCCCTAGCAGCCACCATTCTACTTTACTTCTCTCTGAATTTGACTTCTATAGATAGGTACCTCATATAAATGAAATCATATAGTCTTTATACTTTTGTGACTGGCTTATTTCACTTAGAATAGTATCTTCAAGGTCATTCATACTGTAGCATATGTCAGACTCCTTCCTTAAGGCTAAATAATATTCTACTATACATACATACCACATTTTGTTAGTCCATTCATCCATCCATGGACACTTGGGTTGCTTCCACTGCCATTTTTAAAGTACTGTTAACACTATTATTTTCATACTGGTTATCAGTGTCAGATTATTCACCCATTAACTTCTCCTTCACTCCATGTCCCTTCCCCTTTTTAGACGGAAAATGCAAGTCAGTCAGTTTATTTAATTGTGGAGCTTTTACAGTACAGGGCAGTAAAACAACTTTTGTGATTTTTTTTCTATTTTTTTAGAAGCTCCACCATGAATCAGTCAGGGGTAAAAAAGAAACTCAAACGAGGTTAGTTCTATTTGGTAGGCTAGGAGGGCAAACCATCTATGAAAATAATAAATTAGTTATACGATTATCTAGAAATCACCTTACATGCTATTCTCTAGACCTTTAATAAGGGATAATGTAAAGTTTCTGTTGTTGGACATTAAAAAGTTGACCTGGGAGGGAGACAGTAGCTTTGCTTAAGTGCAGAGTCTAGGAAAACTTCAGCAGGTGACTCCTCTGAAGCCACTTGGAATGAGTGTCAATACACTAACACAGACCAAACTGCTGCTAAGTAACCTTAAACCACTGCATTGATTTAAGGATGGAATCTAAATAGGAAAAGTTCCTCTACTTGATAACTGTGAGGTGAGATTAACCACAAGCTTCAGCACACACACTTCTCAGAACTTCAACTCTCTAGAGACTTCAACTCTCTAGCGACGATTTAAAGATGCACTTGCACTTTGGTGAATGAAGGTGTGCGTGCAGGTTTGGGCTGTGAGCACGTATTAGTAGTACAGGAGGGGAAAAAATAGAAACTACTGAAATCTAGCTTTCTGGAATCACTACAGACTACAACCAGCAGGAGCGAAGAATGACCTTTCTTTTTGTAAATGGCTAGCAACAGAAACTTATTTAAAACAAACAAAACCCATAATCATGGAAGGCTGCTCACTAGCAGGACCCACAGGGACTCCCGCTTCCGATTCTGTCGACCACCCTTCACCCCAGTCTTCCAAGTGCCAAACGGCTCAGCTGTCACTCGGTCACCACAACTACTCACGGACAACTCGCACTTTCAAAGTCCCTCAAAGTTTACCGGAAATTCTCCCAAAGGATTCTTCCGTCCAATCCCACCCCGGGACACTTTCCGCCTCCATGAATCCCCCCATCGTTCTGCCCCAGCATCCTTCCCTCCAGACGCCCGGAGACCTCCAGGCACGCAGGATGCGCGCTCGCCCTCGCTTGCTTGTTTGTTCCCAAGGATGCTGGGGAAAGAGGCTGTTGAAAGACCAAACTTTCTGAGCGTTCGCGGAGGCGGAGGGCGCGCGGCGGACTCACAGCTGGTTGATGGCGTTCTGCGAGATGACCGCGTTGGCGGAGAAGTAAGGAATCATGTCGGGGCCACCAAGGCTGCAGGTGCAAGTGAGAGGCGCCTTCCTCTTGCGGGCCAACGTGCTCAGGGTCATGGGGCCGGCTCAAAGTGCACAACTCCGCATCCTGGCCTCTGCTCTGCTCCGGCACGAGGCGCAGGCGGTGCGGGCACCTGGCGGTGGAGGCGGGCCCGCCGGGTCGCGCGGAGGCAGCCGCCGAAGCCCCGGGACTGGCAGTAGAGTCCGGACTGACGGGCACCGCCAGCAGCCCGCCCCTACCCGCGTCCGGGTCGGCGGGGTGGGCGGGTCCTGAGAGCGGAGAGGGTAGGCCCGGCCAGCGCCCCGCCCCAGATCTCGGGACGCCCGCGCGGATCCCGCAGCGCGCGTCACAGCCTTTAGGGCATCCGGCGGCCTCCAAGACAGCGGTGCCTCGGTAAGGGAGTGAAGCTAGTCGGGGGTGCGCGAGAAAGGCCTGCATTTCTCTAAAGGAGGATGTTTCAACAGAAAAGTCCTCCCCAAAGATTGGCTTTATATATTGTACCTCAAACCCGTTTTTGACAGATCTTAAAAAGTTTAAAGGCCATAAATTCACAAGTGCAACAAATATGTATCAAAGACTTCCTATGTGATGTGGAAATTCAGAGCTTACACTCACATACGTGTGTGTGTGTGTGTGTGTGTGTGTGTGTATATATATATATATATTTTTTTTTTTTTTTTTAGACGGAGTTTCTGCTATTGTCGCCCAGACTGTAATGCAATGGTGCGATCTCGGCTCACTGCAACCTCCGCCTCCCGGGTTCAAGCGATTCTCCAGCCTCAGCCTCCCGAGTAGCTGGGATTACCGGTTTGCGCCACCACGCCTGGCTAATTTTTGTATTTTTCGTAGAGATGGGGTTTCACCGTGTTGGCCAGGCTGGTCTCAAACTCCTGACCTCCGGTGATCCACCCGCCTCGGCCTCCCAAAGTGCTGGGATTACAGGTGTGAGCCAGGGCGCCCCACCAGCTTTTTTTTTTTTTTTTTAAACAGTTGAAGTTATGATTAAACAAACAAAACAATTTAGATTGTCGATAACATCTACTAATCTTTGTAAGTACATCTATAGAGGGCTTTTTTAGCCATCCCCCAATCCAAGGATTCACAGCCTTAGCTGCACATAGGAATTACTTGTGGTAGGTTTAAAAAATCTCAGTGCCCAGGCTGCACCTTAATAGAATTGGAATCTCTTGAAGGTGGGATTTAGACGTATTCTTCAAAGCTCCCCGGGTGATTCCAAAGTGCAGCCATGGTTGAGAAGGCAGGGTAGAGATCATATCTTCACTTTACAGATATGGTAACATTTAAGGTCTAAACAGATGACCTCGTTTATAAATAATGTCACTCAGGAACCCAGGTTTTATGACGTTTGATCTAGGGCTTTTACCTTCAAACGGTATTCCCTGACGTCTTTACAGTTTTAAGCCCTTAACCATGTTCCTTCCAATTCACTAAGCAGTGCCTTTCACCTGACCAGGGACCAGCTCTTTGTGAAATATGACTGCGCTCTCTCTCTCTCCTGAATGCTGTGCTTACAAAAGGGGCTGGCACGATGCAGGCATTCAATAGAAGTTAGCTTCCTTTTATTTTACCTTTCCAGTCTCATTATGCTACAGCAAATATTTTCAGGTATCAGCATTTTCAGCATTTTTGAATACTAGACTAAAATATGTATCATTGAAGCTGCCTTAGGAATTCTGGAGTCAGAAATTAATAATAATTTCTAAAAACTTCACTAACCAATTAGAAAACAGATTAAAATTAGGAAGAAGTCACTTTAAGACTCAACATGCTATAATCAAGAAAATAATAAGCCTTTGTTTTATATAAATATTCATGCCCTTTTCCCATTGGAAAGTTTGGCAATTTTCAAGATACTAGTAATGAAATAATCAATCCAAATTACAAGTTTTGTGCCTAAAACCAGAAGTACTCGTTAGTTGATTCTCCCATAAAACTTATGGCTGTTGCCAAATCACTTTGAGGGACTTGAAATACTGCAAACTCACACTGGAAAGAGTTATCTAAGTTTCTGAGATATCTGGTAATAGGAAAGCACCAGGTGGCAAGTGAAGAGTTAACGAAAAGTCTGGATCTTGGAGTTCATCATCTTCATCCATCTCTAGGAAGGAAAATGTTTGAAAGATTTATTCAGGCTGTGTCAGCAGGCACCCAAATGGTAGTGTAAGAAAAAATCTGCTGATACACCCCAAAATAAATTGCTTAAAATATCTGGCAAACTTGCCAGTTTGAAACTTCTTCCAGGCTGTAATTTATTACAGCCTCCTGCTGTGATTAAAAAAAAAAAAAAAAAAAAAAAAAAGCAGGCACTTTAGAACAGCACTGTTAAGGTGAGTCCAGTTCCCAGTTCCTTTCATGACACAGCAGAGAGAGGATTTTATTGAAGTCAACACTAAATGATGCCATTTGGGACAGATAATGGCATGGTAATCATCTGTATCTGTCTGAAAAAACAGGAAATATATATTATTCAATTCATACTTAATATCTCTTGCATTTAAAAATGCCAGAGACAAAGATTTCATAAATATGTATTTGTCTTTTATAAATAGGTTCCTATAGCGACGCCCCAGAAGTGCATAGTCCTTTCCTTTCTCCTCAGAAGACCTCTGTCAGTGTCTGTTCAGCAAAGGAGGCTATGTTAACATCCCTATCCAGGCTTTTTCAAAAGCTTCTCAAAGTTAAATTCTCACTTTGAACTGCAATATAGGAAATTGAGAAAGTGCTAGAACATGTCTCCTGCTTTTTTTTTTTTTTTCTTCTTCTGAGACGGAGTTTCACTCTTATTGCCCAAGCTGGAGCGCAATGGCGCGATCTCAGCTCACTACAACCTCCACCTCGCGGGTTCAAGCGATTCTTGTGCCTCGGCTTCCCGAGTAGCTGGGATTACAGGTGACCGCCACCATGCTTGACTAATTTTTTGTATTTTTAGTAGAAACAGGGTTTCACCATGTTAGCCAGCCTGGTCTAGAACTCCTGACCTCAAGTGATCTGCCTGCCTTGGCCTCCCAAAGTGCTGGGATTACAGGCATGAGCCACTGCGCCTGGCCTGTCTCTTGCTTTTTTAAGAAAAAAATTAAATCATCTTTGCAAACTGGGATACCTTTAAGAAAATAGTTTTCTGCTACTGCCTGTTTTTAAAAGTTGAACAAATTCCTTTTCTTTGCATAGTCTGCAGAGTGTCAAAATCCCAATCAATTTAGTTTCAGCTCAATTTAATTCTTTACTCTCCACTGTCGGTAAACAAGGCGCTAGGGAGCAAGCTCTCTGTACCCATGCATCTAGGAATTCAAAAATGATTTCAAATTAGATTGAGCAGCATGAAATAAACTAAGTTAGTTTTTTACTCTACATGAAGTCAGAAGGGGCTTTCTCTAAAAAACAAATTTTGCACAAAGGCCCTGAAGAAAAATTGCTGCCTTTCTTTACATTCTGCTTGAGTTGGAAGATTTGAAATTAGCTTTGTCATGTCATTTGCCGACCATTTCAAGATTCAAAATGTGAATATTCTAAAATGTTGGCTCTTGACAGTATTAGCTATGACCAAATTAAGTTTTTATAGGATGACACATTAATAGTATTTAAAATGTGGCTGGGTGCAGTGGCTCACGCTTGTAATCCCAGCACTTTGGGAGGCCGAGGCGGGCAGATCACGAGGACAGGAGATAGAGACCATCCTGGCTAACACGGTGAAACCCTGTCTCTACTAAAAAATACAAAAAATTAGCCGGGCATGGTGGCGGGTGCCTGTAGTCCCAGCTACTTGGGAGGCTGAGGCAGGAGAATGGCGTGAACCCAGGAGGCGGAGCCTGCAGTGAACTGAGATAGTGCCACACTGCACTCCAGCCTGGGCAACAGTGCGAGGCTCCGTCTCAAAAAAAAAAAAAAATGCTTAAGTAGAAAATGCTTAAAGTACTTCCATTACTGTGTATCCATGTATCCCTTATGGTATAATCACTGTAAAACAGTGAACACTGGAGACTTACATGCTGACCTAACTGTATTCCAGGACAGATCTGAAGGTACACTGAAATGAGAATGAAGGATGTAGTAGATATGTTTTTGCTGCTGTGACAAAATTTCAACATGCGTAGATCACTTGAACTGATGCCAAAAGCAATATGCTATAAGCCAGGGGACCTAATCTGTAGTTCTAACATAGTCATTTAATAAACTGAGACTGGCCAAGTCCCTTCATCTATAAAATGGGATAACAAAACCCTAAGGAAATGTCCCTACATCTGTTCTTATGAGAGTTGGAAAATTTTTAGAAAGGAATCTCATCCTTCTGGAGAAAATGTATTTAATCCAGTTAAGCAGTCACCTAGTGCAAAGCAGTAGAGCCCAGTAGTTAAAAACTCTGGCCTTGGAAATTAATAGGCCAGGTTTGGATCATACTGCAACCATTGGCTATGAATTTCAGTTACTTAGTCTTTGGCTCAGTACTTGGCACTTAATTTATGAAGTTATTGTGAGGATTAATTAATTTACATAAAGTACTTAAAAGAGTGCCTGGCACAAAAATTTACTCTTTCGCTTTAATGTCTGGCAACTTGAAGGTAAGACTCACCGTGCACCTTATTCACTGAGAAAATGAAAACGTTAGAGATTATCCTCTATGCTCTTCCACAAATCTGAAAAATAGCTAAAGTGGACAACATTAGAAAGTGGCAATGATGCTGATATCAGAAGTTCCAGGTTCTAGCTGCTTTGTCTATGGGCAAACCTTAATCTATCCTAGCCCTACTTTCTTTAATCTTAAACTGGGGTAATCAAACTGAGGTAATGTTTACCTCACGGGCTGATTAAGATACAGGGACAAAAGGCTGGCACAGTGGCTTATGCCTGTAATGTCAGCATTTTGGGAGGCCGAGGCAGGTGGATCACTTGAGGTCAGGAGTTCAAGACCAGCATGGCCAACATGGTGAAACTCCTTCTCTATTAAAAATACAAAAATTAGCCAGGCGTGCTGGTGGTTGCCTGTAATCTTAGCTACTCGGGAGGCCAAGGCAGGAGAATCGCTTGAACCTGGGAGGCAGATGTTGCAGTGAGCCAAGATTGCACTGCTGTACTCCAGCCTGGGTGACAGAGTGAGACTCTCCAAAAAAGAGATACAGGGACAAAAGTACTTTGTGAACAACACCAAATTTTTTTATTGTTATTATCATCATCATCCATATATTGGTCAATCAGCTTTCAATAATAGAAAGCTAGTTGTATTTGTTTTCTTTCATTACCCTGAAGTTGACGAATGAATGAATATTAAAATACCCGTCTGGGCACAGTGGCTCACACCTGTAATCCTAGCACTTTGGGAGGCAGAGGCAGGATAATTGCTTAAGCCCAGGAGTTTGAGACCAGCCTGGGCAAGATAGTGAGACCCCATCTCATTAAAAAAATAATAATAATAAAGAAAAAAAATATATATATACAAATTTCCCCTATGTACCACCATTTCATCCAGGAAGTCTTTACTATGATTGTTTGCCAGGTAGTTTTACATTAACTCAGTATTACTATCTGTAGTAATGTGAAATGTGCAGTGCTCAATTTTTGTATTTTTAAAGCTTTCATGTAATAGCTTTAATTTACATAATTTTAGTTTTAAAATACTTAGTCATAAGAAAAAATGATTATACCACAGGACCTATTTGTATTTTTATGTTTTCTCTAAGGGCTCAATGTAGAAAAATAAACGGTAAGTTAATCCCCTGAGTATCAAAAGGAAGAAAACCAACACTTAGAATTACAGAGTAATGCAACATTCTGTCTCCTGTTAATCTGTAAAACATTAGGACAAAACTCTCAAGATAATATCTGAATTTTCACCAAGAGGTATCTTACTACACTTAGTCAATGGCATTCTTTATATAATACAATAAACCAAACTCTGTAAACAAAAGCAATCATGTTTTGCAATCACCATGTGGCTAATTTTTTAAAAAAGAATATCTGACCATAGTTTTAAACACTGGATTGAACAATGTCACTGAACCTTTATAGTCTTTTCCATAGAATTTTTCCTCCATAAGAGTAATGGAAAACACTGAAAAGATCTGCCTATCAACTGTAGGAGAGGTGATCTCTAACGCATTCATCCCCTCATGGTCTTAAACACCATATGCTCCTGTAGGAAGAGATGCTGAAATGCTGCTTTCTTCAGGTTACAAAAGCCCCAAACTCTATTGTTTAGTAAAAATAATAGGTATTTACAGATCGCTTTTCACATCAAACACACTTTACAAAACATTTAACCATTTAGTCCCCACTTTATCTCTTTAAATGTTTTCTTTTTTCTTTTTCTTTTTTTCAGACCTCTCCGAGATGAAACATTTTATTTTTTAAACTAGTTGTTTTTAAAATAATATTAACACATGCTGAATGTTTAAATCACTTTTTAGAATTCAGAAAGGTAAAATAAAAGTCACTATTCTCATTCTCATCATCTTACTCCCAGAGATGATTGTTATTAATATTTCCAGAAATTTTGCTTGTATACGCAAGCAGCAATAGATTGTAGCTGCTCTTTAAGAAGCACACACGCGCGCGCGCACACACACACACACACACACACAGAATTATACGTATTACTCTGCTTGCATTCCCCCCTACTTATCACTATACCTTAGACATTTTTTCCATGTTATTGTAAATCTCCTTCATTCTTTCAAATGAATATAAGGCATTTTATTGTACAATCATATATAATCTATTTAAACAGTCTTTTACTTATGGGCATTTAAGTTGTTTCCAGTCTTTACTATTATATACAATATCACTATGAACATGTGTTTGTATAATTTTTGTTCATGTCATGACAGGGATATTGAAAAAAATATTTGTGCATACATGTGAATATACTTGTTGGATCAATACCTAGAGGTGGAATTGGCAGTTTGAAATACTTTAAACATCTTAGGACTTGGTAGATATTGTCAAACTGCCCTCATAAAGAGTTTAGCTTTTTATTTTCCTGTGCATTCTAAGTGTCTCCTGCTACTCCATGATCTATTAAATTAACTCAGGGCCCAATTTGCTGTTCTATACCCCATCTTTTACACGTTACATTAAAAGCTAAAAATAATATATATTAGAAAAGTAAAATATGCTTATGGAAATAAACTAGAAAATTTATAAAGAAAAACATTATGAGGAAATATATTATGGATTATTGTTTCCAAAGAACTACTTAGACTATAACAAGATAAATGTAAATTTTTTTTTTTTTTTTAGACGGGGTCTTGCTCTGTCATCCAGACTGGAGTGCAGTGACACAATCACAGCTCACTGCACTCTCAACCGCCTGGGCTCAAGCAGTCCTCCTGGCTCAACTTCCAAGTTGCTGGGACCGCAGCCATGTGACACTACACTTGTCAAGATGAGGTCTTGCCATGTTGCCCAGGCTGGTTTCAAACTTCTGGGCTCAAGTGATCCTCCTGCCTTGGCCTCCCAAAGTGTGGAGACTACAGGTATGAATCATCATGCTTGGCTGGTAAATGTAATTCTTAAGCTACTTTGAAGATAATATAATATTAAATTCAGAAGATTTTAAAATTATTTATTTACTTCTATTTTAGGAATATATTGGAGCTTTTCTATAAATTCAGAAGATATTTTAAGATCTGTTCAATGATAATGCTGTAGAACTTATTATAGTTGAATGAACCAAATGTGGCCTAATACCATCAGTATCCTAGAATGTAGTAAGACAGAGATAGAAGAATGGGAAGTGATTTTGGGAGTAACAAAGAATGGAGGCTAAAGGAGCCAAGAAGGTTTCGAAAATAAAATAACTGAAATTTTTGAGCTGACATTCAGTGTGTGTCAGGTGCTCTATTAAGAGTGTACATGGCCACTTTGGGAGGCTGAGGCAGGAGGATCCCTTGACCCCAGGAATTTGAGACCAGCCTGGGCAACTTAGGGAGACCCTATCTCTGTAAAAAAATAAATAAATTTAAAAAATAAAAAAAATAGAGTTTAAATGCACAATCTCACTTAATTCTTATAAACAATCCTGATTCTATTATTATCTCTATGAGGCTCAGAGAGGTTAAATAATTTGCCTAAGATTATACAGCAGTATTTCAAATCCAGTCAGTTATTCTGGCTCCAGAACCTTCTTTCTTAAACAGTATTCTATATTGTCTCCATGATGATGGAGGTTCATTACAGGTTTAAACTGAAAAGGTCTATTGCCAACAGGGAGAATTCTTGGGGACCTTAAATACCTGACTGCACTTGGTATTTTCTTCTCTACTTGATCCTACTGATGCCTAGCATGGTTCTGACAAAAATAGGGACATAACCTGGTACTAAATATAGCAGTAAGATGATCTTTTGGCTGCTATATACCATCCTCTTGCTACCAGATCCTTTAGAACTCTGTATTTCAAACTTATATTCATCACATTTTCCAAAGCACTTATATCTAAAGATATTTTTGTTTTCGTAGTTTTTACACAACATCCTACATGAAGGAGGCATTTAATGTATTTGTGAATGATGATGGCATCACCATCATCTTATTTGATGTTTAAAACTACTAGCTGGCTGGTATTATCATTCCTTGTTATAGTTAAAGAAAAAGATGAATCAGACTAACATTGAGTTGATAAGAAGCCTAGATTCTAGGCTTATTAGATGTGTCCAATTCATCCTACATATTATTGACAGATAACTAAATTCAGTTTGACTAATCTTTAATACCTGTATGCCAGGCACTATGTTACATGCTGATTATCAAAATGAATGAGTTAAATAACTTTTACACTAATTCCCTACTCAAACTCCCCAAATACTTCTCTATTCCCTTTCAGATCAAGTCTAAACTCTTCGTTCTAGCCTTGAGATCCACCATAATTCAAATCCTAATACAATCCAGTCATTACGGCATATAATCCTCAACTTCATCCTTTCTCTAACATAATCAGTGTAACTACCTTTCAAAACAAATTTTTGCTATATTTAGTTTTTTTTTTTTCCTTTCTTTTTTTTTTTAGACAGAGTCTTACTCCATTACCCAGGTTGGAGTACAGTGGTGTGATCTCTGCTCACTGCAACCTCTGCCTCCTGGGTTCAAGAGATTCTAGTGATTCTCATGCCTCAGCCTCCTGAGTAGCTGGAATTACAGGCTTGAGTCACCACCCCCGGCTAATTTTTGTATTTTTGGTAGAGACGAGGCTTTGCCACCTTGGCCAGGCTGGTCTTGAACTCCTGACCTCAAGTGATCTGCCCGCCTTGGACTCCCAAAGTGCTGAGATTACAGGCGTGGGCCACTGTGCCTGGCCACCTTGCCCAGCCTGTTTAGATTATTTCTATCCTGTCCTTCTATATTCCTGTCCTTCTATATTTTTATAATTAAGTAACTTTTTTTTTTTTTCAAGATGGAGTCTTGCTCTGTCACCCAGGCTGGGGTGCAGTGGCATGATCTTTCCTCACTGCAACCTCTGCCTCCCAGGTTCAAACGATTCTCATACCTCAGCCTGCTGAGTAGCTGGGACTACAGGTGTGTGCCACCATGCCCAGCTAATTTTTATATTTTTAGTAGAGATGGGGTTTCACCATGTTGGCCTGACTGGTCTCGAACTCCTGACCTCAGGTGATCTGCCCACCGTGGCCTCCTAAAGTGCTGGGATGACAGGCGTGAGCCACTGTGACTGGCCCAAGTCATATTCTCCTATGTTTAAATTGTTCCCATTCTGAGACCACTTCTATTCAGCCTTTCAGGTTTTCCATGTATAACATATTTTTCAAGACCTAGTTTAATTCTCAGCTCTTTCAATAATCAGAAACTCTATAGTGTTTTCATATCCATCTTCACTTGATTCTAATTAAAATCCTGTGTAGGTAAGAAGAGCTAGCTAGGATTATCAGCTTTATTTTACAGATGAGGAAACTAAGGCTCTGAAATTAAGGGACCTACCCAAACTCACATATTAAGTGTCAGAGCTAGGATTTGAACCTACGTCTTCTGATTAAGTCCAGTGATCAATTCCTGGTTTATAGTATGCTGTGACACTTTTCTAAGTCCTCTAGAATTTATAATCTATATTATGTTATTCGAAGTCTTATTTTCTATGCTCTATTTTGTGGCACATAATGCATATTTACATAGACAACAATTAGAGCATATTTATTTGTTGTCCTCTAATTGCTGCCTATATAACTTATCTCTCTACTGGAGCAAATCAGACACTGTAACTCTTTTGTGGACTTCATATAGCCTAGTACACTGCTATGCGGGTCATAAGCACTAAATACATCCTGGTTAGATGACTGATCCTTTGCACTACATCACTTTATATCTTTCTTAAGGCCATCTTTCTTTCACACACACATTATGCTCTAGTAAATATTTCCTTAAAGAATCAATACATTAATGATGGAAGTTCTTTTTCCCTAGGAGCACTCCCTCACTAAATAAGGAGCAGCCCTTAAGACTCCTTTTCACCGCCTTTACATCTTTCTCTTGCTGCCTCTTGTTCTTTGGATAGATACCTCCTTCATACACAGAATTCAGTAGAGGGCCTGAAACACAACCTAGTAAGTAGGTAAGGGTTTTATTTTTATATTCAAGCCTGCTCTAGACTTTCAGGAGCCAAAAGTTCAAATCACAGCAGGACTGATTCAGCCCTTTCACAAGCAATTTAGTACTATGCAGTTTGTTTAGGATGGTCAAGTTTCCAGGCCCTGGCAGAGCAGCATCATTATCTCTCTTAGCCTTCATGTATCAACTTCCCTGGCCATATTTCACTTTCTATGTCTTTCTTCTCTGAAGTCAGGTGAACATACAAAATCAGACACACATACAAAATCAGACATACATTTTTCAACAACCATGTCAAATATGTTCAAGGATTTACCACAATATTGGAAGTTGTTTTTCCTCTCTGGATTAGATAAAACCAACAAGTATGCAAAAATTACACTTCTCAATCCTTAGTAGAAAGGGGGCACTATTTATTATTCTTCAGCTAGTACATCAACTAACTGAGAAAAGGTAAGGTTTTTTTTTTTTTTTTTTTCAGATTCTATTCAGTCCACCTCACAGCAACATAACAGCAGATGTTATCCTCATTTTACAAAATGAGGAAATTGAGGGCTACCATAGTATGAGGTGGGACAGAGCTAAAATCAAGTCTTCTTTTTTTTTTTTTTTTTTTTTTGAGACGGACTCTTGCTCTGTCACCCAGACTGGAGTGCAGTGGCAGGATCTCGGCTCACTGCAAGCTCTGCCTCCCGGGTTCATGCCATTCTCCTGCCTCAGCCTCCCAAGTAGCTGGGACTACAGGCGCCCGCCACCACACCTAGCTAATTTTTTGTATTTTTAGTAGAGATGGGGTTTCACCGTGTTAGCCAAAAATCAGGTCTTCTTACTCTTAGTTAATTGCTCTTTCTCTCTGTGGTGGTGAATTTTAGGCATCAATGTAACTGGATTACAAAATACCTACAGAACTGGTAAAGTATTACTTCTGGGTATGCCTCTGAGGCTGTTTCCAGAGACGACTGGCATGTGAGTTGGTGGACTGAGTGGGGAAGATCCAGTCTCAATGTAAGCAGGTACCAACCAATCTACCTGGGCTGCGGGGCCAAGATAGAACATAAAAGGAGAAAAAAAGCTTTCCTCTCTCCTCCTGGAGCTAGGATACTCTTCTTCTCCTGTCTTTGGATGTCAGAACTCCAGGCTCTCTGGACTTGGAACTCCAGGACTTACTCCAGTGAACCCCTCCAGGTCCTTAGGTCTTTGGCATTTGACTGAGAATTACCCTAAACGCTTCGGCTTTGAGGCTTTTGGACTTGGACTGAGCCACACTACCGGTATCCCGGTGTCTCCAGCTTGCAGATGGCCAGTCATGGGACTTCTCAGCTTCCATAATTGCATGAGCCAATTCCCCATCTGTCTGTCCGTCTGTCCATCCATCCATCCATCCATCCATCCATCCATCCATCCATCCATCATCCACCCATCCATCCTGTTAGTTCTGTCTCTCTGGAAAATTCTTACTAATATATCCTCCATTACTCTGCTGGACATCCAGACTTCCCTTGATGACCCCTTTGTATACAAAAAGAAAATCAACACTGCACACCTGGAATCCTACCTAACTAAACAGGAAGACTAAATCAGAACTGAGTTTCTATCCGTAGAAATAATATTACAATGTAAAAAGAAAAGGGGTCCTATTCCTTGTCATTACACAGTAGAATAGAAAATATATATTTAAAACTTATATACAGTTTTTGTTTAATTACATTTTTAAAAACATTTTACTTTTACCTGGAAAATCTTTTGTTTTTCAGAAATCTTGTTTTCTAAGCACCTCATGAAAAGACGGCAAACATTTTGACTCTCTTTTCTGAAGACCAGTATTCTACAAATAATACTAATCTTCAACATCTTAGTTTTATTAAATGCTCTTTAATTTCACTTTGTAAGATTTCTCCATCAGATGGTTTACACATCGCCTTTTGAGATTATTAAATATGAATTTTGTTAAAGTGATATGAAGACATTGGCAGTTTGAGAGATCATTGGGTTATTTTTATTTATTTATTTATTTTTAGATGGAGTTTCGCTCTTGTTGCTGAGGCTAGAGTGCAATGGCACGATCTCGGCTCACCACAACCTCCGCCTCCTGGGTTCAAGCAATTCTCCTGTTTCAGCCTCCCGAGTAACTGGGATTACAGGCTTGCACCACTACGCTTGGCTAATTTTTAGTAGAGACGGGGTTTCTCCATGTTGGTCAGTCTGGTCTTGAACTCCTGACCTCAGGTTATCCGCCTGCCTTGGCCTCCCAGAATGTTGGGATTACAGGAGTGAGCCACCACGCCCAGCCATTTGGGTTATAATAGGAATCTTTCCACAGTGTCTGTTTCCTTAAAAATATATTTAAGACATAAACATATGAATAAGGAGCCTATACATACATGTTTCAAGGTAAGAAAAACCATGTATATAAGGAGTTCCTAAAGTTTATACTGTTTAAACTCATAAACATAAGATCAGAAGAGACCGAAAACAAAAACGACCTTATACTAAACTCAGCAATTCTGAATTGTGTTCATAATAAACCTTTCCTAATAGCCTTTTACTTTTTCATCCAAAACAAATAACTTGTAGTGAACAAGAAGGAAAGTATGTTAACTTAATTTTTTTTTTTTTTTTTTGAGATGGAGTTTTGCTCTTGTTGCCCAGGCTGGAGTGCAATGGCGGGATCTTGGCTCACTACAACCTCCGCCTCCTGGGTTCAAGCAATTCTCCTACCTCAGTCTCCCAAGTAGCTGGGATTACAGGCATACACCACCATGCCCAGCTAATTTTGTATTTTTTAGTAGAGACAGGGTTTCACCATGCTGGTCCGGCTGGTCTTGAACTCTTGACCTCAGGTGATTCACCTGCCTTGGCCTCCCAAAGTGTCGGGATTACAGGCGTAAGCCACTGCACTCAGCCTATTAACTTTTAAAAGTTTCCTACATACTTCCTGGAGGAAAGTGAGATTCTAATTTTGGGGGTTGGGATTGGAGAGTAGAGAAGTGGATAAGAATGATGGGCAAAACTTTGGTTCTTATATATATGCTGCTGCTTTTTTAAAAATGAAATTTTTATTCAATTGGGAAAATCATACTGGGAGAGGGTAACAGTACTATAAAAAGTTAATCATCCGGTCATGAATTACATTTAAAACTGGAAGGTGCAGGATGGCAAGACAAGCAAGAAGCTCAACATTGCCAACTATGGACAACTTGAGTAAGTTTGACTTGTGTTTTACCTTAACCACCAGACCATTCCTTCTGTAGCTCAGGAGAGCACCCCTTCACCCCATTTGCTCGCAGTATCCTATACTCTTTGTGCTCTCACTGCAGTTCCCTTTGGCTTCCATGTTTTCCTTGTTCCCCTCCATGGCTAGCTGGATTGCAGAATTAAGTTTATGATTACCAAATAACAAAACAAAACTGTAAGGTGCCTATTGCTATACAAGCTTCCCTAGTTTCAATTTATACATTTATCACTCATTTACTCAGTAATTTAACAATTAGGTAATTCATGCTTATTAATTGCCAGGGCTTGGATTGGACCTTGAGGATAAAAAATGAAGAATGCATGAGATCTGGCAGCCTAGAAGGGAGACAAACTGGAGTGTGAAAAATGAAGCCCTTCTTTATCTTTCCCTTCTTTCTTTTCCCTTTCCCTTTCCTTTTTCCTTTCCCCTTTCTTCTCTTTTCTTTTTTGACAGGGTCTGGCTCTAGCACCCATGCCGAAGAGCACTGGCGCGATCTTTGCTCACCTCAACCTCTGCCTCCCAGGCTTAAGTGATCCTCTTGCCTCAGCCTCCCATATTATGAACTTTTCATTACTAAATTTATTCACCAAATTAATATACAACAGAATTGCAAATAATACAGTTCTCGAACAGAATTAGCAGCAAATTCACTAAAACTTTTTTCTTTTTAATCAGTGAGGAGACCATCCTTTGAATGTCATTTTTTGAGGATATATAGCTGTCTTTTATTTGTAGGTTCTGTTTTTTTTAATTCATAGAAAAGAAAGTCCTCTCCTGACCTGAATGTATGCATTCAAACTTATTCCCTAGGGTTAACCTTGGCTGTTTCATTTTGTCTGTAGGGTAGGGACTTATCCTGAGACAATGGTCTTGATAAGTTGGTAAAGCCATTCCATCACAAGTCATCAGTACTTTATCTGTGCCCTTGAGTTTTTCACAACATGAGTTGGTTTTAATTTTCAACATAATCTGAAAAAAATTCTTCAAATGCTTCAAATACTCTGTGTTTTGGGGAAGACATCAGGCCTAGCAGGAATTTGGATCATGAGCAGCTTATAGAATCAGGCTCTGGCTAGTAGAATCCACATATCTGCCTGTGTAGACTCCTTCAGTAGCAGCTTGGCATGGTTCTTGCCAAGGTCCTCTGGAGCACTGCTGCTCTGTTGCCCTAAAGGTTGAAGGCCAGTTCAGTACTGAGGAAGGTTCTATTGGTGGTCTCAGCAAAAAGTGATAGCCCAAAGCCCAGAGACTCCTCAGGGTTGGCTCCTTTCATGTGATCCATGTAAATAAAGTAAGAACTTGTTGAACATGCTCCTCAAGAGTGCCGTGATTTAGTCAGCCATCTGAGGTGATACACCTACAGAGTATGCTATTCCTCTAACACTTTGGATTTTTCTAGGATCTGTGAGCTGAATAGGTCTCAAGATCTTCCTTCAGGACGTAAGAAAAATATTTTACCACCTCTATGAGGCATGCCCAACACACCATCTTTAGCTCAAATAACTTACCAACAATCCCAAACTATCTCAGCAGAAGGTTGTGGTCATAAAGAGCCAAGCAAAGAAAGTTTCCAAGTAAAGCCACCACTGTAATGGACATTACAGTTGTGCTCCACAGACCCACCATATAAAGGCCTACTTAATAATTAAGGGTTGTTCTTGTTTTGTTTATTTTCGTTCAATAATCATTAGTTTTTCCATCCACTAGCTTTGTGAAGTTGACTTCAAAATGTCTGAAGCCTGCATTGTGGTCTTTGGCATGGATCTTTTGGAATTTGATGGGATGAACAGACACTGACACAAGAAAGTTGCAGCCTACAGAGGTGAAAAAGTGGATCTGGATTGTCATGTGGGTGCCATAGAGTTATAGGGGGGCTATCAGTGAAGCATGGAGGTGATGGTGATGGCTGTGGCTTCGGCTTCCTCTTGCAGTCCTCCTGACTATGTCTTTTAAAACGGATTAACTTTTAAAAGGATATTTGTATAGCATTTTGCAATTACTGAAAGTAGGCTTTTTATTCAAAAAAGTACAGAAACCACATTTTAGATTGTGGCTAAAATTTTAAATTCATGGCTGGGTGTGATGGCTTATGCCTGTAATCCCAGCAGTATGGGAGGCTGAGGCAGGCAGATCACCTGAAGTCAGGAGTTCAAGACCAGCCTGGCCAACATGGTGAAACCTCATCTCTACTAAAAATACAAAAATCAGCTGGGCATGGTGGTGCACATCTGTAATCCCAGCTACTCGGGAGGCTGAGGCAGGAGAATTGCTTGAATCCGGAAAGTGGAGGTTGCAGTAAGCTGAGATCTCACCACTGCACTCCAGCCTGGGTGACAGAGTGACAGAGTGAGACTCCGTCTCAAAAATAAAATAAAATAAAATAAAAATACATTTATTATGATTATCAGCTATTTAATCATTAAATCTTATACCTCACAGCATCTATCTAGTTCTTATTGGAAAGGCCTCCTTGGCTTTAGTAGTTAACACATACATACTTATGGATTATTGAGAATTGTTTATTTTGATGGAGGCAAACTCATATACTTTTAATTACTAGCCCATCCTATTTAAGGACTCATGCTTTGCTTATAAAGTGTTACTCAGGGACAACCTAATAAGAAAATGTATGGTGCACTGAAATAATGAAAATGCACAATTCCATGGTACCTACATTCATTCTGCAAAGAATAATGACAGAAAGAGAATCTTCCAAGCACCAATCCTTGCCTTTAGAAAATTGAAATTTCATTACAAACAATTCTTTCTACAACCAGCTACTGGTTGATCTTACATTTCATCTGGTGTGCAATGGCTGCAAACAGCAGCCTCCTTGGTAGTGTTTGCAGCCTGTTGCTTGTATGGGTTACTCTAATGGATGCTGGAGACAGCCCTTTCCAATGTATATTCATGTCTCTGACCCTGCACTATCACCAAACTAGAAAAACAAAAACAAAAACAAAACCTGATCTGGAGGGTCTTTGAGATAGAGGTCACTGTTACCACATCCCTTCCTGCCTTGCAGCCTGTGCAGCCTGCCATGAGTGAGGGGACAGCAGATGGGAACAGTATCCTCTCAACTGTTCCTCAAGAGTTCTTGACTGTCAGCTCTTTCCCCTCCCATGAAAGGAATTCTCCTGATATGATTATACTGTTGCCTTTTCCCATTCCTCTTTCCCCTACTAGGAAAAAAAAAAAAAAAAAGTACTGCAATGAATGTGAGAATATTTGTTCTAACATTTTACAGTTTTTCAATGAGAACTGAATTACGGGATATATAAATGTTTCGCATGGTGGAAAAAGGGTAGAGGTCACAATTTCACAGCTACCCAAATCACACTTCTCTGTTAATAAAGGAATTCTTTTAATAAAGTCATGTAGCCTGGATGGGCGTGGTGGCTCACGCCTGTAATCCCATCACTTTGGGAGGCTGAGGCGGGGTGATCACCTGAGGTCAGGAGTTCGAGACCAGTCTGGCCAACATGGTGAAACCCCATCTCTACTAAAAATACAAAAATTAGCTGGGCATGGTGGTGTACACCTGTAATCCCAGCTACTCAGGAGGCTGAGGCCAGACAATCGCTTGAACCCAGGAGGCAGAGGTTGCAGTGAGCCGAGATCACGCCACTGCACTCCAGCCTGGGTGACAAGAGTGAGACTCTGTCTCAAAAAAAAAAAAAAAAAAAAAAAAAAAAAATTAGCCAGGTGTGGTGGTGGGCACCTGTAATCCCAGCTACTCATAAGGGTGAGGCAGGAGAATTGCTTGAATGCTGGAAATGGAGGTTGCAGTGAGCCAAGATCATGCCACTACACTCTAACCTGGGTGACAGAGTGAGCCTCCATCTCCAAAAAAAAAAAAAAAAAAGAAAACAAAAGAAAAAAAAAGTCAGTCATGTAGCTAAGAGGATTTTCTTACTACTAAATAATCAGCATTGATAGGCCATTTGAGTTTTTATTAGTCTTTGGGTTTTTATAATATCCAGCAAAACAACTCTTCCAAAAGTCAATTTGGCAAAATCAATAATCAAAGGGACATTTACTTTGTTTGTTTTTCTTATACCATGAAGAATAACATCTGGGGGAAAAAGTAAAATGATTTACCTAGATTTGAAATATATACCTAATTTTTTTACTAGTGGAAGGAAGGAAGGAAGGAAGAAAGGAAGGAAGGAAGGAAGGAAAAGGAGGCAGGGAAGAAGGGAGGGAGGAAGGAAGGCCGGCCAAATTCAGTTATGGCTGTGATAATCAGATTTGCTTTTCAAATCAGATTTAAGAACTATGGCTTTCACAGCCACCAGATACAGTACACATCATATAAATATAAAATAGTGTCTGTGAATACATTCTTCAGAAACAAAGAATACTTCAGTGAAATGAAAATTCTTACTGCTGTTAAATAGCTAGGAAAAGAGCCTTTAAAGGTGTACACTTAACCATCCCAGCAAGGCTACTCTGTACAATAGCAGACATTTAAGAAAATGAGAAGATAGCTCACTACACCCCCTGGTGGCCACCCCCCAAACACTTATAAACAACAGATAGTTCTCTATTCTGTACAGGAAGTGTAACCCACATGGTGGGAGGTTCACAGGGTGCAGAGAGGCCCACAGCAAAAGATGAACGGTGGCTGGGCATGGTAGTTTACGCCTGTAATCCCAGCACTTTGGGGTCCAGAAGTTTGAGACCAGCCTGGCCAACATGGTGAAACCCTGTCTCTACTAAAAATACAAAAAATTAGCTGGGCGTGGTGGTGGGCCCTGTAATCCCAGCTACTTGGGGGGCTGAGGCAGGAGAATTGCTTGAACTCAGAAGGTGGAGCGTGCTGAGATCGCCCCATTGCACTCCAGCCTGGGCGACAGAGTAAGACTCTGTCTCAAAAAAAAAAAAAAAAGATGAACAGTTTCTATGTGATCAGTTACAGCCACTTTCTAATAAATGGAAAGCTCTACTTTTGTTTAAAAACAGCAACAAAACAAAACAAAACAAAAAAACAACTCTGGCCAGCCGCAGTGGCTCACACCTATAATCCCAGCACTTTGGGAGGCCGCCGGATCACCTGAGGTCAGGAGTTCGAGACCAGTCTGGCCAACATGATGAAATCTCATCTCTACTGAAAATACAAAAATTAACCGGGCGTGATGGCACGTGCCTGTAATCGCAGCTATTCGGGAGGCTGAGGCAGGAGAATTGCCTGAACCTGGGAGGCAGAGGTTGCAGTGAGCCGAGATCATGCCATTGCATTCCAGCCTGGGCGACAGATCGAGACTCCATCTCAAACAGCAACAACAATAAAAAACCCTCTGTTTCTCTTTCTAATGTATATTTCCTGTCCTAAGTGCAATCAATATTCAGCTTCTCCATGAAATGTTAACATCATCACTCTATTTCTTAAAGAAGAGTGAGTGATAGAGCATTTTATTGCCAAATGGCTCAGAAAAAAAGTTCCTGGTATTGTGTTTATAATTTATCTGTAAGTATGAGATTGTTTCAATTTTTTTTTTTTTTTTTTTTTTTGAGACAGTGTCTTGCTCTGTCTCCAGGCTGGAGTGCAATCTCAGCTCACTGCAACCTCTGCCTCCTGGGTTCAAGTGATTCTCCTGCCTCAGCCTCCTGAGTTGCTGGGATTACAGGCACGCGCCTCCAGGCCCAGCTAATTTTTGTATTTTTAGTAGAGACGCGGTTACACCACGTTGGCCAGGCAGGTCTCGAACTCCTGACCTCGTGATCTACCTGCCTCGGCCTCCCAAAGTGCTGGGATTACAGGCGTGAGCCACCGCACCCAGCCTAAAAATTTTTTTAAAGATAAAAAAGATGAGGATTAAATTATCAGCTCATATTTACAATGGACCTGCTTTTTTCCCCACTTTTTCTCCCTTTTAAAAAATTAAGTACAATACTTATATTCTCAAGGTTTATATAGTCTTTAACTAGAACATATATATACTGATGCAGAAATACATTTTTCCTCTTTTCACAGCTGAAAGATGGGCAATGTAGTAAATATATTGTCATGATATTTAAATCCATAGAAAAATTATTTCACCAAATAGGTTTGAATAAAGATGAAGTCCTATCTCAAAGATAAAAAATAAACAGAGCAAATACATGATAAAGAAAACCTGACAAGGTACCACAGAAATCTGGAAGAAAAATTTAGCTGCAAATTAGTAACAGTGCCACTGAGAAACCATCTCTTATATAAGGACATGCCCTAATCCTGTGTTTTTTGTTTTTTTTTTTTGAGATGGAGTCTCGCTCTGTCGCCCTGGCTGGAGTGCAATGGCACAGTCTTGGCTCACTGCAACCTCCACCTCCTGGGTTCAAGCGATTCTCCTGCCTTAGCCTATCAAGTAACTGGGACTACAGGTGTGTGCCACCACGTCTGGCCAGTTTTTGTATTTTTAGTAGAGACAGGGTTTCCATTATGTTGGCCAGGCTGATCTCGAACTACTGACCTCGTGATCCGCCTGCCTCAGCTTCCCAAAGTGCTGGGATTACAGGTGTAAGCCATGGTGCCCGGCCCAATTTTTCTTTTCTTTTCCTTTTCTCTTCTCTCTCTTTCTCTCTTTCTTTCTTTAACAGAGCCTCGCTTTGTCGCCCAGGCTGGGGTACAGTGGCAAAATCTCAATCTCGGCTCACTGCAACCTCTGCCTCCCAGGTTCAAGCAATTCTCCTGCCTCAGCCTCCAGAATAGCTAGGATTACAGGCGCGCATCACCATGCCTGGCTAATTTTTGTATTTTTAGTAGAGATGGGGTTTCACCATGTTGGCCAGGTTTGTCTTGAACTCCTGACCTCCGGTAATCTGCCTGCCTTGGCCTCCCAAATCCCATGTCCGGGATTATAGGCATGAGCCACCATGCCGGCCCTATGTTTTCTTTTAACTGCCTTTAAACTATTTCTACTTGAATATTGTCCTGTTGTTTCACATATCCAAAGGCAAACTCTTCATATGGCTTCTGACAGAGTTCCCTTTTTTAACTAATATTATTTGTAGTACAGTAATCAATATTCTTCTATTCCTGTTCATTCACTAAGCATTTACTGAGTGCCAACTACATGCTAATTGGATACCCAAGTAAAAGACATAAACCCTGTCCTCATGCTGCTCTCACACAGGAACTAGCTATTTGCCTGAATAACTGCAACAGCTTCCTTGATAGTTTTCTTGCCTCCCCTCCCCTCATGCTGTATAATACTGCCAGACTCCTTCTGGCAGTCATGTTATACATTTTTTCTTTTGTGTATGTGTGTGAGACCAAAGTTTTGTTATTACTCAAATCAGTCTCCCTGAAAACTTGAGGATCAGAGTTGTTTTTTGTTTTTGTTTTTTTTCTGAGACGGAGTCTCACTCTGTTGCCCAGGCTGGAGTGCAGTGGTGCAATCTTGGCTCACTGCGACCTCTGCTTCCTGGGTTCAAGCGATTCTCCTGCCTCTGCCTCCCGAGTAGCTGGGATTACAGGCATGTGCCACCATGTCTGGCTAATTTTTGTATTTTTAGTAGAGACAGGCTTTCACCATGTTGGCCAGGCTGGTCTGGAACCCCTGACCTCAGTTGATCCTCCCATCTTGGCCTTCCAAAGTGCTGTGATTACAGGCATGAGCCACCGTGCCTGGCCTGGATCAGAGTTTTGGTATAAAGGATAATTTGTTGGGTAGGGGACCATTGAATTGGGAGTGCTGATTGATTGGCTCAGAGATAAAATCATAGGGAGTTGAATTTGTTCTCTTATGCTGAGTCAGTTCCTGAGTGGGGACCATAGAACTGGTTGGCAGGTCCACGTGGGGTCATCTGGTTGTCAGAAATGGAAAAACCTTATGTATTAGTCAGGGTTCTCTAGAGGGACAGAACTCTATATAAATATATTTATATGAGAGTTTTTTAAGTATTAACTTAAAGTTCCCACAATAGGCCATCTGCAAGCTGAGGAGCAAGGAGAGCCAGTCCGAGTCCCAAAACGGAAGAACTGAAGAACCTGGAGTCCAATGTTTGAGGGCAGGACGCATCCAGCATGGGAGAAAGATGTAGGCTGGGAGGCTAGACCAGTCTGTCCTTTTTATGTCTTTCTGCCTGCTTTATATTTGCTGGCATCTGATTAGATTGTGCCCACCAGATTAAGGGTGGATCTGCCTTTCCCAGCCCACTGACTCAAATGTTAATCTCTTTTGCAACACCCTCACAGACAGACCCAGGATCAATACTTTGTATTCTTCAATCCAATCAAGTTGACACTGAGGATTAACCATCACACCTGAAAAGGCATCTCAAAAGGCTGATCTTAGGTTCACAATAGTGATGTTACCTTTAAGAGTAATTGGGGGCTGGACACAGTGGCTCATGCCTGCAATCCTAACACTTTGGGAGGCCAAGGTGGGCGGATCACCTGAGGTCAGGATTTCGAGACCAGCCTGGCCAACATGGTTAAACCCCGTCTCTACTAAAAATAAATATAAGCTGGGCATGGTGGCATGCACCTGTAATCCCAGCTACTCAGGAGGCCGAGGCAGAAGAATTGCGTGAACCTGAGATGGAGGTTGCAACGAGCCAAGATCGTGCCATTGCATTCCAGCCTGGGCAACAGACCAAGATTCCGTCTCAAAAAAAAAAAAAAAAGTAATTGGGGGCCGAGGCAGCTGAATCACTTGAGGTCAGGATACAAAAATTAGCTGGGTGTGGTGATGGGTGCCTGTAATCCTAGCTTCTTGGGAGGCTGAGACAGGAGAATCACTTGAATCCAGGAGGCGGAGGTTGCAGTGAGCTGAGATTGCACCCCAGCCTGGGTGACAGAGTGAGACTCCATCTCAAAAATAAAATAAAATAAAATAAAATAAAAAAATAAATAATTGGGGAAGTTGTGAATCTTATGACCTCCTAAATAATGGCTGGTAATATTTAGAATTAGTTATGTCATTCTTCTACACATAGATCTATCAAATCGAAACTCCTCTGCTTTTAAGGTATACACAGTTACCTTGTTACTGTCCTAAAACACATTAGCGCCTATTTTCAGAGTTTTGATGATATCCTTCCATTCTCCCCACTCTCCTATGTTTGGAATGCTACCCTTTTCTTCTCTTCTCCTATCTAAATCCCATTCATTCATCATGACTCAGCTCTTCCAAGAGGTTTTATGAGACTTCTCTGGCCCACATTGCTTTTTTTCCTCTCCTCTGCTGCAAATTTTATTTTCATTGCTATCTTTGAAACAACTGGGGAAAAGACCGAATTTTCTTTTTGTTTTGTTCTTATTTTGCTTAATTTTTCCCTCATAAAGACCAAATTTTCCAAGGTAAAGATTTTTTTCAGCAGATAGTGAGTAATTGTTTATGTCCATGAAAGACTAAAGAGGAAGAAACTAGGCTTAAAAATAGGGGAGGGTTTCAGCTGAACATGAAAAATAATTTCTTCATTTTCAGAGTAATTAAAAAATAAAAAGTATAATATATGTATTGCTTGAATTGAGAGAAGAAATGTAAAACTCCTTTATACAATTCTTATCTTGGGGTTGGCACACACAAGAATGAAAGAATTCTACTATAATTAAAATTAAATTAAGATCTCAAAGTACTTTATTTCCTACCATACCTATTCACTATTCTCCTTAAAAAAGGTGTCCTGAGATTGCAAAGATACATTTCAGTGCAATCTTGTTCATTTTTATTTATCATCTTATAATTGTAATAGGTTGACCCATATGAGACAGCTGTTTACAGTTAATATGGTTGAATGTTGGCGTTTCATGTTTTTTTTATTTTTTGTTTTTGAGACGGAGTCTTACTCTGTCGCCCAGGCTCTGGAGTGCAGTGTTACCATCTCTGCTCACTGCAACCTCTGCCTTCCGGGTTCAAGCGATTCTCCTGCCTCAGCCTCCTGAGTAGCTGGGATTACAGGCGCATGCCACCACGCTTAACTAATTTTTGTATTTTTAGTAGGGACGGGGTTTCGCCATGTTGACCAGGCTGGTCTCGAACTTGTAACCTCGTGATCCGCCCGCCTCGGCCTCCCAAAGTGCTAGGATTACAGGCGCGAGCCACCGCGCCCAGCCGGTTTACTTTTATAGTTATCTTCCTGGCTATTCCCCAGTCAGCAAAGTGGGTCATCACACAAGAAAAAGCTGAGTCCATAAATATGCAAAAGAAATACTGGCATCACATTTCATCCATTTATCTTTTCACAGACAGGTTGGAAAGGTTCCCTGGCAAAACTCCAGCCAGCCTGCATACTGGGGTGGAGCTTTGGGAAGTTCGCACAATTTGCATGGGGCGGAGCCTGGCCCCTCCTCTTCCTTTGTGAAACCGGGGATTCAAACTGCAAGGCAGGAAGCGAACCAGCAGGAATTCTAGCCTTGCAGAAAGTCCCTGTTCACCCTTTGTTTTCCTTTTTGCCCCATAAATCCCATTATTCTCACCCTTTAATCGTCTGTGAGACAAAATTTTTGTGGCCATGGGACAAAGACCCCGTCTTTAGCTGAACTAAGGAAAAGTTCTGCAACAACAGTTAATGATATAAAACATGATTTTCTGTAATTATGTTATCTTTTTATGCCTGTCTTCTGAGAAAAAAAAAATATTGCTGGAGTTTAAATATCACAAAAAGGTGGCCAGCCATGGTGGCTCACACTTGTAATCCCAGCACTTTGGGAGGCTGAGGCAGGAGGATCACTTGAGCCCAGCAGTTTGAGACCAGCCTAGGCAACATAGGGAGACCCTGTCTCTACAAAAATAACAGAAAATATTAGCTGGGCATAGTGTTGCATGCCTCCTACTTGGGAGGCTCAAGTGGGAGGACTGACTGAGCCCGTTACTGTATCGCTGCACTCCAGCCTGGGTGGCAGAGCAACACCCTGTCTCAATCAATCAATCACAAAAAGGGGCTAGTATGGCATAAATACATTGTTTCTTAATTCTGGTAAAATAAACATAAAAATTCCATCCTAACCACTTTTAAGTGTACAGTTCATTGGCATTAAGTACATTCACAATGTTGTGCAATCACCACCACTATCCATTTCTAGAACTTTCTTCATCTTCCAAAACTGAACCTCCGTACCCACTAGGCAGTAACTTCCCACCCCATCCCCCAGTCACCATTATTCTGTCCGCATGAATTTGATTATTCTAGGTATCTCATGTAAGTGGAATCATACAGTATTTGTCTTTTTGTGATTGGCTTATTTCACTTAGCTTAATGTCCTCATTTTTACCCATGTTGTGGCATGTCAGAATTTCCTTTTTAAAGGCTGAATAATATTCCATTGTACATATAATACCTCATTTTGTTTATTCATTCCCCATTGATGAACGCTTGGATTGCTTCCATCTTTTGGCTATTGTGAATAGTGTTGCTATTAACAGGGGTATAGGAATCTCTTGAGACCCTGCTTTCAATTCTTTTAGGTATCTACCCAGGAGTCCAGAAGTGGATTTGCTGGATCATATGATCATATTCTATTTTTAATTTTTTGAGGAATCACCATACTATTTTCCATTGCAGCTATGCCATTTTACATTCCTACCAATAGTGTACAAGGCTTCCAATTTCTCCATGTCCTCACCAATGCTTTATTTTGATAGTGGCCATCCTAATGGGTATGAGGTAGTATATCTCACTGTGGTTTCGATTTGCACTTCCTTAATGATTAGTGATTTTGAGTTTTTTTTTTTTATTATTATTAGAGACAGGGTCTTGTACTGTTACCCAGGCTGGAGTGCAGTGGAACCTTCTTAGCTCACCACAGCCTTTAATTCCTGGACTCAAGCAATCTTCTCACCTCAACATTCTGAGTAGCTGGGACAGGTGTATGACACCACACCTGGCTACATTTTTTTTATCTTTTGTAGAGATGGAGTCTTGCCGTGCTTCCCAGGCTGGTCTCAAACTCCTGGGCTCAAGAAATCCTCCCTTCTCAGCCTCCCAAGTGCTGGAATTCCAGGCATGAGTTACTGCATTCAGCCTTGAGCATCTTTTCATATGCTTATTGCTTATTTGTTTATCTTCTCTGGAGAAATGTCTATTCAAGTTCTTTTCTATTTTTTTAATTGGGTTGTATGATGGTTAATTTTATGTGTCAACCATCAACCTGACTGGGCCACAGGATGTCCAGTATTTGGTTAAATATTATTCTCAGCTTATCTGTGAGGGTGTTTCTGGATAATATTAACCTTTGAATCAGTAGACTGGGTAAAGCAGACTGTCCTCTCCAGTGCGGGTAGGCCTCACTCAATCTATTGAAGGCCTGAATAGAACAAAAGGCTGAATAAGGGAGAAGCCACTCCTTCTGCCTTTGAGCAAGGACACTGGTCTTCTATTTTCGGACTCAGACTTGGACTCAACGAATGGTGGACTGAGCCACCATTGGCTCTCCTAGTTCTTAAGTCTTTGGACTTGGACTGGAACTATCTCTATGAGACACCCTTTTTGGTTCTATTTATCTAGAGAATCCTGTCTAATACAGATATTGGTAATGAAAAATGGGGTGCTGAGGCTTTGAAACTGGGTAATGGGTAGATGCCAGAAGAGTTTTGAGGTGCATGCTAGAAAAAGTCAAGACTGCCATGAAGGGACTGCTAAAGGTAATTCTGGTGAGGGCTCAGAAAGGATAGAGGAGATCTGGAGAAAATACTTCCATCTTCTTAGAGAATACATAAAGAACCACGAACAGAATATTGGTAGAAATATGGATGGAAAAGCCCATTCTAACGAAGACTCAGATGGAAACAAGAAACATATTAGTGGACAATGGAGAAAAGGCAATCCTTGTTATAAAGTGGCAAAGAACGGGCTGGATTGTGTTTGTGTTCTAGTATTGTGTGGAAGGTAGAACTTGCAACAATGGAATTGGACATTCAGCTACAGTGGTTTCTAAGCAAAGTGGTGAAGGAGTGGTTTGACTCCTTCTGGCTGCTATAATAAAATGCAAAAAGAGAGAAATGAATTGCAGAAGGAATTGTTAAGCAAAAGGGAACCAGAACTTACTCGGAACATTCTTGGCCTGTGCATATTGCAAAAAATGAGAAAGCATGTTTGGAAGGGAACACCAACAGTGGGGCTGACTGACCATATAAGGATGGTAGTGTTGGTGTGAACCACAGGCCTAATCAGCCATCTCAATAGAAGCCAGGATAGAGAAGGGATTATGCAAACAGAAATACTGCAAGCTAGGATTAAGGGAAACAGAGAAAATGAAATGGAATAAAGGAAGACTGTGACTATGCATTATCCTTCAAGAAAGGGGAAGAAAGATCCCCAAAGGCAATTCAGTGATGATCATCAGGGCTTCTACTCTCATCACACCCACCATGGGTGGGGATCAGGGAGCAAGGCTGTCTTCACTTCAGTTTCAAAGGCTAGGACCACTGCCCAGCAGAGTTGTGTGGGCAGGGCTTTTGTAGAGAGACCTGTGGATGGCACTCCACTGAGCTGAAGGGGCAGGACCACCACATGAAGCAATGAGGGTGACACTGCCACTCAAGTGCATCTGGAGAGCAGAGCATCAACCAAGGAGGATTATCCTCAAGTCTTAAGACCTAATAGGATTTGCCTTGCTAAGTTTTAAACTTCTTTGGGACCTATCACTCCTACTTTCCTTCTGATTTCTCCCTTTTGAGATAGGAATATCTATCCTATGCTTACCTCACCATGGTATTTTGGAAGTGCTTAACTTACCTGATTTCACAGGTTCGCAGCTGGCGAGGAATGCTGGCTCAGAATGAATCATTCTTGGTCTTACCCATATCTGATTTAGATGATATTTAGATAAAACTTTGGACTTTAGGCTTCAGAATTGATGCTGGAATGTTTTGTCTTTTAAGGATGTTGAGATGGAATGAATATATTTTGTATATGAGAACATGAATTTTGTGGGTTCCCGGGCAAAATATTATGGACTTAATGTCTGTGCCCCCTGCTAATTCATATGTTGAAGCCCTATCCTCGAAAGTGATGGTATTTGGAGGCAAGGCCTTTGGGAGGTAGTTAGGGTTAGATGAGGTCATGATGGTGAGTCCCCTGTGACATGTCCTTATAAGAATAGGAAGAGACCAGAACATGCTCTCTCTCTCTTTCTCCCCACCAAGTAAGAACACTGAGAGAAGGTGGCTGTCTGTAAGTGTGGAAGAACACCCGCACATGAACATGCCAGCACCTTGATCTTAGATTTCCCAGCCTCCTAGGACTGTGAGAAATAAATGCCTATTGTTTCAGCCACCCAGTCTAGGTATTTTGTTATAGTGGACTGACTAGGGTTTTGTTTTTGTTGAGTTGTAGGAGTTCTTTATATCCATATTCTGGATATTAACCCCTTATGATTTGCAAATATTTTCTTCCATTCCATGGGTTGCCTTTTCACTCTGTTGATAGTGTCTTTTGATGCACAGAAGTTTGAAATTTTGATGTAGTCTAATTTATCTATTTTTGTAGTTATGATTGTTATCTGTGAACAAAGCCATCATAGTTTGGTCTAATTGTACTGAAAGATTTTTTTCTTTTTTGAGACAGAGTCTTGCTCTGTTGCCCAGGCTGGAGTGCAGTGGCGCAATCTCAGCTCACTGCAACATCTGCCTCCCGAGTTCCAGTGATTCTCCTGCCTCAATCTCCTGAATAGCTAGGATTACAGGCACATGCCACCACACTCAGCTAATTTTTGTATTTTTACTAGAGACAGGGTTTCTCCATGTTGGCCAGGCTGGTCTCAAACTTCTGACCTCAGGTGATCCACCTGCCATGGCCTCCCAAAGTGCTGGGATTACAGGTGTGAGCCACTGCGCCTGGTCTGAAAGATTATTTTTATGACTTTGTCGATAAATGGCATTTGGTTAAAATAAGATTATTATTGGCCGGGCGTGGTGGCTCAAGCCTGTAATCCCAGCACTTTGGGAGGCCGAGACAGGTGGATCACGAGGTCAGGAGATCGAGACCATCCTGGCTAACACGGTGAAACCCCGTCTCTACTAAAAAATACAAAAAACTAGCCGGGTAAGGTGGCGGGCGTTTGTAGTCCCAGCTACTCGGGAGGCTGAGGCAGGAGAATGGCGTAAACCTGGGAGGCGGAACTTGCAGTGAGCTGAGATCCAGCCACTGCACTCCAGCCTGGGCGACAGAGCAAGACTCCGTATCAACAACAACAACAACAAAAAAGATTATTATTATTATTACTATTTTTATTTTTGAGACGTAGTTTTGTTCTGTTGCCCAGGCTGGAGTGCAGTGGCTCAATCTCAGCTCACTGCAACCTCCACCTCCAGGATTCAACCAATTCTCCTGCCTCAGACTCCTGAGTAGCTGGACTACAGGCATGCACCACCACACCCGGCTAATTTTTTGTATTTTTAGCAGAGATGAGGTTTCACCATGTTGGCCAGGCTGGTCTTGAACTCCTTACCTCATGTGATCCGTCTGCCCTGGCCTCCCAAAATGCTGGGATTGCAGGCATGAGCCACTGCCCCCGGCCGAAATAATAGATTCTTAATGCAATGTCTTTTTTGTTACCTGGAACTGGCCTTTAATTTTAATGATATGCTGTTTACTATTTAATTTCCTACTACAAGCTACATTTGAACCCACAAACTGACCAGATGAGTTTGGGCACACTTAATGAAACGATTCAATGCTGGTTTATTTTGTGGTAAGTGATGGAGAACTCCAAACAATCTGTAGCAGTCAAACATACAAAAATCAATCTCTTACCATATAGCTACGAGGGGCATTCAACTGGCAGGTAAGATAAGTTTCTTTGCTCTGAGTCAGACTTTAAAGCCTTTAGATTTAGAAATAGCTTGGCAAACACACTAAATATAAGACATTACAACAGATTAGCAAATTTTGATTTTTTAATAGTTGCTACTAGGTTTTCTTCATTTCTTATTTCTATAAGTAATCCTTTTCTTGTGAAAAAAAGAAGCCTGCAAAAACCCTCTGCTGGTCAAAGTGACAAAATATTGCCAAAAACTTTAAAAACAGGTCTTTATGGTTCTTCTTCTTCTTTTTTTTTTTTTGTAAGACAGAGTCTCGCTCTGTTGGCCAGACTGGAGTGCAGTGGTGCGATCTCTGCTCACTGCAACCTCCATCTCCTGGGTTCAAGTGATTCTCTTGCCTCAGCCTCCTGAGTAGCTGGGATTACAGGCATGCATCACCACGCCTGGCTAATTTTTTTTTGTATTTTTAGTAAAGATGGGGTTTTACCACGTTGGTCAGGCTGTTCGCAGACTCCTGGCCTCCCAAAGTGCTGGGATTACGGGTGTGAGCCACCGTGCCCGGACTTTATAGTTCTTAATAGCTTGACAATTCAGTACTGTGAATAACAGAATAGACTTCCATTGCCTCATCATTAGGTAATTTTTTTGGAACAACAGTATTCCAGTGGATATTGAGTCAATATGTAAAGCTTGAAATTGACCCAGAGAGCTTTAAATCTGACCTCCTAGAAAATATAAGAATTCTTTTTTCATTCTAATGGGAATATGATTATGATGCCTCTGGTACACATTCAGTTAAAATTTATTTTGGGTTTCTATCTCCTTAGCCCTATGCAAAAGAATGACACTTCTCTTTGCTAAAGACACTGAGAAATTAAGCTTTAAGCCCAAAATTTATGTGATAACCAAGTCAGGAAAAATACTGCCAATAATCTCAGTTACTGATGAAAAGGAACTATTTTTATATTAAGTTATAGTTTACAAGAAGGAGGTATATATCAACAAACACCTGATAATATAATAATAATAATAATAATTTGTTTGTTTGAGACGGAATCTCGCTCTGTTGCCCAGGCTGGAGTGTAGTGGCATGATCTCAGCTCACTGCAAGCTTCGCCTCCTGGGTTCCCGCCCATTCTCCTGCCTCAGCCTCCTGAGTAGCTGGGACTACAGGCGCCCACCACCATGCCCAGCTTATTTTTTGTATTTTTAGTAGAGATGGGGTTTCACCATGTTAGCCAGGATGGTCTCGATCTCCTGACCTCGTGATCCACCTGTCTCGGCCTCCCAAAGTGCTGGGATTACAGGCGTGAGCCACTGCGCCCGGCCTGATAATTATTAAAGAAGCATTCCCTTTAGCCAGCTTCTTCACAATGAGCATGCTTATTGTATCCTTTCTCTGTATCATCTAGAATGGCTCATTTGAGTTCAGAGGATACAAGTTTGGTAACATTGAAATGACCATCTAGAACTTACCAGACCTGTTTCTTGTGGGAGGGAGTTACTTTCAAAAACCCCTTAAGGAGATAAAATAAATGTTATTTTATACTTCCTAGATTTCTCTCACAATTGTTTTCTTTTAATGTCAGTGGGTACTGGCACCCTTCTAACAACATGCCCACTATTCCATGAGGGGGGGTAAAAAGGTTTCACTGCATTTTAAAAGATTGGGTATGTTACTCAGTATACCCTTTGTATAAAAACAAAGTCAAATATTTACCAATCTGCAATAATTGCCAAAATTTGTCAAACATGAATGAAAAACACAAGTACAAAACTGAAGGCTGAAATGTTCTTCAGTTGATATTTTCCTAAAAGGTAAGGAAAATTTGCTTTTTTATTACCCTAAGATAATTCCTTGGATGCTTGGGTGAAAACTGAGCCAAAATTGACCTTTCTGCCTCTTTTTAAACCAGTGTACCATTTTAAAATCTTTCTGAGTCAGTAACTGGATTCCTAAAGCAATCACTCCCACTCTTTCTTTTTCAAAAGAGAGGAGGGTCCTGATACGTTGTCTCGAACTCCTGGCCTTAAGCAATCCCAAGTAGCTGGAATTACAGGCACAAGCCACCATGCCCAGCTGCAATCTGGTTTTTTGAGAGACCAAGGAAGCATGCTGGAAAACAAGGATAAGCTAATCTGATAATACTGAAAAAGAATTAGAGAAAAAACAATAACTACTACAAAAATATCCTATAACAAAAATGCTGTAGGATATAATAAACAAACATACCTCCTGGGCTGTGACCGGCATTCTTCCTCCCCACTGTCTGCCTCCTGTATAGACAGAAAATGAAAAAAAAAAAAAAAAAAATTAAAACCTGAGGTTTCATATCATAATATTACTAGTACAATTTTACTAAGTTTCACATGTTGTATACTTGAACTAAATTACTCATGTTGTATACTTGAACTAAATTCTCGTCATAAAAAGTGACTTCAACTAACCCAGGAGGTTGATGTCAATAGAACTTATTCCTGGAGGTAACTTCAACAATAGTCCATGAACAAATTTCATTGACAATGAAGTGCTACTCATTAAAATAATTACCTCTGAAAACCAACTAAACATGTTATTTTACTGTTATGCTACTTCAGCTTCAAAATGAGTGGGCATTCTGACTACCACCAATAAATCTCATCAAGATAACCTATTAATGATTCTGATCCCCAAAGAACAACCTAAACAATGAACACCACTTAAAAGAGAGTGCTCATGATCAAATCACCATCAACATCAACATAATGGCTACCACTTATTGAGTACTTACAATGTGCTAGGCACTGTGTTCATCAACTTAAGTACATTACTCTACTTATTCCTTATAAACCCAGAAGGTTGATGGTACCAATTATTTTTAACTTATTCAAATACACACAATAACATAGGATAAATCAATGTGATATAAAAGCACTGACGGTTAATGACCCACCCAGGGATGCCAAACAATGACAACAACAAAAAGCACTGAATCATAGTTCAATTACAATATTTATTTCTTCTTAGTGTGGCACATAAAGTAATAGAAAGTCTTGTAACTTATGGCAACTTAGACTCAATGAATATTTTACAGATGAAGAAGCAAAAGGGAAATAAGTTGTCCAGGGAGACTCATGTGGTGAAGAATTAAAATGAAAAAATATTGACTCCCAACTAGCTGAAAAAGCTTATCATTTACCTCTCCCTGCCCTGGGTTGAAAATTGGTGTATGTTATGATATTATACAGATCTTCACAGAGGCAAGAATATTGACATGAAGGAAAAGTGAGGAAAGATGGAGAGGCTTTTTCTTTAAATTTGCTCCCTGACAATTTGTATTTGTTCTCTCATCACTTTTGCCCTATCTGGTAAACACAGAACTATTAGGTAGAAGGAGAAAAATAATCTCAGAGAATATGTGTACTGTCTGCCAACAAGCCACCTGCATTTTCATTTATGAAGCCATCCTCATCTACCTTTATATCATTCGGCCTCCATTCCTGGGCAGCCAAGGCTAGCCCTATAACTTTAATTCCCATGTTACTTTCATTATTGATTTCAAACATGTCTTTCTCTCTCTCTCTCTCTTTTTTTTTTTCCCCCACAAAGGAAGAACAAAACAAAGATTCTGCTCCCAGAGGGAGTACAGGTAGAAAGTGTCATAGTGTATTACACTCTTTGCATATAAGAGAGAGGTTTTAGGTTAGAAAGGTATGCCCTGTAGAGAATGAAACAAGGTTTAAAATGGGAAAGAACTATCTCTAGAATCAATAATCAGAACCTGGAAAGTTTGCAAGAATGAAAATGAAAAGACTCAGATAAACAAATGTAAATGTTAGATTTTTGTGCCCAAAGGAACTGTAATAAATAGATATGATTTCCTGGAATATCATTTAACAAAGAGTGCTTCAGTATTGTTATTATTAATATATCTCAAATTATAATGTAGTCTTCTCACATTTTTTCCTTTTTTTTTTTTTATTTTTTTTAAAGATGTTGTCTTGCTCTGTCGCCCAGGCTGGAGCGCAGTGGTGTGATCTCGGCTCACTGCAACCTCCACCTCCCTGGTTCAAGCAATTCTCCAGTCTCAGCCTCCCAAGTAGCTGGGACTACAGGTGCCCGCCACCACACCTGGCTAATTTTTGTATTTTTTAGTAGAGACGGGGTTTGGCCATATTGGCCAGGCTGGTCTCAAACTCCTGACCTCAGGTGATCCACCCCCCTTGGCCTCCCAAAGTGCTGGGATTACAGGAGTGAGCCACCACACCTGGCCACATTATTTTTTAATTGTACTAAATATTATATAAGAATATGCTTAACATACAAGTTATGAGGTACAATAAAATGAGAACCTATGAACACGATTCCACCTAAGAGCTATAATAGTACCAACACTGTTGCTTCTACCTGTCTGCCTCTTATCTCCCATTCCTCTTTCTATTATGTGACTACTGTCCCAAAGTTTATACTTTTTTTGTTTCTACCTCATTTTATTATTTAAAAAATTTCAGGCCGGGCGCGGTGGCTCAAGCCTGTAATCCCAGCACTTTGGGAGGCTGAGACGGGCGGATCACAAGGTCAGGAGATCGAGACCATCCTGGCTAATATGGTGAAACCCCGTCTCTACTAAAAATACAAAAAACTAGCCGGGCGAGGTGGTGGGCGCCTGTAGTCCCAGCTACTCGGGAGGCTGAGGCAGGAGAATGGCGTAAACCCGGGAGGCGGAGCTTGCAGTGAGCCGAGATCCGGCCACTGCACTCCAGCCTGGGCGACAAAGCGAGACTCCATCTCAAAAAAAAAAAAAAAAAAAAAAAAAATTTCAAACATAAAATTGAAAGATCTTATAGCAAACTTGTATATCTACCATCTAGATTGTATATATTTTCTATACTTTTTTTTTTTTTTTTGACAGAGTCTCGCTCTGTTGTCCAGGCTGGAGTGCAGTGGTGCAATCTCAGTTCACTGCAACCTCCACCTCCCGGGTTCAAGTGCTTCTCCATTCTCCGCTTCCTGAGTAGCTAGGATTACAGGCATGTGCCACCATGGCCTGGCTAATTTTTGTATTTTTAGTAGAGACGGGCTTTCTCCATGTTGGCCAGGCTGGTCTCGAACTCCTGACCTCAGGTGATCCGCCCACCTTGGCTTCCCATGGCCTGGGATTACAGGCGTGAGCCACCATGCTCAGCCAATATTTTCTATACTTTTTTTAAAAATCATATGTTTATTCATCTCTCTTTCCATCTATCAGTCCATCTTATTTTTTGGATGTGTTTCGATGTAAGTTACTGATATCAGTACATGTGCTTTTAAATGCATAATAATTAATTAGAATTCAGTTTTTCTTTACAGTTTTTTCCTTTCCTTTTTTGTTTAGAGATAAGGTCTTGCTCTGTCACTTGGGCTACAGTGCAGTAGCATTATCATAGCTCACTGCAGCCTCAAACTCCTGGGTTCAAGCAATTCTCCTGCCTCACCCTCCTGAGTAGCTAGGACTACAGGAGCACACTGCCATGCCCAGCTAATTTTGTTTTTTATTTTTAAATTTTTGTAGAGACGGGGTCTCACTATGCTGTTCAGGTTGGTCTCAAACTTCTGGCCTCAACCTGTCTTCCTGCCTTGACCTTCAGAGTGCTGGGATTACAGGCATGAGCCACCGGCACCTGGCCAGTTTTTTTTTTTTTTTTTTTTTTAAGGTAAAATTTATATACAATGAAATATACAATCTTAAGTGCCCCATTTAATGAGTTTTGATAAATGTATGTGTCTACGTAATTCAAACTGCTATCAAGAAATGGAACATTTCCATCACCTCAGAAATTTTTCTCATAGCCATTCCCAGTCAAAATGTGGCACCACCCACTCCTCAGGCAATCCTGTTTTGATTTTCCACCACAGATTTTTGCCATAAAAATTTAGTACACAGGATATGATTCCATTGTTCATTAAATGGGATTATATACTATGTACTACTTTATGGGAGGATTTTTGAAAAACATTCAGCATAATGTTTTTGAGATTTATCCCATGGTGTTGTATAAAATAGCAGTTCATTCCTTTTTATCACTAAGGATTCCATCACATGAATATACTAGTTCATTTATTCATTCTCTTATTGATGGGTACATTTGGGATATTTGAGTTTTTGCCTATCATGAACAAAGTTATTAGCCAGACATGGTGGTGCTTGCCTGTCATCCCAGCACTTTGGGAGGCTGAGGCAGGAGGATCACTTGAAGCTAGGAGTTTGAGGCCAGTCTGGGCAAAATAGCAAGTCTCTACCAAAAAAATAAAATAATTAGCCAGACATGGCACCTGTAGTCCTACACTGGAGCCTGAGGTGGGAGGATTGGTTGAGCCCAGGAGTTTGAGGCTGCAGTGAGCTATGATCACGCCACTGCATTCCAACCTGGGTGACAGAGTGAGACTCTAACATTAAATAAATAATGCTATTATGTGAATATTCTTTTGTGAAGTTTTTTTGGGGGGCAGTTGACATATGCTTTTATTTCTTTTGGGTCACAAGACAGATGCATGTATAGTTTTATATAAAATTGCCAGGACTTCTCCCAAAGCATTTACACCACTTTATACCCTCATCAACAATGCGTGAGAGCTGTAACTTTAATTGGCAATTATTTTCCCCTATGGTTATTGTTTTCTAGGTTCTCAGAAACCTTTGCCTACCCTCTAGTCATGAACATAGTCTATCATATTTTCTTTCTTTCTTTTTTGAGACAGTCTCATTCTGTTGCCCAGGCTGGAGTGTAGTGGCGCGATCTCGGCTCACTGCATCCTCTGCCTCCTGGGTTCAAGTGATTCTCCTGCCTCAGCCTCCCAAGTAGCTGAGATTACAGGCGTGTACCACTGTGCCTGGCTAATTTTTGTAGTTTTAGTAGAGGTGGGGTTTCACCATATTGGCCAGGGTGGTCACGAACTCCTGAACTCTTGATCTGCCCGCCTCAGCCTCCCAAAGTGCTGGGATTACAGGCGTTAGCCACCGTGTCCGACTCAATCTTTTATATTTTAAAGAATGTTTCTTTAAAGAATATCAATAGGTCATATTTTTGGCATATTTAAATTTTTACAGAAAGAACATCATAACCATTATGATTATTATCTTTATGCATATTACATAACCTCATTGAGTGTTTCTTCTACACTAACACTGTTCTACCAACATGTGAGATGGCTATTATAATTATCCCATTTTAGGAATGAGGAAATTGAGGTACAAACTGGTTATTGCTTTTTGCCCACAGACAGCATTTGAATCTTATTTTATCTATTATGACAATCTTTGCCATTAACTGTAGTGTTTAGTACATTAACATTTAATACAATTTTTGATATTGTTAGATTTGTGTCTACCATGTTACTATTTATTTTCTGTTTGTCCCCTGTATTTGTATTCCTCTCTTCTTCCTTTTCTGCCTTCTTTGGTATTATTTGAATATTTTTTAGAATTTTGTTTTAACTTGCCTATTGGGTCTACCTCTTTGCATTATTTATTCCCTTGTTTTTTAAAAAATTACATATGCCTGTATTCTTAAACAATGTATTACCATTTTTGATTGTTTGAGGGCTTAAAAACTGTGTTATACTGTGTATAGTTTTCTCAATATGCTTTTTAAAAACTAAATATCATGCTTAAAAGATTCATCTACTTATTCATATAGCTATAGTTCACTCATTTTTGATGGGGTAAAATTCGAATATATCATAGTTTATCCATTCTATTTACACAGACTAGATTGTTTCTATTTTTTTGGTGACATACAAGAATGCTATCAGCATTCTTGTACCTGTCTTTTGGTGTACATGCAAAATATATCAACAGTATATATACCTATGAGTGAAACTGCAGGGTCATAGAGTAAATAAAGGTTCAACTTTACAAGATAGTACCAAATTATTTTCCAAAGTGGTTGTACTGATTTATACTCTCACCAGAAAGAGTAAGAGTTTTAGTTGATCTAAATTCTAGCCAACACTTAGGATCATCAGATGTTTTCCATTTTTGCCAATCTAATGTTATATCTCATTATGGTCTTAATTTGCTTTGTGTTGAGATTAACTAATGAGGTTAGGCATCCTTTCATATGTTTATGGGCTACTACTAGTTTCATATCCTTGCCCTTATTTCTAAAATAAGCACACCAAAAGAGGGATAATTCAAATTATTTTCAGTTTTTTGGTGGATTTTCTACCTATGAGAATTGTGATGAGAATATGTGGATAAGTAAAAAGCAAAAACACCCTTGATGCTTTCTTATAGGGCACAAGCAGCCAAAACCAGTTATGTTTACAGGGGTGAACTACATTTATTGAGTACTAGTATGGGCTAGGTACTTTAGATGTTGTTTCACTGAATGGGTACCACACCCTATGGGACTTATTCAAGGTCATAAATGGTGGAGTCAGGATTTGAACGTGGGTCTATCTTTCTGCTATAATCAGCTGCATCTAAACTAAGAATCTTACTTTGATACTTATACCCGAAGATGGCAATTCGGAGGGAGCTGAAGAAGGAATATCTTTTTTCATGGCTTATAATAAAGTAATATCCTTTGCATCTTTCCTCTATGACTTCTACACTTTACAGTAGTGCCAGAAGTGTAGAAAATTCCTTTGTCTCCCCAAAAAAGCAAATCAGAACAGTGTTTTTCATACAAGATCCCCAAATATTTTTTTCTTTATGTTTCAATAGCCAGCCAAATGAATAATTTGCTTTCCCTTCTGTTTACTTCGAAAAAGAAACTTGAGAGAAAAAAACCTCAGCATATCAAGGCAATGTAGGTCTTAGGGTGAAATGGATTTAAAAGGAATGAAAAAAATGTTCAATTATGTTAATTTCAGCAGAATTCACTGCCAAAAAAGCAAAGATACAACATTTCTTATTTAATAAGAGTAACTATCAGGTAATGCAGTTATCTTGAACAGTAGCATTCAAATGGTAGCCAAAGGTGGAATGCTTACCATTCTATTTTAACAAGTGCAGAAACCAGATATAACCATCTTCCTTGTCAAGTAACTTCACACATTGTTACTGAAAAATGCCAAACAGTCAGCCTGTTCAAAACATTGGAAATTACCAGGAGAAAAGTGTAGAGACAGCTCTTAGTTTCTTAGTGAACAGAATACTTTCTGATACATAGGAGAATATCTAATTAATTAAATGACTAAATACATGTTTGTTGGCTTTTTTATGATCTAATTTCCAAGAGCCCTATTGTTAAATAGCTTTTAAAGAGTATAATTACTTCTTAGGTTCTTAAGAAAAAATTGACCTAGAAAAAGTATTACATTTAATTTTAGGGTGTTCAGGAACCATTAAGTCTTTTTTTCTTTTCTTTTCTTTTTTTTTTTGAGATGGAGTCTCACTCTGTCACCCAGGCTGGAGTGCAGTGGTGTGATCTCGGCTCACTGCACCCTCTGCCTCCTGGGTTCAAGCGATTCTCCTACCTCAGCCTCCCGAGTAGCTGGGATTACAGATGTCTGCCACCATGCCCTGTAATTTTTGTATTTTTAGTAAAGATGGGGTTTTGCCATGTTGGCCAGGCTGGTCTCGAACTCCTGACCTCAAGTGATCTGCCTATCTCAGTCTCCCAAAGTGCTGGGATTACAGGCATGAGCCAACATGCCTGACTCCATTAAGTATTAATTGAAAGATTAAAGCATTCTTATTAATCTGTTTACTACCTCATCAAAAAAACAGGTCACTAAATAAAATATGTCTGGAAAATACAGAAGCACCCAAGTAATATTTGCTGAGACACAGGCTTGGCGGAGGGAGATGCTGCCAGCCTTGAACACTGGGCTAGCAGAGTGTTAAGCAATATTTTCCCAAATCTTATTCAAGATTCTTTACACTTTCTATTTGCTCCAATCCAAGCCGTCTCATTTATCATTCTCCAAATGTACCAGTTGACTTCCCTTGTTCATGCTGTTGTATCAACCTAGAAAGCCCCTCTCCTCTCTCCTATATTCTTTTCCAGCCTTCAAAGCTAGTTTCAAACACTAGTAGTTTGTGACATTTCTTTTTTCTTTTTTCTTTTTTTTTTCTTTTTTTTTGAGACGGAGTCTCGCTCGCTCTCCCAGGCTGGAGTGCAGTGGCGCGATCTCGGCTCACCGCAAGCTCCGCCTCCCGGGTTCACGCCATTCTCCTGCCTCAGCCTCCTGAGTAGCTGGGACTACAGGCGCCCACCACCACGCCCGGCTAATTTTTTGTATTTTTAGTAGAGATGGGGTTTCACCGTGTTAGCCAGGATGGCCTCGATCTCCAGACCTCATGATCCGCCCACCTCGGCCTCCCAAAGTGCTGGGATTACAGGCGTGGGCCACCGCGCCCGGCCTGTGACATTTCTTTTATCACCTGACTGATGCTCTCTGTCTCCCTCCAAACCTAACGGTTACTGCGCATCATTTTTGTAGTACTACCAATTCTGTTTCTGGGTCACAACGGCGTACTTGTTTTATCTCCCATCATCAGATTGTAATCTCCTTAAGGGCAGGAACCATGCCTCATTGCCCTTAGCATCTCACTCTGTGTTTGGCACAATGCCCTATGTGCAGATGGAATTCAATAAAGAGTCGAATGAGTGACTGGAGCAGCTAACTAATGCCATGTGAACGCTTGAAGCTAACTAGCTATACATTTTCTGCTAGTAAGGACTCTATGCCAGTTACATTTTAGCCTTTCCAGGTTAAAAGAATGGTTTTTGTTGCTCAGGAGTCGCCTGTGGCTAAGTTCTGGCAATACCTTAATACCTTACCCAAAGGCTTTCCTTTTGCTTAAGCAGACAAAATCATTTACTTGCTCTCAATTTTTAAAAAATACTATTTTTTTTTGGAAAGATGAGATCTCGCTGTGTTGCCGAGGCTGGTCTTGAACTTCTGGCTTTAAGCAATCATCCTGCTTCAGCCTCCCAAAGTGCTGGGATTACAGGTGTGAGCCACTGCACCCAGCCCACCTGCTCTCAATTATATATTCATTCATTCTCATTCATTCATTCATTCATTCAACATTCATTGACTACCTATTATGTTTCAGATACTAGGCACCAGGAAATGAAAGTAAGCACAACTGTCCTTAAACAGTTCATATTGTAGTGGGGGAGACAGTTCCATAAAACAGAAATTATAACGATATGTCATTTAGGCCTACAGCAGAAGGACATACAAAATGTTATAGACGCAACAGAGGAGGAAGTGACTAACTGTGATGTTGGGAAATCCTTCACAGTTATTTTTTTTTGGCTGGGCTTGAACTAGTGGGTTTTTGTCAGATGGAAAATAAGAGTATTGGCCAGGCATGGTGGCTTATGCCTGTAATCTCAGCACTTTGGAAGGCCAAGGTAGAAGAATCCCTTGAGGCAGGAGTTTGAGACCAGTCTGGGCCACATAGCGAAACACCGTCTCTACAAAAAAATAAAAATTAAAAAAAAAAGTAAGTAAGAGTATTTCAGGGAGAAGAACAGACAAAAGAGCTGAAAACTGTAAATGAATGACAGTCTGATAAATTTGGGGAAGAGCAGCTGTGCATTTTTGAAGCAAAGGTATAGGTATTGGGGGTTAAGGCTATCAAGTAATATTAGTGTTATGAGTCTATAATGATGGAAATTCCAAGATAACAGTTCTATGATCAGAAAAGATGGTTGTGAATTGTCAATTCACTGGATATCAGATTATCCATCAGTTACCTCAGCCTTTGGAAATAAATGAATAGTAGGAGGTATCTATCAGACAGGAAAAAGGAATCTAGTAGTCTTTCTAAGAGACAGTATGTGCTTTGAAACTGGAAGAGATAATGCCATGCTTCTGGCTTTTGAAAAAAGTGGATATAAAACACACAGGCTTGAGGAGGAATAAAGGCACCAGGCCTGCCACTTGGCTACTTGAAAGAGAAGGCTTAGATCCACTGCTAGAAACAGAGGAAAAACAGCTGTTTGAGTTATTTATTGCTTTATAACAAATTACTGCTTTATTATATTTCATGATTTTATGGGTCAGAAATTCAAGCAGCACTTAGCTGGGTGATTCTTTAGTTCTACATGGTATTGCTAGGGGTCATTCAGTGCTATTCAGGTGATATTTAGTTAGCACATGAGCTGGCATGGAAGATCTAAGCAGCTTCATTCATATGTCTAATGTCATAGCCTAGATGGGTGGAAAGCTGGGCTCAACTGGAAATGTCAACTGGAATGTCTAAACATGATTTCTAATTTATCTTGGGCTTCCTCAAAGCATGATATCCTCAGGGTTGGTCTTCTTGAATAATGGCTCAGGGCTCCAAAAGGGCTAGTCCTCCTAAAGGCTAGGCTCAGAGCTGGCATAATGTCATTTCTGCCACACTTCATTGGTGTACCAAACAAGTCCAACACAGATTCAAGGAATTTGTGAGAGGAATTAGATTCCCCTCGCGCAATGGGAGAAGTAGCAAGAATTTGTAGCCATCTTTAATCAACCCTATCAACCCTGGTGATTAACTGAATAGGTGGAAAAAATGAACAGGAAAGAAAAACAGGTAGTTAATGATAGTGAATGAAGTAGAGCTCCTAAAGGCTAGGGCCATAGAGCTATTTAGGAGGGTAAGGCAGCTAACTCTTAGGTCAGTGCAAAGTGGACTGAAGGCCATATGGATATTTTTACAGGCTAATGTCTATAAAGAAGTGTTCTCCTTATTGAGAGGCTAAGGACAAGAAAGGATCTGCAAGTGAGGCAGTAAAGACACACAGTATGGTCCAAGACCAGAGTGTATACCTAGGCACTCATAATCTGAGAAAGCTGGTTTGGAAAAGGCTCAGACATGATCACATCAGGAGTTCCCATATAATCTGACCTTGTTTTAAAGTCTAATTTAGATCAAGATATATACTATTGGCTGGAATCAGGAATCAGATATTCAATTTAATCATATTTTATAGAGACGTGACATGCATTAAAGTAAAAATAAGAAAGTCAGAGGATTCTGGAATACTTACAATTAAAATCAAAGTCACATTATGCTTATTAATGTTATGACAGGGTTTAAGAAACCTTAAATAAATAAACTTTCTTCCCTATAATTTTCAAGCAATAGAAAACCTCTGTGAGACACCTGCTATTTCTCTAGTGTTTCTTTCAAACTCCTTTAAAATACAAATACGTGTGAATCACAGTCGGGATGGTCAGCAATGAAAAAGCGAGCTTGATTAGAATTTTGCTGAAATAGCTTTGATTCTAAAGAACGAAAAGTCCTTGGATAACAGCTAATTTAAGAGACATCACAGTCCAGTCAATGCCCTATAGAAAATCGGAGCTCTGGATGTGAAACTGTTACTGGATGTCTTTTGTCTTCAATCCTTATTCCACTTTTTAAAAAGTTATTTAATGTGTGTACTTGTGACAATTTCAGAGTTGTTATACAGTCTTTTCTATCACTAGAGATCAAATTCACTGGTTTTAGAAAGCAACAAGTCTTTGTCGTTGTTGTTGTTTTGTTTTTTTGAGCCAGGGTCACGCTCTGTTGCCCAGGCTGGAATGCAAAGGCACGATTGTAGCTCACTATAACCTCAAATTCCTGGGTTAAGCGTTCTCCTGCCTCAGCCTTCATGAGTTCACAAGTAGCCAGGACTATAGGTGTACACCACCACATCTGGATTTTTTTTTTGGGGGAGAAGAAATGAGGTCTAAGTTGCCCAGGTTGGTCTCAAACTCTTGGCTTCAAGTGATCCTCCCACCTCGGCCTGCCAAAGTGCTAGGGCTACAGGTACGAGCTACCACACCTGGTCATAAAAGGCAACAAGTGTTCTGAACCTGTCACATCTGACAGGCATGCAATATGGAAACTTCACAAGTCACTGGTTACCTCTGGGTTCCTTTTAGAACTTTTTTGGTAACAAAAAGCTCCAGGCCTCATGTCTATAAATTACTATTACTATTATTATTATAATTTTTAGATGGAGTCTCGCTCTGTCGCCTAGGCTGGAGAGCAGCAGCATGATCTCGGCTCACTGCAAGCTCTGCCTTCCGGGTTCACGTCATTTTCCTGCCTCAGCCTCCCGAGTATTTGGGACTACAGGCGCCCACCACCACGCCCAGCTAATTTTTTGTATTTTTTAGTAGAGACGGGGTTTCACTGTGTTAGCCGGGATGGTCTTGAACTCCTGACCTCATGATCCGCTCGCCTCAGCCTCCCAAAGTGCTGGGATTACAGGTGTGAGCCACTGTGCCCGGCCCTCATGCCTATAAATTCTTATTCTTTAGCTCTGACATTGGTCCACTGGTGTGCTGGAGCTGGCTAGGTTGTTAGATAACAATTGTTACATTTTTAGGAACCTTGTGAGACACATTGGTAGCCAAGGCAGATGTGTTTATCAGCAAAATCAGCAAATGCTACACATAAGCCCCTGCTTAGAAAACAGGCTTTTAAACATTTACCAGCATACAACAAGTTGTGGGGCCTGGGAATCAGTACATTAAAAAAGCTCTGTAGATAACTGATAAGCAGTTAAGACTGTAAACCTTTGGCTTAAAGGTTTGGAGAAACAACATCAAAAAGCCCAGGGTACACATAGCCTCTACCTACTCAAGGTACCTGTGCTAGGTAACTAAGGAGAGCAGTATGATTATAGAAACTCAGCTCTCAAAAAAAAAAAAAAAAAAAAAAAAAAAAAAAAAGTCCCTTCCTAGACTGTAAGCTCTGTAGAGCAGGACTATGTTTTTATAGTGCTAAGCATACAGAAGATGTTCAGTAGATATTAGACAAATTAATAAATGTAGTCCAAGATTTCACAACCAGTAAGTCGGAAAACCAGAAATAAACTAAGGCTAATTTCACTATATTTTGTACTTTTTTCCTCCGTTAAGTTATTAGTCATATACTTGGTTTGCCAATCCAGGATGAGTGCTTAAATATGGGGCAGACAGCATGCGGCACCCATCATAAGATAGTAAGAAGACTCTGCCTCTGTGTCATTCTCTTGTTTGCCAGAACCAGAAAAGTCAACAGTCTCTTCATGATTATTGTCTCATGTGAACCACCCTGGAATGAATGCCATGTAGGTATGATTACAGCCTTATTTTTCAGTTGATGAATCTGCCTCACGGAAGTGAGAAAATTTGCTCAAAGTAACCTAAGAGTACACAGCCAAGCCAGGATTCTGTCTGAAAAGATCAAATACACCTTCTGCCAGAACAGGTTGCTCCTCTTGTATTAAAGGAATGCTCCAGACTCTGCTCCCTTCTATTCAGGTGAAATTCCAGATCCCACTTTCTGAAGACCCCACACTTGGTCCATTTCCTTCATTATAGCCTGAGCCCTCAAGATGGACATAGAGTCTTATGTTCAGCCAAGGCATACTGATACAGCTGTACTAACTTAAAATATTGAAATAGTGGCTGCCTGGAGCCCCTCTAAGTATGTCACGATCCAGCAACAACCAGGTAAATGCCTAGTGCAGCAGGGGACTTCCAGATTTTGCTCCCATCTTTTCTGATTGGTTGATGGCTATACCATACTAGTTGTGAAATATTTTGAGTATCTCCTCCTCTACTTATAGCCACATCGCTTCTGTTCTCTAAACTTTGGTTTAAAACTCTTTAACTGTGATCTTAGCTTCACCTTGGGGATCCTGCCTGTATGCCACTTTTGCCTATATATATTTTCTTGTTTGTCTGTCCTACCAGCTATACTAATTGCTTAGCCTGGCTTCTGGTTTTAGCACCAGGCCTCTGCTACACATGATTACCATGCTTCCACAAGAAACTTAAACAATAAGAGGCACTCACAACACTTGGAAGAGGCTAAATAAAATCCATCTGTTTTTTTCTTGTAGCATTAAACATTCTAATTGTTCATGGATATAAAGAACAAGAGGACTAACCAAGGTTACAAACGGAAACATTATCTAGAAATAAGGACGAAGAACATGTAAAAAAGGATAATGAAGCAACGCCGATTACTTAACAAATACTCCTAAATGAACAGCATAATTTTCTCAAACTTTCTAAAATCACTTTCAAACTACAAAGTAGGGAAATACAGTTAGTGGCCCAAGTAAAAAAGAAATTAGAATATTTAAGATGTAGGTATACTGCCAAGACAGTTTTCATTAGGGGGAAATGAATTGTTACTATGTTAATATTTATATTTAAATCTAGACAATTAGCTTTTCAGCTATCAATAGAGGAAAAGAGTCAGCATATTGAATATCTCTGAACAGCAAATAATCAATATACTCACTGAAAGCTGCTGGAGTCTACAGGGGACACAGAAAAGTGTGAAACAGTACCATACTGAAGGAGGTCATCTGCCTGAAGGGGTAAGGCTGTTTTATCTGAAAAGTTGATCCAAAATATACAGTTTAAATGTATGGCACAGGAAGTACATGTCACAGGAATTCAGAATAGATATGAAGAAAAGGGAAGAGCAGTAGAAATACATTTGATACCTTGGAGTGGCAGTGAACTGACTAGCTGAGTTGAAACCCAGAGCTTTCCTTAAGGTAGGCTGCAAAGATAAGCTGCAGGAGACAGGACCCTGAACCTGATTTGGAAAGCCAATGGAGAAAAGTTAGGTAGTTTTTCTAAAGCCAGTGACACTGGTTAACTTAACTATGGGCCTCCACTAGAGGGCAGACGAGTCAAAGCTTACACTGTGGTTGAGAAAGCAGTGCATTCATAGAAAATTCCAAGAGAAAATTATTTTGTTTAAAGACCATTTCAGTGCCTTCAAACTTGGACAGTCTTTAGCTAGCAGATCAGTCTTTCACATAAAATCTTTCTGTGGTATAAAATGTTTCTTTTTTTTGTTCTGTTTTTGAGACGGAGTCTCGCTCTTGTCACCCAGGCTGGAGTGTGGTGGCACAATCTTGGCTCACTACAACTTCCGCCTCCCAAGTTCAAGCAATTCTCCTGCCTCAGCCTTCTGAGTAACTGGGATTACAGGCACCTGCCATCACGCCCGGTTAATTTTTGTACTTTTAGTAGAGACGGGGGTTTCTCCATGTTGGCCAGGCTGGTCTCGAACTCCTGACCTCAGGTGATCCTCCCGCCTCGGCCTCCCAAAGTGCTTGGATTACAGGCATGAGCCACCACAACCAACCTAAAGTTATTCTTAATTGCAAAATAGACCACTAGAAAAGTTATACTTTGGGAATCTGGCTCAGCTGACAGCCACATGTGCTTATATGTGGTAGGCATACCTGGAATGCCAACAACAGCACTCATCACTGACTATCTTAACTCGATCATCCCCACCCATCTCAGGCACATCCTAACCATCACCCAAGCTGATGTCTAACTATGTGTATAATATCTGGACCATAATTTCAATCTAGGTTCTCCTTTTCATTTTGGTCAACTGGGGAAGTTCTCTTTCTCTTTAAAGTCAGAAGTAAGGTGAGGACTCCAGACAGAGACTCTGATATGTATATTTGCCTCAGCAGGCTGAGGAGCTGTTATATGGTGGAGTGGGGGTTGGCAGGAGTCTTCAGTTCTCATTAACTAGAACACAAGGTGAATGTTAACAACTAAATAAAAAGGTTGAGAATTTCATTAAACTTTTGAGAGGCTAAGGCTAGATTTTGTAAAGTATTATGAACTCCTTTTTCTGCTTTGATCTCTTGTCAAAAAAAGATGTAACAGCAGGGTGGGCATGGTGGCTCATGCCTGTAATCCTAGGATTTTGGGAGGCTGAGGCGGGCAGATCACTTGAGCTCAGGAGTTCGAGACCAGCCTGGCCAATATGGCAAAACTTCGTCTCTGCTGAAAATAAAAAAAAATTAGCCATGCGTGGTGGCACACGCCTGTAGTCCCAGCTACTCAGGAAGTTGAGGCACAAGAATCACTTGAACCTGGGAAGCAGAGGTTGCAGTCAGCCGAGATTGTGCCACTGCACTCCAGCCTGGGCAACAGAGTGAGACTCTGTCAATAAATAAATAAATAAATAAATAAGCAAGAGCAGTCCTATTTAGTAGCTTGATAGTCTGCCATTAGCTGGAAGTTAATTTTCCTCTACTCCTTATCAGTGTATCACAAGCATTTTCTTTTACCTACATCTTAGAAAATGATACCATTTAGTTTCAGATACAGGTACACTTCAACTGCAGGTGAATTTTGCTGTACTTAAAATCTTGTAGTATCTCTAATACCCCACTCCATCTTGTCTCAGACTTTACTGTTCCCTCTGCCTAGAACACTCTTCATTCCCCCTTTTGCTTGCCTACTTCTATTCATCCTTTATTCCCACAGTCATGAGATGAAATCTAACTCTGTAGCCTACACTGCAGGGCAGTGGTGTGATTATAGCTCACTGCAGCCTTGAACTTCTAGGTTCAAGTGATTCCCCCACCTCAGCCTCCTGAGTAACTGAGCCTACAGGCACACACCAGCATGCCCGGCTCATTAAAAAAAAAATTTTTTTTAGAGACAGGGTCTCGCTTGGTTGCCCAGGCTGGCTGGCTTTGAGCAATCCTCCCACCTTGGCCTCCCAAAGTGCTGGGATTACAGGCCTAAGCCACCCCACCAGGCCTACTTATCTTTTAGATTGGAGCTTAGGTGTCCTTCTTTCCAGAGGCCTTCCTTGATCCCTCTAGGACTGAGTTCCATGGTCTTTCCAAATATAGCCATACTCCCTCTACAGTTCTCTAGTGTAGCAATTCTCATGCTGCCTGTTTACTTGTTTGTCTCCATATTATAAGCTTGAAGGCAGGAACTGTCTCTTGATCACTGCTGTATACTCAGCACCTAGCAATGCTGAATAAATATTTTGAATAAATGACTAATGTAAAAGAAAGGCCAAGTATTGTAGGACAGATTCTCCAACCAAGGTCCCCCATTTTCTATAATGTAGATTCAGTCTTCAAACACCATGATTTAAAATACAAAAAGATAGTAATTCCTCAAACAAGAATATTCATAGCTATAGCCACCCCACATTTTCACATACGTAATCATTTTAGAGACTGCACAACAGAATTCTCATAGAAACACAGATGAATGGGTCAATGTTAATAATAATCATAAATTAGGGAACTAATCATCATCATCTGCTTTTAGAAGTGGGTTTCATTTATTTTATTTTAGATAGTCATACCTAACAACTTTATGGCTTCTATTTTTTAACTTGCATATTTAAATAAGTTTCCCAGAAAGTAGTTCATTAATTCATCTACAATTTATTGTGGCATATGGTTGAAGATAGAGCTATCTAACATAATTTTCTCCCCAAATAGTTAATTGTTATTACAGCACTATCTGGCTATTTATCCATTTTCCCCAACCGACTTGAAATTCTACCTTAATCATACACTAAATATTTTCATGTACTAAGGTCTATTTCTGGGCCTTCTAGGCAACATCCGCCTATGTTGATCTATTTCTTTCTTGTACACCATGCTATTATTAGCTTATAATTGTTCTCAATATGTGACTGTGAGAATCTCATCTTTTAATTTTAAGTGAGTGCACAATTTCACCCACTTAGTCTTCCAAATGACTTTGTTAGGTTTTCAATACCCTAAAAATGCCTTTAGAACAAGCTTGTCCAACCGGTGCCCAGAATGGCTTTGAATGTGGCCCAACACAATTTTGTAAACTTTCTTAAAACATTATGTTTTTTTTTTGTAATTTTTTTTTTCTCAGCTCATAGGCTATCATTAATGTTTTTTTCTCTTTCCTTTTTTTTTTTTTTTTTTGAGACAGAGTCTCACTTTGTCGCACAGGCTGGAGCGCAGTGGCGCGATCTCGGCTCACTGCAAGCTCCGCCTCCCGGGTTCACGCCATTCTCCTGCCTCAGCCTCCCGAGTAGCTGGGACTACAGGCGCGCACTACCAGGCCCAGCTAATTTTTTGTATTTTTAGTAGAGACGGGGTTTCACCGTATTAGCCAGGATAGTCTCGATCTCCTGACCTCGTGATCCGCCCACCTCGGCCTCCCAAAGTGCTGGGATTAGGGGCGTGAGCCACCGTGTCCGGCCCATTAGTGTATTTTATATGTGGCCCAAGAAAATTCTTTTTTTGTTTGTTTTTTGGAGACAGAGTCTCACTCTGTTGCGCAAGGTGGAGTGCGGTGGCCCAATCTCGGCTCACTGCAACCTCTGCCTCTTGGGTTGAAGCGATTCTCCTGCTTCAGTCTCCCGAGTAACTGGGAATACAGGTGTGCACCACCACACCTGGCTAATTTTTGTATTTTTAGTGGAGGTGGAGTTTTGCCATGCTGGCCAGGCTGGTCTTGAACTCCTGGCCTCAAGTGATCCATCCGCCTTAGCCTCCCAAAGTGCTAGGATTACAGGTGTGAGCCACTGTGCCTGGCCAGGAACTTTTTAATATTACATTTGATTATATTATATATTACATAATATATAATGGTTATTGCCGGCAATATAGAATAGCAATTCATTTCTATATATTTATTTTGATATTAACTGGTTTATTAAAGTTTAAAAAAATTTTATATATTTTTTCATTTAATAATCACTTTTCAAAGAGTAAACGTAAAAAGCTATTCATTGAAATTAAGTAAACAAGTGCTTCCACTTACAAATAAGATGGAAATACTTATAAATGAACTGTGAACCACAAGTTTTTTTTTGTTTTTTTGTTTTTTTTTTTTGAGACAGAGTCCAGCTCTGTTGCCCAGGCTGCAGTGCACTGTTGCCATCATAGCTCACTGTTGTCTTGAACCCCTGGGCTCAAGTAATCCTTCCACCTTAGCCTCCCAACTAGCTGGGACTACAGCTGTGCACCACCATGCCCAGCTAATTTCTATTTTTTGTAGAGGCAGAGTCTCACTATGTTGTCTAGGCTGATCTTGAACTCCTAGGCTTAAGTAGTTTGCCTACCTCAACCTCTCAAAATGCTGGGTCAGGCATGAACCAAATAATTTAATGCAAGCTTCACAACCTAATCCTCTAAGAATTTGTATAATCTCAAGTATAAAAATATCTAAAGAGTTCGATTTTCTATCGACTTTTAATTTACATTTAAATATATATATAATTTTTTATATAAAAGAGGAGATTACATATATCCAACATAAGAACTGTTGTCAGGGAGCAAGTGGTAATACTTATCTCTAACCCTCATGGAAAATAAAAAGATAAAAGACTCATTCATTAAACTGTGAACCTTTTGAAACGAACTGTGTCTTATTTTTATATCCTGATACCTGGCCATAGTATGTTTTTTTTTTTTCTTTTTTAAGTCTTATTGAGAAATAATTCACATACCATACGATTCACCTATTAAAAGTATACAATTCAATGTTTTCAGTATCTTGACACAATTATGTTTTTTAAAATACATATTTCTGCTTTTTTTTTTTTTTTTTTTTTGAAGATGGGGTCTTGTTCTGTTGCCCAGGCTGGGGTGCAGTCACACAATCTTGGCTCACTGCAACCTCTGCCTCCCAGGCTCAAGTGATCCTCTCACCTCAGTCTCCTGAGTACCTGGGACTACAGGCACGTGCCACTATGCTTGACTAACTTTTTAATTTTCTGTAGAGATGAGGTCTGACTCTATTGCTCAGGTTGGTCTTGAACTCCTGGATTCAAGCGATCCTCCTGCCTTGCTCTCCCAAAGCATTGGGATTACAGGTGTCAGCCACTGCGCCCAGCCTATTTATGCATTTTAAAACCATGCCGGCCGGGTGCAGTGGCTCACGCCTGTAATCCCAGCACTATGGCAGGCTGAAGCGTGCAGATCACGAGGTCAGGAGATCAAGACCATCCTGGCTAACGCGGTGAAACCCCATTTCTACTAAAAATACAAAAATTAGGCAGGCGTGGTGGCGGCCGCATGTAGTACCAGCTATTGGGGAGGCTGAGGCAGGAGAATGGTGTGAACCTGGGAGACGGAGCTTGCAGTTAGCCGGGATCACACCACTGCACTCCAGCCTGGGCGACAGAGCGAGACTCCGTTTCAAACAAACAAACAAACAAACAAACAAAAAACCCATGCCATATATTCAAAACCAAAAGTGTATACAGAGAGAGGGAGAGGAAAAAATAAACAAAATTTAAAGTCCAACGAAAAGATTTTTACCATACATAAAAGAATGAATTAATAGTCTCAACAAACAAGGAATTCCAATTAGAAAAACATAAACACCAATAAAAAAATGGGGACCGGGTGCGGTGGCTCACGCCTGTAATCCCAGCATTTTGGGAGGCTGAGGCGGGCAGATCACTTGCGGTCAGGAGTTCAAGACCAGCTTGGCCAACATGGCGAACCCCATCTCTACTAAAAATACAAAAATTAGCTGGGTGCAATAGTGAGCGCCTGCAATCCCAGCTACTTGGGAGGCTAAGGCAGGAAAACCGCTTGAGCCCTGGAGCGGGAGGTTGCAGTGAGTCGAGGTTGCCCGCTACTGCACTCCAGACTGGGTGAGTAAGACTCTGTCTCAAAAAAACAAACAAACAAACAAACAAAAATGGTAAAGACTAGAAGCAGATAATTCACACAAGAAATACAAAGGAAAAGGAAGTGAAAATATATTTAGCTAGAAATTTACAAAACAAAAAATTTATAAAACAAAAATCCAAATAAGGATGCTGTATTGTATTTTTCCTAAGAAAATTATTTAAGCAGCCGGGCGTGGTGGCTCACGCCTGTAATCCCAGCACTTTGGGAGGCCGAGGCGGGCGGATCACTTGAGGTCAGGAGTTCGAGATCAGTCTGGCCAACATGGTGAAACCCCGTCTCTACTAAAAATACAAAAATTAGCCGGGCGTGGTAGCAGGTGCCTGTAATCCCAGCTACTCCGGAGGCTGAGGCAGGAGAATCGCTTGAACCTGGGAGGCAGAGGTTGCAGTGAGCTGAGATAGCGCCACGGCACTCCAACCTGGGGGACAGGAGCCAGACTTCGTCTCAAAAAAAAAAAAAAAAAAAAAAAAAAGCACTGGGAGCGGTGGCTCATACCTGTAATTCCAGCACTTTGGGAGGCCGAGGCGGGTGGGTCATCAGGTCAGGAGATTGAGACCATCCTGGCTAACATGGTGAAACCCCATCTCTACTAAAAATACAAAAAATTAGCCAGGTGTGGTGGCGCGCTTGTAGTCCCAGCTACTGGAGGCTGAGGCAGGAAAATGGCGTGAACCCAGCAGGCGGAGCTTGCCGTGAGCAGAGCTTGTACCACTGCACTCCGGTCTAGGCCACAGAGCAAGACTCCGTCTCAAAAAAAAAAAAAGAAAAAAAAATCATTTAAGATAAAACAATAATATGCAATACTGTTGAAGGATTAGGAAAAATGGGCAATCTGTATCAACAGCTTTAGTACTGACCATGTTTTTGATACCTTAGAAAAATGCTTTCTAATAAAAGAAATCAGATATCCTCAAAGGTTTATGCAGACTATTCATAATAGCAAACTATAAGTCACTTTAATGTACAAAAACAGGGGAAGTTGAGTAAATTAAGAAACTGCCATGTAATAGAACCTTATTAAGCCATTAGCTTATTTTGCCTAAGTGTTATATATTTAAAACAAAAACATGAGCAGAAAATAATAATTACTGGGGAAGAAGCAGGTTTCTTCTGGTATGTGAATTATAAGTGATTACTTTCTTATATATGATCATCTATATTTTCTAAACTTCCTACAATGGTCATATATTATAATGGGAAAGTGAATTAGGGACATGGGGAAAATGTATAAATTACAGTTCCTTTTTTTTTTTTTTTTTTTTGAGATGGAGTTTCGCTGTTGATGCCCAGGCTGGAGTGCAATGGTGTGATCTCAGCTCACTGAAACCTCCACCTCCCAGGTTCTAGCAATTCTCCTGCTTCAGCCACCCAAGTAGCTGGGATTACAGGTGCCCACCATCACGCCTAGTTTTTTTTTTTTTTTTTTTTGAGTCAGAGTCTTGTTCTGCCGCCAGGCTGGAGTGCAGTGGCTCCATCTCAGCTCACTGAAACCTCCGCCTCCTGGATTCAAGTGATTCCCCTGCCTCAGCCTCCCAAGTAGCTGGGATTCCAGGCATGTGCCAACGCACCCAGCTAATTTTTGTATTTTTAGTAGAGATGGGGTTTCACCATGTTGGCCAGGATGGTCTTGACCTCCTGACCTCGTGATCCGCCTGCCTCGGCCTCCCAAAATGCTGGGATTACACGTGTGAGCCACCGTGCCTGGCCCCTGTTTTTTGTATTTTTTAGTAGAGACAGGATTTTGCTATGTTGGCCAAGCTGGTCTCCAACTCCTGACCTCAGATGATCTGCCCACCTTGGCCTCCCAAAGTGCTAAGATTACAGGTGTGAGCCACTGTGCCCAGCCTGTTCCTTTTCTTAATTAGATGTCTTATGAGGTATTAGGCAGATGAATACACATATCATCTAACCAATGTTTTAAGAGAGACTTAATAAGTTGGAAGATCATCAACAAGTGAAAGCCTCTGCTGGCAGATGGCTGGCTACCTAAATAAATGACACTCTCCCTTTCCCCCTTCTTTGTACGGCAGATTCTAATCTCCTGTGATAGCCATGCAAACTCAGCTCAAATTCACAGTCTTTTCTATCCTATTCAATGACCTTTTTCTCTAGAGCCCTGATTGTTTATTTATCTGTTTATTTTTGGTTGGGGGGATAGAGTCTTGCTTGTCGCCTCGGCTGGAGTGCACTGGCGTGATCTCGGCTCATTGCAACCTCAGCCTCCCAAGTTCAAGTGATTCCCACGCCTCAGCCTCCTGAGTAGCTGGGACTACAAGCGTGAGCCACCGCACTTGGCTAATTTTTTTATTTTTAGTGCAGACAGGGTTTTGCCATGTTGGCCAGGCTGGTCTTGAGCTCCTGGCCTCAAGTTATCCACATGCCTCAGCCTCCCAAACTGCTGGGATTACAGGTGTGAGCTACCATGCCTGGCCTAGAGCCCTGATTTTTAAACTGGGGTGCAAGTATCCCAGGGTCATACCTCAGTGTGGCAGGGATTATGGAAGCCAAAGAATGAATATAAAGTTTATTCCCAGAGCATCAAATTTACTTAATGGGAAGTAATATTTTTATAGTAACAGATATAGTGGTAGATCTATAGAGATATATTCATTTACATGAGGCTTAAAATAAACCATAAAAATTCAAGTAATGGGCTCCTTTAAACTTTCTATACCCAGACTGCCAGGGGTTCCCTATTCACTCTCCACTACTGTTACAGAAATTTCTTGTGGAAAGATTTGAGAAGCACTGCAGAGGACTGTTGTATGTAACTTTAAAATCAAGCCTGTGTTTAATTAATATTGAACAATTAAGATATAAGCTAAATGTTAGGGGTATGGTAGGTTAGTAGATATGAAGAGAAGATCGGATGCTTAAGATTCCTAGGTCTAATTCCTTGATCTACTTCTAGGACTGAAGGCATGTCACTTAACTTTATTGGGCTTCCAATACAAAATATGGAAAAAGAAGATTCTGCACTTAAAACAAAACAAAACAAAACTCAAAGCCTCCATGCTTAATTTACGGAAACGAAGGAGAAAATTTGAGGTCAGAAATCAGAATGTGATCTCACCCCCAATATAAATCAGGCCTAGCTAGTGATCCTCGCTAACACACTGAACATCATGAGGAGACCAATTACTAACAGCCTTTTATAGTTAAACACTCCTGGTTTTATTAATGAAAATAAATGACAGAAGAAAAAATTAACTGGCAACTTAATACAAGAAGATTTTAATTATACTTACAGAACTATTAACCTTGACATCCCACCAGCTCATGTATAATAAGAAAGCACCTCCCTCCCTAATATAAATCTAACTAAAACTACATGAATACAAAGTATTATATAGAGAAGGGTAAAATCTCCTGAGAAGCACTCTGTCATCTGACTTTCCTCTGCAATTTGTTGAAAATCAGCATCATGCATTGTCAACTTACAGACCACTCAAGCTACCTCAAAAGCTGCTCAGTTACATATTTAAAACAATATCCACTGTTTTTCTTTAACAACTTCCACACTGCCCTCTCCATTCTCTCCTCCAACGTCACTCTTACTTCGCCTTAAGGCTCCCATATACCTTACCCTCCCATTTTACACAAGCCTCATGAAGTTCTCTTCTTGGACTTCTTTGAATTTTTTATCTTGAGATTACTTTAGAAAACATTTATGCTCCAAAGTCTGAGAAAACTTTATTGATGCATCTTATCCCCTTGAAGAGAGAAGAAATTGTTATAATCAACTTTTCAATACAATCTTTTCCTTCTGCCATCCTAAGGGAGTCATAATATGCCTCATCCATGACACTTAAGGTCATTAGAATTTTTATAATCAAGCTAAATAACCACAGGAAGTCTATGATGATATAGGCATATTATTCTGCTAATTATCCTACATTATCTATTAGTAACACACAGTCATCCCCTCCATATCCGTGAGGGATTGGTTCCAGGACCCTCCTTCAGATACCAAAGTGAGTGGATGCTCGTGTCTTATGTAAAATGGCATAATATCTGCAGATAACCTATGAACAATCTCTCGTATACTTTATTTATTTATTTGAGTAGGGGTCTCACTCTGTTGACCAGGCTGGAGTGCAATAGTGAGACTGGAGTGCAATAGTGAGATCATGGCTCACTGCAGGCTCAAACTCCTGGACTCAAGGGATCCTCCCGCCTCAGCCTCCAGAGTAGCTGGGACTACAGGCATGTGCCACCACGTCCAGCTAATTATTATTATTATTATTATTTTTATGGAGACAGGATCTCGCTGATTTACCTAGAGTGGTCTCAAATTCCTGGACTCAAGCAATCTTCCTACTACAGCCTCCCAACGTGCTAAGATTACAGGCATGAGCCACTGTGCCTGCTTCCCATATACTTCAAATCATCTCAAGATTACTTACAATACCTAAAACAATGTAACTGCTATATAAATAGTTGTTATGCAGTATTTTTATTTGTATTATTTTTTATTGCTGTATTGTTATTTTTTAAATTTTCTTAATATTTTTTGATCCATGGTTGGTTGAATCTACCAAGGGTATTCTTTTTTTTCTTCCTGCATCTGCTGACAGCAGAGCCAAGGGTATTCTTTTTTTTCTTCCTGCATCTGCTGACAGCAGAGCCAAGGGTATTCTTTTTTTTCTTCCTGCATCTGCTGACAGCAGAGCCAAGGGTATTCTTTTTTTTTTCCCGAGACGGAGTCTTGCCTTGTTGCTCAGGCTGGAGTGCAGTGGCGCGATCTCGGTTCACTGCAAGCTCCGCCTCCCGGGTTCACGCCATTCTCCTGCCTCAGCCTCCTGAGTAGCTGGGACTACAGGCGCCCACCACCATGCCTGGCTAATTTTTTGTATTTTTAGTAGAGACGGGGTTTCACCATGTTAACCAGGATGGTCTCGATCTCCTGACCTTGTGATCCACCCGCCTCGGCCTCCCAAAGTGCTGGGATCACAGGCGTTAGCCACCATGCCCAGCCAGCCAAGGGTATTCTTAAATCTAGATCTGCCCCTCCCTGACCAAAACAACAGAACTGGGGAGAAAGAGGAAGAAAAAATGGCAAACAACAAAGAGCAAGATGAGTACACCTGATAGGAAGCCCCCTCCTTTATGTCTTATTCTAATATAAATGAGAGTAACTTTGAAAACATCTATCCTATTGTCATTAAACATTTTTTCATGAGAAACTTGTACAGTTCCAATAGGCAGTTAGCTGTATGTATAAATTAAAAGAATCAATAAAAGGCACCAGCTGGCCAGGTGTGGTGGCTCACATCTGTAATCTCAAGGTCAAGACGGAAGGACTGCTTGAGACCAGGAGTTCAAGACCACATCGCTACAAAAAAATTTTTTTAATTTTTTATTTAAAAAAAGGCACTAGCGGCCGGGTGCGGTGGCTCACACCTGTAATCAGAGCAGTTTGGGAGGCCGAGGCGGGCGGATCACCTGAGGTCAGGAGTTTGAGACCAGCCTGACCAACACGGAGAAACCCTGTCTCTACTAAAAATACAAAATTAGCTGGGTGTGGTGGCGCAAGCCTGTAATCCCAGCTACTTGGGAGGCCGAGGCAGGAGAATCACTTGAACTAGGGAGGTGGAGGTTGCGGTGAGCCGAGATCACGCCATTGAAAAAAAAAAAGCACCAGCAATTTCATAAAAACGCAATTCCTGGAAGCAAACACAAATATAGAAAAGCATTCCCCAGGTATGGGGTCAGTAAACACTTTCCTTGAGCAACTAGCAGGAAATATTACTTGCCTAATTTCCTAAGAAGCATAACTCTCCTGATAAACAATGCCTTGAACAGCCCATGAAAGAAATAACCAAGGCTACTAAGTGTTGGTAAAATGAAACATTACACAATACTATTTTGTATAAAATAGAGTCAACTGAAAATATGGAATAAGAAAGTAGTTATCAAGTATGCTGCAGATTAAAAAAACTCTCAAACCAGCAGAGTAAACTGAGATGGCACACAAAATGTAGGTTTCATGCTACATCTTCTGTAAGATCTAAGACAGTAACAGTAAGAAAAACTAAGCTTTGAAGAAAATCAGGAATAGCTTTCAGTTCTATCTATGTGTATTATGTGAACACATGCACATTCATTATCAGTCCAAAGTGCTTCCACAGACACTGCTTTTTATAAAGTGGTAATTTCCAATTTTCCTATGTTTGAGGAGTCACAGAATTGAATACTTGGTATGCACAATCCACTGGGAAGTAGGCAGTCATTAATAGACTGTTACCTGGGACAATTATAGAAGCTATGTAAAAATATTCAAATCTGATCCTCAGCCTTTAGAGCAACTGCACTGAATAGATAATAATTAATCAATGTTGAGTTCATAAATACTTCTTTCTTGGCCTATAATAAGGAAAGGGTTTAACATATTTCATATAAGTAAAATATAAGAAATATTTAAAAACATTTTTCCAGTGAAGTCAAACAAATCTACTTTTTAAATTCTAAATTTAAAAAGGTGTACTCATCTGGCTCTTTGGTGTTTGTCATTTTTTTCTATTTTACATGAACCAGTCCCCTCACATTTTCATACCAGGGAGGATGGACAAATAATTCCAAAGGCATGGTTCTTATCCTTGTACTGGTTAAAGACCTAATGCTAATAATAGCTATGTGAATAACGTAAAGAGTTAAAGTAAATGTGAACTAAAGGGCAGACCACAGATTGTAAACAGCTAATTTTTGTTTCATACTTCACTTTAAAAAGCCTGTGTCAGCAAAGAAAGATCTGTTTCTGTACGGCTCTTAACACTAAGATTCTGCAAAATTAATTCACCACAGAAACATGGGACATGCCCATTCATTCAAGAACTCTCTCTTAAGTTTCTCCAGGCACTAGCTGTTGGTGCTAGCTGTTGGTATAAAACAGATCCAGTCCTTGCTTCAGTCTGATGAAAGAGGCAATCAAATGAACACATAAGCAAAAGTAAAATTACAACTACAAAGAGGAAATACAATACTACTTCTGGTGTTTGTCACGCATACACACTGACAGCATACCCCATGTCTAAACTCTTATGCTATCTGCAGTAAAAACTCCCTTCTAGAATGTATTCCCCAGCTTCCTTTCATTCCTCTTCATCTGTTTACAGAATAAAGTAAATTTAAACAAAACACGCACACTGACTTTCTGATACAAAGAGTGCTGCCCTGGAGACTACCTCAACGAGAGGCCATGAATGTAGACTTTAGATTTTTAATTCTAAAGAAGTCTACTACAAAACTAGCTAGAAAAAAAATTCCAATTCATATGAAGTGCAGATTTGATTAAACTCAGCCCTTTGTCACCTCTCTCTTCCCAGGGGTCCTTGGACTATGCAGAAATTTCTGCCTCTCTTACTTGGGGGAATCAACCATGAGAACTCCAGACACTTTCATTTTTCTTTTCTCATATGCCCTCTAAAAGCATCTGAAGAGTCCATTAATTCCAAACCATATCAAGTCATTCTTAGCACTGCATCTCAGGGAAATATCTCAGTCAAAAACATATTTTGCTTTGACCCCCTTTCATCAAAGACTTGGCTCCTGCTTTTCAGGAAGAAAAATAATGCAAAATTCAAAGTCTCTGATCTTCAACTGGGCATAAGATCTCCTTTCCTAAAGTCCTGTTCTTTCTTCTTGCCTTTATCTTCTTCCTTGTATTATAAATTACATGCATTCACATCTTATTTATTTATCTATCTATTTATTTGTTTATGAGGGGGGTCTCACTCTGTTGCCCAGGCTGGAGTGCAGTGGTGCAATCATAGCTCACTGGAGCTTTGAACTCTTGGGCTCCTCCTGCCTCTGCCTCCCAAGTAGCTGGGACTCCAGGCATGTGCCATCACACCCAGCTCCATATTTACTAAGAGTAAAGCACTTAACAAATATTTATTGAACAAGTGAGTGATTGGAGCAAACAAATTACGAAAAAAAAATTCTAAGTAAGGAAAGGGAAAAATGAGTAAGGACTTACAAATAATGAAAAACCAGGGAGTAAGAAAACTTCTGCTACAGTATACAGCTTTTAAGGAATAAAAAACCAACCAACCAACCAACCAGATAACCAAGTCAATTTTTTTTTTTTTTGAGGTGGAGTCTCACTCTGTTGCCAGGCTGGAGTGCAGTGGCGCGATCTCGGCTCACTGCAACCTCTGCCCCTAGGTTCAAGTGATTCTTCTGCCTCAGTCTCCCGAGTAGCTGGGGCTACAGGCACGCACCACCACACCCAGCTAATTTTTTTTGTATTTTTAGTAGAGACAGGGTTTCACTATGTTGGCCAGGCTGGTCTCAATCTCTTGCCCTCGTGGTCTGCTTGCCTTGGCCTCCCAAAGTGCTGGGATTACAGGCCTGAGCCGCTGAACCAAAGCAATTTTAAGAATCAAAAGAATATCTATAAACCTTGGAATTCATGGTCATAAGAAACTGAAAACATGAGCTAAACAGTAACCTGGGTCAAATTTGTAGCTAAGTAAGGGCAAAGTAACTTAATATGATCACAGATAGAACGAGATTCATCAGCGTCTTATCATTCAATGCATTTGTCCTGTAAATTCAAAGATGCTGCTATCTCTGTGTACACTAGCCCACCCGCTTCAGCATCTCCAGTGATAAGTGACTTACCAGGTCACCTGAGACTGGCATTTAGTAAATGAGTACTGTACTTCCTTGGCTTCACTAAGTTAAGCAAATTTTAAGATACGAAAAGATATTTCTAGATATGAGAATCTATTGTTAAAATAATGTCATATAATCATTGAAAAAAACTTCCTATGAGCCAGGGACCCTTTTTTTTTTTCTTTCTGAGATGGGGTCGCACTCCATCACCTAGGCTGGGGTACAGTCGCATAATCATAGCTCTCTGCTGCCTCGAATTCCTGGACTCAAGGTATCCTCCTGCCTCAGCCTCCCAAGTAGCTGGGACTACAGGTGTGTATCACTATGCCTGGCTAATTTTTAAATTTTTTGTAGAGATGGAATCTTGCCATGTTTCCCAGGCTGGTCTTGAACTCCTGGGCTCAAGTGATCCTCCCACCTCAGCCTCTCAAAGTGCTGGGATTACAGGTGTGATCTACCTCATCCAGCTGAGCCAGGGACTCTTAAATTTTCCTTTCTTCTGGTCCTAGTTTCCTCCAATTCCTATTTCCACAAAAGCAACTTTAACGGACAGTACTCTTGGCTTTGGAAAAATCAGCCTGGCTCTAGTTCTATGCAAATATCACTATGGGAGCTAAGACTGTCCATATTTATCACTAATAAGGTAGGGCTAATCTTCACTACCTAATCACATCTGCAAAGTGAATTCACTGTGCTGTGCTGTGATGTCAGTATTAGTGGTGAACTGAACATTTTGTTTATAAAATTCAAAGAGTTTGGGAGGAACAGGAGTATGCCTGATATTTTTTCCTCAAAATACAATTTTTATCAGATTGCCTTTGAAACCTAAAAGAGTACCAGAGAACAGTTGTGAAAAAATAAAATTCTTTAGTTCTACTGAAAATTAAAATAAAAAACATCTATATAGATGAAAGGCAGAATAGATTATAATTTGTGAAATTTATACATTATAGAAAATAAACTGACTTTCTGTGATGGCAAAGTTGCTTTAATTAGAAATGTCTTTGAGGCCGGGCGCGGTGGCTCAAGCCTGTAATCCCAGCACTTTGGGAGGCCAAGACGGGCGGATCACGAGGTCAGGAGATCGAGACCATCCTGGCTAACACGGTGAAACCCCGTCTCTACTAAAAAATACAAAAAACTAGCCGGGCAAGGTGGCGGGCGCCTGTAGTCCCAGCTACTCGGGAGGCTGAGGCAGGAGAATGGTGTAAACCTGGGAGGTGGAGCTTGCAATGAGCTGAGATCTGGCCACTGCACTCCAGCCTGGGCAACAGCGCGAGACTCCGTCTCAAAAAAAAAAAAAAAAAAAAAAAAAGAAATGTATGTCTTTGAGGAGTTTCATATAATATATTAAAAAATAATAGTTTCATATTTTTTAAAAACATATGAGGCATTGGAAATATTAATTTTGTGACAGTTTACAAAATGAAATACAGGTACATTTTGGGCACATATGATTACAAACCTATAGAAGAGTTTCCAGAACAGTATAAAGCAGGTATTTTTTCACCCAACTCAGGCTTTGACCCTTGCACTGGGCTAATATTCCTCTGTGTGGATGATGCCTTCCTCACATTCCTCCAATTCTAACACCCCACATTGGGCCACCCTCTAATCCCTTCTCTCTGCAGTAACTCCCTCACCCTGCTTAGGTTCTAACATCCAGCTCCGGGGTACCTCCCCTACGTGGATGCCCTCCTCACCCACTTGGGTGCCAATATTCCACACTGGGATTGGGTGCGGTGTCTCATGCCTGTAACCCCAGCACTTTGGGAGGCCGAGATGGGCAGATCACTTTGAGGTTAGGAGTTCCAGACCAGCCTGGCCAACATGATGAAACCTCATCTCTACTAAAAATACAAAAATTAGCTGAGTGTGGTGGCGCGTTCCTGTAATCCCAGCTACTCGGGAGGCTGAAGTAGGAGAATTGCTTGAACCCAGGAGCCAGAGGTTGCAGTAAGCCAAGATCATGCCATTGCACTCCAGCCTGGGCAACAGTGTGAGACTCTGTCTCAAAACAAACAAACAAACAAACAAAATTCCACACTGAGCCTTGGTACCCACTCAAAGACATCTATTTTGTTTAATCCCATCTAATGGCTTTTATACTGAATTGTTAGAGAAGAAAGGTGTTTTATTTTTTTAGCGCTTAAATTACAAATACAAATAAAGACAATTGAGCTTCAACTATGTGCAAGGCACTGTTCTAGGTCTAGTGGAACTATATAGCCCTCCAAGAGCTTCTTTTCTGACCGAGGAACCCACAACATCTCTACTTAATAGTCATATTTTTCAGTCACAAGTGGTTAAAAAAAAAAAAAAACTACCTGAACATGCCTTAAATAAGGAAAACTATCATCTTACATAACAAAAGGAACACAGTCGGTTACTTCAGTGGCTGAACTTTATCAAAGATGCAGTTTTCATATCTTTGTGCTCTGCCATCCTGATTGTGTCAGCATTGCTCTCAGGCTAATATGGCATCACGATGACTGCCACAACCAAGGTTCATCACATACATCCCCAACAGTCCCTGAGAAAAACAGACCCTCCTCTGTCTTTTTAAGTGCAAGGAAAATTGTCCCAGAAGCCTCCCAGACTCCCAAGCTTCCCCTCTAATTTCACTGTCCTGAAGTAGATCACATGCTCATGCCTAAGCCACCCTCTGGCAAGGGGATGGCACCCTCTGACTGACTGGGTCTAATCAGGATTCATGGGCTAGGGCTGGGCCAGTTTCCCTTGAGGTATTCAGCTACATGGAGGAAATGGATACCTACCTACCTGAACAAAACCAAGTTTTTAGGAATGGCAGTAGAGAATGGATATATGGTATTCAACCAGCTGTGTCTGCTACAGACAACTGTGCCTGTAGTGTAGTTGTACACTTTACAACTTTGAATTTATATGTAATGAACATTTGTTGTTTTTGCCCGCCCCATCAATTCCTCTTCTGATAATAACTTATTTTCTTGCAGGGAACCATCCTTTCCTATTCTCCAGCTAGAATTACTGAAGAAAAAGATATCTTTCCATTAGGGTGGCTTAGCTGATAAAATGTACAACTAGAGTTATAGATGGCTGTTTTTTTCACTACCTTATATGGAGAGCCTGCACGAAAATGAAACCAACATAGAAAACAGCAGAGGTATGTGGTGAAGAGAGATTACCTCGATGAAATAATTTGACACCCTGAATCCAGTCATACCTTAAATTTATCCCTTACACTTCCCAGTTCATGAACCGACACATCTTTATTTTCCTACTGACAGTTTCTATTACTCTCAATCAAGAGTCCTGACAAATACATTATATGCCACATTTTCCTATGTGCACAATCAAGGAGAGGTAGGAGAGGAAGAAAAATGTTTATTTCCTTTTAGAGGCAGAGAAATTAAAGTACCCAAAGGTTAAATGACAGATTAGTATGTTCTGCCCATGAGAATATGCTATCCTTCATGTAAGCTGGAGAATCCAACACAAAGAAGATTGTAATAATTATACAAATATTTAGCAAAATATTCCATAACATTTCAGTAAAAAAATGTAATACATTGCCTTTGAAGTCCAGGATTGCAGAAGTGGGAGAAAAGATGACATGTTTTATGTGGCATGAACAAATGGCATTGCCTGTAATACTCTAACATGGCTTAAAGAGGATGTTCATGCCCACAGAGCTCACTGCTGTCTGTAGTATATACTTACTTTGAAGACAAGAGGCACCTTCCTTGATGATTATCTGACAAGGACTATTAATTTCAAGGCCTCAATACTGATACTACATGGCTGCAAATCAGGCTTTTGTTTAATCTGTCCTTGAACCATTTCTCTATTTTCAGATAGCAAGGCCTGGTTAGGAAATGCCATCATTGTCCTGCCCACATAAGAGGAATTGTTATGGGCAAAGCTAGAGTGCTTACATAGTGTCTGAGTTTTAAATACCTGTCATTATAGACTTTGTCCTGCCACATGATATGAAACATGGCAAACTATAATTTGGTCAGAGGTCACAGCCCTAAAAGCAGGTTTAGTTCCTGTATGGTAAACCAGGAAATACTGCTGTTTACCTCTAGCCTACTCTTAATTCTGAACAAGAATAGCTACATATACTAAATATTTTAATAACCTAATTCTGTAGGCATTAGTGTTTTTAGATGTTATACTAAAATATTTTTTCACTTGAAGTGTTTAGAAAAATTTAATATAGAAAAATGTATTCCATACATGTATTAGTCAGAGGGGCTGCAAAAACATATAGCATCAAAATCTCAGTGACTGAAAACAACAGTTTCTCATTTATGTTACATGTCCATCCTAGGTTGGTGGATATTCTGTTCCATGTTGTTCTCTCTCATCTCGACTGGTCACTGTGACAGGGAGAATGGAATATAATGAATTATGCATCAGCTCTTAAGACTTATAAGGCTTCCACCTAGAAGTGACAAAAACCTCTTATATTTTGTTTGCCGAAACAGTCACATGACCATGTCAGTTCCCAAGGAAATATAATCCTACCAGTATGGAGAAGGAGAACCAAAAATATTGACAAACACAAATGATGACTACAATCATAGATAAGGATATCGTACTATACAAGATGCTTTCAGTTGCAAGCAATCTGACTCAAGAGAAACAAAAACGTAGTAGTTCATTTAACTGGTAACAACAGGGATTCAGAAGTGCATTGATGTTATTGGTCTTTATTTTCCACTCTTTCTTTCTGACTTTGCTTTCTCTTATTCTTAGGCAGACAGTCTCTGTGTGGTGGATGACCACCTACCACACCAAGCATATATATCATCCTTTTAATCAGAGTCCAGAAAAAAATTAACCCTTTTTACCTCCAGAGAGACCTATATCCATCTCTCAAAATGACAGTGGCCCTGTTTGGGTCACGTGCCACCATAATATCCAGGGAAGAGGAGTGCTTTGATTGACCAGCCTGACATGGGTCTATGGACATATGACCATCCAGTGGTAGAAAAGCAAGGCCAGGTGATTCTCAGCCCTACCAGAATCAGATGGAGTAAAGTAGACACAGTTCTCAAAAGGAAAAGATGAAGACCATACCAAAAGGTAGCAGCTACCTACTGAGAAAGCTCGATTTTTTCATTTCCTTCATAATTCCCCTCAACTCTGATGACATGTGTGAGACTAAATTCTGTAAATATAAACCCATGTAGTCTTGGTTTCATACTACAAATTGTTGCTGATGTTAAGCCAGGTCAATTGTAAAAACATACACTAGGGAACACATATGGGTAAATGCTGGGACAAAATTTCTTTAACTTATTTTGCATAAGGCACTTCTGAGTACAAATCCAAGCAAGTTACAAGGAAATTCCCTCTTGCAGAATGAACTGCTAACAAATTATTCTTGATATGCTTATATAAATGATAAAATAGCAACATGATTACCAGGCTTCTTCCAAGTGAGAGGCTCAAAGAAGATAAATGACTTCCCAGTCACAGACAGCATGTAGTAGTGCTAGGATTTAAATCCCGGTTTGATTCTTTCCTTGGCAGAGGCAGAGGGTGAAATGGTAACAGGCATCAGATTACTAGCTTCATAAGGACAGCAATTTTTGTTTTTGTATCTGAAGCAACTAGAACAGTGCTTGGAACATACTAAGTTAGTGATAAAGAAGCCCAAGAATTAAGTTCCTTTTCCTATTTTAAGTAATAGTCAACAGTAATAAAAATAAATTTGGTTTTCTCACTTTGTCATTCTTCTAAAACTTGGCTAAACACATTCCCACAGTAATAAAATGCTTGGTTTCCAGGAAGTTCCAGGTAATATGCATTATGACTTGGCATATCCCTCAGTATAGCTTTTTGAAGCTGGACAGGACAAACACTAAACAATGAAGAAATAATTTAGGGAAAAAAAAATAGAATGAATGAGTACAGAAAAAAACAAACAAAAAAAACCCCAGTGTAGCTACAACATCTGTAATGTGAACGTTTTTCTAAATCAATATAAGCCTTAGGTTTTAGTAGTAATGCTATCTAATATATTTCTTAACCATTTTAAAGAGGATTGTTACATATGATAGAACCTCTGCTTATCTTCCTGCAATAGCTGGGTTAAACTGTATTTCTAGCCAATTCCTAACACTCTCCTCATTACTAGAACAATTTAGCTGATGCTTTTGGTTCTTCACTTAGAGAACTAAGTAACACAAAAGACAGCCATGGAGGTAGAGCCATCATGTTAGACTAGATAAAGGATAAGATAAAAAAACTCACTTATATTTAAAAAAACAGAATTATTCACCATCTGTGAACCCTGCCATCACAGGAAGTCTTTAACAAATTCAGTAAGTGATCTTGATTGCAATGAACTCTCACTGACTACACAAGAAACTTAATTTTTCCTTTTGTAGCACTTGGCAGCAAAACCCCCTTTAGAATCCTGCTCTTTTATCTTCTTAAGCTACACAACAAATTTAAATACAAAGCAAAGACTTTCTCAGCAGGGTCTGAATCCACTGTGAACTTTTAGAATAGATTCCCAACCATTCAAAACTCCTCAGGACTCCTACAGAAAGATGGCATGCTTTAACCCCTCTTCTTAGTTCCACAAAAATGGATCAAAAGCAGAAATGTATGTTTTAGAGAAAAGGCTAAAGACAAAAGTCAGGCAGTGAGAATCCCTGGAAGCAAGTGATTTGGCGAACTTTAAAGCAGAAGAGAAAACACATTTTCTGGGTACCAATTCCTTAGAAAATATTAAATCAGAAGATCCCAGTTTCCGGGCCTAGAATTACATATTGCTGAATGAAATAAATCAATAGTATTTAAATGTTTTGTGAAGCTAGAACAATCTATTTTGGTAAAGCAGTTTTTCGGAATACATTATTAACATTTCAAATACTGTCAACAATTAACCTTGATCAACCTGAAGCTTTGCTCAGCAGTATAATTGCAGACGTTATCTAGTATTGTGGGAAACAAAGAGACACGGACGTTTCCAAGCAACTAACGACATTCTGTCATTTCCTGCAAGTGACAGAACCTTCTCATTGGTGTTTGTGAAAAGTCAGCTTCAAAGCAAAACCCTAGTGGGGTTAAAGTAAGCAACCCTTCTGCTTCCATTTCCATCTCCAAATGACATTTGTAAAATTAAATCGTATACATGTTTCTCTACCATTTGAGACTAGAGTCCTAAAGTCCATTAGTGTAGGCTAGACAAGTCCACATGTGACCTATGAATGGAGTGCTACTCCATAAGCCACAAAAAGTGGGTGGATCTCAGAGGGACATCTGAACCCTTCATGAGATTGTTAGATTGTAATAGTGGCTGTTTATTAAAGGCTAACAATGTGCCAGGCCTTAGTTAAAGTGCTCTGCAACCATTATCTCGTTTAATCTTCACACTAATCCTCCAAGATAGGTATACTATTTATCATTTCCATTCCTTGGATGAAGAAATTAAGACAGAAGAAAAGTAACTTAACCAGGGTCGTATACATTCTTTACCACCACACCATAGCACCATACTACCATTCTGTCAACTTCCCTTTTGTTAAGAGCTCCATTCCCTGACAAGTGAGTTAACCAAACCAAATCACAGGAATATGACGGCTTGTGTGTGTGTGTGTGTGTGTCTGTGTGTGTGTGTACATACATACAGAGTGAGGGGGAGAGGAGAGAGGAAAGAAGGGAGCCTGGGTTCTTCCTTCGCTGCTGTATTCACATTTCCTTGCCTGACCTCTTTCTTCAGGGTATGACTTTAGCTTCCATTTCTTGTGTATTTGTTACTATCTACCACTCATTTATACTTCTTTTAACCAATATGTACAGAGTACCTCCTATGTGCTAGACATTGCTAGAGATTGCTGGGGAAATAGTTGTGCTCATATAGAAGCCCATTCTCCATAGCAAAGACAGGCAAATATTTTTAAAAAATCTCAACCTGGTCACTCCCCAGCTGAAAACTCTTCAGTTGCTTTTTGTTGTCCAAGGAATAAAGATCAAGATTTTTTTTTTTTTTTTTTTTTTTTTGAGACAGTCTCGCTCTATCGCCCAGGCCAGAGTGCAGTGGTGCAATCTTGGCTCATTGCAAGTTCTGCCTCCCAGGTTCATGCCATTCTCCTGCCTCAGCCTCCGGAGTAGGTGGGACTACAGGCACCCCCCATCTCACCTGGCTAATTTTTTGTATTTTTAGTAGAGACGGGGTTTCACCATGTTAGCCAGGATGGTCTCAATCTCCTGACTTCGTGATCCGCCCGCCTCGGCCTCCCAAAGTGCTGGGATTAGAGGCGTGAACCACCACACCCGGCCAAGATCAAGATTTTTTATTTAGTTTATAAGGCTGCAGCATCTGGCCTTTTGCTGACTTTATCAGCACCAGCTTGAGTTATTTTCTCCCTTATTTTCTTTGTTCCAGCTTTACTGACCTTCTTTCAGTTCCTTGAATGTGCCAGTTCCTGATCTGTAAGTTTTTTCTTCGCATCTTCCCCCGCTGACTTTTCCCTGGTTGACTTCAACTCATCATTAGAGTACAACTCAAAATACCAGTTCCCCAAGGAAGCTTTCTCTTGACCACTAACCTTAACATCACTTTTTCCCCCAAGCCAGGTTAGGTCCCTGATTGCTATATTCTCATAGTATTGTATAGTTTCTGATTTGCAGAATTTGTCATAATTTAAAATTTCATTGCATAATTAGCTGTTTAGCTGTTTAATCCCACCTTTCTCCACTAAAGGGTAAGTTTCAAAGGGAAGAATCATATTTATGGCTTATCACATGCACCACTATATCCTCAGCAACCAGTGCAGTGTCTAGCACATAAGAGGTACTCAGCACATACTGGTTAAAATAACAAATGAGTGAAAAGTAACCATATACATAAGAAATGGAAGCTAAGGTCATGCCCTTAAGACATAGGGGTCAGGCAAGAAAGCGTAAATACAGTCAGTGAAGGAAGTACCCAGGCCAGTTCTGCTCTCCTTTTGGTATTATGTCTGGTACAGCTGCTCCAGTCTGAGCCAGTTTAATTAGTTCAAGATAGAGATGTAGAACCAGACTAGTGGAAACCACAAATGGGGAAGGAAATGAAGCAGTAGTGCTTTAATGCATGACAATGAGAGATGGAGGCTGATCGTAAGTCCTAGGCATAACTTTGCATGGTAGAATTTAAATTATTACTACACAGCAACATTATATTTGATTAATGTGCCAGTGGATTTTAATTTTTACTTGTTATATGGAGCTCATAACTGGATGAGCCATAAATTCTGGGTGCCAGAATTGTTTGATATAGTTGTGGCTGCTTTGCAGCTCACCTTTAAGGCATCTAGCAGAACAGGGTGAGGGTCTGCTAGTGTTAAAGAAATTTGAGAAGGAAAAAAGCAGTTACATGTAGAAAGAAACCTCCCCCAAAGAACATTGAACACTTCTGTGTACATAACCTATATGCTACTCAGCTCCAAGGCTCTTCACAGTAGCCTGTAGAGATTCAATCTTAAATTGAAGGGGAAAAGGTAGAAGGATGTGTGTGATAAAAATCTCTTTCTCTCCTGTATTAACTTACGGCAAATACAATATTTCCTATATTTTCATCTTTAAGATGACAAATAAGAGACGCTAATCTAGACGTAAGACTCCAAAGAATCCCGGCTTATTTTTAAGTCTAAAGGGAATTTTTAAAATTTTCACTATAAGATACCATAAGACAACTCTTGACGCTTCTTGGCACCTCACCACCAGAATGCAACTGCTTATCTCCTTTTTTTTTTTTTTTTAAAGACAGAGTCTTGCTCTTGCTGCCCAAGTGCAATGGTGCGATTTCAGCTCACTGCAACCTCCACCTCCTGGGTTCAAGCAATTCTTCTACCTCAGCCTCCTGAGTAGCTGGGATTACAGGCATGTGCCACCATGCCCTGCTAACTTTTTTTTTTTTTTGTATTTTTAGTAGAGATGGGGTTTCACCATGTTGGCGAGGCTGTCTCCAACTCCTGACCTCAGGTGATCTACCAGCCTCAGCCTCCCAAAGTGCTGAGATTACAGGTGTAAGCCACCGTGCCCGGCCGCAACCGTTTATACTTAAGGCCTCTTTTGTGTGTTTTCATTCTTCTTTTGTCATTTATTTATATATAGTTTTTATGTAGTTGTAATCAGAGCATATACGTAAATTTTGCTCATTTTTCAAATTTGGCAAGGAATGGACTATTCTCTTCTTGTGCCACAAATGTACCTATTATACACATTTTCTCTATTACTGTACTTACCACACTGTATTTCAATCATCTTACTTATAAATCTGTCTTTCTAGGCTTTGGGCATTTGAGAATAAGAGCTATCTTCTTTCTCTCTTTTTTTTTTTTTTTTGACATGGGGTCTCGCTCTGTTGCCCAGGTGAGGGTGTAGTGGTGCTATCATAGCTCATTGCAGCCTTGAATTCCTGGACTCAAGGGATCCTCCCACCTCAGCCTCCTGAGTAGCTGGACTCACCATGCCCAGCTAAATTTTTAAATTTTTGGTAGAGATGGAGTCTCCCTATGCTGCTCAGGCTGGTCTTGAAGTCCTGCGCCCAAGTGATCCTCCCACCTTGGCCTCCCAAAGTGCTGGGATACAGGTGTGAGCCTGGCCCTCTTTTTCCTTTAAGTAATGTTTGAATAAATGAATGATGGCTATAAAATTTTGTTCTACCCATTTGTTTCAATAAATTTTAAAATTTCTTTCTTAATTGCTTCATTGACCCACTGGTCATTCAGGAGCATACTGTTTAATTTCCATGTGTTTATATAATTTCCATAGTTCCTCTTGTTATTGATTTCTAGTTTTATTCCATTGTGGTCAGAGAAGATACTTGATTTCAATTTTTTTTGGTTTTCTAGCTTTTTCTTTCTTTCTTTTTTTTTTTTTTTTTTTTTTTTGAGACAGTCTTACCCTGTTGCCCAGGCTGGAGTGCAGTGGCATTATCTCAGCTCACTGCAACTTCCACCTCCCAAGTTCAAGCGATCCTTGTGCCTCAGCCTCCCGGGCAGCTGGGATCACAGGTGTGTACTACCACATCAGCTTTTTTTTTTTTTTTAGTAGAGTCAGAGTTTTACCATGTTGGCCAGGCTATCTTGAACTCCTGGCCTCAAGTGGTCCGCCTGCCTCGGCCTCCCAGAGTGCTGGGATTACAGGTGTAAGCCACAGAGCCCAGCCATTTTGTTTTCTTTTATTTTGTTAAGACTGGTTTTGTGGTCTAACATATGGTCTGTTCTTGAGAATGCTCCATAAGCTGAGAAAAATGTGTATTCTATAGCCAATGGATGAAATGGTCTGTAAATATCTATTAGTTCCATTTGGTCTATAGTGCAGATTAGGTCTGTTGTTTCTTTGATTTTCTGTCTGGATGATCTTTCCAATATTGAAAGTGGTGTGTTGAAGTACCCAACTATTATTGTATTGGGGTTCATCTCTCTCACTCTAATAATATTTGCTTTATATATCTGAGTGCTCCAATGCTGGCTGCATATATATTTACAACTGTTACATCCTCTTGCTGAATTAATTCCTTTAACATTATATAATGATCCTCTTTGTCTCTATAGTTTTTGTCTTGAAATCTATTTTATCTGATATAAGTATAGCTACTCTTGCTCTTTTTTGGTTTCCATGGGCATGGAATATCTTTTTCCAACCCTTTATCTTTAGTCTATGTGTGTCTTTATAGGTGAAGTGTGTTTCTTATAGGCAACAGATCATTAGATCTTATTTTTTCTCTATTCCGTTATTCTATGTCTTTTGATTGCAGAGTTTAGTCCATTTACATTCAGTGTTACTATTGATAAGAACTTACTGTTGTCATTTTGTTATTTGTTCCTCCCTCCCTCCCTCCCTCCCTTCCTTCCTTCCAAAAGTCTTTTTCCCAACCTGTGGTTTTGACTTTGTTTATAAGATCTTTTAATGTAGATTTTTTGACTTTATGTACTTGAATTTAGCAATGTTTTCTTTTATTGTTTCTGGGTTTTGTGTCATAAAAAGAGCTTCCCTACTCTAAGATTATAAAAAAATTCTCCTACATGATATTCCTTGTGGTGTCAAATTCTTTACATTTAATTATCACATCCATCTGTATTTTGTCATAAAGTAAGGTAGAAAGGCAACTTAATTTTTTTCCATTCATTTAATATTAATTATGTAATTTCTCATGAAACTATATAGTTTTAATTAAGTTTTTCACTTTAATGGCTTCACTATATTACCATAGTTTAATTAACCTCCTCTCATTACTAAATATATTCATTAAAATCTTAGTACATATAGTTTTTAAAAAATATAATTTCCTCAGAGGAAATATTCAAGAGTTAGATTTCTGCGTCAAAGCATTTGATCATTATAACAACTCTTGACTAAAATGTCAAATTGCCAGGATCAAATCAATTTACAATCTTTACAACCAATCATCAAGTAAGATGCATATATGAATATGGTATATGAATCCTTTCCAAACAGAAATTCCCACTAGGCATTACTCAAATCTAAGCAGGTTTATAATCCACAATGAGAAAAACTGCATCACACTTCTACAGAATCTGACTAGCCTAAGAACTGCTGTTATTTCCTTGGAGGAAAAAGAATAAGTAGACAGATTCTTTTGAAGCAAAGGGCATTTCGGAAGAACTCTGTTGGAAAACGCTAAAAAAACCCCCCCCAAAAAAAAACAAAAAAAACTTTAGCCAAACAGGCATTGCACTGGACTCAGAAGAAGACCATAGCATTCAAATTCAAGGTTGTATTTCATTGTTCACCTTGGTCTTTTCCCTTCCCAAGAGCAGTTTCCCTTTCATCCACATTCTTTCCAGATACCTTAAGGTTCTAACCATCATCTAACACTCGTAGTCAGCTTCTTCCATGAGCAGTCTTCTGCCCAGCTCCTGGACCAGGCCCTGCAAATTAAGTTCAAGTAAGACCAGGAAATAAGATGTTGATCCACAGTGGAATTTCCAGCCCCAGCTCATGCATGACAGGAGGACACTTCCTCACGCAAATGCACCTAGTGCAGTTAGAGCAGATTTTCAGCTTCTTTGGAGCTGTGTCTCTCTCTATAATTTATTGAGATTCATATACTGTTTATAGCCCTTTCTTCTCTTTCCCTTGTTCCTGCTGCCTCCTGGGCTGTCCTTAAATAAGGAGGCCTGTCTCTACTAAAAACACAAAAAAATTAGCTAGGCGTGGTGGCGGGCACCTGTAGTCCCAGCTACTTGGGAGGATGAGGCAGGAGAATGGCATGAACTCGGGAGGTGGAGCTTGCAGTGAGCTGAGATCATGCCACGGCACTCCAGCCTGGGCAACAGAGCAAGACTCTGTCTCAAAAAAAAAAAAAAAAAAAAAAAAAAAAAGAAAAGAAAAGCATTTTAGGAGACAGGTTTCTTTTGAAAGAAATATTATTAATAATTTATTATTTATAAATTTTATAATGCCTCTTCTGAAAATCTGGTACAGTGTCATGGTATGAATGCTTATATGACTAGAGATGTGAGTCACAACCTTGGGGTGGATTCCAAGTACATATCTGACAGGCAAAATGGCATGGTGAGCATAGCCTTGGAAATCAGACTTGAACTTCATCACTTAAGAGATGTGTGATCCTAAGCAAATCCCTTAAATATATCCCATAAATATATCACCATGTTAGAGAGGCCCTTCTTGAACATCCTTTATCTAAATAATAAATCTTATCGTTTTTCCATTTGAATTTTTTATAACATTATCATATTCTGTAATTGAATATTTGTTTTTTATTGTACCTTCCCTGATGGACTGTAAATTCCATAAAGGCAGAGTTTGCTTTGTTCATCACTGGATACCCATTGCCTAGTGTAGTGCCTGCCACAGAGTAGACTTAAATAATTGTGGAGTAAATAAGCTCAGTTTTCTCAAAACTCAGAAAACAAGAATATCTCTTCTAGAACAGGGATAAATACTACTGATATCAGAAATGTAATGTGAAATAATGTACATATGAACATTTCTTTTTACTAACCAGGCACATGGTAGCACTCAAGAAATGTTAGCCATCTTTTCAGTTATTTGTAGTTTTAACAGCAAGTCACGGCCTTTATAACTCTACCTTTCTAATTATAAAGTGAGAGGAAAAATTATTACCCCTTTTCTGCTGCCAAAGCACACTGTTGAGATTACAGAAAATACACAAAAGTCATTAGGAGTGACTCAGCAGACAGGTTCCACTGAGATTAAGAATTTGTTAAATTTACAACTCTCATGACATTTGTCTTAATCGGGGTTATCCATTGCTCTCTCCAAGGTTAACACTTCTTGCCTAATAGCTTTGAAATTACAGTTTCACCAGGACTTTACCTTCAGCACTAAGAAGATAGATATCTTAGGCTGGGCGTGGTGGCTCATGCCTATAATCCCAGCACTTTGGGAGGCCGAGGAGGGTGGATCACGTGAGGTCAGGAGTTCGAGACCAGCCTGGCCAACATAGTGAAACCCCTTCTTTGCTAAAGATACAAAAATTAGCCCAGTGTGGTGGCAAGCACCTGTAGTCCCAGCTACTTGGGAGGCTGAGGCAAAAGAATCACTTGAACCTGGGAGACGGAGGTTGCAGTGAGCCGAAATCATGCCACTGCACTCCAGCCTAGGTGACAAAACAGAGTGAGACTCTGTCTCAAAAAAAGAAAAGAAAAGAAAAGAAAATAGACATCTTAGATAGCAAACTAGGGTTGAGAAAGATTGTGCTTGAGTACAATTGTGACAGCACTCTAGAAATTCACAGAAAGAATGGAAAAAATTAATCTGGCTAAAAACACCCCAGTTATTACCAATTTCCAGTGACAGATAGCATCTTACTGGTGGCAGCGGTGGGCTATCCATTGTAGCTGCCAGCCGTAGTGGGGAGGCAGGGGTGGTGGCGGCAGGAGCAGCTATGGGAGCAGCAGTGGTGACGGTGGGACCCCTGTGGCCCATGTCCCTGAGGCAGCCAACTGCACCACCCCCACCCTCTCACGGCTGGGCAGGACCCACTCTCCCAGGCCCAGAGCCTCTGCCGTGGCCTCAATATTGCTCCCTGCCACATCCCAGGAGCCTGTGAGAACCCAGCCAAAGGTACAGCCAGGACTGGGCTGGTCCCAGGAGCATCAGGTTTGTTTGTAAAGGGTTGGCTGGGCCCACTGCGCCACCTGCATCTTGCCTGCTGCCACTGTGAGGGAAACCCAAAGAGGAGGCATGGCCAGGGCTGTGCACTCCATGGAGCTGGCGGGAGCTGGGGAAAAGCGGGAGCCCTGCCCCTTGCAAGTTGGCAGGGTGGGAGCTCCCCAGGCACAACTGCAGCTGCACAAGCTGTGGCTGTGACCTGGGCACCCCTGTGCTCTTGGGAGCCTGGAGCAGGCAGGAGCCCTGCCCTCCCAGGCACAGCTGCAGCTGCCCAAACCTCAGCTGCAGACCCAGGCATCACTGTACTCTTGAGGGCCCAGGAAGGCCCCTCCTTCCCCAGCAGGCATGGAAGTGCCTGCTCTCACTGTCTGGCTTCTCCTGGCTATTGGTGCCCACTCTGATCATGGGGCAAAGCTGAGGCTAAGCCTGGGCACTGTTGCAACCTGGCTGGGTGTGTGCATGCTTGAGGCACACTGACACACCAGCCCCCTGGCCCCCGACCCCCTCCAGACACTGGGTTTGGGCACTGACAAGCATAAGATGGAGGTTGAGGGGGCAGGCCAAGGGTAGCTTGGTGTTAACCTGCAGGTGCCCCTTGGCATGAACAGCCTGGGCACCATGAATGGAAGCAGGAGGCAGGCAGGCTCCTAGGCAGATGGTGGTGAGTCCCTGGTGAAGTCCCACCTGCAAGCCACGAAGGGCCTGAAGCATGAAGGCCAGACTGCTGGACCCACAGACTGCAGTGGGAATTTGTGGTACTTTTTCTGGGCTGCCTATGGCCACTCATGAACCAACTGGTATGCACTTCCTTCCCTCTGAGGCCCATGAAAAGCCCCGGACTCAGCCAGACCAGAAGAGAGGATGGGATGACCTGCCTGCAGAGAGGAGCTACCCTCTCTGCTGGAGCTGAACACTCATCGGGATGACCTGCCTAGCAGACAGGGGCTACACTCTCTGCTTAGAGTTGAACGACACCCTGGCTATGGAGAGGAGCTACCCACTGTGGGTCTCCTCTGAACTGTTCTACCGCTCAATAAAGCTTCTCTTCACTTTGCACACTCTCCACTTGTCTGCATACCTCATTCTTCCTGGGCACAGGACAAGAATTCGGGACCTGCCGAATAGCGGGGCTAAAAGAGCTGTAACACAAACAGGGCTGAAACACGCCCCCTTGCTCACCATGTTGCGGGCAACAATAAGGAAAGAAGACAATAAGGAGAGAAGAGCTTGCAGCCCTTTGGGGAACCCAGACCTAGAAGCTCAATGAGCCAGGGCTGTGACACCCTCTTTAGGGATCTGTGGTTCCTGGCATCTCTAAGCTTCCAGGTGCTATCATGTTCCCTGGTGTCAGCTGTGGAAGCTGCTTATGGTATGCCAGGCCTCCATCACCATGGCAACAGGGGCTGATGTCATACCAAGCCAAAAGATCAGGCTCTGCCTCTCCCACTGTAGCCAGCGTACCTGGCTGTGCACAGTAGCCGGACCTCACCCTTGCTTATACACCCCTCGCCACTCCATGCCTGGCTCGCCCTTGGCAGGTATGGGATCCAGGCCGGTACCGTGACCCGAGTATAACCTGCCGGACCGAGTGGGCTTGGAATGAGCCCACTCATTCTGCAAAAGTTGGGCAAAGGCGCCACTGGCCACAAAGGTTTCTGGTTGGCAAAGCAATACGCCAAAAATCCTGTAACACTACCTCTTGAAATACGAAACTTGATTATTAAGTTAACTCTTCCTTCCCTGTACTTCTAATAACAGTGTATCTTTACAATATTCCAAATTCAGTCTTCAGATGCCCCCACATCTGTAATCTTATAATTCCCCACTAGGGAATTTCTGAGAATTATAATTTTCAACTCTGGCACACAATCACCTATGGACCTTTGTAAAGAAGAAATACGTCAGGTCTCATTTAAGACCTATTGAACAAGAAACTTCCTAAAGTGAGATGTAAGTTTCTATATTTTTAAAATAAACTCTACAGATTATTCTCGCATAAAACTAGAGTTGAAAATCACTAATGCATTTGACCCTGAACTCCTAGCACCAGAATAACAACATTACATTCAAGGGCAAAGGTAATCCAGCATAAGTTAAAGAGCTCAGGCTGGGAGTGTCAGGCAGACTTAGCTGTCACTACCAGCATGGTCACATACTTTAGGCAAGCTTGGTTTCTCACCTTTAAACAGGGACTACTAAAAGTAGTTGCCTCAAAGCCTTGGATTCAACACTAAACTGCATAAAAAGCATTTAGCACAATGGGTGTCACATGGTAAGTACTCACAGTAAGGGTCCTTCCTCTCACCCCACCCTTTCCAAAGGGTAAATTTTTCCCAAGCTATAATCTTAAAAATCTGAGAAAAACCTCAGCTCCTCCTGTTTTCCTTACTCTCCCAAACCAAAATAAGAGGAAAAGATACCTGAGCAGAACCTGCCTCAGATTATGGAAGCAAGATAACTCAACTAGTTGGAGCTTTTATTTGGTTAATTTTGCAAATTTGGCCAAGGCTCCTTGTTTCTGCCTACAAATTGTTTCACTGCCACTTTCTGCATTCTTTGAAACATGCCAGATGTTTCAAAAATATAACTCTGGTAAAAAGAGGGATCAGGAGCCAGACCAATACAAATCCAGCACAGGAGAGCACGGTGTGTCTGAAGTATCATTTTTAGATTCTTTTAGCCAACGCATCAACTATGTGCAATTTACAATTAAATCACTGTGCTAAGAGCTATGGATAATATAAAGATGTATAAGAGAATACTTTTGGCCTTTCAATAGCCATTTCATGTATTTAAACAATATATTTTAGAAGTTGTCACAAGTTAGCCAAGCCACAAGCCAAATTAGGGATGGTGAAGAAAATGGATGATGGTCAGGATGTCCACTTTTTCTTCTTTTTTCTCCAGAGCTGAAGTATGAACTTCATTATGTCTGCAGACATAATGAAGACAGACAACAGTGGCACTGCCTTGACTCTGCTGAAGAGCTGGTGACATGAGGGAATCCTGCACCGGCCCTGCTCTCTGCTTGGCAAAGATAATGCGCCAGGCCCTCTAAGCACTTTACATAAGTTATCTCATTTAATTCTAACAACTCAATGGGATAGGTACTATTATTATTCCCATTTTATAGATAGGGGAAATGAGGCTTAGAGTGAAGTCACACAGTCAGTAAGTGGTGAAACTGGACTCCGACCCAGGCTGTCTGAACCTTGAACTTGAGCTCTTTACTACATGATTCTGATTCTGAAAGTCTGAGAGAGACCTCTAAAGAGCATAGCCTGATATCCACATCAAAATCACAATGACATGGTCAAGAAGTCGGGAAAGTGGTTATTCCTGGTGTATGATGGCTGGGTGGGTGAGTCAGTAGTAACTGAAAGGAGCAAGGAGGGATTGGCGAAAGGGGGAAATAGTATTGGGGAGTTGTAATATTCCATTTCCTGATCTAGGTACAGGTTACATACTTCGTGATTGACCTGCGTTTGTGAAAACCTCAGATGGTGAAAATTCATTATTACACATAAAAGCACAAGTACACTGTTCCCGGCTGGGCACGGTGGCTCAAGCCTGTAATCCCAGCACTTTGGGAGGCCGAGGCGGGTGGATCACGAGGTCAGGAGATCGAGACCATCCTGGCTAACATGGTGAAACCCTGTCTCTACTAAAAATACAAAAAACTAGCCGGGCGCGGTGGCGGGCGCCTGTAGTCCCAGCTACTCGGATGCTGAGGCGGGAGAATGGCGTGAACCCGGGAGGCGGAGCTTGCAGTGAGCCGAGATCGCGCCACTGCACTCCAGCCTGGGTGACAGAGTGAGACTCCGTCTCAAAAAAAAAAAAAAAAAAAAAAAAAAAAAGTACACTGTTCCCTATGTATATTTTACTTCAGTAAAAGTATAATATACAAAGTATAAAGTGATCTTTAATTATATTTTCTTTACTCTAGCTCCCTAGCATTATGTTGACACAGAAGAATAAGTCTTTATAGCCTTTATACCTTATGGAAAAGGTATGGTAAGTTTATAGTAGATTTGGATTATCTCATTTCAGTATCTTGCTTTTCTTTTAACAGAAGACTAACCAAGAAATTTCACTGAATAGAAAGAATAGAAGTTAAGTGTGTTGTACCTGAGTAATAAAATGCCTACAGCCAACTCTTAAAAAATTGTAGTCAATCTCACATTTTATCCCGCTGCTCAAGGAACAGATGTTACAATGTTACAAATGTTGCACATTAGATTTCTAATATGGCGGTGCAAAAATTAGCATAGCTAGAGTTAAACCAGTGTTCTTTTTCTGTTTTTTCTTTTCTTGAGACAGGGTCTCATTCTGTCACCCAGGCTGGAGTGCAGTGGCATAATCTTGGCTCACAATAGCCTCAACCTTCTGGGTTCAAGTGATCTTCCCATCTCTGCTTCCCGAGTAGCTGGGACTATGGGAGTGCACCACCTCTCTTGGCTTTTATGTATGTATGTATGTATGTATGTATGTATGTATGTATGTATGTAGAGATGGAGTTTTGCTTTGTTGCCCAGGCTGGTCTTGAATTCCTGAGCTTAAGTGATCCTCCCACCTCAGCCTCCCAAAGTGCTGGGATTACAGGTGTGCACCACCGTCCCCAACCCAAACCAGTGTTGTTAACCCTTGATTCACATTAGAATAATCCTGGAAGCATTTAAAAAATACCAATACCTGGACCTTACTCACAGAGATCCTGATTTAACTGCATGGGGGTGAGACCCTGTTATTAATTTAAAAGATCATCAGGGCCAGGCACGGTGGCTCATGCCTATAATCCCAGCACTCTGGGAGGCCGAGGCAGGTGGATCACCTGAGGTCAGGAGTCCAAGACCAGCCTGGCTAACATGATAAAACCCTGTCTCGGCCGGGCGCGGTGGCTCAAGCCTGTAATCCCAGCACTTTGGGAGGCCGAGACGGGCGGATCACGAGGTCAGGAGATCGAGACCATCCTGGCTAACACAGTGAAACCCCGTCTCTACTAAAAAAAAAAAAATACAAAAAACTAGCCGGGCGCGGTGGCGGGCGCCTGTAGTCCCAGCTACTCGGATGCTGAGGCGGGAGAATGGCGTGAACCCGGGAGGCGGAGCTTGCAGTGAGCTGAGATCCGGCCACTACACTCCAGCCTGGGCGACAGAGCCAGACTCCGTCTCAAAAAAAAAAAAAAAACCCTGTCTCTACTAAAAATACAAAAATTAGCCAGGTGTCATGGCAGGCACCTATAATCCCAGCTACTCAGGAGGCTGAGGCAGGAGAATCTCTTGAACCTGGGAGTCGGAGGTTACAGTGAGCTGAGATTGCACCACTGCACTCCAGCCTAGGCGACAGAGCAAGACTCAGTGTCAAAAAAAAAAAAAAAAAAAAAAGATCAGCAGGTGATTCTAATGGGCAGCCACAATGAGAACCACTGAGTTAAATAAGGCTAATTTCAAAAATAGCCTTTGTACCCAAGATTACTACAAATCTTATTTCTCCTCAAATGTCACTCAAGTGTAAGATTTTTAAAAGAAAATTATTTCTCATAATAATTATTCTGGGATAAAATCATTGAGCTATGCTTTCTTACATCTTATCCTGAAACAAAATAAATTTAACATCACATTCCTATTAGTGTAAATTTGCATCAGACCCCTTCCAAAGTAAAAAATAAGGATATTATTCATGGTAAAACTATGTTTGCCATTAGCAACACTTTTTTATCTTTTGTCTGACCACAGGCCCTAACAATCTTTCTACAATGCAGCAGAGGTGATGCTGAAACAATTCAAGTAATCCTAAACTCCTGTGGGGCAACTGTTTGCTACTGGCCAACTGCCATTTGAAACTCATAATAAAACTCATCTTCTTAGCACCAAATTTCCCTTTTTTTCCCCTCTTTTTCTATTTGTGTATGTTGGCTACTGAAATGTGTTCTGCAAATGAGTCTGAAAAAAGAAACAGAAAATACATATGGTATAGACAGCAGAAATGAAGAGGGTAAATACAAATTATCAGGAATGACAGGACGTGCTTGCTGTAGGCTTAAACACCATCCCCACCTTACAGCTAACCAGTTTGTTGTTGCATCTGGATGTTCATCCACTACTATCTTGTTTTTGCTTATAATCTCTAGAGATTTACAAAAGTAGATTTAATTACTATAGCAGGCTGGGCGCGGTGGCTCACGCTTGTAATTCCAGCACTTTGGGAGGCTGAGGTGGGCGGATCACTTGAGGTCAGGAGTTCGAAACCAGCCTGGCCAATATGGTGAAACCCCATCTCCACTAAAAATAAAAAATAATTGTTAAAAATAAAAAAAATTAGCCAGGTGTGAGTGGTGCACGCCCGTAGTCCCAGCTACTTGAGAGACTGAGGCATGAGAATCGCTTGAATCCAGGAGGTAGAGGTTGTAGTGAACTGAGATCGTGCCACTGCACTCCAGCCTGGGTGACAGAGGGAAACTCAGTCTAAAAAAAAAATATATATATATATGTATTAGTCTAGCAGTTTCTCCCTCCTAAGTGTAGTTTTCCTTTCTGAACTAACAAATCATTCATTGTTTTGATCATTCCAATACACTATATTTCAAGACTTAAAACATACAAGAACAGGATATCTCAGAAGAATCCTGAGGATTGAAGTCCTTTCTATCTTCAGTCTATAAGGACTGGCTACTCCACATCAGGCCTTGAATTAGAGTTTACCCTAATGTTGATAACTTTTAAAAATTCTTAAATCCTTCATCTTGAACTTACTATGAGGCTAAATCTTCTATCTCTCTCAAGCCATTTTTCCACTCCCCAAATGACTCTATGTTAAAAATCCCATACAAGCTGATTATCAACAAGGATATTGTATTCTGAGACACTGTCCTTTCCTAGAAGAGAATGCAAACCTATAGTCCAAGAATGTAAAAATATTCTAAACCAAATAATTCTTACATTTTAGATTTTCCTTTCTTTGCATCTGCCTTTTCCACACTTGATTCTAGGGGGTGGCTTTTTCTTTTCTTTAATAACACAAAAGGCTAACATCTCTTCCTTTCACTGGGCTATTCAAGCATCAAAGCTTTTTTTTTGACTGCACAGAGTGTAATATTACATCCTTCAAGGATATAATAAACCAAGCAAAGGAATGAAACAGATCATAAAAATAGTATGACTATTCTATATATGACCTTCTGCCAGTTTGGTTGGGTAGGGGTTGGGGTGAGAAGACCAGGGAAATGAGATAAATAAGTTTTATTTTTAGGAAATAAACTAATATAACAAACATTTTCCTGACTACCAGGCTGGGGAAGAAATAGCCCTACAATGGTAAATGAATCCATTTGTTCCTAGGTGACCACCCATAAGCACAATAATTGGAATCCCAGCTCATCCAGAGCATCTTCCTCCTTTTAGGTAGGACAGCAGTGTGTACAGGAGAGGGAAATGAAGAGAAGCCTCAGGAGTCTCAGTGCCTGTTGCTGTCACTAGCATCCCAACCTGCTCTAGTCACTGCCTACATTCCTTCTTATTTGAAGCCAAGGTGAAACTCTTGCAGCTAAAGCCAGTATCTTCTTTCTCTGTGACCTCTTCCAGTCACACTATCATCTTTCTCTAGGGGCAGACAGATCCTCTCCCCATTATGGAAACCTCTAACAAACCTGTGCACAGCAGAGGGAGCAAGTAGCTGCTTCTATCTATTACCTGGTTTCCTGGAGACTGAGTGGGATCAGAAAAGGGGCAGGGGCCTCTCTGCACTCCTGCCTTCTCTTCTAGGAAAGCCCCAAGAGATCTAAGGCAGCCAGCTCTCCAGCCAAATTGCCCTCCAGCCAAATTTGTTTTCACTTATCCAGATTTCTTTTCTTCTTCCCACATACTGCATGTAATGATTTTCTCCTCTCCTTTTCAGGACTTTCCATGAATAGCCATAAAACTAATTCGTGAAGTGTAGATTATACTTTCTCTAAGGGCCCCTACTCCCCCGGGCCCAGTGATTTGCACATCAGTCAATCAATACTTGGTGAATGAATGAATTATGCAGAAGCAAATGAATGAATAAAACTAATTAAAGTTCATACTTCTCTTATCCCAAAATTGAAGAGAAAGTTGTTCAGTGATTGACTTTATCTTCTACTCCTCTTCTTTACATCAGTATTTCTACTTCAAATAATTATCAAGATCACATACCACTTCCTTTGCAGAAAATTAAGTAGTGGAGATTTCAATCATTTTGCTCTGCAAATAACTGCCCCCTCATCCCACCCCCAAGGTTAAGCCTTCAAATTAGGAAGAAGCTCTTCAATTCCATTTGACATGGGGGTGGGAACAGGGAAGTGAGAAAAGGGGAAAAAAAAGTGTGGGAAATACTCCCTGAACAAACAAAACAGGAGGAGGATCTAACACCTTTAAAAAGTCAGCCAAGTACATGAAACAACTCTTGCCTCTTGAGGAAAAGACACAAGGAATCTGACTTAAATGAATGAAAGGCTTGGCAATACAATAAAACAACCCAGAGTATTCTGTAAATACATATACCTAACTAATTGTTTCTCTTTTTTTTTGGAGACAGAGTCTGGCTCTGTTGTCCAAGCTGGAGCGCAACGGTGTATCCTCCCACCTTAGCCTCCCAAGTAGCTAGGACTACAAGTATGTGCCACCATGCCTGGCTAATTGTTTTATTTTTTTGTAGAGACAGGGTCTCGCTGTATTTCCCAGGCTGCTCTCGAACTCCTGGGCTCAAGTGATCCTTTTGCCTTGGCCTCCCAAAGTGTTGGGATTACAGACATGAGCCACTGTGCCTGGCCCCAACTAATTGTTTCTAAGGGAGAAAAACCATTAAAACTAAAGTTTCCTTTTCCCCACATGTGTCCAATTTCATGAAAATATTCTTCATGTAGATTCCCATGTACTAGTCTCTTTCAGACAAAATCAGCCAAAACAGTATGCCAGTATAATAAGTCCAGAGGACTCCACTGCAAACTGAACAAAATATATATATATATTTGAGATGGAGTCTTGCTCTGTTGCCCAGGCTGGAGTGCAGTAGTGCGATCTTGGTTCACTGCAACCTCCACCTCCTTGGTTCAAGCAATTCTCCTGCCTCGGCCTCCCAAGTAGCTGGGACTACATACATACACCACCACACCCAGCTTTTGTATTTTTAGTAGAGACGGGGTTTCACCACGTTGGCCAGGCTTTCTCGAACTCTTGACCTCAAGCGATCTGCACACCTTGACCTCCCAAAGAGCTGGGATTACAGGCATGAGCCACCGTGCCTGGCCTGAACAAAGTAAATCTTATAGGATACCATATAAGGAGACTGGCACATATTCCATCAATGAGGCTGCCCACTGGTGACGAGCTCATGATGGCTATCAGCTGAGATTTGACATCAGCACTGCCCCTGCTTATCATACAACACTGGACAAAGATTATAACCTTTCACCCTCAGTTTGTCATCTGCAAAATACTGATAAGTGTTCACATGGATTCATCAGTTAATGTTTGCAAGCACTAAGAAAATGAGCACCACTCCAGCTATTAATGAATCACAATAACTTAACTCATGCCATTCCAGATTCATCAACACTGAATGAAGTGCAATTGCGTAAATAAATAGGTGAATGAGGTCCTGAAATGGTAACTGCATTCACTGTGACATGAAGATGAGGAAGCCAGCCTCAGTGCAGGTAGTACTATGGTGATATACTTGAGAGACACATCTTACTTCAAGAGATAGTTTCCATTAGTGAAACTTCAACAATATTTATGGAGTGCTACTATGAGCAATAAATATCCTGATACTGACAGAATTCATTTTTTATGGTCAAGGTTTTTAGAATCTAGTTTTAGTCACAGCTACTTGTTGGAAGAGATCAAGTCAAGTAAAATTATAGAAAACAATCAAATCTGTAAAAAACAATACAGTTTTGAAATGTGTTATAATTCAGTTTATATAAACTATATTTTTTTAAATTTGTGAAGTAGGATTCATTCTATAGCAAGACACAGAAAAAAAATGTCCAAGTGGGAAAAAGTTTTGCTATGTTTCTAAACTTCAGTTTGATACAAGGACATCTTGAACCTCTCATAAAATGGGGGAAAATTCCAAGAGCAGCCCAGTCTCCTATGGGTATAACAGTCCAAAAATATGCTTGAATAAAGTCTTTCCTCATAGTGCCATCCCTAATCTGCACAAGCTTCGCAGTGAAGGGCAGTACACCTTAAAAAAAATCAGATTGTCACCAAGTCTTCAACTCAGAGCCAGTGAGAAGCAAACAGATAAAAACATCAGGTATCTGGGCTGAAAGGAGAAGCAGAAGGCAGAGACCAGGGCCTCTCACAAAGAGCTGGTCCTCTCTATTTCTAATTTTCATTAATATAACTGGGACGGTGTCTGCATTTTTGTAGCCAACCCCCTCATGCTTTTTTAGGGGGGGCTCAATAGGAAACAGTGATCTAAATGACAGTTTAGTTTTCCGGACCCACAACTCTTCCCTTCACTTCCTTCCAAAATACTTCTAATACCCCTTTAAGGCAGAACGATGTGTATGAACTAATGAGGCAAGAGTCCAGCAGAACTTGTTTTCCGGTCACAACACTGCTGAACAAAGTAGGATCTGTTCCAGATGGGATAAGGTGAAGAAACTGGCCAAAACCAGCAAATTGTGACAAGGGCAATCCCTGGCTGCCCTCATTGCTCATTAGCATGGACACTCCCACCAGCACCATGACAGTTTACAAATGCCATGGCAATGACCCAGAAGTTACTGCCCCTTTCCTAGAAAGTTCTAAATAACCCACCCCTCAATTTGCATTAACCTGCCCTTAATTTACATGTAACTGAAAGTAGGTATAAGTGAGTATAAATACACTTGCCAAGAGCCCACACGTTGCAGACTCTGGGTACACTACCTGTGAGTTAGTGCTGTTCCACCAGGAGCAGTACTGTTCAATAAAAGATTGCTGTCTAACACCACTGGCTTGCCCTTGATTTCTTTCCTGGTGAAACTAAGAACCCTCCTGGGCTAAGCCCCAATTTGGCCTGTTCTACTAGGCCATTCAATACTCGGGGGAAGTTCACTTATATCTCAGGATATTCTGAGAATTTCCAGACTAATCTCACTGCTCATTGCAACACACAAAAATAAGTCAATTTAAGTTGTTCTCTAACTTCAGCCTGACTCTGTGGGTAAGTATGCTGGAGGTTAGACGGGGTAAGTAAAATTTATAACATCTCATGAAATGTAGTTAGATAAAGTTCCACATTTAAGATGATCAGGTTGAGTTTCCAGTCCAGTGATTATAATACTATTTGGCTTAACATTATCAATAGCTAAGACATGTGAGGCCCATGTATGTGAGGAATAAAGGCCCTGTGGCAGCACCAATACCAAGCAGTTGCCACAGGGAAAAGAATAATACTATTGACCATTAAAAAAATGTGTACATGAGGGGAAAAAAAATCCCACAACAACAGTCATTCTTTATTGAAGGAAACTCAGTCAAGGTTCCAAGATGCTACATTTTTTTTCTGCTTCAATAGATAAGTTTTGAGTGGTCATTGCCATGGCATTATGCATATAAATGTACCATACTGTTTATATATACACTTATTCCAAGCCACCTATTTGCCTTCCCAGACTATTTGGCTGAATGGGGTCAAAAGATAAAAGAATAGGCACTATATCAGTTGCATTTAATAGCCAAATTTACCCAAGAAGATTTTACTTGAATCACCAAAGTCTGTATAAAAACATATACCTACGTACATTGGAATCACTAAAGATTTCTGATTCTTCACATTCACAGCAAAGTAATGCTGCTGATTCACTGTCTTCCAAATGAGAGCTCTGTAATACAAACAAGATCATTTCAGAGATCCAAACGAATGGGCCCATAAGCACAAGGGGAAAAGCAAGCTGAAATCAGAGTCAGTGGTGTTAGCTCACAGGTGAGAAGCTGCAATTCTGATTACTGATGGCTATTTTGAGAGAATACCGCCAAGAAGGTGACTGGTTAGTTGACTGAGGAATGCTTGATCAACTGAAGCATTTCCTATGGTTTCCCGATTTGGGGAAAGATCCAGCACATCTTTTTCTGTAAAGCACATCTTTTTTCTGGGCGCAGTGGCTTAGGCCTGTAATCCCAGCACTTTGGGAGGCCGAGGCAGGCGGATCACGAGGTCAGGAGGTCAAGACCATCCTGGCTAACACGGTGAAACCTCGTCTCTACTAAAAATACAAAAAATTAGCCAGGCGTGGTGGCCGGCACCTGTAGTCCCAGCTACTCGGGGGGCTGAGGCAGGACAATGGCGTGAACCCGGGAGGCTGAGCTTGCAGTGAGCCAAGATCACCCCACTGCACTCCAGCCTGGGTGACAGAGTGAGACTCCGTCTGAAAAAAAAAAAAAAAAGATCGTGCTGCTAATCCTTTATAGTATGTACTCTTAACTCTTCTCAGACTGGGGATAGATTTATGTTCATTTATCTTCGTATCTTTGGACGTATTTGATGCATTTGATGTATTTCTTTAGAGATAGGCTATAGAATATAGCATAGGGCCTGATTAGGGGACCTAACTCTTAGCCTAGCCTCATTAGCCCTCTGCTGCCAAGTGTTTATATGAGCCAAGAGACAGGCCGGGAAGAGTGGCTCACACCTGTTAATCCCAGCACTTTGGGAGGCTGAGGCGGGCAGATCACCTGAGGTTAGGAGTTTGAGACTAGCCTGGTCAACATAGTGAAACCCCGTCTTTACTATTAAAAAAAAAAAAAAAAAAAAAAAAAAATATATATATATATATATATATATATATATATATATATATATATGGCAGGCGTGGCAGTGTGCGCCTGTAATCCCAGCTACTGGGGAGGCTGAGGCAGGAGAATCGCATGAACCCAGGGGGTGCAGGTTTCAGTGAGCTGAGATCATGCCATTGCATTCCACCCTGGGTGACAGTGCAAAACTCCATCTCAAAAAAAAAAAAAAAAAAAGAGCCAGGAGACATGCCCTACCCAAATTCCCCAACAGAGGCCAGAAAACAATTTAAAACCTTTTCTTCTGTTCTCTAATCTCTCTAAAAATCTGTCCAGAAGACAGACAAGGAAAATAAGACAAAGGAGTGAAATAATTAGCTGGTAACATAGGAGTATTTCTCCCTATGACTAACAACTCAAAAAAGGGAACAGAAAAGGCTCCAACTCTGACGCATTAGATTCTATTCAAATGTTTGCTGTTTAGCTAACAGCAGCTGGAAACTGAGTTATCCCTACATGGATCATTGATGCATAGGTTTACGTCATTAAAACTTCTCACTACCAGTGGCTGAAACTTATAACTACTCTATGGCTATCCTAGTTGATTCCTACTTTAATTTTTCACAGGTAGAGCTGTGTTTCATCTGAAGTATACCCTTAGAGATAAGAGTTTTAGAGTACAAATAAACTTAAATGAAAGAAAGTAAAGCTCAGAGTTACTGTTTCTGATAACGGCCTTGCTCCTGGTTTACTTTCTTCTCATTTTTTTTTTTCTAGTCTGATCCTTTATCTACTTTTAGTTTTCTGTCTTAAAACCAAGTCTCATCTGGCATTATTCCTCTCACTTCCTCTTTTAGAAAATAATCAGAAATAACCAAATATTTAAAATCATTGTTGGCCGGGCTCAGGGGCTCATGCCTGTAATCCCAGCACTTTGGGAGGCCAAGGCAGGCGGATCACGAGGTCAAGAGATCGAGACCATCCTGGCTAACACGGTGAAACCCCGTCTCTACTAAAAATACAAAAAATTAGCCGGGCATGGTAGCGGGTGCCTGTAGTCCCAGCTACTCGGGAGGCTGAGGCAGGAGAATGGCGTGAACCTGGGAGGCAGAGGTTGCAGTGAGGTGAGATCACGCCACTGCACTCCAGCCTGGGCTACAGAGCGAGACTCCATCTCAAAAAACAAACAAACAAACAAACAAACAAAAATAATTGTTAAAAATCCTACAAATGCAAAGTCTTTTTAATTCTTGTTCTCTTATATTTTGGAGGGGGGAAAATAAGAACATTTACACTCCATCTAGCTTAAAAATATATATAAAATATTAGAAGACTTCTGGAACTCGTATTAGGAAAGCTAAAGGCTTAATAATAAATATTCGAAAGAATTAAAATGGTAGAGATCAGAGCTGCTTTCAGCCTTCCCAAGGTCTCATACTACAACAGATAAAAATATAGATAATACTAAGCACATCAAAAGTGGCTTGTCACTGTTACAGTATAAAAACTGAAGAGAGGCCAGGCATGGTGACTCACACCTGTAATCCCAACACTTTGGGAGGCGGGTGGATCACCTGAGGTCAGGAGTTAAAGACCAGCCTGGCCAACATGGTAAAACCCTGTCTCTACTGAAAATACAAAAAATTACCTGGGTGTGGTCGTGGGCACCTGTAATCCCAGCTACTCTGGAGGCTGAGGCAGGAGAATCGCTTGAACCCAGGTGGTGGAGGTTACAGTGAGCCGAGATCATGCCATAGCACTCCAGCCTGGGCAACGAGAGCGAAACTCCGTCTCAAAAAAAAAAAAATAATAATAATAATAATAAAAACTGGAGAGAGCTTGAGCCCAGGAGTTGGAAACCTGCCTGGGCAACATAGTAAGACCCCATCTTCATGACAAAAATAATAATAATAATAATCAGCCAGGTGTGGTGGCACACCTCTGTAGGCCTGGCTAGTTGGGAGGCTGAGGTGGGAGGATCACTTGAGTTTCGGAGTTTAAGCCTTCAAGTGAGCCATAATTGTGCCACTGCCATCTGGTCTGGGCAACAGAGCTAGATCCTGTCTCCAAAACAAAACAAAACAAACCTGAAGAGAGAAAAGTATAAATTAAACCAAAGTACACTAGTTAAGATGTTGCAGCTTTCTTTCTTATAAATATTTCAGATGTCCACACTAGCTCTTTCAAAATGACCTTTTGGCTGGGCACGGTGGCTCATACCTATAATCCCAGCACTTTCGGAGGCCGAGGCGGGTGGACCACCTGAGGTCAGGAGTTCGAGATCAGCCTGCCCAACATGTTGAAAATCCATCTCTACTAAAAATACAAAAATTAGCCAGGTGTGGTGGTGCTCAACTGTAATCCCAGCTACTGGGGAGGCTGACAGAAGAATCACCTGAACTCGGGAAGTGAAGGTTGCAGTGAGCCAAGATCACACCATCAGACTGGGTGACAGATCGACACTCTGTCTCAAAGAAAAAAAAAAACCAAAATGACCTTTCAAGAACACACTTGCATTCCTAAAGTTATTTTAAGACTTTATATGTATATATTTATTAATTGAAACAATTCATTAAGATACAAGGTATCCATTAAAGTGGGCTGATGGCATTACAACATAATGGGTTCATGGAACAAGTGTTTACTTGCAACCAACATATTTAGTTCTAAATTAAATTCTGAGAAACCTAAAGGAAGACAAAGGACAAAGGTCAAGTTCATTTCCCTGCCTCTGAGACCTGGTAATTCTTTTTTTTTTGGAGACAGCATCTCCCTCTGTCAACCAGGCTAGAGTGCAGTGGTACAATCTTGGATCACTGCAACCTCCGCCTCCTGGGTTCAAGCGATTTTCCTGCCTCAGCCTCCCAAGTAGCTGGGACTACAGGCACCCGCCACCATGCACACTAATTTTTTGTATTTTTAGTAGAGATGGGGTTTCACTGTGTTAGCCAGGATGGTCTCTATCTCCTCACCTCATGATCCGCCCACCTAGGCCTCCCAAAGTGCTGGGATTACAGGCATGAGCCACCACACCTGGCCAATACCTCGTAATTCTAATTCCTGAATTCTTTCCAGGTTCTGCAGAGTGAACAGTCTTTCTCATGACTATATGGGCTTATTCCAAGATTGCAAGGACAAATTAATATTTAGGACGTCTACTAAACTACACGATTATTTAAATAGATGCTAAAAAGCATTTGATAAAATAGTCATTTCTGGTTTCAAACATTTTTAGTAAGCTAGGAATACAAAACGCAGCCTTAATTCACTGCAGAGATTTTTTTTTTTTTTTTCCCTGGAGTCTCTCTCTCTCTGTTGCCCACGCTGGAGTGCGGTGGCGCGATCTCTGCTCACTGCAGCCTCCACTTCCCGGGTTCAAGTATTCTCCTGCCTCAGCCTCCGCAGTATCCAGGACTACAGGTGCGCACCACAACGACTGGCTAATTTTTGTATTTTCAGTAGAGACAGGGTTTCACCATGTTGACAAGGATGGTCTCCATCTCCTGACCTTGTGATCCGCCCACCTCGGCCTCCCAAAGTTCTGGGATTACAGGCATGAGCCACCGCGCCCAGCGTAGGTGGGCTTAATTATATATAGCACCTCTCAGTGGTAGGCCTTTACCTCAATCTCATTGCCTGAATGTCATATTGTAAATTCCCTCAATGTTTCTTCTAGCATGAGGGTGGTGATCTTCCCCAGTTTGTAGTGCAGATACCAATTCTCTTTTCTTTATTTTCTTCTTTTGAATGTCCTTTTGGCAGGAATTTTGAGGAGGACAAAGTCAAGCTCATATTCTTGCATTGGAAGTATCAAGCCCAAATCTTAACTAAACTGAGTTCATATCCTGGTTCTGCCACTTACTAGCAGTGTGATTTTGAGTACATTCCTTAATTTCTTTGAGCTCGATTTCCTCATCCATAAAAATGGGCACAACAAAACATCTATCTATTAGGGTTGTTGGAAAGATTGTATGAGAGATAACATAAGAAAAACATTCAGAGACTTAGAGCCAGGTGTGGTAACATGTGCATCTAGATACTAAGCCGCTCTGGAGGCTGATGTGGGAGGACTTGAGCCTGGGAGTTCAAGTTCAGCCTGCACAACATAGCAAGACACCTGTCTCTACCAAAAAAAAAAGTAATTAAAAAAAGCACTTAGAATAACCTAGCTTCTGATGTTGCTTCTAATAATAATAAATTATTATTATTTTATTACTATTTATTACTGCTGCTTATAATAATAATAAATATTACTATAATAATATTAATCTCCTTCCTAGATGTAAAAGGCTTATACATTTGGGTTAAAATTTTCTTTCAAAGAAACTTTTGTCTTCAAGGGAAATTTTGCTTACATCAAGTCTTAAGTGTTTTTCATTCTTAAAGATGAAATCATATTCCCTACATAACCTGGAAGCAACTGAGCTCACAATGAGTCATTGATTTCCATTTATTGTACCCCTACTGTGTACTAAGTACTTTTCTGGGTGCTGAATTATTAGTAGCTAAGGTAAAACACCAAACAAAAAGGGAAAGGTAACTGAACAGGTTACAAAAACAGTTTTTTGCTATGGGGACGCAAAAACAACAAAGATAGGATATGACTTTGTGGAAACATGTCCCTTTGGCTAAGTATTGTGTGGAGAAACACAGGGGTTAAGATTGTTGGTAAGAAAAACACCTGCACATAACAAGAAGTTTCAATCCAGAACAGCTTCTAAGGAACAATTATAGTAATGAAGTTGCAATTTTTATATGGACTGTATGATGCAAGAACTCATGTACTAAGAAGGAGGTTTTCAAGAGTGTTAAAATCTAACATATGCAGTTACCTAACAATTTATAAGCAGAAGTCTTAAGAAATAATACCACAAGAGGCCGGGCATGGTAGCTCACACCTGTACTCCCAGCACTTTGGGAGGCCAAAGCGGGTGGATCACGTGAGGTCAGGAGTTCGAGACCAGCCTGGCCAACATGGCAAAACCCCATCTCTACCAAAAATACAAAATTAGCTGGGTGTGGTGGCAGGTGCCTGTAATCCCAGCTACTCGGGAGGCTGAGGCAGGAGAATCACTTGAACCCGGGAGGCAGAGGTTGCAGTGAGCTCAGACTGTGCCATTGCACTCCAGCCTGGGAGACAGAGCAAGACTCCATATCAAAAACAAAACAAAACAAAATGAAGAAATAATCCCACAGAGTCAAAACCTGTTACCCTGTTGTTACTGTTAAGTCTCTTGTACTCTATTCTTGTTATAGATTATATGGTTTTAAGAGGCAGAGAACATTTACTATTTCTTTCCTCTTTCCTTTTTTTTTCCATCTTTCATCCTCGCTTTTTTTTTCTTTTCTTTTTTGTGGTTCTAAGTGAATACATTGCAGCTGTACTTAAAGAAACTAGGGACTTTGAAAATGTACTATCAGACATAGGCCGGTCCTGGTGGCCCATGTCTGTAATCCCAACAATTTGGGATGCTGAAGCAGGCAGATCACTGAGCCCAGGAGTTTGAGCCCAGCCTGGGCAACACTGCTAAAACCCTGTTCTCTACTAAAAATACAAAAAATTAGCTGGGTGTGGCGGCATGCACCTGTGGTCCCATCTACTCAGGGGCCTGAGGTCGGAGGATCGCCTGAGCTCAGGAAGTTGAGGCTGCAGTGAGCCGAGATCACGCCACTTCACTCCAGCCTGCACAACAGAGTGAGATCCTGCCTCAAAAAATAAAAAGAAAAATATACTATCAGGCATCAAACAATAAAATATATTTACACCCCAAAGTCCAGCAACTTTGGGAGTAAGAGCTTTTAATCCTTTAAAGGCCAAGACATACCCTGGCACTTAGGTATAAATGGATTGACAAAGCAATTTCATAGTCTACATCTGATCCAACTAAGACAATTCTCTAAAGTCTCAGCTGAAATTATACATTTAAAAACAATTATTTCAGTTCTTTGCTGTATCTACTGAGAGAATGAAGACCATTCTTGGCAATAAGACTATTGACATTCCAGAAAATGCAGACATCACTCTGAAAGGATGCACAGTTATTCTGAAGAGCCCCAGAGGAAGTTAGGGAGGAACATCAATCACAACCATGTAGGATGCATTCTCCTTGGAAAAGAAGAGGTGCTAGGTTGACAAATGATTGGGAAATAGAAAGGAAGTGGCTACTGCTTGCACTATTTGTAATCGTGTACAGAACATAATCAAGGGTGTTACACTGGGCTTCCATTACAAGATGAGGTCTGTGCATGCTCCTTTCCCCATCAACTTAGTTATCCAGGAGCATGGGTCTTTTGCTGAAATCCACAGTTTCTTGGGTGAAAAATATATCTGGAGGGTTTAGATGAGGCCAGGTATTGCTTATTCAGTTATCTTAAGTCCAGAAAAATGTATTAATCTTTGGAGGAAATGACATTGAGTTTGTTTCAAATTCAACTGCTTTGATTTAGCAATCCGTAACAGTTAAAAACAAGGATAACAGAAAACTTTCAGATGATCTGTATGTCACTGAAAGAGGAACAGTTTAGCAGGCTGATGAATAAGATCTAAGAGTTGTCCAGCTATAGAAACAAGATACTGTATGGTTGCTAAGACCTGTTTGTGGTATTTTAATGATGCATTAAAAGACCTCTATTATAGCTGGGCTTGGTGGTGCATGCTTATAGTCCCAGATACGCAAGAGGCTGAGGTGGGAGGACCGTTTAAGCCCAGGAGGTTGAGGCTGCAGTAAGCTGTGATCCTGCCACTGCATTCCAGCTTGGGCAACAGAGTGAGACTCTGTCTCAAAAAACAAAAACAAACAAACAAAACCCTCCAAAACAATTATTTTAGTATGTAACACATGTATGTGGTAAACAACTAAGAAGGTGTCAAAGAGTATTTTTAAGTCTTCCTCCATTCCGGTCCTCCCACCTACTACAACCCATTCCTAGAAGTAATCACTATGCCAGCTCCTAAGGAATCCTTTCAGGATTATTCTGTGTATATACAAGCATTGTGTGTGTAGATGTTCTTTCTCCAAAATACACAAATGAAAGCACACTGCACCTATTTTTCTGCCCTTTCCTTTTATTTTTTATTTTTTATTTATTTATTTATTTTTTTTTGAGACGGAGTCTTGCTCTGTCACCCAGGCTGGAGTGCAGTGGCCGGATCTCAGCTCACTGCAAGCTCTGCTTCCCGGGTTTACGCCATTCTCCTGCCTCAGCCTCCCGAGTAGCTGGGACTACAGGCGCCCGCCACCTCGCCCGGCTATTTTTTTGTATTTTTTAGTAGAGACGGGGTTTCACTGTGTTAGCCAGGATCGTCTCTCGATCTCCTGACCTCGTGATCCGCCCGTCTCGGCCTCCCAAAGTGCTGGGATTACAGGCTTGAGCCACCGCGCCCGGCCTGCCCTTTCCTTTTAAACTTAGTATCTTTGTTTCACTATTTTTTAAAAACTACGTAACATAAAAAATAACACAACATAAAATTCACCCATGATTCAATTACCTTCCACCAGGTCCCTCCCACAACACATGGGAATTCAAGATTTGGGTCGGGACGCAGCCAAACCATATCATTCCACCCCTGGCCCTCCCAAATCTCATGTCCTCACATTTCAAAACCAATCATGCCTTCCCAACAGTCCCCCAAAGTCTTAACTTATTTCAGTATTCTACTGGTACCAATTTACTGCATTAGTCCGTTTTCACGCTGTTGACAAAGACATACCCGAAACTGGGCAATTTACAAAAGAAAGAGGTTTAATTGAGCTTACAGTTCCATGGCTGGGGAAGCCTCAAAATCACAGCAGAAGGCAAGAAAAAGCAAGTCACATCTTGCATGGATGGCAGCAGGTAAAGAGAGAGAGCTTGTGCAGAGGAACTCCTCTCTTTAAAACCATCAGATCTCAAGAGACTTATTCACTATCATGAAAACAGCACGGGAAAGACTTGCCCGCATGATTCAGTTACCTCCCACCGGAGTTTCCCTCCCACAACATGTGGGAATTCAAGATGAGATTTGGGTGGGGACACAGCCAAACCATATCAACCATCTTAACTGATGTTTTTGAGACAGAGTCTTGCTGTCACCCAGGTTGAAGTATAGTGGCGTGATCATGGCTCACTGAAGCCTGGATCTCTCAGGCTCAAGCAATCCTCCCATCTCAGCCTCCCTAGTTGCTGAAACTAAAAATTACCACACCCAGGTAATTTAAAAAGTTTTTTGTACAGATGGGGGTCTCACTATGTTTCCCAGGAAGGTTTCAAACTCCTGGGCTCAAAAGATTCTCCTGCCTTGGCCTCCCAAAGTGTTGGCATAAGCCATCACACCCAGGCCCATCTTAACTATTGTTAACTGTACAGTTCAGTATATATTCATGTTGTTGTACAGTCAGTCTCTAAAGCTTTTTCATCTCAAAGAACTGAATCTATATCCATCAAACAACTCTTCATTTCCCCCTATTCCAGCCCTTAACAACTACCATTCACTTTGTTTCTATGAGTTTTGACTGGTCTAGATAATTCATATAAGTGGAATCATACAGTATTTGTCTTTGACTGAGTTATCTTCCTTAGCGTAATGTCCTCAAGATACATGCATGTTGTAGCATGTGTCAGAATTTCCTTCCTTTTTAAGCCTGCATAATATTCCATTGCACACACATATGACATTTTGTTTATCCATTTGTCTATTAAGACATTCATTTCATTGTTTCTGATCGCTGCATAACATTTCATTGTAGAGATGTTCCACAGTTCAGTTAATCAGTCTCCTACTAATAGATTTAAGTTACTTCCAATTAAATTCATTTTCTAATATGCTATAACAAATTACCACAAACTTGATGGTTGAAACAACATACATTTATTATGTTACAGTCTAGAGGCAAGGAGTCCTAAAATAAAACAGTTGGCAGACCTGTGTTCCTTCTGTAGGATCTAGGGGAGTGTTACAGGCTAAATTGTGTCCCTCAAAATTCATATGTTTTTCAATCCCCAGTACCTCAAGATGTGGTTGTATTTGGAGACAGAGCCTTTAAAGAGTAATCAAGTTAAAATGAGGTTTAGTAACCTAGGGGTGGTTCCAATATAGGTGGGCCCTAATCCAATATGACTCATATTCTCATAAAAAGAGATTAGGGCCACACGTAGTGGCTCATGCCTATAATCCCAGCACTTTGAGAGGCCAAGGCAAGAGAATCACTTTAGGTCAGGAGATTGAGACCAGCCTGGGCAACATAGCAAAACGCCATCTCTACAAAAAAAAATAAAAATAAAAACAAAATAGCTAGGCATGCCTGTAGTCCTAGCTACTTGGGAGGTTGAGGCAGAGGATTGCTTGAGCCCAGCAGTTCAAGTTTACAGTGAGCTATGATCACACCACTGCATTTTAGCCTAGAAGACAGAGCAAGATCCTGTCTCTAAATAAATAAATAAATAAATAAATAAATAAATAAATAAAAGAGATTAGGACGCAGATACCACCCAGAGGAAAGACCATGTGAAAACAGAGGGAGAGGACAGCCTTCTACAGGCCAAGAAGGTCAGCCTCAGAAGAAATCAACCCTTTCCAACACATTGGTATTTGACTTTCAGCCTGCAACTCTATGAGAAAATAAGTATTTGTTATTTAAGCGATCAGTCTGTTTAAATGGCTTATACTTGTTATGGTAGCCCTAACTATTTTTAGGAGAATCAATTTATTTGCCTTTTCTGGCATCTAGTGGCTGTCTGCATTCTTCGGCTCATGGCCCCCTTCTTCTATCTTCAATATCGGTAAAGGTGGATTGAGTTCTTCTCCTATCGCATCAATCTGACTTCCTTTCCTGGGTTCCTCTTCTACTTTTTTTTCTTTTTGTTTTTTTAACTTCTAAGTTCCCAGGTACATGTGCAGGTTTGTTATATGAATAAACTCATGTCACAGGGGTTTGCTTTACAGATTATTTCATCATCCAGGTATTAAGCCTAGGACTCATTAGTTATTTTTCCTGATTCCCTCCTTTGCACCCTCCACTCTCTGGTAGGCCCTGGTGTCTGTGTTCCTCTCTATGTGTCCATGTGTTCTCATCATTTAGCCTCCACTTACAAGAACATGTGTTATTTGGTTTTCTGTTCTTATGTTAAGTTTACTAAGGGTAATAGCATCCAGCTCCATCCATGTTCCTGCAAATGACATGATCTTGTTTTTTTTCTTTTTATGGCTGCATAGTATTTCGTGGTGTATATGTACCACATTTTCTTTATCCAGTCTATCATTGATGGGCATTTAGGTTGATTCCACATCTTTGCTGTTGAAAATAGGGCTGCAATGAAAATACACATGCATGTGTCATTATGATGGAATGATTTATATTCCTTTGGGTATATATCCAGTAATGGGATTGCTGGGTCGAATGGTAGCTCTGTTTTTTTGTTTTTGTTTTTGTTTTTGAGACAGAGTTTCGCTTTTGTTTTCCAGGCTCAAGTGCAACGGCGCGACCTTGGCTCACTGCAACCTCCACCTCCTGAGTTCAAGCGATTCTCCTGCCTCAACCTCCTGAGTAGCTGGGATTATAGGCGCCCACCACCAAGCCCATCTAATTTTTTGTATTTTTAGTAGAGACAGGGTTTCACCATGTTGACCGGGCTGGTTTTGAACTCCTGACCTCAGGTGATCCACTGGCCTTGGCCTCTCAAAATGCTGGGATCATAGGCGTGAGCCACCGTGCTGGCAGTAGTTCTGTTTTTAGCTCTTTGAGGAATTGCCACACTACTTTCCACAATGGTTGAACTAATTTACACTCCCACTAACAGTGTATAAGCATTACATTTTCTCCACAATCTCCTCAGCATTTGTTATTTCTTGACTTTTTAATAATAGCCATTCTGACTGCTGTGAGATGGTTATCTCGCTACGGTTTTGATTTGCATTTCTCTAATGATCAGTGATGTTGAGCTTTTTTTCATATGATTGTTGGCAACATGTACGTCTTCTTTTGAAACGTGTCTCTTCATGTCCTTTGCTCACTTTTTTTTTTTGAGACAGAGTCTCACTCTATCACCCAGGATGGAGCCCAGTGGCGCAGTCTCAGCTCACTGCAACCTCTGCATCCTGGGTTCAAGCAATTCTCTTGCTTCAGCCACCGTGATTACAGGAGCGTGCCACCATGCCCAGCTAATTTTTGTATTTTTAGTATGTACAGGGTTTCGCCATGTTGGCCAGGCTGGTCAGGAACTACTGACCTCAAGTGATCCACTCGCCTTGGCCTCCCACAGTGCTGGGATTACAGCTGTGAGCTACTGTGCTCAGTCTCCTTTGACCACTTTTTTTCTTTTTTTTTTTTGAGATAGAGTCTTGCTCTGTCCCCCAGGCTGGAGTGCAGTGGCAGGATCTCAGCTCACTGCAACATCTGCCTCCCAGGTTCAAGCAATTCTCGTGCTTCAGCCTCCCGAATAGCTGGGATTATAGGCGTGTGACATGATGCCCAGCTAATTTTTGTATTTTTAGTAGAGACAGGTTTCACCATGCTGGCCAGACCACTCTTGAACTCCTGGCCTCAAGTGATCCTCCCGCCTCAGCCTCCCAAAGTGCTGGGATTACAGGTGTGAGCCACCGTGTCTGGCCCTTTGGCCCACTTTTAAATGGAGTTTTTTGGTTTTTTTCTTGTATATTTGTTTAAGTTCCTTACAGATGCTGGATATCAGACCTTTGTCAGATGCATAGTTTGTAAACATTTTTTCCCATTCTACAGGTTGTCTGTTCACTCTGTTGATAGTTTCTTTTGCTGTGCAGAAGCTCTTTAGTTTAATTAGAGTCAACTTTTGCTTCTTCACAATTGCTTTTGGCATCTGTCATAAAATCTTTGCCTGTTCCGATGTCCAGAATGGTACTGCCTATGTTGTCTTCCGGGGTTTTTATAGTTTTGGGTGTCCCTCTTCTACTTTAACAGCCTTTGTGACTGATTATGTTGCATCCTGCCCTGATAATCCAGGGTAATCTTCCTATTTTAAAGTTATACATGATTAGCAACCTTAATTCCTCCTTTACTATGTTAAGATAACATATTTACAGGTTCACAGCTGATTAGAATGAGGACTCTACTGGGGGCCATTATTCTGCCCACCACCATAATCTTCTTCTTCTTTTTTTTCTTGAGACAGTCTCTCTGTGCTGTCCAGGCTGGAGTGCAGTGGCACGATCTCGGCTCACTGCAACCTCCGACTGCCGGGTTCAAGCGATTCTCCCGCCTTAACCTCCCAAGTAGCTGGAACTACAGGCGCCTGCCACCATGCTCGGCTTTGTATTTTTAGTAGAGACAAGGTTTCGCTATGTTGGCCAGGCTGGTCTTGAAATCCTGACCTCATGATCCGCCTGCCTGGGCCTCCCAAAGTGCTATAGGCATGAGCCAGCGTGCCAGGCCCATAATCTTCTTCTTTGAAAGCTTTACTGGGGGGAAACAATTGTTTTCTAGAATCCAATATTTACACCAATAAACTGGGAAGCAAAAAGTTAATTAAGTGCAATGGGAAATACAACACTATAGTTATATACTTTGCACATAAAGAGGATTGTAAAACTTAATATCAGCCACAGAAGGTTTGAAATAGCTTTTTCTGGAGAGGTGATGATTTGGATTTAACCCACTCATAGTATTTTACATAGGCTTTTTTTGTGATAAATGGTACAGATTTGCAAATTGTCTAGTATTAGGGGTACAATCTGTGGTTACTGAATTTAACTGAGTCAATATGAAAATTTAAATGAGAATAAATTGAGTGGTTCCTTCTTCTAGGCATCCACAGTTCCCTGTGCACACATTTTCTAACTCTTAACTCACTACTGTAATTATTGCTATACAGGTTCTTTTTCCCCTCTGGACTATGAGCTTCTCAACTTACATTGCCAGGGCCTGGCACAAGGTAAACATTCAATAAATGTTCAATGAATAAGTGACTTAGTATTAGTTGTTGCGATTCTTCCTTGTTGCTATAAAAATAACATAAAGTGAAGATAAGTTATAATCTTTGTATATAGATATAATTAAGAGACCAACAGTCTTCACTCCCCTGAACACATGATATTTGTTCCTTAATTAGTAATGGTAGTAACAGCTCCTACTGGAAGAACCAATTGTTACATGAAACACTGCCTCCCTTGGGCTCCAGATCAACATGGAAGCTTTAAGCCAAAAGAGCATCTTCATTTCTCAGAGCCTCTTAGCAGCTTGGCCTGTCAGTGCCTAAGAGAGTCAAGATACTCATGCCACATTACTCCCTAACTCTGGCCTGCAGTTAGCCTATTTCATTTGCAAAGGTATTGCTGCTCTTCACTCATTGCACGTAACATACAACTGTGTTATGGTAAGCATCATAGGCTTGTTTCTCCACTCACTGTGCCCTTCAGAAGGAACACATCTCTCAGTCCGAATCTCACCCATCCTTCAAAGCACCAGTCAAATCCCAGAATTTCAGGAGGCTTCAAAATGATGACTTCAGTCCCACTAAAGTAGGAGCTCCCTTCTGAACCTTCCTTGGGTAGGCAGGGGTTGGCAAACTATAGCCTGTGGGCCAAATGTGTCCCATGGCCTGTTTTTATATGGCCAGCAAGCTAAGAATGGCTTTTGCATTTTAAAAAGTTTTTTTTTCTTTTTTTTTTTTAAAAAAGGACAAAGAATGTGCAACAGAGACTGTATGTGGCTTCTGACATCTTTAGGTGAGGCCTGAAATATTTAATAACTGGCCCTTAACAAAAAAAAAAAAAAAAAAAAGATTGTCAATTCCTGGCCTAGAGCACACAATTCAGCCTAATGACAAATTGCCCAGAACTGTTCTCTAATCTGTGGATAGTCTTGTCTTCCTGTGGCAGTTTCTGTTGTCTACCCAACAGTCATCTCTAACCTCTTTTACCTACCAGTCCCAGTACTCAGGCTGACAATGCCTTTTCAGCTTAGCCTCCCTGAAGCCCAGAACAGTCATATATCCTAATCCTGGTCTCCAAGGCTTGAGGGCAAGTCTGCTATGGGCTTGTGGGAAAAGTTTTCCACCTTGACAAAGGAGATTTGAGAAAACAGATTGCCCTTCCTATGCCTTTGGATGCAGTTATGCAGATCTGATATCTAGAGCTGTGATAGCCATTTTGTGACCTCAAAAAGAGAGGCCCAAGGACAAAAGGAAGTAAGTTGAAGATGGTAGAGCAGACAGACAGAACTCAGAACCTTGACAACTGCATTAATCCCTGTATCAAGTCTATAACTGCCTTGCTCCTGGCCTTCTCATCTTAAAAATTATCCCACTTTTAATGTGGTGTTCTGGTACTTTCAAAAGAAAGAATCTTAAATCTATAAGTAGATTTTGTGTGCTTGGAGAATAAGGCCCACATCATCTATGTCTGCACTTCTATAGTATGCACAGGGGTGTAATTGTTGGATCCAGTTATTTTATGAGTAATTACTTTGGATAAAATTTATCACCCTTAAACTTTGAAAAGATTCTTGAGTGTACAAAAGCAAGTGAGGAGGCCAGCTTCTATGAAAGTAACTTTGATGGACAGGTACCATAAGTAAAGCATTTCAGATTTCTGATCTCATTCAGTACTAGGCTGGGCGCAGTGGCTCACGCCTGTAACCCCTGCACTTTGGGAGGCGGAGTTGGGTGGATCACCTGAGGTCAGGAGTTCGAGACCACCCTGGCCACCATGATGAAACCCCATCTCTACTAAAAATGCAAAAAATTAGCTGGGTGTGATGGCGGGCGCCTGTAATCCCAGCTACTCAGGAGGCTGAGGCAGGAGAATTGCTTGAACCCAGGAGGCAGAGGTTGCAGTGAGCCAAGACTGTGCCACTGCACTCCAGCTTGGGCAACAAGAGTAAAACTCCATCTCAATCAATCAATCAATCAATAAAATACTAAAACAAACCAGTAAGGTTACACACTCCAAATTCATATGAATGAAGTCTAAGTGGCAGGGTAGAGATTTTAATTCAGGCTCTTATAGATATACTCATACTTTTTCACAGTATCTCTCCTTGTCCTTCCAAGTCTTCTATTGCAACTAACAGTGATAAGATTTAAAGATTTTGCTTATCATTCTTTGAATGTTCACTTGATCACATCTCAGATCCCATACAAATGCCACATTACTTGCAGCTGCAAATTCACACCTTCACACAGAGATAATCTGAATATTTACTTAAAAAAAACAACAACAATAAACCCTGTCCTCTCCTTGAGGTAGTTTTGTTTGTTTGTTTGTGTTTGTATTTTTTCCCTTCTCTTTTTCTAATATAATCAGCTTCCCTAAAAGGGCATGTTTCTGAAATGAGAGAAAAAAATCCTCTAAGCAGTGATTCTCAATGTGGTCTCCAGACCAGCAGAATCACCTGAAAACTTGCTAGATGCAAATTCTTGGGCCCCACCCCGATCTACCAAATAAAAATCTGGTGTAGCACCCAGAAATGTGTTTTTCACAAGCCCTCCAGGTAATTCAGATATAAATTAAAGTTTCAGAACCACTGGTCCAAAGCATTTGCTTCTGTATATAGCACTTAAATCACTGCATTAAAACTAGAATGGTGGAATCCTATCATTCCTATGAAAATAGTTAGGCAGTGGGTCTCCAACTTCCAATGACTTCTCCAGGCACTGAAGAAACAGTTTCTCTACAACTAAGTTGAAATAAGAGATAAACGTCTTCTCTATTATACATACTTGACTCAGATACAAAAACAGACTTAATATTCTAAAATGGTAAGTCTACAATTAAAATAAGTATGAAGTAATTTCTGCAACTTAAGATTAATACAGTACCACAATTAAATCACTGCTGCTGTGTGGAGAGATAACATTTATTTTAACATCAGAGCTTGGAGGGAAGAAAAAGAATCAGCAGTTTAAACTCAATTTGGAAATTAGAGATCCCCAGTAGGAAAGCTTTACAACCCAGTTTCCTATCCAGTCTGTAAAATAAACAGGGAGGACTTGGGATTCAACCTCTCCCTGGCAGATAATTTGCTCAGAGTAAACATGCACTGTATCATTTGTCAGGGCTCTAAGGAACTTCTAACCCTAGTTTAAAGAAGAATCATGGATACCAAGAGGAAATCAGAAATACTCTAAAAAATCATTCCTTGAAAGGGAAGAAGACTTTGCTGACCTTAATTCCTATCACAGATTTCACTGAACCCAAATGGGGTTTGGTCTCATAATTTAACCTATGAAAGACAGAGATAGTTGAAGCTGAAGAGAAAATAGCAATGGGACCTGGAACAAAGTCTAATTGTGATTAATTAAAAATTAGTGTCTTCTAAAGACTACCAGAAGATGAAGAACAATAAATTTACAAATATCAGAAATAAGGGAGCAGGCCGAACGTGGAGGCTCACGCCTGTTATCTCAGCACTTTGGGAGGCTGAGGCGGGCGGATCACCTGAGGTCAGGAGTTCCAGACCAGCCTGGTCAACATGGTGAAACCCTGTTTCCACTAAAAATACAAAAAATTAGCCAGGCATGGTGGCGGGCACCTTGTAGTCCCAGCTACTCAGGAGGCTGAGGCAGGAGAATCACTTGAACCCAGGAGGCGGAGGCTTCAGTGAGCCTAGATCGTGCCACTGTACTCCAGCCTAGGTGGCAGAGTGAAACTCCATCTCAAAAAAAAAGAAAACAAAAAAAAAAAAAAGAAAAGAAATAAGGAAACAAAGGAGACTATGCTGGAAGAATTTGAAACCAGTTTAGAAAAATCAATTAATTGGAAACAGTACAAAGATCATTTAGAAATTTATATGTAGATATTGAATTATGTTTTCTCAGAGAAACATTCCTAACCAATGCTTAGATTCCTAAACTAGCAACTGACACCAAAACTACCGAAAGCAAAGTGAGGTTATCTCCAGTGAGATGCAAAAGCAGTCGTTCATATGTACAGGTTATTCGGTTTACATAGAGGGCTGCTACTTGTATTTGATCAACACCTATATAGTGTAAAATGCACACTAAGTTAGGTACTATGACAGATTCTGAGTAGTAATCATCCACAAAAAAGAACAAGTTAATAAACAAGTTTATAAAGACAGGGAAAAGCCAAGGAGCCAGTGGTAGATGTTCACTCCTGTCAGAAAACCCATGAAAAGAACAATGAGAAAAAAAATGGCAACAGCATCTCAGAACTTCTAGACCTAGAATATCAGGACATAAAAAAGAGTTTTGTGAGTTTAGAGTTATGTGTCTAGTCGCCAATTAAATGGCCAAGGAGAATTGAAATGTAATTCATAGAGAGGCTGGATTGTCTCTCCTTAGGCAAACCAAGTATTATATTATTTTCCATTTTGAGTTAGGCTTCTGCTATTAACAAGTTAGCTGCCTATTTCCCTCCTGTTCTGTGTAGGAGTTTTTATTTATTTTATTTTTATTTTTAGAGACAGGGTCTCGCTCTGTTGCCCAGGCTGGAGTGCAGTGGCACCATATTGGCTCACTGCAAACTCCATCACCAGGGCTCATACGATCCTTCCACCTCAGTCTTCTGAGTAGCTAAAACTACAGGCCACGTGCCACCATGCCCAGCTAATTTTTTGATTTTTTTTTTTTTTTTTTTTTTTGCAGAAATGGGGTCTCCCTGTTGCCCAGGCTGATTTCAAACTCTTCGGCTTAAATGATCTTCCTGCCCCGTCCCAGAGTGCTGGTATTATAGGCATGAGCCAACATATCCAGCCCTGTGTAGGAGTTTTTAAAAGATCAGTCCTGTCAACTTCATGAGGTAACAGTAGGCTGGCAAAACAAGGAGATACTGCAAGGTTAATTCTGTGTGTGCTGAAAGCACGTAATTCTTTTGACCTCCATTCACTTGTAAATCACCTTACATATTATTTTTACAGTTTTTAAAACTGTAGCATTCTAGTTATTTATTTCCCTCCTCAGACCAATATATGAGAGCTATCTGTGATTTAAATACAACCATCAACTTCCCCCAGCCCCTGCCACACAAACACTTAACAAAAAAAATCTGTGTAGCTTGATTTGGGACCTGGGCTATGAAAGTAAATTAGGTTTTAGAGATGCTAAGGTGTGTATCATGTAATATGATCACTGCATGTGTGCAAAGAGGTGGAGTTCTGTTATTTCCTTACAGAATGAAGGTTTGAAGAGCAAAAGGCAGCTATTTTAGAGAAACTAAGGAACTTCAGAAAGGCATTTGAAGAAAAGAAAACACTGAGTAAGAAAGGAGAGAAAAGCATCCCTTGAACATTTGTCTGGGGATGTATGTCAGGAAAGAAAGACAAGTTCAGAAAGATCGCTGTTACTTAGACTACCAAGGTAGGTGTCAGATGATTGTGAAAAGAGCCTATTTCCTCGCTAGTAAAGAGCTCTATTCCTTCTTTAATAAATAAGAGCTGAAAGATTTAGCTCTAGTATTAGAAGAGGAACTTAGATTGATATTAAGGAAGGCTAGAGATACCTAAAATTAAGATCTACCAGGCTGAACTGGGGGTAAAGTGAGTGATGGTCTTGTATTTGTAATTAATTTCCTATATAGCATTCTGACCACAAGATGTCCTCACACTGTAGCAAGGTCATTTTTGTATTCTAATTGATTAAGTGCACTATGATGAGAGAAGCTGCCTAGAAGGAACTAAGTGAAAGCTTGTAAACCTCAGGTATAATCTTTCAGAGATTCATTCCCTATTCTTTGGAGAAACAGTTATACCAATGATTAAAACTATCTGAGAAGAATATCACCAGAATAACTCTCTAGGGCTCTTCTTCCCTGATCTAAACCCTTGACATGTACTAAAAACTCACAGTCAATTTTGGGTACAGCGGAGGTAGTACCTACCCCTCAAGATCCTTAAATCCATAAAATTGTTAAAGATGAGAGAAGCCCAATTTTGTCCTAGTCTGCCTTTCTTCTCGGTCACTCACATTTCAGTAGCCAACACCATAGTGAGGTTGCCAAGCGCCTTGGGAACCGTAATGGAGGCAGAAGACAAGGTACTCACATAAAATTTAGTTCCCAGCTGGGTGCGGTGGCTCATGCCTGTAATTCTAGCACTTTGGGAGGCCAAGAAGGGCAGATTGCCTGAACTCAGGAGTTTGAAAGGAGCCTGGGCAACAAGGTGAAACCCCATCTCTACTAAAATACAAAAAATTAGCTGGGTGTGGCAGTGTGCGCCTGTAGTCCCAACTTCTTGGGAGGCTGAGGCAGGAGAATTGCTTGAACCTGGGAGGAAGAGGTTGCAGTGTGCCGAGATCGCGCCACTGTGTTCCAGCCTGGGCAACAGAGCAAGACTCCATCTCAAAAAAAAAAATTCAGTTCCCACCAGAGAATTCTTGGAAGAAGCTCTGTCACATATTGGTCATGGGCCTGCAGAATCCTCCCCATTCCCCTGGATGGGGAGAAAAACAGGCAGACTTTTCAGTCCCTCTCATCCAGCATCATAGAAAATAACCTAGAAAAGTGGGACTTTATGGAATGCTAATAGAGGTAGCTCAGAGCTGATTACAGGTTGAGCAATGTCAGGAAATAAGCAAAGGGATAAGAGTAGAAATGTTTCAAAAAATTCTAGCCACAAAATAGCAATGCCCCAGAGCCAGAGAATAGAGGAGTGAGAGTGTCTAAAGAGAGATGTTTCTCAAAGAAATGAACATTTCTCTAAATTAGTTTCCATCTTAGGAAAAGGATTTTGGAGATGAATTCAGAAATTGCTTCAAGGAACAGATTCCAGAGAGATGGTCAATACAAGGGGTCTTACCTACTGAACCATAATTGGGAGGTGTCATGAGAACCACTGGGGTGAGAAATTCCCAAAAGCTAAAGGGGGATCTTAGTAATCTAGGGGCTTCAGCGATCAAGGAATGCCTCCTACTATCGAGAGTGTTGGCTGCCCGAAATCCAAACCAACCAGACCTTAAAGAGCAGCTTGCTGGTGATTCGAAGCTCATGTTTGAAGTAGGGCTTCAGAGATAGCCACAAGGCTGTCCCCTTGTAGTATCCCTTGCCTGGGATGCTTTGTGTCTTTATGGAGGCCAAAGAGAAACACCTTGGGTCCTTAAGCTTTAGGACAAAGGGAAGATTCAGGACAAGAATTTAGCCCTAAGTAACAAAAGCAAGAGACTAGAGACCCAAAATAGGAGAGCATCAAGGAAGAGATGAAAGATCAGGGAACTGCCAAGTCACAGGAAAGAATTAACCCTACCCAGGGCAAGAGATTAATAGAGACCCTTGTGAATAAGACCCCCTGATTATCGCCAAAGAAAAGAGTTCCTCTGAAAAGAAAATTGCAGGAAAGAATAAGCTGCTTTTGACAACGTTTTTTTCTCAGAAACAAGACGAAGCGCAGGAAGGTCGCCTGCAGAAATCAAAGTCTGTGTCGATCTCTGCACAGAATGCAGGCCCAGTTGAAACCAGAACTCTCTTCACAGGCAGTAGGAACAGATACTAAAGCATAGGTGTTTATGACAGTCATTGGCCTGATCCTAGAAAAAAACCTGGAGCTCAGGCATGGACTTCTTGCATGGGATACTGGTCAGTACTATTTTTTTTTTCGGGTTTGGTTTTAGGATAGGACCTTGGGTCCCATCCTAGCTTTATGTCTATTAAAAATAAAACTATTTCTTTCGGGCCTGCAATTCTAGGAATTGATTATAATTATGTTAAATGACATTTTCCCAATGTTACTCATTGCAGCATTTATTATAATAACGATATCCTGGAGACTGGTTAAATACATTATGGTATATCTCTATAATGGAATACTATCTGAAATAAATAAAAACAAGGAAGTTTTAGATGTACTAATATGGAAATATTTCTAAGGCAGAGTAGGTAAAAAAAAAAAGCAAAATATGCAATATTGTATACAGTATGTCATCATTATGTAAAAAAGAAGAATATGTATGTGTGTGCTTGCATGTCTATGCATAGCGCTTCTACAAAGAGACAAAGAAAACTATAAATATTGTTTGTGAAGAGGAGAACTGGATGGCCAGGGTATGAAAGCAGAGGATGACTTCACTATATACCCTTTATGAAGTTTTGACTTTTGAACTTTGTAAATGTATTACCTAGTTTAAAAAATTAAACAAAAAATAAATCTTAAAATCAAATAATAACAAAAGGACTTCTTTAGCCTTTTAGCAGTAAGCAAGTCCCAGAAAAAGCCAGATTTGATTAAACTCTGACATGTGAGTGAGGATACTGACAAGTGTGTCACACAGGCATCTACTACTGGGGTCTATGTGAACTTGTTTGGAGATCTTGAATACTCATAAATCTAAAATCTGTACATGAAATCATTCAGATACTGATTTAGCAAATTTCTAATGAACTGCCATGCCTTCATTGTCTATTTGATAAAAATAAGAGTTTTATCTTAGAGTTTTTCTCTTCATAATCTGTAACTTCTACCTCAATACAAAACAAACAGGCTTTCTTTTAGATGGATATGATACAATTGAAGTCTGCACACCCCAAAGGTCAGAATGGAATCTTTCATGAGTAAACTCTAATTGTAGACAAAGACTCTTCTATATCTGACAACATCATACAGGGCCAACTGAAGCAGTACTAAGACTTTCTGAAGTTGTTATATTCCCTTAAGCATTTCTAAAACTTTTCACATGAGAAAGTACGGAAGGAAAATATGGTATTTTTGGAATGAAACTCTGGCTAACAGGGTTATGGGGCATCTGAGAAGTCACGGGATAGGTCTAACTTTCTCAGAGGGGAGGCTGCAATTGTTGTTTTTTTTTTTTCCTTTATTTCCAACATCTGCTCTTAAAATTAGTTCTGCACAAATGTTTGCAGATGCAGAGCAGCTGGTAGTCTTGCCTGCATTTTGCCCATTCGTGGATTGTAAGGAATTCACTGAAGCAGGGCTATTGAATTTTCCATTTGTGTTCCAATGTTTTCAGAGAACTGGCAAATTTATGTTCTGGAACATTGGACTTAGAATGTTAACATCCTACTGAATACTGGTTGGAGCTTGAGATATTCATAGCAGAATTGAAAGTTTACATCTAATCTCTCAAGGCAACAAGATTTGAAAATATACTCTCTTGCAGCCATTTGTAGGCAATTCCTTTTCATGTCAGTGTGGAATAAAGATATACTGTTCTATTTATATTAGTGCTTTCTGAATCATTTGATTTTTAAAATAAATGAGAAAAATAAACATGCCCTACTTAATTAATCAAAAATGCAAAATAAAACAAGCTCTACTTTCATCTTTCAGACTGGCAAAGATAAGAGACTATAAATGTTTCCAAACCTGGGAAAAGTGAAAGAGGAACTCTCACATACTGATGTCTGGGAATGTAAAATGGTAAAATTTTTCTGAAAGTAATATGACGTTGTGTCAAAAATCTTAAAGATGTTCATTACCTAATAGTTGATTACAGAATTTAAAGAAATAGAGAGATGTATAAATATACAAAAAATATTCCCTATTTTTTTCCTTATATTACATATATCAGCTCAAATGTTCAACAACAGGTGAATAATTACATTGTAGCATACTGAAATGAGTTACTGTCCTTAGTACAACATAGGGAACTCTTATTTCAGCCAAATCCTTTAATAAGCCTGACTGATTTTGTTAAATGGAAAAACACTGATGGAAAGCAGTGGTCTATTAGACATTATGATTGCTCTTTGTTTTTCAAAGTTATTAAAGGGTTAAATTATTTCTTTTGTATTATGCACAGGTTTGTTTTTAAACTAACTTCAGTTCTAATTCTTGAAAATGGAGAGTTTACAGCTTTCAATTTGTTTTAGAATCTTATGGAATTGGTGACTATTATTATTATTACCCAGTGGCCGTAACAGCACAGTATAACATCAACAGGAACTCTTGACTCCCATTCAAGAATCAAAATACAACAGTAATATTAAAAAGAGTGTATATCCCTATTCCTAGAGACGACATTAAGAAAGAAAGAAATCTCCCTCCCTCCCAAAAGAGAATAATGATATTTACAAAAGGTTAAGTGGCTACAGGAACAATAACTAAAGAAGGCATAGAAGTCCTAGTATGGTGGCTTACACCTATAATCCCAGCATTTTGGGAGGCCGAGGTGGGAAGAAAGTTTCAGGCCAGAAGTTTGAGACCAGCCTGAGCAACACAGCAAGACCCCCATCTCTATAAAAATAAAAAATAAAAATTAAAGGCAGAGGAGCTAGTGGTCTCGTAACAAGGTGATATGGAGTACAGAAGAAGGAGGGTTTATAGGTGGATATTCCTGGTAGCGTAAAAAGTATTTTTGGGGCTGGGTGGGGTGGCTCACGCCTGTAATTCCAGCACTTTGGGAGGCGAGACAGGTGGATAGCTTGAGTCCAAGAGTTCAAGACCAGCCTGGGCAGCACGGTGAAACCCCGTCTCTACTGAAAACACAAACATTAGCTGGGCGTGGTGCTGCATGCCTTTAATCCCAACTACTCAGGAGGCTGAGGCATGAGAATCACTTGAACCCAGGAGGCAAAGGTTGCGGTGAGCCGAGATCATACCACTGCACTCCAGCCTGGGCAACAGAGTGAAACCTGGTCTCAAAAAAAGAAAAAAAAAAGTATTTTTTGGTACAGTAAGGTGAAAGTAATAGAACTCTGAAGTGCTTCATGTTAGAAAGAACAATTTTTAAAATTAACTTTGCTAAGTTTTAGAGCTACGGAGTTAACGAGGCAAGCAAGCCAACCTGCAAGCAAAACAAAATATCCATAGTTACTTATGGGTTACCTAAAAAGCCAAGAGAAATAGAATTGGGTAGGATTGGTTTTAATACGACTTTTTAAATAAAAAATCTTTAAGATGTACATCTAACTGAAAAATCTCCAAAGAGGCCAGGCGCAGTGGCTCACACCTGTAATCCCAGCCCTTTGGGAGTCTGAGGCAGGCGGATTCCATGAGGTCAGGAGTTCGAGACCAGTCTGGCCAACATGACGAAACCCCATCTCTACTAAAAATACAAAGACTAGCCGGGTGTGGTGGCGCACGCCTATAATCCCAGCTGCTCAGGAGGCTGAGGCAGGAGAATCACTTGAACCCGGGAGGTGGAGGTTGTAATGAGCTGAGCTTGCGTCACTGCACTCCAGCTTGAGAGACAGAGCCAGACTACGTCTCAAAAACAAACAAAAAAAAAACTCCAAAAAAAATACATGGAACAAACATATGGAGAAAAGAAATATAAAAAAGAAAGCCACAAATCCAGAAGAAAGGTTGAGCTGTAGCATTATCACCTACCAAGGCAAACATCAATCAACTTTTACTATTGGTATAGGACATAGGACCTGAATAGAGCAAATTTAAATTAATTGGAAATCCCCATCTAAGGGAAAGTTTCCTTCCATTTTCCATTCCGTTTTTAGAAGAGGTTATAGACAAGAACAGAAATTGCTATCAGTGACTGACTGACTTAAACAAGCTTCCAGGGAAAGTTCTTGGCACATGAGATATTTGGTCAAGCTTCCTCCCTTTCTACATTTGTTTTCCCTTAAGAGGGAAGTGTTCAAAATAATATTTGGTTTCCAGAAAAGTTTATTAATAGGCTAAAGAAAGATATTTTATTAAAAGGGGTTTTCAGGCTGGGTGCAACGGCTCATGCCTGTAAACCCAGTACTTCAGGAGGCTGAGGCAGGTGGATCGGACGGGCTCAGGAGTTTGAGACTAGCCTGGGCAACATGGCAAAACCCCATCTCTACAGAAAATACAAAAATTAACTGAGCATGGTGGTGCGTGCCTGTAGTCTCAGCTACTCAGGAGGCCAAAGTGGGAGAATAGCTTGAGCCTGGGAGGTAGAGGTTGCAGTTAGCCAAGATTGTGCTACTGCACTCCAGCCTGGGTGACAGAGCAAGACTCTGTCTCAAAAAAATGGGGAGGGGGTGGGTGGGTTTCAGATTAACACGTTTAACTTACAAAATAAATTTGGTTTTATAAATAAATATTTTTATATGGTTGGGCTTTGTGTCCCCACCCAAATCTCATCTTGAATTGTACTCCCTATAACTCCCATAAGGGAGAGAGCAGGTGGACTTAATTGAATCAGGGGGGCAGTTACCTCCATGCTATTCTCATGATAGTGAGTGAGTTCTCATGAGATCTGATGGTTTTATAAGGGGCTCTTCCCCATTTTGCTTGGCACGTCTCCTTCCTGTCACCTTGTAAAGAAGATGCCTTGCTTCCCCTTTGCCTTCCACCATGATTGTAAGTTTCCTGAGGCCTCTCCAGCCATGCTGAATTGCGAGTTGATTAAACCTCTTTATAAATTACCTAGTCTTGGGTATGACCTTATAGCAGCATGAGAACAGACTAATACTTTAATTATTTACAAATAAATAATTAAATTGCCTTTATGAGCTGTGAAAACAACATGGAGATGCAGAATTCTCTGTGATTGTCAGATAACATCTAACTCAGTCAGAAAATTAAATTAATTATAATGCTGCAGATTTTCAAAAGATTGGGCTGTTCCTGAGCCCTCTTTTCTCTCTCTATAACTTTCCCCCAAGTGATCCCATTAGTCCCAGGACTTTAAATATCAGCTATTTGCTGGTGACTCCCGAATGTACAGATGCTCCTCAACTTACGAGGCTAAGTTCCGATACAGTCAAAAAAATCATAAAGTCATAAAATCATTAAGCCAAACCATGGTAAGTTGGAGACTGTCTGTATATCACTCTCTCTAAACTCTGAACTCATATATTCAACTATGTGTCATCTCCACTGAGAGTCTCACAGGCATCTGAAACTTATCATGTCAGAACTATACTCCCCATTTCAACTTCCATTCTCTCCCCATAAGCCTGCCCAGGACTAGTATTTCTTATCTCAGAAAGTAATGCAAACACACACCTCAGTTGCTCTAATCAGAAATCTAAAGTGACCCTTGACCCTTTGCCTCAAGCCTCCTGTCCAGCTTATCAGTAAGCCCTGCAAGTTCTATATGCAAAATATATCTTAACTTTATATAACTCTTGTCATCTCCGAGTATCACCTGTTATCTGCAATTGCCTCCCTACTGGCCTCCTCCTTCTTTCACCCTTATCTCCTATAGTCTCTTCTCCACACAGCATCCAAAAATATCTTTTGAAAGCACAAACATGGTCACTCCCATGTTGAAAACCTTTCAGTTGTATTTCCATAGTTCTTGGGGAAAAAAAATCAAAACTTCTTATTATAGTCTGTAAAGCCTCGCATGATGTCATCCTTGCCTACTTCTCCATAGTTTCCTCATTCAGCCCCACTACATTATGATCCAGCCACATTGCCCTCCCTTCAACCTCCTCAAACATGCCAAACTCTCTCCCACCTTGGGGCTTTGAATATGCCTTTTGTTTAAACAGCTCTTTTCCTTTTACCCTATGGCTGGCTCCTACTTACTCTTCAAACTTCACTCGGTATAACTCCATCATGAAGGCCTTGCCTAACATCCAATCTATGTACTGCTCCCTAGTTATTTCAGTCATAGAATTATCATGATTTGTAATTACAAATTTGTACACACGCTTATAATGAAAACTATAAATCACTGATGAAAAAAATTGAAGAGGACACCAAAAAAAAAAAAAAAAAAAAAAAAGGAAAGATATTCCATGTTCATGGATTGGAGGAATCAATACTGTGAAAATGTTCATAGTACATACACAAAGCAATCTACAGATTCAATGCAATTTCTATCAAAATACCAATGATATTCACAGAAATAGGAAAAACAACCCTAAAATTTATATGGAACCATAAAGACCCAGAATAGCCAAAGCTAGCCTAAGAAAAAAAAAAAAAAAAAGGAGGAATCATATTACCTGACCTCAAATTATGCTACAAAGGAATAGTAACTGAAACAGCAGGCTACTGCCATGAAAACAGACACCTAGACCAATGGAACAGAATCCAGAATCCAGAAAGAAATCCACACATCTATAGTGAACTCATTTTTGGGAAAGGTGTCAAGGACAAAATTGGATTATTAGATGTTTTCTCCTATAGAGTTGTTTGGAGCTCCTTATGTGTTGTAGTTATTAATCCCTTGTCAGATGGGTAGTTTGCATATATTTTCTTCCATTTTGTGGGTTGTCTCTTCACTTTGTTGATTGTTTTCTTTGCTGTGCAAAAGCTTTTTACCTTGATGTGATCCCATTTGTCCATTTTTGCTTAGGTTGCCTGTGAGTTAAACCTCAAGAACATACATTGGGGAAAAGACAGTCTCTTCAAAAAGTGTGCTGAAAAACTGAATATCCATATGCAGAAGAATAAAACTAGACTTCTATCTCTCACCACATAAAAAAAAAATCAAACATAGTTGGATTAAAGAATTGAATCTAAGACCTCACACTATGAAACCACTACAAGAAAACATTGGAGGAACTCTCCAGGACATTGGACTGGGCAAAGATTTCTTGAGTAATACCCCACAAGTACAGGCAACCCAAGTAAAAATGGACAAATGGGATCACATCAAGGTAAAAAACTTCTGCACAGCAAAGAAAACAATCAACAAAGTGAAGAGACAAGCTACAAAATGGAAGAAAATACATGTAAACTACCCATCTGACGAGGGATTAATAACTAGAACACATAAGGAGCTCCAAACAACTCTACAGGAAAAAAAGTCTAATAATCCAATTAAAAAATGGGCAAAAGACTTGACAGACATTTCTCAAAAGAAGACATACAAATGGCAAACAGGCACGTGAAAAGGTACTCAACGTCACTGATCATCAGAGAAATGCAAATCAAAACTACAATGAGATATCATCTCAGCCCAGATAAAATGGCTTTTATCCAAAAGACAGACAATAATGCATGCTGGTGAGGATGTGGAAAAAAGGGAACCCTTGTAAACTGCTGATGGGAATGTAAATTAATACAACCACTATAGAGAATAGTTTGGAGGTTCCTTAAAAAACTAAAAATAGAGCTACCATATGATCCAGCAATCCCACTGCTCAGTAGATACCCAAAAGAAAAGAAATCAGTATATCAAAGAGGTATTTGTACTCCTATGTTTATTGCGGCACTATCTACAATAGCCAAGATCTGGAAGCAACCTAAGTGTCTATCAACAGATGAATGGATAAAGAAAATGTGGCCCTTATATACAATGGAGTACTATTCAGTCATTTAAAAAATGAGATTCTGTCATTTGCAACAACATGGATGAAACCGGAGGTCATTACTTTAAGCGAAATAAGCCAGGCACAGAAAGACAAACATCTTGTATTCTCATTTATTTATGGATCTAAAAATCAAAACAATTGAACTCATGGAGATAGAGAAGGATGGTTAACAGAGGCTGGGAAGAGTAGCAGAGCGGTGAAGGGGAGGTAGGGATGGTTAATGGGTACAAAAAAAAAAAAAAAAAAACCCAGAATGAATAAGACCTAGTATTTGGCTGAGCAGGGTGGTTCACACCTGTAATCCCAGCACTTTGGGAATTAGGCAGACTGCTTGAGTCCAGGAGTTTAAGACCAGCCTGGGCAACATATTGAGACCCTGTCTTTACAAAACATTAAAAAATTAGCCAGGCATGGTGGCTTATGCCTGTAGTCCCAGCTACTTGGGAGGCTGAGGTGGGAGGATTGCCTGAGTCCAGGAGGTCAAGGCTGCAGTGAGCCAAGATCACGCCACTGCACGCCAGCCTAGGTGACAGAGCAAGACTTTATCTGGAGGAGAGCAAAACAGGGTGACTACAGTCAGTAATAATTGTATATTTTAAAAGAACAAAGAGGCCGGGCACGGTGGCTCATGCCTGTAATTCCAGCACTTTGGGAGGCCAAGGAGGGTGGATCGCCTGAGTTCAGGAGTGCGAGACCAGCCTGACCAACATAGAGAAACCCCGTGTCTACTAAAAATACAAAATTATCTGCGTGTGGTGGCACATGCCTGTAATCCCAGCTACTCGGGAGGCTGAGGCAGGAGAATGGCTTGAACCCGGGAGGCAGAGGTTGCAGTGAACCGAAATCGCGCCATTGCACTCCAGCCTGGGTAATAAGAGCGAAACTCCATCTACTGCTACAGATAAAGCAAGCTTCATGAGGAAATTATGCCTGGTTTATTCATCAGTGCATACTTATTGCCTAGCACAGTGTGTGACATATAGTTGATGTTCAAAATATATGTTTAGAATAAATCAATCAATGGATGAAGATTTTAAAAAAACAATTGGAGAAATAGATGGAAGCAAAGATGAAATAAGTATAGACTACAAATCTCCCTTATTACCTTATTCAGCACTCATATTTCTTCTAGATTTCCACTATTGTAGATATTCCATATTAAATAATGAGTTACTAGTCATAGTATTACCATAAGGCATATGCAACAAAAAGAAAATCCAGCTGTGTCCTACTAAATATACTATGCTATGATTGTAATAAGCAAATTAATGGTATAATACGAAACTCAAGATCTCAATTGTTTAATTTTCTGAGCTATATAAAAAATGGATAGGCAGAGAAACAAGCTCAAAGCAGCAAGTGAATAACAGAAAAAGTCTGGTTCAAGATTCATTGATATTCTGAAGTCAATCACAGGAAAACTTAACAAATACAGCATTGTGTTATTTGTCACAATTATACAAACTGCACAAATTGGTGGCTAAATTATATGACTTCCCCCCACATCTCTTTTCTGTACATTTTATTTTTTAAAATGTGTCCAGAAGTATATGGTTTTAAAATTCCATGGTAAAAAGTCCAAGAGCTGAAATATCATGACCATATTTTCCAAACAAAAAATCAGAATGTTGACCTATTTTAAACTAAGAATACTGAAAATCCGTAATATAGTTTAAGTATTATCATTTCCATATTACAGATATACACGGACTCAGCCATGTTATCTATCCAAGATGAGTGATAAGTATAAGAGGCAGAATCAGTATTTAAACAGGTTTTTCTTATTCAGAGGCTCATGCTGTTTCCACTTCTCTACAGTGCTTTCTGTTGTTTTGTTTTTTTTTTTAAATAAACTTTATTTTTTAGAGAAGTTTTAGGTTCACAGCAAAATTGAACAGAAGGTGGACAGATTTCCTATACAGCCCCTGCCTCCACACATGCATATAGCCTCACCCATTATCAACATCTCCTATCAAAGTGGTACATTTGTTACAATTGATGTGCTGCTCATTTTCTCATTCATTCCAATATGAACTGAATGCCTACTAGGTGTTATTGTGAACAAATGGATATTAGAAAGAAAATACAACTCTTCCCTAAAGTTAATAAATACTCCCCAAATCAAACAAAACCTAACCTGAGAGAGAACAGACCACCTGAAACAAAGAAGATCAACTGTCTTTTTCTTTGCGAAGTCTGCTCTAACAGCATGTGACATCCATTTGAGGCTTCCAGTCGGTCAGAAAATCATCAAAACAAGATGCAATGTTTCCAAATCCCAGTCAAAGCTCATGAAAATTAAGCTGGGGAAAGCATTGCCACAAATTTAATGTTGGGCATGCTAAATTTTGACACCTAAAGATGTAAGAGACTAGAATGTTAAAAAGATAAAAGATGTTTTCAAAAATTTGTTATAAAATATTTTGCTTGGCCGGGCGTGGTGGCTCACGCCTGTAATCCCAGCACTTTGGGAGGCCGAGGTGGGCGGATCACAAGGTCAGGAGATCGAGACCATGGTGAAACCCCGTCTCTACTAAAAATAGAAAAAATTAGCCGGGCGCAGGGGCGGGCACCTGTAGTCCCAGCTACTCGGGAGGCTGAGGCAGGAGAATGGCATGAACCCGGGAGGCGGAGCTTGCAGTGAGCCGAGATTGCGCCACTGCACTCCAGCCTAGGCGACAGAGCTCATAAGACTCAAAAATAAGAGCAAACCAATTGCAAAGACAACTCCATATACTATATACACATGCTGCTAGGATGAAGAGCCTTCTAGTCATTCATTCGATTATCCATCCATCCATCCATCCATCCATCCATCTATCCATCCATTATCCATTTAGCTAGCTGGCCATCAAACATCATTGAGTGCCTACTACATGTTGGGTACTCTGCTGAACAGTATACAGGATAGAGTGCAGTGACACAATCACAGCTCACTGCAGGCTAGACCCTCCAGGCTCAAGTGATTCACCTCAGTCTGTCGTGTAGCTAGGGCTACAGGCACGCACCACCACGCCCAGCTAATTTTTCTACTTTTTGTAGAGATGAAATATGTTGCCGATGCTGGTCTCAAGCTATGTTGCCTAGGCTGGTCTCGAAATCCTGCACTCCAGCAACTCAACTGCCTCGGCCTGGGATTACAGGCATGAGCCAACACACCGGGCCCATTTCTTCTTTAAACCAGAGGTTGAAAACTGGAAGCTTACAGGAAGAATACTCCCTGTAGAACTGTTCTGTATAACTTTCATGGTATGTATTTTTAATTAATCTGATTTTTAGACAAGAGATATACAGAGACTCCAACAATTCCCTAAGTCTTATATAGGCCCAATTCATATATTCATGCTCCCCGCCTGGCTTTGGCAAGCAAATGAATTCTGACTCTTGCTTTACACTGTGCTGCCTTCTCCAATAGTACAGGCTGAATTAGTTAAGAAACTTACTTCCCTTCCATCCCAATTCTCAAAGGCAAAGGTTTTTTCTTCTCCCTAAGAACACTACCTCATATTTGAGTAATACTTTCATAAAAATAACATTTTTTGTGTAGGACATTTTATAAAGATACAAAGATAAATGAATTTGCTCATGGTTACAAAGCCAATTAGGGCTAGACCTAATTGGGGGATTCCTGGCTCAGTTCCGGGGTCTTTTTATTAATATTAAGCCTTGAGCCCAAAGGACCAAACAGTATATCCCATAACAATTCATTTATGGCTCCATTCTTTCTTTCCAGAAAAATATTTATATCAAACTAAAATGAACATATTGAATTCTGAATAACATCTTTCATAAGTATAAGGAAATCTAAAAGATACGGAGTAGTATCTATGTGCCCATTATATATTCTAAATTGTGATTAATGCCTTCAAATACAAACATGTTAACCAATTATCACAAATGAAATGTAAGAATAACAAAGTGACTAAAGACTTTTTAAAGAACTAAAGATTAGAAACTAGAATTTGATACACTGCCAGCATCTGTACATGTGACGTATTGAAGATTTCCCAAACTGAATAGTAGCTATAAAATAAGTTTGTGATCAGTTGGCCACCAAAGAATAGTAGGATAGTTTTTCAGTGAAAAGGAGAAATAAAAATCCTTATATTAAATGCAGTTAGGGAATTGTGAACAATCTGTAGTGCCTATTTTCCTTCCTTCCTTCCTTCCTTCCTTCCTTCCTTCCTTCCTTCCTTCCTTCTTTCCTTCCTCCCTCCCTCCCTCCCTCCCTCCCTTCCTTTTTCTTCCTCTTTCTTTTTCTTTCTCTCTCTCTTGCTTTTTCTTTTCTTTCTTTCTTTTTCTCTCTCTCTCTCTTTCTTTCTCTCTTTGTTTTTCCTAAGACAGAGTCTTGCTCTGTCACCCAGGCTGGAGTGCAGTGGCACAATCTTGGCTCACTGCAACCTCTGCCTCCCAGGTTCAAGCAATTCTCCTGCCTCAGCCTCTCGAGTAGCTAGGATTATAGGCGCCTGCCACCGCACCCACGTAATTTTTGTATTTTTAGTAGAGATGGGGGTTTCACCATGTTGGCCAGGCTGGTCTTGAACTCCTGACCTCGTGATCTGCCCGCCTTAGCCTCCCACAGTGCTGGGATTACAGGTGTGAGCCACTGCACCTGGCCCACCACCATACCTGGCCCTACTTTATTAATAAAATGAAATAATTATGAAAAGTACACTGGGGAGATGAAATCAGAACTTGAAAATTTCCCCAAAACTTTAAAATGAACTCAAACTTTACAGGCTTCAATGAGAAAAACAAACAAACAAACATCTCCAAACATTTCAATTGAGGAAAAAACTGCATTATTTGCTTCTTAAGATGTACAGGAAGTCATTTGGTTACAGAACTCAATGGCCGAAAGCTTCAGGGATATACAAAGGTTGATACATAGCTGTCCTATTATACAATGCCAGTCTTAACTTCTTCTAAAATGAGAATGTAATTTTTGATATTTGGAAAATGATGTCTGGAGCATACTCACTGCTATTACTGATGGAAGTGTAAACTAATACAACTTTTCTAGAAAGCAATTTGGCACACTTATCAAAAACCTTTCAAAAGTTCACAGCTTTTTCTCTAGTAAATCCCTTTTGATGTGCACATTTCTTTCTCCCACTATCATCACCATCAAAAGAATCCAACAAATTTGAAATCATCAAGGATTTATAACTGGCCTTAAGACAGTAGCCTGGACTTTTCCCTGCACCTCACTATATACTCAAGGTAGCATTCTATTCTCACATGGAGCTTCACAATACATGCTTTTAAATAAAGATGCTGGCCAGGCGCAGTGGCTCACTCCTGTAATCCCAGCACTTTGGGAGGCCGAGGCAGGTGGATCACAAGGTCAGGAGTTTGAGACCAGCCTGGTCAAAATGGTGAAACCTCGTCTCTACTAAAACTACAAAAATTAGCTGGGCACAGTGGCGGGCACCTCTAATCCCAGCTACTCAGGAGACTCAGGCAGGAGGATCACTTGAACCCGCGAGGTGGAGGTTGCAGTGAGCTGAGATCACACCACTGCACTCTAGCCTGGGCAACAGAGCAAAACTCCATCTCAAAAATAATAAATAAATAAATAAATAAATACAAATAAAATAAAATAAAATAAAATAAAATAAAGATGCTCCCAGCTGGAAGTCTACCAAGTTATCGTCAAAGACAATTTTTTTCCTTTCAAAAATTTTTTTGTAGACACAGGGTGTCACTATGTTACTCAGGCTGGTTTTGAACTCCTGAGCTCAAGTGATCCTCTCACCTCAGCCTCTCAAACTGCTGTTATTAAAGGCATGAGCCACCATGCCCAGTCCAATTTTTTTCTTAATGGCCAAACCATATTCTTATGCCTAGGAATCCTTTTGTGGTTCATAAGCATGATGACTGGGTTTTCATGCTTTGTGTGAGATGTGCCTCCTTTAAACCTTGTTTCAATATCAGCACATTAACTGTCTGATGTGAAAAGAAATAAAATAGAAAAGAAAAAAGAAAAAAACACTGTTATGCTTAGTGACAAGTTGAATTCTGGTATGGTAAAAGGCACCTATTAAAAACTGGTATTAATTTTTAGAGTTAATAAGTTCAAAGAATTTAAACTCTGAATGAGTACATTTTATATTTTGGGCTATATCTTTGTAATTCACACATCTTCCAAATCCTATGTTAGGTGTCATTTTATTGAGGGCCCACTATGTGCTTAACAGCTGTAAAAAGAAGAAAGAATTTTAAAAGACACAGAAGACACATTATCCTTTCTGAAGAAAGGTTTTTGCTAATCTCTATAGTAGTCAGGGCAACAGATTAGTCTTAACTAAATTACATGACATACTGTAATATCCAAATATAAGTTATACTGTATATAAATATAAATTTTTATCTATGCAAGACAAATTGATAAAACTGCACATTGGATACACTTTATAAGTTCTCCTGGAGTAAAGAATGGGAATGTCATCCTGTATAGTAAGGTTAAATTATAACAGGAAATAGATATTTAAGTCACAGAGGATGAGTTAATTCTCTTCCTGGCCAGCCTAACCAGCCTTTACCAGACTAACTCCTTATTTAGTGTTTTAGACCAGTCCCCTGAGACCTGTTCCTATCAATGATCTCCTGTCTCACTTTTATCTTCTATCTCTTTCCCACTGCCATTACTTTGGTTCATTTCCTTTAGCACAGAAACATTTTCAAGACTACTGCATACTTTAAAAACAAGAAAAATATTTGACCTTGCATTCCTCCATCTAGATATAATCCTTTTTCTCCTTCTACTCATGAGAACTCTTATGAAAATGAATACTCTATTGTCACTGTTTCTTTACATATATATGTGTGTGTATATATATATATGTGTGTGTGTGTGTGTATATATATATATACTTAGAGAGAGAGAGAGAGAGAGAGAGGTTCTTACTATGTTGCCCAGGCTGGTCTCGAACTCCTGGGCTCAAGCAATCCTCCCGCCTTGGTTTCCAAAAGTGCTGGGATTACAGGTGTGAGCCACTACACCTGGCTTATATTCACTATTTCTGTTTGATCAATTTTTCTTCAACCTACCTCAATCAGGCTTCTCTGTCCCACCTCTCCACTGAAACTACTCTAGCCAAAGTCACAGGTGGCTTCCACACTACCAACTCATAACACTTTTCTTTGTATTATCGAATTTCTCAGTTGCATTTGACAGAATTGGACCATTGATTTTTTCCTAAAACTTTTGGCACACTATTTTCTACTGGTCTTCCACAAATTGCTTTCTGATTGCTCCTTTCAGTCTGTCAAATTCTCCTTTTCTACTTTTACCCCTTACATATGGGGGCTTTCAGGGTTCTGTCCTTGGCATCTGTCTCCATGGGCATTCCTTCGGTGATGTCATCTCTCTCACAGCTTCAAGAGACTACAAACATTACTTTAGGATATTTTCATCACTGGTCTTCTTGGATATCTTACTGCCTAATTGGAACATGTTTGCTAACATATTCCACAGGATTACGTACCTCAGCTGGTCCACAACTGAACTCATCTTCCCACCAAAGCTTTACTTCTTGTATTTTTGTTAATATCATCTGCCATCTACTCAGCCCAACCAAGCTCAAAGTCTTCAAGAGTTAACCAGTCTTCTATCTTTATTTCACCTCATAATCCATCATCGGGCCTCTACCACTTTACTTTTTATATATTTCTCTAATCTATCTCATCCTGTCTATCCCAACCACAATTGCCTCAGTTTCAGCCTATGTTAGTTCTAGGACTTGGCAACTGAAACAATCCACTCTAAATTGTAACTCTAACCTTACATCTCTACATAAAACTTTTACGTTCCTCACTGCCAAAAGCAGTATTTCTTGTGTCAGGGTTACTTGTGGATGCTTCTAAACATGCATATTCCTGGGTCAATCTGCATTTTTACATATTTTTCAACTTATTCTGATGCAATGTAAAGCTTAAGTACAGGCTAACATTTAAATTTAAATTTCTTACCAAGGCATAAAAAGCCTCCAAGGTCTTGGCTCTTGCCTACCAAGTTTTCTAATCTAGCACCTCCCTTTTTCTCCCATCACATGCTTTATTATCTAGAGTACTGAATTCATCACGTGCTTTATTATCTAGAGTACTGAATTCATTTACACTTATCCAAGTGTCTTTGGCTTCCATGTTTTTGCTGTTCTTCCTCTTTCTTCTCACCAAGTCTTATGCAACCTATTGAGTATTATGCTTTTTTTCTATCAAGCAGATACTAACTTTTAACTCTTATTAACCAAAGAGTGGGATTTCTTGCTGTGGTATCATAAGAAAGGAAGGAAGGAAGGAAAGGAAGGAAAGGAAGGAGGGAAAGGAAGGAAAGGAAGGAAGGAAGGAAGGAAGGAAGGAAGGAAGGAAGGAAGGAAGGAAGGAAGGAAGGAAGGAAGGAAGGAAGGAAGGAAGGAAAGAAAGAAAGAAAGAAAGAAAGAAAGAAAGAAAGAAAGAAAGAAAGAAAGAAAGAAAGAAAGAAAAGAAAAGAAAGAAAGGAAAGAAAGAAAGAAAGAAAGAAAGAAAGAAGAAAAGAAAAGAAAGAAAGAAAGAAAGGAAGGAGGGAGGAAAGGAAAGGAAAGGAAAGGAAGGGAAAGGGGAAGGGGAAGGGGAAGGGGAAAGGAAAGGAAAGGAAAAAGAAAAGAAAAGAAAAGAAAAGAAAAGAAAGATCAGGTCTTTTCCCCCAGTTCCTGACACAGAGCTCCTAAAACCCTTGGAATCTCCTGAGTGATAAGAGTGATAGAAGCATCTTTTGTTCTAAGGAAGTGTCTCTTGGCTGGCCCCTAGATAGCTTTAGGGTGGGAGCTAGTCACCAGAAACACCAATCCTTGATTAGAAGGTTGGAATTTTCAGCTCCATCATGTAACCAGAGGAGTGGAGATTGAGTCAGTTACCAGTGACCAATTAATCAATCATGCTTACTGATATGGTTTGGCTGTGCACCCACCTAAATCTCATCTTGAATTGTAGCTCCCATAATTCCCACATGTCATGGGGGGAGCCAGTGGGAAGTAATTCAATCATGGAGGCAGGTTTTTCCTGTGCTGTTCCGGTGATAGCAAGTCTCACAAGATCTAATGGTTTTATAAAGGGAGTTCCCCTGCAAATGGTCTCTTGCCTGCCACCATGTAAGATGTCCTTTTGCTCTTCCTTATTCTTCCGCCATGATTGTGAGGCCTCCCCAGCCACGTGGAACTGTGAGTGCATTAAAACTCTTTCCTTTATAAATTACCCAGTCTCGGGTAATTTATGTCTTTATTAGCAGTGTGAGAACAGACTAATACAGTAAACTGGTACCAGGTAGTGGGGCACTGCTGTAAAGATACCTGAAAATGTGGAAGCAACTTTGGAACTGATAACAGGCAGAGGTTGGAACAGTTTCAAGGACCCGGAAGAAGACAGGAAAATGTGGGGAAGTTTGGAAGGGCTCAGAAGACAGGAAGATATGGAAAAGTTTGTAACTTCCTAGAGACTTGTTGAATGGCTTTGACCAAAATGCTGATAGCGATATGGACAATAAGGTCCAGGCTGAGGTGGTCTCAGATGGAGATGAGGAACTTGGGAACTGGAGCAAAGGTGCTCTTGCTATGTTTTAGCAAAGAGACTGGTGGCATTTTGCCCCTGCCACAGAGTTCTGTGGAACTTTGAGCTTGAGAGAGATGATTTAGGTATCTGGTGGAAGAAATTTCTAAGTGGCAAAGTGTTCAAGAAGAAGCAGAGCATAAAAGTTTGGAAAACGGCCGGGTGCCGTGGCTCACGCCTGTAATCCCAGCACTTTGGGAGGCTGAGGTGGGTGGACCACCTGAGGTCAGGAGTCTGGGACCAGCTTGACTAATATGGTGAAACCCCCTCCCTACTAAAAACACAAAAATTAGCCAGGCATGGTGGCGTGCACCTGTAGTCCCAGCTACTTGGGAGGCTGAGACAGGAGAATTGCTTGAACCCAGGTGGCAGAGGTTGCAGTGAGCCAAGATCATGCCACTGCACTCCAGCCTGGGCGACAGAGCAAGACTCCGTTTCAAAAAACAAAACAAAAAAAAGCTTGAAAAATTTGCAGACTGATGATGTGATAGAAGATAACCCATTTTCTGGGGAGAAATTCAAACCCGCTGCAGAAAGTTGCATAAGTAACAAGGGGCTGAATGTTAATCACCAATTATAGTGCTCCTTCAACCTCTATTACACAGTTCTGAAGACACTTTACCAAGAGTATATAGTATCTTTAAGCACTAAAGCTGGACAGGACCTTAGAGATTAAAGATTTTTTTCTCGGCCGGGCGCGGTGGCTCAAGCCTGTAATCCCAGCACTTTGGGAGGCCGAGGCGGGTGGATCACGAGGTCAGGAGATCGAGACTATCCTGGCTAACATGGTGAAACCCCGTCTCTACTAAAAATACAAAAAACTAGCCGAGCGTGGTGGCGGGCGCCTGTAGTCTCAGCTACTTGGGAGGCTGAGGCGGGAGAATGGCGTGAACCCGGGAGGCGGAGCTTGCAGTGAGCCGAGATCACGCCACTGCACTCCAGCCTGGGAGACACAGCGAGACTCTGTCTCAAAAAAAAAAAAAAAAAAAAAAAAAGATTTTTTTCTCAGATAAGAAAACCAGGACTAGAAAGAAGAAAAGATTAACCAGAGCCAGAGTTAAGTGGTAGCAAAGCCAGATGAATGGCTCTCTTATCGAGCCAATGTAATTTCTTCAACATCATGCAGCTTATACTACTTTGGGGCCACCTATTTTACTTAATTATATCCCTATAGAGGATATTTTGTTAACAACTTAATACCTGAGATCAGTAGTAGTGTTATAAAAGCAAGCTATTAGCATAGAATACAATAAAAAAAAATCTTGGAGCAGGCATAGAAATTTTTGTACATCTTAGATATTGTAATTATGAAATTATTTAGTGAGGATTAATAGAGGATAAACTTGAGATTTAGTAAGAATAAACAAAAACAAAACAGAGCACTTCAGGTGTATTTCCTAGGTCCTATTTCCTAGACCCATCAAAAATGACATGGAATTCAAGATTGGAGTTTAAGACAAGAAGGGTAAGGCAGGCCAATTTTTGGTATGTGCTTTTAAGACAAGGGGCTCTGAAGTCAGATTGCCTGGATTCTAATCCTGTCCTACCCCTTATCTGTGCCTCAATTTCCTCATCTGTAAAATGAGGATGGTAATAGTACACATCTTAAGAGGGTGGTTGTCAGGACTGAATCAGATCGTATTGATAAAGAGCTCAGAATAGTGCCTAGCACAGAGTAAGCCAATGTTGGTTGTTCTTATTTCTTTCTCTTTAAAGAGAAGAAACCTAGTCATCATAGTAGAATATACATAGTAGAGCGAACAGACCTACTTTTAAATGGTCTTCTGCAGTTCAGATTAGGGAATGCCATTACTAAATATTAATTTTAGAAAATAAATGATTTCAGCTTCTTTTAATGTAATTTAATGTGAAGAAAACATTTCTTTATCTTTTATAAAAACTAAGATGACCTTACAGAACACAATATAGGTTTTACAGATTAGTATATGTGAAGATTATGAAAGAAACTATGCTGAGGCCAGGTGTGGTGACTAAACTGCAATCCCAGCACTTTGGGAGGCCAATACAGGAGGATCACTTAAGCCCAGGAATTCGAGACCAGCCTGGGCAATGTAGTGAGATCTCATTTCTACAAAAAAATTTAAAAGTTAGCCAGGCATAGTGGTGCATGCCTATAGTCCCAGCTACTCGGGAGACTGAGGCACGAGAATTACTTGAGCCCAGAAGGTTGAGGCTGCAGTGAGCCATAGTCATGCCACTGCGTTCCAGCCTGACCGACAAGAGTAAGACCCTGTCCCGTCTACCCTACCCCCAGAAAGAAACTGTGCTGAACCAGAGACGGCACTTGACTCTACCATGGAAACTAACAGATAGTGGTGAGAAAAAGCCTAAAATCACAAAGCCTAAGACTGGGGAATCTTTATGGTTCCATGGGATGGCTGGAAGGAGATTTGGAGAGAATCAGGCATTTTATTTCTTTCCCACTGAAATCCCAAGAAAGCAGAGTTGGAGAAAGCAGAGTTGGAGTTTTATATATGAGACTTAGTGCCATAGCATGGACAGCTTGGAAACTCGACAACTCTCTGGGATGGAATCCATGTAAGTGCAAAGCAAAAATCTAGTAATTGTTATAGACCAAATATTTTGATGGTTTATATTTCTACAGAATTAACAGCAACCTTAACCATACAAACAGTAGAAAAAGTCAGTATAAAGAAAGTGACAGCCAGGTGCAGTGGCTCATGCCTGTAATCCCAGCACTTTGAGAGTCTGAGGTGGGAGGATCACTTTAGGCCAGGAGTCTGAGACCAGCCTGGGTAACATGGCAAAATCACATCTCTACAAAAAACGTAAAAAAAAAGAAAAAAGAAAAAAGCCAGGCATGGTGGCACATTCCTGTAGACCCAGCTACTCAGGAGGCTGAGGTAGGAGGATCATTTGAGCTCAGGAGGTTGAGGCTGCAGTAAGCCATGACAGTGCCACTTCACTCCAGCCTAGGTGACAGAGTGAGACCCTGTCTCAAAAAAAAAAAAAAAAAAAAAAAGAGACAGAGAGACTACTATGTTTCTAATTTAAAATAAAATTAAAGGCATTGTATATAAAATTTGAGTTTAGTTTTCTAAAAAAAAAAAAATGGTGCTGAGACACCTGCAAAGCCACATGCAAACAAATACCATATACAAAAATTTACTCAAAATGGATCAAAGGCCTAAATGTAAGAGAAAAACCATAAAACTTTCAGAAGAGTCTGGGCATGGTGGCTCACACCTGTAATCCCAGCACTTTGGGAGGCCAAGGCAGGTGGATCACTTGAGGTCAGGAGTTCGAAACCAGCCTGGCCAACATGGTAAAACCCCGGCTCTACTAAAATACAAAAATTCGCTGGGCATGGTGGCACATGCCTGTAATCCTAGCTACTTGGGAGGCTGAGGCAGAAGAATTGCTTGAACCTGGGAGGCAGAGGTTGCAGTGAGCTGAGATCGTGCCACTGCACTCCAGCCTGGGTGACAGAGAGAGACTGTCTCAAAAGAAACAGACAAAAAACCAAAAAACTCTCAGAAGAAAACGGGTAAATCTTCATGATGTAGGATTTGCCAAAGAATTCTTAGATATGACACCAAAAGCATGAACAACAACAACAAAAATAGGTACACTGAACTTCATCAAATTTAAAACTTTCGTGCTTCAGAGTACACCATAAAGAAAGAAAAAAGACAACCCACAGAATGGGATAAAATATTTGCAAATTACTTATCTGACATGGGACTTGTATCTGGAATACACAAAGAACTCTTACAACTCAATAATAAAAAGACAAACAGTCCAATTTAAAAATGAGCAAAGGCCAGCCTGGGCAACACAGTGAGGCCCCATCTCTACCAAAAAAAAACAAAAACAAAAACAAAAACAAAACAGCCAGGTATGAGATCAGACACCAAGACTGGGGCAGGAGGATGGCTTGAGCCCAGGAGTGTGAGGCTGCAGTGAGCTATGACTGTTTCACTACACTCCAGCCTAGGCAACAGAGCAAGACCCCAGTCTCTAAAAAATTTTTAAATTACAAAAATAAAACACAGGCAAAAGATCTGAATAGATATTTCTCATGTGAGGAAGTGGCCAGTGAGCACATGAAAAGATGTTCAACATCACTAACCATTAGGAAAATGCAAACCCACACTGCAATGAGATAATACTTCATATTCACAAGAATGGCTAGAATCTGAAGTCAGGTAACAACAAGTATTGATCAGGATGTGGAGTAATCAGAGCCCTCATACACTGCTGGTGGGAATGTAAAATGGTACAGCTGCTGTGGAAAACCATCTGGCAGTTCATGAGTTAAAAAGAGTTATCATATGCTCTAGCAATCCCTCTCCTAGGTATATGCCCAAGAGAAATGAAAACACATGTCCATACAGAAACTTGTACACAGATGTGTACAGCATCATTCATAATAGCCAAAAGACAGAAACAACTTAAATGTCATCAATGGATGAAAGGATAAAACACTATTATTATTTGGCCATAAAAAGGAATGAAGTGCTAACACAGGCTATGGCATGGATAAGCCTTGAAAACATTATGCTAACTGAAAGAAGCCAGTCACAAAGACAACATATGATCCCATTCATAGGCAAGTCCAGAATAGGGAATTTATAGAGACAGAGATTAGTGTTTGCTTAGGATTGGGCGGGGGGTTAGGTGGGATAGAGTGGTCATAGATAAAGAGGTTTCTTTCTCAGGTGATGAAAATTTTCAAAAACTGTGGTGTTGGGTGCATATATCTGTGAATATACCAAAACTAATGTATTAACTGTATAGTATTTGAATTATATTTCACTAAAGCTGTTTACTCTGTCACCAGGCTGGAATGCAGTGGCACGATCTTGGCTCACTGCAACCTCTGCCTCCCATGTTCAAGCAATTTTCCTGCCTCAGCCTCCCGAGTAGCTGGGACTATAGGCACGTGCCACTACGCCCAGCCAATTTTTGTATTTTTAGTAGAGACGGGTTTTCATCATGTTGGCCAGGATGGTCTTGATCTCTTGACCTTGTGATCCGACTGCCTCAGCCTCCCAAAGTGCTGGGATTACAGGCATGAGCCACCACACCCAGCCTGTGAGAAGCACCTGGACACACACTCCTCTGATTTGGATTTTAACCATGGACACTTTAGCTACAGTCAGTGTAAGGACCAGCCTGGATCAGGCCTAATCACAGACTGGATTCCCTGCACCAGTACTTTTCATATGTTAGTGCTTAACAGAATCACCCAAGAGCCTGTTAAAAACACACACAGTCCTGACTATCTCAAGAAAGACTGAGTGGGGCAGAGATGAAACCCACAAATCTGCTCTGCTTAAGTCCCCACATGAATCTAGTGCAGATGGTTAGCAACCACATTTACTACAAATATTTCTCTGCACTGTTATCTAGACAAAACCCATCAGATTTAGCCTTCACTTCTAAATAAATTCTTTTTTTTTTTTTCAAAGTAACAGAAGAAGCAACAAAGGCACAGGTTTATTGAAACAAAAGTACACTCCACAGTGAAAGCAGGCTCAAGCAAGCAGCTCGAGAGCCCTAAATAAATTCTAAATTCTAAAATGTTGAATATTATGTGCTAGTAACAGAAAAAGAAAACAAAATAGGCTTCAAACTTCTGACATGTGAAGAGCAGACCAAATGTAACTGCAGAATGTCCAGACTTCTCATTTGACCAAAAGGACTATTCAATTATAGACAAAAGAAACATAATTAGCTAAAAAACTACAGAGCAGAACTGCATCATTATACAGTGACCCACTATAAATCAAAAGGTCTCAGTACAGACCACACCATGATTACCTGGTACCACTAAGAATATTTAATCTTGCACAATTTTATGGTTATAAGTCAGAACCTTATGTTCTGACTAGCCCATTAACTTTCCAGATTCTAGTTAAAACCCATCTACAAACTGAAGAGATTTTGTATAAACAATATATAGCTGAAGATATCTACTACTAAGAGGCTTTATAAAATTAGGAAAATGGCTTTTAGAATTTAAAAAAGTGCACAAATGAAGTAATAGCAGACTTTCTTTTTTTCTTTTCTTTTTTTTTTTTTTTTTAAAGAGATAAGGTCTTGTTCTGTTACCCAGGTTGGCCTTGACCTCCTTGGGCTCAAGTGATTCTCCTGCCTTATAGTCTCCCAAGTAGCTGGGGACTATAGACATGTGCCACAGCATTTGGCTAATAGCAAACATTTTAAATAGTAAACACATATAAATTAAAAACATCTGAAAGTTTCCAAAGCAGCCCCCACCCCCACCTCACCTATTAAAGGAATTCTAAGTACAGAAAAGATGCCCCAAAGTTTATAAACTGCTTCCCTGGTATGGATGAGGGTGTTGCTCTTTAGACCTTCAGGTTATTTACTCTTAATTCCTGAAAAGCCTGGTTTTCTAGTTGGAAGCAGATAGGAAGCAGCAAAGTAAAAGTAAAGAGCTGCTAGAGGAAGGCACAACGACAGTAGGGAATGTCAACAGCCACCACTGTGACAATGAAGAGGAAGATTCAGTAAAGCTACACAAAGTAGACCCAAGTTGGTCTGAAGGTTGTGGGTCACTGTTAAGTTCATTAACATTGTCTCGACCATGACTGACTAGCTTAAAATTTTTTTTTGTAAATTAAAATAAAATAAAAAGTAGACCCAAACACAAAAACAAAAAACAATCCTACTAGGAAAAGAAGTTCCTAAAGGCATTTCTGTACTAGAGCTCAGTGCAATACTATCCAGCCTTCCAAATCAATCTCTCTCTCTGTCCTCTGGAACCTCTCTCCTCCCATTTCTTCCAGGATCTTGCTCCATGAATCATTCCCTCTTCCCGTACCCTTTTCTTTCCTAATGATCCCTTCCTTCTCCTCAGCAGAAAAATATTCTCAAATCTCTTCCAAATAACCCAAAAGAGCCCTTCTCTCACCCTAAATTTCCCTCTAGCTACTTCTTTCCTTGATACAAGGTTTTAAAAGAACAGTCTCTACTTGCTACCTTCCTTTCCTCACCACTCATTTACCTTCTAACCTGCTGCAACTGATCTTCTGACCACCCACTCCACCAAAGCTTTGGTGTATTTTGAATTTATGGTGAAATACAAAAGTTACTAGTATCCTAATTGCCAAAGTCAAATGACTTTCTACTCTTCCTTCTCTTGACCTCCCCAATACATCTGACCCAACAGTGCACACTTCCTTCCTGAAACTCCCTCTTTGCTTAGTCTGTGATGCCACACTCACCTGAATTTCATCCTAACTAGAGTACCTAGTCCTGGAATGTTAATGGAATTTAGGCAAAAAAAAAAAAAGGGGGGGGGGTGGGGGAGAATTGCTATGATCTGAATGCATCCCCCCAAAATTCATATGCTGAAACTTAATCACCAACATGATAGTATTAAGAGGTGGGGCCTTCAGGAAGTGAGTAAGTCATGAGGACAGAGCCCTCATGAATGGAATTAATGACCTTATATAAGAAGTGCCATAAAACTGTTCACCCCTTTTCCCCTTTTGCTATATGAGGAGGCCGCATTTGCTCCTTCTACATAAGGATGCAGCAAGAAGGCTTTCACCATACACCAAATCTGCTGGCACCTTGTCTTGGACTTCCCAGCCTCCAGAACTGTGAGAAATAAAATTTCTATTATTTATAAATTACCCTTTCTGTGGTATTTTGTTATAGTAGCAGGAATGAGACTATGACAAGGGTACGTGATCAAATAGTTTTGGGAAATGTGGTATTAAAGTTAAGTATTTTCATTTACTACAGATTTTCTCAGATCTTTAACATACTGAGGTATATTGTGACTCTACAAGATGAGGTTCTCCAATGTTTTCCCAAATTTCTTGACTACAGAACTCTTCCATGCCTTTTAAAGAATTATTTTACATAACAAATTGAGTTGGGAAACACAGTTTGGGTTAACATTGCTCTTGATGTTCTTTTTCAGTCTTATTTGCAGGATTTTCCTTCATTAGCCTCCCAAATGTTCCATTCCCCAACAGTCCTTCTTTAGGCCTCTCTCATCTCACACCTTAGCCACCTTTTCGTTCTCCACTTGTCTCATGCTACGTTCTCCATAAGTGATCTCATTCATATCCTCATGGCTTCAATACAGCTTTAGAGCCTATAAGTTTCTCTGCCACTTACTAACTGTGTAAGCTTGGATCTTGGTTTCCTAATTTATAAAATAATAACAACTCGTAAGTACTAAATGACATATACAAAGTTTCTGCCACAGTACCTGACATATTTAAGCAAAGGCTCAATAAATGGTCACTATCATTTTTTCTTTCTCTAGCCTAGATCTCCTTGCTGAGTAACACATGTATGTATACAGCTTGGGACTTTCCTTTGCTTTTTTTATATATAGTCATCTCTTGGTATCCACAGGGGATTGATTCCAGGACCCCTACAGATACCAAAATCCACAGATGCCCAAGTCCCTGTTATAACATGGCATAGTATTTGCATATAAGCTATGCGCATGCTCCTATACACTTTAAATCATCTCTAGATGACTTCGACGTAAATACTATGTAAATAGCTGTTACACTTTTAAAATTTGTATTATTTGTATTATGGTATTGTTATTTTTATTGGAGTTTTCCCAAATAGTTTCAATCCACAACTGGTTGAAACTGCAGATGCAGAACTTCCAGCTACAAAGGACTATTTACCTCAAACTCAAGATGTTCACCACCCACTTCCACCACTTAAACTGGCCCCAGTATTCTTTATCTCAGGGTATGGAACCACTATCTACCCAGATGCCTAAATCTGGAACACTGAAGCCATATTCTAGACCCTTCCTTCTCAGTTACCATCCTTTCCCCTTCCCCCAATTAAGTAATTAAGTACATCTAGCTCTGCCCCCACCCCCCCATATAGCTTCAGATGTGCAAATCTGATCATACTTAAATTCTTCAATATTCCTCATGGTTTTCAAGACAAAATTCAAACTGGTATCAAATAAGGCTCTTCATGATCTAGCCTTTTTAGTCTCATCTCCCATCATGCCCCTTCTCTGACATATACTCTCCACTCCAACCACATAAAATCATATGTATTTCTACAAATGGCTATGCTTTAATGTTTTCATACATTCTATTTATATATAGATGTATTTTATACATTCTATTTTATTTACAGCTCAAATGTATAAAATACATTATAAAATGTATTATATAAAATTATTATATATAAAATATATATACACCAAACATTTTGGTATCTTAAATATTGCATAGCTTATATGTAAATACTATGCCATGTTATAACACAGACTTGGGCATCTGTAGATTTTGGTATTTTATAAAATATATTTTATTTTAAATGTATTTTGGTATTTTATAAAATACATTATAAAATATATTTTATACATTCTTCTATCTATATGGTCCATTCAATCCCATTCCCATCCACTTTATTGCTGGCTAGTTCCCACTGGTCTTTTTCATGAGTTTAATTACATGATATTCTAATCCTATCCTTTAAATTTTCTATGTATCATATGTAAAATGCAGCCTATACATTTAAATATTAATTCTCAACCTATTTAATATTACAAAACACAAGCAATTCATCCAATATGCTTAGGTAAAATTATCAACTCCACAATTGTCTTATTTTAGTAATGAGTAAGTCTGTAATTAAATGAAATTAACAGTTCTTCACTGACATCTATTTATTACCTATTTATCATATTCCAGACACTAAGGGGTTAAAAAAATGAACAAGAAAGGTTCCTGACCTCAATCTAATGGGACAGGGTGACAAAAATACTAATGTAATGCTATAAAGATATATATATATGTGTGTATGTATATATTTATATAATTTCTATGAGAACAAAGAGGAATAAATAATTCACTTAAGTAGTTACAAAAGAATTAGAACAAACTCTAAATAAAATGTTTTCTCTCTAAGATGAAATTTTTTACTTAAGAGTTAGATTAGGATAAAACTCAATCACTATCAAGATAAATTCCTGTTTCTAAACAAGTGACAAGTTGTATTTCTCTGTTGCAAAGCCTCACAGTATAACAGGATGTGGGCATACCTAAATTTTAAGTAAAAATTCTAAGTAGTCAAAAAGGCAAACATTAGAATATTCAGGAAAATCCAGCAATATATGCTCATGAATACAATATAGGTTTGTTGAGTCTAACCATCCCATTTCACAGACGTTCTCTGACCTCTGATTAACAAGAAATGGTTCCTCCTCTAAACTGCTAAAAGAGAATGAACTTTAATCTTACTAATATGTCTCAGTGTGTTGAGGCTCCTTCCTTCCTTCCCCTCTCTCTTCCTCCCTCTCTCCTTCCTTCCTTTTCTTTCTTTCTCCCTTCCTTCCTCCTTTCCTTCCTTCCTTCCTTGTTAAAAGAGTGTCTTTCTGTGTCACCTAGGCTGGAATGCAATGGCATGTGATCATAGCTCAATGCAGCTTCGAACTCCTGGGCTCAAATGATCCTCTCACCTCAGCCTCTCAAGTAGCTAAGACTATAGGCACATGCCACCATGCCTGGCTAATTTTTAATTTTTTTTTTTTGTAGAGACAGAGTCTCCTATCTCTTGCCCAGGCTGGTCTTGAACTCCTGGCCTCACGGGATCCTCCTACCTTGGCCTTCCAAAGTGTTGGGACTACAGGCGTAAACCACCCTGTCTGGCCATGGGCTCTCTTTTTTTATAGCAGCTTGACCTATTCCTTAACTAATAAGGCAGAAATGGCAATGAATGTATACTACTTTCTGAAAGATATGATACATGAAACTTAAAAATTAATTTCCAGAATTCACATTTGATATGCTGTAAGGTCTCTACTCAACTGCAAAGTAAAATACAAGCTCATATAGATGCATAAAAGCAAGCTTTGTTATGAGTGTGTCATAACCACTTTAAAACAGCAACCCCTTGAATGTTCACCTTAGATTGTTTTCTAGAATCCTCATCACTGTGGTAGCCATATGCCCTAGTCTGCCCATCCTAGTTAACACTTGTTGCACAGTGAAATGATCACTAGCATTCCTTTTATTCCATTATTATCCTGGTTTGAATAGCAAATTATAAGTTCACCCTATCTATCATCTACTTTCTGTTGCCCTTAAAAAAAAAAACCCTCAATAATTTGTCTTTTCATTCTGGAGGTCAGTTTCTATCATTTATCTTTAATACCTTTAGGAAAAAAGGTATCCAGTTTTAACTACTCAGTCTCTGAGAATAAGCGGTTAAAAATACTCTTCAATTTTACTATTAATATGCCTCTTCGCCCCTCCCTTACCCCCATATTTGCTGTGAAAGAACACTCTTGCCTTCTTTAGCCCAGAAATTTTTTAAAAAGGAGATCGTAGAGGCATCTAGGAGAAGTAGGAAAAATGGACAAATTCTATATTAATTTTCCATGGTGAATACTTTTTGAGACTATCTCAAGGTAAAAGCAGAGAATTCAATTTAAGTTATAAAATCATAAACTGTCCAGGCACAGTGGCTCACACCTGTAATATGAACACTTTGGGAAGCCGAGGTGGGTAGATCACTTGAGGTCAGGAATTCAAGACCAGCTTGGCCACCATGGTGAAAACCTGACTCTACTAAAAATACAAAAATTAGCTGGGCATGGTGGCAGGTGCCTGTAGTCCCAGCTACCCAGGAGGCTGAAGCAGGAAAATTGCCTGAGCACAGGAAGTAGAGGCTGCAGCGAGCCAAGATGGTGCCACTGCATTTCAGCCTGGGCAAAGAGCAAAATTCTGTCTCAACTTAAAAAAATATATATATATATATTTATTTATATATTAAAAAAATATATTTTAAACATATTTTTAAAATATATTTAAAATATATATTTAATATATATTTATATGTACACATATATATTAAAATATATATAAATTAAAAATAAACTAATATTTCTTTTTTAACCAACACAACAGAATATGTATTTTTAAATGAGTTCTCTTCAAATAGTCATTTTGAGAAGTTGTATGATATACCACAACTTGAAGCATTTTCAGAATATCTGCTTGGAAACTGTGTTTAAGCCAGTGCATGATTTACAAAAAAAAAAAAAAAAAAAAAAGTCATTTCACTAACTTACAGATAAGCCTATTTTTACTGCCTTTCCTTTACTAAAATTATTAATTTTGTGAATAATTCTCCATGGCCGAGAGCTCCTTCTCTGTTCTGCATCTCCCTGATAAATCCCTTAGTCTTTTGATGTGCCATCTGCCCCAGTGTTATGTATCAACCATTCCGCTACAGTTCTGAAAGCAGGAACTGATTATTCTACTCTTTTTCCCCTAGGGGCTGAAATATGAAAGACACTCAATTAAGATGTTTGGGATTGATTAATTAATATTCACCGAATATGGGTACAAGTTATTTTTGGCTATTTCCAAAAATCAAATTCACCTTCAAAGGAAGATTTGCTACCTTTGGAAATATTTAAAAGAACTGAAGACAATGCCAGAAAAAGGAGCTCCAAAGATGCCAAACAAATGTTGCATCATTTGCATAAATACATTGTCCAACATACACCCTCCTGAGACTGAACCAGGAAGAAAATGAATCCCTGAATAGACCAATAACGAGTTCTGAAATTAAGGCAGTAATAAATAGCCTACCAACTAAAAAAAAGCCCAGGACCAGATGGATTCGCAGCTGAATTCTACCAGAGGTACAAAGAAGAGCTGATACCATTCCTACTGAAACTATTCCAAAAAATTGAAAAGGAAGGACTCCTTCTTAACTCATTCTATGAGGCCAGCATCATTCTGATGACTAAACCTGGCAGAGATACAACAAAAAAAGAAAACTTCAGGCCAACATCCTTGATGAACATCGATGCAGAAATCCTCAATAAAATACTGGCAAACTGAATCCAGCAGCACATCAAAAAGCTTATCCACCATGATCAAGTTGGCCTCATCCCTGGGATGCAAGGTTGGTTCAACATATGTGAATCAGTAAACGCGACTCATCACATAAACAGAACTAAAGACAAAAACCACATGATTTTCTCAATGGATGAAGAAAAGGCCTTTGATAAAATTCAAAATCCCTTCATGTTAAAAACTCTCAATAAACTAGGTATTGAAGCAACATACCTCAAAATAATAAGAGCCATATATGAGAAATCCACAGCCAATATCATACTGAATGGGCAAAAGCTGGAAGCATTCCACTTGAAAACTGGCACAAGACAGGAATGCCTTCTCTCACCACTCCTATTCAACATAGTATTGGAAGTTCTGGCCAAGGCAATCAGGCAAGAGAAAGAAATAACAGGTATTCAGATAGGAAGACAGGAAGTCAAATTACTTTTGTTTACAGATGACATGATCATATGTCTAGAAAACTCCATTGTCTCAGCCCAAAAGCTTCTTAAGTTGATAAGCAACTTCAGCAAAGTCTCAGGATACAAAATTAATGTGCAAAAATCGCTAGCATTCCTATACACCAACAACAGGCAAGCAGGGCTAAATCATGAATGAACTCCAATTCACAATTGCTACAAAAAGAATAAAATGCCTAGAAATACAGCTAACAAGGGAAGTGAAGGACCTCTTCAAGAAGAACTACAAACCACTGCTCAAAGAAATCAGAGAGAATAGAAACAAATGGAAAAACATTCCATGCTGATAGATAGGAAGAAACAATATCGTTAAAATGGCCATATTACATAAAGTAATTAATAGATTCAATGCTACTCCCACTAAACTACCATTGACATTCTTCATAGAATTAGAAAATCTATTTTAAAATTTATATGGAACCAAAAACGAGCCTGAATAGCCAAGACAATCCCAAGCAAAAAGAACAAAGCTGAGGCATTATACCACCCAACTTCAAACTATACTACAAGGCTACAGTAACCAAAACAGCACAACACTGGTACAAGAACAGACACATAGATCAATGGAACAGAATAGAGAACTCAGATATAAGACCACACACCCAGGATTGATGGTGGCAACTGCTCCAGTCAGCCTGCCATTACTTGCCCAGCAGGGAGGTGTGGCTGGGGCTGCATGCTCCAAGAAGTAAGCAGGAACCCTGCTTCCTGGGTGAGGCTGCAGCCACCCAAGTTGTAGCTGTAGAATTGAGCCTCCTTGTGCTTTTGGGGAGCTGGGAGGAGGCAGGAGCCACCGCTCCTCAACCCGGATGTGCCTGCCCCTGCTGCCTGGCTTCTCCCTGCTGTCCACAACTGCTCAGATCTCGGAGTAAAGTCAGGAGAGCCTGAGTGTCACTGAACAGCAGTGGGAGGCAGACACAGTTCCAGGTGGAAGGGGGCGGGTCCCTGGTAAGGTCCCTCCCTCAGGCCAGGGAGGGCCTGTGGGCTGGGGGCTGGGCTGCCAGTCCCACGGACCAGAGTGGAAACTGGTGCCTTTTCCAGGACTGCCCATGGGCCAATCTGCTGCACTTCCTCACTTCTGAGGCCCATAAAAGCCCTGGGCTCAGCCAGAGCTGAGCAGACAACCGAACCGGATGACCAGCTGTAGAGAGGAGCTACCCTCTCTGCTGAGAGCTGAACACTCAATGGATGACCTGCCTGCCTACAGAGGGGAGCTACCCACTGCGGGTCTCCTCTGAGCAGTTCTAACACTAAATAAAGTTCCTCTTCATCTTCTTCACCCTTCACCTCATTCTATCTCATTCTTCCTGGATGGACAAGAACTCAGGCAAAGGCACCACTGGCCACAGAGGTTTCCGAAAATTGACACCCCAAAGATCCTGTAACACAACCATCTGAACTTAACCTGACAAAAACAAGCAATGAGGAAAGGACTTCCTATTTAATAAACGGTGCTGGAAGAACTGGCTAGGCATATGCAGAAAACTGAAATTGGACCCCTTCCTTACACCACATGCAAAAATTAACTCAAGATAGATTAAAGACTTATATGTAAAACCCAAAAGTATAAAAACCCTAGAAGAAAATCTAGGCAATACCATTCAGGACATAGGCATGGGCAAAAATTTCATGACAAAAACACCAAAAGCAAGTGCAACACAAGCAAAAACTGACAAATGGGATCTGACTAAAGTGCTTCTGTGCACCAAAATAAACTATAATCAGAGTGAACAGACAACTCATAAAATGGGAGAACATTTTTGCAATCTATCCATCTGATAAAGGTTAATATCCAGAGTCTACAAGAAACTTAAATTTAAAAGAAAAAACACAAACAATCCCATTTAAAAAGTGGGCAAAGGACATAAAAAGACAATTCTCAAAAGATGACATACATGTGGCCAATAAACATATGAAAAAAAGCTCAACATAACTCATTGTTAAAGAAATGCAAATCAAAACCACAATGAGAAACCATCTCATGCCAGTCAGAATGCTATTATTAAAAAGTCAAAAAACAGATGCTGGTGAAGTTGTGAAGAAAAAGGAACATTTTTACACTGTTGGTGGGAGTGTAAATTAGTTCAACCATTGTGGAAGACAGTGTGGCAATTCCTCAAAGACCTAGAGGCAGAAATAAAATTTAACCCAGCAATCCCATTACTAGGTATATACCCAGAGGAATATAAGTCATTCTATTATAAAGATACAAGCACACGTATGTTGACTGCAGTACTATTCACACTAGTGAAGACATGGAATCCATCTAAATACCCATCATTGAAAGACAGGATAAAGAAAATGTGGTACATACGTACCATAGAATACTATGCAGTCATAAAAAGGAATGAGATCATGTCTTTTGCAGGGACGTGGATGGAGTTGGAAGCCATTATCTTCAGCAAAGTCACGCAGGAACAGAAAACAAAAGACTGCATGTTCTCACTTATAAGTGGGAGCCGAGTGATGAGAACACGTGAATACATGGTGCGGAACAATACATAATGGGGCCTATTGGGAGTGGGGTGGGGAGAGGGAGAACATCAGGAAGAATAGCTAATGTATGCTGGGCTTAATACCTAGGTGATAGGATGATCTGTGTGGCAAACCATCATGGTACATGTTTACCTATGTAACAAACTTGCACATTCCTGCACATGTATCCCTGAACTTAAAAGTTGAAGAAAACAAAAAAATACATTGTCTATTTTCCTTAGGCACTAGAGAACAGTCTTTCGAATATATAAGCTCTGTTATGTTTGTTAAAAGAATCTGTCTTATTGCCCCATGGCCTAGAGCTCCTTAACTGAAATCTTCCAAATAAAGAAAGAAAAAACTCAGTCCAGAGCCAAACTGGCTACTCGTCATCAATATCTGGCCTTAAAAGTGTTCTTACTTTTAAAGACTCTCTAATTCTTCTCTCCCAGATAAAACTGCCAATCAATCAGCGGCAAAATGCATCAACCCTGACAAACTTTTTTTTTTTTTTTTTTTTTGAGACAGGATCTCACTCTGTCACTCAGGATCTGGGTTTCAGTGGCGTGATCATGGCTCACTGCAGCCTTGACCTCCTGGGCTCAAGCAATTCTCTCACCTCAGCCTCATGAGTAGCTGGGACTATGGGCATGTGCCACAACCCTGGCTGTTTTATTTTTTGTAGAGATGGGGGGTCTCACTATGTTGCCCAGGCTAGTCTTGAACTCCTGACCTCAAGTGATCTTCCCACCATGGCATCCCAAAGTGCTGGGATTTTGGGTGAGCCACTGTGCCCAACGCTGATAAAACCTTAATTGCTTTATAATCCTTTCCCTAAATTTTTCACTAAATGTTTCCCCAAGGCCAGGTAATCCATCTGTAATGATAGTACTTTGGGAGGCTAAGGTGGAAGGATTGCTTGAGTCCAAGAGTTCAAAACCAGCCTGGGCAACATAATGATAACCCATCTCTCCAAAAAAAAAAAAAAAAAACTAAAAAATAAATTAGCCAGGTATGGTGGTAGTCCTGCTACTCAGGAGGCTGATGCAGGAGGATCACTTGGGCCCAGGAGATCAAGACTGCAGTATACAGTGAGCCATGATTGTGCCATTGCACTCCAGCCTGTGCAACAGAGAGAGACCCTGTCTCTTAAAGAAGAGTTTCTCTGACGCAGTGGCTCATGCCACTGTAATCCCAGAACATTGGGAGGCTGAGGCGGGTGGATCACTTGAGGTCAGGAGTTCCAGACCAGCCTGGGCAACATGGTGAAACCCCGTCTCTATTAAAATACAAAATTAGCTGGGCATGGTGATGCACGCCTGTAATTCCAGCTACTCAGGAGGCTGAGGCAGGAGAATTGCTTGAACCTGGGAGGCGGAGGTTGCAGTGAGCTATCACACAACTGCACTCCAGCTTGGGCGACAGAGCAAGACTCTGTCTGAAAAAAAAAAAAAAATTGGCTGGGCGCAGTGGCTCACGCCTGTAATCCCAGAACTTTGGGAGGCCAAGGCAGGTGGATCACCAGGTCAGGAGATTGAGACCATCCTGGCTAACACAGTGAAACCCCGTCTCTACTAAAAATACAAAGAATTAGCTGGGCGTGGTGGCAGGCGCCTGTAGTCCCAGCTACTCAGGAGGCTGAGGCAGAAGAATGGTGTGAACCTGGGAGGCGGAGCTTGCAGTGAGCCAAGATTGTGCCACTGCACTCCAGCCTGGGCGACAGAGCGAGACTCCATCTCAAAGAAAAAAAAAAATTTTTTTTTCACCAAATCTTAGCTTTAAAGGATTTATTATTAAAAACTATACCCTACTGTAAAAATAGCTTGAGTTTAAGTTTTAATATGACTTCTCTTATAGGAAATTAGAAAAATCTCTAAATATATTTAACTAGGAGAATAAATTTCTATGTATCTTTCCAATTAACTAGACCTGTCCCCCTTTTTACTAATAAGCAATATTTCCAGGTATCATGGTAATGCTTGTATAGCTGTAAAAATGCCAAAATCAAATTTCCATGAGACCTAGTTCTATAACCACAGTAAGATTAAAAAAAAAAATAAGGCTCAGTAGCTGAACTTAATTAACTTTAAATGAATAAATCATCCAATCACAGATGAATGAGTGTCAAGGGACAGTAGAAGAAAAATAATCACAGGTAAGGGAGATTACATGACATTTAAAGACTTTAAAAAGTATAAGCTAATTATAACTCAGACGTTATAAATGCCATACCTTAAATTCCCATGATCACATAGTAGTGAAATTTAGCTGTTCTTACTATTAAGACTGTCATGGAACCAGGCTGTACACACAGATTCTTAGGAATTCTCAAATGTAAGAGTTAAATTATATGAAAAAGTTACCAGTATTTGTTATTTCCAGTGCTTACACTGAGCAAAAAAACCAACCTATCACATCACTACGAGTCACCTTAAAAAAAGATTTTCCTCCTTTGTTAGAAACAAGACAGTCTTATACCAAGCAATAAGTGATGAGGTACGACTTTACTTTCAGTAAAGTCAGCACCTGACAGCAGTTGAATAAAAGCATATTACTGTTCTTAGAGTTTTATTCTATCACTATTGTTGTTGTTATTCTTGTTGTTGTTGTTATTATTTTTAGAAATGGGGTCTCACTCTGTCACCTAGGGTGGAGTGCACTGGCATGATGACAGCTAACTGCAGCCTCAATCTCTTGGAGTCAAGTAATCCTCCTGCTTCAGTCTCCCAAGTAGCTGGGACTACAGGTGTGTGCCACCACAATTGGTTACTTTTTTTATTTTTTGTAGAGACAAAGTCTTGCTATTTGCCCAGGCTGGTTTCAAACCTCCTGGCCTGAAGCAATCCTCCTCCCACCTTAGACTCCTAAAGTGCTGGGATTACAGGCTTGAGCCACCATGCCCAGCTCACTGTTATTCTTACTTTTAAATGTTGGATCCTCAAGAAAAATGTCCAAAAGGTGCACCCCTGCCCATTGTAACCTGTAAAATAAACATTTCCTTTAAGAAAAGGAAGGCCCTATTTGTCTTCCTGTATGGCAGTGCTGGAGATGCCTAGGCGATATTTATGCCTTACTCTACATATGATTCATTAACTTGAGCACTACAGTCTGACCCAAGCGACTGAATTCCCAAAATAACAAATACACGTTATTCAGAGAGTAAATGTACAAAGATTATATCATTATATACACAATACTTTTTGTCAATAGTATAAGACCTTGTTAGACATATGTGTCAACACTATAAAACAGATCATTTGTAACTGTCTATGGTTGCATAAGCTTTGGATGAAAATGGTTAACATCCTTGATGAACGACTCCCAGATGAATTTTATCATTAAGGCTTCCTGACATCTTGCATTCTAGTTAATACCACTTTGTCTTTTGAAATCTTTACATTATCAACTTTAAGTATTTTTTTTGCTTTTGAAATCAAAATATTCATTTGTGTGAATGATATACTTCACAATTCAAACTGAAAAAAAATTTTGCATATTTGTTTGGCATTATGTTAATTTTGGCCCATAAATTTGGAAGCAGTTATGTTAGCATTTTCCCTTGAAATACAATTGATAATTCTATATCCTTATCTCTAAAATAGTGACATTATTCCCTTGGCCATATTCATCTCTTACAAATCTTGGCAGATGTGGCAGAAAAAAAATCATCATTGGTCCATGCTGTTGAGCCCTGGACAACCTCCATTTCTTCATCCTCAAATATCACATGGTGCACCTACGGTAACAGTAACAGTTACCATTGATTGAAGGCTTAAAAGGGCTAGTTTCTATGCTAAGCTGAGTATGCGCTGGGTAGAAAATAAATATGAATAAAAATACAAGTTATATTTTAGTGCACATGATCTTACCTGCCATTCCACTCAACAAGTGTAGGTAACAAAGTAAGCATGAGATGGAAGAAACTGTGTCCCCTCAGACAGTCTCAGTTACAGAGTTGTATGCCCAAAACCATTTACTTTGTTCTTCGTGAGGGATTTAAGAGATTTTTTTTAGGATAATTTTTACTATATTTGATTTTTGCCCTATAGGCTCACTTTAGAATCCTAAGGTGGGACTTCACTGTATCACACTTGGCCCTCATAAAGACTACGTGAAGTAGTATACAACTATAAGCCCCATTCTACAGAGAAGGAAACACCAAGAGAGGTTATGCAACTTGCTTGGCAGAGACAGGATTCCAAATTAGGTTGTTCTGATTCCAAAACCTCTGCACTTAATTACTATGGCATATTGCAATGTTATATATCAATTTTCCAGATAAGGAATGGGAGGCTCAGAAAGATTAAGCAAACTTACCCCCAAAAAACACTGCTAACAAGTCTCTATACCAGGACTTAAACTCAAGCTTTCTAATTTCAAGTTCCTTGGTGATATAATGAAATGACTGATAGAAGCTAGGAATCAGTAGTAGAGTACTGAAATGGAAGGAAAATATATTGTTTACAGTGTTTACACATTGGTGACTCACTAGCTAAGTCTGGGCCTCAGATATGTTCTGTTTAGCCTTGAAGATATAGTTATTTAAATCTGCATTAGTTGTTATACAAAGTTTGACAATAGCTATTCCAAACATTCTTCTCCCTTGCCGTCATTCAATGATTAAAATGGAAAGTCATATACTTGCTTTCCCAGGCTCTACTGCAACTAGAGCAGGCCATGTAACCTAGCTCTGGCAGGAGACTTAAAGAGAAATCTACTGGGAATGGGCAGTTGGTTTCCGGGAAAATTTTTGCTTCCTAATGAATGGTACAGCCATTGCTGGCACTGTACCTTTTACCCCTTTCTGCAACAAATATGGATGTACTGCCAGAGCTACAATAGCCATCTTTTATGTGCAAAAAAGCATAAAGATGGGAATCAAATACACTATTAATGGCAAAACAGAAAGATATAAACAACTTAGATCTTTATGGTACTGCTGAGCTGCTAAGTTAGTCCTGGACTATATGTATCTTCAAACTACTTGTTAGATAAATCATAAATATTCCTATGGTTTAAATTTGGTCTTCTGTTACTTACAGTCAAAATAATTTCCAGCCAATTCAGTTGCCAATATTTAAAAATCAGAGGATTTCAGACAGGCAGAGTGGCTCACACCTGTAATTCCAGCACTTTGAGAGTCCGAGGTAGGAGAACTGCTTCAAGCCAGGAGTTTGAGACCAGCCTGGACAATACAGTGAGACCCCATCTCTACAAAAACTAAGAAAAAATAGCTGGGTATGATGGTATGCACCTATAGTCCTAACTACTCAGGAGGCTGAGGTGGGCAGATTGCTTGAGCCCAGGAGTTCAAAGGCTATAGTGAGCTACAACCTTACCACTACACCCCAGCCTGGGAGACAGAGTGAGATCCTGTCTCTAAAGTCCACTCCCCACCACCAAAAAAAAAAAAAAAAAAAAAAAAAAAATCAAAAGATTCCATATAATCTGCTAATTACTAATGTTTCTTGAGATATAAGACTTTTCTGGCAACACTGGGTCTATACAGAGTCACACTGGCAGCCTCTGAAGATAGAGCTCATAGTCTCCTACTTATCACAGATCCTATTTGGCCAGCTTCACTAATGTAGGTCATCTGCCAAATCTTGTAGCCACACTTAAATGTACAACTTCCTGTATCTCAATCTAAGTCTGGTCTAGAACCCAAGTGGCCATCTGAACACCTACCATTAAAAAAAAAAAATCTCCAGCCAGGCACAGAGGCCTGTAATCCCAGCACTTTGGGAGGCTGAGGCGGATGAATCACCTAAGGTCAGGGGTTCGAGACCAGCCTGGCCAACATGGTGAAAACCATCTCTACTAAAAATACAAAAATTAGCCGGGTGTGGTGGCGCACATCTGTATTCCCAGCCACTTGGGAGGCTGAGGCACGAGAATTGCTTGAACCTGGGAGGTGGAGGTTGCAGTGAGCCAAGATAACGCCACTGCACTTCAGCCTGGGTGACAAAGCAAGATTCTGTCTCAAAAAAAAAAAAAAAAAAAAAACTCCAATTTCTACTAAAGATGTAGTAAAGGGCTTTTACACTAGCAAAAGCTCTCCTGAAACTGCCCAAAAGATAAGCTATTCTGACCTTTATTCTTGGAGCCAAACTTTGGCAATTATTTAACAGTAAAATGGGCAATTAAAGTAGTCAATTTTCCAGTTATGAAATTCTGTGAACTACTAGGAAGTAATATTTATGAATAAATTCCAAGATTCCAATAATAATCAAGAGTCCAAGAAGTTTCCTGTATTTCTTTCTTTCATTTTTTTTTTTTTCTGAGATGGAGTTTCACTCTTATTGTCCAGGCTGGAGTATAACAGCACAATCTCAGCTCACCGAAACCTCCGCCTCCTGGGTTCAAGTGATTCTCCTGCCTCAGTCTCCCGAGTAGCTGGGATTACAGGCAAGTGTCAACACGCTGGACTAATTTTGTATTTTTAGTAGAGACGGGGTTTCTCCATGTTGGTCAGGCTGGTCTTGAACTTCCGACCTCAGGTGATCCGCCTGCCTTGGCCTCCCAAAGTGCTGGAATTACAGGCGTGAGCCACCACTCCCAGCCAGCTTCCAGTATTTCTTACATAGAAGTGGCAAGGCAATATAAAACCACAGCATCTAAAAGCCCCCAAGCAAGAAAGTAAGGTTGTCATTTGGTAGTCTCAGTAGCAAAGTAAGCTGGTACCACCACTGCACAGTCCTAGTGAAGGATTTAGGATTCTTGTATCCAAAGCTATCCAGCCAGACCTTACAAGTCACAGGTGAGGTGATGTTTTGAGACATTTCAAGGAGACTGTCATTTAGGATAGTTAAACAATACAGACTTTCACTACAAGCAGTTTCAAGAAATGACACGCCTATCTCAACTGCCAAAAGACTATTTCTGGCCAAGTGTGGTGGCTCAAACCTGTAATCCCAATACTTTAGGAGTACAAGGCAGGAGAACTGCTTAAGCCAGGAGTTTGATGCCAACCTGGGCAACACAGCCAGACCATGTCTCTACAAAAAATAAAAAAGGTAGCCAGGTGTGGTGGTACGCACCTGTAGTCCCAGCTACTTGGCAGGCTGAGGTGGTAGGATGGTTTGAGCCCAGGGGGTTGAGGTGAGCTATGATCATACCACTGCACTCCAGCCTGGGTGACAGAGAGACACCCTGTCTGAAAAAAATAAAAATAAAAAACAAACAAAAAACCCCAAAGAGCATTTCCTGTCAGTTCTTCAGACAAACATTAATAATTTAAATGAAGAGCCAATTATTTTAAAAATCACTCAACTGTGCCCAATGAGCATTAAATGAGGATGCAAATGTCCAATGCAAAAGTCCATTGCATCTCTATCTAAAAAGAATTTTAATAGCTTTAATGGTAGCTGCAGATAACAACAAACAACAGTTCTATCTTCAAATATACTTCATTACACATGACTTCATTACCATTACCAAGATGGCCATGCCAATTTCAATCCAAGGTGTACTATATACAACTTGTCATAAAATAACATATGAGAGAAATATATATTTGACACAATTCCATAAAGACTGAAATATGTCACCTATAATAAATATGCATCAGAAGCAAAGTTATCATAATTTTTAAAAAATTAGGTACTGTATATAATATTGTTCAGAAAGCAACAAATTAAATCTACTAAACATTAGCAATCACTAGCAGTCACTGAACTCTCACTATGCGATAGTATCAGACATTGTGCTAAGCATTCATCTAGTTCTTGCAAGAAAGCCAACAATAATCCTATAAGATATGTATTAGAATTATCTGTACTTTACAGATAAAGAAACTGAGGCTTAGAAAAGTTAATTTGTACAAAGTCACACACCTAATAAGTGTTACAGCTGGATTTTTAACTCCAGAATCTAGCATAAGAACCTACAGCCAACTTAACCACTATGATAGAACGCAGCCTATTTCCTGGAGAACAAGTACTTAAGACATACAAGCATTCTTAATTTGGCCAGAGTGGGAAACTGTCCTTTTGGGTCTGGATTTGGCAGGGTAGAAAAGCATACTGATGACCAGTGTATAAAATACTTTATTCTTCAAACTAATGTAATCAAGAAAAATTCAGCAGCATTAAAAAAGAAAACAACCTCCATTATATCAACTCACTGTCATATTGCCTATGGATCCTGAAGAAATTCTGCTCTCTGTGTCCAAAATGGTATTTCAGAAAGTCAGTAATAAATCAAGTGTAGTAGGCAAAAAGCAAAATAAGGAAAGATAACTTTTCTAATTTTAGGGGTTAAGAAATAACAATGCTACAAGGCATTTTCTCAACTATTGACCCCTTGAAATAGCATTTTGTATACTCAAATAATTTCCAAAGGCAACTGTCTAGTCAGTAATTTTTTTCCTTTGTCTGAATTTGCAGCCATATATAATCTAATTCAGTAAGGTTTCACTTTGGTTATAGCAACCATTTTACTATCTATATGTATCCCACAATATCATATTGTATACCTTAAATATATATAATAAAATTCATTTTTTAGAAAAAAGGTTTCACTTTGGAGTCAATACAACTATTGCACAAAGTTCTCTAATTTCTAATTAGAGAATCACTATTATGGTTATTTCGGAAATGTGAGCCACAAGTAAAATACAGAATAAAAAAGTACAAATGGGAGACTTCCGTGTAACATCAGAACAAACAAACAGTAAAAACAAAGAACCTCAACCATTCAATTTTCTAAATCACATGTTCAAAATAAGGCAACTCACTTTAAAGAGTAGGCTATACCAGCAGCTTAAATCACATAAAGTCTTATACACGGTAGTAACTCACACGTGTTTGCCAATGAATGCAATCTAATAAAGTGAGAAAAAAAAATCTATGAAAAAAAGGTTTAAGCTGAGATCTGTTAAAACAGCCTTCTTCAAAGTGTCTTGAATTACCCAAAAGGACACCTAGAAACAAACCAAAGACGACCAACGTCTCTAACTTTCAGCAGACTGATACCCTGAACAGGCTGATCAATACAGAAGTCCAAATCATCTTTGTGCCTTGAAACGTTTTCATTTTTAAGCCACAACTGCAATTTTCTATCAGACAGTTTCAAGAATATAAGAATACTTCTCGTGTGTGTGTGTATGTGTGTTTTGTTTATTTGTTTGTTTGTTTTTTGTAGAGATGGAGTCCCGCTACGTTGCCCAGGCTGGTCTGAACTCCTGGGCTCAAGTGATCCTCCCACCTTGGCTTCCCAAAGTGCTGGGATTACAGGTGTGAGCCACCATACCCAGCCTCCTGATTTTTTTTTTTTTTTTTAAATAAAATAACCTTGGCCGGGCACGGTGGCTCATACCCGTAATCCTAGCACTCTGGGAGACCGAGGCAGGCGGATCACCTGAGGTCGGGAGTTTGAGACCAGCCTGACCAACATGAAGAAACCCTGTCTCTACTAAAAATACAAAATTAGTCAGGCACGGTGGCGCATGCCTGTAATCCCAGCTACTCAGGAGGCTGAGGCAGGAGAACCGCTTGAACCCGGGAGGTGGAGATTGCGGTGAGCCAAGATTGCGCCATTGCACTCCAGCCTGGGCAACAAGAGCGAACCTGTCTCAAAAAAAAAAAAGAAAAAAAAAAAAAAAAAAGGCCGGGCGCAGAGGCTCACGCCTATAATCCCAGCACTTTGGGAGGCCAAGGTGGGCGGATCATGAGGTCAGGAGATTGAGACAATCCTGGCTAACACGGTGAAACCCCGTCTCTATTAAAAATACAAAAAATTAGCGGGCGTGGTGGAGGGCGCCTGTAGTCCCAGCTACTCGGGAGGTTGAGGCAGGAGAATGGCGGGCACCCGGGAGGCAGAGATTGCAGTGAACCGAGATCATGCCACTGCACTCCAGCCTGGGACAGAGCGAGGCTCCGTCTCAAAAAAAAAAAAAAAAAAAAAAAAAAAAGATTACCTTAATTTTTAAAAATCCTATAGATTAAAATCACACAAAATAGTGCTTAAATGAAAATGTCCTAAAAATATTTTATTTCTCCTAAAAGCCTTAGATTTAATTTTCAAGATTCTGTATCACACAAAATGTTTAGTAGGCAAGTATGGAAGGAGTTCCTGGATTTTTCAATTGCACCTTGCCTAACCAGACTTCCTTTACAGTCAATACAGTTTCCTTTAAAGTTTAATAGAAAACCATGGAATCAGCATAAAAATGCTCAGAGTTGTGAAAGTTTCAGTTTGTATAGACAGATTAAGAAGACAAATCAGCATATCATGTTCACAGAAAACTCAGTGTCATTTTTTTCAGTACTCAAAAAAGAAATAGGTTGTTTCTGTTTTTTGATAGGATTCAATAAAAACTGTAAACTAAAAGCAACCAAAGCCTGAACCAAAGATCTCTTGTTATATCATATGTGAGTTCATTCACATGTTCTCCTATTGTTGCTTCAGACACTTATAGAAAAAGCACATTCACTTGCTTTGGAAATGCATCTAAGAGCAGCATTCAATTTCAACTGCCAACTGCTCGTAATAGCCGGATTAGACAGATCATTCTTCTCACCTATTGTTTCCCTTTACAAGGATATATTTAAAGCCATGAATACACTCAGTGTCTTTGGATCTCCATATTTTAAAAAAATAAATGGCAATTACTATTTTGCCACATGATTTATAGTCTCAATCACTAAAAATACCAACACATTAATTATATGATTTGACTATACAAACTAAGATGACCACTTGCAACAATCTGTCCTACTATATAGAAAAACATTCAACAGATTAATATGCTGCTAAGCATAGCCTATTAAATGAATAAACTTTCAAGGGAAGAAGAATTTTAAAGATTACAGTTGGATTAATCTTTCTGTATGGTGCTCCAGGGTCATCACAAAATCAAACACAAAAGACTTTGCTGTGGAAATTGGCAACTAAAACAAAGATTCTCTAATTAAAAAAAAAAAAATGAAGCCATTATGAAATAACAAAAATGTAAAAAGTAATAAAGAGAAACTAAACTCTGAAATAGGTTATCCATGTGAACTACATTGTCATAAAGCAAATAACTTCACCACCCAAATTTGTTATAATGAAAAAATTGCTTAATAACCAAATAGCAAGCCTAAATCACCATCATTATAAAAATGACTAATACTTTGTGAATACATGTATATTTGGTGCCAGGCATGGTGCTAATGCATTCCCTGGCTTACCGCTTACAATATTTTTGTGAAAGAAGTACCATATTGCCCCTATTTTACAGGTGGGCAAACCAAAGCATAGAGTGGTTAAGTGACTTGTCTAAGTCTAGTAAATTATAAACTCAGGGTTCAGATTTAAGCAGACAGTTTTCCAGACCCTGCACTGCCACTGTATCATGTTGTTAAAGGTTTTTGTTTTTTGTTTTTTTCTTTTCTTTTTTCTTTTTTTTTAAGAGAGAGTCTTGCTCTGTCACCCAGGCTGGAGTGCAGTGGCGTGACTCACTGCAACCTTGGCCTCCCAGGCTCAAGTGATACTTGTGCCTCAGCCTCCAGAGTAGCTGGGATAACAGGCGTGCACCACCCTGCCCAGGTAATGTTATAGGTATTTTTGAGGGCCTAAGGAGAGAAATAAAAATACTTTTAGGGCTTCTCCACCCTCATAAGGCTTATTTATGTTAGGATAACTGGCAGATAACATTTTTATTCTAAATCACAATCACTTTATCAAACCCCAAAGAATCAATGAGCTTCCTTAATAGATTAAGATAATGTGTTACAAGATGCTAACACGTGGTTTATCCTAATACTTGCCTGAGACATGCTTAATATTGTAATTATGAAGAAAGGGCTATCTCAAATTCCTACTATTTCTATTTGTGTCTGATACAACAATAGGAGAATCACTGCTCCAATCAGCAAGTTGCATGGAGGTGTCTTCTTTAACTTCAATAAATATAATTTCTTACATTTCCTGATCTGTCTGTAGCAGGGGAAAAAAAAAAGTGTTTGTCAGGTTTTTTCCTTTTTCTTTAAGTGAGGAAAAGTACAGAGGTGGGAGAGCAAGAATAGGTGAGGGGCAAAGTAATACCTACAAACACACACTTTCCAAACATAGAAGTTTCAAATCTGACTGCCATGTCTTAGATAACAGTATCTTATAATAATCACTCAGTAGAAAAAAAAAAACTGGCTTCTAATTATAAATGAAACTGAAAGGAACTAATATCTAGAAGGAAAAAATTTATCTCATTTTGCTAACTGCAAAGATATTTTGCTCCTCCATCTTTTCTAATTTAGTTTTTTCCAAATTCCCTGACCATTATCCCCTTTGGAACTGATGTTTTCTTCACATGTACACATTTGGTTTGTGCCTTTCCTACCGCTCACTACTACCGCTCACTATACGAGGTAATTATAAATGCTTAGTTTATAGCTGCCTTCCTCACCAGACTTGTAAATCTGAACGCAAAGGTAATGCTTTATATTATCCCTCAGTGCTTTCTCAGGCTCTCAACAAACTTCTGCTGAACTGCCTTAGTATCAAGTACTAAGGCAGGAGCAGCAAAATGACACAAATTGCAATGATTCAAACTGTCGCAGGGCAAACGTAAAAGTAAATGATTAAAAAAGAGAATAAATCCCATCCTGGCTAACATGGTGAAACCCCATCTCTACTAAAAAAATACAAAAAATTAGCAAGGCATGGTGGCGGGTGCCTATAATCCCAGCTACTCGGGAGGCTGAGGTAGAAGAATCACTTGAATCCAGGAAGCGGAGGTTGCAGTGAGCCGAGATTGCGCCACTGCGCTCCAGCCTGGGCGACAGAGCAAGATTCCAACTCAAAAATAAATAAATAAATAAAATTAAAAAATAGAATAAATCAGGCCAGATGCACATGGCTCACGCCTGTAATCCCAGCACTTTAGGAGGCTGAGGTGGGAGGACTGCTTGAGCCCATGAGTTTGAGACCAGCCTAGGCAACAAAGTGAGACCCCATCCCTACAAAAAACTAAAAAAAATTAGCTGGGCATGGTGGTGTGAGCATCTGTGATCCCAGGTACATAGGAGGCTGAGGCAGGAGAATCCCACTTGAGCCCAGGAGGTTGAGGCTGGAGGGAGCTGTGTCTGTACCACTGCATTCCAGGCTGGGTGACAGATGGAGATCCTGTCTCAAATAATCAATCAATCAATCAAACAGCACTTTGATTGACACTAAGAAGGTAACACCAAAGGGCAGGGGGGTGGAATTTAGTCTAGTAGTTGCTTTCTGACTCTGACAAAGTTCAAGTCCCAGCTCTGCCATTTCTAGCTGGAGGAGTCTAGACACCTCCCGGAGACTCAGTTTCTTCATCTGTAAATTGAGAACAATAACAGTACTACTTCCAATGGTAATTGTGATGACTATTTAGTGCTGAACCCAGTGTCTACAATCACAAATTTGCACAGTCACTTTAAAGAAAAGCCAACTATATTCAAGGTAAAAATAAGGATGCAGATGTTAAAATTCAGAAGAAATTATCTTTACTCCTCCAGCCTTATTTTCTGCACTTTACATGGCATCAGCACTGTACTGCCTGTGGTTCCCAGCATATATTATGCTATTTGTAGCCCTGTGCCTTAAGTTCTTGCTTAATAATGTTTCTTTTGACCAGGCACCGTAGCTCACGCCTGTAATCCCAACGCTTTGGGAGGCTGAGGCGGGCGAATCACTTGAGGTCAGGAGTTCACGACCAGCCTGGCCAACATGGCGAAACCCTGTCTCTACTAAAAATACAAAAATTAGCCGGGTGTGGTGGCCCGTGCCTGTAATCCCAGCTACTCGGGAGGCTGAGGCAGAAGAATAGGTTGAACCCAGGAGGAGGAGGTTGCAGTGAGCCAAGATCACACCACTGCACTCCAGCCTGAGTGACAGAATGAGACCGTCTCAAAAAAAAAAAAAAAAGAACTCTTCTTTCCATCCTGCCACTCACCCCTAACCCTCTGTTTGCTGAACAATTCCCACTCACTCTTCAAGGCTCAAGTTATAAGTCCTTGCTGGCTTTCTTCCTCCTTCTCAAGGCTTATGTATTTGTGACAACTACACTGTAATCTACTGACCTATTTAATATCAATCTTTCTACTTCTACTCTAAGCTTCCTGAGGTCAGAGACGAACTGGCTGCTGGATCTCCAGCAGTGGTATAAATGAGTAAGTAAATAAATATGTGTCAGACATAAAAAAGGTACTAAATAAGTTTTTCAGAAAATTAAATCAAACAGTTCCATCAAATCTAAGCTGGAACAGAGTATTATCTCTCTCCATCTGTTTCTAAGCACATCCTTTCCCACTCAATAAATGAAGTACTTCCCCCAATCTTTCAGGAAGTCTAGGGAACCATGGGACCTTCCATTACATTTCAGAGCCAAGAGTACCTCACCAGGCTTTACCTTGACAGGGGCACTGTGATCAGTAGCTTTGCTGCTCAGAGGGGCAAGAAAATGCAGGGCAGTTTATAAAGGTATCTGAAGAGAAGTCAGTGCTGAGAAACAAAGGAAGGGAATGTATGAGATCACCTGCACAAAATAGCACTCACTAAATACTTCTGATTAACAAGATTCTTAAGGTTTTACTCATGTACATCCAGTCTCTGGCATATTTCAGGTTGGGTAAAGGGGCTCATCAAGAATTACACTTTTTTAAAAAAAAAAGTGGAAATACTTTCCTTAATACTAAGTTTACTGAATGGAAAAACTACAGCTAGGTGTTTTTATTTTTTTTAATGGATTAACAAATAAACATAAAACATGGACATGTGAATAGCTTCAAAAGGCTAGGCACTACTGCAGACAACACTACAGCAGGCATTTAATGGAAAAACTGTAACTCTTAAGCTGCTGAAACCAGGAGTGATTTTGCTTTTTTTTTTTTTTTGAGACGGAGTTTCCCTCTTGTTGCCCAGACTGGAGTGCAATGGCGTGATCTCGGCTCACTGCAACCTCCGCCTCTCAGGTTCAAGCCATTCTGCCTCAGCCTCCCGAGTAGCTGGGATTACAGACATGTGCCACCACGCCTGGCTAATTTTGTATTTTTAGTAGAGATGGGGTTTCTCCATGTTGGTCAGGCTGGTCTCGAACTCCCGACCTTATCTGCCCACCTTGGCCTCCCAAAGTGCTGGGATTACAGGCATGAGCCACCACGCCCGGCCTCCAGAAGTGATATTTAATGGCGCTGCCTAGGAAGACAGTGCTGCACAGTGTTTTTTTCAGCGTGAGCATAATCTAGAAACTGCTCCCTCTCACTTAAAGCCAGATAGAAGAGATGAGAAACCTGAAGATACTTTTTGAGGACCAAAGGCCTTCTCTTTCTCTGGGCTTCCCAGGTACTTGAGTGAAAATTCAAAATGTAAACTAGTTTAAAGTTTATTTTCTATGCATGCAATTTAATAAATACTAAGTAATATATGAGACTTGCAATGGAACTTCAATGGAACACACTTCAGCTTATACCTGAATTAAGTATTTGGGAATTTAGTACCTCCCAAGGAAGAGTTCCACACCATTGGAGAAAAGGAGTGACTGTTTCATATAATGAACTAAGACAAGCTGCTATTTGGAACAAAATAAACATAATCCTTACTTCACATCATGTAGTAAAATTAATTTCAGACAATTAAAAGATATAAAAATAATACTATAAATAGCTTTAAAACATATAGGTCCAAATTTTTTCAGTAAGTAGAATATTTCTATCCTTATTGATGGAAAAGTGAACTAAGAAAAATAATTTTAAAAATCCACACACAAGACTGGATTGATGGTATTAAAATTTTGTAAATGTCTGTATATACAAATGAATAAAATAAAATAAAACAAAATGGCAAATGAAAAACCAGAGGAAAATTTGCAACATAACAGAAAAAGGTTAATACTCTTAGTATATAAAGAATACTTACACATCAATATGAAAAAAAAAAATAGCCATGAAGAAAGCTGGGCAAAGAACATGAATAATTTACAAAACAAGGAATATATAATAAAACATAATAGTAAATATTTGAAAAAATGTTTAGCCTCTGGTTTTTAAAAATGTAAATTAAAACAACAATAAAATACTAGTGATTAAGAGAAGGGGTTCTGAGGTCAGACACCAGGCCTATAACCCTGGACAATTCACTTCACTTATCTGAGTCTATTTTCTCGGTAAAATCAAGAGAACAATAATGCTTACCCCATAGGAGTGATGTGAAAATTAAGCAACATGATGCACATAAGGACACAACACAGTGTCCGGTACACAGTAAGTGTTCAATAAATATCCCTATGATGATGATGATACTTAAGGCTGTGAGAGTACACTGAAACATTTTTATACAATGCTTGTAAACAAAGATTGATTCAACCTTTCCACAGGATAATGTATCATTTGGCAACATGTATCAAAAGTCTTAAAAGTGATCATATCCTTTGGGCTTCTCAAGATATCTGTCTATGCTCAAAAACAGTAGAAGAACTCAAAATAGAAAAGATTGCTAAATATGACTATATCCATTGATCATCCATTGATCCATGTGTCAAATACTTTTTTTTTTTTTTGAGAGGGAGTTTCGCTCTTGTTGCCCAGGCTGGAGTGCTATGGCGAGGTCTTGGCTCACTGCAACCTCCGCCTCCCAGGTTCAAGCGATTCTCCTGCCTCAGTAGGAGTAGCTGGGGTTACCAGCACCCGCCACCACACCTGGCTAATTTTTGTATATTTAGTTGGCTGGTTTCAAACTCCTGACCTCAGGTGATGTGCCCACCTCAGCCTCCCAAAGTGCTGGGATTACAGGCGTGAGCCACCGCACCCAGCCCCATGCATCAAATACTTTTGAGCCCTGATAATACAAAAATATGCAAATGACCCAGTCCTTGACTTATAGGTTAGTGGGGGAGATAAGTAATAAAACAAGTACAGTAAAAAGATAAGAGCCACCATGGGTAAGTATACGGTGCTATGCTGTGTGTAGAAGGAGCACCTACCATGGTCTGAGGGGGTAGAGTCAGGGAAGCTTCCCAGAAGAAGTGACATTTAAGCTGAGACCTGAAGGATGAGTAGGAAATAGTTAGGTAGAGAGATGAAGGAAAAGTGTTCCAGGTAAAGGAAACAGCATGTGCAAAAGCCTAAAGACCAAAGGGAGCATGGGCACGTCAGCTTAACTGTGAGCGGTGTGCAAGGCAGGGACTTGGGAAGAGACAGGGCTGAAGAGGTAAGCAAGGCTGGATCATTTAAGGATCACTAGCAATTTAATTATAGACTTTATTCTAAGAATAATACAAACTGAATTTAAAAGCACTTAGTTTGTAACAAATATAATAGTTAATATTCATAATACATCACGAGGGTACACAAACTGAAAAGAATAGCTTATAAAAAGGAAATACAATTGAAGTGAGTGTTGCACAACTCTAAGTTAACTAAAAATAATTGGATTGTATACTTATTAAAACAGGTACATTTCAGAGTTTGTAGATTATACCTCAAAAAATATATCTTTTCAAAAACTTTAATGTAAATGCCTAATAAGCATTTGAAAAATACCTGACCTAATAATAAAATACAAATCAAACCAACTAGGTACTACCCTTTATCCTAAAAAATTAGTAGTGATTAAAATACAAATGAAATGAGGCTGGACACATTGGTGTGGGCTTATAATCCCAGCTACTCAGAAGGCTGAAGTGGGAGGATTGCTTGAGCCCAGGAGTTCAAGACTAGCCTGGGAAATAGCAAGACACCAACTCAAAAATGAAAATGAAATGAGAATATTCAGTGTAAATAAGATTAGGAAAAATGAGCATTCCTATACTATGCTAGCTGGAATAAACATTAATTGAAATAACCTTTCTAAAAAGTAATATATAACAGAAGTCTTTAAAACAATTTTTTTTTTTTTCACAGAGTCTCGCTCTGTTACCCAGGCTAGAGTGCAGTGGCACAATCTCAGCTTATCGCAACCTCTGCCTCCCAGGTTCAAGCAATTCTCCTGCCTCAGCCTCCCAAGTAGCTGGAACTACAGGAATGTACCACCACAACCGGATAATTTTTTGTATTTTTAATAGAGATAGGGTTTCACTATGTTGGCCAGGCTGGTCTCAAACTCCTGACCTTGTGATCCGCCCGCCTTGGCCTCCCAAAGTGCTGGGATTACAGGCATGAGCCACTGTGCCTGGCCTTAAAACTGTTTATACCCTATAATCTAGTAATTGAATTTCTTGAAATCTTAATAAATGTTCCAAACTGAGTCAAATATTTCTAGCCAATGATGTTCATTGTAATGTAATTTATAATAGAAAAACAAGGGCTGGGTGTGGTGAGTCACATCTGTAATTCCAGCATTTTGGAAGGCTGTGGTGAGAGGATTGCTTGAGCCCAGGAGTTTGAGACCAGCCTGGGCAACAGGATGAAACCCCGTTTCTCCAAAATATAAAATCTTTAGATAGGCATGGTGGTGCATGTCTATGGTCCCAGCTTTTTGGCTGGGCTGAGATGGAAGGATCACTTGAGCCCAGGTCAGGGCTTCAGTGAGCTGTGATTGTACCACTACACTCCAGCCTGGGCAACAGAGTGAGACCCTGTCTCAAAAAAAAAAAAAAAAAAAAAAAAAAAAAAAAAAAAAGCTGGGGGCAGGGGGGTTGGGAAAAAACTGAATGCCAACCAATAATGGAATGGAATGGTTAGAAAGAGTTAAAATTACTGAATGGAGCCTGGTGCAGTGGCTCACGCCTGTAAGCCTATAACTTCAGGCAGGCATGGTGGTGCACATCTGTAGTCCCAGTTACTTGGAAGGCTGAGAAAGGAGAATCGCTTGAACCTAGGAGGCAGAGGTTGCAGTGAGCTGAGATCATGCTACTACACTCCAGTCTGGGCAACAGAGTGAGACTGTCTCAAAAAAGCAAAACAAAACATACAAACAAAAACTACTGAATGCGGTCATCTAAATGATACAGCAATACATCTGTGATAGATACCAAACTTATAAAAAAAAAAGATATAAAATTATATATATACAGCAGTACTTCAGCTTTATAAAATAAATGGTATATGTCTTTTTTAAAAAATCTTTTCTGTACTTCTCTATATTTCTGGATTTCCTACAATAGTCATTTCTAGAGTTCATGAAAATTTCTAAAGCTGTCTTCAAAAAATTCAAAGGCATCACTTTTTTTTTTTTCCTCTGTCACTGGTGCCTAAATCAGGAAAAGCATCACTTGTGCTTATACTTAATAGAAATCAATTTCATATCTGCCTTGGCTTTATTTTCTCAAGCTAGTGAGAGAGGTGTGCTATATTTAATCCATATGTGCATATAACTCAATAATATTTATTCAGCATCAAGAAATAAGATGCATATGTAAATGGATTTACGCATTAATTAGAATGTGCATCTTAAATGTCAAAACTTTGGTGAAACTTAGATGGACATCTATCTAAAAATACACCACACTCAATCCTGATGGCTTAAATCAAGATTTAAAACAAGAGTAAGCCTTCTTATGATGATTCAGAATCATCATTAGGAACATATAATAGTAGCTGTCAGGAACTACTGGGTCCTAGAGGGCTATCTGTCCCTATATTAATTAGGCAAGAATTGCTCAATTTTTTTTATTATGCCAGCTACTTGTGGGTTTTTTTCCCCCCCTTTTCCCTTGTGGTGAAACCAACAGGTATTTTTTCCCAGCACTATAGGGAACCTGCCTTTAGCAGCACCTGTAATTTTCCATTCTTATGCTGCTTTTGGAAATATGAGAATAAGAAAACTTAACATCCACATTTATAAGATTTATGTATAAATTAAGAGTTAATAGGCTTCAAACAAAGCTATCACCTAAAATGATTTGCATAAACTTAGATGATTCTGTTTTAGGTAGTCAAGGTTGCAATATAAATGATCTCCAAAGAGATTGTGAGTTCTTGATTGTGTTTCATATCTTGCACCTTTATTCAACTGGCAGTCAAGTCTCAGGATCAGAAACTGCATATGCTGTTTCTCTTACCACATCATGGAAAGAGATATAAACCAGGAGCCAAGGAACTTAGTTCTATGCAGTTATTACACCCACAAGTTTTGTCACTTTCAGCCAAGTCTTTAAACTGTGGTACCTGTCCTGCGTAACTTTTGAGGCTGCTTGAGAATTAAATTAGATCACAAACACACACACACACACCAAAAACCACTCTGAAAAGTACAGGGCACTACAGAAAACTAAAATACTATTACAGTATTATACTGTGTTTATTTAACCCTGGATCAATATAGGTATCAATTCAGAAAACTCACACCAGATTGGGGATTGGTGGGAGAATGGGGAGGATGTGATGGTCAAAGGGTACAAAGTCTCCATTAGACAGGAGTAACTTATGAAGAGCTATTGTACAATATGGTTTCTATAGTCAATAATAATGTATTGTAGACTTGAAAATTGTAGCCGGTCACAGTGGCTCATGCCTATAATCCCAATTCTTTAGGAGGCTGAGACAGGAGGATCCCTTGAGGCCAGGAGTTCAAGACCAGCCTGGGCAGCAAGTCCCCAAGCAAGTCTCCATCTCTACAAAGAAAAAAAATTAAAATTAGCTGGGCAGTCCCAGATACTCAGGAGGCTGAGGTAGGAGGATCACTTGAGCCCAGGAACTTGAGGCTGCAGTGAGCTATGACTGTGCCACTGCACTCCAGCCTGTGCTACAGTGAGACCCCATCTTTTAAAAAAAAAAAGAAGAAAGAAAGAAAGAAAGAAAATTGCTGTGAGATTTTAAATGTTTTCACCACCAAAAAAGCTAACTAGGTGAAGTGATAGATGTTAATTAGCCTTACTTAATTATTCCATAATGTACACATATATTAAAACATCATGTTTTATACCATAAATGTTTTGTCCATTAAAAAGTAATACTTTTTTTTTTTTTTTTTTTTTTTGAGATGGAGTCTGGCTCTGTCGCCCAGGCTGGAGTGCAGTGGCCGGATCTCAGCTCACTGCAAGCTCCGCCTCCCGGGTTTACGCCATTCTCCTGCCTCAGCCTCCGGAGTAGCTGGGACTACAGGCGCCCGCCACCTCGCCCGGCTAGTTTTTTTTATATTTTTTAGTACAGACGGGGTTTCACCGTGTTAGCCAGGATGGTCTCGATCTCCTGACCTCGTGATCCGCCCGTCTCGGCCTCCCAAAGTGCTGGGATTACAGGCTTGAGCCACCGCGCCCGGCCACATTTTTTAAAATAAAAAAGAAGGTTTAAAAAAATTTATACCAGAAAGAACAGAAAGAGACAAAGATGATTCTTATATTGCCTTCTAGTAATCAGGAAACATCTATTATCTAAGAAGAACAATATCTATCCCAAGAGTTGGCATCTCTGATCCCTCCCCTCAAATCTAATCAGTTCCAAGTCTTTTCCACAACCCCTCACATCTGCCTCCTTCTTTCCTTTACCACTTCAAAATCCCAGTTTGGGCATTTATTACCTCACACCTGAGCTTCTAGAACAGCCTCTCACTGGCTCCACTCATGGCCTCTCTTTCTCAAAGTTCTCTGGCTCATATCTACTAGATCAATTTTCTTAAAATAGGCCTGGTGTGGTGGCTCATGCCTGTAATTCCAGCACTTTGGGAGGCGAAGGTGGGCAGATGGCTTGAGCCCAGGAGTTCGAGACCAGCCTGGGTAACATGGCGAAACCCCATCTCTACAAAAAACAAAACAAAAAAAAACAAAAATTAGCCAGGCGTGATGGTGCGTGCCTGTAGTCCCAGCTACTGGGGAAGCTGAGGTGGGAGGATCGCCTGAGCCCAAGAGGCGGAGGTTGCAGTGAGCCGAGATTGTGCTACTGCACTCTAGCCTGAATGGCAGAGTGAGACTCTGTCTAAAAAAAAAAAAACAAAAAAAACCTTAAAATACCACTGTGATCATATCTACTCAAAACCTCAGCAGACTCTTCATTACCTTCTCCATCAAGTTCAAACTCCAAACTCCCAAGCTCAGTAGTCCCTGTGCAATCCTAGCTGCCTCCTCACCTTTATCTCTTACTACTCTCCCAAACAAATCCTTCCTCAAACTGGTCTCTTTAATTCCTTCAGATATGCCCTGTACTCTTCTGCCTCTAAGTTTTGGCGTACACAATTTCTCTTCACTTGCAATACTCTCTTCTTCACAGCTTCTCTCTTGGCCTATAGAAATTCAATCCATCCTTCAAGAACTAGTTTGAGAGCCACCTACTAGGCATACTTTTTCATCACCAAGGAGGAAAAGATGGCAGATTCTAAAGTTAGACATGTCTGGGTTTGAATTATAACTCCAGTCACTTACTGGCTGAGTGACACTGCGTATATTCCTTAAAACTCTTTGCCTCAGCTTCTTCATCTTTAAGATGGGGATAAGAGCAACTTCCCTAAGGCATACTGTGTAAAGTAAATGAATTAATTCATGTAAAGCACTTAACATGATGCCTGGCATAGATGAGGACCCAAGAAATGTTAGATATTGTTATTACTCTTACTATTAACATTGCCATTAGTGAATTTATCTTAATCTGAATTCAGATAATACTTATGGCCATTACAAACCCTTCACGTACCTACAGTATCATTCCCCTCCTTCTTCTTTTCCCTCTTACCTCATGTTTCTTCTTCCTCCAATGCCGCAGCCCCCCAGATTGCAAGATCCTGATGAACGGTCAATTTTTTATACATCTTAGTATCTACAATGGTCACTCACACCTAGCATATTGTTTAATGCCTAATGAAACAACACTAAAGAGCTGGCAGTATTAAAATGCCCTGCATCCTATAGTGAAAAAGTATTAACAGCGTGCCCAAAGTAATTAATTAAAAAATGTAAATTTCCAGCCTCACAAAATTAAATCTCTTCTTTCATGGTTCTCTAGGTTCTTTTTGCTATTTTACAGCAAACGACCCAAACTATTCATGCAGCAAGAGATAGAACAGCAAAATATATGGAGGTCAGACAGCAGCCAAATGCTAGAGTACAAGGACCTCGAAACAACTCAGCTGAACACAATTCTGGATGAACTCCAAAAGGGAGACAATTTAAAGGGAAAGGAAGCCGGCTTATTAGTTATGCTAATAATGCTGATTGTTACACCAGCCTTAGGATTCCTTTGCATACAGGGTCAAGTATAAACAACTGAAATAACCAGGCTAGTACATATAGAAATATTAGTGATTCAGCTCAACAATGGAGCTTATTACGCGATCAATTTAATTACCTATGTCAAAAGTGACTATTAATATACCTCAAGATTCGAAAGTAACTCAAGTTTTGGCTAATGAAGTCATATCAAGTGTACACGGTCTTACTGTATACTAATCATTCACTTCAAGTAAATTAGTATGATGACAACTTGATATACATATATTATCATAGCATAAACTATTTTCAACAATGCCCAAGGAAAATAAATGTTACTATAGTACTGATTTCCAGTTTATTTGTATGACTTTAGTAACTTTCAATCAATTTATTCAAAATCAGGCCTAGTAACCACAAACCAAAGAGTTTCCTAGTGGAGTGAATTAAGAAGGTTTGATGGTATGTTAATGACTTTCCAAAAACTAGCATAAAGTACTACACATAAGAATAAACTATATTAAATTTTTATTCCTATGATACTTGTCTTCAGATGACCCTAAAATGTTTTACCAGCTTTGAAGTACAAGTATTCTCAAATCACAAAATCTTAGATTAGAAATAGAAGTCACCCACTGCAGGAATTCTTTATATCACCTCCCAGGCAAAATGTTCTCCAGCCTTTGCTTGAATATTTCCAGCAATGTGCACTCACTATTTTGCAAGGCAGTGCACTCCACTGTTACAAATTCTTCCTTACAATCACTGGAAATCTGCCTCCCTGAACCAAGAATCCCAGTTCTGCTCTCTGAAACAACCCAAGATATGTTAACCTTTGAAATAAAATTACTTATTGAATTAAGATATAGTTGTCAATTTGGTCACACAAAATGCAATTAAAGCTCAGAAAAGAAGAAACCACAACCATACACAACAAAACTTTGAAATTCAGGAAATTATACTGAAATGACAAGCCAGCAAATTTCAGGATATCAAAGCTCACACCTCAGTTAACATACAAATATTAAGAGTAACCTGACTGAGTTTTGTTACAATGGAGAGTGGTACAGTGTTTATTAAATACCTTTTTTTGCAACTTGATACTACTAAATCCACCAACAGTTTTTAAAATTACAGTTCTGCAAGTAGTTCAAGGTGGTTTTCCCAGTTGCTCACATTTTCATTCAGTCTATTTCTCTCTAAAACATCTGGGTGTTTGTTTTTTAAAGCCCATTCGCTCCACTGGTGCAATATATTGTTTTTAAAAATAAATATTTTCAAAAACGAAGCCTAAGAGAATGGAGTGTAAAAGAGTGGGGGTGGTGAGAGGAGAGAAGGCAAAGACGGGCCCAGCGGGGAAAGGCTGGTTACTGGGTATTCTCCTTCTGAGAGCATGCTTTATTGGCATAGGCATCTGAGGTAACGAGTCCTACAAACACGACCTTATAACGAGAATGATCATGAGCAATGAGTGTAAGGCATAAATATCTGTAAGATGGAAATAATTTGGCACTGATCACCAAGCAGCACCAGATGCTTCAGGACCTCATAAAGGAAAGGTTAAGAGGTCCACGAAATAGAGATCATTGCCACCCTTTGGGGTGGGGGGGCAGGAGGAAGAAACCAAGGAGTAACTACCGTTGGGCAGTTCAAAGCCTGAACAGTACAGAGCACAAGAAAGCCAGCAAGTGACTAGGGGAAGGCACACACCCTGGCGAGTCCGAAGAAGGGTGTGCAGTGTGCAAATACTGAACGGGTCTATGAAATGGTGTGGGTATGAGATGTGGGTGTGGGTAAGGGGCAACGCAGGAGGCTCACGGTCCCCTCCCTGCCGCAGAGCAACAGAGGGTAAAAGAAGGGGGAGGGTGAAAAGCAAGAATGACTCATTACCAAAAGGAAGTGCTCAAGCCATAGGGAGGCATGCCACAGGGGATTTCAGGGCGAGGACTGTGAGGAGCTAGGTGCTCAGGGTGATGGGGGCAAAAATCAACGTCTTGTAGTTCCTGCTGCTAGTCTTTAAGATGGGGGTGTGGGGGGTTCGCGGCAGCCGACTGCCAAGGCCTGGGAAGCGGCGCGGCGCGTGCGCAGTGGCGTTCGGCGGGACCCGCTGAGGCAAAGCGGAGCCGCAGTGACAGAAGCAAGCGGAGCGGCCGCCAGGAAGGACTCACCGAGGCGCAGGGGCTGGAGGTGGTGCTGGGGGTAGGTGACCGCTGGACCGTGACCAAAGCCATCTAGGCGCTGCTGGGTTGTTCCGGGCAGGGCATTCTTGTCCTGAGTGTGGGGGGCGGGAGGGTGACGGAGCCGGGATGGGGAAAGGGGTGCGGGGTGGGGATGAAGGGAACGGGGAGGAGGAGGAGGCCGCGGGAACGGCCGCAGACTCCGCACCCACCACCAGACTCTCGCCGACTGACGCGCCGAACGGGCGGCGGGCGGGCGGTTCGGCAGCTGCGGGGCACAATGAGCGCTCCCAGTGCGCAGGCGCCACCTGTCAGCTACCGCCTCTCCCCTCGGCGCGCGCCGCCGCCTGGTCGTAACCCTTGAGTTGCCGGAAGCCGGCCAAGTGCGTGCGGCTCGGGCCGCCGCACCCTCCTGGGTTGCCTCCTTTGCACTGGAATCGCGCGATTTGCCAGCGCTGGGTGCTGTGGAGTGGGGTGGGGGAAGGGGCCGAGGGGAGCCAGCCGGGTGAGGGGTCTCAGTCGAGTGAGGGGGCCGCTGGAGTCTTCACTCCTGAGAGACAACCATTTTATGAGGTGGGGCCGCGCACAGCTTAACCAACCTTAGAAAAAAGCAGCTGAGATGAAAATCCTGAAGCAAAGTGAGAAAGGGCTCCGCGGAGTTTCAGACCCTCTCACTGGGCGCAGACAGGACTGAGCTGGACCAGTTTACCCCCTTCGCCCCGGTTCTCGGGGGCTTTTTCTCAACTTTCCCACCCTTCCGTCCATGTTTTATGATGAGACTTCTGGAAAGAAAACCATTTTCCTTTTGATACCCTGGAAAGGTTTGTGGTACCCTCATGCTTCCTCTATTGCCTGTCTAAAGACTTATTCATTATTCCTGAGAAGAGAAGCTGAGCGCGCCTGGGAGTCCGTGGAAGCCTGGCTCGAAGAGTTGTGAGGGTCCAGCCTGCTATTGACCTCTCACTTGCCTCCTGCTGTGAAGACATTCTCTTAATTAAACAGGATTTGCTCGTTAAGCTTTCTTCTCCTTCGTCTCTAAATGTCATTATTTCATAGACCTATGTAAAAGTGAAGATTAAAAGATATTTTAAGGGAATGATTTTCTCAGAGGTAAACTCTTTGCAGAACATAAGCAAAGAATGTAATGGAAAATCAAGATTAAAAAGGAAAAAAAAAATCGCACAATGCAAATATCACTGATTATTTACACAAAGAAAGAGAGTTGACAAGGCTGTTTCTCAGTTTGAGTGGATGAGCTGGTAAATACCACCGTACATATCAAAGCTGTAGGAAACACACACACTCGGGAGTTTGCAGTTATTAAAACCCACCCCCTCCTGTTTGTCACTCAAACACTCTTGGATCTCATTGCTCCTTTTAAACTGACAGGGCTGTCATGAGCTCTTTCTGGCTGCTGTACGGTTAAATGCCACAAGAGTCCTCTGTGCTGAGCGAGCCTTTGTTCTCTCCCTGGGGCCCTGTGGTTGAAATAATTAGCAGGGAGGTTCCATCAAGAATCAGACACTGAGGGTCCCTGTATTATACAGTCCTATACAGAGTGTAGTGCAGAGAAGCCAGCTGGTAGGCTTTTGCCCCCTGGTGGTGATCAGGAGTGCCTCTGAGGCAAAATTAAACAAAGATGTATGGTTCACAGATTAAACAATCTGACTGTGTTTTTCCCAGAGCTCCGTAGTAAACAGGAAAAGAGAAGGCAAGGTTCAGAAGTAAGAACTTTGAACCAATGCATGGGAGACCAAACAGGAAACTAAATACACAGCCAAGAAATACACATAGCTAGAAGCTGAATGAACTCAAATAAATGAAATATATGTGCTTTATGAACCAAAGTATCATTCTAGAAAAAGTAATACTCAAATCTGTAGGTCTTAGTACTTGTATGTTGATTCTCTGACTCAGGGACGGCAACAATGATGATCTACTTTTTCATGGTAACATACTCTTAAGAAATTCTCTTGGAAAACGTAGGACTTGAGTCCATTAACCTTGCAGTGAGAAAGCACTACCATTGGAATCAGAAGACCTGGTTTCTAGTTCCAGCTCTAAAACCTTATGCAAATGGCTTGAACTTTTTGAGCGTTAATTCCTTTATCTCTACAATGGAACCCTAACTGACAGGATTCTTGAGATAATGTATGGTAAAGTGCAGTATAAACTGTAAAGCCCTCTATGTAATTAAGATGACTTTTTTTTTTTTTTTTTTTTTTTGAGACAGAGTCTCCCTTTGCCGCCCAGGCTGGAGTGCAGTGGTGCAATCTCGGCTCACTGCAACCTCCACCTCCTGGGTTCAAGAAATTCTGCTGCCTCGGCCTCCCGAGTAGCTGGGATTACAGGGGCCCGCCACCACACCTGGCTAGTTTTTGTATTGGCCAGGCTGGTCTCGAACACCTGTCCTTAAGTGATCTGCCCACCTCAGCCTCCCAAAGTGTTAGGATTACAGGCGTGAGCCACTGCGCCCGGCCTTTTTTTTTTTTTTTTTTTTTTTTGACATGGAGTTTCGCTCTTGTTGTGCAGGCTGGAGTGCAATGGCATAATCTCAGCTCACTGCAACCTCCGCCACCCTGGTTCAAGCTGTTCTCCTGTCTCAGCCTCCTGAGTAGCTGGGATTATAGGCATGCACCACCACGCCCGGCTAATTTTATGTCTTTTTAGTAGAGACAGGGGTTTCACCATGTTGGTCAGGCTGTTCTTGAACTTCTGACCTCAGATGATCCGCCTGCCTTGGCCTCCCAAAATGCTGGGATTACAGGCGTGAGCCCCCGCGCCCGAGCATCATTCTTTTTCTTAATAGTAGAAGTAGATTAGTGGTCAAGACATGTTTCATCTGTGGGTAAGTGTGGAACATTTTTGTTCCACATACCTAAGGTGATAAAATCCTGATCAAGAATTATGAGATAACAAAATTCACATTGTATCAGGAAGTTCATTTATTAATTTTCAGGGGAAATATTTCTTCCTGGTATTACCTTTTAAAGAAACTAAGATTTGGAAATTATTGGTGCATGTTCATTAATTTATTTACTAATAATTGAGAAAATATTTTTTGAATGTGTATCGTATACTAGACACTGCTTTAAGAACAAGAAATGTTTATCTACCTCTTAGGGGCTCAAAGCCAATTAGTAGGGGAAAACACATCAACAAATAATTAGAGCGTAGTTTAGTGGTACCATGGCTTCTGTCACCTCTGCTAGGCACGAAAGGAGGTATGTAGAAATATAGGAGAAGATTATTTACATACAAAGTTCTATAGAAACAAAGCAGAGAAGGTCTGGGCAAATGTGGTCTTTATGATATTGGCTTTCAGGCTTTGTCTGCAGATCCCAGTACAGTCACTTTGTGAACAGAGCTGGACCACAGTAAGCATTTGATGAATCTAGGCTCTGTGCCCCATTTATACCTAATTTTCCTAGGCTCCACCCTGGTTCCTGCTAGGTCTTCTGGTGAACTGAGAGAGGAGGTATCTTCTAATAGAGTGAAGATCCTAGGATCCTCTTACTATTCTGGCTGAATTTGAGGAGAGAGAGGTCAAGAGCAGGATTCCCAAAAGAGGGAGCCAAAGATACAAAAGTCCTCCTAGTTCTATTTATAGCACTTTCACTCTTCCCACCTATGATGCTGGAGGCCTGGTTGTACCACTGGAGTCCATTTAACCCTTAACTTGTATCAATACTTCTTCTGGGGTGAAATTATAGGGGAGCTTGAAATCTCTGAGGTTAGCTGCTTCTTAAGCTTTGAGAACCTGATGAAAACTATTGACCTTCTCTCCAGAAAGATGTACTTGCATATTTCTCATACCTACTAAAACCTATCAAGGAACCCAGGTGAAGAATCCTGATCTAAATGTTAAAGGGGTGGTTCTTTACCTTTTTTTTCCACATCATGACATCCATAGAAATAATACTTGTACAGCACACAGGGATAAATTAAAGGGGATTTGGAGGCAACTAATTACATGGTACTTGGTGAAAAAAAATGGTTTTCTTTATATTACTTACTTTTAATGAGAAAATAAACATATTAAGGATGACACTAAATACTGAATTTGTATACGTTTCCAAATAAAGTTGTCTAAAAATTTAATGAAAAACCTGACATTGCTTCTCTAAACATAACTTTTTTTATACAGGATTTTATTATTGAAATGACTGCATGCAGTTCTTGAATGAGACAGTTTAACAGTGATCTCTTCAAATTCTTGGTGGTCATTATTGATGAGAACTTAGTTCATACAAGTAGGTGATAAAAAAAAAAAAACTTTTTTTGTTTGTTTTTTTGAGACGGAGTCTCACTGTGTCGCCCAGGCTGCAGGCTGGAGTGCAGTGGCGCAATCTCCGCTCACTGCAAGCTCTGCCTCCCGGGTTCACACCATTCTCCTGCCTCAGCCTCCCGAGTAGCTGGGACTACAGGCGCCTGCCACCATGCCTGGCTAATTTTTTGTATTTTTAGTAGAGACAGGGTTTCACCGTGTTAGCCAGGATGGTCTCAATCTCCTGACCTCGTGATCTGCCTGCCTCGGCCTCCCAAAGTGCTGGGATTACAGGTGTGAGCCATGGTGCCCGGCCAAAAAAACTTTTAAACAATTTTCACAACAATTCAAAATTTACAAGTATAAATTATAATTGATAATATATCCACATTATCATAGGGTATTTCCTCATTACATTTGCCAGTGGGAATTTCCCCATCTACCCAAACACTTTTCATGTCAAGCATCTATTGCAAAATATTGATAACGGTCTAATTTGCAGAGTATGATTGTGTTATTAGAGCAATAATTCTGCATCTAACTCGAACATAACTAAAAGGGCACATCAGATATAAACAAAAGGAAGAATTCGATATATATAAAAAGAGAGATTGTGAGCTGAGTTCATCAGGAGTACCTAGCAGGCCTCCCTGTCTTTCCTGGCCTTATCTGAGGCTGTAAGTCCTGCTCTTTTGGTACCTGGAACATCCTCCAAAGCTCAGTGTTTATGATAGGCAGCAATGTGTACTACAATTGTCTTATGAAAGTGATGACCTGGTAGAATACTCCTTGGCTTTGCTTGGCAAGAACTTCATTGTGCTGTCCACCAGCAGGACCATGGGCATACTAGGGTGGGTATTCACAACCTGATTTTGAGGGGCTGCTGAGAATCTCTAGATCACACTGCTTCTTGCCAGGAGTGAATTACCTAGATGTATCAACCACTCTAGTTCTTTTAAGTAACTCCTCAGGCTGAATAGATCCCTATCTTGCAATATGTCTGAAACTCATTCATTGCATACCAAATGAAGTGTTTCACTTAAAAGATTATGGCTTATATAGCTAAGCTTAAGAGAGAGAGAGAAAAAAAAAGAGAGAGAGAGAGAGAGACAAGAAATCATGGTCCTATCCTTGATAATCCAATCCCTTATATTTGAAACAACTCAGGCATAATTATAAGTATAAATTAATATAGCACAGATATATAAGAGCTGAGAGCAACTGCAGTATTATTGAGTCATGTGTTGCCTTCACTTGGTTGCATTTTTTCTTAAGTTTTATAAAAACTTTAACTTTTACTAACTTCATTTAACTGTGTCCTAACAGGAGATAGAAACCACACCAGCTTGGGTGGGGTGCGGTGCCTCATGCCTGTAATTCCAGCACTTTGGGAGGCTGAGGCAGGAGGATTGCATAAGGATAGGAATTTGAGAGCAGCCTGGGCAACATAGTGAGACCTTATCGCTCCAAAAAATACCAAAATTAGCCGGCTGTGGTGGTACACACCTGCAGTCCTAGCTACTTAGGGGTCTGAGGTGGGAGGATTGCTTGAGCCCAGGCTATTGAGGTTGCAGTGAGCTATGATTATGCCATTATACTCCAGCCTGCGTGACAGAGCAAGACCTTGTCTCAAAAAAAACAAAAACAAAAACAAAAAAAACAGAAACTCTACGAGTTATTTGCCAAGAAATTTTAACAACGAATTAATTACTAGATGTAAAGTTATTAAGTAGATAACTTTTTTAGAGAAATCTAAGGTGTCACAGAGGTGAGTAATACCTCCCACCTTAAGGGCTAGAAAACAAAAAACAAAGAATCAAAGGGAAAAATTTAGAAATTTAGAGGATTGGCCCCACAGAGCTAAAACTAAGGTCTCTGAGGAGAAAGTGCTGCTCAGCTGGTATTAGTGCCTCTGAGCTTAGAGGAGGGGCTTCATGGCACCTAGGTTTCTGGGACACAGACTTCTGAAGCCAGAGCACTGGCTGGCTGGTGGTGGTGCCTTAGAGTAATGAAAATTATAGAACTATAGAAAAACTACTACACACTGGATTCAGCTGTTGCTTCAAAAAGGAAATGCTCCTACCAGAATGAAGACAGAATTGAATGAATTACTAGGTGAAGGAAACAGGAACCAAAAGACCACAAGAAGCAGTCAGCGGATAGACAAGAAGGAGCAAGTCTCTTGTCTTTCCTTCAGGTGTGGGATGTCCCTCTAGTGCCCCCAGTTAACATAGTATAACAAAGCCAGCTGGCGAGGCAAAGAAATGTGATTTTCAGGGTCTCAGCTTTAGCAACAAAGAAGAGTAAAAATGGGTGAATTTGGAGATGAGACAATAATTTAATAACTGGCACTTGATTGATGTGGAAATTGATGCCAGAATAGAATTTATCTCCCATCCTCTGGTTTGCATATATCTCTTAAAGACAGTTAGAGACCTTGCTACTTCCTGCTCCTCAGATACACTCAGCATACTTTCATCAATGTGATGCAGACTGGGAAGTCAAGATGCTCAATATCTCTGTAGATTATATTATGGCAGGGAGCTAGAGAAATGATGTAGCCCTGAGGCAAGACTGTGAAGGGATATTGTTGGCCCTGCCAAGTAAAACCAAACTGCTTCAGGTGTTTCTTGCCAATTTATATGGAGAAATAAGCATTTTCTAGGACAATAGCTACACACCAGGTGCCAAGGGCTGTATTGATTTGCTTCAATAAAGATACTACATATGGAAGAGGAGGTGCAAGTGGAGGCATAATCTGATAAAATTTACAGTAATCCACAGTCATTCTCCAAGATCCATCCACCTTCTTCTTCGCAGGCCAAACAGACAAGTTAAATTGATGTGAGGTAGCTTTCATCACTCCTGCTTCTTTTTTTTTTTTTTTTTTTTTTTTTTTTTGAGACAGAATTTCCATTGCCTAGGCTGGAGTGCAGTGGTGTGATCTCGGCTCACTGCAACCTCGACCTCCCAGGTTCAAGCGATTCTCCCACCTCAGCCTCCTGAGTAGCTGGGATTTCAGGCATGTGCCACCAAGCCCGGCTAATTTTCATATTTTTAGTAGAGACGGGGTTTCACCATGTTGACCAGGCTGGTATCAAACTCCTGACCTCAGGATATCCACCCGCCTCGGCCTGCCAAAGTGCTAGGATTACAGGCGTGAGACACTGTGCCCAGCCTCACTCCTGCTTCTTTCAGATCTTTATTGGTGTCATTAATCTCTGTAATCCCCCATCCCCGCAACCCCAAGGAAGCAATATTTTTGTTTACTGTCCTGGTATGTTTGGAGGGGGTTTGAGAGGAGGTTTTCAAAGGCTTCAAGTTGGCCCTTCCTACTATAATAGTCCTTATTCCAGAGTCAGAGAACTGATATAGAGATCCTGCCAGTTACCAGTATCTCTGTTCTAATTATATATTCAGGGACTGATGAAATCACCACAGGGTGGTTCTATGGCCCTACTAAACCACTGTGATTCAAACTTGAGTTAAGACTCCATCTGACCACCACAAACCCCCACTTAACCTTATGGACTGAAGTGGTATTTTGGATCCCCAGGATTAACATCAGTTTAGAATTAGTGTTTAGATATCTCTGAAAAACCTGGATATTCCTTTTCCCTAGCACAAAGTCATTTTAGGAAATGGCCACCAATCTCTGTGGAAAAGACTTAGAGGAAGATTTTTCAGTATATTCTAGTGGCAATGCTACAGAGCTCTTTCTCAAAGGGACCCACCTTTCAATTAAGGAACTGGGTGAAAGGTTGGAATTCTCCATTGTGGTGACTAAAATTATATTATTGGCCCTCATACAGGCAGACCTTGGAGATATTTTGGGTTTGGTTCCAGACCACTACAATAAAGAGAACATCACAATAAAGTGGTCACATGAAGTTTTGGTTTCCCAACGCATATATAAAAGTTGTATTCATCCTATAGTCTATTAAGTGTGCAGTAGCATTATGTCTAAAAACTGTGCATACCTTAATTTAAAAATACTTTTTTTGCTAAAAAATGCCAACAATCATATGAGCCTTTACCCACTCAAAATCTTTTTGAGGATGGAGGATCTTGCTTCGATGTTGATAGCTGATGACTGATCAGAGTAGTGGTTGCTGAAGCCTGGCGTGGCTGTGAGAATATCTTAAATTAAGACAATTGAGTTTGCTACATTGATTGACTCTTCCTGTCATGAATAATTTCTCTGTAACATTCGATGTTGTTTCATAACTTTTTACCCACAGTGGAACTTCTTTCAAAATTAGAGTCAGTCTTGTCAAATCCTATCACTACTTCATCAACTAAGTTTATATAGTATTCTAAATCCTTTGTTGTAATTTCAATGATGTTCACAGTGTCTTCACCAGGAGTGATTCCATCTCAAGAAACTGCTTTCTTTGCCCATCTGTAAGAAGACACTCCTCATTCATTCAAGTTTTATTATGAGATTGCAGCAATTCAGTCACATCTTCAGGCCTCATGTCTACTTCTAGTTCTCTTGCTATTTCCATTACATCTGCAGTTACTTCCTCCACTGAAGTCCTGGGGCCCTCAAAATCATCCATGAGGATTGGAATCAACTTCTTCCAAACTCTGTTAATGCTGATCAATTTTGACTTCCTTCCATGAATCACAAATGTTCTTAATGACATCTAGAATGGTGAATCCTTTCAAGAAGGTTTTCAATTTACTTTGCCCAAATCCATCAGAATAATCACTATCTATGGAAGCTATAGTCTTATGAAATGTATTTCTTAAATAAGACTTGAAAGTTGAAATTGGTCTTTGATCCATGGGCTGCAGAATGGATTCTATGTTGGCAGGCATGGGAACATTAATTACCTTGTACATTTCCATCAGAGCTATTAGATGACCAAGTGTACTGTCAATGAACAGTAATATTTTGAAAGGAATCAATTTTCCTGAGCAGTAGATCTCAAGGGTGTATTTAAAATATTCCATAAACCATACTGTAAACAGATGTGCTGTCATCCAGACTTTGTTGTTCCATTTATAGAGTACAGGCAGAATAGATCCAGCATAATTCTTAAGGGTTAGGATTTTTGAAATGATAAATGAGAATTCGTTTCACTTTAAAGTCACCAACTGCATTAGCCCCAAACAGAGTCAGACTGTCCTTTGAAGCTTTGAAGCCAGACGTTGACTTCTCTCCAGCTATGAAATCCTAGATAGCATCTTCTTCCAATAGAAGGCTGTTTTGTCTGCATGGAAAATCCATTGTTTAGTGTAGCCATCTTCATTGATGATCTTAGTTAAATCTTCTGGGTAACTTGCTGCAACTTCTACATCAGCACGTGCAGCTTCACCTTGCACTTTTAAGTTATGGAGATGTCTTCTTTCCTTAAACCCCATGAATCAACTTCTGCTAGTTTTCAGCTTTTCCTCTGCAGCTTTCTCACCTCTCTCAGCCTTCACAGAATTGAAGACAAGTTAGGGCCTTGCTCTGGATTGGGCTTTGGCTTAAGGGAATGTTGTAGCTGATTTGATCTTCTATCCAGACCACTAACAGTTTCTCCATATCAGCATATCTGCTATATGAATTCTTCGAACACTTTTTGAACCTGGAGTGTTTGTTCCTTCTGCTTCAAATATCCTTGTTCCTTTGTTCCTTCTGCCTCAAATATCCTTCCCCCCTCCTTTACACAAAACTTTCTTACTAGTCTTTTACTATCCAACTTCCTTTGTGAGAACATCCATAACTACCCTGGGAAAATTAATTGCTTATTTCTTTGTTCCTTAACATTTTGTGTGTACCTCTACTCTTTTACTTTGCAGATTGAATTGCATCTGTTTCCCTCACTGAACTGGGAACTTTTTTTTTTTTGAGACAGAGTTTCGCTCTTGTTGCCTAGGCTGGAGTGCAAATGGCATGATCTCGGCTCACTGCAACCTCCGCCTCCCAGGTTCAAGCGATTCTCCTGCCTCAGCCTCCTGAGTAGCTGGGATCACAGGCACCTGCCAACACACCCGGCTACTTTTTTGTATTTTTAGTAGAGACAGGGTTTCGCTATGTTGGCCAGGCTGGTCTTGAACTCCTGACCTCAGGTGATCCACCCGCCTTGGCCTCCTAAAGTGCAGGGATTACAGGCGTGAACCCCTGCACCCGGCCTAAACTGGAAACTCTTTAAGGCAGGTCATATTAATCCTTTTAAGCCCCAACATTTGCCTGCATATAGAAAGCACCCAATAAAGGCTTATTGAGTTGAATGTATCTGAAAGCATGCAAACCAAATAGATTTTAAAAGAAATGGAAGGAAGCTTCTCAGCAATTTCAGGAGATGGACACCATAAGCAAAGAAATGAGGCTGTTGAGAATATACAGTTGGGAGCTATCACATACATTTATTTTCTATTATTTATTATTTATTAAGTGCTTCAAAAAGGCTTTGAGGCAGCTATTTTTAAATGTTGGAAACTTTTCTCTCCAAAGGCAGTACTTTTGGTTTATTTAGCTAGAACGTGTTATGTTGATAAAAAGAAAAGGGAATGGCCAGGTGTGGTGCCTCACACCTGTAATCTCAGCACTTTGGGAGGCCGAGGAGGGTGGCTCACTTGAGGTCAGGAGTTCAAGACCAGCATGGCCAACATGGTGAAAACCCATCTCTACTAAACGTACAAAAATTAACCAGGCGTGGTGGTGAGCACCTGTAGTCCAAGCTACTTGGCAGGCTGAGGAAGGAGAATCACTTGAACCTAGGAGGCGGAGGTTGCAGTGAGCCGAGATTGTGCCACTGCACTCCAGTGTGGGCAACAGAGTGAGACTCTGTAAAAAAAACAAAAAGAAGAAGAAAAGAAAAAAAAAAGGAAAAGAAAAGAAAAGAAAGGAAAAGAAAAGGGAATACGTTAGAGCATTAGATACATACTATTTCAAATTAGAGTATCTAGACTGTAACTGTCCTGGAGGCAGAGACTGTGTGAATCTAATTTCGTCTTTACACAATACCTAGCTCATATATACATAAACTCTTAAATGATTTTTGGCATGGCAGTGATTTAATAATCTGTGAATCTACAGTCATTTGCGGTAAAGTGGGGATCTGGTAATTATTTAATACCTCGATATGAATAAATAAACCAGATAAGTCACATTCTTCTGGAATTCTCCCTTGCCAAAAAAAAAAATGCTTTTTGAGATATTATTATTCTGTTCTCTATCTACCTTTCTTGCATGAATTAGGTAGCCATAAAAGTTTCGCTTTACCTCACCTTGTTATCTCAAAAATTAATGAGGATGACAATCATGTTAAAAAATGCAATTGCATTACTGTTTTTTTTTTGTTTTGTTTTGTTTTTTTAATGATAGTAGCGATGATTACTATGGTGAGTTTTCTTGTATCCCTGAGCAATGATCTAGCTTTGGTCAGTAGCAACAGCCATAACAGTAATACAGTTGGAAAAGTTCAGCAGTTGAGAATTTATCATTCAATAGAATTGTGGAGTGAGGTGAGGGCAGGAGCAAGGGAGATTTTTTAACTTATAGAGTACTTTGTGATGTTTATTAATATTTCTTTCTTTTTGTTATTAATACTGGTCTAGTAATATTCTTCTGTAACATTTGGTGATACCTTTTGGAGTCCAGATGAATGAGTCAACATCTCAAGAGGAAGTCAGACCTGATCAGGTTCTTGTCCTACATAGGTTTATTACATTTATGAGAAGATTTGAGATTCAATGTTCTTGGGAAAACTGAGATGCAAAATCATAGTCTATCATTTAATTATTTCTCTTTTTGGTTGAAGTATTCTGCATCAAGTTTTGACAGAAATGCTGAAAAGGGGGTCAAAATAACAGTTGAGTCATGGCGACCTGCTTCTAGTTGGTTGGCATTCCTTGATTATATATAAAAGTCTGTTATTGTTTGAATTTGTTGATACAACTACTTTGTGTAATTTTATTTGGCATGATATTTACTCATTATGTGAAATTTTTAAAAGTTAAAAGCTTACTGTATTAAAGTATAAGACAGTAGTTTAATCCACAGCTCTTTTTGGATGCCATTTACTAACACTGTTTCTATTTCAGGAAAATGGAAAAGACAAAAAGAGGAAATGGAACTCAACTGAAGTGAATGAGCTTCATGAGGTAGAGTTGGCATGAATAAATCAGATATTAATGCTGGAGAATAAACTAGATAAATCAATTTTCTTATGTAAAAGAAAAGATGTGGGTATTCAAAAAGATAAATAAAATTGCAAAAGGGAAAGGACAAACTCATGTTGATTATTAAGCTGATTCATTTGAGTAAGTTGTGGGAAACTTCCATAGACAGGTAAATTATTTGTGAAGAGCTGTTATAAATTACAGATAAATAAAGAATTCTTTCTAAAGTTATCCTAAAAACTGTAACGACCAGCTTTTAGGATCACTTTACTATCGTGCTGAAAATGTAATTTCCAGGTTAATCATTTAAGTAACTTTGTGTTTAAATAAATACAAGGCTACAATAAAGAAAAACATTTCATAGAAAAGGGGAGGCAATTGAAAATAGTCCTATAGATTCACAAGTGAGTTGACTAATGTGAGTTTTTAAAATATCCTACTGATTGTCGATGGCTGACACCTATAATCCCAGCACTTTGGGAGACCGAGGTGGATCACTTGAGGTCAGGAGTTTGAGACCAGACTGGCCAACATGACGAAACTCCATCTCTACTAATAATACAAAAATTATCTGGGCATGGTAGTGCATGCCTGTAATCCTAGCTACTTGGAAGGCCAAGGCACGAGAATCACTTTAACCCAGGAGGTGGAGGTTGCAGTGAGCTGAGATTGTGCCGCTGCACTCCAGCCTGGGCAAGGGTGAAACTGTGTCTCCAAAAAAAAAAAAAAAAAAAATTCTATTGTCAGATTTTTGAAGTACATTAGCATGTATACAAAAACTATTTTGTTGCTATTCATAAAATTAATACTTTATTTCCTCAGTTAAGATGAAATGCTTTTTCTTTTTGCCACAAATACAGAAAGTGATTCTAGCAGTAAAACAGTAGCATTTCCAAAGGTCTGATTTCCCTATGCTATAGTTTCAAATCATGTTTCTATAAAGTGTTGTATAATTCAAGAATTAATGTCATCTAAAATGATTCCTAGCGTATTACTTTGTTAGTAATAGGAAGATGTGATGACATTTTGAACCAACACATTTTATCTTGTAAATGCAAAAAATACACTGTGATTACCTCTTTGCTTCTAGTATACAACATTATATCCCAGAAAAATTAACTAGGGATGTTTGGTTAACTCTTACAAAGCAATAAACTTTCCTTTACTTGGAATAATTTATACAACTTTGTGGAAAATCAAGTCACATTGAAATTGGTGATTTTTTTTCTCTTTTCAAAGACTTTACAGAGTGTGCCAGACGTTCCTGTAAAAGAGGCCACCAACAATGTGGTGGAGAAAGCAACGGATGAAATCAAATCCCAAGGTAGAGAACTAGCCTTTCTCTTATACAATAGAATCTAAAACTGGCCAGGCGTGGTGGTTCACGCCTGTAATCCCAGCACTTTGTGTGGCCAAGGCGGGTGGATCACCTGAGGTCAGGAGTTCAAGACCAGCCTGGCCAACATGGTGAAACCCCTTCTCTTCTAAAAATACAAAAAATTAGCTGGGTGTGGTGGCGGGCGCCTGTGATCCCAGCTACTCTGGAGGCTGAGGCAGGAGAATCAAGTGAACCTGGGAGGCAGGGGTTGCAGTGAGCTGAGATCGTGGATTGCACTCCAGCCTGGGCGACAGAGCAAAACTCCATCTCAAAAAAAAAAAAAAAAAAAAAAAAATCTAAAACTATCTTTAAAATTTTACTGGGGATGCATTCTTCAAGATTTTGCATTTTAAAGACATAATTTCAGGGGATATTTTATTTTATTTTTATTTTTTAGAGATGGGCCTTGCCCTGTCACCCAGACTGAAGTTCAGTGACATGATCATACTTCACTGCAGACTCAAAGTCCTGGGTTCAAGTGATCCTCCCACCTCAGCCTCCAGAGTTGCTGGGACTATGGGTGCACACTACACTACTTCACCCAGCTAGTTTTTTAATTTTTGTTTTTGTAGAGACAAGGTCTTGCTGTGTTGCCTGGGCTGGTCTCAATCTCCTGAACTCAGGCGATCCTCCTGTCTCAGCCCCCAGAGTCAGTGAGATTATAGGCCAGAAGGTATTTTAAATGCAATTTGGGAAATAATTTAAAATGTATTTCATTCACCTTCTATTAATGCTTTTGCGGCAATTTATGATTATTCATCTTGTACTTAACGATAAAATTTATCTAAGAAAACTGACTGACATCTAGCAGGCAACCCACTAATACAATAATCAAATGGATAACTCCAGTGATTTGGGATGCTTATTGTCGTTGGCCCTGTTTATTGTTTTTGTTTTTGGTTTCTTTTGGTGTTTTTTGGTTTTTTTTTCCCCCAAGACGGAGTGTCACTCTTGTTGTCCAGGGTGGAGTGCAATGGCGCGATCTCGCTTCACCGCAACCTCTGCCTCCCGGGTTTAAGCAATTCTCCTGCCTCAGCCTCCCGAGTAGCTGGGATTACAGGCATGTGCCACCATGCCTGGCTAAGTTTGTATATTTAATAGAGATGGGGTTTCCCAATGTTGGCCAGGCTGGTCTCGAACTCCCAACCTCAGGTGATCCGCCCACCTTGGCCTCCCAAAGTGCTGGGATTACAAGCATGAGCCACTGTGCCTGGCCTACCCTGTTTATTGTTTTTACACTTGTACTTGACCACATATTTATTCCATTTGATCCAAAGCTTGACTACTAGCCCCATCCTTAATCCAAATTCCACATAATTATGCAAATTGAAAATTTATAGGATTAAAAAGGCTTCAAAAAAGTAGATAAGACATTCATCTCTTTCATTACAGCTCTTTTAACTCCAAATACTTAGTGAAATCCCATACCACCAGAAATTCTTTACAATATGTAAAATTTAACAATTTTACTGTAATTTTTCTTCAATTTACAAGTATTGAATGTTTAGTATATGCTAGGCTGAACTAGGACTGAAGTATAATAATATCAAAGTGTTTTCTAAACTATAAATTGATATATAGATGCTAGTTGTAATTTTTAGGTGCTGGGTTTTGTTTTGGTTTTTTTTCCCCCGAAGTGTTTTTCTCTCTTTTTAAACCAACTAAGAGTAACTATTTACTATTTCTTCTTAGTAATACACATTGTAATACATAGTCATTAAAACCCAAACTTTCACTTGGTGTGGTGACTTATGCCTGTAATCCCAGCACTCTGGGAGGCTGAGATGGGAGGATCATTTGAGGTCCAGAGTTTGAGACCAGCCTGGGCAACAGAGCAAGACCCAATCTCTAAAAAAAATTTTTTTAAGAGAAAAAAAAAAGAACCAAACTTTCCTTCAAATTATGCTACAAGGCTATAGTTCCTGAAATAGCATGGTACTGGTATAAAAGTAGACACACAGACATAGTAGAGAACCCAGAAATAAAACCAAATACCTGCAACCAACCTTGACAAAGCATACAAAAACATAAACTGGGGAAAGGATACCCTATTTAATAAAAGTTGCTGGGGAAATTGGCTAGCTACATGTACAAGAATGAAACTGGATCCCTATCTCTTACCTTATACAAAAATCAACTTGCCGGGCGCGGTGGCTCACGCCTGTAATCCCAGCACTTTGGGAGGCCGAGGCGGGCGGATCACAAGGTCAGGAGATCGAGACCACGGTGAAACCCCGTCTCTACTAAAAATACAAAAAATTAGCCGGGCGCGGTTGTGGGCGCCTGTAGTCCCAGCTACTCGGGAGGCTGAGGCAGGAGAATGGCGTGAACCCGGGAGGCGGAGCTTGCAGTGAGCCGAGATCGCGCCACTGCACTCCAGCCTGGGCGACAAAGCGAGACTCCGTCTCAAAAAAAAAAAAAAAAAAAAAGAAAAATCAACTCAGGATTGATCAAAAACTTAAATCTAAGACCTGAAACCTTAAAAATTCTAGAAAATAACCTAGGAAAAACTATTTTGGACATTGGCTTAGGCAAAGAATTTATAATGAAGACCCTAAAAGCAAATGCAATAAAGCAAAAAATAAATGAATGGGACCTAATTAAACTAAAAAGCTTCTGTACAGCAAAAGAAATAATCATCAGACTAAACAGACAACCCACAGAATGGAAGAAAATATTTGCAAACTGTGTATCCAACAAATAACTAATATCCAGAATCTACAAGGAACTCAAACAAATCAGCAAGAAAAAAAAAAAAAAGATTATCCCATAAAAAGTGGGCAAATGACATGAACAGACATTTCTCAAAAGAATATATACAAATGGCCAATGAACATGTGAAAAGGGGCTGAACATCACTAATCATCAGGGAAATGCAATTAAAACCACGATGAAATACTACTTTACTCCGGCAAGAATGATCATTATTAAAATGTCAAAAAACAATCGATGTTAGCATGGATATGGTGAAAAGGGAATGCTTGTACACTGCTGGTGGGAATGTAAATTAGTATAACCTTTATGGAAAAGAGTATGGAAATTTCTTTCTTTCTTTTTTTTTTTTTTTTGAGACGGAATCTCGCTCTGTTGGCCAGGCTGGAGTGCAGTGACATGATCTTGGCTCACTGCAAACTCCGCCTCCCGGGTTCACGCCATTCTCCTGCCTCAGCCTCCTGAGTAGCTGGGACTACAGGCGCCCGCCACCATGCTCGGCTAATTTTTTCTATTTTTTAGTAGAGACGGGGTTTCACTGTGTTAGCCAGGATGGTCTCGATCTCCTGACCTCATGATCTGCCTGCCTCGGCCTCCCAACGTGCTGGGATTACAGGCGTGAGCCACCGCGCCCAACCGAGTATGGAAATTTCTTAAAGAACTAAAAGTAGATCTACCATTCAATCCAGCAGCCCCACTACTGGGTATCTACCCAAAATAAAATAAGTCATTATATTAAAAAGTCACCTGCATGTATATGTTTATTGCCACACAATTCATAGTTGCAAAGATATGGAACCAACCTAAGTGCCCACCAATCAATGAGTTTGGATAAAGAGCACTTTGGGAGGTTGAGGCGAGCAGATCACAAGGTTAAGAGATTGAGACCATCCTGGCCAACATGGGGAAACGCCGTCTCTACTAAAAATACAAAAATTAGCTAGGTGTGGTGGCAGGTGCCTGTAGTCCCAGCTACTTGGGAGGCTGAGGCAAGAGAACTGTTTGAACTCAGGAGGCAGAGGTTGCAGTGAGCCGAGATCATGCCACTGCACTCCAGCCTGGCAACAGGGCAAGACTCCGTCTCAAAAAAAAAAAAGAAAAAGAAAATGTGGTATATATATACCATGGAATACTACTCAGCCATAAAAAGAATGAAATGATATCTTTTGCAGCAACTTGGATGGAGCTGAAGGCCATTATTCTAAGTGAAGTAACTCTAGAATGGAAAGCCAAATACCACATGTTCTCACTTAGAAGTGGGAGCTAAGCTATGAGTATGCAAAAGTATGCAGAGTGATATAATTGGCTATGGAGACTCAGAAGCAGGAGGGTAGAAGGAGGGGTAAGGGATTAAAAAAAACTACATATTGGGTACAATGTATACTACTCAGGTGACGGGTGCACTGAAATCTCAGACACCACCACTATACAATTTATCCATGTAACCAAAAATCACTTGTATCCCTGAAAATTAAAAAAAAAAAAAAAATTTAAAGAACCAAAGTTTCCAACACTTACCCTGTCTTTCTTATAAACTTAGTACTGTTTTCACAGCTTCACTAACTTCTAAAAATTTTCTTACTGGCAAGTCTTTACTTGTCCTCTTCTACCTGTCTGTACCTCCTGTTTTTCTGATTTTACTTCCTTATACCAAACATCTACCACCAACACTGCATACATATACTTTGCCTTTACCTTAATCACTTGGGCCAGGTTTATAAATTAACTCATTCATTTTATTTTATTTTATTTTTTGAGATGGAGTCTTGCTCTGTCATCCAGGCCGGAGTGCAGTGGCACAATCTCAGCTCACTGCAACCTCCGCCTCCCGAGTTCAAACGATTCTCATGCCTCAGCCTCCCAAGTAGCTGGGATTGCAGCCACCTGCCACTACGCCCATCTAATTTTTGTGTTTTTAGTAGAAATGGGGTTTCACCATGTTGGCCAGGCTGGTCTCGAACTCCTGACCTCAGTTGATCCACCCACCTCGACCTCCCAAAGTTCTGGGATTACAGGCTTGAGCCACCATGCCTGGCCTAAATTAACTCATTCATTTTAAAGATGCCAAACACAATTTTGATCTAGGTAATTTGTTATACATTTAATTAGGTGTTCACTTTAATTAGTTTGTGGCCACATTTGCACCTACAAAACTGTACATATGTGTTCCATCAGGTAATGTATCACCTACCAGAAAACATATCAAGCAAGAGTTTGTGGTCTTTCCTCTTCTTGTACTTTCAATTTCTCTTACTGCTTTTCAATGTATGGTAGAAAGAAATGTGTTTTGTTTAAAATTATTTATCCCAGTATATGATATGTACTGAAAACATTGCAGTTGCTTATTCTGATATCATACGCAATGCAGTGTACTTATTTATTAAATGATCAGTCACTATTAAAACTTTTTATTCTAAATCCCTCGTTTGTGAATGTGTGTGTATATGTGGGTATATACAAAGTAGGAAGAGAAACTGTTATTGCAATTTCAACAGGTCAAAGGAAGTGTCTTCATCCTTGTTACATATTTGTCAAAATTAAAGTCATGTTACCTTGATAAGCAGCTCCCAACATGCACTCAAATACATATCGTTGCATAGAAAATACTGTGGTTAAATGTATCATGTCAGTTCCTCATTTCTTTACCCTTGTTTTTCTACTTTTCAGACTGAGCTTAACTTGCATTTTGAGAATTTTTTCAACTATCAGTTTGCTCAGTTCTATTCTTATTACACAGCCCTAAGATTAACAATGTTTTATAGGAAACTGCCTTTTCCTTTACCTATTGAATTTTAATTCCGGTGGTGTTTAGTAGTACTTCTTTACCTCCTTCCTTTGCAGTAGTCATTCTAAATCATGTGCCAATGTTAAGAAATCCTAATAATAAGGACAAAGCAACTGAGTTTCAAACAGGGCCTGTGTTTAAAGAAAACATCATACAGCTTAAGTAGCCCTGCTGGGTCAATTTTCACCAGTTTAATCAGCAGCCAGACCCACTAATGTTATATGCCTCCTTGTGAAGAAAGAGCCTGCTAAGGCTTATTACAATATGAATTATAATTCATTCCTATTTATATCCTTAAATAGGCTTTGTACTGAGGCTCTGCCCAGCAGTGGGCCATACACTGAGAGCAGAAAATAATAAAAGTCACTTACAAGGCTAGACTTTTCAAAATATGTATAAGGAATTCTTTTGTGTCCCTACTTATTTAGTTGAAAGCATTTATACCCATAGTGCCCGGATAGTTCTTTTTATATTAGAAGGTAGACCACTAGAGTGGTGAAGATGTACATATTGGGGGCAGAGCTTGAAAGGCTCTTGATTCTTGGAAAAGTTTAGGAAGATGATCCTGAAAAAGAATTCCAGTGCCTGGCACACAGTGAGAAATTAATAGTTATTTATTGAGTGAGTATATAAATGAATAAATCAATCAATCTTAAAAGGTTTAGGATGTCCAACCAGAGACCTGTGAAAAAATCCAGTACCTCTCTGAAATTATTCAATTAAACCTCTGAATTCAATTGCCCTTGGGGCAGTGCTGTAATTTGTGATCCATGAATTCAGAGTTCACTCAGTCAAAAGACAGCTTCAGATAGGCTTGTTCAGAATCCTGATTTATTGACCCTGCTGTTGCTGTGCTGCTTTTTCTTGTTTTCATGGTTCTAAGAGAGAAGTGTTTAACTACAGTGGTAACCAAACACATGTCTACTTCCATTCTGTACATCAGTGGGGACAATGCAAGCACTAGGATTATTGCTTAGCAACCTATAATAGCCAAGTACACTAGAAGAACACTACCAGGCTGCAATGAAGATGGAGAGTGCCCTAGTTCATGTGTGAGTTTACTAATGAGCCATGGCAGATAGGTAGATATTAAGTTGCCATATATCCTTAATGCAGGAGGAGGAATTGTCTGCCTTGGGTTATGGAAGACAGGTTAAAAGGAAAGAGTACAGTTGACTCTTGGACAACACAGTTTGAATTGCATGGGTCCACTTATACACAGATTTTCTTCCACCTCTGCCGCTCCAAAACAGCAAGATCAACCCTTCCTCTTTCACCTCTCCTCAGTCTATTGAACATGAGGACAATGAGAATGAAAACATTTATGATGATCCACTTCCACTTAATGAATAGTAAATATATTTTATCTTCCTTACGATTTCCTTCCTTCGTTTCTTCCTTCCTTTTCTCCCTTCCTTTCTCCTTCTTTCCTTCCTTCTTTCCTTCCTTCCTTTGTTCCCTCTCTCTCTCCCTCCTTCCTTCCTCCTCCCCCCAACCTCTCTCTTTCTTTCTTTTTTAAAAAATAGATACAGGGTCTCACTCTGTTGCCTAAGCTAGAATATAGTGGTGCAATCATAGCTCACCGCAGTCTCTCCCTCCTGGGCTCAAATGATCCTCCTGCCTCAGCCTCCTGAGTAGCTGGGATTACAGGCATGTACACCACGCCCACCTAAGTTTTAAATTTTTTGCAGAGACTGGGTCTTGCTGTTTTGCCCAGAGTGATCTTGAGCTCCTGGCCTCAAGTGATCATCCTGCCTCAGCCTCCCAAAGTGCTGGGATTACAGATGTGAACCACTGCACCTAACCTCTTATGATTTTCTTCATAACATTTTCGTTTCTCTAGCTTACTTTATTGTAAGAATACAGTATATAATGCATATAACATACAAAATATGTGTTAATCAACTGTTCATGTCTTCAGTAAGGTTTCTGGTCAACAGTAGGCTACTACCAGTCAAATTTTGGGGGAGTTGAAAGTTATACATGGGTCTTTGTGCAGATATCAGTTCCTCTAACCCCTACATTGTTCAAGGGTCAACTGTACATTACAACCTATAGACTTGAATGAATTCCTTCCTTTTTACACTTACTTAAAAATAAAAATAAAAGCATTATATATTTATGAGCATTGTGACAAAACAGAAGGGAAATACACCTTTCCCTCTTCCCCCACCCAAAGTAGTTAATGTTTGCAAATCCAACTTAGAGGTGAGGGGAAGCATTATATTACCCTCTTTACTTTTCCCATATTGGAATAAGAGAAGAGGCCAAGGAAGAAATCAAAACTTGGGAGAGAGATTGATAAATATTATCCACTATTAGATTTAAACATTCTGTAGATGAAATGTTGGCTTTTCCAGGGTTTCTTCACATACCAATTTTTCTCCTGGACAGAAAGATGGATACTATCTAAATAGGATTTAAAAGTATTCTTCAGGATATATATATATATAAGTATTATATATATATAAGTATTTTATTTTATTTTTTTTTTTTTTTGAGACGAATTCTCACTCTGTCTCCCAGGCTAGAGTGCAGTGGCACGATCTTGGCTCACTGCAAGCTCCGCCTCCTGGGTTCACGCCATTCTCCTGCCTCAGCCTCCCGAGTAGCTGGGACCACAGGTGCCCGCCGCTATGCCTGGCTAATTTTTTGTATTTTTTTTTTTTTTTTTTAGTAGAGGCTGGATTTCACCATGTTAGCCAGGATGGTCTCGATCTCCTGACCTTGTGATCTGCCCACCTTAGCTTGCCAAAGTGCTGGGATTACAAGCGTGAGCCACTGCACCCAGCCAGGATATTGGTTTTTAAACCTTTTTAAAGCAGAAAAACCTTTTTTTTCAAATGAAAATTTGCTATGCTCTACAGTTATGTAAAACAAACTGAAGCATAGCCGCTCCAGTTACAAATAGTACAAGGAGTTTAGAGTCCTATGGCCTTTGAAACTCCCTCTTGGGACCCTGAGAAGCATAGTTCAAAAACCACTGCTTCACAGTAGGAACTCTTATTCTTGCAGGTGGTGACATAAATTGGTACCAATCACTCTGGGAAATAATTTAATAATATCTCCTTAAGATGAAATGCACTTACCTATGACCCTATGTCAATCTGTTCCTGCTGCTATAGCAAAATAGCATAGACTGGGTAATTTACGAACAGTGTAAATTTAGTGCTCACAGTTATGGAGGCTGGGAAGTCTAAGGTCAAGGCACCAGCAAGTTTGATGTCTGGTAAGGGCCTGGTCTCTGCTTCCTAGATGGCGCCTTGAACATTGTGTCCTCCAGAGGAGATGAACACTGTCCTCACATGGCAGAATAGATGGAAGGGCAAAAAAAAGGGAGGTGATTAGCTAGTTCCTTCCAGTCCTTTTAGAAAGGTACTGTTAATCCATTATTGAAGGCAGAGCCCTCTGACTTAATCACTCCCCCAAAGGTACCACCTCTTAATACTATCACATTGGGTCTTAGGTTCCAACGTATGAATTTTGGAGGAACACATACATTCAAACCATACCACTTACAATTGAAATCCTAGTAATATATACGAGAGAAACCCTCACATGTGGACACAAAGAGACGTATGCAATAATTTTCATAATAGGATTGTCTTCATAGTAAAAAACAAAAACAACAACTGGAAATAACCCAGTCTATCTAAGAGAGAATGAATAAACACATTACAATACAGTTATATCATAAGATATTATGCAGCAGTGAAAATGAATGAACTAGACCTATACCTTTCAATATAGATGAATTTTCCAAATACTAAGTATAAAAAAGACTGTAGAATATATATAGAATGAAATATTTTTTATGAAATTAAAAAACAAGAATAATATATTGCTTAGATATAATAAAAAATAAGTGCATGGAAATGATAAACGTGAAATTCAGAATAGTCTATCTCTCAAAGTAGCAGTCTATGGGAGGCTTTAATATATAGGTATTTTTTTTCTTGAGCTAAGAGTAGATATATGCTACTTATTATATCATCATTATACTTGCAGGTCTTTAATATTTTGTAGTAAGTAAGGTTGAAAAACACTACTCTAGAGTTATAAAGATTCTGGTCTCTTGCTATTATTATATAATATTATTTATTGAGAGTTATTAATGGTAGGAGCACATCTTAATAACTACTTTCCAGTTAGGGTTAAAAATAGTGAGTTTACCTGGCCATAGCAATCAGGCAAGAGAAATAAATAAGAGGCATCCAAATAGGAAGAAAGGAAGTCAGATTATCCCTGTTTGCACACTACATGATCCTATATCTAGAAAATGTCATATTCAGCCCCAAAGCTCCTTAAGGTGATAAACAACCTCAGCAAAGTCTCAGGATACAAAATCAGTGTACAAAAATCACTAGCATTCCTATACACCAACAACGGTCAAACCAAGAACCAAATCAGGAACACAGTCCCATTCACAATTGCCACAAAAAAAAAATAGTAATAAAATACAGCTAACCAAGTGATATGGTTTGGCTGTGTCCCCACCCAAATATTGAATTGTAGCTCCCATACTTCCCATATGTCATGGGAGGGACCCAGTTGGAGGTAATTGAATTGTGGGGAGCAGGCCTTTCCCATGCTGTTCTCATGATAGTAAGTCCCACAAGAGCTGATGGTCTTGTAAAGGGGAGTTCCCCTGCACATGCTCTCTCTCTTACCTGCCACCATGTAAGACCTGACTTTGCTCCTCCTTTGCCTTCCACTATGATTGTGAAGCCTCTCCAGCCACCTGGAACTGTGAGTCCATTAAACTTTTTTTTCTTTATAAATTACCCAGTCTCAGGTGTGTCTTTATTTGCAGCATGAGAACAGACCAATACAGTAAATTGGTACCAGAAGAGGGGTGCTACTGTAAATATGCCCAGAAATGTGGAAGTGACTTTGGAACTGGGTAACAAGAAGAGGTTGGAAGTTTGTAGAGCTCAGAAGAAGTCAGAAAGATGTGGGAAAATTGGAACTTCCTAGAGCCTTGTTGAATGGCTTTGGCCAAAATGCTGATAGTGATATGGACAATAAAGTTCAGGCTGATGTGGTCTCAGATGGAGATGAGGAACTTGTTGGGAACTGGAGAAAAGGTGACTCTTGCTATGTTTTAGCAAAGAGACTGGCAGCATTTTGCTCCTGCCCTAGAGATCGGTGGAACTTTAAACTTGAGAGAGATAATTTAGGGTATCTGGGGGAAGAAATTTCTAAGCAGCGAAGGGTTCAAGAGGAAGCAGAGCATAAAAGTTTGAAAATTTTGCAGCCTGACTACTATGCAATAGTGCTATGTGTAGTACTATGCAATAAAAAAGAAAACCCCATTTTCTGGGGAGAAACTCAAGCCAGCTGCAGAAATTTGCATAAGTAACAAGGAGACACATTTTATTTTATTTATTTTTATTTTTATTTTTATTTTATTTTTTTTTTTGAGACAAAGTCTTGCTCAGTCGCCCAGGCTGGAGTGCGGTGGCCCGATCTCGGCTCACTGCAAGCTCCGCCTCCTGGGTTCTCGCCATTCTCCTGCCTCAGCCTCCCAAGTAGCTGGGACTACAGGCGCCCGCCACCACACCCGGCTAGTTTTTTGTATTTTTATTAGAGACGGGGTTTCACCATGTTAGCCAGGATGGTCTCGATCTCCTGACATCGAGATCCGCCCGTCCCGGCCTCCCTAGGGTACATGTGCACCATGTGCAAGTTTGTTACATATGTACACATGTGCCATGTTGGTATGCTGCACCCATTAACTCGTCATTTACATTAGGTGTATCTCCTAATGCTATCCCTCCCCGCTCCCCCCACCCCACAACAGGCCCCGGTGTGTGATGTTCCCTTTCCTGTGTCCAAGTGTTCTCATTGTTCAATGAGTGAGAACATGCAGTGTTTGGTTTTCTGTTCTTGTGATGGTTTGCTGAGAATGATGGTTTCCAGCTTCATCCATGTCCCTACAAAGGACATGAACTCATCCTTTTTTATGGCTGCATGGTATTCCATGGTGTATATGTGCCACATTTTCTTAATCCAGTCTGTCATTGATGGACATTTGGGTTGGTTCCAAGTCTTTGCTATTGTGAATAGTGCCACAATAAACATAGGTGTGCATGTGTCTTTATAGCAGCATGATTTATAATCCTTTGGGTATATACCCAGTAATGGGATGGCTGGATCAAATGGTATTTCTAGTTCTAGATCCTTGAGGAATAACCACACTGTCTTCCACAATGGTTGAACTAGATTACAGTCCCACCAATAGTGTAAAAGTGTTCCTATTTCTCCACATCCTCTCCAGCACCTGTTGTTTCCTGACTTTTTAATGATTGCCATTCTAACTTGTGTGAGATGGTGACTCATTGTGGTTTTGATTTGCATTTCTCTGATGGCTAGTGATGATGAGCATTTTTTCATGTGTCTGTTGGCTGCATAAATGTCTTCTTTTGAGAAGTGTCTGTTCATATCCTTTGCCCACTTTTTGATGGGTTTTTTTTTTCTTATAAATTTGTTTGAGTTCTTTGTAGGTTCTGGATGTCAGATGAGTAGATTGCAAAAATTTTCTCCCATTCTTTAGATTGCCTGTTCACTCTGATGGTAGTTTCTTTTGCTGTGCAGAAGTTCTTTAGTTTAATTAGATCCCATTTGTCAATTTTGGCTTTTGTTGTCATTGCTTTTGGTGTTTTAGACATGAAGTCCTTGCCCATGCCTATGTTCTGAATGGTATTGCCTAGGTTTTCTTCTAGGGTTTTTATGGTTTTCAGTCTAACATTTAAGTCTCTAATCCATCTTGAATTAATTTTTGTATAAGGAGTAAGGAAGGGATCCAGTTTCAGCTTTCTACTTATGGCTAGCCAGTTTTCCCAGCACAATTTATTAAATAGAGAATCCTTTCCCCATTTCTTGTTTTTGTCAGGTTTGCCAAAGATCAGATGGTTGTAGATGTGTGGTATTATTTCTGAGGGCTCTGTTCTGTTCCATTGGTCTATATCTCTGTTTTGGTACCAGTACCATGCTGTTTTGGTTACTGTAGCCTTGTAGTATAGTTTGAAGTCAGGTAGTGTGATGCCTCCAGCTTTGTTCTTTTGGCTTAGGATTGACTTGGCAATGTGGGCTCTTTTTTGGTTCCATATGAACTTTAAAGTAGTTTTTTCCAGTTCTGTGAAGAAAGTCATTGGTAGCTTGATGGGGATGGCATTGAATCTATAAATTACCTTGGGCAGTATGACCATTTTCATGATATTGATTCTTCCTATCCATGAGCATGGAATGTTCTTCCATTTGTTTGTGTCCTCTTTTATTTCATTGAGCAGTGGTTTGTAGTTCTCCTTGAAGAGGTCCTTCTCATCCCTTGTAAGTTGGATTCTTTGGTATTTTATTCTCTTTGAAGCAATTGTGAACGGGAGTTCACTCATGATTTGGCTCTCTGTTTGTCTGTTATTGATGTATAAGAATGCTTGTAATTTTTGCACATTGATATTGTATCCTGAGACTTTGCTGAAGTTGCTTATCAGCTTAAGGAGATTTTAGGCTGAGATGATGGGGTTTTCAAGATAAACAATCATGTCATCTGCAAACAGGGACAATTTGACTTCCTCTTTTCCTAATTGAATACCCTTTATTTCTTTCCCCTGCCTGATTGCCCTGGCCAGAACTTCCAACACTATGTTGAATAGGAGTGGTGAGAGAGGGCATCCCTCTCTTGTGCCAGTTTTCAAGGGGAGTGCTTCCAGTTTTTGCCCATTCAGTATATTGGCTGTGGGTTTGTCATAAATAGCTCTTACTATTTTGAGATACGTTCCATCAATACCGAATTTATTGAGCGTTTTTAGCATGAAGGGCTGTTGAATTTTGTCAAAGGCCTTTTTTGCATCTATTGAGATAATTATGTGGTTTTTGTCTTTTGTTCTGTTTATATGCTGGATGATTTGCCTATGTTGAGCCAGCCTTGCATCCCAATGATGAAGCCCACTTGATCATGGTGGATAAGCTTTTTGATGTGCTGATGGATTCAGTTTGCCAGTATTTTATTGAGGATTTTGCATCAATGCTCATCAGGGATATTGGTCTAAAATTATCTTTTTTTGTTGTGTCACTGCCAGGCTTTGGTATCAGGATGATGTTGGCCTCATAAAATGAGTTAGGGAGGATTCCCTCTTTTTCTATTGATTGGAATCATTTCAGAAGGAATGGTACCAGAGGGAGCCACATTTTAATCACCAAGACATGCAGAAAATGTCTCTGGGACATGTCAGAGACCTTTATGGCAGCCCCTCCCATCACAGATCCAGAGGCCTAGGAGGGAAAAATGGTTTCATAGGTAGGGCCAAGGGCCCACCCTGCTGTGTGCAGCCTTGGGACTTGGTGCCCTCCATCCCAGCCACTGCAGCTGTGGCTAAAAGGGGCCAATGTACAGCTCAGGTCATTGCTTCAACAGGTGCAAGTCCTAAACGTTGGCCCCTTCCACATGGTGTTGGGCCTAAGATTGTGCAGAAGTCAAGAACTGAGGTTTGGGAACCTCTGTCTAGATTTCAGAGGATGTATGAAACTCCTGGATTTCCAGGCAGAAGTTTACTACATGATGGAGCCCTCATGGAGAACCTCTACTAGGTCAGTGTGGCCAGGAAATGTGGGGTTGGAGCCCCCACACAGAATCCCCACTGGGGCACCACCTAGTGGAGCTGTGAGAATATGGCCACCGATAGATTCACTGACAGCTTGCACTGTGCACCTGGAAAAGCCAGAGATATTCAATGCCAGCCTGTGAAAGCAGCCAGGAGGGGAGCTGTACCCTGCAAAGCCATAGGGGCAGAGCTGCTCAAGGCCGTGGGAGCCCACCTCTTGCATCAGTGTGACCTGGATGTGAGGCATGGAGTCAAAGGAGATCATGTTGGAGATTTAAGATTTTACTGCCCTGTTGTATTTTGGACTTGCATGGAGCCTGTAGCCCCTTTGTTTTGCCCAATTTCTCCCATTTGGAATGGATATATTTACCCAATGCCTGTACCCCCATTGTATCTAGGAAGTAACTAACTTGCTTTTGATTTTACAGGCTCATAGGCAGAAGAGATTTGCCTTGTCTCAGATGAAACTTTGGACTGTGGACTTTTGAGTTAATGCTGAAATGAGTTAAGACTTTAAGGGACTGTTGTAAAGGGATGATTAATTTTAGAATGTGCGAACATGAGATTTGGGAAGGGCCAGGGGCAGAATGATATGGTTTGGCTGTGTCCCTTCCCAAATCTTGAACTATAGCTCCCACAATTCCCATGTGTCATGGGAGGGACCTGGTGGGAGTTAATTGAATCATGGGGGTGGGTCTTTTCCATGTTGTTCTCATGAAAGTGAATAAATCTCACAAGATCTGATGGTTTTATAAAGGGGAGTTCCCCTGCGCATGCTCTGTCTCTTGCCTGCCACCATGTAAGACTTGACTTTGTTCCTTCTTTTCCTTCCACCATGATTGTGAGGCATCCCCAGCCATGTGGAACTGTGAGTCCCTTAAACTTTTTTTTCTTTATAAAGTACCCAGTCTGGGATATGCCTTTATTAGCAGCATGAGAACAGACTAATACACCAAGGAAATGAAAGACCTCTACAAGGAGAACTACATAACACTGCTCAAAGAAATCAGAAATGACACAAATGGAAAAACATTTCATGCTCATGGATAGGAAGAATCAATATTGTTAAAATGGCCATACTTCCCAAAGCAATTTATAGATTCAATAAGATTCCTATTAAACTACCAATGACGTTCTTCACAGAACTAGAAAAGAAAAACTATTCTAACATTTATATGGAACCAAAAAACAGCTTGAGTAGCCAAGCAATCTTAAGCAAAAAGAACAAACCTGGAGGCATCAGGCTACCTGAGTCCAAACTATACTACAGGGCTACAGTAATCCAAGCAGCATGGTACTGGTACAAAAGCAGGCACATAGACCAATGGGACAGAATAGAGAACCCAGAAATAAGGCCACACACCTACAACTATCTGATCTTTGACAAAGCTGACGAAAACAAACAATGAGGACAGAGCTTCCTATTCAATAAATGGTGTTGGGATAACTGGCTAGTCATATGCAGAAGATTGAAACTGGACCCCTTCCTTACACTGTATACAAAAATTAACTCAAGATGGATTACAGACTTAAATGTAAAACCCAAAACTATAAAAACCCTGGAAGACAACTTAGATTATACCATTCTGGACATAGGAACAGGCAAAGACTTTGTTACAAAAATGCCAAAACCAATTGCAACAAAAGCACAAATTGACAAATGGAATCTAGTTAAACTAAATAATTTCTGCACAGCAAAAGAAACTATCAACAGAGTGAACAGACAACCTACAGAATGGGAGAAATTTTTTGCAAACTATGCATCTGACAAAGGTTTAACATCCAGCATCTATAAGGAACTTAAACAAATTTACAAGAAAAAAAAAACCCATTAAAAAGTGGGCAAACGACATAGACAGACACTGAGAAGTCTAAGGCTGCAGTGACTGAGCCATGATTGTGACACTGTATTCCCGCCTAGGTGACAGAAAAGGCAAGCAAGGTATGAGAAAAGACATTTATAATGCCTATGTTCATCAAAGGCTTTTATTTCACTATACAGAGAATGCCTACAAATCAGTAAGAAAAGACAGACAAACCAGTAGAAAAATGGACAAGACTTGAACAGATACTCCATCAAAGAGAATATTCAAATAGCTCATAAACATAGAAAAATGTGTTCAAATTATCAATTATCAGCAAAATGCAAATTAAAATCACAGTGAGATACCACCACATACCCATTAAAATAGCTAACAACAACAACAACAACAAAACCAGATAATACCAAAAGGATATGGAATACAGGAATTCTATTTATTTCTTCTTTCTTTTTCTTTATACATGTGTCAACTCATACCTATGGTGGAATACAGAAATTCTGATACATTGCTGGTGGGAATGTAAATTAGTACAACCACTTGGGAAAATGGCTTGGCACTATTTAATAAAGCTGAACTCTATGATGCAGCATTTATACTCCTGGATACATACAAAGAGAAATGAATCTATATGTCTACCAAAGACATGTAGAGAAATGTTCATGGCAGTTTTTTTGGGGAATAGCCAAATCTGGAATCTATTAAATTGTCCATCAACAGTAGAATAAATAAATTGTAATATAGTTATACAATAATATACTATGTAGCAATGAATAACAACTGTTAAAAGAAAAGCTTTAGACAAATTGAACAGAGATGAATTGAACAAAGAACAATTCAGGAATCAGGCAGCCTCCAGAACCAGAACAGGATCAGAGCAACTCCGGACTCCAGAGCTGTCACAGGGTTGGATGACAGTTATGGACAGAAAAAGGAAAGTGATATACAGAAAACAAAAGTGAGGTGCAGAAACAACTGGATTGGTTACAACTGGGCACTTGCCTTATTAGAAGCTGGTTTGAATAGCTGACTGCCTGTGGCTGACTGATGTTTGGCTGCTGTGATTGGCTCACACTCCGCTACTTGTTACAACAGTAGGTTATGGTCTTTTTACACATCAAGTTTGGTTACAGTTCACTATGTATGGAGAAACCTTTAGGCCAAATCGAATATTTGTATGGATGCAACTTTAGACCAAACTTGATTTAACACAACTAATGCCACACAACATGACCCTAAGTGGTTATGTTGTTGAGTAACAACAGACACACAAGAGCATATACTCTGTGATTCCGTTAATACGAAGTTCAAAAGCAAGCAAAATTAGCCTGTAGTGTTAGAAGTCAAGGGAGTAATTGAAAGAAAGAAAGTGGGGAGGGAGGGAGGGAGGGAGAGAGAGAAAGGAAGAAAGAGGTAGACTGGGGAGATAGAAAAAGAGAAAGAAGGGAGAAGGCAAGGGAGAGGAAGTAAGAGGTAAGAGGGGAGGGGGAAGGGGAATAGGAAGAAAAAAGGAGGGAGAGAGGGAGGAAGAGAGGAAAAGAAAGAAAAAAGATGGAGAAAAGGAAGGAAGGAAGGCAGGGAGGGAAGGAGGGAGGGAGGAAAAGATAGTGTTACTTTTGGAGGCAGGTCGTGACTGGAGAGGTGACAAGAAGGGATTCCAGACCCTAGTGATGATCTTTATGTCTTCTGTGGGAAAATATATATGACATTTATTATTTTAATCATTTGTAATACTTGTCCTTCTGAGTCTGGTTTATTTCACCTAATATAATGTCCTCCAGTTCCATCCATGTTGTTGCAGATGACAGGATCTCATTCTTTTTTTATGGCTGGAATAGTCATGAAATAGTACTGTATTGTGTACATGTGCCACATTTTCTTTATCCATTCATCTCTTGGCAGACAGTTAGGTTGCTTCCAAATCTTGGCTATTGTGAATTGTGCTGCAATAAATATGGGAGTGCAGTTATCTCTTGATATACTGATTCCCTTTCTTTGGATTATATACCTAGCAGTGGGATTGCTGGATCATATAATAGCTCTATTTTTAGTTTTTTTTGTGGAACCCCCATACCGTTCTTCATAGTGGTTGTACTAATTTACATTCCCACCAACAGTATATAAGGGTTCTTCTTTCTCCACATCCTTGCCAGAATTCGTTATTGTCTGTCTGTTGGATAAAAGCCATTTTGACTGGGGTAAGATGATATCTCATTGTACTTTTGATTTGTATTTATCTGATGATCAGTGATGTTAAACACCTTTTAACATACCTGTTTGCAATTTGTATGTCTTCTTTTGAGAAATATCTATTCAGCTCTTTTGCCCATTTTTAGTCAGATTGTCATATTTTTTTCCTATTCAGTTGTAAGCTCCTTATATATTCTAGTTATTAACTCCTTGTCAGATGGATAGTTTGCAAACATTTTCTCCTATTCTGTGGGTTGTCTCTTAATTTTGTTTATTTTTCCTTTGCTGTGCAGAAGCTGTTTAACTTGATGTGATCCCATCTGTCCACTTTTGGTTTGGTTGCCTGTGCTTTCGCTCAAAAAATCTTTGCTCAGTCCAATGTCCTGGAGAGTTTCCCCAATGTTTTCTTTTAGTATTTTCATAGTTTGAGGTCATAGATTTAAGTCTTTAATCCATTTTGATTCGGTTTGTGTATATAGTGAGAGATAGGTGTCTAGTTTTATTCTTCTGCATATATATGAGTATACGGTTTTCCCATTTATTGAAGATACTGTCCTTTCCCCAATGTATGTTCTTAGCACCTTTGTTGAAAATGAGTTCACTGTAGATGGATGGATTTATTTCTGGGTTCTGTATTCTATCCCATTGGTCTATACATCTGCTATAGTCTATCACATTGGTCTGTATGTCATGGTACTGCTTTTATGCCAGTACCATGCTGTTTTGGTTACTATGACTCTGTAGTATAATTTGAAGTCAGGTAATGTGAATCACATTCCTCCAGTTTTGTTCTTTTTGCTCAGGATGGCTTTGACTATTCTGGGTTTTTATGGTTCCATATAAATTTTAGGATTAATTTTTATATTTCTGTAAAGAATGTCATTGGTATTTTAATAGAAATTGCAGTGAATCTGTAGATTGCTTTGGGTAGTAAGGACATTTTAACAATATTGATTCTTTCAATCCATGAACATGGGATATCTTTCCATTTTGTGTGTGCTCTCTTCAACCAATTTCTTGGATCAGTGTTTTATAGTTTTCATTGTAGAGATCTTTCATTTCTTTGGTTAGTTCCTAAATATTTAATTTTATGTGTAGGTATTGCAAATGGGATTACCTTCTTGATTTCTTTTTCAGATTATTTGCTGTTGGTATCTAGAAATGCTACTGATTTTCATATGTTGATTTTTGTATCCCACTACTTTACTGAATTTATCAGTTTTAATAGTTTTCTGGTGGAGTCTTTAGGTTTTTTCAAATATGAGATAATATAATCTGCAAATAAGGATAATTTGACTTCTTTCTTTCCATTTTGGATGCATTCTATTTCTTTCTTTTGTCTGATTACTCTAGCTAGCACTCCAGTACTATGTTGAATAACAGTGGTAAAAATGGGCATCCTTATCTTGTTCCAGATCTTAGAGGAAAGGCTGTCTTTTTTTTCCCCATTCAGTATGATACTAGCTGTGGGTCTGTCATATGTGGCTTTTATTCTGTTGAGGTATATTCCTTCTATACCCAGTGTTTTGAGGGATTTTATTATGAAGAGCTGTTGAATTTCATCAAATGCTTTTTCAGAATCAGTTGAAATGATCATATGGTTTTTGTCTTTCATTCTGTTGATATGATGTATCACAGTGATTAACTTACATATATTGAACCATCCTTGCATCCCTTGCATCCCTTGTATCCCTGGCATGATGAAGGATTTTAAAAAATTTTTATTTTATTTTAAGTTCCAGGATACATGTGCAGTACATGCAGGTTTGTTACACAGGTAAACATGTGCTATGGTTGTTTGCTGCACCTATCAACCCATCACCTAGGTATTAAGCCCCACATGTATTAGCTGTTTATCTTGATGCTCTTCCTCACCCCACACCCCTCCAACAGGCCCCAGTGTATGTTGTTCCCCTCCCTGTGTCCATGTGTTCTCATTGTTCAGCTCCCACTTGTAACTGAGAACATGTGGTGTTTGGTTTTTTGTTCCTGTGTTAGTTTGCTGAGGATAATGACTTCCAGCTCCATCCATGTCCCTGCAAAGGACATGATCTCATTCCTTTTTTTTTTTTTTTTTTTTTTTTTTTTTGAGACGGAGTCTTGCTCTGTCACCCAGGCTGGAGTGCAGTGGCCGGATCTCAGCTCACTGCAAGCTCCGCCTCCCGGGTTTACGCCATTCTCCTGCCTCAGCCTCCCGAGTAGCTGGGACTACAGGCGCCCGCCACCTCGCCCGGCTAGTTTTTTTGTATTTTTTAGTAGAGACGGGGTTTCACCGTGTTAGCCGGGATGGTCTCTCGATCTCCTGACCTCGTGATCCGCCCGTCTCGGCCTCCCAAAGTGCTGGGATTACAGGCTTGAGCCACCGCGCCCGGCCGATCTCATTCCTTTTTATGGCTGCATAGTATTCTATGGTGTATATGTACCACATTTTCTTTATCCATTCTATCATTGATGGATATTTGGGTTGATTCCATGTCTTTGCTGTTGTGAATAGTACTGTAATGAACATATGTGTGCATGTATCTTTATAACAGAATGATTTATATTCCTTTGGGTATATACTATATACCCAGTAATGGGATTGCTGGGTCAAATGGTATTTCTGGTTCTAGATCTTTGAGGAATCACCACACTGTCTTCCACAATGGTTGAACTAATTTACATTCCCACCAACAGTGTAAAAGCATTCCTATTTCTCCATAGCCTTGCCAGCATCTGTTGTGTCTTTACTTTTTAATCATCACTAATTAATTATCTTTTTGATGTGTTGTTGAATGTGGTTTGCTAGTATTTTGTGGAGGATTTTGCTTCAATGTTCATCAGAAATATTGGCCTGTAATTTTCTTTAATTAAGAAAAAGTATTGTAGCTGAATATTGTTATATTTTTCTGGAAAATTTTCTATTTTTATCCTTTTAGATAAACTTTCTATCTATATATATCTCTTTCTCTACCTTCTCTTTAAGGTCAATAACCCTTAACTTGGTCCTTTTGAGTCTATTTTGTAGATACTGTAGGCATGCTTTGTTCCTTTTTATAGTTTTTTTCTCCTCTGAGTGTGTATTTTCAGATAGCCTGTCTTCAAGCTCACTAATTCTTTCTTCTGCTTGATGAATACTGCATTTGAGGGGTACATTAATTGAATTTTTCAGCTCCAGAATTTCTGCTTGATTTTTAAAAAATATTTCAATCTCTTTGTTAAATTTATCTGATAAGATTCTGAATTCCTTCTCTGTGTTATCTTGAATTTCATCGAGCTTCCTCAAAACAGCTATTTTGAATTCTCTGTCTGAAGGGTCAAGTATCTCTGTGACTCTGGGATTGGTCACTGTGTTCCCTGACTTTGGTAAGATCATGATGTTTGCGGATGTTCACTGATGTCTGGGCATTGAAGAGTTAGGTACTTACTGTAGTCTTCACAGTCTGGGCTTGTTTGTACCCATCCTTCTTGGGAATGCTTTCTAAGTATTCAAAGGGAGTTGAGTGTTGTGATCTAAGCCTTCAGTCACTGCAGCCATATCTGCATTGGGGGCACCCCAAACCCACTAACACTGTGACTCTTGAGGCCTTGTAGAGGTACTGCCTTGGTTGTCTTGGGTAAGATGCAGGAGAATTCCCAGGATTACCAGGCAGAGACTCTTGTTCTCTTCCCTTACATCTCCCCAACCCCCTGCCAAAATGGAGTCTCTCTCTCTCTCTCTCTGTGCTGAGCTGCCTGGACTTGTGGGAAGAGTGACACAAGCCCCGCTGTGGCCACCACCACTGGGACTGTGCTAGGTCCAACCTGAAGCCAGCACAGTACTGGGTCTCACCCAAGGCCTCTGGCAACTATTGTCTGGCTACTGCTGATGTTTATTCAAGGCCCAGGGGCTCTTTAGTCAGCAGCTAGCAAATTCAGCCTGGCTTGTGTCTTTCCCTTCAGGGCAACGCGTTCCCTTCTGACCCAGGGTGGGTCTAGAAATGCTTTCCAGGAACTAGAGCCTAGAATTGGTAAATTTAGATATCTACTTGGTGTTTCATTTTACTGTAGCTTAGCAGGCATCCAAGTTGCAAGACAACATGCTTTTTACTCTTCCCTCTTTTTTCCTCAAGCAGGAGTCTTTCCCATGACCACCACAGCTGGGAATGTACTGGGTCATACCTGAAGCCTGCATGGCACTGGGTCTCACCCAAGGCAGTGAGTACTGCCTGGCTACCACTGATGTTCATTCAAGGCCCATGGGCACTTTAGTCATCAGGTGATGAATCCTACTTGGTCCTTCCCTTCAAGATAGTAGATTCCCTTCTGGCCCAGGATGTGTCTAACATTGTCATCTGGGAGGCAAGGCCTAGCATGGGGACTCCAGGACTCTGCTTGGTACTTTATTTTACTGTAGCGGAGCTGGTATCCAAGTTGCAAGACAAAGCCCTCTTTACTCTCCTCTCTCCTTTCCTTAATTGGAAGGAGTCTCTGCCAAAGCTATAAGCTGCACTGTCTGGAATTGGGGGAGGGGTGACACAACCACTCCCTTGGCTGCCCTAGCTAGTGTCTCACTAGGTCATGTACACCCCAAGTCCACTGGCTTTGAGCCCAGTACAGCACCAGGACTTGTCCAGGAACTATAGTCCTTATAGCCTAGATTGCCTTTCAAGTTTATTTAGAACCCCAGAGCACTTTAACCCTCAGTGGTGGGCTAGCTGGAACTCAGGTTCTGACTGCTGGGATGGACAATTCCCCTCTGGCCAGGGCTGATCTAAATGCTCCCTTTATGGGTACCAGCTGAATTCTGCCCCATGGTGCTTTCCACTGTGACAGGGTAACACTGCGTGACAATGCAAAATCCCACAGTCACTGTGCTCTCCCTGCCCCAAGCATCATATTCTTTCTCTGTACTATGAGGCCACTGCTGGGGGATGGAGGAGGGGTGGTATAGGCAATTCAAGACTGTCTTTCCTGTTCTCCTCACTGCCTCTTTCCTTGATATGATATTAAAACCAGGTATTGTGATCACTCACCTGATTTTTGGTTCTTATGAAGGTGTTTTCTTGTGTAGATAGTTGTTCAATGTGGTGTTCCTGTGAGGGGAATGATCACTGGAGGGTTCTGTTAGGCCAACTTGCTCTGCCTCTCTCAAAATTTCATTTTAAAAAGATTTTATTTTAAGTTCTGGGATACATGTGCAGGATGTGCAAGTTTGTTACATAGGTAAGCATGTGCCATGGTGGCTTGGTGTACCTATCAACCGATTACCTAGGTATTAAGCCCCACATGCATTAGCTATTTATCCTGATGCTCTCCTTCCCCCACCCTCAAAATTTCATTTTTTCAATGCGTGAATGATATTTCATTGTACATATATACCTCATTTTGTTCATTCATCTGTGGACGGATGCTTGAGTTGTTTCCACCTTTTACTGATTGTGTATAATGCTGCCATGAACATTGATGTGCAAGTATCTGAGTCCCTGCTTTCAATTTTTTTGGATATATACATAGGAGTGGGATTGCTGGATCATATGTAGTTCTAGGTTTACCTGAAAAAATTAAACTATATTACTAATATTGATTATTAATTTTTTTTAAGAGACAGGGCCTTGGCATGCTCCCTAGCCTGGAATTGAACTCCTAGGCTTAAGTAATCCTCCCACCTCAGCCTGCCAAATATCTGGGACTACAGGGACATGCCCCTGAGCCCAGCTCTATGTTTAATGTTTTGAGAAACCACAACAGTTTTCCACAATGGCTGCATCACTTTGCATTCCCACTAGCAAAGCACAAGAGTTCCGATTGCTGTCCATTCTTACCAACACTTGTTATTTTCTGAGTTTCTGTTTCTTTTTGTTTTCTTATTATCATCTTAGTAAGTGTGGAGTGGTATCTCATTGTAGTTATGATTTGCATTCCCTAATAACTCATAATGTTGAACATCTTTTCATATACTTATTGGCCATTTGTATATTTTCTTAGGAAGAATGCCTGTTCAAATCCTTTGCCCATTTTTGAATTAGGTTGTTTTATTGTTATTGAGTTTTAGAAGTTCTTTATGTATTCTGAATATTAATTCCTTATCAGTTATTTGCTTTACAAATATTTTCTCTCATTTACTACATCATCTTTTCATTTTTTGACATAATTCTTTGATATACAAAAGTTTTTAATTTTGAAGTGTATTTTATCTTTTTTTGTTTGTTTTCTGTGCTCTTGGTGTTGCATCCATGAAGTCATTGTTAAAGCCAGTGATATGAAGATTTTCCACAGGTTTTCATTTTTCATCCAAGAGTTGTAAGGTTTTGTTTGTTTGTTTTTAAAGACAGGGTCTCACTCTGTTGCTCAGGGTAGAGTGAAGTGGCATGATCATGGCTCACTGCAGCCTCAACCTCCTGGGCTCAAGTGATCCTCCCACCTCAGCTTCCCGAGTAGCTGGGACTATAAGTGTGCATCAACAAGCCTGGCTAATTTGTTTTTTAAATTTTTTGTAGAGATACAGTCTCACTACGTTTCCCAGGCTGGGAGAGTTGTATCATTTTCTCTCTTCAGTTTAGATATTTGATTTGTTTTCAGTTCATTTTTGTATGTAAGGTAAAGGACCAACTTCATTCTTTTACATGATGTATCAGGTAGTCTCAGCACCATTTGTTGAAAAGATTATTCTTTCCCTGTTGAATGGTCTTGACATCCTTGTCACAAATCAATTGACTATATATGAGAGTTTGTTTCTGGCCTCTCTATCCTATTTTATTGGTCTATACATCTGTCCTTACTCCAGTACTGTTTTATTTGTTGTAGCTTTGTAGTAAGTCTCAAATTCGGGTAGTGTGAATCCTCCAAGTTTATTCCTTTTTTTTTCAAGATTTATTTTGGTTATTCAAGGGCCCCTGCAGTTTCATATTAATCTGAGGATCACTTTTTCTATTTCTGTGAAAAAACTATTGGAATTTTGATTGCATTGAATCTATAGATCACTTTGGGTAGAAGTGATATCTTAACAATGTAAAGTATTCCTATCTATGAATAGGGACATCTTTCTACTTATTTATGTCTTCTTTAATTTCTTTCAGCAATGTTTTATAGTTTTCAGCATATATCTTCCACTTTCTTGGTTAAATTTATTCCTAAGTATTTTATTCTTTTTTTTTTTTTTTTTTTTTTTTTTTTTGGAGACAGAGTCTCGCTCTGTCACCCAGGCTGGAGTGCAGTGGCCAGATCTCAGCTCACTGCAAGTTCTGCCTCCTGGGTTCATGCCATTCTCCTGCCTCAGCCTCCCGAGTAGCTGGGACTACAGGCGCCCGCCACCTCACCTGGCTAGTTTTTTGTATTTTTTAGTAGAGACGGGGTTTCAGCATGTTAGCCAGGATGGTCTCGATCTCCTGACCTTGTGATCCGCCCATCTCGGCCTCCCAAAGTGCTGGGATGACAGGCTTGAGCCACCGTGCCCAGCCAAGTATTTTATTCTTTTAGCTGCTTTTATAAATGGAATTGCTTTCCTTTTTCCCCCCATTTTTATTTTTTTGGAGATAGGGTCTCACTTTGTTGCCCAGATTGGACTGCAGTGATGTAATCATAGCTCACTGCACCCTTGAACTCCTGGGCTCAAGCAATTCTCCCACCTCAACCTACCAATAGCTGGGACTACAGGTACGTGCCACCATGCCTGGCTTTTCTTTTTCTTTTTCTTTTTTTTGCATAGATAGGATCTCAGTACGTTGCCCTATTGAATTTGTTCAATAGCTCTAGTAGTTTTCTTGTGAATTCTTTCTATATATAGGATCATGTCATCTGTGAATAGAGACAGTTTTACCTCTTTCTTTCCAATTTGGATGCCTTTTATTTGTTTTTCTTGTCTTACAGCTCTGGCTAGAACTCTGGTATGATGTTGAACAGCAGTGGTGAAAGTAGGCATTCTTTTCTTGTTACTGATTTTCGGGAGGAAGCTTTCAGTGTTCCATTACTGAGTGTCATGTTAACTGTGAATTTTTTATTTTTATTTGTGTTTTGAGATAGGGTCACTCTCTGTCACCCAGACCAGAATGAGTGACATGATTATGGCTCACTGAAGCCTCAAACTCCAGAGTTCAAGTGATCCTCCCACCTTAGCCCCCCAAGTAGCTGAGACTCTAGGCATGTGCTATCACACCCAGCTAATTTTTAAATTTTTTGTAGAGACAGGATCTCACTATGTTACCCAGGCTGGTTTCGAACTCCTGGACTCAAGCAATCCTCCCACCTCAGCCTCCTAAAGTGCTGGGATTACAGGTGTGTGAGCCACCACACCTGGCCAACTGTGGATTTTTAAATAACTACCCTTTATTATTTTGAGGAATGTTCTCTCCGTATGCACTGAGATGATTATGTGACTTTTTTCCCCTTCATTTTATCAATGTGATGATTACATTGCTTGATTTTCTTATGTTGAGCCACCTTGGCATTCCTGAGATAAATCTGGAAAGATTTCATGTTGAAAAGGCTTTTGCTATGCTCTTGGATTTGATTTGTTAATATTTTGTTGAGGATTTTTGCATCTATATTCATAAGGAATATTGGTCTATAATTTTCTTGTGATATCTATTTAGCTTTAGTGTCAGAGTAATTCTATCCTCATAGAAAGAATTAGGTAGTGTTCCCACCTCTTCAATTTTTTACAAGCATTTGGTAAGAATTCATTTCCTTTCTTCTTTAAATATTTGATAGAAGTAACTAGTGAAGCCATCTGATCCAAGACTTTTCTTTGTTGGGAAGTTTCTGATCACTGATTCAATCTCTTTACTTGTTAGAGATCTAATATGGTTTGAATGTGTGTCCCTTTCAAATCTCATATTGAAATGTGACCTATGATGTTGGAAGTGGGCCTAGTGGGAGGTTTTTGGGTTATGGAGTGGATCCCTCATGAATGGTTTGGTGCTGTTCTTGCAGTAATGAGTGAGTTCTCACTCTATGAGTTCATGTGAGGTCTGGTTGTTTGAAAGAGTGTGGTACCTCTTCTCTCTCTCTCTTGCTCCCTCTCTCACCATGTGATATGCCAGCTCCTCCTCTGCCTTCCATCATGATTATAAGCTTGTTGAGGCCTCACTGGGAACAGATGTTGGCACTCTTTCACATACAGCCTGAGCCAAATAAACCTCTTTTCTTTGTAAATTACCCAGTCTCAGGTATTCCTTTTTTTTTTTTTTTTCCAGGTATTTCTTTATAGCAACACAAAATAAACTAACTAATGCAAGATCTTTTGAGACTTTCTATTTCTTCTTGAGTCGTTTTAAGTAATTTCAAGGAATTGGTTCATTTCTTCTAGGTTATCCAATATGTTGGCATACAATTACTCACAGTATTCTCTTGTAACCGCTTTTGTTTTTGTTTTCCGAGATAGAGTCTTGCTCTGTCACCCAGAGCTGGAGCGCAATGGTGTGATCTCTGCTCACTGCTACCTCCACCTTCTGGGTTCAAGCAATTCTCCTGCCTCAGCCTCCCAAGTAGCTGTGATTACAGGTGTGTGCCACCACACCTGGCTAATTTTTGAATTTTTAGTAGAGACGGGGTCTCACCATGTTGGCCAGGCTGGTCTTGAACTCCTGACCTCGTGATCTGCCTGCCTCAGCCTCCCAAAGTGCTGGGATTACAGGCATGAGCCACTGCGCCCAGCCTATAATTATTATTTTTTTTTAAATATCTGTAAGGTTGGTGATAATGTCCCCACTTTCATTTCTGATTTTGGTTATTTATGTATCTTTGCTAATGTTTTTGTCAGTCTAGCTCAGGGTTTATTCATTCTGTTGATTTTTTTCAAGGAACCAATTTTTGGTGAAATTGTTTTTCTCTACTATTTTTCTATTCTCTCTTTTATCTCTACTTTAACCTTTATTATTTTCTTTCTTTTGCTAGTTTTGTGTTTAGTTTGCACTACTTTTTCGAGTTTCTTAAGGTGTAAAGTTAGGTTATTGATTTGACTTTTTTTTTTTTTTTTGAGACAGAGTCTTGCTCTGTTGTCCAGGCTGAAGTGCAGTGGCGTGATCTCGGCTCACTGCAAGCTCCGCCTCCCAGGTTCACGCCATTCTCCTGCCTCAGCTTCCCAAGTAGCTGGGACTACAGGTGCCCACCACCACGCCTGGCTAATTTTTTTTTTTTTTTTTTTTTTACAGAGATGGGGTTTCATCGTGTTAGCCAGGATGGTCTCAATCTCCTGACCTCAGATTTGACTTTTTTTAATGTAATCACTTACAGCTATGATTTTCCCTCTGAGCCCTTTTTTCACTGCATCTTACAAATTTTGATATGTTGTGTATTCATTTTCATTTTTCTCTTATTATTTTCTAATATCCCTTGTGATTCTTTTGACCCATTAGTCGTTTAAGAATGAGTTGTTTATTTTCTGTAGCTTTGTATGTTTTCTAGTTTTCCTTTATTGATTTCTAACTTCATCAAGTTTTGTGCTCTTCATTAAAGAGCAGATATTTTATATGGTGTCTATTTTTTTAAATCCATTGAGACTTGTTTTGTGGCCTAACATATTGTCTATCCTGGAGAATGCGCCATGTGCACTTGAGAAAATTATGTATTCTGCTGGTATATTGGATAGACTATTGTATATATGACTGTTAAAACTAAAGATAATTTTTATATATGGTATAAGGTAGGCATCCAGATTCATCCCTTCGCATGTAGATATCAGCTGTCATGGCACTGTTTGTTGAAGAGACTGTTTTTTCCATTAAATTGTCTTGGCACCCTTGTCAAAAATCAATTGGTTTCAGAGTAGAAGAGGAACTTTAAAAAATAATCAGTTGGTCATAGATGTATAGGTTTATTTCTGGACTCTCAATTTTATTCCATTGATCTATATGTCTATCCTAATGCCAGTACTACTTCAGTAAAGTTTTATAGCTTTCTTCATATTAGTCTGACACATTTCTGTTTGGTTTATTTCTAGATATTTTAAATTTTTGTTGCTATAATGAAATGAAGCTTTATAAAATTATATTTTCATTGATAACTAAAAATATAAAACATTTTAAATTGGTAGTTCCAAGGAAATCAATTTACTTTTGTATTTTAATCTTGTATCCTGTGTTTATTTGGTAGGCTTTTAAAAAAATTGTGGTAAATACATATACTATAATATTTACCATTTAAACTATGTTAAAGTGTACAATTCAGAGCCATTAAGTAAATTCGCAGTGTTATGCAACCATTACCACTGTCTAGTTCTAGAAAGTTTTTATCATTATAAATGGAAACTCCATTTGGTAAGCCTTTCAAAGCTGAAGATTTGTGTCTTTCTTCAGTTCTGAGAGATTTCTTACATTATTTATTTGAATATTTCATTATGTCTAACACTTGGCTTATACCTTCTGACACTTTTATAAGATTAATATTAAATGTTCTGGATTGACTGGGCATGGTGGTTCATGACTGTAATCCTAGCACTTTGGGAGGCCAAGGTGGGTGAATCACTTGAAGCCAGGAGTTCGATACTAGCCTGAGCAATATAGTAAGACTTTATCTTTACCAAAAAAAGAAAAAAATAGAAAAATTAGCTGAGCATGGTGGCATGTACCTGTAGTCCCAGCTACTCAGGAGGCTGAATATATGCTGTCATATATTCATATACATATACATATGGGTATATGGTGTCAACATGATGTGTTACTGTAAATGTTAATAATGATCATTAGGTTCAGATAATATTTCTCAGGTTTCTCTAAAGTTATTTCCCCCTCCCATTTCCATATTGTACTCTTTGAGAGGAAGTCACTATATGCAGTCCGCACTTAAGGAGAGGGGAGTTATGCTCTACATCCTTGATCGTGGAGTATCTACATAAATTATTTGGAATATTTCTGCACAGGAAATTTGTCTTTTTACTTATTTACTAGTCTTTTTTTCCAGCACTTCGTTACTTTCTGGCACTGCAAGATATTCTAGGCACTACAAGATATTCTTGTATATATTTCCTGCATATGAGATGAGCCCAATCCTATAATCAGCTGTATCTCCAAGGAGTTCTGATTTTTTTTTAATTGGAGAGTGATATTCGAAACCAAGATGTGAGCGCTAGATGGTCTACATTCTCTTAAGTGTTTAACTTTTAATTTCTTCTAACTTCTCTGCTCTGAGGATATTAATTCTTTGACTCCTTACATTTGTTCTATTTAATGGTATTTCCTTGGGTGGTATTAGTTATTCTGTTTGTTGAATTTAGTCATGGGGATGATTTTTCTTAAACATTCTATGAATGTGTGCTTACATTTGAATTTGAGATTCTCTATTTGCTTTCCTATAGAGTTATTGTTTTCTATAGTCTGATGCCAGTGGGGGAAGGACAAGATGTGCAGACAGTGAAGCTGTCAATAATTCATTTTCTCTGCGTGTGAAAATGCTGTTTCTCTAGCCTAAATATCTATATACCTTAACTCAGTGCAGGGGAAGACACTGATTAGCTCAAATGGGCATGAAGATATACAAAAAGGTCAGTCTTTCCCCTATGACCCGTATCTACATCCTCTGAACTTGGGGTACCTCAAATCTGCTCCCAAATTTTACAGTGGTCTCCACTGTATCTTTTTTGTGCTATAGTTTCTTCAATCAGTTGAATTCCCCTGCTTTACATTTTTCAGAGATCTTCAAAATTCCTGACAATTGAAGGCCCCCTTCATGATTGTAGTATTTTTATGCATTTTTTAAATTTTAAAAACATACACACAACTTTTCCTGTCATTGCTAGAGATTTTGGTAGGGAGGGGATGTAGATGCCTGTTCTCAGTCTACCATCTTGGTCTAATGTCTGCATCCTGCATTTTAAAAACGAAAACATAAAAGAAGCTGGGAATAAAATGAAGAGAAATATATTTAAATATACATGTGTGGTCGACTCTTTGCTTGCTCACCACACATTTCCTCACCTTTTTTTTTGAGACAAAGTCTCACTGGACTGCAGGGGCATGATCATGGCTCACTGCAGCCTCGACCTCCAGGGCTCAAGTGATCCTCCCACCTCAGTCTCCTGAGTAGCTGAGACCACAGGTGTAAGCCACCATGCCTGGTTAACTTTTTTATTGTTTGTAGAAACAGCATCTTCCTAATGTTGCCTAGGCTGGTCTTGAACTCCTGGGCTCAAGCATTCCTCCTGCCTCGGCCTCCCAAAATGTTGGGATTACAAATGTGAGCCACTGTGCCCAGCCTTCCCTACCTTTTTGCCTGCCAACTGAACCTCAGTGTTGTAGCAGATGAAAATAACTTGTTATCAGAGAACTTGATCCAAACTCTGACACCAATAAATAGATTATAATTTGTCTATACTATTCATAGTAATACCATTTTCCTTTACCAGCCTTTGGTCTGGGCGTGGGCATGTATCCTAGTTAGGGCCGATGAAATGTAAAGGGAAGTCTTACAGTGGGGAGTCTGGGATCTTCTCCTATCGGATAATAAAACAGAGCCTCAAGAGGAGAAAATCCCTTTGTCCTCAATCCTTTTTTGCTGTGAGGAAGTGATGACTGGAGCTCTGATAGTCATCATGTGATCATAAGGTACAAGCAAAAAAATGAACGAAAATAAACAGAAACAGCCTAGGTACTTAATGAAATCACTGAACTGCTGAATGGCTTCTGGTTAAGTCAACAATAAATGTCTTTATGGTTAAAGTCACTTTGTCCAATTTTCTGTTACTTTCAGCTGACCTTGTTCCAATCCACTGTGTAAATGGATATAAAAATTTTTTCAAATATTATTCTAAAGTCATGTAGATTAAAATTTGCTTCTAACATTTCTTACATTTCACTTTTTTTCCCCTCAGAATTAAACCTGGAGGGGCAGCGAAAAATTTCACCTGATTCAATAAAGGACTCTAAAACTGAAGCCTCAGGTAATATTGCAATTAGAAAATCTGCAAAAGTGATTTTTGCTTTAGATGAAACTGAACTGAAATCAAAGCTAGAGCAACCATGGAAGAAAAATCTTTTTGAAAGAATGGAGGCAAGAGCCCAAGCAATGCAGCAGAAAATAATAGACAAGGAAAATGTGAAGAAGGAACTAGAAAAAAAGGCTGAAAAAAAACTCCCTAGGGATAATTTGGCCAAAGAGTGGTTTAATACTGAAAGCATGACACTGAATAATCGTGCATATTTGCTTGACAAACTTTTACCTACCTTGGTTCCTGGAGTAGAAAACATGTTAACTCAAGTAGAAAAGAAGAAGGTTTTGACAGAAGTTGATACTCCAAGCAAGTTTGACCCAATTAATTATTTGGGGGAATATTTAATGAGAAACAATCCTAATTATATCAAAGACCCAGGAATATCTGGTTACCAGAGGGTGATGAAAGAAGTCACAGAAGACCTGAAGATGTATGTTCCTGACACTATCTGCAACAGGTACAATCTGTTATAGTTTCAGTTCATGATCTGTCTCCTTACATTGAAAAACTAGTAGAGCCGGGCACGGTGGCTCAAGCCTGTAATCCCAGCACTTTGGGAGGCCGAGACGGGCGGATCACAAGGTCAGGAGATCGAGACCATCCTGGCTAACATGGTGAAACCCCGTCTCTACTAAAAAATACAAAAAAATAGCCGGGCGAGGTGGCGGGCGCCTGTAGTCCCAGCTACTCGGGAGGCTGAGGCAGGAGAATGGCGTAAACCCGGGAGGCGGAGCTTGCAGTGAGCTGAGATCCGGCCACTGCACTCCAGCCTGGGCGACAGAGCGAGACTCCGTCTCAAAAAAAAAAAAAAAAAAAGAAAAACTAGTAGAAAAATAACATAATCATAGAGACAAGACTTAAAACAAGTGATTCTACAGTTATTCAGAAAGTATTTATTGAGCTACTAGTATGTGCTTCACTCTTTTTGAGTCACTGTGAAGACTAACAAAATAAATAAGTTCCTTGTATTCGTAGATTTAATTATCTCACTATGACTCCAAGTGTATATTGATTTGTATTTTTATTTATCTCCCTGCACTGGAAAGTAAGCTATATGAAAGTTGGAACTTAAAAAAAAATTTAGCTTTCCATATAGGCAATATATTCACCTGGTTTAAAGGCCAATATGTAAAAAAAGTTATACAGTGAAAAGTTTTCCTCCCATTCTTATCTTCCATCTACCCAGTATTCCACCTCCACCATAAATAACTTCTATTCTTAATTTTCTATAGATCCTTACAGAATTTCTTTATACATACATAAGGAAATGCAAACATGGATTATTAATTTTCTTTCTTTTACACAAAAGCATGTGATATGTGTTACAAATACCCATTTTTACCTGCCATTTATCTTTTGTCATGTAGAAGATTTTTTATTTCTATATAGTCAAATTTAACTTTTATGGCGTCAGGATTTTGAGGCACTGTTACATTTCAAAATATTAAAAGAATTCTTCCATGTTCTCTTCCAGAATTATGATTTTAATTTTCATTTTAAATATTGACTCATTTGGAATTTAACCTAGCGTAACATACAGGGATTCAACTTTATCCTTTTTCAAATGTCTACTTAGTGGTCCCAATCAGAGTTGAATAGTCTATCTTTGCCCCACTGTTTGGGATTGAGCCTTTATTAATAAATTCATGTATGTTTTAGAGTGTATTTCTGGATTTTTTCCATCATATTCCATTGGTCAGTCTCCCTTTCATGCATTCATACCACACTGCTTTAATAATTGAGACTTTTAAATATATTCCATAGATCTGACAGTGCTGGTCCCCACTATTTGCCCTTCTTCTTTTCTGATGTTTCCTGACATTTTTGTTTGTTTACTTTTTTTGTATGAATTATGGGAGTAACTTGTCTACTTGAAGAAAAAAAGGGGGGAGAGAAAACCAAAGAACAAAACTTATAGGAATTTTTATTGAAATCTGATTACATCTATTAATATTCTTAGAAAACCAATATCTTCAAGACTGCAATTAGCCAAGATTACACCACTGCACTCCAGCTTGGGTGCCAGAGCGAGACCCAGTCTCAAACACACACACACACACACACACACACACACACACCAGAAAACTAACATCTTTAATAATGGTGAGTGTTTCTGGGTGTCTTTCCATTTGCTCATCTTATTTTGTATGAATTAGTGTGGTCCTAAAGTTTTTTTACAGCTGGGCATGGTGGCTCATGCCTGTAATCCCAGCACTTTGGGAGGCCAAGGTGGGTGGATCACCTGAGGTCAGGAGTTCAAGACCAGTCTGGCCAACGTGGCAAAACCGTGTCTCTACTAAAAATGCAAAAATTAGCCCAGTGTGGTGGTGCATGCCTGTAATCCCCACTACTCGGGACACTAAGGTGGGAGAATCACTTGAACCTGGGAGGCAGAGGCTGCAGTGAGCTAAGATGCACCACTGCACTCCAGCCGGGCAACAGAGTGAGACTCCGTCTAAAAAAAAAAAAAAAAAAAAATTATATAAGTTTTGTGTCTCACTCATTAGATTCAGCACTAGTTATTTTTATCATTCTTTGTTGCTGTTTTAAGCAGGACTTTCTTCTCTTACTACATTTTCTTTCTGGAATGTAGTCTGAAGTACTAATTTCTGTATATTTGTGTGCCCAGCTACCTGACTGAGTTCTCTTACAGTAACATTTTAGTTGATTTCTTGGGTTTTCTAGGGAGGTAACCATTGTCTTCAAATAATAGTAGTTTTCCTTCTTCCTTTTCAATTTTTATACTAACATCTTCCTACTACCTCCAATACAATATTAAATAATAGTGGTGATGTGGGCATCCTTGTCTTTTTACAACTTTAGTAGAAATGCTGCTTCTGTTACTGCTTCATTATGGGCAGTTTTTGTATTACTAGTTCTATTCCATTTGGGTATGAAAAACACTTTATCTCAATGAGAAAATGTACCTAATTTCTACCTTTCAGAGTGATTTTTTAAAATTAAGACTAGATTTTATCAAATGCTTTTTCAACACCTATGAAAGTGATAGTATAATTTTCACCTTAGATTCCTTAATGGTGAATTTTATTAATAGATTTCCTACTATTCAATTGTCTTAGAATTCCTGAAATAAATCCTGCTTGGTTGCTATGTATTTGGGTACACTGAAATATGCTTCCTACTAGTAAGACAGAATAAATATTTCTTTCCTTTTAATTACAGATTTTCAGAATATGATATATATCTACCTGCCTATCAATAGTCACCTCCAGTGGCAGCAAATGAAAAATGTTTTCTCCTTTTGGGAAAGGGTTCCTTTTTCAGTATCATCATGGATGCATGGATTTTAATATATATTCAATATATTTTAATCAGTTATAGTCATTTTTTTCTGTTAGATGCTCAAATTGCACCAACTTTGGCTTCTGTGTTCTGACATTACCCCTTTAGTCTTTGAAAACTTCATGCATTTTTTAAATGGATTCTTGGCTCCTTTTAATGGGGATCACTCACTTGTGAGCTAGGAATGCTCATAAATATTGTATAGTCATTGTTTCTAGGCCCTTCAGGACTAAAACATATAATTTTTAGAATCAATGGCTTGTGGTCAGACGTCACCTGCAGCCTCTTCGGGCATGCCACCACTGCCGGGCCTGCTGTACGACCCCGCGGGCTCTTGCCCGTGCCTGCTTTTGGCGCCCGGCTCAGGAGGACCCTTCTTTATTTCTTTATTTCTTTATTTATTTTTATTTTATTTTTATTATTATTATACTTTAAGTTCTAGGGTACATGTGCATAATGTGCAGGTTTGTTACATATGTATACTTGTGCCATGTTGGTGTGCTGCACCCATCAACTCATCAGCACCCATCAACTTGTCATTTACATCAGGTATAACTCCCAATGCCATCCCTCCCCCCTCCCCCCTCCCCATAATAGGCCCCGGTGTGTGATGTTCCCCTTCCTGAGTCCAAGTGATCTCATTGTTCAGTTCCCACCTATGAGTGAGAACGTGTGGTGTTTGGTTTTCTGTTCTTGCGATAGTTTGCTGAGAATGATGGTTTCCAGCTGCATCCATGTCCCTACAAAGGACACAAACTCATCCTTTTTTATGGCTGCATGGTATTCCATGGTGTATATGTGCCACATTTTCTTAATCCAGTCTATGACTGATGGACATTTGGGTTGATTCCAAGTCTTTACTATTGTGAATAGTGCTGCAATGAACATACGTGTGCATGTGTCATTATAGCAGCATGATTTATAATCTTTTGGGTATATACCCAGTAATGGGATGACTGGGTCATATGGTACTTCTACTTCTAGATCCTTGAGGAATCGCCATACTGTTTTCCGTAGTGGTTGAACCAGTTTACAATCCCACCAACAGTGTAAAAGTGTTCCTATTTCTCCACATGCTCTCCAGCACCTGTTGTTTCCTGACTTTTTAATGATTGCCATTCTAACTGGTGTGAGATGGTATCTCATTGTGGTTTTGATTTGCATTTCTCTGATGGCCAGTGATGACGAGCATTTTTTCATGTGTCTGTTGGCTGTACGCATGTCTTCTTTTGAGAAATGTCTGTTCATATCCCTTGCCCACTTCTTGATCCAAGAGTGGACCCTGGTCTCACTGAAGCCAGATGGGGTCTTGTGGCAGTCTGTTAGGGATGTGATCCAGTGCTTTGGAGGCAGGGATTCAAGCTGGTAGGGATGAAGATCCTGCGGCCCGCTGGAAAGCGTCCTTGCTGACCACTACTGGGGCCTGCGAAGGAAGCTCTTCTACCCAGCCCTCCTTAGCTATGTGAGCTTCAGGCCTGTTGATGGCCATGGTCTGGGAAGGGTACAATGTGATCCATGCCTCGAGGGCCATGATAGGATACACTGACAGGGCTGAGGCTGACTCTGTGACCATATGCGGAGACTTCATCGACGTCCACATCAGCAGGAATATCATTCACACCAGCTATTCAGGGTAAGGGGTCAGAAAGAGATCCAGCTGTGGTTTGAAAGCAGTGAGCTGGTGAACTAGCTCCCCTAGACAGGGGCCACTGCAGGAGCGTCCTCCCAGCCAGAGGGCTCAGGCTCCCCTTGACCACCCCAGCCTTGGTCCACCAGGACCAACTAACTACCTCTGTCACAGGAACCCAAGCCCACACTCCTACAAGTCTCTCCCAGACCACTTCCCTGTGCACATTCTGCCCTACTCCAGCCCGGTGGACTTTGAGCCACAAACTTTACATGCTTTTCTGTATCCTAGCCAGCACAAGATTGGGCCAAATCCTTTCTGCACCAAACTGCCAGACAATCTTTGGGGTGTCTTCAAACGTGGGTAGGGCAACCTCTCCTCCTGGAAAAGGGAAACATTAAAATTCGCTGTGCTGAGAAAAGAAATATATAATTTTAAAAATGAGTTAATATTGACAGTTGCATATTAAATATAATGTTTCAGGGTCTTTATCTAATTTCTTTGATATTTGCATTTCCTTTTTCCTTTTTTTTTTGAGACAGAGTCTCTCTCTGTCACCTGTCATCCAGGCTGGAGTGCAGTGGCGTGATCTTGGCTCACTGCAACTTCTGCCTCCTGGGTTCAAGCAATTCTCTGCCTCAGCCTCCTGAGTAGCTGGGATTACAGGTGCCCGCCACTAAACCCGGCTAATTTTTGTATTTTTCATAGAGACAGTGTTTCACCATCTTGGCCAGGCTGGTCTTGAACTCCTGACCTCGTGATCCACCCACCTCTGCCTCCCAAAGTGCTGGGATTACAAGTGTGAGCCATTACGCCCAGCCTGTATTTCCTTCTATCTTACACAAAAAATCTTGGTTCCTAATGATATTGACATAATTACTGATTTGTTTTATCCTGCAGTTTACATAAAAACTTCAAAATAGCCCAGCGTGATGGCTCAAGCCTGTAATCCCAGCACTTTGGGAGGCCAAGATGGGTGGACCACCTGAGGTCAGGAGTTCGAGACCACCCTGGCCAACATGGTGAAACCCCATCTTACTAAAAATACAAAAATTAACTGGGTGTGGTGGCGTGTGCCTGTAATCCCAGCTACTCAGGAGGCTGAGGCAGGAGAATTGCTTGAACCCGGAAGGCAGAGGTTGCAGTGAGCAGAGATTGTACCACTGCACTCTAGCCTGGGTGACAGAGTGAAACTCTGTCTAAAAAAAAAAAAAAAAAGCTTCAAAATAATAATACCAACAAGCTTACTACTAATAAAAATATTAAACAAGGCCTTACATTTATTTGCAGCTTTTTCATCCTTAGAATATATCCTTGCCAGGTGCAGTGACTCACACCTGTAATTCCAGCATGTTGGGAGGACAATTTAAAAATTGTTAAAAAAGTCTTTAACAATTAGGCCGAGGCAGAAGAATCGCTTGAGCCTGGGAGGTGGAGGTTGCAGTGAGCCGAGCGCCACTGCACTCCAGAGCGAGACTCCGTCTCAAAAAAAAAAAAAAGAAAGAAATTCAGTTTAGCTTTGTGAAACTAAGACCACCAGAGGTTAAAAACACCTTCAAACAAACAAACAAACACTGAGTTTATTAACTTGCCAGGCAAAGGAATATATACCAGTGAAGACTTCACTGAATGGTTTGTGGAAGGGGAAAATTCAGGGGCTTTTAATTGTTTTATAATAGCTATACTTATAAGAACTAAAAACTTATCAGATTGTATAGGACAGAGTGAGTCCATAGGTCTGTACATGATTGATCAAAACAAGTCCCAGTTTTTAGTGGTCAAGAAAGAGTCTTCAGTTAGGTGTAGCAATGATCTGGTATACTGAGGTCACTCAAAGTTCATGTTCAGTTATCCACTTAAGCTGATTAGAACCAATTTTGATGTAATACAACTTTCACTTTTGATATAATCTAGGCAAATATTTCTGTAAATAGAAGATTTTCCTTATACAGCTTGAATTGATGGTTAGAATTTGGATTGTCATAACTAGGTGGGGAAGCATTTTTGCTTCTACTCTTTAATCAGGTTGATATTATGCTTTTCTTTAAAAGATCTCGAAACACTCATTCATGTGGGAAAACTGTTTTATTAGTTAACTTTTGCTGCATAACAAAATACTCCAAAACTTCATGGCTTAAAGCAATAGCATTTATTTGCTCATGATTTTGTAGATTGGTAACTTTGAGCTGGGCTCATGGCTCATCTCTGTTCCACATGGTATCAATTGGACTCACTCATGCAATGCAGTAAGATGAAATCTTTCAATGATATCCCTTTACTTTCAGAATAACAACCAAAAGTGATGACCTCAATTACTTTTGTAGTGGTTGGCAGACTCTTTGCAAAAGCAATGGAAGTAACTGGATCATCATCCAGCAGGCGAGCCCTTGCTCATTTCTTTGATGGTATTGTAGTGGAAGGACTCCCAAGTTCAATAAAAGAGGGCAAGCCCCAGTGTTCAAGTACTTTTCAACTTTCTGCTTACATTCTGTTTTCTAATGGCCCATTGGCCAAAGCATGTCACATGGCCAGAGGCAGACACAAGGAGTACAGGAAGAGACTCCACTTCTTCATGGGAGGAGCTGCAAAATTATGTTGCATTCATAGAGACTTGCATACAGGAATGGGAAGAATTTATGACTATTTTTGCAATTTTACGTAATGCAGATTTTCTTCCCTTCCAGTCTGCTTATACTTAGAATGAATCTGCTTATAGGTTATGTCTGCCCTGTACTGCCCAAATTAAGAGTTTTGGATCCTTTAGAATTCTCTGGATTAAGGCCGGGCGCAGTGGCTCACGCCTGTAATCCCAGCACTTTGGGAGGCCGAGGCGGGCGGATCACAAGGTCAGGAGATCGAGACCACGGTGAAACCCCGTCTCTACTAAAAATACAAAAAATTAGCCGGGCGCGGTGGCGGGCGCCTGTAGTCCCAGCTACTCAGGAGGCTGAGGCAGGAGAATGGCGTGAACCCGGGAGGCGGAGCTTGCAGTGAGCCGAGATCGCGCCACTGCACTCCAGCCTGGGCGACAGAGCGAGACTCCGTCTCAAAAAAAAAAAGAATTATCTGGATTAATGTAAACATCTTCATGAGATAATGCAGGCTACAGAAGACAAATTTTATTAATTCCCTGAATGGGTGACACAATCAATTTAAAATCCATTGGGATTATATTTTGAGTCTCATGTACAGGGGCCCAGAAGCACAAAACTATATTTTATGTCTAGTTATGGACATCAATAAATGGGAGGAAATGATGTCTGAGGTGAGACCTAAAGCATGTGGAGGATCTAGTCAGGCAAAGAGAGGGAGAAAAATATTTCAAGCACATGGGAAAATGACAGAAAACCAATTTTGTGAATTCATTTTTGTGTCACATGAGAATCTGGAGACACTCAGTACTTACCCTAAAATATCGTTTACTTATCTGTTCTGCCATTGGACCCTAAGCTTTATAATGGCAGAATCCATAGTAGGTGCCCAATAAATATTTATGTAATGAATGAGTGAGTGGCTTAGTGAGTGAGTGCATGAATGAATAATTTTAAAGAGCTGGGTGAAAAACACAGATATAGAAGACAGAGCCACAGAGGAATGAAGACAGAAATTGAGAAGAATCCTAGCTAGAGATGAGGGGGAAAGAAAAAAGGAGCAGAGGATGAAACAGATAAATAGCAGAAGGGGAGACAAGCAGAAGAAGGGACTGAGAGTTCTGAGAGCTGAGCGGTAGAGATTTGGTTGGTTAGTAATTGCATCAGAGAAACTTAGCACTCCTTTAAAATACTTGTTAAGCCCAGGTGCGGTGGCTCACACCTGTAATCCCAGCACTTTGGGAGGCCAAGGTGGGCAGATCACGAGGTCAGGAGTTCGAGACCAGCCTGGCCAATATAGTGAAACTCTGTCTCTACTAAAAATATAAAAAATTAGCCAGATGTGGTGGTGGGCACCTATAATCCCAGCTACTTGGGAGGCTGAGGCAGGAGAATTGCTTGAAACCGGAAGGCAGAGGTTGCAGTGAGTCAAGATTGTGCCACTGCACTCCAGCCTGGGCAACAAGAGCGAAACTCTGCCTCAAAACAATAAATAAATAAATAAAAACAAAATACTAATCTTCCAGCAGTTCACAACCAGCTCCTTCTGTGCTATTAAACTGCCTGTCTGCTTTTATTTTCAAACTTCAAATTTCATTTTTGAACACTTGTTTTTCTAGAGAATTTTGAAGGCTTTATGTAGGCATAAGGTAATGACTTAGATTTAGTAGTTTCTTTGGGTTATCAGATGTATCCAATTTACCAGTTCCCACTGAAAATCTTTTTGCATTTTAAAATATGTAAGGTTGTCTTAGTCTTTCTTCTCTGAAAGATGAAGACTTGCCTCCAACATTGTTGGGAAAAAATTGTACTTGAAACCAGCAACTATTTTTATTATTCTGAGCCATTCTATTTGATTTCAATCAAAACCAGTTTGGGGTTTTTGGAGTGCTAATAGGAGTGATGCACATAGGTACAATTAAAAGCACAGTTTTCCCCCATTCTCAACCTGGGTGATGCAGTTCTGGCTGCAAGGGTAACTCTTATGCTCAGGACTTCAGCAGTGGCTGGCAAAGCATGTGGCTTTGGCTAGATAAAGGCAATTAGCCGAGATATACTCCTAGACAGATTTCTCAGAAGTTTGATCCAAGGCATCAGAATGACCTGAGATGCTTGTTATAAATGCATCTTCTAGGCTTCCACCCTAGACATGAATGCTGAGACCAGCTCGGTTGTGGAGACCCTAACCCAGTGGCACCAGAGGAATTAAAGACACACACACAGAAATATAGAGTGTGGAGTGGGAAATCAGGGGGCTGACAGTCTTCAGAGCTGAGAGCCTTGAATAGAGTTTTACCCACATATTTATTGACAGCAAGCCAATGATAAGCATTGTTTCTATAGATTATAGGTTAACTAAAGTGGGAAACAAAGGGATGGGCCGAAACAAAGGGATGGGCTCTGGCTAGTTATCTGCAGCAGGAACATGTCCTTAAGGCACCGATCACTTATGCTATTGTTTGTGGCTTAGGAATGCCTTAGGTGGTTTTCTGCCCTGGGTGGGCCAGGTATTCCTTGCCCTTATTCTGGTAAACCCACAACCTTCAACGTGGGCATCATGGCCATCACGAACATGTCACAATGCTGCAGAGATTTTGTTTATGGCCAGTTTGGAGGTCCTGTTCCCAACATATTCCCCATTCTTGTTTTTGTAAGATGATAAAAGCAAAGGCAGCTTTATCACAGTGAGCTACTTACTTCTTGTAGGAGTCGGGATCTGCATCTGCAGACTATACAAAGACAAACAATACAGATTAAAAGCACAATCATCATTGAAATCACAGAGCTTCCAAGTGGTTTTATCCATTTTAATGGGTTAATAGCTGCTAATCCATCTGTAGCTCCTTCACGCACTCCAGTTCCTGGCATTAAGATCAGATATGCCTGGGATACTTTAAATATTTGTTCTTTTAATTTTGCAATATCCAAAGACAAGTTTGTAGAGTGTCCTTCTAGATGTTTTTTATTCTTTCCCAAATTTTGATCTTATTAAGAGCCATTAATAGTTTCCACAAGTCCTTATGTTTAGCTCCTACAATGGGCCATATCATTTGAGGTTGAGGTGCCACTATACGGCCATGTTTCCAGATAATAGGAACTCTTGCCATACTTCTTACCATTTCTACCATCTGACCATTTTGTTTAGACCAGCTGAACATAGTGTGGCCATGGCACGCAAACTGAGAGGTGCAATTCAAGCTAAACATCCCCTTATGGGACCAATCAATAATGATTCCATACAAATCGTTGCGCAGTACCTCTGCCTGTTCTGCAATGCAATCTTCCCAAACAAGTACATTCATTATCTCTGGCCAGGTCCAATTCTGTTTACAAATAGGTTTTTGAGGGTTGCATGCCTCAATTATAAGAGCAGATTCATTATGGTAAATACTGAGACCAGAAAGCATGTGTAACTGTGCCATAGAGTGATTACGTCTAGGCATTATTGCCAGCCAAGATTGATAAATATGCCCAATAAGTATAATTGTTCTCTGCATCAGCCCTTGTTGAAGGAATACTCATGGCAATGGTGATCACCACTATCATAGCTATCATTAAATTACTCATCATGACTGGTTATCCTGCTTTCCTCAGGTTTTCTTCTGCCATCTGTGACAGCTTCTTGATCTGTCCCCAGGTAGGTGGTTGTGTTCGATGGGTGTTGCTTTTGACAGTTAGGGTCCTCCTCAGTGTGAGTCTTGACATGTCTGCAACTGGTGAGTCTTTGGGATCTTCCCAAAACCTCTTTCTGGGCATCTGGCTCATAGTAAGGCTTTAGATGTCTCAATGGCACCCAAATTGGCTATTGATTCAGTCCTGGAGAAACACAAGCATAACCTCTACCCCAAGTTATTATTTTACCTATTTCCCAACTTTTTGTTATCAGATCCTTCCACCAAACCAGTTGTTCTGCTTCTGTCTTTGCAGCTGGTTTCTGTAGATGCTGTTCAGTTGCTGATAGCATCTGGCCTTTAGGCAGACTAAAAAAATTTAAAGTCAATAATGCTAGATTCAATTGCATCTGTGGTGTCCCATAGTCCCTATTTCTCCCCCTCTGCTTTGCAATTGCTGTTTCAGGGAGAGATTCATTCTTTCCACTATGGCTTGTCCTTGAGAATTATATGGGATACCAGTAATGTGTTTAATATTCCATATAGAGAAAAATGTAGCTAGAGCTTGACTAGTATATACTGGGGCATTGTCTGTTTTAATAGAAGCTGGAATGCCTGTACCGCAAAACACTGCAAAAGGTGATGTTTAACATAGGCAGAAGACTCTCCTGATTGGCATGTAGCCCAGAGGAGTTAGAAAAGGTGTCCACACATACATGTACATAAGCTAGTCTCCCAAACGAGGGAACATGTGTGACATCCATTTACCAAGAGAATTAGGTTCCAATCCTCGAGGATTAACTCCTCCTGTAAAAGATGAGGAATGCACCATTTGGCAAGTTGGGCATCGCTGGATAATAACTTTAGCTTCTTTCCAGGTAATGCAGTATCTGTGTTTGATACCAAAGGCATTAACATGGGTTAAATTGTGAAAGTGTCTAGCATTAGATATTGCAGTAACAACTAGTTGATCAGCCATTTGATTCCCTGCAGTTAAAGGTCCTGGAAGAGGTGTATGAGTCCTAATGTGAGTGATGTAAAAAGGGTGCATTCTACTCCTAACTGCTGCTTGCAATTGGGTAGATAAAGTCATCAGTTGTTCATCTGTATGAAATTGTAACTGAGCATTTTCAATTATTGTGTGGAATGAACCATGTATGAAGAATCAGAAATCACATTAATAGGCATATGTGGGGAAAAGAAAGAGATCAGCCTGTTACTGTGTCTATATAGAAAGAAGTAGACATAAGAGACTCCATTTTGTTCTGTATTTGAGATGCTGTTAATCTATGACCCTACCCCCAACCTTGTCCTTGCAAGAGACATGTGCTGTGGTAACTCAAGGTTTAATGGATTTTGGGCGTGCAGGGTGTGACTTTGTTCCTAGAAAAGCTAGGTATTGTCCAAGGTTTATCCCCATGTGATAGGATGAAACAATGTTGCTAAAAGGTTTATCTCAAGGCACAGGATTTTCCTTTAAACTTATTCATGTCACAGAGATCCTTGTTCTTATGTCTTACTGCTAATTTCCTCCCTAAAAACGATCCTATTGTCCTGCCACTCCCTTATCTTTAAGATGGTAAAGATAATTATCTATAAATACTAAGGGAACTCAGAGGCCGGTGCAGGTGTGGGTCCTCTGTAAGCTGAGCGCCGGTCCCCTGGGCCCCCGCTTTTCTTTCTCTATACTTTGTCTCTGTGTCTTATTTCTTTTCTCAAGTCTCTCGTTCCACCTAACGAGAAACACCCACAGGTGTGGAGGGGCAGGCCACCCCTTCAGGCATATTAAAAGCAGTCAATACCTCAATTACAGCTACAAGCTTCACTTTTTGAGCTGAAGTATAGGGAGTCTGGAAAACTTTACCTTTCGACCCAGAATAAGAAGCTTTACCATTACTAGACCCATCTGTAAAAACATTCTCAGCATCTTCAGTTGGTTTAAATTTAGTTATTTTAGGGAGAATCCAATTAGTTAATTTCAAAAATTGAAACAATTTGTGTTAGGAAAATGGTTATCGAGAATACTCACAAATTCAGCTAAATGGATTTGACAAGTAAGACACTATTTATAAAAGCTTACTGTATTTGCTGTATTTGTGCCTTCATGAGAGGGACAATAACTTTCCCAGGATCATATCCGTGTAATTTAACAATCTGAGTTCTCCCATTTCCTATCATAGTGGCAATTTGATCCAAATAAGGAGTTAGAGTCTGTGAATCAGTATGTGGAAGAAAAAGCCACTCTATAAGATCTTGCTCTTGAACAATAACACCAGCAGGCGAATGCTGAGTCGAAAAAATTAGCAAATCTAGAGTCTTCTCTGAATCTATTCCATTTATTTGCGCCTTATGGACTTGCTTTTCAATCAGCTGTAACTCTGCCTTAGCCTTCTTTGTTAATTGCCGAGGGCTAGTGAGACTAGGATCTCCTCTAAGGATAGAAAATAGATTACTTATAGCATAAGTAGGAATGCCTAGAGCAGGTCGTATCCAATTAATGTCCCCTAGTAATTTTTGAAAGTCATTTAATGTTTTCAATTGATCCCTACATGTGGTTACTTTCTGTGACACTATTGTAGTGTCATTTACTAAGGTCCCCAAGTAGGAGTAAGTCTGAATTTTGTCAGGAGCTATAATTAAACTGGCACAAGAAATCAAGTTTTCCAAGTGATCATAACATTGGAGTAATATTTCTTGAGTAGGGGCAGCACAAAATATATCATCCATATAATGAATAATGTAACACTGTGAAAATTTTTTATGAGTAGGTTCAATTGCTTGCCCTACATACGTTTGGCAAATTGTTGGACTGTTCAACATGCCTCATGGTAACACTTTCCAATGAAAACGTTTAGCAGGCTGCAGGTTGTTTACCACAGGAATTGTAAATGCAAACTGTTCACAGTCTGGCTCAGCTAAGGGGATAGTAAAGAAATAGTCTTTTAAATCTATGACTATTAAAGGCCTATGTTTTGGAATCATAGCAGAAGAAGGCAGTCCTGGCTGCAATGTCCCCATAGGTTGTATAACTGAATTAATGGCTCTTAAGTCAATCAACATTCTCTATTTACCTGATTTTTTCTTAATTATGAAAACTGGAGAATTCCAAGGGGAAAATGTTGGAGCTATGTGTCCTTTTTCTAATTGTTCAGTAACTAAGTCCTCCAAAGCCTCCAGTTTCTCTTTACTTAGTGGCCATTGTTCTATCCAAATTGGCTTATCTGTTAATCATTTTAAAGGTATAGATTCTGGAGGCTTAACAATGGCCACCATAAAAAATGATATCCTAAACCTTGGTGGGAACTTTGTCTTTCCGCTTGAAGCAGTTCCTTGAAACCTTGCAATTTTTTTCCTAGTTCTACACCAGGGACATACCCCATTTCATACACTATATGTTGACTTTGTGGGCTATATAATTGCTCTGGAATTAGAACTTGTGCTCCCCATTGTTGTAATAAATCTCTTCCCCATAAATTTATAGGTACAGAAGTTATAATTGATTGAATAGTCCCAGGTTGTCCATTGGGCCCTTCACAAGGCAAAATATAACTACTTTGATACATTTCAGGGGCTTTACCAACTCCAACTATGTTAAATTGAGTGGGTTGAATTGACCATGTGGACAGCCAGTGCTGTAGAGAAATGATTGAATTGTTCACTCCCGTATCTACCAAACCTTTAAATTTCTTTCCCTGGATAGTTATAGGACGTTTATCAGTAATTTGATTCACCCAGTAAGCTGCTTTGCCTTGTTTATTTGTGCTTCCAAATCCTCCTGTTCATTTAATTTCATTTTTCCCCATTTCCACATATGGCACAATCAGGAGCTGTGCTATACGCTCTCCTGGCTCTGCTTTCCAGGGAACAGAAGTAGATATAACAATTTGAATTTCCCCATGGTAATCTGAATCAATGACTCCTGTATGTACTTGCACTCCTTTTAAATTTTAATCTAGACCTGCCTAGAAGTAATCCTATTGTCCCCACTGGCAACATCTGACTGGAGACAGCAACCTTCTTTAACAGTCCCATTACAAAAGGAGAACCTGGTCCATATTGATTAATAGCTAGTTTAAATTCTTTGAGTTATTAAAAAGGAAAAGGCTCAAATGTAGCTATATCTCCCTGATGATCTCGGGGGTGTATCCTAACAGGGAACTGCCAGGCCTCTAAATCACCCTCTCTTCTAGCTTGCTGAATTCCTGCCTGAATAGAACTGAGAGTGGTCGCTCAAGCCACTGCTCGAACAGTCAGTGGGGCAACTACTTTTTGCCCAGTGTCCTCCAGAAAAGAAACATCTGGAGGGTCAGGCCACTCTTTTTCTTCACAATAATGAGGGGATGCGGAAAGATAGGAACAAACCTCTCCCTCCTTTGCTGCTTTAGCTTTAGCTGGCCAACAAAACTGCTCTGTCACCTCTTCTGTTACTTCTTTTTTTTTTTTTTTTTTTTTGAGATGGATTCTCTGTCTCCCAGGCTGGAGTGCAGTGGTGCGATCTCGGCTCACTGCAAGCTCCGCCTCCCAGGTTCATGCCATTCTCCTGCCTCAGTGTCCCAAGTGGCTGGGGCTACAGGCGCCCGCCACCTCGCCCGGCTAATTTTTTGTATTTTTAGTAGAGGCGGGGTTTCACTGTGTTAGCCAGGATGGTCTCAATCTCCTGACCTTGTGATCCGCCCGCCTCGGCCTCCCAAAGTGCTGGGATTACAGGAGTGAGCCACTGCGCCCGGCCCTGTTACTTCTTTATACTTTCCTTCCTCCTCATCATCAGTGTGAAAAGGTTCCAAGGTGGAATGAACCAGGGCCCACACTTGTCCCATTGTTACCCTGATGCTTCCGAGCTCCCCTTCTTATTCACCATGGGGATTGCTTAAGAGTACTCAGGTGTCCTCCAGCTTAGTTCCACATTCTTCAACTGTCGCTCCAGCAACCCTTCAACCCGGGTTCCAGCCCCATGTATGCGCGCCATTTACCAAGACCAGCTCAGTCATGGAGACCCTAACCCAGCGGCGCTAGAGGAATTAAAGACACACACATACAGAAATATAGAGTGTGGAGTGGGAAATCAGGGGGCTGACAGTCTTCAGAGCTGAGAGCCTGGAACAGAGTTTTACCCACTTATTTATTGACAGCAAGTCAGTGATAAACATTGCTTCTATAGATTATAGATTAACTAAAATGGGAAACAAAGGGATGGGCTCTGGCTAGTTATCTGCAGCAGGAACATGTCCTTAAGGCACAGATCACTCATGCTATTGTTTGTGGCTTAGGAATGCCTTAAGTGGTTTTCTGCACTGGGTGGGCCAGGTTTCCTTGCCCTCATTCTGGTAAACCCACAACCTTCAGCGTGGGTGTCATGGCCATCATGAACATGTCACAGTGCTGCAGAGATTTTGCTTATGGCCAGTTTTGGGGCCAGTTTATGGCCAGATTTGGGGACCTGTTCCTAACACCTGAAATCAATCCCTTCAGATGATTTCTGTGTCCAGGAAAGAGAGAAGTTCACTACCGTAAGGCCTTACTGCATCCAACCTTGTCTTTTCAGTATATATAGCAGCTTCTAGAGCTGTTTTTACTTCCTGTTTTTTAAGTTGTAAATCAATATCTTATAATTATATACATTTACAAGGTCAAAGTGGTGTTATAATTTGTGCATACAATGTGAAACAATGAAATCAAACAAATTAGCATATCTATCACCTCAAATACATATCCTTTTTTTGTGGTGAGAACATTTGAAATTTACTCTCAGCAATTTTGAAATGTACAATAAAACTTATTCATCTTGTGTAAATGAGATTTTATACCCTTTGACAATCATCTCTCCATTTCCCCCATTCCCAGCCTCTGTAACCACCATTCTACTCTCTGCTTCTATGCGCTTGTTTGTTTTATATTGCACAAATAAGTGAGAACTTGTGGTATTTGTCTTTCTGTGCCTGTCTTTTTTCACTTAGCATAATGTTCTCCAATTCCATTCATGCTGTCAGAAATGACAGAATTTCCTCCTTTTTTAAGGCTGTATAGTATTTCATTGTAGTTATTTATTTATTTTTATTAATATTATTTTTATTTATTTTATTGTTTATTTATTTATTTATTTATTTTGAGACAGAGTCTTGTTCTGTCACCCAGGCTGGTGCAGTCTCGGCTCACTACAAGCTCTGCCTCCTGGGTTCATGCCATTCTCCTGCCTCAGCCTCCCGAGTAGCTGGGACTACAGGCGTGTGCCACCACGCCTAGCTAATTTTTGTATTTTTAGTAGAGATGGGGTTTCACCATGTTAGCCAGGATGGTCTCGATCTCCTGACCTCGTGATCCGCCCACCTCAGCCTCCCAAAGTGCTGGGATTACAGGCGTGAGCCACCGCGCCTGGCCCCTCCATTGTATTTGTAAACCACATTTCCTCTATCCATTTGTCTGTTGGAGGACGCTTAGGTTGGTTCTATCACTTGGCTATTGTGAAGAGTGCCACAGTGAACATGGAAGTGCAGCCATCTCTTTGACAAACTGATATCAAATCTTTTTGGTAAATATGCAGACATAAGATTGCTGGATCATGTAGTAATTTTGTTTTCAGTTTTTTAAGTAACCTCCCTACCATTTTCCACAATGGTCGTACTAATTTACATTCCTACCAATACTTCTTAAGTCTAGTATTTAGTTGGGTAAAATAAGGCCTACCTCTATAAAAAGTCAAATAGTAGAAAGTACTCTATGATTAATGCCAAATTCAATAAGTGCTTGTGGAAGAAGAGTTCACTACAGGTCTGAATCATAGATTTTATGGAGAAAAGACAGGCAAACATTTTCAAAGAGAGTCTGAATTCCTGTGTTCCAATCTGGATCAAATCCAAGGGTATTAACTCAACATGTTTCCTATATCTACGTCCTGCAGAGTATCCAAGATGAAGGAGAATGTTAAACAGAATAGAAAACAAAGAGAACACATAGACAAAATCAAAGTCAAGGTGGCCAACACACGGAAACAGGCTCTGCAGGAGCAATTTGATGAATGGATTCTAGACCCTAAAGGAATGATTCCTAAGACAGTGGTAAGAAAATTGGGGGTATATGTGAAAGGTAGGTCGGGTAAGTGGTAAGAGGGCAATTGCTAGAATACTGAGTAGCATACTAGAAGCCTCCCTTGAAATTTTCAGTATTGCTGAGGTAAGTCTTTTTTTTTTTTTTTTTTTTTTGAGACGGAGTCTCACTCTGTCCCCCTTGCTGGAGTGCAGTGGCCGGATCTCAGCTCACTGCAAGCTCCGCCTCCCGGGTTCAGGCCATTCTCCTGCCTCAGCCTCCCGAGTAGCTGGGACTACAGGCGCCCACCACCTCGCCCGGCTAGTTTTTTTGTATTTTTTAGTAGAGACGGGGTTTCACTGTGTTAGCCAGGATGGTCTCGATCTCCTGACCTCGTGATCCACCCGTCTCGGCCTCCCAAAGTGCTGGGATTACAGGCTTGAGCCACCGCGCCCGGCCGCTGAGGTAAGTCTTGACCTGTCTGGTCCATGAGATTGATTCCTTCAATTTATCTTGAGCATTACATTAAAAAAAAAAAAAAAAAAAAAAATTCTAGCTAGATTTCTAAAATCTTGACTCTGGCTGAGGTTCCCAAACTCATCATTGTAAACCGAAATATATTTCATTTCTTTGTTTTTTGTGTGTGTGTTTTTATGTGTGACTACTTCAGTGAGGCCTGCAAGACTGTCTCTTAGCTTTAGAGAACAGCCATACTCTGAGAGTTAAATGCTTTCTCTTAAGTGTATACGGATTTGGAAATACTTTTTCATTAGATACAATGCTAAGCATATTTTCAGTTTAAAGTGAATGATTAAAAATAGATCAGGGAAGACAAGTCACAGACTGGGAGAAAATATTAGCAGAAGGCATATCTGGTTGGGTGTGGTGGCTCACACCTATAATCCCAGGACTTTTGGAGGCCGAAGTGGGAGGATTGCTTGAGGCCAGGAATTTGAGACCAGCCTAGCTAACATAGGGAGACCCGGTTTTGACAAAAAAAATTTAAAAATTATCCAGGCTGTGGTTCCAGCTTCTCAGGTGGCTGAGGTGGGAGGATTGCTTGAGTCCAGGAGGTCGAAGCTGCACTGAGCCATGATCATGCCACTGCACTCCAGCCTGGGGAACAGAAAGAGACCCTGTCTCTTAAAAACAAAACAACAACAACAACAAAATATATCTATATATCTATATATATCTATATATCTATATATCACATATATATGTCACGTATATATATCTGATAAATGACTGTTATCCAGAATATACAAAGAACTCTTAAAGGCTGAACAATAAGAAAACAAACAGCCTGGTTCACAAAAGAAAGTGTACATATGGCAAATCTTATTTGAAAGCATATGAAAAGATGCCAGACATCACATGTCATTAGGGAAATGCAAATTAAAACTTCAATGAGATACCGCACACACCATTTAGAATGGTCAAAATCCAAAACACGGGCAACTCCAAATGCTGGTAAGAATGTGAAGCAGCAATAATTCTCATTCTTTGCTGATGGGAATGCAAAATGGTACAGACTCTTTGACAGACAGTTTGGCAGTTTCTTAAACATACTCTTAAAAGACAAATACTGAATTATTCCACTTATACGAGGTATCTAAAGTAGTCACATTCATAGAAACAGAATGTAGAATGGTGGTTGCCAGGGACTTGGAGGAGGGGAAGGGGAGTTATTTAATTCAGGGGTCCCCAACCCCTTGTGGCCTGGTAGGAGGTGGGCCATATAGCAGGATGCGAGTGGCAGTCAAGCAAGCAAGGAAAGCTTCATCTGTATTTGCAGTCACTCCTCATCACTCTCATTACCACTTGAGCTCCACCTTCTGTCAAATCAGTGGCTGCATTAGATTCTCATAGGAGCACAATAGGAACCCTATTGTGAAATGTGCACGCGAGGATCTGGATTTCATGCTCCTTATGAGAATCTAATGGCTGATGATCTGTCACTATTTTCCATCACCCCCAGATGGGACCATCTAATTGCAGGAAAACTAGCTCAGGACTCCCACTGATTCTACATTGTGGTGAGCCGTATAATGGCTCATAATCTATAATGTAATAATAATAGAAACAAAGTACACAATAAATGTAATGCGCTTGAATCATCCCGAAACCATCCTCCCCCAACCCCTGGGTCTGTGGAAAAAATGTCTTCCACAAAACCAGTCCCTTGTGCTAAAAACAATGGGGACTGCTGGTTTAATGGATATAGAGTTTCAAGTTTGCCAAATGAAAAACTTCTGGCTGGGCGCAGTAGCTCACGCCTATAATCCCAGCATTCTGGAGGCTGAGGCAGGAGGATTGCTTGAACCCAGGAGATCAAGACCAGCCTGGGCAATATAGTGGGACCCTGTCTCTACAAAAAATTTTAAAAATTACCTGGACATGATGGCATACGCCTATAGTCCCAGCTACTTGGGGGCTGAGGCAGGAGATAACTTGAGTCCTGAAGTTTGAGCCTGCAGTGAGCTATGATGGTGCCACTGCACTCCAGCCTGGGTAACAGAGACCCTGTCTAAAAAAAGAGACAGAGAGAGAGAGAGAGAAAGAAAGAGAGAGAAAGAGAAAGAAAGAAAGAGAGAAAGAGAGAGAGAGAGAGACAGAGAAAGGAAAGGAAGGAAGGAAGGAAGGAAGGAAGAGAGAGAGAAAGAAAGAAAGAAAGAGAAAGAAAGAGAGAAAAACTTCTGGAGATTTGTGACTATGTTTACACATATATACATACACTTAAGAATGGTTAAGTTGGTAAATTTTATGTTACGTGTTTTTTACCACACATAAACTAAACTAAACACACTCTTAACCTATGATCCAGCAATTGCTCTCCTTAGTATTTACCTAAATAAATTGAAAACTTATATGTACACAGAAACCTGCACGCAGATGTTTATAGTAGCCATATTCATAATATCCAAAACCAGAAAGCAACTAAGAAACCCTTTACTGGAGGAATAGATAATAATGTGGTGCATCTATACAGTGGAATATTATTCAGTCCTAAAAAGAAATGATCTATCAAGCCGTGAAAAAGCAAGGAGAAACCATCAATGCGTATTACTAAGTAAAAGAAGCCAATCTGAAAAGGCTACATGCCGTATGATCCTAACTATTTGAAATTCTAGAAAAGACACAATCAGAAAGATAGTAAAAAGATCAGTGGTTGCCAGGAATGAGGGGAGGGAGGGATTTTTAGCGGAGTGAAATAATTCTGTATAATGCTATAATGGTGGATATATGTGATTATACTTTGTCAAAGCCCATACCAAGAGAGACCCCTATTATAAACTATGGACTTTGGGCGATAATGACATGTCAATGTAGCTTTATTGACTGTAATAAATGTGCCACTCTGGTGCAGGATATTAATAATAGTACATAGCTGTGTATGTGTATAGTATATGTGTGTGAGCTCTTTGTACTTTCCGCTCAATTTTGCTGTGCACTTAAAACTTCTCTAAAATATAAAATGTTTTTAAAAATGGACCAAGAAGAACTCTGAAATTTCATTTTTAGTAATTGAAGAACGAGAAAGTATAGAGGATTCTTCGGATGGCCAAAGTGCTTGCCAAAAGTACCTTAGCTCCATCGTGCCGTGTCTGAGAGTTGCTAGAAATATCCCCTGGAGGGGGCAAAATGGGGTCACTGTCAGCATCCCAGTCCTAATCACACAAAAGGTTGGGAATCATTGAGAATATATGTGTAAAATAACTTTATATACCCTTCAGTATTCTAAGAGGAGACTTCAAAAAGTGTGTGGAAAAATTGAATTAAAAGATAATAAAAAATATAAACTTTATATCTCAATATAAGCTCCATCGGGCTGGGCGCCATGGCTCAGGCCTGTAAACCCAGCACTTTGGGAGGCTGAGGCAGGAGGATCGCTTGTGCCCATGAGCGCGAGACCAGCCTGGCCAACATGGTGAAACCCTGTCTCAAATATTAGCTTGGTGCAGAAGTAATTGTGGTTTTTGCCATTACTTTTTAAATGGCAAATAAATAAATAAAAAGAGGCCCCATCAAGTTTAAGGCACTTGTAAGTGATGATACCAGCCATTTAGTCCATCCCTAAAGAGCTGAGGGTTCTCAGAATTTAATCATTTCAATGCAGTCTTTTTTTCATTATTAACTGATGAAAAATAGGTGTCCTTTAATGATTTTTTTTAAGATTAGAAAATAAAAAATCAGAAGGAGCTAAATCAGGACTATAAGGTGGATGCCTAATGATTTCTCATTGAAACTCTCACAACATCGTTCTTGTTTTGTTAGTGGAGATGGGTGTTGCTATTTTGTCCAGGTTGGCACAAACTCACAGTTCTTCTACCTTAGCCTCCTGAGTAGCTGGGACTACAGGTGTGTGCCACTGTGCCCTGCTTGCCCTTGTTTGATGAGAAGAATGAGCAAGAGCATTGTTATGGTGGAGAAGGACTCTCTGGTGAAGCTTTCCCAGACATTTTTTTTGCTAAAGCTTTAGCTAGCCTTTCTCAGAACACTCTCATAGTAAACAGATGTTATTGTTCTTTGGTCTTCCAGAAAGTTAATTAGCAAAATGCCTTGAGCATCCCCAAAACTATTGCCATGACTTTTGCTCTTGATCAGTCTGCTTTTGCTTTGACAGGACCTCTTCCACCTCTTGGTAACCAGCCATTGCTTTGATTGTGCTTTGTCTTCAGGATCATACTGGTAAAGCCATGTTTCATCTCCTGTTACAATTCTTGGAAGAAATGCTTCAGGATCTTCATCCCACTTGTTTAAAATTTCCATTTGAAGCTCTGCTCTTGTCTGCATCTGGTCTGGGTGCAATGGTTTTGGCACCCACTGACTGGAAATTCTTTCAACTTTAATTTTTCAGTCAGAATTGTGTAAGCAGAGCCAATTGAGATGTCTATGTGTTGGCTATTGCTCCTGCTGTTAACTTTTAGTCCTCTTCAATAAGGTCATGAGCAAGATGATTTTTTTTTCTTGCAAATTGGTGTGGATAGTCTGCGCTATGGGCTTTATCTTCAACATCATTTCATCCTTTCTTAAAATGAACTATCCATTTGTAAACTGCTGATTTCTTTGGAGCATCGTCCCCATAAACACTTCATAAAACACCAGTGATTTCAGCATTTTTCCCGCCAAGCTTCACCATAAATTTAATGTTTTTGCTTCAATTTTAGCAGAATTCATGTTGCTCTGATAGGGGCTCTTTTCGAACTGATGTCTTATCCTTTTTAGTTCTTCAAGCTAGATCTTGTTCAGACATAACAAGTTTCAACAAGTTTATTTTGGTGCAAAAAAAAAAAATTGAAATCCATGCATATTTTTTTCATAATACACATTTTCCATGAACTTTTTGAAGACCCCCTTGTAGAAAGTACATGTGACTTACTACTATTTCTGTCCTTGGGTTGGAAAGATCACCCAATACTAAAATAGAAAGACTATAGATGGTTTTTAGTCTAAAATAACAAATATGTGGTAACTGAGGAGTGGCATATGGTTTCTTTCTTTTTTTCCTCTTTTGATTTGCAGATTCAGAATGTTCTTCATGAATTCTTTCAAAATCCAGATTTCAAGCTAGGTAAGTCTGCCTATTACTCTGATATTTTTATTTTTATTTCTTTTTTGGGTGGGGGACACTGAATTCAGATGAAGAGTCAACATGAGACAGATGTAATTCAAAGCTCTTGCAGGTGCAATTAGCCTCTTCCATGCTGTCCAGATAGAGAATGTATAAAAGCAGAAACGCAATCTGTGATTCTCAGCCCTTTTAGTCTGGTGTCCATTTTATTACCAGTACTCTGCAATACTCTTTTATTATCCTATGACATTCCTAGAAAATATTCCTTACATACACAGAATTGTAAAAGAAAGATAAGATGTCATACTGTGATATAAAGGAGAAATATAAGGAAAGGCATAAGAAAATTGTATGCACTGGTTGCAGTGGCTCATGCTAAGATTTACCAGAGTTGAACATTGCCTCTGTAAACTCCTTAGTTTGAATTTCCTTGACTCTACCCACTCATATCCTACACCTTACCTATAACCCTCCTGGAGTCATTCTCTGTTTCTCAAATGTTGTTTCTTGAGTTCCCTTTCCATGTTACATAAATTTCCCTGGATAATCTCATCCAGTTCTGTTACTATATATACTAGGCTTAAGACTTCTTCAGAGGCCAGGCATAGAGGCTCATGCCTGTAATCCCATCACTGTGGGAGGCCAAGGTGGGCGGATCATTTGAGGTCAGGAGTTTGAGACCAGCCTGGCCAACATAGTGAAAGCCTGTCTCTACTAAAATACAAAAATTAGCCGGGTATGGTGGCGGGCGTCTGTAATCTCAGCTACTCGAGAGGCTGAGGCAGGAGAATCACTTGAACCCAGGAGGTGGAGGTTGCAGTGAGCCGAGATCATGCCACTGCACTGCAGCCTGGGTGACAGAGCGAGACTCCTTCTAAAAAAAAATAAAAGAAAAGAAAGAAAATTATATGCACTGTGTTTCAATATATAAATGCTTTGTTATAACTTCACTATAAGACATGATAATCAGACATTTCTACCTACTTATAATGTACCTTTAGATATAAGAAAAGTAAAATTATATACGGTTGACCATTTTATTTGTATTTGACATTTTGGAATAGGGCAAAATGAATATATATACATAGAATTCCCAGAAATGCAGACTGATACAAGTGTGTTGTATTACAAGTCAGATACAATTTATGTTACTCCCTATTACACAATTTCTGAAACCGCAAACAACTCTAGGTAAAGTTCCAGAATTAAACAAAGTATATAATTCTCCCTCAAATTTTCATAGAAGTTACATTTTTGGAAAATTCCACAGCAAAATTATATTCTGCATTCATATGTAAAATAGAACTGGGTTCTAGGTTCAAAATTATTATAAGCAGGTTTTTCATCTACTCGAATGTCCTGCAGGAGGGGGAAAGTCTTTATTGTGCAGAAATTACAGGAGTTCTGCCTCTGCTCCTATTCCTCATCATTGTGGCAATAAAAACTCACCCAAAAATTTCCACCATGCTGCCTGGGAGGAAGGGAGGACAGCACCACCCCTATGGAGATTCACAGATTTTGATGCTTTTGTTTTCAGAAAGATTTCCCTATATGAAATTAGGTGGAAAAAAAAACAAAAAAAAAAACAAAAAAAACCCTCACTTGTCCCATAGAAACTAGAGTTTGGGTCCTGAGATTTACATAATTTATATCCAATAGATTTTTTTCCCAATTGATTATTTGACTACTTTTGTTACATTGACAACAATACATTGTCTGAAGTCTGCTGTCACTTTTAAAAATAAAATATGCTTCCCATCTTCCTGATCACTGATCTCCAAGCATGATTTGGGCCTTACTGACAACCTTTTCTCCTTCTACCTGTTCTCACATTTTCCAAAAAACGTAATTCTCCAGTCAGCTCATCCTTTACTCTTGTTTCAAAAAATCATTGAAATAACTTCATTTATTTTCAAATGAGGGTACAGAAGGAGTGAGTTAAGAGAACTCAATGTGGGATCCTGATAAAATTACAGAAATTCCAGAGCATTCCAATTGACAGTGATTGTTTCTTCTCTCACCTCCTATACTACAGTATTTATTTTCTCTACTATTCATTTGGTCAATAGTCATTGAGCCCTCACTTAGTTCCAGATACTGTAATGAGTTAGAGAATGCAAAGAGGACTGACAAGACATGTTTCCTGCCCTTAAGTTGCTCAAACTCCAGTCAGAGACAGACATATATACTTAATAGCAATTGTTACTGCTAGAAACCAGTCTGGTTTGCATAATCATCTGGAGCTTGGGGGAAGGTCTGGGATGGAAATGTCAGCTTCTAATGCACAAGCTCATATGAAAATGTATATAGTCCTCCTATGGCCATAATAACTGATATCTCATAATTAGCACTTACCAAATTCAAGAGTGATTGAAAAATCTTTTCTATGCCCTTGTGCCAACCCATGATAGGCAGGAAGAATTACTATTAGAAGTAGGAGAGGAAGCCAGTGTATAGTTCTTTCATCATAAGCTTTCACACAATTTATGAATTTTTCTCTTAGTATGGTCAATAATGATTACATAAGTTGTTGTATCAAATGAAGGTTTAAAAATCTGTATTTGAACTAACTGTCACATTCTTCATTATTGATCACTCTAATTTATGAAACTCTTCTCTTGTTTTTTTGTGATATCATTCTCTTGATTTCTTTCTTCTATTTTTGATCACCTTTTAGTGTTTTTGTTTCTTGACTCTTCTTTTGCTTGCACCTTAACTTTTGTTTTCCAGAGTTTCCTTTTAGGCTTTCTTATCACTATACACACTATACACATTCTCTGGGTTTTCTTATTCAAGTCCATGGCTGCAGCTGATGACTCCCAATCTATATACACTTTGCAAACTTTCCCTGAGCCCCAGGTCCTATTTGAAAAAAAGCTACTATGAGTGGTAAATGAAAAAGCAAGTTGCACATCAAAATGATCATATTTATAAACAGAAAAACAAAAGGTACACGTGCGCATATATATGCATTTATATACATACAGAAATGCATAGAAAGGTTGCTGGAAGGATGATAAACTGCTGACAGTGGTTACATCTGGGGCAGAGAGGAGTGAGAGTGCTGATGGGAGGTAGCCAAAAAGGAAGATATTCATGTTTTGTTGCTTATATTTTTGTATTATTTGAATTAGAACATTTTTATGCATTATTTAATTTAAGAAACATTAAAGACAAAATAAAGTTTTTAAAAAGAAAGCTTGCAGAAGTGTTTTGTCTTAGGTCCTGCTAGTGTAAACCAACACAGATGTTTTTATAGCCTTTTATACTATTGATGTGCATATTTATTTCTGCTTTATATCAATCTAGATATTAAAAATATAGACTTTTTAAAAATATTTGGTTTGCTTGTTAAGCCAGGAAAAGTAAAAATTTTGTAGTATTTGGTATGTTACCCAGCTATATGTAGTTCACTTTATTGTAGTTATGGATAGACATTAGCTAATACATAATTTTATGCTCTTTTAAAGCACTATAGTATAAATATCAAATATATATTACAACCAAACTAACTAGCAAATAATCTTCATTCCATAAATAGGATCACACTGCGAACAATTGGATATTACTGACTCAACAGAACCAAGATTGAACAAAATGGAATTTACAGAAGTAAGAAGTTACATTATTTAATATTTGAATTGAATTATTTTGCCAGTTTCAATTTTCTGTTGGTGGCTGTCACACATCATTAAATTAGTATTAAATGAACACACAAAACTTATTTTATACATTCTAAAATATGTACTTTAAAATATTTCAACTCCTCTGAAATGAGGTTATATTTTACAATTTCTTTCAATCAGTATCACGCATGATGTGAGAGTATAAAATACTACCACTGACGTCTTCTGGTAAGATCAAGAAAAACCAGCATCTTATATTCAGTGAAATCTGCTTATTCAAACAATAATGAGATCTAAAACTTACAAAAACTTTCCTATGGGCCAGGCATCATACATGAACTTGGTGAACCCTCTCAGTAACCCTTTCCTCCACTTTTACAGATGAAGACACCAAGATGTAGGAAGGTTAAATAACTTGCACACTGTTTCACAATTAGTAAAACCGGGGAAATTTGTATTCAGTCAGTTTTGTTTCAAAGTCTACATAATATTGCATATGAAAAAGTATGATTCTATTGTAATGGAATAAGTGAAATAAGCAATTTAATGGTACCAGAGTCCTAAGTCTTCCACAGCTTACTTGTATATTTTTTCATGTTTCTCCATTTCCCCTTGTTTTTCTCTGATGAGTTCCAGAGTCAAGGTAACTTTCTGTTTCTCTTTTCATATACCTTTGCATGACTGAAGGTGAAGATTATGCACTATATACAGTTTCAAAGTTCTATATGAGGTATCTCTGGAATTCTTTTTTTTTTTTTTTTTTTGAGACAGAGTCTCGCTGTGTCGCCCAGGCTGGAGTGCAGTGGCCGGATCTCAGCTCACTGCAAGCTCTGCCTCCCGGGTTTTTATGCCATTCTCCTGCCTCAGCCTCCCGAGTAGCCGGGACTACAGGCGCCCGCCACCTCGCCCGGCTAGTTTTTTGTATTTTTTAGTAGAGACGGGGTTTCACCGTGTTAGCCAGGATGGTCTCGAACTCCTGACCTCGTGATCCACCCGTCTCGGCCTCCCAAAGTGCTGGGATTACAGGCTTGAGCCACCGCGCCCGGCCTGGAATTCTTTTTTAAATGACTATTGTATAGATAAGAATTTGGCAAATTCTACCTGAGTTATGTTCTAACTGTGTTTTCTTAGATTCTGTGTTTGTCTATTTGTCATCCATTACTCACAAGGCCAAACTAATGGCCAGAGTTGTTTATATCTCCCCTGTGATCCAGAACCCATACTATGAACCACCTCCTTACTAATTCTCACACACTGAGCTAATATTTCTCCTGGTCTAAGTCAACCCAGGACCAGGTACCAGACAACCAGAGATAGCCCTTGTGCCTCAGAGTCTGCCAGAATTATTCAAACCAGCCAATCCTCAACTGTTTAGCCTGTTGTGGCTTGCATTTCTGGAAACTCCAGTAAGGATTCTGGCTTAGGCTGTCCCTTTGCTCCTTTCTGTTCTGCCTCTTGACCCAAACCTGGTGCTTTCCCTGTGGTCCTGCATGGTGTGGCATGCTTCCTTCACTTGGAAGTCTTAAGTAATAAAAATCTTCTTTCAGTGGCATTAGCCTCTCCATGTCATCGTTCATTTACCTCCATGAATTAAAATTCCACAGATACAAATGAGACAAGCTACTGGAAGAAAAATACACGGAGTAACAAATGATGGTATTAAAATGGTTCATGAAAAGTCAAAGCTTTATCTCTTTAATACAGAAATAAACATAACTTACATTTCTTTGCAAGGGACTGCCTATTTGCAAGGGACGTGCCTATTTGTCTTATATTAGTTTCCCTAAAAGTGGGCAAGTTAGAACATTTTCCTATTTTTTTCATTATAAAAGTAGGCTGGATGCGGTGGCTTATGCCAATGACTAGGGAGGCTGAGGCAAGAGGATTGCTTATGACCAGGAGTTTGGGACCAACCTGGGCAACACAGTGAGACCCTCATGTCTAAAAAAATTATAAAATATATTAATCTTATGATATGTGAATTATATCTCCATAAAAGGTAATATAGGTTCATTATAGAAATTTAAAGACATAAAAGTGTAAAGAAGTAAAAAATTTTAAATCCACAATTTACCACCAATAAAAGCCACTGCTAACACTACATTTTTTTGTATAATAATAATAGCTAACACTTTTTACCCCTTTTTATGTGCCATATTGTGTACTGAGGTTATTACATGCACTTTCTTGTGTAATCGTTACAACTGAGTTATTATTATCTTCATTTTGCAAATGAGACCTAAAAAGATTGAACACCTTCCTTGAGATCACACAGCATGTAAGTGACAGAGCTGGACCAGACCCAGGTCAGCCTGACTTCAAAGCTCATCGTGGTCTTGACCCTTGTGCTTTACAGTGTCTGTTATATTCATAGTGAGACATGTAAGGTTTCAGTTTTAATTTTGTGGGTTTTCCATATAGATTTTTGGTTATGCCTAATATATTGTATATCCTACTTTTTTCACTTAATATCATCTCTTGATCATTTCTCTATGTCAATAAATATTCTTTAAAACATGTTTAAAAAATTTTTTATTTTGAAATAATTATAGATTTACAATAAGTTGCAAAGATAGTACAGAGAGGTCCCATATACCCTTCATCCAGTTTCCCCAAAGGTTATATTTTCCATGACTTTAGTATAATATCAAAACCAGGAAATTAATGTTGATATAATGTGTGTGTATAGTGTTATGTTACTTTAGCACATATAGATTTCTGTTACCATCACCAAAATTAAGATACAAAACTATTTCAGTACCACAAAGGTCTACTGGGGTCTACTGGTAATGACATTTTGGCAGTTCAGGGGAAATGTAGAAACCTTACCTTCCTTTAAGTCATTTTGCACTTTGCCACTTATAACATCATTGCCTTAAATATTTCTCATATATACATCACGTCAGGCACTGTTACACTTTGCTTCAACTGTTAAACATCATTTAAAAAACTCAAGATGAGAAGAAAACTCTGTTGTATTTACCTGTGTTTTTTGCTTTTTTCATTGTTCTTCCTTCCCGATGTTTCAAGATTCCTTCTTTTATGCATTCTATTTAGAGAATTTCCTCTAGCCATTCTTTTAGAGCAGATCTACAGATGAGACAAATTCTAGTAGTTTTACATTGTCTAAGAATCCCTTTATTTTTCCTTTATTCCTGAATGATAATTTCACTGGATATAGAATTCTTGATTGAAAGTTCTTTTATTTTAGCCCTTGAAAATGTTCTATCATTTCCTTCTGATCGCCATAGATGAAAAATCTACTTCATTCAAATTAGTTTTCCTCAATAGGTAAAGTATTATTTTTCTCTTGTGGTTTGTATTTAGTGTTCTGAACTCTGAAGACATGAATGTTAGATCTTTTATTGTAATCCCACATGTTGCTGAGACTCTGAGATTCTGTTATTTCTTTTTTCCTCTTTTTTTTTTTTTTTTTTTTTTTTGTCTGTTTTTCCCTCTGTTGTTCAGACTGGGTAAATTCTACTGTTCTGTCTTCAAGTCCATTGATTCCTTTCTCTGTCTTCACGCTGATGCTAAGCCCATACCTTGAGCTTTTATTTCAGTAGTTTTTATTGTTGTTGTTGTTCTTCTTTTTGGGACAGGGTCTTGCTCTGTTACCCAGGCTGGAGTGCAGTGGCATGATCACGGCTCACTGCAGCTTCAACCTCCCAGGCCCAAGCCATCCTCCCACTTTAGCCTCCCAAGTAGCTGGGACCACAGTCATGCACCACCATATCAGGCTAAATTTTATTTCTGTAGAAACAGGGTCTCCCTATGTTGCCCAGGCTAGTCTCAAACTCCTGAGCTCAAGAGATCCTCTCACTTCAGCCTCCCAAAGTGCTGGGATTACAGGCGTGAGACACTGTGCCCAGCCTTGTTGTTGTTTTTTTAAGAAATGTGGTTTTGGGGAGGGGAGAAAAAGAAAAAAAAAGAAAAAAAGAGATGTGATTCTCCCACCTCAGCCTCCTGAGTTGTATTTTTCAAAATTTTCATTTTTTCTTAATGTCTTTTATTTCTTTGCTGAGACTTTTAAGTTTTTAATTTATTTTAAGCATGTTCATAATTGCTTGTTGAATTATTTTTATAGTGGCTGCTTTAAAATCCTTCTCAGATAATTCCAACAGCTGCGTCATCTCAGTGTTGGCATCTGCTGATTAAATTTTCTCATTCAAGTTGAGATTTTCCTAATTCCTCATACAATATGTGATCTTTTATTTTGTCTTAGACATTTTGGTTATAATGCTATTGATGCAGGACTTTTTGCTCCTTAGTTCAGCTAAAATCTAGGTTCTTGTCTCACAACCAGGGAAATGAGGCACGCAGACACATTGAAGGGTGAAGATGGATTTATTAGGCGAAAAGAAAGCTCTCCACAAAGAAAAAGAGGGTCCATCCAACAGGTTATCACCTCACAGACTGAATACCAGGTCACCACACGGGAGCCAAAGAGGCCTGGCTTCTCCTCTTGCATAAGGCCTGAATTCTTGGTGGCTCTGCCCCATTCTCCCGATGCATATATGAGCCCTCAATCTGTTGCAGGCATGCCCAGGCAAGACCCTGTGCAAGGTTTCCTTAGCTCATCCTGCATCTATCACTATGAGACTTGGGATCTTACTTCCATCTTCTTTTAAAAAGCTTCCTCTGATACCATGCTGGTGGAAGAAGGGGAGGGCCACCTCTCTACTGCCAGGTGGGCATAAACATCCAAGTTCCCCATTCAATCTCCATTGCAATTTCAGAGGCAGGGGCAAGGTGCCTTGTTATTGCTCAGTGGAGGTGAAAGTTTTTGATTTCTCCAAACGTTAGATAACAATTTAGTTTTAGTTTAGTGTTGTGAAACCTCAGCCTGAGTTTCGTCTGGTCTGTTGGGCCTGGTTCAGGAGCTTAGTCCGAAACAACTGCCTTCTATAATTTTTATTCAATAACCCTCACCAGATACTAACTCTGTGGGCACTTTTTTTTTTTTTTGAGATGGAGTCTTGCTCTGTCACCCAGGCTGGAGTGCAGTGGTGCGATCTTGGCTCACTGCAACCTCCACCTCCCAGGTTCAAGTGATTCTCTTGCCTCAGCCTCCTGAGTAGCTGGGATTAGAGGAGTGTGCCACCACTCCTGGCTAATTTTTTTTTTTTTTGTATTTTTAGTAGAGACAAGGTTTCACCATGTTGGTCAGGGTGGTATTGAACTCCTGACTTCATGATCTGCCCGCCTCGGCCTCCCAAAGTGCTGGGATTACAGGCCTGAGCCACTGTGCTCGGCCTTTGTGGGCACCTTGATTTGGACTTTCCAACCTCCAGAGCTGTAAGAAAATAAATCTCTGTTGTTTAAGTCACCCAGTCTATGCTATTTTGTTATTGCCGCCTGAGCTAAGACACAGTTTCAGTGTTAGATTCCCAGAAATGGCACAAATATGTCAAAGAATAAATATTTGAGGTTTTAGTATCTGTTTGTCAAATTGTATTCTTGGTTATACTGATTTATTCTCCTCAGCAATGCGTGATGGCTCTCAAGGCACCGTATTGTCAACAACAGTAGGTATTATTGAGTATGAGAAATCTCTGTGGTGAGGCCAAGTCAGGATTGCATGAGTCCAGGAGTTCAAGGTGGCAATGAGGTATAATCAAGCCACTACACTCCAGCCTGGATGACAAAGCAAGACCTTGTCTCAAAAAAATAAAAGTAATTTGGTGGCATTTTGTTTTTTAACTTATCTTTGCAATTTCTGGTGAGATTAAAAATTATGTAATTTAAAAATTTCTTCTTATGTAAATTATGCATTCAGATCCTTTGGCCATCTAACCTGATGTTTATTTTTTCTTATGGAGTTGTAAATGTTCATTATATATTAAAGGCATTATTATTTATGATCACAAATTGCATGTATTTGTAAACTACAAATATAATCCTAAGCCTTCCACTGATTGAACAGACCCCCTCTTAGCCAAGGGAACCCCAGGAAAACCTTAAAAACTGAATTTCCTGCCATGACAGGAAGGGAGGTCAGGCATGCCTCTTTCTATCTCCTCCCCTTTGGAGTTTAGGCACTGTAACTGATCATCGTTAATGTTAAAATACCAATACTAAAACTGACAAAACAGACTCTTTTTGGCAATAAGATACTAAGTTATAAGCAAGACCTAAGGCCATGCCAGGTAAGGGTTAAGTCAAGGCTGTAGGCCATCAGTCTTGCCACATAGCAGACTTATCTTAACTTAAAACATTCCTTTCTGCTGACTCCAAGTTTTAGACAGAGCCTTACTCCTTTAAACAATTGCAAATTAAATAATCTCTGAATCCACCTATAACCTGTAACCCTCTGCTTCAAGGTATCCCATCTTTTGGGGCCTAACCAATGTATACCTTCCGTGTATTGACTTAGGTCTTTGCGTGTAAATTCTGCCTCCCTAAAGTATATAAAACCAAACTGTAATCTGACTGCCTTAGGACCACTTACTCAAGGCTTCTTGGGTTTGTGTTTTCCTCAGGCTGTGGTCACTTATATTATCTCAGAATAAACTTCTTTAAATTATTGTATAGAGTTTGGATTTTCTGTTAACATATTTTTCAACTTTTCTCAATTGTTTTAAAATTTTGGTGGTTTCTAATTTACAGAAAATTTTTAAAATTTTATGCAAACAAATTTATAGATTTTTTTTGGAGTCTTTTTATTGCTCGTATGCTTAGAAGGTTCTCTCCTTCCCAAATCAGTTAAATATTCACCTAGTTTTTTCTAGCTGTTTTTACTTTTTAAAATTAACTTGAAAATTGTTTTGATAAATAATAGAAGGTGAGAATCTAACTTAATTTTTTTTCCCTAAAATGGTTAAATAAACTTTCTCTTTATAAGTAGCTAATTTTCCAAATGAAAGTTTTTCTGCATTACTATGTTCCTTCTTTCCAATGGAAAATAAAAGTAGAACATTTTACAAAATTTGAATTACTGAGATTTTATCTTTATTTTTTTGAGACAGAGTCTCGCTCTGTCACCCAGGCTGGAGTGCATTGGCACAATTTCGGCTCACTGCAGCCTCAACCTCCTGGGCTCAGGTGATTCTCCCACATCAGCCTCTGGAGTAGGGGGGAATATAGGCGCATGCCACTTTGCCTGGCTAATTTTGTTATTTTTGTGGACATTAATCTCCCTATGTTGCCCAGGCTGGTCTCAAACTCCTGGATTCAAGTGATCCTTCCGCCTCTGCCTCCCAAAGTGCTGGGATTATAGGTGTGAGCCACTGCGCCCGACTGAATGAGAGATTTTTTAGCACCCATGTAAATTCGATTTTTACAGAAAGAAGAGTATAGCATGAATTTTTTCAAGAATGTGTATATTTTAATACACTATCTATTGTCCTGTTGATATAAGATAAATCAAAACCAGAAGGATGGAAAACAGTCTTTTTTGTTGTTGTTTTTGCTTTTAGCAAACTCGGCTGCAAATAGCATACACAATATTAGATAAAATTTTTTCAGTCATCCCAAGATTTATTAGGGGAAGAAATGGGTAAACAAGCAGTGGATAAATTAGAAGTGGTAAGAAAACCCTAGTTCCATGTGGTTTCTTCTTACTTTGTCTGCTGTTGATGAAGCTGTCAACCCTCCATTATCTTTTCATATTTATTGGGAAAGGCAATTTAATCTGCCAGACTGAAATGAAAAGATAAATCATGGTATGACTTCTTGTTCTTGTTCAGTTGGGAATAAATTTATTCCAGAGTCTTATTTTACTCATAAACTGCCCAAGTAACATCATTGGAATAAATTTTTTAAAATTATGCAAACTGCTATTAAGAGAATATTGTAAAAATGAACCCCTTGTTCTTCCCAATTTATAGAGACAGAGGTCTTCTCTGACCATGTCAGGTTAAAATGTAACTTTTCCTATCCTTCTGCATGATTGGAGACTTCTAAACAGAAAGTCCAAACAATCATATTTCCATAATTCTAAGATGAATGGTTTGCCTGCTGCATCTCTGAAATCAAGGTGCATCATTTAGCCCAGAGTGGTGACTCATACCTGTAATCCCACAGTTTTGAAAGGCCAAGGCAGGAGGATCGCTTGAGCCTAGGAGTTCAAGACCAGCCTGGGCAACATAGTGGGACCCTGTCTGTACAAAAAATTAAAAACTTAGCCAGGCATGGTGGCTCACACCTGTAGTCCCAGCTACTCAGGAGGCTGAGGCCTAGGAGGATCACTTGAGCCTGGGAAGTCAGGCTGCAGTGAACCATGATTGCACCACTGCACTCTGGGCAACAGAGTGAGACCCTGTCTCAAAACAAAAAAACCCAAAAACCTGTGTCATTTGATAAAATAGTATGTTTTCCTCTCTTCCCCAATCCCCAAAATCTATTAAGTCAACAGCCCATCTAATGATTGATGGGTTTTGCTAATCAAAAACTAAAAGCTGTACTGTATGCATTTTATAAGCTAAACATCTAATACAAAAGGACGAAAAAAGATGAAAATAAGAAAATTGTTAAAGGAATAGCAGACACATGAAATAAACAACTAAACAAACAAAACAGCAGATTTCAAGGTTAAAAATCATTTAATGAGATCAAGACTATTTTTTATATTTGTAAATGTGAAAATTTTATATTTTAAGGCCAGGTGTGGTGGTTCATGCCTGTAATCCTAGCAATTTGAGACTCCGAGACAGGTAGACCTCTTGAGGTTAAGAGTTTGAGACCAGTCTGGCCAACATGGTGAACCCTGTCTCTACCAAAAATACAAAGATTAGCTGGGCATAGTGGCATGTGCCTGTAGTCCCAGCTACTCGGGAGGCTGAGGCAGGAGGATCGCTTGGACCCAGGAGGCAGAGGTTGCAGCGAGCCGAGATCATGCCACTGCACTCCAGCCTGGGTGACAGAGCAAGAATCCATCTCAAAAAAAAAAATTTTTTTTATTTTAAAATTTAAAATTAATGAAGTTAATAGGACTCTCTTAAGCTTTATGAGTTTATAGCACATTGTAATAGAATATATAAAAATATATTAGAAATAAAAGGTGAACAAAAAATGCACAATAATTGTGTAGATTTTTAAACTTTTTTTGGTAGCAGCTTTATTCAGATATAATTTACAAAGTGCATTTATTTCCTATGGCTGCTGTAGCAAATTACCACAAACTTGGTTGCTGAAAACATCAGACATTTATTTTCTCACAGCTCTGCAGACCAGAAGTCCAAGATCAGTATCAGGCCAAAATGAAGGTGTTGACAGTGCTGCACTACTCTCAAGAGGGTCTGTGGAAGAATTTGTTCCTTGGCTCTTCCAGCTTCTGGTGGCTGTTGGCATTCCTTTACTTGTGGCTGCATCACCAGTCTCTGTCTTTGTGGTCACATTGCCTTTTCTTCTCCTGTCTGAGAAATCACCCTCTTAAAAGGATATATGTGATTGCATTTTAGGGTCTACCTAGATAATTTAGGATAATCTCCCCATCTCAAAATCCTTAATCACATCTGCAAAAACTCTTTTCCTGTATAAGGTAGCATTTACAGATCCAGGAATTAGGACCTTACATCTTTGAGAGCCATCATCCAACCTACTATACCTACCTTATACCCATTTAAAGTGTACAGTTGAATGTTAGTATATTTGCAGAGGAGTACAGCCATTAAAACAATCAATTTTAGAACATTTTCACCCCCAAAAGAAACTCTATACCCATTAGCAGTCACTCCCCATTTCCTTTCAAACCTCCAGCCCTAGGCAGCCACAAATCTACTTTCTGTCTCCATAGCCTTGTCTATTCTGGACATTTCATATATATGGAATATATAATATGTGGTCTTTTGTTTTTGGCTTCTTGTACTTGTCATAATGTTTCCAAGGTTACTCCATGTTGTAGCATGTATCAGTACTTCTTTTTATTGCCAAATAATATTCCTTTTTATGAACATACCACCTTTTATTTATCCACTCATCAGTTGGTGGACATTTGGGTTGTTTTCACTTTTTGGCTACTGTAAATAATACTACTGTAAATAATACTACTGTGAACATTTGTGCCTAAGTTTTTACATGAATATGTGTTTTCTGTTCTCTTGGGAGTGGAATTGCTGGGTCATGTGATAAACTTTATGTTTAACCTTTTGAGGAACTGCCAGACTGTTTTCTACAGCGGTTGCACATTTTACATTCCCACCAGCAGTTTACAAGGGTTGCAATTGTTTCACATCTTTGCCAACACTTACTCTCTGTTTAGGTTTGTTTTGATTTTTATTATAGCCATCTTTGTGGGCATGAAGTGGTAGCACACTGTGCTTTTGAAATGCATTTCCCTGACAGCTAAAAATGATGCTGAGCACCTTTTTGTGTTCTTATTGGTCATTTCTTTCTCTCTCTCTCTTTTTTTTTTTTTTTTGGTGACAGAGTCTCACTCTGTTGCCCAGGATGGAGTGCAGTTGTGCAATCGGCTCACAGCAACCTCTGCCTCGCAGGTTCAAGCAATTCTCCTGCCTCAGCTTTCTGAGTAGCTGGGATTATAGGCACCTGCCACCACGCCCGGCTAATTTTTGTGTTTTTAGTAGAGACAGGGTTTTACCATGCTGGCCAGGCTGGTCTCGAATTCCCAACTTATTGGTCATTTCTGTATCTGCTTTGGAAAAAAATGTTTATTCAGATCCCATTTTAAAATTGGGTTGTCTTTTTATTATTGGATCATAAGTGTTCTTTATATATTCAATCCTTTGTCAAATATATGATTTATAAATATTTTTTCCCATTCTGTGGGTTCCTTTTTAACTTTCTTGATGGTGTTATCTGAAGCACAAAAGTTTTAAATTTTTATGAAGCCAAATTTGTCTATTTTTTTCTTTTGTTGATTTTGTTTTTGATGTCATATCAAAAAACCATTGCCTAATTCAAAGTCATATATTCCTATGTTTTCTTCTGAGAGTTGTATAGTTTTACCTTTTATGTTTATGTCTATTTAAGTCTTTGATCCACTTTGAGTTAATTTTCATCTATGGTGTGAGGTAGTAAAACTTTTAACAAGTCTTTGATAAATTGAAGAGGTAAGAAACAAATAAGAATATAAATAACCTATTAATATCAATAACTCATTATATAAGTATATATTGAACTTTAATCCTTACAGTGACCCTCTTCCAGTTTTCTTAAAATTTTGGTCAAAATCCATCAAAAATAGGCCACCAAGAATGCCTTATAAGTTCCAAAAGGTAGAAATATGACATGTTATATTATTTTATTATGATGTAATACAGTTGGAAAACAATAAACTTAAAAATTAAGTCCAACCATTTGAAAATATTTAAAAAACTCTCCTTAATAACTTTTGAATCAAAATCTTATATCTAATTTTATGGAATGCTACTAAATGTGTACTCAGTTGAGAAATTATAGTCTTAAAACTTTTAAATGAGATATGATGAGGAATTTTTGAAACACAGATAAATACAAAAAAATAGAATAATGGCCAGGCACAGTGGCTCATATCTATAATACCAGCACTTTGGGAGGCCTAGGTGGGAGGATCTCTTGAACCCCAGGAGTTTGAGACCAGCCTGGGAAACATAGGAAGACCTGTCTCTACAAAAAATTTAAAAATCAGCCTGGCACAATGGCACGCACCTTTAGTCCCAGCTACTCAGGAGGTTGAGGCGGGAGTATCGCTTGTGCCCGGGAGGTTGCAGCTATAGTGAGCTGTGATCACCCCACTGCACTCCAGCCTGGGTGACAGAGTGAGAACTTGTCTCAAAAAAAGAGAAAAATAATAACTTACCAAGAAACCAACCAAACAAAAAACACACACAAAAAAGAATAACGATATGCATATTACCATCACTCAGAATTAAATCTTGTTACCTTGGCATATTTTTCTAAGGAAAATTATTCAATTTTGTAAAAATTATACAGGACCATTAAAAATAATCCAAACAACACATAGAAGTACAAAGACAAGAATTTTTAAATCATCGTAAATTTCTTAGGTAAACATCAAAACAGGTTTATATGCTATGCCACTACAGATAGATGGGTACATAGCAAGTAGATACCATAAGTAGTTACAAGCATTTGATTACTTAGAAATAAAAATATAATTGTACTTGACTCCAACAGAGGAAAAAGACACTAAAGTGAAAATAAGGGAATTGCTGAAATTAAACATACCTTCACAAAATTTATTCTAAAGACATTCTAAGAAATAACTATACATACTTGTATATCTCTATCTCTATAGAGATATATATCACAAGAGTGCAGTCATTTTTTAAAACCACATATTTTAATTTTGGAAATAACAATTGATATCCTACTATAAAAGATGAGGGTATTTAATATTTTCTCGTATTTTTCTATCTTTTTGTCTATTTCCCAGTTTTAGTTATTTTATAATTTTTATTTTATCCAGATTTACACTGTTCACCTTCTTTTCTGTAATTACAATTGCCATAGTCGATTCATTTAAATTCAATATTTAAATAGATCCAAGCCTCATTTCCTATCCTTTTACAATGTGTTTTGCTATTCCCAAATTATTTATTTTGATTCATCTCTTACTTGGCTGAATTTATTGTAGTTTTTTAAAGAAGATCACATGGGTGCTATATTTTCTGAGTTCTTATATGTTGAGAATGTCTGCCTGCATAATGCCTTTATACCTAAACCATACCTTGGATGGTATACTGTAATTGGGTCATTTTTTTTTCACCTAAAACAACATAAACATTGCTTAATTGCTTCCTGGTATTGAATGCTGTGGAGAAGTCTGATGTCAGTGTTTTTTTTTTTTTCTTCATTCATTTTAATTAGTTCAAAAAATATTTTATTGATTGCCAGGCATTGTTCTATGCTCTGTTATTACAACACTGGAAAAAAAGAAAACAGAAAACAGAAAAGTCAGTGTCTTCCTGTTGCTTACCTTGTAGATGACTTTGTTGTTAGCTGGGATACCTTGAAGTTCATCCTCAAAGTCAAAGAGTTTAAGTAGAATAGTCTTGGTATAGAGCATTTTGTTTTAAAAATGTATTGAATATGGTGTGATCTTTTGATTTTTATTTTTTATTTCAGGAACATTTTCTCATGTCTTTGAATACATCTTCTATTCTATTTTTGGACTGCCTACATTAGGGAAACCAAATATCCTTATGTAGGATAAGATTTGTTCTTTGTAATTTTATTAATTTTCTTGTCTTTTCACCTGAATTCACTGTGATAATCTAAACCTTTCTCTCTGTCAATAATTCCATTTTATGACGCTTGCGCTTTTAAATTTTGATGCTCAGTTTGGCTGCTTACACCTAAACTCTACCCTTTTATCTCATTCTGCTGTTTCATCAGCTTATCTTTGAGTTCTTGTCATATTGAATCTGTGTTCCTCTTAAGTTGTTCTATAGCTTAAAGCAATAGTGAGGAACTTCTTTTTTTTTTTTTTTTTGGTAGATATTTTTTGCTAGATTGAGTATATCTATTTGCTTTTATTCTCCCTGTGTTATTTGCACAGTTGCCACAATCCTATGTTACTTCTTTTCGTAGTCCTTGTGCTTGCATGGTCCTGCCCTAATTTCTATTTATTCTGATATGGTGTGGATGCTTTCTTGACTTTCTTCCTAGCCTGACTCCAGTTTGTTTAGAGGCTTGACATTTTCTTTTCTGGTGACTCTTCTGATTCCTGGTGTTAGAATAAGAGAGGAGAAGAGGAAAGTGCCTCTGAAACAAATGCAGTCTTTGTAAGAATGCCTAGGCTTTGTACTCTCTTTTATTCCATCCATTTATTCATTTATTTATTTAATAAATATCTGTTTGCCCTTGGTTTATAATGAGCATTCTGATAAATACCAAGTTTAAGAGTTTCCCTCTATGCTTAATTTAATTGGGTGTTTTTAAAACAAAAATTGATTTTGAGTAATATCAAAAGGCTTATTTTATATATTGAGTAATCATACGATTATATTGATTTACTCTATTAATATAATGAATTATATCAATAAATTCCCAAATATTGAACCATCCCTCTGTTGTTTTTTTTGTTTTTGTTTTTTTTTTGAGATGGAGTTTCACTCTTGTCACTCAGGCTGGAAAGCAGTGGTGTGATCTCAGCTCACTGCAACCTCCGCCTTCCTAGTTCAAGTGATTCTGCAGCCTCAGCATCCCGAGTAGCTGGGATTACAAGCGCCTGCCACCACACCTGGCTAATTTTTGTATTTTTAGTAGGATGGGGTTTTGGCATGTTGGCCAGGCCGGTCTCGAACTCCTGACCTCAGGTGATCCACATGCCTTAGCCTCCCAAAGTGCTAGGATTACAGGCGTGAGCCACCGCGCCCAGCCCACCCTCTGTTTCTAGAATAAGCCTCACTCATGCATATTTTGGAAGAATTCCTAAAATCAGTTTTTAATTCTCAGTTGTAGCTTTTGTTCTTCATCTATTGTTCAGCACCTCTATTTGGTTTACTAATTTATTTTTATCAATATTTTTAATTGACTAATTATAATATATTTGTACAATGTGATGTTTATATATATAAAATGTAGAATGATTAAATCAAGTTAATTAACATATTCATCATCTCACATCATTTTTCAAGATTCCACATACGTGAGATCATGTGGTATTTGTCTTTCTGTACTTGGCTTATTTCACTTAGTATAATGTCTTTCATGTTTATCCATGTTGTCACAAATGACAGCATTTCCTTCTTTTTTAAGGCCAAATTATATTCCATTGTGTATATACACCACATTTAATCTACTCATTGTTAACGACTACTTAGGTGGTTCCATATATTGGCTATTGTGAATAATGCTGCAAAGAATATTAGAGTACAGATTTCTTTTTGGCATATTCTCTATTTAGTTAAAAATTGTGTTGTAGTTGTTATTTCTAAGACTATTTTCCTTCTTTCGGCTTAGTTTAAGTTGGATTTTACCTATGCACTATTCTTTTTTTTTTGTTTTTGTTTTTTGTTTTTTTTGAGACAGAATCTCACTCTGTTGCCCAGGCTGGAATGCAATGGCGCGATATCGGCTCACTGCAACCTCTGCCTCCCAGGTTTAAGCAATTCTCATGCCTCAGCCTCCCGAGTAGCTGGGATTACAGGCCTGTGCCACCATGCACAGCTACTTTTTGTATTTTTAGTGGAGGCGAGGTTTTGCCGTATTGGCCAGGCTGGTCTCAAAGTCCTGACCTCAGGTGACCCACTCGCCTCGGCCTCCCTAAGTGCTGGGATTACAGGCGTGAGTCACTGCACCAGGCCCACCTATGCACTATTCTTGAAGTCTGTAGTATGTAGTCTTGTTTATAAATATACTCTGAGACCATATGAAGAGACACCCCAAGATCATATGAATTCGTCTTTCATGTGATGGCAGTTGACTCTCATCCTCCACAGCAGGCTCAAGCCTGACCTTCCAATAATGTGACTCTGAACCAATGCGATTAAATTTTTTGTACCTCATTGTGGTCACTTTTTAATGTGTATACCAGCTATTGGGGTTGCAGAGGTAAGTGAGGAGACAAACAGGCAAATAATTACAAATTATTGTAATGAAATTTATACTAGAAGATATCAGCATGTCAGAGGAGGAAATTAACAGAGTAGATGAGCCAGGATGTCTCAGATAATACATATAGCTGGGTCTTAATATGTATATAGCTGGACAGATGTAGGAAAGGCAGAAAGGCTTTGCAGGAAGGAAGTGAAACAACATGTAAAAAGACAAAGGTCTGAAAGAGTATGGTTTGTCTACATGGTAGGAAATAATTTTTTTTTAACTAGGATGTGAGGAATATGACCAGGGAAGGATCAGAAATAAGAGAGGAAAGTTAGGTTGGAACTCAATCACAAGGGTATTATATAGAATGCTAATGAGTTTATATAAGTATTATTAGGTATACATCACCCTTACCCCATTTTCTCCTTTGTGTGTGTCATTTTTTATATATATAATATATAAATATAAATTTGTATATAAATATTTAATAAATATATATTTTCTATGTAAGTATATTATATAAATATACTTTTATATTTATATAAAATATACGTATATATTTGTGTGTTGTTATATATTTGTTAAATATTTATAGATAAATATAATATATGTAACATATGTATATAAAACAACACACAATGGAGAAAATGGGGTGATATACATTATTTGTTATATATATATAAACAAATATAATTTTGTTTTAATGGATGGCTTGAGCTATTAATATTAGTTTTCCTGGCATTTCCCATCTTCTCTTCTTGAAATGCAAAAAGCACACAGTCAGACACTTTCATTATAAAGAAGAGCTGTTACCTGAACAGAAACAAGAAAGTATTTCTTACACAGAAATATTTATTGAAAGTTTTTAATTATCTCATCAACAAATCATTGGGCCATCCCATTTGACGAGTAAGTAGTGTTTGGAGCACTTGCTTTCAAAGAGATTGCTTTAAAGCTATCTTATCAGTACTCATTTAACGAAACTGGAAGATAACGTAATAATAAATGGTGGGCTTAAAGCGGCGATGTTACACACAGGTGCCGCCTAGTGGAGACACTATGTCATACAATTGCCCCTCAGATCATTTGTAAAGAGCAATGTAATTAGTACTCAGGAAGGAGTATGTTTGGAGAAAACTGAATCATTGAGTAATAATTAATATAGAGAAAAAGAGAAATGGTAAGAATGAATGTCACAGATGACTTCATATTCCTATCATTTTCCTAGCATATCTGTTTTCTGATGGATAAATGAACAGGTGATAATCTCTTTGTTGACTGTGACCCTCTCTCACTTTTCATCTGTTTTATCATAGTAAATGAAGACCCAAAGTAACTACTTTAGAATGTTTACTTCTGGTCTCTTAGTTATTAAGTATATACCAAATATTTACTCAATACAGTAATGCATTGTTGTATGGGAGTGCGTCTGTAGGTATATGCAGGAATTTATTTCCCTGTATGAGAGTTGGAGACACATGTGTGCACAGACACACTGGATGGACTAGGGTAGGATCAGAGAAGGAGAGGATCAAAATATTAGTAAATTAAGGACACATGCAGGCACACATGCGCACACGCATACACACACACACAATTACAAAGCAATAAACAAACGGCAATGAACAGATGCAAACATTATAAACTAGTGTATTCATTGCTGCTGAGGGATGCATAGCAGAAGAAAAGTGAGACTTCAGCAGGGCAGGTTTCGTGTAAGAAACTCATCTGGTGGTCATGAGTTTTAATTTTCTTCCACCTTCCTCTTTGTTTCCTTACTTCAGAAAGAACCTTAAGAACAATGTTTTCAACATTGATATACTGACAGAAACAATTTAAAAGGTAGAATATATTGGGGTTTCTTTGTTGTTTTGTTTTATAAGTCAAGTGTTTAGAAATATGTTTTAGGACTATATCAGGTTTGTTTTAAATTATAAGAACAATTTGATCCCCAAAAGACAACTCATTCCAGGAGACAAAACTTAACAATTTGTATCACTTTTAACACTGTTGCTGAGTTCCCTATACAAGTTTGAAAGACATAGAAGTGTTAGCCCTTAGATTTCAGTGGCCTTGCATTAGAAAAACAAACTATATTGTCTTGTGTTCAGGTCAAGAGTATGCAGATGTTGTTAGGTGGATCCTTTCTGAAATTCCCATCATTTAATCTGACAGAGGATCTACTGTTTCATTTCATTATCTAGTTGGTTAATTTGTTTACCTACAAAAGAAAACCACTGTAAAAGTATATTTGTTTTATTCAAACATCATTAATGTAGTTATTAAAAATTTAATTAACTTTTTAGGTAGGAGAGTTCTCTTTTATTTCCTGGACTTCTTTAGTTGTACATGTTCCTCTGATTTTATTATTCTAACAAGGTCCATACAGAATTCTCTTGGTTTCAACTTCCCATCCTTGATGATAAGAATATTGCTTTCCTTCTAGTCTAGAGAGGGCATCTTTCTTTTGTGTTTTAATTTTTTTGTAGAAATGAGGTCTTGCTATGTTGCCCAGGCTGGTCTCAAATTCCTGGCCTCAAGTGATCCTCCTACTTCAGTCTCCCAGAGTGCTAGGATTTCAGATGTGAACCACTGTGCCCAGCAGGAGGCATCTTTCACAAGAAAATTTCATCTTCTGCTTTTAAAAAACACAAGGAGGTCAGAATGATTTTCTTGCACCTTCTTTTTTTTTTTTTTTTGAGACAGTCTCGCTCTGTCGCTCAGGCTGGAGTGCAGTGGCGCGATCTCGGCTCACTGCAAGCTCCACCTCCTGGGTTCATTCTCCTGCCTCAGCCTCCCGAGTAGCTGGGACTACAGGTGCCCACCACCATGCTTGGCTAATTTTTGTATTTTTAGTAGAGACGGGGTTTCACCGTGTTAGCCAGGATGGTCTCAATCTCCTGACCTCGTGATTCACCCGCCTCAGCCTCCCAAAGTGCTGGGATTACAGGCGTGGTGGTCTTTTATTTATTTATTTTTTTAAGCGCCTTTAGCTCAGAATAATTCTCATGGCAAAGTAGCATATTTGGGGGTGGCATATTCTGAACTTCTTCTCATGTATACCATAGAATATGAACTCTCTATATACTTTATTATGTGTGATTGTCCCAATGGAATGATGATAGAAAGATGCTGCAGACACAGCTAAAGGCTGTAATGTTTCTTTTATGGCAAAAGATACAGATATAGACAGTTTGTTATATAAAGCAGGATACAACACAGCATGCGTCCAAACAGAAGTCTCCCAAAGCTCCCCACAGGGATTATACCATCAGCATGGATTGAGGTATAGAGTGTCAAGCCGTCCTGGCTTGCCTGGGACTGAGGAGTTTTCTGCAACAGGAAACTTTCTGTGTTAAAACCAGGTTTTTGGTTCCAGGCAAAGTGAAGCACTTGGTCACTCGATTTGAGGAGTTTACTTGGCTATACTTACATCCTATCCGGACCTTACTTCCCACCTGATTATTGTGGAGACTCTAGCCCCACATCTATCTACTTACCAGGGGCAAGTGAAAACACCCAATACATTCCTGTTTATTATGAGACTGTATAAAGTGAAGGTCAGTTTCCCAGGTGCATTCTTCAATAGGCCTGGGCCTCAAGCAGTCTGAGGTCCACTCCCGAATCATATAATGGGTTTAAGAATAATGATTTGCAAAACTACAAATACTAGAAAGTATGGGATTCAGATATTGACTTTTGATTCTGCTACACCGAGGAACTGTTGTATCCCTTAGCCAGGAGGAATAAGGGCCATGCCTCTGCCTGAATTCTCTTTTTTGGGACTCGTTCTGTTCTTGCTCAGTGGTGGTCCACTCTGAGATGGTCACTTCCTTATGGGATTGTTTAATATCAGTCATACAATCTGAGGCCTTCAAACTGATGTGGCTCCAAGTTTAAATTTTAAAGAGAAAGGCTTCCTCAACTGTACCCAAAGATTCTGTCTTTTCTTTAATATACTCTACTAAATCCAGGCTGTACATTTTTCTTACAATGATATTTATCTGAATGACTTTCTATTCTGTCTCTAGTTCATCTGTATCTTGTATTTTTTGCTTGTTTTACTCATTTTGTTTTTTATGTGCTTTGAGATGTAGCATGGAAAGACAGAAAAAATAATCACAGCTTTTGGCAAGGTTGAGGCAGCAGTACGCTGTGACAATATATGAGAAAACCTTGGGGAGAAATGAGAGAATTCTAAGCCGGGAAAATAGGCGAACTACCCTCCAACTGGATGTGTCTCTTCCTAGGCAGTCTTCAACTGTTGAAACAGATCAAGGACCTACCTGATCAGCAAATCCTTTTTGGCTGTATTAGTTTGCTAGTGCTGCTATACCAAAGTACCACAGATTGGGAGGTTTAAACAACCGAAATTTAATTCCTCACAGTTGTGGAAGTTAGAAGGCTGAGAAAAGGTGTTGGCAGGGTTGGTTTCTTCTGAGGGCCTCTCTCATTGGCTTATAGATGGCTGATTTTTCCCTTTGTCTTCATAGTCTGTACACTCTGTACATGTCTAAGTCCAAATTTCCTCTTCTTTAAGAACACTAGTCAGATTAGAGCCCACCCTATTGACCTCATTTTAATTTAATTACCTCTTTAAAGACCCTATCTCCAAATACAGTTACATTTTGAGGTACTGAGGGTTAGGCTGTCAACATATTAATTTTAGGAGGTAAAACTTAGCCCATAACATTCACCATCAGAGGCACATTTTAAATCTGTCATTTTTATTATTACTAGACAATAAATTTGGCCTTTGTTCATTTGTTAAGCAGACTTTTGAAAAATCAGAAGTTAAAAGTATGTTACAGATTTGTTAAGTACAGATGCTCTTTGACTTATGATGGGATTACATCCTGGTAAATTCATTGTATGTTGAAAATATCTAAGTAAAAAATGCATTTAATTCATCTAACCTACTGAACATCACAGTTTAGCCTACACCATCTTAAATGTGCTCAGAACACTTATATTAGCCTACAGTCGCAAAATCATCTAACACAAAGCTTATTTTATAACAAGGTGTTGAGTAGCTCATGTAATTTATTAAATATTATACTGAATGTGAAAAACAGAATTGTTGTATGGGTACTCAAAGTACAGTTTCTACTGAATGCACATCACTTTTTTGTCATCATAAAGTGGAAAAATTGTTAAATCGAACTATCATAAGTCAGGGACTGTCTGTATGTAATTAGCCCTAATCGTTTTTTTTTTTTTCTAAAGGTTCCTCCCTAAAACTGGAAAGTTAATTCTCTGCCCACAGGCTGTATGAACACACCATTTCCTCAGTGATAACAAATATAACCTGAGTACTTCAATATGCTGTACTCCTTGTTTGCACTCCTCATATACTACCAGCGCTTACAAATACTGTTTGGAAGTTAATACCTAAGATAGATAGTTTCCAAACATAGTTTTCTTCCTATTGCTCTTATATCACCCACTTCATCAACTCTTCAGTATGTCTACAATTAAATAAGTATGAATCCCATTGGCCCAGAGCTATAGAATCTTACAATAGCTATTAAATGTGATATTTACCACATTCTCAGCATTAAGTCAGACAGGAAAATCCCAGAATTCATTACATTGGGACTTAGCACATAGAGATAACTTGACTAAGTACAGTTTGAATGTTTAACAGCTCACAGAGATATTAACTGAAGGATATTGGTAATTTATTCTTAAATTAAGCAATCATTGCTTGGAAAGGTATGAAAACATGGAGGCTCCTATCTATTTTCACCTTTTTTGTTTTTGTAAGAGATATTGGCAAACTTCTGTAATTCTTATATTTGGAATTTGATTTGTAGTTGATATTGCCAACTGTTAGTCTTTATGCCAGCTAGCCTATACTTACAGAACAATCAGAATATGCAAACTCAGAAAACCCACAGACTACAGCTCCAGAATATTGTTTTTCCTTTAGAACTTTCAGGGATGAAAAATCCAGAAGTGTCTCTCAGAAAAAGATGTTTGTTTTTTTGTTTGTTTGTTTTGAGACGGAGTCTCGCTCGCTCTGTTGCCTAGGCTGGAGTGCAATGGCGCAATCTCGGCTCATTGCAACCTCCGCCTCCAGGGTTCAAGCGATTCTCCTGCCTCAGCCTCCTGAATAACTGGGATTACAGGCACCCACCATTATGCCTGGCTAATTTTTAATTTTTAGTAGACAGGGTTTCACCATGTTGGCCAGGATGGTCTTGAACACCTGACTTCAGGTGATCCGCCCACCTCGGCCTCCCAAAGTGCTGGGATTATAGGCGTGAGCCACTGTGCCCAGCCCAGAGAAAGGTTTTTTAACTAATTCTTTTTTTTTTTTTTTTTTTGAAACAGGGTCCTGCTCTGTTGCCTAGGCTGGAATGATGTGGTCATAGCTCACTGAAACCTTGAACTACTGGGTTCAAGTGATCCTCCCACCTCAGCCTCCTAAGTGGGACTACAAGCATGCACCACCACTCTTGGCTAAATTTTTAAATCTTTTGTAGAGATGAAGTCTTCCTATGTTTCTCAGGCTGGCTTCAAGCTCTTGGCCTCAAGCAATCCTCCTGCCTCAGCCTTTTAAAACTAATTATTGATTCAATAGCATTCCCACAGCCAGAAAACTCATATGGCTTTGAAGTCAGTTCCCAAAAAGTTAATTTAAAACAGGATGATTCTTCCAAATACCAATTTTTTTTCAGCATTAGAGGACTGAGCTACAATGCTGCCAGAAAATGTCAATTATTCAATAATTCTAACTTATGAGTAATATAGAAAAATACCTATTAGTCAAGTTAAAAGTCATTAAGGATCAAACAACAGGATCTTAGGATACGGGACTAATTAGGACCAGATACCCCAGATCATGGAGTTCAGTGGTTCTCAAACTTTAACGAGCATCAGAATTACCTGGGAGGCTTGTTAAACTATAGCTTGTTGGGCCCTACCCCCAGAATTTCTGATTCAGTAAATGTGGGGGGTGAGGGGGCTCAAAAATTTGCATTTCTGACAAGTTCTCAGATGATGCTGATGCTGTTGATCTAGGGATCACGCTTTGAGAACCGCTGATCTTGTTGGGTTTTCTCCTTCTAAAGTTGTTTATCAGCTAAGAGGACTGTTTATTTAATGAAGAAGATTTTCTTGGCCAATTTCTTACCTACCTCAAGAGTAGACAAGCACAATGGCTGAAGAGAACTTACTACATGAAACACCCAGATCGTACATACCATAACTCAGTGAGGTAACTACTACTGTGATACCCATTTCACAAATGAAGGGACATGAGAACAGGGAGTTGAGCCCAGACAGGCTTCAGAGTAAGTTCTTAGCCGTTTCCACTACTCTGCTTCCCATGGTAACAGATAAGAACTTAACTGTGTGCATTGATCCATCAAGAATAATGACAGTGATCCTGGGTACAGTGGCTCATGCCTGTAATTTCAGTACTTTGGGAGGCTGAAGCAGGAAGATCACCTGAGCCCAGGAGTTTAAGACCAGTTTGGGCAACATAGTGAGACGCTATCTCTACACACACAGTTGTTTTTTTTTTTTTTTTTTAATTAGCCAGGTGTGGTGGCTCGCACCTGTAGTTCCAGCAACTCAGGAGGCTGAGGTAGGAGGATCACTTGATTCTTGTGGTCAAGGCTGCAGTGAGCCATGATTGTGCCACTGTACCACTGCGCTCCAGCTTGGGCAACAGAATGAGACCCTATCTCTAAAAAAATAAAAACAAAAATTATATGTCAATGAAATATGCCAAAAACATGTTCCATTTTAAACAAATTACTAAAGTGGAACATGATTTTTACAAACCATGTTAAATGCATGCCAATTACAAGAACCAGAAACCAACCTGAGCTGTACAGCTGAATATGAAATGTGCAAAATCCAAGGGCTTCAGGAAGAGACTAGAACGAGGACTTGGAAAGTGTTAAGACTGCTTCTCTCTGCTTTCCATTTCATCTGTTTCTCTCCATAACAGACTTTCCCGGCAGTCTCAGTTCACATGGAGGAATCTGGCCACCCCAAAACTCTTAAATTTACATTTGAAGGGTGGCAAAATATGCTACCCCAAAACATTCCACTCTGGCATAAGGATTACTTTCAGCTAAAGGCACTTGAAAAATAGATACAAGAAGGGCATTCTAATCTCCCTTTTTCTTCCTGAAAATAGGAAGTTAAAATCTCCATGTGAAAGATGTCCTCCCTGTATTAGGAGAAAGGAAACATTATTCAATCGGGAGTCTTAGCTGAGAGAATTCTGTACAAACAGACCTTGTTAAGATAATTATTATCTTCCTTTTAGCTTCCCAACATAATTTAGTTACTTTTCCACAATTGCCTCTCTTTGTTCAACCCAATATATTAATAAAAGCATGTAGTTTTTGCCATTTCTTTGGGTCTTCATTTCTTTATGACAGCTCCTATGTCACATAAAATTTATATTAAATCTTTATGCCTTTCTCCTACTAACCTATCTTATGTCAATTTAATTCTCAGGCCCAGCCAAAGACCCTAAGAGAGTAGATGTAAAGTTTTGCCTCGACTACACATTCACAAATTCAGGCCCACTCAGATTAACTGGCTGTTACTCAGTTGTAATCCCCAGTTCCTAGTGGAGAGAATCTGAATGGCCTTAAGTGTTTCCCCTGGTTCAATCATTTATGGCTATGGAAGTGGGGTCATGCAGTATAACTTTGGCTACTTCTGTGCGTGAGGCAGGGGAGGAAATCATCGGCTGTGAACAGAGCTCACACTTTAAAAGGAGTGCTCTCAGAAACTCTTGCAGTGCTTGATCACTTCTCTCTATCACAGGATACCTTCTACCTCTTATAGTAAAGTGTAGACCAAGAATGTAATTCGTTCCTGACCTATCAAATTGGCAAAAACTCAGATGCCAATACACACTGATGGTGAGGCTGAAAAGAAATAGTCACTCATGCATTAGTGATAGGAGTGCAAAAGGGTGCAAGCCCCATGTCAAACCTACAAAATATCCAGGTGCATTAATCCTCTAAGCTAGAAATTCCACTTCTGGGAATCTACTCAACAGGGATCAAGAGAAATGGCCGAAGAGTATAGATGTTTTCAGTCCCTGTACTTTTAAAAGAAGATCATAGACAAAGGATATCTTATTGCAATATCAAAAAACAAAAAGCCACCCATGATCCTTGTCCCTTACACGCCAGTAATTAAATGCAGCCAGTCTTGCAATACATGTGCTTTTGTATACCATATATATATACCATAGAAAAACTGCATTCAATTTTTAGAATTTTTAATTTGCAGGTAGCATTTTACAGGCAACTACTGCTATTTCATACTGTGAGGAAAATCTACCCTATATAATGTTGATGTGATATAGAGGGAAATAGCTCCAAATATATCTAGTCCCACTGATGTGTGGTACTGGGGACTGCATTAGTTACCTCTCTCTGCATCACAGCTTTTAGAGCAGCTAACATGAAAATGCTTCATCTAAGTGATAAGCAAATCATATGGAAACATTTTACAGCCAATGTATTTCATGCACATTGGTTGAATCCTGGGGAAAATCCAAGTAGAACATGGTTTTAAGTCAATCGTTTATCCTCTTTTTTTCCTTGTAGTACATCTCTTCACATATTAAAGACCTGAAGAGTGAAATGTTTGAGGAACTCCTTAAGCACCTTTGCCACTCTGCAGATGAATTCCGGGAGGTCATAAAAGCTGACATGCGGAGGCAGATGTTCGCTGAACTCTTCCTACATTGTGACCATGGGAAGGTGGGTTAAGACATTTAAAGAATTGCTTCTTGGCCAGACATGTGGCTCACGCCTGTAATCCCAGCACTTTAGGAGGCTGAGGCTGGTGGATTGCTTGAGCCCAGGAGTTTGAGACCCATCTAGACAACATGGTGAAAGCCCATCTCTACAAAATAGATACAAACTTTACTGAAATATATTTGTTTATGAACCTTATATTTATTTGTTTGTATCTCCATGTCCAGAAAGGATTTAAGTAAGCTCACAAGAATAGAGAAGATGCAACAACAAAATGTAAACTAAAAGTAGGATGAAAGAAGAAAAAAATAAGAGAGGGGATAGCAAATGAAGCTGGAAACAAAGCCCCAAATAATGACCTAAATAGTCCTCGTGGGTTGTTTACAAGTTTGGATCTAAAATTCCTAGCAGTGAATGTGAAAAGGAAAACATGACCAAACACACTAATGACAATGTTTATAAGATAATTACTGACCGGGCGCAGTGGCTCACGCCTGTAATCCCAGCACTTTGGGAGGCCTGAGGCGGGCGGATCATGAGGTCAGGAGATCGAGACCATCCTGGCTAACACGGTGAAACCCCGTCTCTGCTAAAAATACAAAAAATTAGCCAGGCGTGGTGGCGGGTGCCTGTGGTCCCAGCTACTTGTGAGGCTGAGGCAGGAGAATGGCGTGAACCCGGGAGGCAGAACTTGCAGTGAGCCGAGATCACGCCACTGCACTCCAGCCTGGGCAACAGAGTGAAACTCCATCTCAAAAAAAAAAAAAAAAGATAATTACAAACAAGTGCTAAGAAGTACAGACATTTGGGGTTCAAATTTTTATTTTTTATTCATTATACTTAAATTTCTAGGGTACATGTGCACCATGTGCAGGTTTGTTATACAAGTATACATGTGCCATGTTGGTGTGCTGCACCCATTAACTAGTCATTTACATTAGGTATATCTCCTAATGCTATTCCTCCCCCTTCCCTCCACCCCACGACAGGCCCTGGTGTGTGATGTTCCCTTCCTGTGTCCAAGTGTTCTCACTGTTCAATTCCCACCTATGAGTGAGAACATGTGGTGTTTGGTTTTCTGTTCTTGCAATAGTTTGTGGAGAATGATGGTTTCCAGCTTCATCCATGTCCCTTCATAGGACAGGAACTCATCCTTTTTTATGGCTGCATGGTATTCCATAGTGTATATGTGCCACATTTTCTTAATCCAGTCTGTCATTGATGGACATTTGGGTTGGTTCCAAGTCTTTGCTATTGTGAGTAGTGCCACAATAAACATACATGTGCATGTGTCTTTATAGCAGCATGATTTATAATCCTTTGAGTATATACCCAGTAATGGGATGGTTGTGTCAAATGGTATTTCTAGTTCTGGATCCTTGAGGAATCGCCACACTGTCTTCCACAATGGTTGAACTAGTTTACAGTCCCACCAACGGTGTAAAAGTGTTCCTATTTCTCCACATCCTCTCCAGCACCTGTTGTTTCCTGACTTTTTAATGATCGCCATTCTAACTTGTGTGAGATGGTATCTCATTGTGGTTTTGATTTGCATTTCTCTGATGGCCAGTGATGATGAGCATTTTTTCATGTGTCTGTTGGCTGCATAAATGTCTTCTTTTGAGAAGTGTCTGTTCATATCTTTCACCCACTTTTTGATGGGGTTGTTTGTTTTTTTCTTGTACATTTGTTTGAGTTCTTTGTAGATTCTGGATATTAGCTGTTTGTTAGATGAGTAGATTGCAAAAATTTTCTCCCATTCTGTAGGTTGCTTGTTCACTCTGATGGTAGTTTCGTTTGCTGTGCAGAAGCTCTTTAGTTTAATTAGATCTCATTTATCAATTTTGGCTTTTGTTGCCATTGCTTTTGGTGTTTTAGACATGAAGTCCTTGCCCATGCCTATGTCCTGAATGGTATTGTCTAGGTTTTCTTCTAGGGTTTTTATGGTTTTAGGTCTAACATTTCAGTATTTAATCCACCTGGAATTAATTTTTGTATAAGGTGTAAGGAAGGGATCCAGTTTCAGCTTTCTACATATGGCTAGGCAGTTTTCCCAGTACCATTTATTAAATAGGGAATCATTTCCCCATTTCTTGTTTTTCTCAGGGTTGTCAAAGATCAGATGGTTGTAGATGTGTGGTATTATTTCTGAGGGCTCTGTTCTGTTCCATTGGTCTATACCTCTGTTTTGGTACCAGTACCATGCTGTTTTGGTTACTATAGCCTTGTAGTATAGTTTGAAGTCAGGTAGCGTGATGCCTCCAGCTTTGTTCTTTTGGCTTAGGATTGACTTGGCAATGTGGGCTCTTTTTTGGTTCCATATGAACTTTAAAGTAGTTTTTTCCAATTCTGTGAAGAAAGTCATTGGTAGCTTTTTTTTTTTTTTTTTTTTTTTTGAGACGGAGTCTCGCTCTGTCGCCCAGGCTGGGGTGCAGTGGCCAGATCTCAGCTCACTGCAAGCTCCGCCTCCCGGGTTCCCACCATTCTCCTGCCTCAGCCTCCCAAGTAGCTGGGACCACAGGCGCCGCCACCTCGCCCGGCTAATTTTTTGTGTGTGTGTGTTTTTAGTAGAGACGGGGTTTCGCCGTGTTAGCCAGGATGGTCTCGATCTCCTGACCTTGTGATCCGCCTGTCTCGGCCTCCCAAAGTGCTGGGATTACAGGCTTGAGCCACCGCGCCCGGCCAGTCATTGGTAGCTTGATGGGGATGGCATTCAATCTATAAATTACCTTGGGCAGTATGGCCATTTTCACAATATTGATTCTTCCTATCCATGAGCATGGAATGTTCTTCCATTTGTTTGTGTACTTTTTTATTTCGTTGAGCAGTGGTTTGTAGTTCTCCTTGAAGAGGTCCTTCACATCCCTTGTAAGTTGGCTTCCTAGGTATTTTATTCTCTTTGAAGCAATTGTGAATTGGAGTTCATTCATGATTTGGCTCTCTATTTGTCTGTTACCGGTATATAAGAATGCTTGTGATTTTTGCACATTGATTTTGTATCCTGGGACTTTGCTGAAGTTGCTTATCAGCTTGAGGAGATTTGGGGCTGAGACGATGGGGTTTTCTAAATGTACAATCATGTCATCTGCAAACAGAGACAATTTGACTTCCTCTTTTCCTAATTGAATACCCTTTATTTCTTTCCCTTGCCTGATTGCCCTGGCCAGAACTTCCAACATTATGTTGAATAGGAGTGGTGAGAGAGGGCATCCTTGTCTTGTGCCAGTTTTCGAAGGGAATGCTTCCAGTTTTTGCCCATTCAGTATGATATTGGCTGTGAGTTTGTCATAAATAGCTCTTATTATTTTGAGATACGTCCCATCAATACCGAATTTATTGAGCGTTTTTAGCATGAAGGGCTGTTGAATTTTGTCAAAGACCTTTTCTGCATCTGTTGAGATAATCATGTGGTTTTTGTCTTTTGTTCTATTTATATGCTGGATTACATTTATTGATTTGCGAATGTTGAACCAGCCTTGCATCCCAGGGACGAAGCCCACTTGGTCATGGTGGATAAGCTTTTTGATGTGCTGCTGGATTCGGTTTGCCAGTATTTTATTGAGGATTTTTGCGTAGATGTTCATCAGGGATATTGGTCTAAAATTATCTTTTTTTGGTGTGTCTCTGCCAGGCTTTGGTATTAGGATGATGCTGGCCTCATAAAATGAGTCAGGGAGGATTCCCTCTTTTTCTATTCACTGGAATAGTTTCAGAAGGAATGGTACCAGCTCCTCTTTGTACCTCTGGTAGAATTCGGCTATGAATCCGTCTGGTCCTGGACTTTTTTTGGTTGGTAGGCTATTAATTATTGCCTCAATTTCAGAGCCTGTTATTGATCTATTCAGGGATTCAACTTCTTCCTGGTTTAGTCTTGGGAGGGTGTATGTGTCCAGGAATTTATCCATTTCTTCTAGATTTTCTGGTTTATTTGCGTAGAGGTGTTTATAGTGTTCTCTGATGGTAGTTTGTATTTCTGTGGGATCAGTGGTGATATCCCCTTCATCATTTTTTATTGCGTCTACTTGATTCTTCTCTCTTTTATTCTTTATTAGTCTTGCTAGCGGTCTATCAATTTTGTTGATCTTTTTTTAAAAAAAAAAAAGCTAGCAGAAGGCAAGAAATAACTAAGATCAGAGCAGAACTGAAGGAGACAGAGACACAAAAACCCTTCAAAAAATCAATGAATCCTGGGGTTCAAATTACAGTTAGGAGCTTCTCTTTATTAAAGGGGCCCTTATGTACTGAAGTGAAAATCTTTTATGATGGGATTGTAATAAATTAAACAATGACTTTTTTAGGGCAATTTCTTATAGTTATTTCAAATGTAGGCAAACGATGCCACACTGGACTGCAATTCAGAAAAAGCAATTCTTAAAAGAACCAATATATTGCAATCTAGGTTCTCAAATTCCTGCTAATTTGAATGAAGCCAGGAATATATTTTATAAAATCTGAAATGTCTATGTGTCTTTCAGTCAACCCTTATTGAATATTGCTTCTTTTAACAGAGTTTGTAATAAATATTGGGTGACAAGTGTCAAAGTTTTACTCCCTGGTAAAATGCCCGAAGGATAACTATTCTCTGTTGGCCAATTTAACACCAATTCGTGTGCTGTACCAAACGTAGTGGGATAATATTTAGAGCAATTAACTGAGGTTTGCTTTCATTCTTTGCTTTTCTTCCCATCATTCAAGCAGTAGTTATATGCAGGGGTGGAAAAACTACACCTGCGTCCTTGTAGGATCCCTGCTGGGTCTGAGCATTAAACTGACATGACAGAATAATAGGAGAAAACCGTACAAATTTAGTTACAAGTTTTATATGGCACAGGAGTCCTCTTAAGGAAATGAAGGCCCGAAGAAGCACTTAGAGTCAGTTACTTATGTATTGGATTGGACAAAGAACAGCAAACTGTGAAAATGTGACTAAATTATATGGGGAGTCTTAAAAGATAAGAGTTATTCTAACAACGTCTGTACAGTATTCTGTTGGTCTCAACTTCTCATCCTTGAAGATAACAATTATGCCTTTCCTTATAGTATAGGGAGAGTTGCTTTCACATGGGAATTTCATCTTCTGCTTTGAAGAAACAGCACAAAGGTCAAGTGATCTTCTCATATCTGTTGCTTTTCAAGTGTCTTTAACTTAGTCAATATGCCAGAATAGCATATTTTAACCCCCTCAGAGGAAAGATAGAGTCTCAAAAAAAGAAGTTATATGAGTTTCTGAATGGAATATATATCTGGGAACAAAGCCCCAAAATGCATAACATAATGACTATGTATATGTCTTATACACACACACGCATAAATAACTATATATTTATATATATTTAATATATATTAATATATATATGAGTCTCTCTCTCTATATATATATATATATATATATACTATATATGACCAAAAATAGATGACCAAAAACTCTCTCTCTCTCTCTAATAGAGATAATCCATTCTCTAATAGATATCAATATCCATTCTCTAATAGAGAGAGAGAGAGAGAGAGAGAGCACCTGTGAGAGACAGAGCCTCACTCTATCACCCAGGCTAGAATGCAGCAGCATGATCATAGCTTACTACAGCTTCTACCTCCTGGGTTCAAGTAATCTCCCACCTCAGCCTCCCAAATAGCTAGGATTACAGGCATGTACCACCATGCCTGGCTAATTTTTAAATTTTTGTAGATACAGAGTCTATGTTGCCCAGGCTGTTCTTGATCTTCTGGCTCAAGAGATCTTCCCACCTTGGCCTCCCAAAGCCCTGGCATTACAGGTGTGAGCCACCACATCCAGCCTCGAATGTATATTTTTAACCAGCAGCTGAGACAAAAGTTCTAAAGTTCTAAAAGCCCAGACTTTAAATGGAAAATGCTGGGCTCTTAAGAAACAATGGAGAATCATAAAGTAAAGAATAATGCAAAATGTGGCATCAAAGCAGTTATTCTATCAATGGGAAATTGTGACCAGCTGATGAGAGAAGGAGGTTGGAGTGCATGTGACTAGAGTTTAGAGGTTGTCTGGTTCCCTAAGTCAGGGTTAGCACCTGATCTTCCATTCCTGAGCTCCAATCATGGTTGGAGATTGAGGGCAACATTATTGACACCCCTGGAAATTCCAGGTAGGTTGAGAGGAAATTTAAGAACAACGGGCACTTATACTTCATTTTCTAAGTGTAGCTCAGAGAAGCTTCATAGAGAAGTGCTAAATTCAACATGGCACTAAAGAGAAAGAGTAGCAGCTATAGAAGGTAGGGTGTAGGTAGATGGGCCTGAAGGTACTCCCTTTCACTCCTGTGGCCAGAGGAAAGATGATGACTATTCCTAAATACCTGTGTGTAAAGGACAGTGGGTGTGCAGAGATGATGACTGTGAAAGTTCTGGGAGTACTCTCAAGAAGACACCTGGGTTAGGACAAGAAGAACTATGGACATAAATAGCAAATACCAAAATAAAACTTCCAGATGACTCAATGAGATGAAGTACATACACCACAGTCACAGTCAACAAGTACCGTGGCTGGCACTGAGCTAGACTCTCCTTTATCTGATGGCAGGACTCTATATAAGCACCCCCACCCCCCAAAATATGGGCAAAAGATATGAACACACAATTCATGGAATCACTATATACTCAATAGATGACCAAAAATAGTTTTTAATGATAATACCTATCGCTGATACGAATAGAAGAAAAACATTTCTCAAACATTCCTGGTGAAAATTTTATAGTTGTATCTTTGCAAAGCATTCTGGATATATCTACTTAAATAAAAAATACATACATGCTTCAGCCAGGCAAGCCATTCCTGAAATTTGTATTCCATAGAAATAAAAGCATTAGTAAATTAAAAATACACATACAAAGAAAATTCTTGATGCATTGTTTATAAACGAAGAAAAAGAGAAAGAGAGGTTAATGAAATACTATATAAGGGAATGCTTTAAAGCCTCCCTATTTCCTGAGATACAACAATATTAAAATTAGGGTTTAATTAATTAATACCCTTTTTAGGGTTATTAATTGTATTCAAGTGAAAGGAAGAGTCACATAACTCTCACTTTAAATCAAAAGCTAGAAATGATTCATCTTAGTTAGGAAGGCATGTTGAAAACCAAGAGGTGGCTGAAAGCTAGGCCCCTTGCTCCAGTTAGCCAAGTTGTGAATGCAAGGAAAAGTTTTTGAAGGAAGTTAAAAGCACTACTCCCACGAAGACACAACTGATAAGAAAGCAAACAGCCTTATTTCTGAGAGAAGTCAATGTCTGGCTTCAAAGCTTCAAAGGACTGGCAGATTCTCTTAGAGGCTAGTGCAACCGGTGACTTTCAGTTGAAACCAGCGCTCATTGACCATTTCAAAAATCCTAGCCCTTAAGAATTATGCCAAATCTACTCTGCCTGTGCTCTATAAAGGAAACAGCAAAGCCTAGATGACAGTAGATATGTCTGTGGCATAGTTTACTGAATATTTTAACACACTGTGGAGACTGACTGCTCAGAAAAAAAGATTCCTTTCAAAATATTACTGTTCATTGAGATGCACCTGGTTACCCAAGAGCTCTGATGGAGATGTACAAGGAGATGAATGTTGTTTTCACTCCTAGTAACACAATATCCATTCTGCAGCCCATGGATCAAGGAGTCGGTCATTTTCACATTCAAGTCTTGTTACTTAAGAAATACATTTCATAAGGCTATAGCTTCCATAGATAGTGATTCCTTTGATGGATCTGGGCAAAGCAAATTGAAAATCTTTTATAAATAACTCACCATTCTAGGTGCTCTCGCCACTGTTCCATCTGTGATTGAGCACCCTTTCTGCAGAAAGGAAAGACTGCCTTGCTGAGAGATCTTTTATCTCCATGCTGACTTTTCTTCGTGGCACTGATTATCTATTTCTAACAATTTTGGTATTTCTAACAATTTTGGTGGCCCGTATGGGGATACATTCTCCTCTGGTGTTGGTCTCTGGTCCTTTCTCATGAGGAGGCGCCCCGCCACCTCTTGCGGTGGCCTCAGGGGTAAGGGACCGAGACCCACCTGGTGTGACGAATAAACCCAGACTCTCAGCAACACGGAAAGAAACCAGCCAGCAACCTGGGGTAAAGGATCCTCACATACTGTGGTGACGAGTCTGTGCACAGACCAAGGAAGGAGAAGCCGCAGGAGCCGTCTTTTAGCACAGCTACCACCCTTAGAATTTCTGGTAAACCAGCACCAGCCTGAGAACCACATCCTCATCAAAGGGTGGAAAGAAGGGAAACTCAAGCCAGCCTGGGAAGGACCCTACTTTGTGCTGCTAACCACCGAGACTACTGTTCGTACAGTGGAAAGGGGATGCACACATCACACCCAAGTCAAGCAAGTGCCGTTATCATCAGAATCATGGGCCATTGTTCCTGGATCAAGCCCTACCAAATTAAAGCTAAGAAAAGCTTAGTCTATCCATCTTTTTCTTTGCTTTCCTTCCCTCTAACTATCCCTCATTGTGTCAACAGTGTAACCAAATCAGATTCACCACAGGTTATAACATTTGATGCTTGCCTTGTTATACCTTGTGGCGGTTTGCAAAGCCAGAGACAACTCTCTACTTCAGAAAAATACCTCTGCCCCTCCAGGGAGGCCACTGCCACCCCTGCGTCTTGCTTGTGGTGGAGGTACCAAGGTACCCCAAGTTGAAATTTATATGCTCAGTGAGTGAATGTCATCTGGATCAAGACTTGACCTCCGAGGAGGGATGTGCCGACTTAAAGCCATAGCTCTACCTTACTAAAGGGATTGCCCACCCGCCCCCCGCCAATTGTCAATCCCACCAGTGTAACCCAGTGCTTATATCCATTACTGTTCCTACCACTAGCAACTCTAACCCCATTTTAGAGCGTATCTATGGTTTAGGATTAGAAGTCACTGGAAAGGATCCTATAGGCTTCTTTAAGATGCGCTTTGTTCTCCCTCCTCCACCTCCTACAACTGCCCTTTTCTCAAACCTATGAAATCAAACTACATCTTGCCTCATGCCAAATGACAAAAGCAAAGTCTCAGTAGTAGAAGTAGAAGACCTAAGGCAAACCAGTGCTACTGAAACAGGGTATAAAGATGTAAATGCTTTGTTAGAATGGATTAAATATTCCATTTGCACTTTAAACAAAAGTGACTGTTACACTTGTGTGTATGGTAGGCCAGAGGCCCAGGTTGTCCCCTTTCCACTAGGATGGTCCTCAAATCAAGTGGACATGGAGTGCATGGTAGCTCTTTCTCAAGATTCCACTGCCTGGAATAATGAATAGTGCCAAGGTCTTTCTCTGCTATTTCCTGAAGTTCAACACCCTGTGGGTCAGCCCCCACGGGTCATCCATCCTCCATCTTCCAAAACCAATGTTACCTTGTGTCTCCAATGACAAGGGGAAAAATTTGGCATTCCTTGGAGACTTAATAGGATGCAGTGAAGTCAGACACTTCCAAGAGCTGACCTATCAGTCCGCCCTTATCCATCCCAGAGCAGATGTATGGTGGTATTATGGAGAACCTTTACCGGACACTCTGCCAAATAATTAGAGCAGTACTTATGCTCTAGTCCAACTGGCTATCCCTTTTACCCTGGCATTTCATCAATCAAAAAAAGAAAAATGTAGCCTCAATTCTTACCTCTTTAACAACTATAATAAGGTATACTCCTTCTTCTTAGGTGCTATGTTGTACCATACATCCAGAAGTTAATCAAAACAAGCTAAGCCAAGACATGTTAAGTGAGTTTGAAGAGGAAACTATAAAGTAAAAGAGGAGGAAATTGTAGAAAGTAGAAAAGTTCCTCTTCAAAGCTCATCATGGTTTAAAAATAAAATAATAGACACTAGGAATAATAGCTCCTTACTCTAAAGCCTCCTATCAACTATTAGTTCTTACAGTTTAGCCCAGTTAGTTGCTTTGGCTTACTCAGGCATGTCTGGATAGGCCCAGGCAAATCTTAGCTCATAGCTTGTGCCCCTTGCTTATTTGGAAATGTTTTTGCTTCCTTAAACCTTTCGTAAGCAACTTCCTCTCATTCTTTGTTCTTCCCTGCACTTACCCATTTAGGGAAGTTTTAAGCTATTAGCAAAGCGGGTATCAGCTTAAGAGTGTGAGGTCCAGCTCCAGCCAATGGATGCAGGACACAACAGTAAAGACGACCCAGATGCATAAGGGATAAATATGTCTGCTTTTCCTTTGTTCAGGTGTGCTCTTGCCATTGTTCCATATGCAATTGAGCACCCTTTCTGCAGAAAGTAAACATTGCCTTCCTGACAGAAAGAAAGAAAGAAAGAAAGAAAGAAAGAAAGAAAGAAAGAAAGAAAGAAAGAAAGAAAGAAAGAGAGAGAGAGAGAGAAAGAAAGAGAGAGAGGAAGGAAGGAAGGAAGGAAGGAAGGAAGGAAGGAAGGAAGGAAGGAAGGAAGGAAGGAAGGAAGGAAGGGAGGAAATAATTCGCTATTTTAGATGCCATTAAGAACATTTGTGATTCATGGGAGGAGGTCAAAACATTCAACAGTGACAGGAGTTTGGAAGAAGATTTCAACCCTCATGGATGACTTTGAGAGCTTTAAGACTTCAGTAGACAAAATAGCTGCAGATATAGTGGAAATAGCAATAAAATTTAGAATTATAATTGGAGCCTGAAGATGTGACTGAATTGCTATAATCTCATGATAAAATTTGAATGCATGACAAATTTTTTCTAATGGATAAGCAAAGAAAATGGTTTCTTGATATGGAATCTACCCCTGGTGAAGACATGAGCATTGTTGAAATGACAACAACGGATTTAGATTATCACGTAAACTTAGTTGATAAAGCAGCAATAGGATTTGAAAGAATTGACTCCAATTTTGAAAGAAGTTCTATTGTAGATAAAATGCTATCAAACAGCATCGCATACTACAGAGAAATCATTCATTAAAGGAAGAGTCAATAGGTGCAGCAAACTTCATTGTTGTCTTATTTTAAGAAATTACCACAGCACACACCCACCTTCAGCAACCACAATCCTGATCAGTCAGTAGCCAACAACATTAAGGTACAACCTTTCACCAGCAAAACAGCTATGACTTGCTGCAGGCACAGATGATCATTAGCATTTTTTAGCAATAAAGTGTTTTTAAATTAAGGTGTATACTTGGTTAGGCGATTAATCTATGGTACCCTTAAGAAACTACAGTTTAAGCTATTGCACACTTAATAGATTACAGTATAGTATAAACATAACTTTTTTTTTTTTTTTTTGAGATGGAGTCTCACTCTGTCTCCCAGGCTGGAGTGCAGTGGCACAGTCTTGGCTCACTGCAACCTCTGCTGCGTAAGTTCAAGCGAGTCTCCTGCCTCTGCCTCTGCCTCTGCCTCTGCCTCTGGAGTAGCTGGGATTACAGGTGTGCACCACCATGCCCAGCTAATTTTTGTATTTTTAGTAGAGATGGGGTTTCGCTGTGTTGGCCAGGCTGGTCTCGAACTCCTGACCTCGAGTAACCCACCTGCCTCAGCCTCCCAAAGTGCTGGGATTACAGGTGTGAGCCACCACACCCAGCCATAAACATAACTTTTTTAAGCACTAACAAACCAAAGTGAATTTGTGTGACTCGCTTTATTGCAATATTCATTTTATGGCCATTGTCTGGAACTGGACCTGTGGTATCTCTAAGGAATGCCTGTCCTGATATCAGGAAAGAAAGAGGGAACATCACTACAGACCCTGCAAACATTAAAAGAATGATAGGAAACATTATGAACAACTTTATGCCAATGAATTTGCAAATTACATTAAATGGATAAATTCCTTAAAAGACACAAATTACCAAATCTAACTCAAAAGAAAATAGGAAAACTAGATATCCTTATATGTATAAAGAAGTATAATTAATACCACTAAAAAAACATTCCACAAACAGAATGCCTGGCCCAGATAGCGTTACTAATAAATTCTACCAAACATTTAAGGAAGGGATAATTTCAAATCTACATAAACTCTTAAGAGAAGAGGAAGGAACATTTCCCAACTCATTTTATGGGGCCAGTATTATTTTGATATGAAATCCAGATAAAGATATTTCAATAAAAGAAAACCATAGACTAACAGTCCTCATGAACATAGACTCAAAAATCTTTAAGTTAATTTTAACAAATCGGTTAAGCAGTACATTAAAAAGGATCAAATAGAGCTTAATCCAGGGATACAAGGGTGGTTTAACATTCAAAAATCAGAGCTGAGCATGGTGGCACGTGCCTATAATCCCAGCTAATGAGGACACTGAGGTAAAAGGAGTGCTTGAGCCCAGGAGTTTGAATACAGCCTGGGCAACATAGTAAGACCACCCCCATTTCTTAAAAAAAAAAAAAATCTGTCGAAACAATTCATCACATTAGGAGACCAAAAAGCAAAACTATATAACTGTGACAAAATTCAACACTCATTTATGATAAAAAAATTTTTTTAAAAACCTCTCAACACACTAAAATTTCTTCAACCCAATAAAGCACATCTATGAATAACTTACAGCTATACTTACAAAGGTAAAACATTTAATGATTCCCTCCTTATAACAAGGACAAGGCAAGGATATCCACTCTTACCACTTTTATTTTACATTGTACCGGAGGTACTAGTCAATTAAATAAAGCAAGAAAAAAAAAGAAAACTCTCTTATTCACAGACTACATGATCTTCTGTGTAGAAAATCCTAAGGAATCTCAAGAAAAAGTTGAATTCACTAAAACAAATACATAAATTTAGCAAGGCTTCAGGATGTAAAAATCAATACATGAAAGTCAATTGGATTTCCACATACTAGCAAAGAAATATTGGAAGATGAAGTTTGTAAATGCCATTTATAATAACATCACACACATGAAATACTTAGAAATAAATTTAACAAAGTATTTGCAAATATCTACAGGCTGAAAACTATGAAATATTGTTAAGAAATGAAAGACCTAAATAATAAGAACGATCCTTTATTGTTTCTGTCAAAGACTATATTAATGAGTCAAAAAATTAAGTATTGTTAGTCCCCAAATTGACTTACAAATCCAACACGATTCCAATCCAAATCCCAGTGAACTTATTTACAGAAATTGACAAACTATTCTGAAATTCGTGTGGCATTTCAAAGGACTCACAACAGCCAAAACAATGTTGACAAAAAATAGACATCACCAAAATTAAAAATTCTGCTCTTTGAAAGATACTAGAATGAAACGACAGCTATAGACTGGGAGAAAATATTTGTGATGCATTTAATGACAAAAGACTTGCATTTTGACCATATAAAGACTCCTACAACTTTATAAAACAACCCAATTTAAAAAATCATGGGCATGCCAGAAAAGAAGATATAGGTATATCCAATAAGCACATGGAAATATGTTCAGTTATTCATCAGATTATAATTAATCTGATCAATTATTTATCAGATAAATAATCATCAATTTTTCATGCAAACTGAAGCCACAGTGAGATAAAAATTAAACCTACTAGAATGAATAAAATTTAAAAGACTGTCAGAGTACAGTGGCTCACGTCTGTAATCTCAGCACTTTGGGAGGCCAAGGTGGGCAGATCAGTTCAAGCTGGGAGTTCAAGACCAGTTTGGCCACCATGGCAAAACCTTGTCTCTACTAAAAATACAAAAATTAGCTGGGCGTAGTGGCCATACCTGTAATCCCAGCTACTGAGTGGCTGAGGCATGAGAATTGCTTGAACCTGGGAGGCGGAGGTTGCAATGAGCCAAGATCACACCACTGCACTCCAGCCTGGGCAACAAAGCAAGACTCTGTCTCACAAGAAAAAAAAAAATCTGATATTCATTATAATTAAAAAGAAAAAAAACTGACAATACCAAGTGTTGGGAAAGATATGGAACAACTTAAATTCTCTTAGATTGCTGGTAGGAATTATACAACCACTTCAAAAACAGTTTTGACAATTTCTTAAAGAGTTCAATATACACTCCCCATATGACCTAGCAATCAGCAATTTCTCTCCTAGATTATGCACCTAAGATAAATGAAATGAAACAAATTAAATCATATAATTAAAACTAAAAGACTTATACGTGACTGTTCTTAGCAGCCTCATTCATAATAGCTTTAAGCTGGAGACAACCCAAATGTCCATCGACTTGTGGATGGATAAACAAATTGTAGTATATTCACACGATGGAATACTACTCAGTAATAAAAGAGAATGAACCACTGATACAATAACACTGATGAATCTCAAAAATATTATTCTAAGTGAAAGAAGGCTGAACCAAAGAATTCGCCATTATTTTATTTATATAAAATTATAGAAAAGGGAAAAGTAATTTACAGCAATAGAAAGCAGATCAGTGGTTTCCTGGGACCATGAGTGAGGGGACTGATTAAGAAGGGACATAAGTGGCCAGGCACGGTGGCTCACGCCTGTAATCCTAGCACTTTGGGAGGCCGAGGCAGGTGGATTGCTGGAGCTCAGGAGTTCAAGACTAGTCTGGGCAACATGGCAAACCCCCTTCTCTACTAAAAATACAAAATATTAGCCAGATGTGGTGGCATGTGCCTGTGGTCCCAGTTACTCAGGAAGCTGAGGCAGGAAAATCACTTGAACCCGGGAGGTGGAGGTTGCAGTGAGCCAAGATTGTGCCACTACACTCCAGCCTGGGCAACAGAGCTAGACTCTGTCTCCAAAAGGAAAAAAAAGAAAGAAAGAAAGAAAAAAAAGAGAGACATAGGGAGCTTCTGGGGATGATGAAACTGTTCTACAGCTTCACTGTGGTGGTACACATGAGTGTATACATTGTCAAAACTCATTGGACTATACACTTAAAATTGGTGCATTTTATTGAATCTATACTTCACTAAAGTTGATTTAAAAAGACAAGAATGGTCTGGGCACAGTGGTTCACACTTGTGAGGGCAATATAGTGAGACCCCCTCTCTACAAAAAATAAACAAAAATTACCTGGGTATCGTGGTGCATGCCTATAGTCCTATCTACTCAGGAGTCTGAGGCAAGAGGATCAATTGAGTCTAGGAGTTCAAGACCTGCCTGGGCAACATAGTGAGACCTGGTCTCTACAAAAATAAATGAATACATAAATACATAATAAAATTACAAATAAATAAAAAAATAAAAAAAAATTAGCTGAGTGTAGTCGCATGGCGCCTGTAGTCCCAGGAGGCTGAGGCAGGAGGATAGCTTGAGCCCAGAAGTTAGAAGATATAGTGAGCTATGATCATGCCACTGCACTCTAGCCTGGGCAACAGAGTGAAACCTTGTCTCAAAGAAAACAAAAACAAAAATGAACAAACTAATCGATAATGATAAATATCAGAATTATCACCACCTTTGGAGGAATTATTGACTAAGAAATAGTAATGGAGCCTTCTGGCAGTGATGAAAATGTGCTATGTCTTTATCCGAGTGGCAAACATTCAGTGAGCTAAACACTTAGGGTTTGCATACCTCGTTGCATATTTGTTACTCCTTAATGAAAATTTTCTTAAAAATAATCACTTATGGTTGCTTGGGATGAAGTGCCTATTAAAGGAAAAGCTTTTGCTGCATTTGGCCATAATTACAATAGTGATGACCCCTGGGGTTGTCAGTGGGTGGGCTTCATCTCACAGTATTAGAGAGGTTATAGAAAGTAAAAGACACGCTCAGGACTTCAAACTCTCAGCTCAAATTGCAGTCAGAAAACCTGATCATTATATAGAAATCTCTATTTCTTATAGCTTCAGGGCAAATATGGGTGAAAAATCAGCCCCCAAATAAATGTGACAGAATCAAGATGCAAGTTGAATTCACAGACTTGCCAAATCTTTTACATAAAAGTTAGCACATTAGAAAATAGATGAGACCCTGAAATTTGGAATAGTTACATATGGGTGTACTCGGAGGAATCTGAGACTTGAGCCACAATTCTCCCTAAGCTTTCCTTTGCAGGAGAAGCAATACCTTCTCTCCTGTCTGAGACTATTAGCTTTTCTTTCCTTAGAAATCCTTTAATAACTTGCCTCGGGGCAATTAGTTTGCAAGGAGATGTCTGTTTTCTTCACGATCCACCTGTACAACATTCATTGCCTTTAAATCCAAAATTGGAGACTCATCTCAGTATTTCTCCAGGAATACTAGTTCAAAGTCTGTCTTGAAAGATGAGTGTTGGTACTCCAACAGATCAGTAAGTTTTTGCTAATTTCTAGCAGCAGAAAGCTGGGTAATATGTGTGGGAATTGATTATAGTATTTTCAGACTAAGGATAGATAAAACTTTGGATTGCCTCAAATTTATCAATATTGGTATACTTTGCAGTATATACTTAGCAGTAATATTTTTGGTTTTAACAATTTTACTGGTAGATTAAATAAAACCTTGACTCAAAGATAGCCTATATTCAATGAGGTTGAGATGCCAGAACCTTCTTGGCTTACTATACAGTAAGAAATCTAAAGGCTTTCAAGATTTCTGAAATTGATTTTTCATATGTAGCCTCTATATGTGCACTTCTACCATATTGCCCAGGACAGCCCAAATGACATTCCCTTGAGAAATAACTAAAGAAATTAACGAGGGGAGCACCAACATCACTAAAAAGTTCTGTGGTAGCTGTCCTGGGGACAATGGTGAGAGTTACTGTCACTGAAGTAAACGCTGTAATTTCAAGGGAAATGATTGTCTTCTAGAGTGACAAAAGATACATGACATTTAACTACCAGAGACAAGGCCCACTAGTCAAAGTTAGTGCTCATAAGTGTAATTAATCATGGTATTTTGATTCAGTCTCAAAGATCCAAGGCCATATTTTAACGGATCCAGTTTGTCTAGGACTCACACTGTGGTTGGTTCCTGAATATATACTTGGAATTACCATAATGAGTAGTGGGAGTTAAAGTGGCCATCTGAATGTTTTCTTGGTGATTACAGTTTCCTTAGGAATTAAATGGATAGGATACCTTCTAAATTATTACTGGATCTACTTACAGAAAAGCACTAACTATAGGTCCAGAAACATGAGTTGAGATACCACAATGGAGAATCTCAGTCTCTCACCCAGATGCCAGACTTAAGTCAGATAGTATACCCAGAACTCTTTGGTTGAAGGGAAGGTTGGGTCTCTTGGGGAAGAATTCTACCAGACTTCCTCAAGTATATATCGTAGATTTTACTCTAGGCTTTACTCAAAGGGCCCGTAGCCATTTATTAGGGTGAATATGCATTGGCAAAGGAATATCACAGACTCAGGGATTACCAGATACTGATTCCAAGTTAACATCAATTCCTAGGATCCCAAAGCACTCCCATGGGCCACTGGGTAAAGTTAGGGTGTATAGATGTCAGACAATAAATGCTATTTTGGTCAAAGGTTATGTCACAGGCCCAATTAATCTATGGACTTAGCTATGGTTATTTCTGGTTCTTGGATGTTTAATTGGAATAGACACGCAGCAACCAACAGAATCTTCACATTTGTTCTCCATATTGGGAACCGAGGACTATTATGGTAGGAAGGACCTGGTATTATGGTAACAGAAACTCCTGAACTTTCCCTGTCTGCCAGAATGTTAAAAAAACAAATACATAAGCAGATAACAAAAACAAAAAAAACTCCACAGAGATAGATATGAAAATATATAAAGGATTTAGGGGAAGTAATCCTATCACATTCTTATCTAATTTTCCTGTTTTGTCTATGTAGAAGGTGGAGGATACATCTTTTTTTTTTTTTTTCTTTTGTGAGACAGTCTTACCCTGTCGCCCAGGCTGGAGTACAGCTGCACGATTTCAGTTCACTGCAACATCCACCTCTTGGGTTTGAGCGATTCTCCTACCTCAGCCTCCCAAGTAGCTGGGATGCGTGCCACCATGCCTTCTAATTTTATGTTTTTAGTAGAGATGGGGTTTCACCATGTTAGCCAGGCTGCTCTCAAACTCCTGACCTCAGGTGATCCGCCTGCCCCAGCATCCCAAAGTGCTGGGATTACAGGCATGAGCCGCTGCACCCAGCCTACATCTTGAAGAATGTAGATTACTGTGGTTCTATTTATGTGGCTATTCCAGGTGTGGAATCTTTACTGAACCAAATTGACATAGCTCTCTCATTCACAACAACTATTGGTCTGGCAAATGCTGTTTTCTCTAGAGAAGTTTACAAGGACCAAAAGAATTGATTTCACCTGTCAAGAATAGCAATGCTTTTCACTGCATTCTCTTAGGGCGAAGGCAGTTCTTCTTTTCTGTATTGTAATCTAGTATACATAGACTTTGATTGTATTGACATATCACAGAACATTACATAGGTCCATGATATCCATCATGATGATTGGACTTGATTAGCTGAAAGCAGCATTAGATGCCTTGGTAAAGTAGCATTAGATGTCTTGGTAAGTAAGCCAATGTGTGTCAGAGGATGGGAGATAAGCCCCATAAAAATACAGGTTTATGGTCTTGTTAACATTTTTACTTTGGGAGGCCGAGGCGGGCGGATCACGAGGTCAAGAAACGAGACTACCCTGGCCAACATGGTGAAACCCTGTCTCTACCAAAAATACAAAAGTTAGCTGGGTGTGGTGGCATGCGCCTGTAGTCCCAGCTACTCGGGAGGCTGAGGCAGAAGAATTGCTTGAACCCGGGAGGCGGAGATCGCAACTCCGTCTCAAAAAGAAAAAAGAAACTTTAGCAGTCCAGTAGTTCCAGGTGTAGGGTAAATTGTTGTACCGTGTGCCACCTACCACTAAAAAAGAGGCACAATGCCTATTGGATCGTTTTTATATTTTAAAAACAATTGTTGCCACATTTGCATGTGCTGCCTTTATGAATTAACTGAGCACATTTGTGTGTGTTACTTTTATGCATTAAATGAGTCATCAGCTTCCAGAGTGGGTCCCAGAGAAAGAAAAGGCTTTGTAGGCTTTTCTAAACTGCAGTGCAAAAACTCTTCTTTACTTTGTGCCTTATTATATAGAAGATCCTACAGTATTTAGAGGGAATATGGCAATTTGGAATTGCATTTGGAATGCTGTGGCAATTCAAACAATAAAATCATATTGTAGTTCCCTTGAGTTTTGGAGCAAAGCTCTACCCTCTACTCAAGTTTGTGATTCTCTTTGAGAAAGTCCTCCTGTGTGTTTTTTTATTCCAATAATTCATAAAACTGTATACTTAGGTTTTATGCACTTTTCTGTTTATAGGGTATATATATATTTTAAAAGGTTTAGTTAAAAAAAATTTAGTTGGGAAAAAGTTTCAAATATAGCAAAAATAGTTACAAATGAAAAACAAGTTGGGGAGAATTTCCCTGATTTTTTAAACTTTTATTTAATTAATTAACTAATTTTATTTTTTGAGACAGGGTCTCACTTTGTCACCCAAGCTGGAGTGCAGTGGTGGGATCTCGGCTCACTGCAGCCTCCACCTCCCAGGCTTAAGCCATCCTCCCACCTCAGCCTCCTTAGTAGCTGGGACTACAGGCATGTGCCACCATACCCAGTTAATTTTTTTATTTTTCGTAGAGATGGGATTTTGCCACATTGCCCAGGCTGGTCCAAACTCCTGAGCTCAAGTTATCTGCCCACCTCAGCCTCCCAAAGTGCTGGAACTACAGGTGTGCACCACCTGCCCGGACAACTTTTATTTTAGACTCAGGGGTACTTGTATGGGTTTGTTATATAGGTAAATTGTGTGACATGGGGGTTTGATATACATATTATTTCGCCACCCAGATAATAAGCACAGTACCCTACAGGTAGTTTTGTGACACTCTCCGTCCTCCCTCCACTGACCCTCAGGTAGGCCTCAGTGTCTGTTCCCTTCTTTCTGTCCATATGTACTCAGTGTTTAGCGCCCACTTATAAGTGGAAACATGTTGGTATTTGGTTTTCTGTTCCTGTGTTAGTTCACTTAGGATTATGGCCTCCAGCTCCATCCATGTTGCTGCATAATCTCATTCTTCTTATGACTGCATAGAATTCCATGGTGCATATGTACCACATTTTCTGTTACTTTTTTTTTTTTTTTTTTTTTTTTGGAGACAAGGCCTCACTCTGTCACCTAGGCTGAGTGTAGTGTGATCACAGGTCACTGCAACTCAGACTCAAGCGATCCTCCCACCTCAGCCTCAGGACTAGCTAGGACTACAGGTACATACCACCATGCCAGGTAATTTTTTCTGTTTCTGTAGAGATGGTAACTCACCGTGTTACCCAGAGCTGCTCTTGAACTCCTCAGCTCAAGTGATCCTCCCTCTTCAGCCTCCCAAACTGTTGGGATTATAAGCATGAACCACTGCGCTTGGCTTGTACCACATTTTCTTTATACGGTCTACCATCGGTTCATATTTAAGTTGGTTTCCATGTCTTTGCTATTGTGAATAGTGCTGCAATGAATATACGTGTGCATGTGTCTTTATGGTAGAACAATTTATATCCCTTTGGATATATACCCAATAATAGGATTGCTGGGCCAAATGGCAATTCTGCTGTGAGTTCTTTGAGAAATCACCGAACAGTTTTCACAATGGCTGAACTAATTTACATTCTACCAACAGTGTATAAGCATTCCCTTTTTTCTGCAACCTTGCCAGCATCTGTTATTTTTTGACTTTTTAATAATAGCCATTCTGACTGGTGTGAGATGTATCTCATTGTGGTTTTGATTTGCATTTCGCTAATGATTAGCGATGTTGAGCATTTTTTCATATGCTTGTTGGCTGCGCGTATGTCTTCTTCTTCATCTTTTTTTTTTTTTTTCCTGAGACAGGATCTCATTCTGTCATTCAGGCTGGAGTGCAGTGGCACGATCACGGTTCACTGCAGCCTCAACCTCCTGGGCTTGAGCGATCCTCCTACCTCAGCCTCCCAAGTAGCTGGGACTATAAGCCACGCCACCAGGCCCAGATAATTTTTGTAGAGATGGGGTTTCACTATGTTGTCTAAGCTAGTCTCAAATTCCTGGGTTCAAGTGATCTGCCAGGCCTCCCAGAGTGCAGTGATTACAGGCACCAGCCATGTATGTCTTCTTATGAAAATTGTATATTCAGGTCGGGTGTAAACAGAGTGAACAGACAAACAAATGGGAGATAGTTTATTTTGCTGTGCAGGAGCTTATTTTTAAAATAAACTTATATTAATTAAAATAGCTTTGGCTTTGGTACTGGAATAGACAAATCAGTGGAACAGAATATTAGATCTGGCATCAGATGCAAGAGCATGTGGGAATTTAGTATATAACGCAGGTGGCAATATAAATCATTGGGAAAAGAAGTAATCAATGAGTTATGCTAGGACAATTAATTTTCCATATTGGGAAAAATATAAAAGTAGATTCCACCCTCATTAATGAGGAAAAGTGAGTTCTGTCTAATTAGAAACCTAGATGTGGAAAACAAAATTTTTAAAATTTTAGAAGCAGCCAAGTGTGGTGGCTCATACCTGTAATCCCAGCGACTCCTGCTGAGGCAGGAGGATTGCTTGAGACCAGGAATTTGAGGATGCAGTGAGCTATGATCATGCCACTGTACTCCAGTCTGGGTTACAGAGTGAGACCCTGTCTCAAAAAAAAAAGGAAAAAAGAAAAAAGAAAATTTAGAGCATATATTTGGAACTTAAAATGGTTTGTGCTTATTTGGAGTATTCCTTAGGAGCATTCCTTAGTGAGACCCTGTCTTAAAAAGTTTTAGAAGCAGCCAGCCATGGTGACTCACACCTGGCTGCTTCTAAAATTTTTAAAATTTTGTTTTCCACAGCTAGGTTTCTGATCAGATAGAACTCACTTTTCTCATTAATGAGGGTGGGATCTACTTTTATGTTTTTCCCAATATGAAAAAGTAATTGTCCCAATATCATTCACTGATTTTTTACTGTATATCAAAGAGAAATGATTTATATGTTTGACTACCTCAAAATTAATGTATATCCTCAAAATTAATGGATAACGTTGATATGGCTAAACTCACCAAAAGTTAAATTGAAAGATGAGATAAACTGGGGAAAAATATTTGCTATGTAAATAAAAGAATGGTCATTCTCAAAATTTTACAAATCCATAAGAAGTAGACAACTGGGTGGAGCGCAGTGGCTCACACCTGTAATCCCAGCACTTTGGGAGGCCGAGGTGGGCGGATCACGAGGTCAGGAGATCGAGACCATCTTGGCTAACACGGTGAAACTGCATCTCTACTAAAAAGACAAAAAGTTTAGCCAGGCGTGCTGGCAGGCATCTGTAGCCCCAGCTACTCGGGAGGCTGAGGCAGGAGAATCGCTTGAACCCAGGAGGTGGAGGTTGCAGTGAGCCGAGATCGCGCCACTGTACTCCAGCCTGGAAACAGAGTGGGACTCCATCTCAAAAAAAGAAATATGCAACTGGTCCCAACTGAAAAATGAGAAAAGGATATGAAAAAGCCATTCATAGAAGATGAAAAACCCAAACATATAATAAGCACATGAGAATATATTAAATCTCACTAGTAATCAGGGAAATGCAAATTGATAATAATGATACCATTTTTATCTATCAGATTAGAAAAAATAATAAACTCTAATAATATCAAGCATTGATGTAGATATGGAGAAATAATACTGTCATTCAATGCTGGCAAGAATGTAAATTGGTATTAACATTTTGTGAAGCAATTTGGCTATAACTAATAAAGTTGAAAGTGCATATATTATACAATCCAGTAATTCCACTTCTAGTTATTTACCCTAGAGAAATGTTTGCATATGTACACAAGGAGCTGTGTATAAGGATATCTATTGCAGCATTATGTTGATATCAAAATACTAAAAATAATGAAAACGCCCATCAATAGAGGAGTTTTTTTTTATTATTATTATGGTGTTTTCATATTACAGAATGCGTTATTGCAGTTAAAAAGAATAAAATATATTTCTTTACAGATATGAATTAGATCTCAATGTTAAGTAAATAAAAGCAATTTGAAGAAAGACATATGTACTGTATCAGGTTTTTTTTTTTTTTTTTTTTTTTTTCAGATGGAGTTTTGCTCTTATTGCCCAGGCTGGAGTGCAATGGCATGATCTCTGCTCACCGCAACCTCCGCCTCCTGGGTTCAAGTGATTCTCCTGCCTCAGCCTCCCGAGTAGCTGGGATTACAGGCACCCATCACCATGCCTGGCTAATTTTTGTATTTTTAGTAGAGACAGGGTTTCTCCATGTTGGTCAGGCTGGTCTTGAACTCCCAACCTTAGGTGATCCACCCACCTCGGCCTCCCAAAGTGCTGGGATTACAGTCATGAGCCATCGCGCCTGGCCGATATCAGGTATTTTTGTTTTTGTTTTTGAGACAAGGTCTTGCTCTGTCAGCCAGGCTGGAGTGCAGTGACATGATCATAGCTCATTGCAAATCAAGCAATCCTCTGGCCTCAGCCTCTGGAGTAGCTAGGACTACAGGTGTGCACCACTATGCCTGGCTAATTTTTTACTTTTTGAAGCAATGGGGGTCTCACTGTGTTGCTATATCGGACTTTTTAAAGCACATACACAAAATGTTAACAATTATTATTTCTAGGTGTTGGGAACACATATGTTAATTCTATCATTTTCTATATTCTATTATTAAAAAGTTTTTCAAAAATAACAATGGAAAAAGAACAAGTAGGGTGCAGTTAATTGTTTCAAGTGACATACTCAGGTCAGGTAAGATAAGAACTGAACATTATACATTGGATTTAGCCAACAATAAGTCAGTCACAAATAGTTCTTAAACATTTACTAAGTAGAGGTCATTTTGACATGTCATAGAATGAGAAAGTAGAGTATAAGCCTAAAGGCAAGATATAACTTTCCTGATTTTGATGCTGCAGCTTTTACTTACACGATAATGATTGTTGTGGTGGTAGTGATGATGAAAGCTTCAATAAGCCACGTTCCAACTGCATAAAAATCTTAAATCTCCTGTAACAACTAATCACAAACTTTCTTCTTTGCTTAGGTAGGGTTTTTGGATCGGCAGAGGACATTGGCCTTGCTGGAATTGTTCTATGACCATAGTTCACAAATGCTTAGGAGTTTACTTCGAAACCCACGACAATGTAAGTGCCACTCAGAGGGAGTATGTTCAAGCTGAAGTGTCACTTGATATGTACTGATATGATACACTGATATGATAACACAAGATTATTCTACCACCATGGAATCCCTTCACATAATAGCTTTCTTAGATCATGATAACTGTATCTAGTTGTTTATTTCCTCCACAAAATTCACTCTTCATCACAACTAGATGTATTTTTCACCACAGTGCAATACTCAAAAATTTTATATCAGAACTCAGTGAGAACTCAATTTTAAATTCATGCAAATGAAGAAATGCTCTAGTGACAGTCTGAATGTTTTGGAAATTAAGTTTGTAATGGTAATTCCATTTTATCAACAAAAAAATTTTTTTGAGACAGAATCTTACTCTTCTTGCCCAGGCTGGAGTGCAGTGGCATGATCATGACTCACTGCAGCCTCAACCTCCCAGGTGGGAGATGATTCTCCCACCTCAGCCCCCTGAGTAGCTGGGACTACAGGTGTATACCACCATGCCCAGCTAATTTTTTGTATTTTTAATAGAGAGAGGGTTTCACCCTGTTTCCAAGGATAGTCTCAAATGCCTGGGTGCTGGGATTATATGTGTAAGCCACTGCACCCAATACCCAACTTAAAATTATAAGATTTATAAGAATAATATTTCCTTTTCCCAAGCATTTTTACTTGTGTACCTTTACTTATACAGTAAAATGTCCTTTTTATGTTATTTCCAAGACAAATAGAATTATGGGGTTTATTTTTATTTTATTTTACTTTTTCAGAGATGGGGTCTTGCTATGTTGCCCAGGCTGGCTTCAAACTCCTGGGATCCAGCAATCCTCCTGCCTCAGGCTCCAGAGTAGCCAGGACTACAGGCATGTGCCACTGTGCTCAGCTTTTTTCATTTTTTTTTTTAAAGAGAAGGTATCATACTGGCTGAGTTTCTCAAAGAATGTCTTTTTTTTTTTTTTTTTTTTTTTTTTTTTTTTTTTGAGACAGTCTTACTCTGTTGCCCAGGCTGGAGTGCAATGGCGCAATCTCAGCTAACTGCAACCTCTGCCTCCCGGGTTCAAGCGATTATCCCTGCCTTATCCTCCCAAGTATCTGGGATTACAGGTGCCCGCCACTACACGCAGCTATTTTTTTTGTATTTTTAGTAGAGACGGGGTTTCACCATGTTGGGCAGGCTGATCTCAAACTCCTGACCTCAGGTATCCACCTGCCTTGGCTCCCAAAGTGCTGGGATTACAGGCATTGAGCCACCACACCTGGCCAAGAATGTCAATATTTTATTTTTGTGTGAAGATTTATTACTTGGATACTTACAAATCTGTGGGTGATATACTTGGAGTATTTCTGAAAATTGTGAGAATCACAATTTTATAGCTTACCACTACTGTTTTGGGAGAAACGGGGACAGTCTTGTGGCATGATTTCCACTCTTTATAGTACAGACACCAGGGTTTTATTGTCGTTGTTTAACAGTGGGATTCTGTGAATACTATCCAGTCTTTCCCTAGTATTCTGTTCCAGGTGCCCATATAAGTTGTAGAGGAAAATAACTGAGGAATGAAGAACATAGAAGAGGGAAAGAGATAGGGGGGAAAATGAATGCTGGAAAAATATAGCCTCAGTGAAAGATTGTCATGGATAAAGACTTGCTTTTTATATTGCAGATATTGAAAATATATTTGAGATGAAAGATGTGTCCCCTTTCCCATCCCTATGCGATGCTTATTGTAGGGGACTACAAAGGTAGAGGACAAATTCTATTGGCCTTGGCAGTCTAAGCAACACTCCAAGTAGCAAAAGGAGAATCCTGTTTATTTCCAAAATCACACCTATTAGGAAGGGATGATTTCTAACTTAGTAGTATAAGTTCTTTTGGATACCTTTTTACTTTTTATTGTGTTGCAACCAAAGATAACTGATATTTATTTAGAGCAATAGGTCTATATTACAATCTCTGTGCTCAATGCTTTTCTTTGCGTTAATTTAATAGCTCTAATTCTGCATTATAAGATCAATGGTTTAAGTGAATATTTTGTTTTCTGCATTAGGGCCATTCATTGAATTTGAAGAGATAAACTTGACTGAGTTGTGGGGAGACATGGATAATCAGAAACACATTTATGAAGGTTTTGACGAAGTGCTCTTAGAGATGAATACATTACTTTCTGCAAAACATGCTAGCAAAACCCAAAGTAAATTATTAGAAAGTCCAGATCAACCTAAACTTGATGAACAGAGAACATCAACAACACCACCAAACCCACCAGAACAGTGGAGAGGAGTAACTGCAGAACAAGGACCACAAAGAATTTCAACTGAAGAACAAGGCAAAAAGTCAACTGCAGAACAAGAACTGTACACAGAATCAGTAATAGAACCAGGAACCCACACAGAGTCAACTCTAGAACAAGAGTCAAGTAGAGGGATAGTAACAGAACAAGAAACACACAGAGAGTCAACTACAGAACAAGGACAGCAAAAAGGGTCAATAGAAGGACAAGGACCACGCAGAGTGTCAGTTTCAGAACAAGGGGCACGCAGAGAGTCAGTTGCAGAACAGCGGTCACGCAGAGAGTCTATTGCAGAACAGGGGTCACGCAGAGAGTCAGTTGCAGAACAGGGGTCACGCAGAGAGTCAACTGCAGAAAAAGATCGACGCAAAGGGTCAGTAGCAGAACAAGGATCACGCAGAATGTCAACTGCAGAACAGGAATCACTCAGAGAGTCAATAATAGAAGAACCATACCAAAAATCAGAACAAGCACCTTATGAAGAGATAATTTCAGAAGAGCAAAAAGACTCAACTTCACAATCAAGAAAAGATAGTATCTTAAAAAGTACAAAATATGGGGAGCCTATACCCTCTGAGTACATTGAAGTCCCTCTACAGGAAAAGAGGTCTTGGGAACAAGCATATGAAGAGGAAGTATTCCTGAGTTCTGAACTGCAAGAGGAAGTTCCAACATTAAGTAGAAAAGATCACTTTTCAGGTAGTAATGCAGTTCTTCTACAACATCGGCTCCCTGTTTCATGGAATGGTTTTTGAAGTCTTTTCAGAAAATACTCATTTAAGTCAGAATTTTTTTTCTGGCATATCAGGTCATGCAAATCTCAGGCATATTTTGCTGCTCAACATGAGTCTAGACCTTGAACAATAATCAATTAAGTTAATTACATTCACCAGTGAAATGCAAACCAGAATGTCTCTATTGTCAATTTACGTATAATTTCCATTGTACTAGATTATAGAAGTGTTTTAATTGGGTTTCTGGAAAGGTAGGAGAAGGCCTTTTGTTTTAAATGTAATGTCTGATACTAGAAACCATTTTAAAATTTTTCTTTTATTTCAACTGTAAATGGGTCTCACTTTTTTCAGTTAAATATAAAATATATGTTCTAGAAGAGTTTCTGAAAGTCATATTTAAGACAGAATGCACCCTGAATTTCAAATATTTATTCTCATGTCTTTGGTCAGAATTTAGGCATACAGTAGTTCTCCCTTATCCATGGTTTTGCTTTCCACAGTTTCAGTAAACCGCAATCAACCACAGTCAGAAAGTATTACATGGAAATTCTAGAAATAAACAATTCATACATTTTAAATTGTGCACCATTCTGAGTAGTATAATGAAATCTTGCACCTTTTGTTCAGTATGTCCATGTTGTCTATGTTACCTGCTCATTAGTCACTTAATAGCTGCTGGATTATCAGATTGTCATTATGTTGCAGTACTCTTGTTCAAGTAACCCTTATTTTACCTAATAATGGCTCCAGTCACAAGAGTAATGATGCTGGCAATTTGGATATGCCAAAGAGAAGGCATAAAGTGCTACCTTTGAAGTGAAAATGTGAAAGTTCTCAGCTGGGCACGGTGGCTCATGCCTGTAATCCCAGCACTTTGAGAGGCTGAGGCAGGTGGATTGCTTAAGCCCAGGAGTTCAAGACCAGCCTGAGCAACATGGCAAAACGCCATCTCAAAAAAAAATTAGCTGGGCATAGTGGCATGCACCTGTAGTCTTGGCTACACAGGAGGCTGAGGTGGGAGGATCACCTGAACCTCAGGAGGTTGAGCCTGCAATAAGCCATGATTGCACCACTGCACTCCATCCAGCCTAAGCAACAAAGTGAAACCCTATCAGAAAGAAGAGAGAGAGAGAGAGAGGAAGGAAGGAAGGAAGGAAGGGAGGGAGGGAGGGAGGGAGGGAGGGATGAAAGTTCTCAACTTAGGAAAGAAAGAAAATTGTATTCTGGGGTTGTTAAAATGTACAGTAAGAACAAATCTTTTACTTATTAAATTGTGAAGAAGGAAAAAGAAACTCATGCTAGTTTTTCTGTCACACCTCAAACTGCAAAAGTATATGTACTATCTTCAGTTTCAGGCATTCACTAGGGATCTTGGAACATATCCTCCCAAGTATAAAAAGAGGGCTACTGTATAGTAATACCTAGCTGTGAGGGTGGCTGGGAAATATAGCCCTCATTTTGCATGGCCAAATTGGATATAATAATAGCTTTTGCTACAGAGCTGCTTTCAACAATTCAAGTTATTAATTTATTCACTGTGGTTGATTACGACACTACATATATGGGAAAGTACTTAGAGTTTTTTGTGTTCTATATGCAAGGCATTTCTATCACTTATTAACCTTAGAATAGCTAATGGAATATGTAATGTCTAATTCATAAGCATTTTCATTTGTACCTTTTAGAAACTACAAAAAAGGAAGTTCAGAAAGACAAGTCCTGTGAACCCAAGTCCCAAAAAATAGAAGGAAAGTCATGGTCAGGTAACTCCTCATTTAATCCTCCTTTCATTTATACCCTAGAACAAAAATATTGTGAAAGTGAAGTTTGATTGGCTGCGTTATGGAATGTGTTTTTACAGGTGAATTTTTTACTTGCAACTGGAAGATGAAGTATGTCACATTTGAAGATGAGGAACAGGCAAACTTAATCTATGGTAACTCCAGGTTCGCAGGTACATGTTAACAATGAAAGTAGGAAGAATAGATGGCAGTCCAATAGATGGATTTAATTTACTCTGGTACTCGATGATAAAGACTGCATTTAGCTAAGGCAGAATGGGAAGGTGTTCCTTGCATTATTTTGTCCGTAAGCTGGTGAATCTAAATATATACCAGATAGATGTATTTGGTGGTGGTGTACTGTTGATGGTGGAATGTGCTATTGATGAGTGCTCTTCTGCTTTGAAACTTATCGTATTAGTATACATTTTTTAACCATGATATGACCCTACCACCACTTTAAAGCTATGATCTAAGCATACAGAGAAAATCAGATACTAGATACTAAAACTCAATAGAAATCATTTCAGCTATGCCTTTCTCTGGTAGGGCCACATCTAAACATATGAGACAAGTGAGAATCTTATCTTGCTTTTGAAGACTTACAAAGAAAGATCTACTCAGCAGAGCAGAGTAGTTTCTGGCTTTCAGACAAAGCATGTCTTTAACAATGATTGTTCCAAAAGCACTCATATTTCACTAAAATCCTATTATATTGTTTTGGCTTTCACATCAACAAGTTGTAGAACTAAATTAGATCAAGATTATCTTCTTCCTACCTGCAAATTTTTCTCTCATTTAAGCCTCAAATAACAAACTTTCTATTCTCAAATTTTCTGGTGAAAATGCATGGCATTGGTCAAGCTCTTGCAGCCTGCTAATTCATGTTGTTCTTCTTAGTCATCTTTATATCAATTTTGCTTTACCGATGTATATAAAAATTGTGAGTAATCATTTGTTTGTCACATCAAATCTCATATAGAAGGGCATGAATGATTGAATCAATGAATAAATCAAATGGAAGTCACTTTGCTGACATTTTATGAAATGTACTTCATATTATACTATTGAGCTAAAAGGTAAATATAGTAGTCAAGACTCTTGGAGAAAGGAGTTGTGGTGGTGGTATTTAGTAATTTATTTAACTAGAAAGTTCAGAGTGCAGCTGTTTTCAGGCACAACTAGATTCAAAGGCTCAACAATAGCAACAGGATACTGTCTGTCTGCCTCTGAGCCCTGTTTTTCTGTGTCACTTTCAATTTGAGACAGTTTTCTCCATGCTGTGACAAAAATGGCCATGAAAGCATCTCTAAGCTTATATTCTACTAGTTCAGCAATCAGAGTACAAAAAGAATGATTCGTCCCTAATAGTTCTTCCAAAAGTTCTAAGGCTAACTCTCATTGGCCTATAGTAGGTTACATTGCTATCATATATGAATTGTTAGCTGGACGTATATCACATGACCATCCATGGCACCAGAGTGGGAGGCACAGTATGACCTGACTCATCTGAACTGACAATGGAGAGATGTTTTTTCCAAAGAAAAAAGGAGGATACTGTCCTCCTGAAGGGAGCATGGATTCCTGACAGGCAAAAATAGCAGGTATTCATTACAATAGGCACTCATTTATTTTCCCTAACTGAAAGACTTGTTCACTTTACTGTTTGGTAATGTTTCCTGCTTGATAGATTTACACTCAATTATCAGAAATATTCAGTCCTGCAAGGAGGTAAAAGGCAGAACTGCCTTCAATGGAGTTTCATTCAATCTGCTCCAGTTTGTGCAACTCCTGGAGACATTTGTTGGTGAAGATGCTCCCTTGAGTGTCAGCGAGACTCTCACCTCCTTTTTTAAGGAGGGCTATGTTGAAACAGAACAAGAGAAAATGAATGCCTTAGAACAGGTGGGTAGTATTATTTATTAATAATACAAATGAGGTCACTATTATAAGTAAATCTCTCAACCTCAGTTGCTCCTGATATGGCTCATGTTAAAAAATGTACAACCAAACTGATCACTTTATTTCAACAAGCATAGCCGTTAAAGATTCTATTTTATCATCAAATATTCTAAGATCACACCCCAGAGAACTCATTCCCTTAATAATAACATGATTGCTTCTGGCAGGAGATGGTTTATTGTACAGCTTTATTCTTTCTCTGAAGGTTGACAAGCAGATATGGATATATGCAAAGATGTGTGTGTGTGCATTATACGCCTGTGTGTGAGTGTCTTTATGAGTACACACACCTGGGGTATGATTATGGCTGAGTATATGTTTTTACTCATGAGCACCCAGGTAGTACATATTTCCTAAGAACTTACTACTTACTTGGGTGACACATTAGCTTATATGAACAATTTCTTGTCTCTTACATGAAATATGTCAATTACTTTCACTAAGCTTTTTCAGTAATCATCAGCCCTATGAGTCTTTTCAGCCTAATTCTAGACAATTCCCTTTACCTTCTCAATTCCAGTTCCTCCTACTTAATCAAAAGGTATATATTCATTTTATTTTTGCAATTAGATCTATCTAGACATTAATTCAATTACTATCTCGCTAATATAGTTAGCCTAGTGAAAACTCTAAAAGATAAATAAAATTAATGTCAAATATAATCAATCTTAAATATAAAAAAAGAATTTTTAAAACACAGCCATTTTTCATTATTTAAACACTGCCATTCATTCCCCTTCACTCAAAACATATTCCTTAGGGCCAGGTGCAGTGGCTCATGCTTGTAATTCCAGTGCTTTGGGAGGCTGAGGAGGGAAAATCTCTTGGGCTCAGGAATTTGAAGTTACAGTGAGCTGTAATTATGCCACTCTATTCCATCCTGGGTGACACAGCAAGACTCTGTCTCTAGATAAAAATAATAATAATTTTAAAATCCCACTAAGAAGTCAGGCAAAGCACTCTGTGTATTTATCACATTCCTGAACAACTAGAGAAGGAGTGGAAAAGAATGGTCAAAGATTCTTAAGGTTTGTAGAAGAAATTTGCACACACACACACACACACACACACACACACAAATGATTCTTAAGGAATACTAATGCAGAGAATGCCTGTTGTTGTTCTTTTTCTTCAAAGCCAGTCAAGTTTAGCAGTGGGAGGTTGTATACCAACTTTAGTTGACACTAATGTTAATAAGTTCTGATAACCCCCTACCATGGGACCAAACAAGAATGTCTGTTTTGTTTTGTTTTTGTTTTTGTTTTTGTTTTTGTTTTGGCCTAGAGGTAAAACAGAGAAATGGTATTTAAGGGATTAAAATTAATCACTGCATTTTCTTTTCTAAAAAATTGAAAAAAAAATTTTTTTAAGACTGAGGTCTTGCTATGTTGCTCAGGCTGGTATCCAACTCCCGGCCTCAAGTGATACTCCTGCCTCAGCCTCCTGAGCGGCTGGATTTACAGGCATGCACCACTGCTGAATCACTGCATTTTCCGTTAATATCATGCTTAGCCCCAAAGTAAACCTGTTTTAATAAAAGATGCTGGACTTTTTTAGGAATAAACACTAGCACAATGAACATGTATCTTCTGTGCTTTATTATCCTGTTTGTATCCCAGTTTAGCCAAAATGCTTTCCAAGTCCGACGGAGGCTTCTTCTAGAAGCCATCTTTCAGAAGTGGGACAGTGATGGCTCAGGCTTCCTGGATCTGAAGGAAGTTGATGAACTCTTATACACATACAAGGAGGGAATGGAAAAAGAATCTATGAAGAAAGGTAAAATATAAGAATGTTCTTATTTAAATTGTGGTAATTAACTTGGCTTCAAGTTTCCCAGTACACATATACAGTTAAAATACTGGTTATGCTAAAGCCACGAGATAACCCTTCATGTCTCCTAGTATGGCTATACATTTATCTTATTTATTTTTAATTTCTAAAAATAGAGATGGGAGTCTCACTGTGTTGCCCAGGCTGGGCTCTAAGTCCTGGGATCCAGTGATCCTCCCACCTCAGCCTCCTGAGCAGCTGTAACTACAGGTACCTGCCAACTGTGCCCAACTCTGGCTCTAATCTTTTAAGTGGAAAATAACAAGTGTTGGCAAGGATGTGAAAATATTAGAAGACTTATGCATTTGTCAGCACAGTCAGAAGTGGAATATGTTGCAGAATGCTTTGTCCAAAATCTTAAATCTATATAGTTATATTCCTTCTGTATACCTGGCTACTCTCACTTTTAAGATTAAAAGAACCCAAGCCATTCCACAGTTCTGCTTGTTCTCTCTTCTTGTTTTATCTCTTTGTCTTCACTGGCTTACAAATTTCTCTTCAATTTACTAACTTCTTATTCTCCTTAGTGACTTTTTATGTATTATATTTGTCTCTTATGACCAATATTTACCAGTCAAAAGCCACTAAAATTCTCATTCCAGTATGATAAATTCCTTTCTTCATTTTATTAGATCTTAATTTAAATTATTTTTCTCTTCACTGGGTTTAAAGATTTAGCTGGCTAACTTTGGTGTACCAGATTTTCAGTTTTTAAAGTATATAGTAAACAAGGGAAAGAACTGTCAAGGTTAGTTAAGTTCTTCAGCCCTTTCAAAAATCATTGTATTGGTTGAGCTTCAAATGTTCCTAAGTTTATCAATTGTCATGTTCTCTTCAGTAACTGTGTCTTCTACAAATTTTACATTATACTACCTGGCTTGTCTTACGATATATCCAAAGAGAATTTACTTAATGAAATTCCAAAAGACATAATGATGTGATTTTCACTTATAAGATGGGCAAATTTCATAACACAAAGCCACATCCTACAGAGAACACTAGACAGTAGTTATAGCAGCTGGGTTCCAATACTGGATCTTCACTAAATGATCCTGTGATCTTTGGCAAGTTCCTTAACCTCCATAGACCCAAGTCTCCTTGTTTGTAAAATGAAGGCTTTAGATATGATGAATCTTAGAATTTAAGGAACCTAAGGGTAATGTTATAAGGAAGTCCCATAGATTAGATGATATGGAATCCAATTACATGGAATTATATGGAATCATATATATGAGTAAGGTATAGCAATAGGGACAGACAGATAGCATAAAATATGAAGGATTAAGCCCAGCAAATGAGAATAAGGATAGCAATGAGGAGGCAGAATCTGCTGCCAGATAAAAATGTCTGCAAACAAGAATAATTATTCTCTCCAAGGGCAGGCTTATACAAAATGACTCTCAATAAACACATATTGGTAGCCATTTGGTCTGAGGAGATGATTGCTGAGCTGATGGCAGTATGGAAGAAGAAAAGCAGATTTATCCTCTTTAAAAAGGAAGATGATTCTAAATTTCAAGCATTGCTAATAACTTGTTGGCAAATCTTCAAACAGCTCTTTTGTTTGTTTGCTTGTTTTGCTCTACTCTTATTGCTTCTTTGTCCAAGATTTAAAATTGGGATTTAAGTAGCATAAAATCATAGGATTAGAAGTTTTTAGAAAGGTTTCTGCTGGTGTCCTCAAAATGGAAGATTTCTATATGGAAGAGGAAACTTGAAACTTTTAGTCTGTCATCCCCCTTCCCCCCCAACCTTTTTTTTAGAGACAAGAGCTCACTCTGTTGCCAAGGCTGGAGTGCAATGGCATAATCATGGCTCACTCCAGCCTCTATCTCCCAGGTTCAAATGATCCTCCCATGTCAGCCTCCTGAGTAACTAAGACTATAGACGGTGCCACCATGCCTGGCTATTTTTTTTAAGACAGGGTCTCACTATGTTGCCCAGGCTGGTCTTAAATTCCTGGGCTCAAGAGATCCTTCTGCCTCAGTCTCCCAAAGTTCTGGGATTACAGGTGTGAGCCACTGCACCCAGCCTCATTTCCCCTTTCATTCCTGTCTGATACAACCTAATCTTTTTGGGCAGAAACATCACAAATAAAAGCTATAGAACATGTGACCTGTCTGCATTGTTGAATTTAATGGAATAAGTAATTTTTTCTCCATTACTTTTCATAGGATAGCTATTAACATTATTGGGTTTGCCTTTTAATTTTCTATTTGAATGACTAAATTTGCTTGAATATGTTCATTTCTATTTCAATAGGACATTTAACTCTTTTATAATTAAAACATTTTAGAAACATTTATTTCGGTAACATCAGCAAGATGGCCAACTAGAAGCCCTTAGGGCCTGTTTCCCTCACAAAGACAAGCCAGAACAACAAATAAACAACTACATTAAGAAAAATAACTGAGGGAGAGTGCCATCTTGCCTCAGAGGAGTAGCAGAAATCCTGGTGAGCACAGAAACTCAAGATGGCCACATAGAGAACAGAAGGCAATGCCAGGTCTCCACTACCCCATCCCCCAACCAGGATCAGGTGGGAACTGGGAAGAACTTCTACCTATGAAGTGAAAGTAAGCAAAAGGATCCCAGCAGCCCCCATCGACACCCTGGACACCTACACAGCTCACTACTAGGGTCCCCTGCAGTCCTCACAGGCATTAAGCCCAGCTGAGGGAGCTGCCTCTAGACCACATACCTGTGCTCTCTCCAGAGAAGAAGCTGACACAGTGCCCTGACCCTTGTGGCACATGTGGCTACTGCACTACACCAACTTGGGATTGGAACTACGGCTGGAGTGTGTCTTTCTCAGGGGTGAGTAGTCACGACACCCCTTCATCCCTGGGGCTAAGCCACCACCAAACCATCTCAGGCCAGTGGCCCAGCATCCCCAAGCGGAGCTGCAAGCACTCTTCCACATGAGGCCAAGTGGAGGTGGAGTCACTCCATCTCCCTCTCCCCTCATTCCCTTGGGCCAAAGCTGAGACAGTACTTTGCCTCCTAGAAAAACAATTCATTGGCCACTCAAAGCAGTCATTCCTCCTCAGTGCCTAAGTTGAAGAAACTCCCTGCATCCCAAGAAATGGTGCCTTGGCCACCCCCAGCCCTGAACTGAAGCAGCACATTGCCCTCTGGGAATTGGTACCCTGGCCAAACTGAGCTGCTACACAACCCAGTGCTGAGTTGATGTCGTAACCTGTGTCCCAAGGAAACAGAGCATTGGCTGAACTAAGGAACTCTGCCTTACAGTCCAAACAACTCTAGTACCTGGCTTCTCTGGAGCTGTACTAGACCCCTAGAGTCTGAGTGGCTGAAATACCCCTCTCCCTGGAAAGTGGAGTCACTGCTATTCTTTTCCTTGTACTTCCTAAGGCCCGAAGAACAGCTGTGCTCTGCTTTTCTGGGTTACTTGCTGCCATTGTACCTGGTCTTACAGTGTCTTGGATAATGCTGAGCCCCACCATTCCATGGTCTTGTGTCACTACTACACAGTGCCTCATGCCCTGAGACCTGAGTTGCCTTTGAGTTTTATTTGTTTAGGTTCCCATATTGCAACCATATCCTCCTCCTGGGCCCAAACCTCCACAGCAAGCTTCCTCTCTGGAGTCAGGCCAGTACTGTGCCCTGCCCCCCAGGGGTAAAATCACAGCTACAGCCCAGCCTCCTGGGCTCAAGCTGCTAGGACGTGCCTCAGAGTCACAGATCGTGTCTCTATGGGCAACCTACACCCAACCTTGCCACAGAAACCAAACCTGCACCCCAAGACTCAGGAGCCACAATAAGTTTGGGAGATCCTGTGCTTAGGACCCTAACCCCACACCTGCTCTGAGCAACTGCACCTGGAACCCAGTGCCACTGCAGCTGCTTATAGGCCATGTCAGACCTGACACCAAGAGGGATCCCCCTCAGCTAAGTTTCCCCATTGTGGGGAAAACAAGAGTAGGAGGACTCCAAAAGCCCTCAACTTCAAGGACATTAATAACATATGCCGCTGCTGCTGCTCTCACAAACTTTCTACAGCCAAGGCCACTGAGGTGCCCACAGGTATTGCTGATGTTGAACACAGTTAAAGAAACTGCACAGAGACTATACCATTTCACCTATCTGGAAACAATGTCGCCACATCCATCCCAATGAGCACACAAAATTTCAACTACAGGTGAAAATCTTCCTCTATAAAAGCCACTCTAGAAAGTTTGGAAGAGGCAGTTATTCCACCAAGTACACAGACATCAGTGCAGGTACACAAGAAACATGATAAAGCAAGGAAATATGGCACTACTGAAGGAATATAACTCTCTAGTAACAGACACTGAAGAAAGGAAATTAACTAATTGCCAGGAAAGGAATTTAAAATAATGATCTTAAGGAAACTCAACAAGACAAGAAAATTCGATTGACAGTTCAACAAAATCAGGAAAACAAATCCCCATATGAATGAGAAATTCAACAAAGAGATGGAAGTCATAAAAAAGAAGCAGACAGAAACCCTGCAGCTGAAGAATTCAATGAATGAAATAGAAATACAATAGAGAGCTTCACCAGCAGACTTATTAATCAAGCAGAAAAACTAATCCTTGAACTTGAAGATAGGCCATTTGAAATTACCCAGTCAGAGAAAGAAAAAAGAAATAAGAATGAAAAAGAGTGAAGAAAGCCTACAATTATTACTATTAAGTGAACAAATATTTGTATTATGGGACTTCCAGAAGGAGAAGAGAAGGGAAAATATGTTGAAAACCTATTTAACAAAATAATAGCTGGAAACTTCCCAAGTCTGGGGAGACATATGGACATCCAGATCCAGGAAGCTCAAAATTTCCCAAATAGATACAGCCTAAAATTCCTCCCCAAGGCAAATTAAGGTCAAATTGTCAAAAGTCAAAGACAAAGAGAGAACTCTAAAAACAGCCAGAGAAAAGTATCATATAAGGGAAAGCCAGAGAAAAGTCACATATAAGGGAATCACCATTAGACTAACATTGGAGTCCCCATTAGAATAACAACAGAATTTGTTGCAGAAATCTTATAGGCCATAAGAGAATGGGATGATATATTCAAAGTGCTGAAAGAAAAAAAAATTTGCCAACCAAGAATAGTATATACAGAAAAACTGTCCTTCAGAAATGAGAGAACAATAAAGTCTTTCACAGATATGCAAAAACTGAGGGAAAGTATCACCACTAAACTGGCCTTACAAGAAATGCTCAAGGGAGCCCTATATCTGGAAGTGAAAAGATGATAATCACTATCATGAAAACATGCAAAAATATGAAACTCACTGGTAGGGCAGATATACAAAGGAGAAATAAAAGAATCAAATCCTATCACCAAAGAAAACCAGTACACTGCAATACTAATAAGAGGGGAAAAAAGGAACAAAGGATATACAAAACAACCAGAAAACAATTAACAAAATGACAGGAGTAAGTACTCACCTATCAATAATAGCTTTGAATATAAATGGATTAAATCCCCCACTTAAAAGATATAGATTAACTGAATAAATTAAAAACATGACCTAACTGGCCAGGTGCAGTGGCTCATTCCTGTAATCCCAGCACTTTGGGAGCCGAGGCAGGTGGATCACAGGGTCAAGAGATTGAAACCATCCTGGCCAAAATGGTGAAATCCCATCTCTACTAAAAATATGAAAATTAGCTGGGTGTGGTGGCACGTGCCTGTAGTCCCAGCTACTTGGGAGGCTGACGTGGGAGAATTGCTTGAACCCAGGAGGCAGAGGTTGCAGTGAGCCGAGATTGCACCACTGCACTCCAGCCTGGGTGACAGAGCCAGATTCTGTCTCAAAACAAACAAACAAACAAACAAAGAAACAAAAAATGACCTAACTATATGCTGCCTAGAAGAAACTCGGTTCACCTGTAAAGACATATGTAGACTGAAAGTGAAGGGATGGAAAAAGATATTTCACATGAATGGAAATTGAAAGCAAGCAGGAGTAGCTATACTTAGACAAAACAGACTTTAAGTCAAAACTGTAAAAAGAGAAAAATGTCATTATATAATGATAAAGGGATCAATTCAGCAAGAGAACAACTCTAAACATACATGCACCGAACATCAGAGCACTCCAATATTATAAAGCAAATATTATTAAATCTAAAGGAAGAGATAAACTCTAATACAGTAATAGTTGGGGACTTCAACACCTTACTCTCAGCATGGGACAGATCATTTAGACAGAAAATCAATAAATGGGACAGATCATTTAGACAGAAAATCAATAAAGAAACATTGGATTTAAACATTAGACCAAATGGACATAACAGATATTTATAGAACATTTCATCCAACAGCTAGCTGCAGAATACACCTCTTTTTTTTCAGCCCATGGAACATTCTCCAGGATAGATCACATGTTAAGTCAGAAAACAAATCTTATTAAATTTAAAGAAATTGAAATCATATCAAATATCTTTTCTGACCTCAATGAAATAAAAATAGAAATCAATAACAAGAGCAACTTTAGAATTTAAACAACGTGCTCCTGAATGAGCAGTGGGTCAGTGAAGAAATTAAGAAGGGAATTTAATTTTTTTTGTAATTTTTACTTTTTTACTTTTTAATTTATTTTTTAAAATTTCTTCTACTGAGGTCCCATGACATCATAAGATTTCTTGGAACGAGAGAAAATAGAAACACAACATACTAAAACCTATGAAATACAGAAAAAGCAGTATTGAAAGGGAAGTTTATAGAAATAAATGCTCACATCAAAATTGTAGAAAGGTTTCAAATAAACAATCTAACAATGCATCTCAAGGAATTTGAAAAGCAAGAATAAACCAGACTCAAAACTAGTAGAAAAAAAGAAATAATAAAGATCAAAGCAGAAATAAATAAAATTAAGACAAAAAACCCAAAAAAATCAACAAAACAAAAAGTTGGTTTTGTAAAAGATAAACCATATTGCCAAACCATTAGCTAGACTAACCAAGAAAAAAAAGACCCAAGTGAATAAAATCAGAAATGAAAAAGGAGACATTACTACTGACACCACAGCAATACAAAGAATCATTACTGACTATTACAAACTATATGCCAACATAATAGAAAACCTAGCAGGAATGGATAAATTCCTGGATACGTACAACCTACCAAGATTGAAGCAAAAAGAAATAGAAAACCTGAACAGACCAATCACAATTAACAAGACTTAATCTGTAATAAAATGTCTCTCATCAAAGAAAAGCCCAGGATCTGATGACTCCACTGCAGAATTCTACCAAATATTTAAAGAATATCTAATATCAGTTCTTCTCAAACTCTTTTAGAAAATTGAAGAGGAAGGAATTCTTCCAAACTCATTCTATGAGGCCAGCATTATGCTAATACTAACACCAGACAAGAACACAACAACAACAGAAATAGAATTATAAGCCAGTATCCCTAATGAACATAAATGTAAGATTCTCAACAAAATGCTAGCAAACTGAATCCAGCAACACATTAAAAAGATCATTCACACAGAGAATAAAAGAAAGGCTGGGTGTGGTGGCCTTTACCTCTAATCCCAGCACTTTGCGGGGCCAGGACAGGAGGATCACTTGAGCCCAATAGTTTGAGACTAGTCTGGGCAACATAATGAGACCCTGTCTCTATAATAATAATAAGAAGAAGGAAATAAAAGATCATTCACCCTGGTCAACTGGGATTTATCCCAATAATGCAAAGATGATTTAACATACAAATATCAATAACCATGATACATCCCATCAACAGAATAGACAAAAAAATCATATGACCCTCTCAATAGATGCAGGAAAAGCATTTGATAAAATTCAATATTCCTTCATGATAAAAACTCTCACAACAAGTTAGGTTTAGAAGGAAAATACCTCAACACAAGAAAGGTCATACATAACAAAGGCAACATCGTACTAAATGGGGGAAAGTTGAAATATTTTTTTTCTAAGATCTGGAATGAGAAAAAGATGCCCACTTTCACCACTTTTATTCCACATCTGTTTATTCTAGATGTCCTAGCCAGAGCAGTTAGGAAAGAGACAGAAATAAAGGGCATCTAATTGGAAAAGAGAAAGTCAAATTGTCCCTGTTGTAGATGACATGATCTTATATATAAAAAACCCTAAAAGCTCCACCAAAAAATTATTAAAACTGATCAACGAATTCAGTAAAGTTGCAGGATACAAAATCAACATATAAAAATCAGTAGGCCGGGTGCGGTGGCTCACGCCTGTAATTCCAGTACTTTGGGAGGCCGAGGCAGGCAGATCACGAGGTCAGGAGATCGAGACCATCCTGGCTAACACGGTGAAACCCCGTCTCTACTAAAAATACAAAAAATTAGCTGAACGTGGTGGTGGGCGCCTGTAGGCCCAGCTACTCCGGAGGCTGAGGCAGGAGAATGGCGTGAACCCGGGAGGCGGAGCTTGCAGTGAGCCGAGATCGCTCCACTGCACTCCAGCCTGGGCGACAGAGCGAGACTCCGTAAAAAAAAAAAAAAAAAAAAAAATCAGTAGCATTTCTATACATCAGCAATCAACCAGAAGAAAAAGAAATTTTAAAAGTAACCCCATTTACAGTAGCCACAAAAAAATACAATACATAGGAATAAATTTAACCAGGGAGATGAAAGACATCTACAAGGAAAACTGTAAAACGCTGATGAAAGAAATTGAAGAGGACACCAAAAAATGGAAGACATCTCACGTTCATGGATTGGAAAAATTAAACTTGTGAAAATGACCATACTACCGCTGTCGCCAGCTGCTGACGCGGGCAGGTCCCATGTGGGGCTGCCGGTGCCGGTCGCTAGGGCGGTAGACATCACGCTGCTATTCCGGACCAGTGTCAAGACGGTGAAGACGCAGAACAAGGCGCTGGGAGTGGCGGTGAGCGGCGGAGTCGATGGCAGCCGGGATGAGCTGTTCCGCCGCAGTCCCTGGCCCAAGGGCGACTTCTCCAGCCGGGCCCACGAAGTGATTTCTCACATTGGCAAACTGAGAGACTGTCTTCTGGAACACAGGAAAGATTATATTAATGCTTATAGCTATACCATGTCTGAACCTGGGAGGATGACAGACACAGAACAAGACCAGATAGACCAGGATGTCCAGATATCCATGAGGACCTGTTCAGAAACAATTCAACAACTACCAACAGAAGCTCACAAGGAGATACATTCCCAGCAGTGAAGGAGCACAGGACTGCTGTTTTGGATTTCACTGAAGACTACTTAAAAAAAAACAGTGTGTAAACTTTACTCAGAACAAAGAGCCATCCGAGTTAAGAGTGGTGGATAAGAAAAGATTATCTAAGCTGAAACCAGAACCAAATACAAAGACAAGATAATCCACATCTGAGAAAGTTTCACAGAGTCCTTCAAAAGACTCTGAAGAAAACCCTGCCACTGAAGAACATCCAGAAAAGATTTTGGCTGAAACACAACCTGAATTGGGAACCTGGGGAGATGGCAAAGGTGAAGATGAATTATCCCCAGAAGAAATACAAATGTTTGAACTGGAAAATCAGCGACGAATTGGTGAAATGAACATCTTGTTTGATGAAGTGAGGCAGATCGAAGGGAGAGTGGTTGAGATTTCCAGACTTCAAGAGATATTCACGGAAAAGGTTTTGCCACAGGAAACTGAGATTGATAGCATTCACCAGTTAGTTGTGGGGGCAACTGAAAATATCAAGGAAGGCAACAAAGACATAAGAGAGGCCATTAACAACAACGCTGGCTTCCACGTGTGGATCCTCTTCTTCCCCATGATGTGTGCTCCTTCTCCTTTCTCTTCCTCGACTGGTACCACAGCTAGCCTGGGCTCCGGGGGCCCAGCACGAGAGTCCTCATGGGCGCTCACAGACTGCGTACTCTCATGTACCCCTGGTGCTGGAGCATGGTATGACCAGATTTTACCACAGAGCCATTTGAAGAGAAAGGGGTTCAGACAGACAGACATACTCCCCCAAAAGGGATACCCAGGCCGATGGTGTTCAGCTGAAAAAGAAAACAGTGCGAAGTGGCCTATGTAGCCATCATAAGGCTAGACAAACTGAATGCCGGAGCTGGTAATTAGTTGTTCCTGAACTTGAGGCTGCCTTGGCAGGGGGGCTGCTCCAGTAGCAGGGGCACAGCAGGTCTCCAAAGCCCCCAATTGTCTCAGGGTTCTAAGGAAGTCACTGACCTTTCCCATCCCAGTAGCTACAGGGAAGAACATAGTTAATCACGTCTCTCAACAAATGATTACTTCTTTGTTTCCTTGTGGCTTCCTGTCTGTCTGAGTCAACCAATACAGATTCACCGGAACATAGAAAAGAAAATTCACATTTGCCTTGTTAATCTAATAAATACAATTACAGCCCCTTTAAAAAAAAGAGAAAAAGAAAATGACCATACTACCAAAAGCAATCTACAGATTCAACACAATCCCGATCAAATACCAATAGCATTTTTCACATAAATAAACAAAAAATTCGAAAATTTGGCTATCCAAAATGCCATGGATAGCCAAAACAATCCTGAACAAAAAGAACAAATAGATATCACACTACCAGACTTTAGAATATACTACAAATCTCTAGTAACCAAAACAGCATGGTACTGGCATAAAAACACATAGACCAATGGAACAGAATAGAGAACCCAGAAAGAAATGCATATATTTACAGCCAACTGATTTTCAACAAAGGTGCCAAGAACATTCATTGGGAAAGGGAGAGTTTCCTCAACAAATATTGCTGGGGAAATCGGATGTTCATATGAAGGAAAATAAAACTAGACCCCTATCTCTCATCATATATAAAAATAAACTCAAAATGGGCCAGGCACTGTGGCTTATACCTGTAATCCCAGCACTTTGGGAGGCCGAGGCAGGTGGATCACCTGAGGTCAGGAGTTCCAGACTAACCTGGCCAACATGGCAATACCCTGTCTCTACTAAAAATACAAAAATTAGCCAGGCATGGTGGTGCACGCCTGTAGTCCCAGCTACTCGGGAGGCTGAGACAGGAAAATTGCTTCAACCCAGGAGGCAGAGGTTGCAGTGAGCTCAGATTGTGCCACTGCACTCCAGCCTAGGTGACAGAGCAAGATTCCGTCTCAAAAAAAAAAAAAAAAAAAAAAAAAAAAACTTCAAATGGATCAAGGACTTAAATGTAAGACCCCCCAGACTATGAAACTACTCATGAAAACATAAGGGAAACACTTCAGGACATTGGTCTAGGGAAATTTTTTATGGAAAAGACCTCAAAAGCACAGGCAACAAAAACAAAGTTAGACAAGTGGGATTATTTCAAACTAAAAAGCTTCTGCACTGCAAAGGAAACAATCAATGGAGTGAAGAGACAACCTGCAGAAGGGGAGAAAATATTTTCAAACTATTCATCTGACAAGGGATTAATATTCAAAATATACAAGGAACTCAGACAAAGCAATAGCCAAAAAAAGAAAAAGAAAAATCAAATAATTCAAATGAAAAAAGGGTAAATGAGCTGAATAGACATCTCTCAAAAGAAAAATGATCAACAGGTATATGAAAAAATGCTTAACATCACTAATCAGGGAAATACAAATCAAAACCACCATGAGGTATTATCTCACCCTGGCACAAAAAATAACAAATGCTGGTGAGGATGCAGACAAAGGGAAACCCTTATACATTGTTGGTGTGATGCAAATTAGTACAGCCATTACTGAAAACAGTGTGGAGGTCCCTGAAAACACTAAAAACAAAACTACTGTGTGATCTAGTAATCCCACTCAAAGTATATATCCAAAAAAAAGGAAATAAGTATGTCACAGAGATTTCTACATTCCCATGTTTATTGCTGCATTACTCACAATAGCTGAGATATGAGATCAGCCTAAGTGTCTATCAGCAGATGAATGGATAAAAAAATTTGGTCTATATACACAATGCAATAGTATTTAGCCACCAAAAAGAAAAAATTCTGTCATTTGAAGCAACATAGATGAGGTTGGAGGGCATTATGTTAAATGAAATAAGTCAGGCACAAAAAGATAAATGTTACATGTTCTTACTCATATGTTGAAGCTAAAAAAGTTGAGCTTATTTAAGGAGAAAGTAGAACAGTGATTACTAGAGACAGGGAAGGTTAAGGGTAGAGGGGATATCCAAAGGTTGGTTAATGGATACAAAAGTATAGCTAGATATGAGGCGTAAGGTATAGTGTTCTGTAGCACTGTAGAGTGACTATAATTAACAGCAATTTGTTGTATATTTTCAAATAGCTGGAAGAGCAGATTTTGAATGTTCCCAACACAAAGAAGTGATAAATGTTTGAGGTGATGTATATGCTCATTATGCTGATTTGATTATTATATATTGTGTACATGTATTGAAATAACACTCTGTACCCCATAAATATGGACAATTATGCATCAATTAAAAATAATAAAGGCAAAAAGTACAGTTGGAAGTAATAAAACATTTATTTTAAAACAAAACAACAAAAAGCATTTTGGTGATACTTTTTGTCACAAAGTTACAGAAACCATGAAAATTAAGAGCCATAGTTATTTAAAAGTCTCATTGAAAAGCACACAAGAGTTTTTTAAAGAAACTGAAAACTGGACAAGTAGCTAGCATAAAACTCCTGTTGCTATTCCTTTGCTCCGGAACTCTGGAATAAAGAATCTCTAAGAAAGTCTTCTATCTTTCTTTGATTTCCATAACCTTGACACTTTTGAAGATTATAAGTTGGTTGCAGTATGTCCTTCATTTTGATTTATCAGCTGTTTCCCCATGGTTAAATTCAGGTTATTCATCTTTGTCAGAAATATATCACAGAAGCAATGCTGTGTTCTTCTCATTGTATCTGATCAGAAGTCCCATGGTAACAACGTTGACCAGTTGATTAAGATTATATCTATCAGGCCCCTCCACTTTAAAGCTGTTTTTTCCCCCTTTGTAATTAGTAAGTACTTCCTGGGTGTCCATTGAAACCGTATAAACCATTCTTCCTTTTTGTCAACTTTTCATTTATTCATTTATAGCAGTATGTGTTCATGGTTTCCTTTTTTAGTCAATGGGTTATAATCCAATACTATCACTATTTGTTTTGATACTCATATTGTCCCAGTTTTAGACAATGGGAGTTCTTTCACTCTGGCTCCTGTGTCCTCCCCTCCCCACGCCCATGGTTTTTTTTTTTTTGTGTGTGTGTGTGTGTGTGTGTGTTTTGACACCAGGTCTCACTCTCTCACTCAATCTGGAGTGCAGTGGCACAACTGTAGCTCGCTGCAGCCTCCAACTCCTGGACTTAAGTGATCATCCTCCCACCACAGACTCCTGAGCAACCGGGACTACAGGTATGCGTCGCAAGCCTGGCTCATTTTTCTAATTTTTGGTATGGATGGGGTCTCTCTGTGTTGCCCATGCTGGTCACAAACTCCTGGCCTGAAGCAACCCTCTCACCTCAGTCTCCCGAAGTGCTGGGATTACAGACGTGAGTCACCATGCCCGACCCCAGCATTTCATTATGAAAACTGTCAAACATGGCAAAGCTGAAAGAATTTTACAGCGATACCTATATACCCACCACATAAATTAATCATTTTTATTTTACCTCACTTCATTAATATTTTACCTCACTTTTTAATCTGTCTATTTATCTCCCTGTCCCTCAATCCTTCCATCTCTCTTATTTTTGATGCATGTAGCGCATTTTAAGTAAATTATAGAAATCAATACGCTTCTCCCTAAATACCTCAGCATGCGTATCATTAATTAGAGTTCGATATTTATTAACAGTTTTTTTCTTTCTTTTTGCACATGGGGAAAGAAGGAAGTTTTTTCCTCTTGAGACCAAATTTCCATAAAATGAGATGTACGAATTTTAAGTGTATATTTGCTGAGTTTTGACAAATACATGCCTTGTGCACCCCATACTCCTATCAAGATACAAACAAATAGCACAGTGACACACCTGTAATCCCAGCTACTCGAGAGGCAGAGGCAGGAAGATCGCTTGAGCCCAGGAGTTCGAGATCAGCCTGGGTAATATCACAAAACCCATCTCTTAAAAAAATAAAAAACCCATCTCTTAAAAAATAAAAATTAAATAAAAGATATAGAACAAAACAAGTCCTCACGCCTCTTTCCCATTCAGTCGCCCACCCTCCAGTCCCCAAAGCAACCACATTTCTATTTCCTACCATAAATTAGTTTGATCTCTTTAGTATTATCTGGAATTTCATAAAAATGAAATTATACAGTATGCACCTTGGTTTTAGAGAGTTTAAACTCTATGTACTCTTTTGTGTATGCCTTCTTTCACTCAGTATAATTTTTACTTTTATTTTTTAACATTTTCAGGGAGACAGAGTCTCACTCTGTTGCGCAGGCTGGAGTGTAGTGGCATGTGATCATAACTCACTGCAGCCTTGAACTCCTGGGCACAAGCAATCCTCCCGCCTCAGCCTCCCAAGTAGCTGGGAGACTACAGGTGCACACCGCCATGCCTGGCTAGTTTATCAACTTTTTGTAGAGACATCATGTTGCCCAGGCTGGGCACTAACTCCTGGCCTCAAGTGATCCTCCCTGCTCAGCCTCCCAAAGCTCTGGATTACAGTCATAAGCCACTGGGCCTGGTCGACTCAGCATAATTTTTCTTGAGAGTCTTAATATGTTGCTACATGTATCAGCAATTTGCTTCTTTTTATTGCTGAGGAGTGTTCCATTGGATGAATATACCATGGTTGGTTTATCCATTTTCCAATGTATGGACACTTGGGCTGTTTCCAGTTCTCAACTATTATAAATAAAGCTACTCTTCACAATCTTAAGTAAATCTTCTGGTGACTATGTTTTCATTTCTTATTAATGAATACTTAGGAGTGAAATATATATGTTTAGCTTTATAAAAAACTGCCAATTTTCTGCCAATTTTCTGCATCCTTTTAACACGTATCCCTCATTCTTTGAGCGTGTCCTTGCTTTCTGGCACAAAGAGATCTTCCAGGTTGGTCTTATATTTTCCCTTCTTTCACCCTGGAATCATCCATCTCCCCAAGCCAGCATCTGGGTTCTACACGTGCTCATTACTCGTGAGTCTCCTCTCTCAGATTTCTCAGTGGACAGATGTAGAAACTGTATGTGTGTGTGTGTGTATGTGTATGCATGCACGCACTCGTGCACACCTGTGCGTGTACATGTATACATTTATATCTGCACGTACCTTTCTGTCTACTAATATTAAAAACCATGAGTTCACACTGGTAATTCCAAGTCCAGTCCAACACAACAGGGTTCATTCTAGTTTTTTCTCATTCCCTTTTGTAGTTCCGTTTTCTCTGGCTGTGTTATCCTAAATATATTTATTTATTTGATTGATCCCCCAATGAATCCATTAGTTCTATATGGAACTAATCTCCCAGCACTGTTGCTGTCCTCTCTTCCACACTGATTTCCTTTTTACTACACTTAAGTTCTAACATCTTGCACTAATTGGCCCTTCCCACATGGCTATCCTCCTTACTCTGCTTAGGTTCTGATAGCCCACAACAGATCACCCCCTCCAAGTGGATGTCCTTTACATAGTCCTTAGGCTCTGACACTCCATGCCAAGGCACATTTTCATGTGGATGCCCTTGTCAATCCACTCAGGCTCTGACTCCTTACGCTGAGCTGACCCCCAACCTATGTGGATGGCCCTTCCATGTAGACACCCTCCTCACCCTGTTTAGGTTCTGACCTCCCAGGCCAGGCCATCCCTCGATTTGGAGGCCCTTCTCACCCTGCTCAAGATTAAACACCCCATGTTGGGCGTCCGTCTCATATGGATACCCTATTTGTACTGCTTGGAATCTGACACCCAAGTTAAACCACCTCTCTGTAAGGCCATCCTCTTTACCCACATGGACCGAAGATTGCCCTTCCACATGGATACCCTCCTCGCCCTGCTCAGGCTCTGACAACTCTTGCCTGGCTAACCCTGCACAGATTTGGGCCCTGATATCCTGCTTGGTGCCACATTGACTTCACCTGACCAGGAACAGATGCTTACCTTGCTCTGCCCCACCTAATGACTTTAGGATCAAATTGTTCAAGGAGGCAAAAGAATGAAAGGGAAAAAAGAAGAAGAAAATGGAAGATGAAGAATCCACAAGGCACTTTTAATCTAATTGAGGATTGTACTAGTTAAGATCCTTTTGGCTCAAGTAATAGAGAACCCAACCCAAAGTGTTTACACATAAGAGGAATTTATTCGTTCATACAATGAAAAAGTCCAGTACTAGTTTAGGACACAACTAGATTTGGGAATCCAAATAATGACATTAGGACAGCTGTCTGGTTCTTTCTCTTTCTCTTGCTGTCTTCCGTTTTAGCTGCACTATCATACAGCCTCTACCTTTGCGGTAACCAGGTCCAGTTTCACATGCTCACAGTTTCATTCAAGTCCAATGGGAATAAAAAAGAAAGTATCTTCTTCCTAACCATTCAATCAAAAAGTCTGGCATTCGTCAGTACTAAACCAACCACTCTGGCTAAAGGAATAGAATGTCATGACTGGCTTAAGCCTGAGGCACATGCTCCACCTCTAGAACTGTGAATGGAACCCCATTCAAACACATGACCAGAGATGGGAATGAAGTTGCTTCCCCAAAGCAAAGTTAGAGATACAATTACTCAGAGAAAGGTAATTGGATGCTAAGATGCAAAAAATCAATAAATGTTCAGCTACAGAAATGAGAAGCTCACACATGATATGATGTCCATAAGTACCAGGTAGTATTTGTTAATTGTCAAATAAATGGTGTAGAATAGATGCTATTGTCTTTCAAGAGGAGGATAAATCACAACAGAAGTCTTCTTGAGGGAGGAGGAACTTTGAACTATACTTTAAAGGGGAAGGGTACATACCCTGTGACTTATTAATTTATAACAACTGTCAAAGAATCTTGCACATATGCACCAGGAGACATTTACAAAATGCTCATAACACTGTTCATATGAGTAAAATACTGAGAATAACTTAAACACCCACTGATAGTAGACTAAATCAGTAATGATATACTCATATAATAACACACACTGGTGAAAATGAATGAATCATAGCTACAGTAACAACATGGAAAGAAATGTTGGAAAGATAAACAACAAGGAAGATACGTAGCATAGTGTTGAATAAAAAAGTATGTCCCAGAAAACTACACATGGTTTGATAACCTTTTTCTAAAGTTTATAAACATGAAAAACTGGCTGAGCTCGGTGGCTACACCTATAATCCCAGCACTTTGGGAGGCTGAGGGGGCAGATCATCTGAGGTCAGGAGTTTGAGACCAGTCTGGCCAATATGGTGAAACCCCACCTCTACTGAAAATATAAAAATTAGCCAGGCATGGTGGTGCACACCTGTAATCCCAGCTACTTAGGAGGCTGAGGCAGGAGAATCGCTTGAATCTGGGAGGTGGAGGTTGCAGTGAGCCAAGATTGTGCCACTACACTCCCGCCTGGGTAACAGAGCTAGACTCCGTCTCAAATAAATAAATAAATTTTAAAAATGCAAAACTAAACCACATATTGTTTAGAAGTGTGTGTGTGCATGTGCGCGTGTGTGTGTGTGTGCGTGTCAAACACATATATTGTTATGTAACTATAATAACACTGGGAAAATTAAAAGAAAGGTAAAGATAAAGCCAAATTCAGGATATCAGTGGGAGATGTGAGGAGGCAGGGAATGGAATAGGGCAGATCACAGAAGAATATATGTTACTGGTAATGTTCAGATTTGGTAGTAGGTTCATGATTATACAATTACAAAAATAGAGAAGAGATGTGAATACAGAAGTGTGCAAGACATGGTCAGGAACCATGAGTAGAATGGAGATACTGCAGCAAATAATTCCTATATGGTATTAGGGGCAGATGTGATTGGAAATAGACTGGATCCAAATATGGTAGGACTTTGAACCAGGGAATTGCCTAATGCAAGTTGTGTTTTAATTTAATTTTACTAACATGTATTGAGCATTTACTATTGTTAAGTCAATTACAAAGTGATAAAAGCTGGCTTTGGGGTTATGAAAGTATGAAAGAAGAGGAGTGGCCACACTGCCAAAGAGTAACAGGATAGAATTAAGTGGCTTATTGGATATGGAAGGCAAAGGTAGGGAAGGAATCAAAGCAAACCTTGAGGTTTCACCAGGCTAGGTGGCAAAATCAAAACAAAACAAAACAAAAACAAAGAAGTTGACACATGAGTCATATTGAGTTCAGCATAGAAATTCATTGTAAAATATTCCATTGGGCTCAGAGATGCCTTTGATATACTTGGTTTTCCACTAGAGCAGTCGTCCAGGGCAGTTCATCGTAAGAGGAGAATGAAAATTACCCCCACCGATGAGTGAACTTTTGGTTAGTTCTTGGTTTTGTGTTTGTGTCTTTTAGCTAAACTACACATCCAATTTCCAAAGCCACACCCTGGTCACGAAGTGAGATTGTCTTCAAAACAATTTCAGAATTACATAGAATTGGTTGTATCTGAACTCAGGGGCAATGAAGACCGAGTTCTGGAAAGTGTTGTGGAATTTCTGATGAATGCTTTAGAAAGGAGCCACATTGAGAGTCTGAGGAATTGTGCCAGGCGGAAGTGGCTGCACCAAATCCAACGTGCTGCAGAGACAAGTGGAGTGTCCCTAGAGCCGGTGTATAGTGAGGCCTTTAAGGCCCTCACGCAGGTACGTTTGCTAAAGTGGTATGTGAGAGGAAACATCTCCTCACAGTAGGCGATGTTCAATATCCGCAAAAGAGGAGCATCCTGAATTCTCTTGAAAAATCGCTGGGTGCTGCTATAGATATTTTATTCATTCCAGTCCATTACAAATGGCCCGAAGCCTAGGAGACGCGCAACTGGAGTGACTGCTGGTTGACAAGATAGAAGCAGAGTAGAAAGGTAGAAAAGACAGATGTAGAAGAGATGTCTTGGGATTTCTAATTTCATTTCTGCTCAGAGTCAAATAAGCCTAGAATGGACAATAGACAGATTATGTAAAATATCAGTAACAAGCTGTACAAGCAGTTCAAGCTACATTTCCCTTGCATGGTATTTTGGGAGTCAGTTTTAAAAGGAACTATTTAAATCATAAACTCATTATCGAGTCTGACACCACACAGTATTTCACAGCATTGCCTAGAAGCAAGCTGAGACTACTGCAGAATCCTGTCACTTAGAATGCATGGCCGTGAGGGGCCACTGCCTACAGCCTTGCCACCTCCTCAGAGACTCCCAGGTTGCTGCTGTTCACAGGCAGAAACAGCATGGCTGCCTTCTACATGTATCATAGATTCCACTGATCCAGGGAACCTGTGCCAGTCATCTCAGCTAAGTAGCGACACTTGCTCAATGGAATCATCTCCTGAATGGCTGAATTTTCCAGTGTAGTTGGAAATGGGGCACCGGGACCAAACAACCACTCAAGAAAAAGAGGCATTGTTCTAGCTTGCTTCAGAGATCTGTGGTATTGTGAGAGAAATCTCACTACACATTTGTTAATGACTCCATGATCTTGTATGTGGAAAGAAGGAATAAAGGCAAAAGAAATGGGCATGGAAAGCAAACCCAAATATATAGAAAGAGGAGAAAAATATCAGGGAAAGTGTCTCACATGTCCCCAATTTATGGATATGTTTAATGTATGTATTGACACATAATATTGTTAATAACATAATAATATTTTAGGTACAGAGAATTTGTAGTTGCCGAAATAGTAGTTGCAGAAAGTCTGCAATCTTGGGCCCAAAAAAAATCCTTCCTGAAATTACAAAGATCAAATATACAAAGTGTGTTAAGAGTTCCTTGAGAGCATTTTTTTTCACATTCACATTCACAGTTGATGGTCAAGAAATATGAGTGAAGTGAAGGCATATTCTTGGCCCAGCTCTCTAAAATCAACACTTTTAATAGAAACACAGACTATTTGACTATAGGTCAAAGGAATCCAAGTTTTAAACTTCTAAATTTGAGTAGACCTGAAAGTTCTCTGGTTTTGTTTTTCTTTTCCAGTAAACCAGGCCAGTTGGCATAGAGGAAACCCCATTATCCTCACTAAAACTCAGATTTAGGGTATAGCTATGGTGTCAACTTTTTCCTCACTGCCCATGAATAGTAATATATGCATTCTTTATTCAGGAAAATGAAACTGCTGGGGTCAGATGCATGAATTAACCAGTGAGGGGGACATGATTAGGGGAGTTCTTTGGCTGTTAGCAAACACATGGTCGGAAATGTTTTGCCGTAGGATGCTGAAGCCCATGGAAATAAAAAGATCAGTGCTCACATTTCCCTCTTAGAAGAAAACCTACTACTGCCTGAGAAAGGGAATGTTCTATTGAGGAATGTGGCTTGCACCTTAGATGATGCTCTATTTGTACTGAACAGAGTGCTCTACAGGGACATGAAAGGAATCAGGTAAGAACGTCTTTAAGAGGCTGGTTTTACCCTCCTAAAAAAATAATTCCCTTTCTAAGTAAACTGGCTTCAAGATCCCAGCTGGCTGCTCAAAAGAGAAGTGGCTCAAGTCACCAGTGCTTCTGGAGTAGAAGCTGATGGCTTCCAGTCCTGGATGATTTCACCTATTTCTAGAGCCCGCTCTTTGGCAACGATTCGCCACACAGGGACTCTACTTCACAATATCAGTTCAATTATTTCTGCCTGCTCCGTAAGTTATGTCTCTGGAGTTCTGTTTATATTTGTTTTCTATGTCCACATCTAAGTTTTTTTTTGTTTTTTTTTTTTTAAGTCTTTCTCAAGTCAGACCTCCAAACTGGTCATCTTATCGAGTCCACTGCTCGGTCATATAATGCCACAGATTGTGAATAGAGAATCGCTCTAGCTTCCTCCATGGTTTAATCTAAGTCTCTCCCTGTGCCTTTCTTCCATCCTCGTACTCTTTTTCCTCAGCTTTACAGTAGTGGATGAAGGGAAGCCGATCCATGTTCCCCAAGTTCAGTACCACGGGAACATCTTCTTCTGGGACCAGTCCCGTAATAAGGATGATTGTAATGGGTCATTCCTGGCTCTGCCTCTTCAAGATGCATATATGAGGATCTTTGGGGTCTTGGCTGTTGACACCCTTAGAGATCCCCACGAAATAAACATCTTTCTACCTCATGAGATCAGATTCTATCAGGTAAGTCATAGACGTCTTCAAGAGCAATGGTAGGATGGCCTCTCCTTCTAATACTTTAAGAGTGAAACCTGAAATCCGATGAGAGTAAAGCTGTGTATACAGATAACATCATCATTCTTGCTCCTGTTCCCTGAATGTATGTTTCAGTCTTTTGAGAAGTTCCCCATTACTTATGGGAGGACTTTCAGCCTCAGTTGCATATCCATGCCTCAGCCTCATGTGTCCCATAGCATTTATCACAGGAATAGAATTTTATGCTATAGAACAGAAATCCAACCATTAGACCACTAAGACCCACAAAGCGAGAATGAACTTTTAGAAGGGACAGATTTGTGTTTTACTAATAGTGGTATCTATCTAGAAATCTTTTGTACTTTCTACAAATGGTACTAACTCTGATATGCATCCCCATAGGTCTTGATTTCAGTGTTATAATTTTTGAGGATGAAAAATAAAGAAAAAGGCCTAAATGTTTCTTGAGTATTCATGTTTTTAAATTGGATCACAAAATGATAGGCACTTTTAAGGTCATGAAATAGCTAGACCATTTCTACAAGCATTTTTATTTAATTTGTGGATAGAACTTGCAGTAAAGGAAGATTGAAAGCCTTTATGGAGACAATGAACTGTGGACTATAGCAGCGAGTTAGGAACTTGAACTTGCTATGCCCTTATCATTTGTTGCCCTGTAAGCCTTTGGCTCCTTATGTTTATTTACCATTATTTTTCACTTTCTCTTCCCATTTATTGGGTGGATAGTTGAGGAAAGTGGTAGAACCTCTTTCTCTGGACATATTTTTAATAATAAAATTCATTCTCATCTGACATGGAATTATGTGACGATATTGAAATGGAGGAGTATGAAGTTATCAGTAGGTGAAGTATATATAGTCTTGTGAGAGAGGTAAAGGCTTCTGGGTTACCCTTAGATGCCTTGAGTCCTAAGATAAAAGGCATATAATTTTGAAGAGTTTGTGATTCCTAGAGTTTCTTGACAACAAGCCCACATATGGGTTCTAAGGATTTCCCATCCCTTCTCTGTGGAACAGGGTCTTCTAATGCCTATAAGAGGACTATGTAATCTAGCACGCTGTGGGTCTTGGAACCAAACATGTCTTATACTGTTGATCTGATGATAGTGGCCATGTCTGCACAGATGCAGGCATTAACATTGGCATCCGATCAAGGCAGCTCCTACCCACCTGCCTAAGATTGGCGTTCGTTCTTGGCTTTTTAACATTTTTTTTCTCATTTCAAAGTTTATCTTGTTCCTTTGATGCTATTCTCTACTAGCACATATCACAAATTTCACTGGATGACTATCAAAAGCATAAAAACTTATGTGGGTCTCTCTCTTTACACCTCTGACTCTTTTTTTGTGAAACTTGCTCTGTTTCCCAGGTTGGAGTGCAGTCGTGCGATCTCCGCTCCTGAGTTCAAGCAATTCTCCTGCCTCAGCCTCCCAAGTAGCTGGGATTACGGGTGCCCACCACCATGCCAAGCTAATATTTGCATTTTTAGTAGAGACAGGGTTTCACCATGTTGGCCTGGCTGGTCTCAAACTCCTGACCTCAAGTGATGCACCCTGACTTGGCCTCCCAAAGTGCTGAGATTAAAGGCATGAGCCACGGTACCTGGCCTATGCCTTTGATTTCTTGATGATCCTTTTTTTATAGTAGAACCTGGAACATTGCCCTTTGAGGACTGCTGAATAATTTGCAGGAAGTAGATTATCAAGAAGTAATTAAATTACTGGTAAAGGTAATCCGATTACTATATTACTAATTATTTTTTCTATTTTAAAAAGAGTAGGCTATTTGAATTTTCTGTCTCTACAGGGTGTTGCCAATGTCTTTAGCACTGCCTATCACTACGTCCACAGCCGGGAGCACATTCTGCATATTGTGATCACTGGCATTGGCTGGCTCTTTGACGTCACATCCAGCATCACCTCCATCACTATGTACTTTGTAGAGCCTAGCCCAGCCCAGGTAGGCAAGGTTCAGTAGTGGTAGATCTCTCCAAGGTAGCCAAGTGTCTAGATGTTATTTCTTGCTAATATTTGAAAACCATATTAATTAGCTATTAGTCTAACTGAAGACAGATTTCCCAATACAAGACCCTTGATTGTGAGTGACGGGAATCCACCTCAAATTGCCTTAGCCAAAAGGGAGAATTAACTGACTCACGTGACCAAAATGAAGAAAGGGCGGGAGTCAAGCTATCTTTCAGGATGGCCAGATCTAGGGATTTGAAACCATCAGTCCTCTCTTGTGTTCATCTGTCCACCTCTCATGTTTGTTTCCCTCTGTACATTGGTTTTGTTCTTCCAGCTAAAGATTGGCTTCTTCCACAGAGCAAGTCAGATGCTTACTAAAAGCATCCAGTAAAAAGTTCCAGTTTGGAAAACCCAAGAAAGAAGACGGAGTCTCACTCTTGTTGCCCAGGCTGGAGTGCAATAGCGCAATCTCAGCTTACCTCAACCTCCGCCTCCCGGGTTCAAATGATTCTCCTGCCTCAGCCTCCCAAGTAGCTGGAATTACAGGCATGCGCCACCATGCCCAGTTAATTTTGTATTTTTAGTAGAGATGGGGTTTATCCATGTTGGTCAAGCTAGTCTTGAACTCCCAACCTCAGATGATCCAGCCACTTCGGCCTCCCAAAGTGCTAGGATTACAGGTGTGAGCCACCGTGCCGGGCCAGAAAACTCTTTTTGACTTATACTGAGATATGTACCCCTGGCCAGAGTGTGGACTTTACAGTAATGGGCACCACTCACCAGAATCATATGGGTGGAGTGGGAAGGGACTAGGAGCTGCTGTTTTGGAAGGACTCAGTTATATGACACCAATTTTTTTTAAGCCCTCCTATCCATAATGTCATGAATTCTTGCTATTTGCTTTGCTTCTTTATACTTTGTGTTAGGATTTTGCATATGATGAGAGTGGGTGGAAAGGTTTTTCCTTTCAGAAAGGCTGAATGACTCTGGGAGGTGCTTGGTCGGGTGGTAGCGTCACCTGGTTGTCTCCCAGTCCCTTGGCTGGCCCATGGCAGGCATGTCTGCACTTCCCTCCGGGCTGCTTCTTTCCTTTTTCCCACCAGGTCCCTACTTCCCTCCCTCAGTGGCTGGCTCAATCTGATGAGGCCTTCATCAATGAGGGCAGAATCATGGACTCTCTTGTGGGTTGGCCAGGCCATGGAGGCAGAGAATGCCTTGTAATTGGCACTGCTATTGAGGGTGTGGTTGGAAGCCTCCAAGGGCACTTAGGACTGGGGCAGAGCACCCTGTTTGAAGGGCCCCAGCTATAGTGGCCCTTCAAAGCACATGGGGTCCCAGGGAAGATTCAGAAGAATACTGTCAGGGCCTTAAGAGAAACAACACATAGGGCACCATGGAAAAGGCCAAAATAGCCCAAAGCAGTCAGCTAGAAGCATGACTTCAGCAGCTATAGGTTCAGAATCAAGAGTCCACGGACAAAACCACCAGGGTCACATCCCATCTGACCTGGACTGTCTTATGGTGGTGAAGAAGATCCTGCCAAAAGTCGGGGGAGAGAAGGGCCACCCAGCAGCGGGTTGTGAGTGAGATCGTGGTGGGACAGAGACCAGAACAGCCTGGCTAAGCTCTTTTCAAGCACTCAACGATCATAGCTTCCTCAGCCTCCCTCTTCCCCTTCTGCAGCCCCTCCAGATTCACATTTCTCTCTCTCTTCCAGCCTGCTCTGTGTCTCAAAAAATAAACCAGTATCCATGGGCTCTTTGGCCCTTTGGCTTCTGCTTGAGTTTGTCCAATGACAGCTGCCAACAGGACACTGGAGGGCAGAAGCAGAGTGCAACTGGGGCATTGGTGCTTCTGTCTCCCTCTCTGCCAGGTTGCTGTGGGTTAGCTGTGTTTCTCTCCTAAAAGCCACTTCACCTTTCATCAGGCAGTCCTGTCCACACAGCTGTCCTTTGTTGGTTCTGGTCATTGCTTCCCCCGCCCACACCCCATTTCCCCACCTCTTCAGGCTAAGACTGGTAACAGCTCTTCCTTATTACCAGGTCGGGATTCTAAACACTGCCTTCGTAAATAGTTCCTTTATTGAACTCCCCTTAAATTACCCAGCTGAGGCAATCTGCTTCCTTGTGATACCCTGACTGATATGAATTATAAAGTAAATTCTGAGATACTCCCCCTCACCTCAAGCCCATGTTCCTGTAAGGTATAGAGTCATAGAGGAAAAAAATTACTGCTCTGTTAACAGTAACCATAGATGAATAAAAACAGATTCAAATTCTCTTAGGTTTGAAATTCAGGGTATTTTTTTTTTTTTTTTTTGAGACGGAGTCTCACTGTGTCTCCCAGGCTGGAGTGCAGTGGCGTGATCTCGGCCCACTGCAAGCTCCGCCTCCCGGGTTCACGCCATTCTCCCGCCTCAGCCTCCCAAGTAGCTGAGACTACAGGCGCCCGCCACCACGCCCGGCTAGTTTTTTGTATTTTTAGTAGAGGCGGGGTTTCACCGTGTTAGCCAGGATAGTCTCGATCTCCTGACCTCGTGATCCACCCGCCTCGGCCTCCCAAAGTGCTGGGATTACAGGCTTGAGCCACCGCGCCCGGCCGAAATTCAGGGTATTTTACTTTATCACCCCAAAGCACCTCTGTCTATTTCTTTGGAGTACCTAACTTATTAAATAGGTAACTGTGGCAGGCAGAATAATGCCTTCCCCTAAGATGTCCATGTCCAAATTCCTGGAAACTGTGAGTATGTCACTTTACATGGCAAAAAGGATTTTGCAGATGTGATTAAGATTAAGGAATTTGAGATGGGGAGATTATCTTGGATTATCCAGGTGAGCCCTGGATCGTATGAGCCCTTAAAAACAGAGAACCCTTTCTGGTTGTGATCCATGAGAGACAGGAGGATGGAGGAAGAGTCAGAAAGATGGTGAGTTAACACCCCACTGCCGGTCCCGAGATACGCAGGGCTGTGGACAAAGACCCAGGGCACTAAGGGCAGCCCCCGGCTGACAGCCAGCAAAGAAATCAGTACGGCAGTCTTTTATTTCCCTGGGGTCTCAAGAGAGACAAGTAGCTAACACGGGTGCCTGGTTTGCTATCTTAAGTCGTGGCAATGTAGGCTTTTGGAAAAATTTGAAAGTCAGACTGGCCGGTGATTTCTCCTTTCTACCTCATCACATTCCTTTTCTAAGGCAGTAAACAGACTTTCTGCTTGAATGAGAGGGAAGAGGAGGGGAGAGACTCTCAGGAGGAGAAAAATGTAACACTACAATTAATGTTTTACATCGCACATTTCCTAATAGGAGGCAAATTTTCTTTTACCTCAGGGATTTCAAAAATGTTGTCATTCTGGAACATTTTCCTCACTTCATCGCATCACCCTTAGGCCCTATATGAAACAAACTATAATTTATGTCAAGTGATATAAATAGTTCTTACGAAGTAGAAGGCCATGATTTTCTCCCACAAGAAGATCATTTTTTAAAGATATAATTTCTTCCAACAATTATTTATAAATTTAACAAAATTCCAAGAAAAATCTCAACATGATTTTTTAAAAACTTGACAAATGATTTTAATTTTCACAGGATAGCTAAGAATATGAGGGTTAAGAGAACATTTACAATCTTGGTCTGGAGAAGGATTGCTACTTACACCAAAGGTTGGAACAATTAAGGGAAGGTTGATACATTGACTAGATAAAAATGTAAAACTTGCTTGCACCAGAGTTATAAAGAAAATTAAATTGCATGTGACAAACTGGGGGAAATTACCATTTACCTGGCAAAGGGTTAACATGATTATACACAAATCAATGAGATTTTTTTAAAAATCCAAAAGAAGGCCGGGCCTGTAATCCCAGCACTTTGGGGCGGATCACGAGGTCAGGAGATCAAGACCATCCTGGCTAACCCAGTGAAACCCCGTCTCTATTAAAAAATACAAAAAACTAGCCGGGCGAGGTGGCGGGCGCCTGTAGTCCCAGCTACTCGGGAGGCTGAGGCAGGAGAAAGGCCTAAACCCGGGAGGCAGAGCTTGCAGTGAGCTGAGATCTGGCCACTGCACTCCAGCCTGGGCGGCAGAGTGAGACTCTGTCTCAAAAAAAAAAAAAAAAAAAAATCCAAAAGAAAAACAAGCAAAGGGCAAGTATACTTCGGGAAAAAAAAACCCATGCAAACGGTTTATAAACATGTAAGAAAATATTCAATTATTCTCAATGAGATAAATACAAAGTTAAGTAAAAGATAATTTTTACCTAGTAAATCGAAACTTTCTTTTTTTTTTTTTTTTTTAGAGACAGGGGTCTTCCTATGTTGTCCAGGCTGGTCTCGAACTCCTGGACTCAAGCTGTTGTCCCATCTCAGCCTCCTAAAGTGTTGGGATTACAGGCGTGAGTCACCACGCCTGGGCCAAAAAATTTTTTAACTACAATTTGAAATAGCTGTTAGACATCTTAGAGGAGATATTGAATAGGCAGTCGGGTATAAGCCCTCGGTGTTTGGGTAGAAATCCAGGCTAATGAATAAACGGCATTTAAAGCCATGAGACTGGGTTACATAACATTGTCAAGGTATTCAATGCCGCTGAATTGTACACTTAAACAGATGGTTAAAATGAGAAATATGCTATGTATGTTTTACCGCAATACACAAAACAAAACACAAAGCCATGAGACTGGAAGGGATGACCAAAGGAATGTGTGAGAAAAGAAAAAAAAAAGTCTCAGGACTGAGCCCTGAGGTGCTCCAAGTGTTTGGAATCACTGTGGCTCAAAAAATTGTACTGACTGTGACCCACAGTATGAAAAACATTTTCCATCCTGACTCCTTACATGAACACGCGGGCACACACATGAAACAGAAATTTCACAAAAGAATACCTACTTTCCCTACATGTTATATTTTCTGATATTCTCTCTTTTATTTCATTCCTTGTTTTTTACAAAAAAAAAAAAGTGTATGTCAAACAAGAAAAAAGGAAAAGAGGATAAATATTAAAGCAAAGGAGATAAACAATTTGCAATGGGAAAGGAGAGCATGGATAGATATTGGAGACGAAAGGGGAAAAAAATAACAAGCCAGAACCAGAAGAAAGAAAAGGAGGGGAAATATAATTGCAGCCTTTTCCCAAAAGGCTTCCTAGGAAATTTTACTAGGAGTGCTTTTCTCACTACTGAATAATTGCTGAGGGGCTCGCTGAATTTACAGTTTTTGGTCCGACTAAAATCAAATAAAGAATAAACTTAGTTTCAGGCATATTATTTTAAGCCGCTTATTTTCTGTATTATGCTTCTGATCTAACAGCAGGAGTGGTCAATTTATACAATTTTGGAGGGAAAAACAGGAAAGTTTTGGCTAAACATTTAAACCTAGATACACAGGGTGAGATTTCAATATATATATATTTTTTCAGTCTAGTATGTAACATTAAGTAACAAACCATGAAAGAAATAAATTTGGAAAGAAGCTAGAAGCCCAGTCGTCAATATGGGATAATCTTAACAATTTTCCAAGGATAATGTTGACAACATTTCCCTTCTAAAGAGTTTGGAAGAACCCTTGGGGTCATGGAGTATAGAGGCAAGAGGAAATTTCACATTACAAAGCAGCGGTTCCTCTTCCAAGCACCATTTAGCATGCAGCCTCTATGGATCCTCTTGTCATATTTCTTCTTTATTCCAATAATTAGTTATCTTTATTTTTATTTTTTTAGAGACCAGGTCTCATTCTGTTGCCCAGGCTGAAGTGCAGTGACATGATCGGAGCTCACTGTGGCTTTGAACTCCTAGACTCAAGCGATCCTCCTGCCTCAGCCTCTGGAGTAGCTAAGACTACAGGCATGCTCCAAGAATTATTTTTTCAAAGGAATGATTCATAAAAACCCCTCTTTACATCTCTTAATTGAATTTGTGTTTCCTACAGTTACTGTATTTACAGAATATGTTAATATACTTTCATAAATAGTTTCTATGAAAAAAATATTGATCAAAAGTCATTAAAATATTTTCACAACCCACATGTAAGTTGTGTGTTGACCTACAGTTTGAAAACTTCTTAGAAGTAAGGGAAATAAAGAAGCAAAGAGAATGAGGATTGTTTAGTGAGGTAGAAGGAGAACCAGGAGAGAGTGTCGTCCCAATAGCGAAGTGAAGAAAGTAAATCGGCCGGGCGCGGTGGCTCACGCCTATAATTCCAGCACTTTGGGAGGTCGAGGCGGGTGGATCACCTGAAGTCAGGAGTTCGAGACCAGCCTGGCCAACATGGTTAAACTCTGTCTCTACTAAAGATACAAACAAACAAACAAAAAATTAGCCGGGGTCGGGCGGGGTGGCTCACGCTTGTAATCCCAGCATTTTGGGAGGCCAAGGAGGGCAGATCACATGAGGTCAGGAGTTCAAGACCAGCCTGGCCAACATGGTGAAAACCTGTCTCTACCAAAAATACAAAATTAGCTGGGTATGATGGCACATGCCTGTAATCCCAGCTACTTGGGCGGCTGAGGCAGGAGAATTGCTTGAACCCAGGAGGCGGAGATTGCGGTGAGCCAAGATCGTGCTGTTGTACTCCAGCCTGGGCAACAAGAGTGAAACTCATCTCGAAAAAAAAAAAAAAACAACAATTATCCTGTTCTTTAATAGTACTAAGTAAAATGACACTGTCCTTAAAGCCAGAGGTCATCTAAGCTTTCCTTTTTTTTTTTCTATTTATCTGTCCCCAAAAGCTTTAATGGGAATATGAGGTCTACTTACTCCTCTCTAATGAAATGTCTTCCTCTTTTCAAGGATTCAGACTATGTTTTACGCAACATGATGGTTACAGGGCAGCTGGGTCTAACAGAAATCCACAAAAATCCTCCTACCATCCACAGGAAGTCATGCATCTTCAGGTACGAGACATGTCTGTTTTGTTTGGCTGCCAGAACACATCCTTCTGCTACAGTAGTAGACCTGAAAGACACAGCTTCTGGCTCTGGCCCATACACACTGACTTGTATTCTTTCTTTTCAATTTAATTTAATTTAATTTTAAGTTCCAGGATACATGTGCAGGATGTGCAGGTTTGCTACATAGGTAAACTTGTGCCATGGTGGTTTGCTACACCTATCAACCCATCACCTAGGTATTAAGCCCCGCATGCATTAGCTATTTTTTCCTAATGCTCTCCCTGCCCTTGCCCATTGACAGGCCCCAGTGTGTTCCCTTCCCTGTGTCCATGTGTTCTCACTGTTCAGCTCCCACTTATAAATGAGAACATGTGGTGTTTGGTTTTCTGTTCCTGTGTTAGTTTGCTGAAGATAATGACTTCCAGCTCCATCCATGTCCCTGAAAAGGATATGATCTCATTCCTCTTTATAGCTGCATAGTATTCCATGGTGTGTGTATACCACATTTTCTTTATCCATTCTATCATTGATGAGCATTTGGGTTGATTCCATGTCTTTGCTACTGTGATTAGTGCTGCAATGAACATATGTGTGCATGTATCTTTATAATATAATGATTTATATTCTTTTGGGTATATACCCAGTAATGAGATTGCTGGGTCAAACGATATGTCTGGTTCTAGGCCTTTGAGGAATCACCACACTGTCTTCCACAATGGTTAAACTTACATTCCCACCAGCAGTGTAAAAGCGTTCCTATTTTTCCACAGTCTCACCAGCATCTCTAGTTTCTTGATTTAAAATCACTATTCTGACTGGTATGAGATGATATCTCATTGGGGTTTTGATGTGCATTTCTCTAATGATCACACTGAATTTTATTCTGATTGGCTTTTAAAGAAAAATTTCAGCAGAATGTTGTCTGCATGGGACATATTGGCTCTTTTTTTCCCAAGTCCTTTTTTCTTGAGAGATGGGGTCTCGCTGTATCACCCAGGTGGGAGTGCAGTGCTATGATCATAGCTCATGCCAGTCTCAAACTCCTGGACTCAAGCTAACTTCCTGCCTCTGCTTCCCAAATAGCTGGGACTACATGTATTTGCCAAGCCCAGCTCATTTAATTTTTTTTATGGTGCCCAGCCTTCCTAAGTCCTTTTTAAAACAGATTTCATTGGCATTTTATTTTAAAATTGCAAGTTTTAAAGCATGAAAGTGTTTTATTTTCAATGAATTTCCTTGTAAATATGGAATTCAACAAAAAACCCACCATAATTATGAATAATATATTCACATCACTCATCAGAGCTCATCTGTGAATGTTAGCAAGGCTGTGAATGTGTCTTTTTTATTTAAAGAAGACGTGCAGGGGCAGAGTTGGAGAGAAGGCAGAGCATGTTGTGTTTAATAAGTACTTGGTTCTCAATTACTTAGAATGACTCTCACTTGTCAAATGCAAGGAACACTGCTAAAATGTGTACAAATGTAAACAGATCTTAACTGAGAACACACCTATTGCAAAAGGGAATGACTGCTTCTTAGGGGGTCGGTGTCGTTGAGTAGGCAGTAACCCAGTCATCCCAGACTAGTAGGCTAATTCAACATTTAATTACATATGGCAATTAAGTTTTAGCTTGGCCTCATGCCAGAATGTTCATTCACTCTCAAGCTCTTTTCCACATAGCTATTCCTTGTGCTGGTCAAGAGCTTTACAGAAGCCCTTGTAATACCCAGACTCATAGCCCTGGATTCTTTTTTTTTTTTTTTTTTTTTTAATTTTTTATTATGTATTTTTAAAATTATACTTTAAGTTCTAGGGTACTTGTGCACAACGTGCAGATTTGTTACATATGTATACACATGCCATGTTGGTGTGCTGCACCCATTAACTCATCATTTACATTAGGTATATCTCCTGAGGCCCCTCCCCCCCAACCCCCACTACAGGCCCCAGTGTGTGATGTTCCCCACCCTGTGTCCATGTGTTCTCATTGTTCAATCCCCACCTATGAGTGGGAACATGCATAACCCTGGATTCTTGTGTGTAACTTAGAACAGATGTCTTTGGAGGAAGTCAGTTGACCAATGGGCTCTATTGTTATACCTGGAAAGCTTAGTATGATGCATTACTACTATGGCAGTCATCAAGACACAACAGAAAGTGGTGGCTCAGCAGCAGCAAAAGGGGTGGGAAGAGCAGAAGGACATCATCTTACCTGTTACTGTAGGATTGATATAGAAACTATAAATGTGCTTTTTGAGGATGCAAAGTACCAATTTTTTACAAATACCCTAAAGAAATGGCATATCAGAATTAATGTAGATGGGGAAAAGGAAAAGAAAGAAAAAGAGGTGTGTCTGTGCCTCACCAAGAGAAAGAAGCAGCCGCTATATTTCCATGAAAAATCTCAAGTCTCTCACTGAGGCAGATGCTATAGATGCTCTACCCAGATTCCCAAAATGCCTTTTTACCAGCTTCTGTAGGCACGGCTACAAGTAACGGCTCACACCGTAACTTTCTCTGGAGGAGTGCCCTGGAGCGATTGGAGCTCTTCACCAGGAGGTACCTAAGAGATGTGTAAACACTCCCCCAGCCCAAACTGCTCACACACACCCAGGGCAGCTTAGAGCCAATGACTGACTAGTGCTAGGATACAAAAGACCCCTCCCTTTGTCTCAAGGTGGAACAGATTCTTTGGTACAATTGACCTGTCAGAGCTCCCCTTGGGATCAGGCCGAGGCTAGACTTCATGTGAAATTACATTCTTACTTAGCTTCTTCCCCTTGCCTATCCTGCTTCCCTCAGTCCCTCACAGGTTTCTCCAGCAAACACTCGCTCAATAAATCACTTGCATAAGGATCCCTGTCTCAGGCTCTGCTTCTAGGGAACCCGACCTAACACGCTCATCATTTCTGCTGGCACTCCACCAAAGCATAATGGACAATAAGTAAACAAAAGCATAATGGACAATAAGTAAACAAAACATGAACACCTTCAGATAAGTAAAGACAACGAAGCAGAGTATCATGATGGAGAGTGGCTTGGGCGCTGCTTGCTACCTGAGATTGGGTGGTCAGGGAAGCCTTCTCTGCCGAGGGGATGTTTGAGCAGAGACAAGAGTGAGCAGACAGACAGCCACGTAAAATCAAGGGCTAGAATGTTCCAGGCAGATGAAACAGCAAGAAGGCCTGGCATGGTGGAAGTGAGGTAGGCACAAGAGAGTAATTCAATATGTTTGGGTAGAATGATGTGAACAGGCAGAAGTTTAATATCTTTGTGCTTATTTGGTTTTGATTTCAGAGATTTCCTCTTTAAATGTACTGACAGTTCAGAAGTCGTTCTGGCCTCTGCCTGTGGAGAAACCCACATAGTAGTTCCACTTCGTGAGAGAACAGGAGAGGCTCTGGGGGTCCTCGATTTTAACATCGGCCGAAATAGGATGTTGTTGTATCAAGAATATAAAGATCTACAGAAAATGATGAAAGTGGTCCAAGTGGCCTGCTATGAAATCCTTGGCGAGTTATCTGGAGAGATAGAGAAAAAATATGTCTTAGGTATTGTTCGTGTGGCATCAGCCTAAATTCACAAGTTTAATAGGTTTTGGGGAAATCACAGGCAGTGCAATGAAATATGCACTTTCTAAAATGAATTGTTACAATATACAGACCTTTCCAGGTAAAAGGAATTCCCTTATGCAGTCTTGCGCTGATGAGTAATGTCTACAAATTAAAGCAAAGAGCCAGGAATCACATTCTCTTGGTTAGATTCATATAGTTTTAGAACTGGAAGGGCTCATAAAGGCAAGCTAGAACTAACATTTATTAAATGCCCCCATTATGTGTTTCAGGTATTATTTCATTTAATCCTTGCCATAACCCTATGAGGTGAATAGTGATACCCCATGTACAGGTGAGGAAAGTAAGCAAATTGCCCCCAATCACACAGTTAAGAAATGGTGAGGGCTGGATTTGAACCTATGTTTGGGTGCTCTTCCCACTATGTTATACAGCATTAAGTAATCAGAACATCTCGTTTTACAGATAAAGATGCCAAAGCCTGCAAAAGTAAAGTGGATTATCTAAGGTCCAATAGCAAGCTGGTGGGAGAGGCAAGACAAGACTTTAGTTTTTGTAATTCCATATCCACTAGGCTACTCTCAGTGCAATGCCAGCTTGGAGAGAGGGAGGGAGGAAGAAGGCATGGAAACCTTTGGCTTCCTAGAATGAAGTGAATAGAATTAGAAGAGTAACACTATGTGGGATTAAGCCAAAAGATTTGTAACTATGTCATAGAGTGGGATAAGAAGAAAGGAGAAAATTCATGTCTCCTGAGTGTTCACTATGTGTAACACCTGTAACTAAGCACTTTTACATATATCATCTTCTCTAACTCTCACAGCTAACCAAGGAAGTAGGGATTAAGCCCATTCTCACAGAAGAGGAAAAGGATATTCAGAGAGACAATAGACTAATAAGGTGGACAGCGTGTGTTCCAACCAGGGTCTAACTCTAAAACCCAAGTTTTTGCCTTTTCTCAAAGCCTCTTCTATGAGCTTCACCAGGAGTAATTTCCTTTCTTTCTTTTGATTTCATGGCTAAAGAAACTAAGGTTGTTTAAAACCGAAGGATATGGTCTGCTTTTTCTTGACAAAAAATTTACTATCATATGTTCAGAATCCTATGAAAAAGTAATATACAGCAATGTACATTAGACTGAACAGCAAGGTGAGCTATCATTTTGTTATTCCAGAGATTGAAAAGGTCGGGGAAGTCCAGCGGGCAGGAATTCTCTTCTTCCGAATCATGCTGCTCGAGCTACAGGAAAGCATACAACTACTCAATTCCATGGAATTTGTGTCACTGTTGCTCTATGACCATACTCTTCTAACAGAGCCAAATTATCCTCAAGACAGCAAATCCATAGAGCTGAAAGCCAACATGGAACTAGTGCGTGACACCCTGAAGGCGGTTATCTTGTTCTTTCATCCAGAGTTGGAATTTTCCAGTGACTTTGGAAGTTGGGATAAGTGTAAATTTGTAAGTTTTTTTTTTTAAAGCACCTTTTAAATTGAAGAATCACCTAAACAAATTTAAATGTACAAATCATAATTGCATAAATCGTAAGGGTACAAATGCGAGAATTTTTACTGAGTGGAACATGTTCATGTAACCAGACCTAGATCAAAAATAGAACATTTATAGAATCCCAAAAGCTCTCCTTTGTACCCTTCCTCATCATCCCTTCACCCTACCCACCCCAAGGGTAACCATTACCTTTTTTTTTTTTTTTTGAAACGGAGTTTCACTCTTGTTGTCTAAGCTGTAGTGCAATGGCACGATCTTGGTTCACTGCAACCTCTGCCTCCTTGGTTCAAGCAATTTTCCTGCCTCAGCCTCCCAAGTAGCGGGATTACAGGTGCCAACCACCATGCCCAGCTAATTTTCTATATTTTTAGTTGAAACTGGGTTTCACCATGTTAGCCAGGCTGGTCTCAAACTCCTGACCTCAGGTTATCCTCCCACCTCAGTCTCCCAAAGTGCTGTGATTACAGACGTGAGCCACCATGCCTGGCCATGGGTAACCATCATCTTCCCTTCTAACACCATTGATTGGTTTTGCCTATTTTAAAATCTATATAAATGGAATTATGTAAGCTGTTGAACTGGGCACTGTATTTCTGCTTGCTGGTGATCCCATAAATTTTCTCTTGTTGTTTGTTCACAGTATATTAACAAATATTTAGTCAACAATATTTGTGTCTTTGATCCAACTGCCAAGCATGTGGAAGTTAATGTACAGCTCATTGATGAATATATCAGAGGTAAATTTTCACTTAATTACAGCCTAAATCTATAGCAACAGCAATAAAACACAGTTGTGATTAAGAGATTTTTATTAAGATAAAGCAAGTGGGTCATAAATTCAGTTTTTAGGAGAAAATAGTTATAAGTCTTCTAAGAGGAGGGACACTATCTATAATCTATTGCATCATTCCCCAAAGTCACTGTCTATGCCACACATATGAGAATTCAAAAGCACATCTATCTCCCACTTATTAACTACATGTGCATTATTTATTTTTAAAAATGCAAATGGGGCTGCAATGAGAATAGAAATGTTAAGCAAAAAGGCTATCTTTAGCTTCAATAAATAACCAAAGAAAATAATAGACTTTTTCAGGGAGGAGAATCACCAAAAATGGACAGCAGCAAGGCTCTCGGGTTGGAGAAAACGATTAGTTGTTTGACCACAGGGAACAGGCCGCATATGAAAGTAAATATACAAACAGAGGCCCAAGGTCCTCCGCTGACCCGTATTCTCAGAGGTCTCAGGCTGTGATGAGGAATTCATTTAAAGTTTGTTTTTTTCTTTGTTATTTATGAAAAATAATTCATAGTTGGGAAAATGGCTCTGTAGAAATTGCTCACTAAATCTATCCCTTTCCTCCTCTTCCCGCTCTCCTACTGTGGAGGCTCTAGACCAACGCAGAAGGGTTTCTGGATTCACAGGGAACTATCCTAGCTGATTCCTGAGCAGCCTTGACCACCAACCCTTCCCACCACCTTCTGCTTTCCAACAGTGCCCTCTGATGGAAGAAATACTAATTGCAGTTAACGGAGCCCGACTCAGCCAGAAAATAGCCCATAGGCTCCCCAGTCACTGCCGCCAAGCCTTTGGTTATACCAGTCTCCGCAGCAATCCCGAGAAAGTTCGTAGGTCACCCAGATACCAACGCTCTCTCCTTCAGATGCAGTTACATGAGGAAATGCTAAGCTTCTTGCTTAGGGGAAGGGAGAGGAATTCTTCGGGGTGCCTTTCTATTTGTGCCAGAAGGAGAGGAGTCTTCAGGCAGGGCAATCTGCTGCTCAAAGTTTACCTGGCCTAGCAGCTTTAAGTAAGGGCCCTACTCCACGAATCTACCCAGAATGAAATGTCACCAATAATACCTGTAGGCTCAGCCTGTGACAGGCAGAGACTGCTAGACTATATAGCATAGCTCCTAACCCACCACGCCTTCCAAACTATTACTTTACCAAAAGGGTGGAATTACGGCTCGTAACGTGCCCATACTTTCTTAGGGCTTCTGCTGCCAACTCTTACCCCCTCTTCATCCTAGTTCAAGAAAAGGGTATTTCCTAATGTAAATGACGAGTTGGTGGGTGCAGCAAACCAACATGGCACATGTATACCTATGTAACAAACCTGCATGTTGTGCACATGTGCCCTAGAACTTAAAGTATAATAATAATTTTTAAAAAAAAGAAAAGAAAAGAAAGAAAAGGGTATTTTTGACTGGGCACAGTGACTCACACCTGTAATCCCAACACTTTGGGAGGCCAAGATGGGCAGATTGCTTGAGCCAGAAGTTAGAGACTAGCCTGGACAACATGGCAAAATCTTGTCTCTACAGAAAAAATATATAAAAACTAACTGGGTGTGGTGGTGCACGCCTGTAATCCCAGCTACTCAGGAGGCTGAGGTGGGAGATGACTTGAGCCCGGGAGGTTGAGGCTGCTGTGAAATGTGATCATGCCACTGCACTGGGCAACACAATGAGATCCCATCTCAAAAACAACAACAACAAAAAGGAGGTTTTTTTTTTATTCTGGTGGAACTCCACGCAGCTGTGTCCTGCCTTTAGATTGAGCCAGTCATCTGTGAAGTAACATTGGGTAGCTTTGTTGAGCAGGCCTGGCCTCCCAAGACCGTGCCATTGCAGGTGAGTGCTGCTGACATACTTCCCTGTGGGGGACCCTGTGACTCCAGTGAGCACTCCCAGACAGCTGTGTATGCACTAGTACATCAACAGCCTACTATTCTCTGTCACTTCGCCTAAGATAACTCCTAGTAGTTGGTCTCTTCTACCTGGAGATTCATGACTTGACCACCTTCTCAAGGACCTATTCTCCCCACCCACTTTGGACCTCTGCTGCCAGTCTCATCTGGTCATTCAGGATGCCCCATATCTGCTCCATGTCCCCCTCCCAGGAGTTTTAGACAGATGTTGCCTGCTTGGAAATGTTCTTAGACCCAGAGGCAAGAAGAGCTGTCCCCTATCGCAAGTATAACCAGAATCACTTTTCTGTCTAGAACCTGGGTGTCTGCCAAGTGACTGTACCTCCTCCTCTAAATCCAAATGTTTACAAGTCCACAGACATTGGTCTCAGCAGGAGTGCCCCAGGCCCTCCACTTCTCCTACATGGTTCCCAGAGCTCCAACTCTGCCAAAGCAGCCAGAGGCTCAGTGCTGTCACCATTCGTAAAGAAACCCACTAGCTTCCACAATAAAATGACACCATCATCCTCTAAGAGTGACAATGAAGGAAGGTGCCTTCCCATCAGCAGGGGAGGACTGCTGGACTCACAGTCCTAATTAACTTTATCTTCAAGATTCGCCTTCCCTGGAAGATCCTTCCCTAATTGCTACTGCCGCCACCGCGGTGGCGCTCGTAGGTGCCACGCTCCCTGCAACTCCATTACAAAAATGGAACATGACTCATTCCTTAATCCCCACTGCACAGCTAAGGACCTGACAGGAACCTTGGTAGAATGATTCTACCGACAATCCAGAAATAACAAGTAGGAAACAGCACTGAATCTGCAACTCTGAGGACGTGCCTTTTTCTTTTAAATGGGTCAAGCCAAAATGGACAACCAGATGACAGGAACATAGTTCTGTCCTATTCATTTAAACCTTCTGTGTGCTAACATTGCTTTGGATTCAATTACTGTTCTCTGCTGTCTTTTGGACTTAGTCATCTTGAATGGAAATTGCTGTTGGCTCCCTCTTATAGGAAAAAACTTGCCATCACAGCTAGACTTGGGTTTAATAGAGAGCTAAGAGTGTGCCATTTATTTACAAGTTGCTCACAGATTTTAGGCCATGGAGGAGGAAATATCAGTTCCGCTTGAGAACAGATTTCCTTTGTCCTGGCAAGAGCCCCTTAAAAAGCCCTTTTAGTTACGAGTTATGATATTAGACAAGTACTCACACCATGCACGGAGAAGGGTATAACACTCTGTGCTGGGTAAAGATCTCAGGCCTGAAATGCTTCGATTTCCCATGCATGCAAACCCCTTGCCTTTTCAGTTCCAAGTTATTCAGAGGAAAAAAGAAAATCAAACCAGCCACTTGCTTTATGTTTCTTATCACTTCTTGTGATTTAAATTTTGAAGTTTTCTAGCAGTAGTTATTAAGAGGAATAACTAAACACAGTTCTACATGTGTAGATAACATCACTGCTACTTTCATATCTGATTAAAGGCTTTTAAAAATGAACTTGATGAGAAGTAGAGCATGATGGCGTGCACCTGTGGTCCCAGCTACTTAGGAAGCTGAGGCACAAGGATTGTTTGGGGCCAGAAGTTCAAGGCTGTAGTGCACAATGATGGTGCCTGTGAATAGCACTGCACTCCAGCCTGGGTGACATAGTGGACACCGACTGTAGAAATTAATAAGAACAGTTTTCTATTTAATTTGATACTCATTTTTTAAAAATTTTAGTGGCTGTTAAAACTGTCTTTTATCCTGAAAGGATATAAATATTATACATATGTGTGTGTGTGTGTGTATGTGTGTGTGTGTATATATATATATTTTTTTTTTTTTTTGAGATGGAGTCTTGCTCTGTCACTCAGGCTGGAGCGCAGTGGCCCAACCTCAGCTCACTGCAATCTCTGCCTCCCAGGTTCAAGAGATTCTCCTGCCTGAGTAGCTGGGACTATAGGTGTGCACCACCACGCTTGGCTAATTTTTGTATTTTTAGTAGAGGCGGAGTTGCACCACTTGGCCAGGCTGGTCTCGAACTCCTGACCTCAGGTGATGCACCCACCACGGCTCCCAAAGTGCTGGGATTACAGGCATATATATATATATAAAAAATAGATATTTTATGTGTATATATATATTTTATATATATACACTTTTTTTTTTTTTTTTTTTTTTTGAGACAGAGTTTTGCTCTTGTGGCCCAGGCTGGAGTGCAGTGGCACAATCTCGGCTCACCACAACCTCCGCCTCCTGAGTTCCAGCGATTCTCCTGCCTCAGCCTCCCAAGTAGCTGGGATTACAGGCATGTGCCACCATGCCCAGCTAATTTTGTATTTTTAGTAGAGACAGGGTTTCTCCATGTTGGTTGGACTGATCTCAAACTCCCGAGCTCAGATGATCGCCTGCCTCAGCCTCCCAAAGTGCTGGGATTACAGGCATGAGCCACTGCGCCAGCTTTAAATTTTTTATTAAAGTACTTGAAAAGGTCACATAGAACTAAAAGCCTAAAAAGAGTCACTAGCCTATATCTTCTCTTTCATTCTCTTCAGTCCCCCTCGCCAGAGGCAACCGTGTTTTGTCCTTTCACTCTTTCTTCTTGGCATTTGCACATCTATTTCTATTATGCACATATTGCTATCTTTTGATTCATCAATTTTAAACCTTATCAGTCAATTTCCTCTGATTAAAAATGAAGATTTCGTTCTGTTATGCCACTATTCTCTTACCCCATCCTCCCAATATAGTTGTATTTATAATTTGGGGTTAAATAAAGATGCAATGTTTACATGATTTTGCCTATGCAAATATTATACACACCTGAGGATTGTAGCATATTTTGATTCCTCATCTTTTTTGTTTTTCCTGAAGTAAATAATTGTCTTTTATTTTATTTTTTATTTTTATTTTTTTGAGATGGAGTCTCGCTCTGTCACCCAGGCTGGAGTGCAGTGGCCGGATCTCAGCTCACTGTAAGCTCTGCCTCCTGGGTTTATGCCATTCTCCTGCCTCAGCCTCCCAAGTAGCTGGGACTACAGGTGCCCGCCACCTCGCCCGGCTAGCTTTTTTTGTATTTTTTAGTAGAGATGGGGTTTCACTGGGTTAGCCAGGATGGTCTCGATCTCCTGACTTCGTGATCCGCCCGTCTCAGCCTCCCAAAGTGCTGGGATTACAGGCTTGAGCCACCACGCCCAGCCTGTCTTTTATTTTTAAACTTTCTTAGTTTTATTTGTAGTTCTTGATAATTCCCACCCCTTCCGTTTGTCTCTCCCATAAGATAGTTCTATCAGATAATTTATTAGGTCTAATTTATTTTCTTTTCCCAAAGCCATCTCTTCTAGAGATCTCAATTCCTCTGTTTTTGTTTTGTTTTGTTTTGTGTTTTGAGACAGGGCCTCACTCTATCACCCAGGCTGGAGTGCAGTGCCACAATCACAGCTCACTGCAGCCTCAACCTCCCTGGTTCAAGCAATCCTCCTGGCTCAGATTTCCAAGTAGCTGGGACTATAGGCGCGTGCCATCAGGCCCAACTAATTTTGTTTATTTTTGTAGAGGTGGGGGTCTCACTATATTACCAGGCTAGTCTTGAACTCCTGACCTCAAGGGATTCTCCCGCCTCGGCCTCCCAAAGTGCTGGGATTACAGACGTGAGCCACCATACCCAGGCCTCAATTCTTTCTATCTAAAGTCTTTCCCCTGCCCCCAGATCTGCTACTCAGCTGCCTTCCTGAGATTCACTTCGCCCCTATTGTAGGAATTTAATTTGCCATTCTCTTCGTCATTCTTGGTCTAGTCCCTTGTTTTCAGGTAACATGTCTCCGGTAGTTTTCTGAGAAAGAGTGTGTAAGTGGTAAATTTTTTGAGACCTTTCGTTTTTGAAGATGTTTTTATTCAGTCCTCACACTTGATTTCTACTTTGCTGTGGAAGATAATTTTGAAGACATTGCTCTATTGTCTTTTTACATTTTTTTTATATATATTTTAAATAAAATACATATTGTTTAATCTATAAATAAATAATAAAATATATAAATAAATAATATATAATAAATTATATATAAATAAAATAGATATTTAAAATAATATTTTTAATAAATATATATTTTTTATATATATACTTTTTTTTTTTTTAGATATAGTCTTACTCTGTCACCCAGGCTGGAGTGCAGTGGTGTGATCTTGGCTCACTGCAACCTCCACCCCCAGTGTTCTAGCAATTCTCCTACCTCAGCCTCCTGAGTAGCTGGGATTACAGGCGCCTGCCACCACGCCTTGCTATTTTTTTTGGATTTGTAGTACAGATGGGGTTTTACCATGTTGGCCAGGCTGGTTTCAAACTCTTGACCTCAGGTGATCCACCCATCTCAGCCTCCCAAAGTGCTGGGATTACAGGCGTGAGCCTCCGTGTCTGGCCAGGTTTTATATATTTTTAACAGACGGGGTCTTGCTGTATTGCCCAGGCTGGACTCAAAACTCCAGGGTTTGCCAGGCACAGTGGCTCATGCCTGTAATCCCAGCACTTTGGGAGGCTGAGGTGGGCCGATTGCTTGAGCCCAGGAGTTCAAGACCAGCTTGGGCAACATAGTGAGACCCTGTCTCTACAAAAAACTTGAAAAAAAAAAAAAAAAGCTGGGAGTAGTGGCATGTGCCTGTAGTTCCAGCTACTCAGGAGAGCTGAGATGGGAGGATCGCTTGAACCCAGCAGGTTGAGGCTGCAGTGAGCCATGTTTGCACCACTGCACTCCAGCCTGGCCACAGAACGAGACCCTGTCTACAGAAAAATAAAAAAAAAACTCCTGGGCTTAAGCTATCCTTCCACCTCAGCCTCCCAAGTAGCTACTACAGTACTACAGGAGTGCTGCCACCGCACCTGGCTTTCCACTGTCTTTTTTAAAAACTGAGACATAATTCACATGCCATAAATTTCACTCTTTGTACATTTTAAAGTGTAGAATTTAGTGGTTTTGAATATATATCCCAGATTGTGCAATTATCACCACTATCTAATTTTAAAACATTTTCATCACCCCAATAGAAACGCTGTACCCATTAGCAGTCACTCCGTCTTTCCTCTCCCTCTAGCTCCTGGGAGCCACTCATCTGCTTTCTGTCTCTACGGATTTGCCTATTCTGGACATTTCATGTAAATGGAATCACACAATACGTAACCTTTTGTATCTGGCTTCTTTCACCCAGCATAATGTTTTCAAGGTCCATCTATGTTCTAGCTTGTATCAGTACTTCATTTTTGTGTGTGTGGCTGAATAATATTCTATGATAGAACACATTCTGTTTATTCACCCATCAGTTGATGCACCTGTAGGTTGTTCCCACTTTTTGGCTACTGAAATTATGCCTCCATTAACATTTGTTTGTAAGTTTTTGTGTAAACATGTATTTTCAGCTCTCTTGTGTATATACCTTTGGAGTGCAAACATATGGTAACTCTATGTTTAACTTTTTGTGGAAAAGACTCCATTGTCATCCAACTTTAAAGATTGCTGTTGACAGCCTGGGCAACATAGTGAGACCCTGTCCCCACAAAAAAAATGAAAAACTTTGCCAAGTGTGGTGGCACATGCCTGTAGTTCCAGCTACTCAAGAAGCTGAACCCAGTTAAGGCTGCAGTGGGCTATGATCATGCCACTGCACTCCAGTCTGGGCAACAAAGTGAGACTTAATCTCTTAAAAAAAAAAAAAAAAAAGGCAAAGGTTGCTGTTAAGAAGTCTGAAGCCTTTCTAAATCGGTGTGACCATTTTTTATCTCTCTCCAGAAGCTGTAGAATCATCCCTTCATCCCCAAAGTTGCAAAAATTTCATAATGATATGCCTTTTTATGGGTCTGTTTTCATCATTTGATCAGTGTACTGGCTGGGCTTTTTTCAATTGTGAAATCTAGGTTGTTAAGTGCTGGATGATTTCCTCCATGGCATGAAGACTGCTACTTAACAGCTGTGCAATTTGTACACTGCACAAAGGTGCTCTGCTAAGGAGGTGGGTGGGGGCCAAAATGTATCCCGGATTCCATTCACTAGACTGTGTGCCTTAACCTGAAGCTACATCTGCTTGGAGGAGGAGCATCTTTTTCATTCACCAAGCTCTGTGCCCACAGGATGCATTCCCTCACAGTAGGTGTGTTTTCCTCACCTTTACACCAAGGGGACCTATAACGCTGGTGGTGGCCCTGCCCTCTTTTTTCTGTATTCACTCTTTGGGATTCCTATTATTCAGACATTGGATCTCCCAGATTTAGTCTTAAAAATCCCTTTATTTTCTCTTCTTCTTCCTAAACAACTCCAACAAACCCTTCTGAACCCTTTGAGGATTCTGGGATATATAGAAGGTTGGTTCTAGGTTTTCTCCACTGCTGATTTAGGATTCCACTTTTCTCCTGTCTGCTACCACTTCTTCACCTGCTTTATATTTCTCAAATTTTGTTGTTCTGTCTTTCACTCAACTAAAATTATCTCAGTGCTCTCCATGTGACAGGCCCTGTTCTAGGTTCCTAGGGTACAGTAGTGAATGACATAGACCAAGATTCCTGCCCTCAAGAAGCTTACATTCTAAAGGGGAGAGCAGAGGATAAGCAATAAACGTAATAAATTATATACTATGGTAGAAAATAAGTGCTATGGGGGAGAAAAGCAAAGTAGAGTAAGGCGGTGGATGCAAAGGTGGGAGGCAGGGAGGAGGCACGGGCTGAAAATTTAAATAGAGAAGTCAGGTAGGCCTTATCAAGAAGGTGAGATTTAGGCTGGGCGCGGTGGCTCATGCCTGTAATTCCAGTACTCTTGAGAGGCTGAGGTGGATGGCTCACCTGAGGTCGGGAGTTCAAGACCAGCCTGGCCAACATGCAAAACCCCATCTCTACTAAAAATACAAAAATTAGCTGGGCATGGTGGCAGGCACCTGTCATCCCAGCTACTCAGGAGGCTGAGGCAGGAGAACTGTTCCAACCCAGGAGGCGGAGGTTGCAGTGAACCAAGATCACGCCACTGCGCTCCAACCTGGGTGACAAAGTGAGACTCCGTCTCAAAAAAAAAAAAAAAAAAAAAGTGAGATTTAAGCAAAGATGTGAAGGAAGCGAGGGAATCATCCATATGAACGTAGAAGGAATATTCCAGGTGTTGCTTGATGATATTGTATCCTAAGAAAAGAAAAAGAGTATTCCAGGCAGAGAAAACAGCCAAAGCAAAGGCCCTAAGGCAGGAACAACCAGTGTGTTCAAATAGCAACAAGAAGGCCACTGTGTCAGCAGCAGGGTCAGAGAACGGGAGGTAAGTAAGGAGATGAGTTCAGGAGGTAATGGAGGACTGAATCAATTAAGGTCTTGAAGACTATCATAATGTCTTGATTTTATGGCTTGTGGTGATCCTCCTGCCTTATCCTCCAAAGTGTGGGATTACAGGCATGAGCCACAACACCCAGTGAAGTAGAGCCATTGCAAGGTTTTCAGCAGAGGAATGATATGACCTGTGTTTTAAAAGGATCGCCCTGCTTCTATAATTAGAAGACACTTTGGAGGTCAAGAAGAGATGCAGAGAGACCAACTAGAGGAGCTGTTGCAGGAATCCGGATGAGAGATGAGGAATGTACCAGTGGAAATGGTGAAAAGTTGTCATATTATATATATCTGAGAGGCAGAGTCAAAATATATCTTGACAGTTTGAGTGTGAAATGAGAAAGAAACAGAGGAGCCAAGACTGACTTCAGGGTTTGGAAGGATGGAGTTACCATTAGCTGAGATGGAGAACATGTAGGTGGAGCAGGCTTTGGTCGGGGGAGATGAAGTGTTCAGATTTTGACATGCTGAGTTTGAGATATCTATTAGATATGGAAGTAGAGATGTGAATATGTAGATGGTTAAATAAATCTGGAGTTTTGGAGAAAGGTCTAAGCTGGAGATACAAAATCGAGACTGGTTGGTGAATAGATGATTGGCAAAGGGAGGAAAGTCTCGGTGGGAACACTGAGTAGAGACAATTCTGAATGTTTTGCCACGAAGGGGAGCAAAGAAATGGTGTGGTAACTGGAGGAGACAATGGGGTCAAGGTTTTGTTTTGTTTCTCAGATGGGAAAGATAACAGTAGGTTTGATTCTGATGGGAAATCCTGTAGAGAGCAAGAAGTTAACAATGTTGAAGATAGAGAATTCCTGTAGCAATGTCCTCAAGCACGTGAGAGAGGATGGGCTGTTGTTAGAGTAACCATACATTCTATATTTACCTTGGAACAGCCCAAGTTTTTGCTTGTTGTTTTGGTGACTTCTCCAGTTAGCATCCTCTCTCTCTCAAGTGTACCAATTTGGACAATGAATTACTTGACTACCCTGGATCTACCGCACCAAGGGAGGAATTGGCGTAAGACAGCAAGAGGATAGAGAACATAGGTGCAGATGAGAGTGAGGGGTAGGTGTGCTGGTGGGAGTCTACGGAAGTTGCCTTCTGCTTGTGTCAATCTTACAGTGAAGCTCAAAGCAGAGTCATCAGCCAGAGTGAGGATGGGAGAGGAAGTTGTTGGGACTTTGAGAGGACAGGAATAGGAATTAAATATTGGTGTTTCTTTTTTCCTGATCTTTCTATCGTTGTGTTTTATGTCTTCTTTAATTAATTAATTAATTATAGAGGCAGGGTCTGTCTCTGTCATCCAGGCTGGAGTGCAGTGGTGTGATCATGGCTCACTGTAACCCTGAACTCCTGGGCTTAGGTGATTCTCCTGCCTCAGCCTCCTGAGTAGCTGGGATTACAGGCATGAGTCACCACGCCCAGTTCCTATGTCTTCTTTTTCTTTTTCTTTTCTTCTTTCTTTTCCTTTACATTAGTCTTAGTAGGAATTTCAGATGTAGCAAAATTGAATGCATGTTAATCATCTAGAAAAGCATTATTCATTCAATTTCTTTCATATTTTAACTTGGTGGTCTCCAAAGTTAAGTGCAAGCACCCCAGAAGATTTTTTTAAAAACTATCTCTGGGGTGCAAGAAAAATATCAAAGATGATTCTGTTGAGACACTGAAAGACAGACAGAAAGAAAAATACCAAAGGACTAAGGACTTTTCTTTTTTTCTTTCTTTCTTTTTTTGGAGACAGGGTCTCACTCTGTCACCCAGGCTGAAGTGCAGTGGCACGATCTTGCCTTACTGCAACCTCTCCCTCTCAGGCTCAGGTAATCCTCCCTCCTCCCACCTGAGCCTCCCTAGTAGCTGACACTAGAGGCCCACACCACCTTGCCTGGCTAATTTTTGTATTTTTTGTAGAGACAGACCATGTTGCCCAGGCTGGTCTTGAACTCCAGGACTCAAGCAATCCACCTGCCTTGGCCTCCCAAGTGTTGGGATTACAGGCGTGAGCCACTGCACCCCACCAAAGGACTTTTCTTTATAATGTTTTTAACTCATTGTTAATTTCTACTTTTTTGTTTAAAATGTTTTAAAATAAATAATTTATAAATATATATATATATATGGGGTAACATGCTCAATGTTTGTTACTGATAGAGGTACATGATCAAAAGAGCTTGGAGGCCACTACATTAAACTATGAATTTTGTAAATATAATTTGCATTGATTTCAATTTACACATGACTTGATTTATAGCTACATCATTAAAAAAGCCACTACATGTGATATTGTACAGAAATTATGTGATATTGTATAGAAATTATGCTTGTGACATTGTATGCTTGCAATGGGAATGAAACTGATTCCAGCATTCATCCTGGAACAAACTTCCCCCCAAACTTTGATTACTCGAGAAAAATGTGTTTTTAACTCCCCATGTAACACTGATATTTTTCCTGATAAATCTGGGAGGCAGTACCCTACAGTGCCTTTGGGACCACATTAAATTAACAATGACATATTAAGTGCCTGATTGCCATGGCAGATGTAAGTTCTCCTGCCTACAAAAAAACTGATTGAAATTTGCATACCTGACCGGGCACGGTGGCTCACGCCTGCAATCTCAGCACTTTGGGAGGCCAAGGCAGGTGGATCACTTGAAGTCAGAAGTTCAAGACCAGCCTGGCCAACGTGGTGAAACACCATCTCTGCTAATAATACAAAAAAATTAGCCAGGTCTGGTGGTGCAAGCCTGTAATCCCAACTACTTGGGAGGCTGAGGCAGGAGAATGGCTTGAACCCGGGAGGCAGAGGTTGCAGTGAGCCAAGATCGCACCATTGCACTCCAGGCTGGATGACAAGAGCAAAACTCCGTCTAAAAAAGAAAAGAAAGGAAATTTGCATACATATACCCTTCTATTGCTGCAGGGACCTTCAGTTCATTGTGTGTGGCTGTAATATTAAGGAGTGACTTGGGGTATGTGAAGCAATAGAAATGAGAACGAAAACTAAGAGAACTAATGAAGAGGAACAGCAAAAAATGCAGCTGATCTTGGATTGTTAGTTGAAAGGTGCAGTTACATTTTAGCTTTTGTACTTGAAGCTTAAGTACTTCTTTCTTTTTGCTTTGCCCATCTATGCTAATTATCCATCATTCCCAAAAGATTTAATTTTATTAATCCAGTGTTAAAAGCAGAGATCCATAAATAGAGTTTTAATTCAGAAATATCCTACTATAGCCCAGTGTTTCCAGCATAATGAATTCACCGTGTAATTAAAAGTTTGATTAAACTAGAACCTACAAAAATATCATGTTTCTGAACTAATGTCCATAAATAGACTCAAAGGTCGACCCAGTATTCTCTATACATTAGATGTATTCAGATAATTTACTATACACTTTTCCAAAGCAAAGCAAAAAAAAAAAAAAAAAAGCGTTATTTCTATGGTTGTAAAAGAAGCGTTTATCCGCTTGAAAAAATTACTAAGTCTGTGTGAGTGGGGTCTGTCGTGGGCCAAGCTGCAAAGATCTGGCATGCATCTACCACAAGAGGGCAGTAGCACTCAACCGTTAATAGGGAACCCAGCAGAGCGCTGGAGGCTCATTAGAGGAATCATTAGAGCAGGTCGTTAACGCATCAAGCTCTGGAAAGGACAGGGAAACAGGAATCACCGTCCAGACACTTTCGGAGCTTCTGTCTCGGTAACAATAAGACAGGAAATAAGCAACAGGGTCTTGTGAAAGAGAACGACCTCGCTCACCATCCTCGTGTCGTTGAATCACCATGGAGATGGCGACTAGCTTAATAATGGCTGCAGATGGGCGTCTGCTCATGTGGATGTTCAGATAAGAACACTGTGGCAGGGGTCAAAGGAACAGAGCTCTTCATGGGCATTACGGAAGGGCGGAAGCAAAGCTGAGGGGAGCAGCAGAGCTGTTCTGTCTCCGAAAATTAGGACTTTTAGGAGTGTCCTAGGTTGAATTTTATTTTATTTAGCTTCGTATCATTGAGACATTAAGACTATCTTTAGAAACCTGTATCATTTACCTTGTAGGGTTTCCAGGAAACTAATTCATAGAAAGAGAGATGAATTGGCCGGGCGCAGTTGCTCATGCCTGTAATCCCAGCACTTTGGGAGGCTGAGGCGGGCAGATCATCTGAGGTCAGGAGTTCGAGACCAGCCTGGCCAACATGATGAAACTCCGTCTCTACTAAAAATATAAAACTTAGCCAGGCGTGGTGGTAGGCGCCTGTAATCCCAGCTACTTGGAAGGCTGAAGCAGGAAAATTGCTTGAACTCAGGAGATAGAGGTTGCAGTGAGCCCACAAGGTGCCACTGCACTCCAGCCTGGGCAACAAAGTGAGACTCCATCTCAGAAAAAAAAAAAAAAGAAAGAAAAGAAAAAAGAATTGTAAAACAAATGCACCTTCAATATTTTAAGTACGTATGTCGATTGGTCTAGTGTTGCCCATAAAATGAATCAGGTATTTTGAGTGTGATCTCATGAGCAGCACCTGTTTTTGTTTTTATTCCTAATTCTCTCTAATGTTACTGAGCTATAATCTGGAAAGACGTTTAGTATTTGAAAAACCTAATTCATTATTCCTTAATTTAATGTTTCAGTTTAACATTTATTGAAGACTTACAACTGAATGAGAAAAGACAATGCCAGGGTGGTGTGTGTGTGAGCGTATGTGTGTGTTAAAACAGAGCATTTTAGAAAATTAATTGGATCCACGTTTTAAAGTCAGCTTCAAATAAAAATTGAGACTTGTGAATGTTTTCCACATTTTATGTGCCTTTCCTATCCCGTAGTATACCTTTTGTTGTATAGTTCCTTCCAAACCATAGGGCAGCTAAACCTAATTCAGAGAATCTTGTTCCTTTGTGTTGATAAAAGACAAGAAAATAAAATATGTTCTGCTTAGCAATTCTAATAGATCATTGCCATTACTGTTAATAAGCTATTGGATGGAAGACTTGATATTTAAAAGCTTTTGCTCAATTAAAAAAAAAAAGCCAGGTGCAGGGGCTCATGCCTGTAATCCCAGCACTTTAGGAGGTCTAGGTGGGAGGATTGCTTGAGGCCAGAAGTTCAAGACTAGCCTGGGCAACATAACAATACTCCGTCTCTATGATTAAAGATAATGAATAAATTATTTATTTATAATTATTAATGAATAAATTATTTATTTATAATTATAAATAAATAAATAATAAAGCTTGAACTCAATTATAACTAAATGGTTTACTCAAATCAGCAAACATGTATTGGGTTAGGCAGTGAGTTAGTCACTAGGAATAACAGAAATGAATAAAACAGACTTGTGGGTGAGAGGCACCTGAAAGAAAGGGGGTAGTTATTATTATTATTATTATTATTATTATTTGAAATGGAGTCTCACTCTGCCACCCAGGCTGGTATGCAGTGGCACAATGTCAGTTCACTGCAATCTCCACTTCCCAGGTTCAAGCGATTCTCCTGCCTCAGCTTCCCGAGTAGCTGGGATCACAGGTGCCCACCACCACGCCTGGCTAATTTTTGTATTTTTAGTAGAGATGGGGTTTCACCATGTTGGCCAGGCTGATCTCGAACTCCTGACCTCAAGTGATCCACCCACCTCTGCCTCCCAGTGTGCTGGGATTACAGGTGTGAGTCACCGCACCCAGCTAATAGTTAATATTTTTGAGCAACTACTCTGGGACAGATCTTCACAAATATTTTCTCAGCCTCTGGTCCCAGCTACTTGGGAGGCTGAAGTGGGAGGATCACCTGAGCATGGGAGGTCGAGGCTGCAGTGAGCCATGATCATGCCACTGCACTTCAGCCTGGGCAACAGGGCAAGACCCTGTCTCAAAAGAAAAAACAATTCTTCCAATTTTGTTTTATGGGAGAAGAAACTGAGGCTCAGAGCAGTTAAGTGACAAAACTCATTGGTGTAGAGCCAAGATCTGTTAAACTCTAGATAGTCTTTCCATTGGACAGAACCCACATCTGTTCAACTCTATATAGTCTTTCCATTGGACCATTCTATTTGAATATTAGTCACTGACTCCTGGGAAAAAGCAACTTTTATGAATGACAGTTTAACAGTTTTCAATTTTAAAAACTTAAAACATATAATGGTGTGCAGTTACTACATAGCTTTAAATAATTTTTAATTAGAAAACATTTCAAACATGCAAGTATAGAGAATAACACCTGCATAGTCATTATGAAGCTATATTCTATATCCAACCTTAACACTGTGTTTCAGTTAGACTTTCTAAAGAAAACATTAGAAGAACAGTTAAGGATTCCTATCCTTCCTCGATCCCACTGTCTTCTTGTCTTTCCCTAGAGATAATACTATCATGAATTTGGTATTAGTTTCATGCATGATGTCCTATTTTTACCATATGCTAATGAATCCATAAATAATATAATACTATCTTGCAGGTTTTAAAACTGTTTAATTGTGTCCAAAAGTACATATTATTCTATAACTTACTTTTTCTATTGAATATTTTGAGATTTATTCATGAATACAAATAACTAATTCTTTGTTAACTGCTGTCAAGTATTCTATTGTATGACTACACCAAAATTTATCCATAATCCTGTAAATACAAGATTCTGCTTGGTTTTGACTCAAAACATATCTAATGAACTTTAATCATAATACTGGAACTTATCATCTTAATAGTGAAGTGTAAAACTATCCACTCTTACTTTTTTCTTCCTGATGCAGGTCATTCCCGAACCGAAGTATGGAAATTTGGTAATGTTGTCATTGAACATCTATACCACTGGATACACATCTGTTCAGCTCTCACGAAGATAACCAAAAAACTAAATAGTTCTATTACACCCCCGTTGCCCTCCAAGACTGACAATTATATGTATGCAAAAATGCCAGGGGAAGGTTTGCAAGATAAGTGATAATGAATGATAATGGAATTGGTACTGTATTTAGGATCCTTTGTTCATGTTCAGTTTTGTTTGTTAACTATAAAATATTTTCCATTGGAAAGGGGTACCGATAAACATCTTCTGCTCCTAACATTTATCTCAGCACTTTCTAAACCCAAAAGTGGTACCTAAGAAGAAATTTAGCCAAAAAATATCCAGCGAAGGTAGCCATAGCCAAGTGTTTCAAGTATGTTATAGAATATATTTGAAAGCTTCCTTTCAGTTTGAGCTTTGTATCTGCTGTGGAACTGTTATGGTTGATTGAGTAGTTATTTTTCATTCTTATAAGGTGCAAAGTAACAACTGAGGATTTAGAAAACAAGAATACCAAACAGAATACCAAATAATAAAGATAAACCAAAAGAATACCAAATAATAAAGATTTTTAAGAAATGGACTGAGAATTGTTTTTCTAATTTTTCAAAGACTTATAGCATCACCTCTTCCCTCTCTCTGCCCCCCTACTCTTGCCTTAACAACTCAAGTCATTTTTAACTTATTAATTTTTAATTTTTGTGGGTACATAGTAGGTGTACATATTTATGGGGTACTCAAAAGTGATTTTAATGAACAGAAATTCTTGTGGGAAAATGTCCATGACTCATGGAAAAAAGAAGACACTTTTTAAATGATAAAAACCTCTTCAGTTTAAGAAGGGCAAAAAGAATTTATATTTGTTTAAAGCTTGTTTTTGTGACGAACTTTACTGCTCTGTGGTGAGATTTCATCTTTGCAATAAGATATCTGATGACAGAGTCCAGTTTTAATAACATTTTGGGAAATTAAACTTTATTTTCTTTATTAGATTGACAAAATGTGATGTGTCCAAATATCTTATAATTTGAGATTGGCTGTCCCTTTTTAACCTTTTCTGATAAGAGGGCGGTGTTATTACCAGTCCTCCTCTCTAGGATGATCACATGCCGGTTTTAACCTATATGCCTGTTTCATATTTGGAAGAGGGCTTTTTAGGGCATTCACAGCAACATTTCAAGAAACAATGTTCTTGAAGATATTAAACTGATAACCACATATCCTGATGGCTTCAGAACAAGTTTACAGAGTTCATTGTGAATACAAATGGCATTTTAGGGAGCAAGGAAGGAAAGACTTTGCAGAATGCTATGTTTGTAACCATTATCCTGGAAATCAAATTAACTAAATGACTTCTAGCTTGATAACAAATATCATACATTTGCATGGCACTTTAACTTGAAGTATTTTCACATACTAGCTTATCTGATTCTTCCAAATATCTCTAAAGTGGGTAGTCCTGATATTATCTCCATTTTATTTTATAAATGAGTTGCTCACTTCACAATGGGTATAAGAGGCAGAGCGGACCTAGCACCTAATTTCTGGTTTATTGCCCTTGCCAGCACCCTAGAAATCTCACTCACACTTTCCAGCTTTCTTACTAGGCTAATGACCATGCTGTCAGTCTTTTGAAAACTACTTTAAAATTTGCAGCCAACAAGCCAGATTGGTTAAATTTATTAAATAATCATTCAAGTAAAATACTGTCCTTCAACCTTAGGAGCTTATATTTTGAGTGAGGAAGATGTTATTTATACCTGACAAAGGTTAGATACAGATTTATATATAAATCCATTTATTTCACTGTTAATAGATTTATTATATTTACATATGCTTCAGAAGCTTGGACTCGATTAACTGAATTTGTTATTGGCTCTTTCCTCACAGTTCATAGGTAACAATGACACTGCACAGTGTAGACCATCCAGACCACTTTCTTTCCTTTGCTTTCTTTTTTATTTTTTTAAGTGACGGGGTCTCGCTCTGTCCCCCAGGCTGGAGTGCAATGGCTTGATCATAACTCACTGCAGCCTTAAACTGCTGGACTCAAGTGATCCTCCTGCCTCGGCTTCCCAAAATGTTGAGATTATAGGCATGAGCCACTGTGCCCAGCTTCACTTTCTTTTATACTTTTGGCTTGTCATGATTCAGGAACATCATGAAGTGTAAAGATAATGACTTTGGAATCTCAAAAAAGCTCCAACTGCCTTTTTAAACAGCTTTACTAACATATCCACATACCATAAAAGTTACCCATTAAAGTGCAGAATTAATTTTTGTTATATATTTACAGAGTTGTACTACCCTCACCACAATCAATTTTAGATTTTTTTTTTTTCCCCCCGAGACGGAGACTTGCTCTGTTGCCCAGGCTGGAGTGCTGTGGTGCATCTCGGCTCACTGCAACCTCCTGGGTTCAAGCCTCCTGGGTTCAAGCGATTCTCCTGCCTCAGCCTCCCGAGTAGCTGGGATTACAGGTGTCGGCCACCACGCCTGGCTTTTTTTGTTTTTTCTTGTATTTTTAGTAGAGACTGGTTTTTGCTAGTTTGCCAGGCTGGTCTCAAACTCCTGACCTCGTGATCTGCCCACCTTGGCCTACCAAAGTGCTGGGATTACAGGCGTGAGCCACGAGCCTGCCAAACATTTTGATCATCCCAATAAGACACCACATACCCATTAGCAGTCACTCCCCACTTTCTCCTACCCCCAGCCCTAGGCAACCGCTAATTTTTTTTCTCTACGGATTTGCCTATCTGGACATTTTGCATACAATATGTGGTCTTTTGTAATTGGCCTCCTCTTCCCTCATTTTTTTTTTTTTTTTTTTGAGATAGAGTCTCACTCTGTCGCCCAGGCTGGAGTGCAGTGGTGCAATGTTGGCTCACTGCAACCTCTACTTCCCGGGTTCAAGTGATTCTTGTGCCTCAGCCTCACAGGTAGTTGGGATTACAGGCATGCACCACCACACCTGGCTAATTTTTGTATTTTTAGTAGAGACAAGCTTCACCATGTTAGCCAGGCTGGTCTTGAACTCCTGGCCTCAAGTGATTGGCCCCCTCAGACTCCCAAAGTGCTGAAATTACAGGCATGAGCCAGTGCACCCAGCCAATTCCCTCTTAATCTAAATAGGCTTAAGCGACCAGATGCCCTGAACTTCTGGACATTATCAATCCTCCAACTCAGAAGACCATTTGAAGGTAATTTAAGAATTGTGCAGGCCGGGCGCGGTGGCTCATGCTTGTAATCCCAGCACTTTGGGAGGCTGAGGCGGGCAGATCAACTGAGGTCAGGAGTTTGAGACCAGCCTGACCAACATGGATAAAACCCATCTCTACTAAAAATACAAAATTAGCTGGGCGTGGTGGCTCATGCTTGTAATCCCAGCACTTTGGGAGGCTGAGGCGGGCAGATCAACTGAGGTCAGGAGTTCGAGACCAGCCTGACCAACATGGAGAAAACCCATCTCTACTAAAAATACAAAATTAGCTGGGCGTGGTGGCACATGCCTGTAATCCCAGCTACTCGGGAGGCTGACGCAGGAGAATCACTTGAACCTGGGAGGCGGAGGTTGCGGTGAGCCGAGATTGTGCCACTGCACTCCAGCCTGGGCAACAAGAGCGAAACTCAGTCTCAAAAAAAAAAAAAAAGAATTGTGCATTCCTCTCATATAGGAGGTTTTCTGCAACGCCACTCCCACAAAACCTCACTTCACATCATCAACGCCATGTTCTTACTCTCCTTTCACAGAATCTTGTTACGAAGACCTCTCTCAGGATCAGAAAAAGTAACTATTGGATACTAGACTTGCTACCTGGGTGACGAAATAATATGTACAGTGAACCCCTATGACACAAGTTTACCTATATAACCAACTTGCACATGTACCCCACAACCTAAAAGTTAAAAAAAAAATTTAAAGCAAAAATAAAAATTTTAATTAAAAAACTCAACTGATAAGATCAGTGAATTAAATATTGCCTATTTCACCTGTTTTCTGGTTATAAATATAGCTCACCACTTTGAAAGTAGGGCCATTGTGAACCATCTTTGGTCTAGAATGCTGTCCAGTTCCATAATCTTTTTCTTGGTCAAATTTGTTAAATTTATAAATAAATAAATATTGCCTAATTTCTCTGCCCTTAAGCTTGGTTATTACCCTCAGTAGGTGTACCATCTCCTAGTCATTAACCGTATTTAACCTGTCCTCCATCTACTGTCTGAGCTTAGACTGTCCTGCCCAAGCACTTCAAGTGATGAGGCAACTCTAGGTGGCCATTACGTGATTGACTCTCTAGTTACAGTTGTTTGAATTAGGGGTGACCCCTTACCAAAGTGAGACCAATTTGTGAAATGGCCTAATATAAAAAGCACCCAAACCATGGACAAGCCAAACTGGGAAACAGCAATGGGAGCAGTGTCTAAAAGGAAATTAAGGCCGCGCACAGTGGCTCACGCCTGTAATCCCAGCAGTTTGGGAGGTCGAGGCGGGCAGATCACTAGGTCAGGAGTTCGAGACCAGCCTGGCCAATATGGTGAAACCCCGTCTCTATTAAAAATACAAAAATTCGCTGGGCGTGGTGGTGCGCACCTGTAATCTCAGCTACTCAGGAGATGAGCAGAAGAATTGCTTGAACCTGGGAGGTGGAGGTTGCAGTGAGCCAAGATCGCGCCACTGCACTCCAGTCTGGGCAACAGAGTGATACTCCGTCTCCAAAAATAAGTAAGTAAATAAATAAATAAAAACTAAAAAATAATAAAAGGAAATTAAGTGTTTAGAGAGGCCAAAGGTGTCATGAGAGGCCTTGAAGGAAGTTGGTGCATAGTGCCTTCAATATGCTACAAGTTAGCAGAAACTATAGGTAGAGAAAAGGTGTGAGTAGTTGGTTGGGGAAAAGATTGGGTGCAAAGAGAAGAAACTGAAAGTAGTGAAGTTAACATTAGTAACACTAGTGTCAAAAGATTAAATGGAAGATCCAAGGGTTTCGGTAATGGATCCAATTTAGTCAACTGTTCTGTTCTGGAAGTTGAAGATGATTGGAAATTTCTGTTGTATAATAACCATGAGGATGGTAGTGATGATCTATCTTTTACTGGTTTACCCAGCTTGTCCTTACAGCATTTCTGGTTAAAGTTTCAAAAGTTGGGTTCCAAAATGTTAGGAGGCTTCTCTGTGCCCTTATTCACCGCTGCAGTTACCACCACTGCTGCAGACTCTACAACACTGCATCTGAGAAACTGTCCCTTCTAGCCTAGGGAAAATCCCATGACCGCTTCATTAAAATGTCCCAAAGGCAATGGAAGAATACAGAATATACCAATTGAAAAACTCAAATTATCTAGGATATTGAGTTCCCCCCTGGGTAATTATGGGTAACTAATTCCCCATTCAGTCTCTTCAAGCAAGAGGCAGGCAGCCCTGGCAGGGGGCTTTATTTTTTACTCTTTATTTTAAGCAAAGTAACACATACTCCTAAAAAGTCATTCTGTTACACAAGGTCTGCTGAGACCATGGCATTTCCCAGCCCCACCTTACCTCTATTTTCCTTGCTTCTGAATCAACTACTTTCAATTCTTTTTGCTCAGGAGTTGGTAAACAGCCCATTGGCCAAATCTGGCCAGCTGCCTGGTATGGTAAAGTTTTATTGGAATAGGTATGCCCATGTCTACGGCTGCTTTCACATTATCAGGGCAGAGTTGAGTAGTTGCCACAAAAACCACATGGGTCACATGGACTAAATTATTTGCTATCCGACTGCAGTAAAAGTTTGCCAACCTCTATTTTAGCTGTGGTTTTGACATTTACCTCTATATTGTTAAATTACATGCTTGTGTGGCTATTTTTGTTTTTCCGATTTAGGCAGTATCTATTAATCTCCCAGTATACAATACAAAGATTTAGCTCCTTCCTCAGCATACATACACACACACTTCCCATCCATTCTTCTCAATATTATTACATAGTAATTTAATCAGAATAGATCAATATTCAGTGTTTATATTATCATGATTATGTATGCTATTTAGAGCTTAGCCATGTTGTAAATTACAATTATTTTCCATTCCTGTACATCCTTTTTCTTTCCCTAGAGTTAATGTCAAAAGAAAACCGGAGTGGCTATAATATCACACAAGTAGATTTCAGAGCAAAGAATATTATAATGATAAAGGTTATTTGATAATGAAAAGTCAATTAAGAAGACATTACAATCGTAAACCTAATGACAGAGCTTCAAAATACATGAAGTTAAAACTGATAGAACTTCAAGTCTATAGACATAAAATGGTTACCCAGGACTGGAGGATTTGGAGGAAAACAGGAGCGACGAATAGGTACATGGTTTCTTTGCTGGGTATTAAAAATAATCTAAAAGTGGCCAGGCGCAGTGGCTCACACCTGTGATCCCAGCACTTTGGGAGGCCGAGGCAGGTGGATCACCTGAGGTCAGGGGTTTGAGACCACCCTGGCCAACATGGAGAAATCCTGTCTCTACTAAAAATACAAAAATTAGCCGGGTGTGGTGGCACATGCCTGTAATCCCAGCTATTTGGGCGGCTGAGGCAGGAGAATCGCTTGAACCCAGGAGCTTGCAGTGAGCCAAGATGCACCACAGCACTCCAGCCTGGGCAACAGAGCAAGGCTCTGTCTCAAAAAAAAAAAAATCTAAAATTGATTGTGGTGAGGGTAGTAGAACTATGACTATACTAAAAATACAACTTTACTATACTGAACACCACTGAATTGTACACTTTAAATGAATGAATTGTACGATATGTGAATTACTGCTCAATAAAAATTTTAAAAAAGATTTTTAAAAATATTAGACAGAAATCCGAATCTACACAAAGACATGGAAACATGAGAAATGATAAATACGTGGGTAAACATATTTTTCCTATTCAAAAAAATCTTTTTAAAAACGAATTTACTTTTTATAGCAAAAATAATTTATCGTGCATTTACGACATAGTGACAATAGCACAAACTAGGAGATAAAATGGAAGTATACTTTTGTAAGCTTCTTATACTATACAGAAAGCGGTAGATTCTTACTTTAAGGTAGACTGTGATAAGTTTAAGACATATATTAGAAACCCTAAAGCAACAGCTTTAAAAAATAACAAGCAAAGAAGTATGGTCAATAAACCAACAAAGGAGGCTGAAGCATGAAAATCATAAGCTGAATCACAGTTGGGAAAAGTAGAAAACAGCAATCATACTTTTTTTTTCTTTTTTTTGAGATGGGGTCTGGCTACGTTGTGCATGCTGGCCTCAACCTCCCAAAGTGCTGGGACTACAGGCCTGAGCCACCCCACCCAGTCTGCAATCATAGTCACTTTAATGAAAACGTTTTAAACATCCAAATTAAACGGAAGAGACTGTCAGACTGGATAAAAAAGACCCAACTATATTCTGTCAACGTGTGATCCAATTTGAATATAAATACACAGATTAAAATAGGTTGAAAAACATACACTATGCTAGCATTAATCAAAAGAAAGCCAGTTATATTTAGAGCAGACCAAGCAAAGAATAAAGGAAGAAAGAGGGCCACTTCTTAATGCTATAGAGGTTAATGCAAGAGAACATAACAATCCTAAATGTTTACATACCTAAGTTCAAAATACATGACACAAACTGATAGAATTGAAAGGAGAAGCAAATTCACAATTATAGTTGGAGACTTCAACATCCTTCTCTCAGTAATTGATCTCTTTGGCTGCTCTGAGACTAGTCTGGAATGAACCAAGAGTGAATGAGTGCACAGATGTGGGTAGAGTTTTCAAAAAGGTATCATATACGGGCCGGGCACGGTGGCTCATGCCTGTAATCCCAGCAATTTGGGAGGGCGAGTCGGGCGGATCACCTGAGGTCGGGAGTTCGAGACCAGCCTGACCAACATGGAGAAACCCCGTCTGTAGTAAAAATACAAAACTAGCCGGGCCTGGTGGCACATACCTGTAATCTCAGCTACTCGGGAGGCTGAGGCAGGAGAATCGCTTGAACCCAGGAGGTGGAGGTTGCGGTAACCGAGTTCGCGCCTTTGCATTCTAGCCTGGGCAACAAGAGCGAAACTCCGTCTCAAAAAAATAAACAAATAAAAATAAAAAATAATTTTGGTCCCATGTAAGGTATTATTAATACATGGATTTTCATTTTTCGCCTAATTATCCTGAACCAGTTAAACTGAACACTTGGAAGTGGGTAGGGGGAATATCGATAGCCATGGCCGTGGTTTTCAAACTTGAGTATCAGAATTACCCGCGGGTTAAAATTCAGATAACTCTCTCCACTCCAAAACTTCTGATTCGGCGGGTTTGGGGTGGTGCCCGAGAATTTGTCATTTTAACAATATCTCCCGTTGTGGTGATGCCGCTGGTCGCAGAACCACACTCTGGAACAACTGGCCTAGAACGTTGTCATTCTTTTCTCCTACAGATTTTGAGGCAGCCGGTGGGCTCCGAAACAAAACAGAGGCCACGGGATCCGATTCCCAGTACGGTGGAAGTGACTCAAACCAGCCACTCAACAGACAAGCAGAATCCGGGCCACCCAAAGCCGCGCGAGAGTTTAAGTGACGTCATCGGCGTCAGCGTCACGGTGGCGTCGGCCACGTTCAGCGGACACGGGAGCAAGATGGCGATTCCGGGCAGGCAGTGAGTGATGCGGGAGTTAGGGTCAGGCTGGGGGATGAGAAACTACGGCGACTGTGTCTTTGGCCGAGGAGTTTTAAATGCGCTGGAAGTGAAGGGACTGTGTCTTCAGGGGTACAGACGGGAAAAAACGAGAAATCCTGAGGAACGTAGATTCCCCTCCCCCGTACATTTTCCAGGATGGAAGCTCGAAGTTTGAGGGAGAAACTTGTGAGGAAATAAAGGAAGTTAGGCTGAGGGGCAGAGAGCGAGACTTTTCTATTTTCCAAAAGCTCGGTCTGAGGCCCCTCAGTCTTGCTTCCTACCCCGCGCTTGAGTTTCTCCCCGCTTGGATGCTCTCAGGGGCAGTGTGAAGAGAGACAATTCCTGGCTTCCTTAGAGGGCCTTGTTCTCCTTGGCAGAAGCTCAAGTCCTGATTCCCGCCCTTCCTTCTCGTTTTAGGAATATTGTTCTGAGAAGCCACAGAAAAAGGGTAGGCATATAGGAAATTGGGATATACGTTGCCGCAAAAGAGACAAATACTGTACGTACTTGAAAGGTTTACCTTTGATGTGTAATCCTTAGTTTTGATGCGGCCTCCCGTGATCTCCGCATCTTAAAGGCCAAAACGTGAGAAACTGAAGGAGGTGGATCTGATGGGATGGTTCGCTTAGCAAAGCACGTGATCTTAATAAAGTGTAATGCGAACTTGCCCCATGGCTACTTGGGTTTCTCAGTTAATCTTTTAAAAATTTTAGTGAGTTACACTATCCAGTCAGTTCTTAGAAACTGTATAAATACACAGTAGGAAAAAAAAAAATCTGGCCGTTTTCTTGACTTGTTAGACCACAAGGATAATTGAAAGCATTTTAAAATCTTTGGTGGACATGAACTAAACTTTCCACTACACATTTTTTTAAAAAAATGTTACCATCACTTCGCCATCTTAAAACATTTCTGAACTTTTCATTTACTTCTCTTCTTTGATAAAAATGATATTCGAGTTTGGCCCGTGTCCACAAATGATCACTTAAAGTAATAATTATAGACTCTTACGGCATGTTAGAATTTTGACATTACTGAGAAGCAGAAACAGTCTGTTATGTGTTCATAAAGCTTATGACATGTTTTGATTTGGTAGCTTCATGTGGAAGAGATAGTAGATGTATTTGTTAACATTTAAACATAATGGTTTAATTTCTATTTCAAAAAAAATATATGCAGGTATGGGCTTATTTTGCCAAAGAAAACACAGCAGTTGCACCCTGTTTTGCAAAAACCATCAGTGTTTGGGGATGATTCTGATGATGATGATGAGGTAAGGAAACCTATGTTTTACTCGTACATTGTTGGAAATGTAAATTTTTTAAAAATTGAACTTGCGACTCTGATACCTTTGCCTTTGTTATTTGTCAGTACAGTGAAGTATAATTTACAGAACTCTCAAAAAGGAATGTGTAAAGAAAGCAGCTCCACCGATTTTTTAAAATATTTTTTTCCCTCTAAAAGCTGTGAACTTTACCTTTAAACAAATACACAGTCTTTTCAGACTACTGAAATTGTCATAACAAAATTGTTGGTGTAAAGATCCCTAGGTATGAAAAAAAAAAAAGATCCCTAGGTATGAGTTATTAAGATGTCACCAATTTCCTACAAATTTTTATTAGCAAAAGCAGTTTTTAATTTGTTAACCATGAGCTAAGATCACTATATAACAGTTCTTAACAACACTACTTTTTTTAAATTCAGTGTCTGCCAAATGTAATTGCTCAGTTATAATCATGGTAGTAAATAGTTACCCTTGATAGTACTACAATAACATCTAATATAAAAATTTTCTATTACTTTGGGAGGCCGAGATGGGTGGCTCACGAGGTCAGGAGATCGAGACCATCCTGGCTAACACAGTGAAACCCCACCTCTACTAAAAAAAATATAAAAAACCTAGCCAGGCGAGGTGGCAGGCACCTGTAGTCCCAGCTACTCAGGAGGCTGAGGCAGGGGAATGGCATAAACCTGGGAGGCGGAGCTTGCAGTGAGCCGAGATCCGACCACTGCACTCCAGCCTGGGCGACAGAGCGAGACTCCGTCTCAAAAACAAACAAAAAAAATTTTCTATTTTAGCAGCCAAAACTTTTTCTGTGAAACTCACAGTTATATATCAGAAACGACCACAAATGTGTGCTTTTCTTTTCTTTTTTTTTTTTTTTTTTTTTGAGTCTTGCACAGTTGCCAAGGCTGAAGTGCAATGCCGTGATCTCGGCTCACTGCAACCTCCGCTTCCTGGGTTCAAGCTATTCTCTTGCCTAAGCTTCTTGAGTAGTTGGGATTACAGGCACCTGCCATCATGCCCACCTAAGTTTTGTATATTTTTAATATTTTTTGTAGAGACAGGGTTTCACCATATTGGCCGGGCTAGTCTCGAACTCCTGACCTCAGGTGATCCACCTACCTCAGCCTCCCAAAGTGCTGGGATTACAGGTGTGAGCCACCACGCCCAGTAAATGTGTGCTTTTCTAATACTCCTGTCATGTTTTAATATTTTTTTTTCTTTTTTTTTTGAGACAGAGTTTCGCTCTTGTTACCTAGGCTGAAGGGCGATGGTGCAATCTTGGCTCACTGCAATCTCTGCCTCCTAGGTTCGAGTGATTCTCCTGCTTCAGCCTCCCGAGTAGCTGGGGTTACAGGTGCCTGCCACCATGCCCGGCTAATTTTCTTTTGTTGTTGTATTTTTAGTATTTTTTGTATTTTTAATATTTTTTGTATATTTAGTAGATTTTCCTGCCTCAGCCTCCTGAGTAGCTGGGATTACAGGTGCCCCACCACCACGCCCAGCTAATTTTTATATTTTTAGGAGAGATGGGGTTTCACCATGTTGGCCAGGCTGGTCTTGAACCCGACCTCAGGTGATCCACTCACCTCGGCCTCCCAAAGTGCTGGGATTACAGACGTGAGCCACCGTGCCCAGCCTCTTTTTTTTTTTTTTTTTTCAGATGGAGTCTCCCTCTGTTGCCTAGGCTGGAGTGCAGTGGTGCAATTTCAGCTCACCGCAACCTCTGCCCCCTAGGTTCAAGCGATTCTCCTGCCTCAGCCTGCTGAGTAGCAGGGATTACAGGAACGCACCATCCCACCTGGCTAATGCTTGTATTTTTAGTAGAGGTGGGAATTCACCATGTTGATTAGGCTGGTCTCAAACTCCTGACCTCAGGTGATCCACCCACCTTGGCCTCCCAAAGTGCTGGGATTACAGGCATGACCCACTGCGCCTGGCCGTTTTTCAGTTTTTATTATATAATAGCATGGGTAGATAATTGAACATATTTGATATTTCTTTGCTACTTTTGAAGACATTGGCTCTGTGGCTCACACTTGCTAAAAATTGAGGTATCATTTACATATAAAATTCTCAGATTTTAAGTGCTTGATGATTTTTGACAAATGTATATGCCCCAATCAAGATTTAAAACGTTTCGCTCTCTCCCAAAAGGCCTTCCATACCCTGCTGCAGTCAGTGTACCTCTCCACTTGCTGCCCTAGACAAGTGCTTGTATTTCTATCACTAGATTAGTTTCGCCTGTTACAGAATTTCATATAAAAACTATCATACAGTATGTACTCTTTTATGTCTGACTTACTCCACTCAGTATAATGCCAGATTTATCCACTAGTTGTAGAATCACTTTTTTCTTAAAATGGATTTTTTCCCGCTTAACAGTGACTTAAGTTTTTCTTCCATTTTTCTGTTTTTATTTCTTCATAAAATTTTAGAGTAATTGACATAAGAACTAAATCAAGGTTACTAGTTAAATCTCCATTTCTGCGTAGCCAACTAGAATATTTTCAAATGGAATATTGAGGAAGTTACTAATTACAACTTTTGAATTTTTAATTATGTTGTTTCATTAATAAATATTTAATACCTACTATAGGTTAAGAGTTGATCAGTTTTGCACCTGTAACCTCTGTACTTTTTATTATGTAGTACCCTTTTAACAGTTTTTTTGGGACCATATATAGTGTTGCTTTCAACCAGTGTCTAGTCTAGTGGGGAAGACGGACATGTGAATATGAATATAAAGCAGACTGAAATTTGAAAAGGAAACTAATATACTGAGGATTCCTGTGTGCTTGTTATACTTTATTTGATCTTCAGGATCACTCTGTGATGTATTATTTCATTTTACAGGTCAGAAAATTGAAGCTCAGGTTAAGTAATTTGTTCAAGGCCATGTGGCTGATAAGTAAGTGTCAGGATTGGGATTTGAACACAGGCGTATCTGACCTTCAAACCTATACTATTCGTTCTTCTGTCTTGCCTTGTTTTAACAATAGAGTTACAGAATGTGAATGAAAAGTAGAGAATGAAATGATTCACTTTGCAGGAATAAGCATTTAAATAACATTCAAGGCTGGTTTAGATTTAAATAGGCAAAAATAGAGGTGGAAATAATTTCAGTTGGGAGAGAACAGCAAGAAATACAGAATGGCATACAAGTACAAGGCATTTTTGTGGAATACTGTGGCTGGAGAATAGGGTGTATAGGAAAAAAGTGTTGCAGATGAGGTGGTAACAGGATTGGGCCAGATTGTGGAGTACCTTAAATTTTTTGTATAAAATTTCAACTTTATATTTTTAAGTAGTTTTTGAGGAATTTGGTAATATTATCACACTTTTACCTTAGGAAGATAACTCTTGAATTGTAAAGCAAAGAAAGGGAGAAATGAGAGATAAAGTTCAAAATGCTCGTTAGCAAAGCTTGTTAGAAGGCTTTTTTAGCAGTTCAGGTGAGAGATCTTAACCTAGGTTGAGGTCAGTGGGAATGAATGGGGAAAAATGTGAGAGATACCACAGAAATAAGTAGGACCTGGCAGCCACATTGAATATATGGGAAAGTAAAGAGATGAGTCCTTATGCAAGATCCTTTTTTTTTTTTTTTTTGGTCATCATTTTTCCTTGTTAAAAAAATGTGTAATTCACACACTGTATACTTTACCATTTTAAAGTGTACAATTCACGGTTTTTTGTTTGTTTGTTTTTTTGAGACGGAGTCTCGCTCTATCGCCCAGGCTGGAGTGCAGTGGCACAATCTCAGCTCACTGCAACCTCTGCCTCCCAGGTTCAAGCAATTCTCCTGCCTCAGCCTCCTGAGTAGCTGGGATTACAGGCACCCACCACCAAGCCCAGCTAATTTTTGTATTTTTAGTAGAGATGGGGTTTCGCCATGTTGGTCAGGCTGGTCTCGAACCCCTGACCTCGTGATCCACCTGCCTCGGCCTCCCAGAGTGCTGGGATTATAGGCGTGAGCCACCGCGCCTGGCCAATTCACTGATTTTTAAGAGTTGTGCAGGCATCACCACTATTTAGAACATTTTCCTCACCCAGAAAGAAACTGTGTACCCATTACCATCACTCCCCATTCTCCCCACCCCTAAACCCTGGCAGACACTAATTTACTTTCTGTTTCTATGGGTTTGCCTATTCTGCACATTTCATATAAATAGAATCATGCAATAGGCTGTCTTTTGTGTCTGACTTCTTTCACTTAGCATGATATTCTCATGATCGTAACGTGTCAATACTCTTTATTACTGAATAATATTCCATTGTATGAATGTACCATATTTTATCTGTCAGTGGTAGGCATTTGGGTTTTTCCCAATTTCTGGCAATAATGCTGCTATAAATACTTGTGTATAGGTTTTTTGTGTGGACATGTTTTCATTTCTATTGGATATTGTATTGGATATATACCTAGGATAGAATTTCTGGTTCATATGATAACTCTGGTTTTATTTATGTGTATATTTTTTGAGACAGAGTTTGGCTTATCACCCAGGCTGGAGTGCAATGGCATGATCTCAGCTCATTGCAGTCTCTGCCTCCCTGTTTCAAGCAATTCTTCCGCCTCAGCCTCCTGAGTAGCTGGGGTTACAGGCATGTGCCACCATGCCTGGCTAATTTTGTACTTTTAGTAGAAATGGATTTTTACCATGTTGGCCAGCCTGGTTTCTTTGACCTTCCAGTCAAAGCCAATGGATAAGGGAGCTACAGCTTATTTCTTAGTGAACGGAATATAAAACCATTCTTTAGAATAATTTCCTTACCTATAAAAAAAAAATCAATCCGGTTAATTCCAGCTTGTCTTTTTACTGAGAAGTAAATTTCTTAGTTGAGTATATTTAAATATTTGTGAGATTTGGCCAGGCACAGTGGCTCAGGCCTGTAATCCCAGCACTTTGGGAGGCTGAGGTGGGCAGATCACTTGAGATCAGTAGTTCAAGACCAGCCTGGCCAACATGGTGAAACCCCATCTCTACTAAAAATACAAAAATTAGCTGGACATCATGGTGGGCACCTGTAATCCCAGCTACTCAGGCCAAGGCAGGAGAATTGCTTGAACCCTGGAGCCAGAGGTTGCAGTGAGCTAAGATCGAGCCACTGTACTCCAGCCTGGGTGACAGAATAAAACTCCGTCTCAAAAAAAGATCTAAAAAAATTGTGAAATTTGACTATATATTAAAATCTCTTTCATAATTAGTCAACAATTTAAGCAGCAGTTAAATTATTAGTGCTGTGGAAAATACAGAAGAAAGATAATTTCTTATTCCCCTCCTGAGGAGAGGGTTTGATACACTTGGAAAGGAGCTGCTATGAAGCCAACTTAATCTATTCTTTTCATCAATTCAGCAGAAGCATTTAAGATCAGATTTTCTCTCTAGTGGTCCAGCAGAGGGAGCCCTAGCACATGAATTGTTTTCCTTTTGTGCTTGCATCCGGGGTTAGTTTAGTGGGAAAGTGGTAGTCTGTCCCTTTTAATTGTAATTTAAGCATTTCCTCCTTTCTTTTTTGAGACAGAGACAGAGTCTGGCTCTGTCACTCAGGCTGGAGTGCAGTGGCGCAATCTCAGGTCACTGCAGCCTCCACCTCCCAGGTTCAAGCAATTCTTGTGCCTCAGCCTCCCAAGTAGCTGGGATCACAGGCATGCGCCACCAGGCCCAGCTGATTTTTGTATTTTTTGTAGAGATGGGGTTTTACCATGTTGGCCAGGCTGGTCTTGAACTCCTGGCCTCAAGGGATCTGCCTGCCTCAGCCTCCCAAAGTGCTGTGATTGCAGGCGTGAGCCACCATGCCCAGCCTAGTAGAAATTGTCAGAACAAATTAGAACTAATTATCATTTTGTTCAAGGTGGGAGAGATGGTGGGGGGGGTGAAAGTTTTTACACCATATGAATAAGAAAGCATATTCTGATGCTGCTCTCAATTCATAAGTAAGTGGTTTTGCTGTCATCGTAATATATTTAATCTTTTTTTTTTTTTCCAATCCTCTCTTTTCTGGTCTCACTGTCACCATGTTCATTCTTTTCTCTTGGATTATTTTAATTGTTTCATAACTACTTTCCTTATCTGTCTCCTCAAATTATTTCAGATATTGTTGTCAGATTGATCTTCATGAAGCAGTTATAATCACTGATCTTCAGTCCTAAACGTAATTATATTTAAAATCTAATCTTGACTTTGGAAACTTTCTCTGTTCTTTGCCCCTAAAATGCTTATTAGTATTTTCTCCTAACTGTTCCTTCATAAAAAGTACACTGTCGTGCTTGCAGTTTTTCACAGCTCTGCTTTTCTTTACAGTGCAAGTCTTCTCCCCATTTTTTTTTTTTTTTTTTTTTTTTGAGGCGGAGTCTCGCTCTGTCGCCCAGGCTGGAGTGCAGTGGCGCGATCTCAGCTCACTGCAAGCTCCGCCTCCCGGGTTCCCGCCATTCTCCTGCCTCAGCCTCCCGAATAGCTGGGACTACAGGCGCCGCCACCACGCCCGGCTAATTTTTTTGTATTTTTAGTGGAGACGGGGTTTCATTGTGTTAGCCAGGATGGTCTCAATCTCCTGACCTCGTGATCCGCCCGTCTCGGCCTCCCAAAGTGCTGGGATTACAGGCTTGAGCCACCGCGCCCGGCCTCTCCCCATTTTTTTAATGTCTAAATTATAGCCATCCTTCAAAACCCAGTGCAAAACCTACTTCTTTCAAGATACCTTCTTTGATTTTCCTCACTGGAAAGAATCTCTTCCTTTTTCTTACATTGTTACTGCACTTAGCTTTTAAAATCTTGCATTATAAGTTGTTTACATACATGTCTTGTCACTGTACTAGATAAAGTATGAGCTCTGTGAGTTAGGGTCTGGCCATCTAGCCTAGCTTCATTTTAATTTTTTGAAACAGAGTCTTGCTCTGTTGCCCAGGCTGGAATGCAGTGGTGAGATTTCAGGTTACTGCAACCTCCGCTTCCCAGCCTGAGTGATGTTTTAGCCTCTGCCTCCTGAGTAGCTGGGACCACCGGTGTGAGACACCACTCTTGGCTCATTTTTGTATTTTTTTGTAGAGACAGGGTTTCGCCATGTTGCCCAGGCGGGTCTCAAGCTCTTGAGCTCAAAGTAAAACGCCCACCTTGGCATCCCAAAGGATTACAAGCATGAGCCACTATGCCTGGCCTAGGCTAGCTTCTAAAAATCAGTAAGATTATTTATTCAGGTGTTTTAGCTGTCTGTATTGTAAAGAGCCAGGTAGTAAATGTTTTAGGCCTTGCAGGGCAACTGTACAACTTCAGTCTCAGTGTGAAAGCAGCCATTAGGCAATACATAAATTATGAGCATGAGTAATAAATGTGTTTTAATAAAACTTTATTTATAAAAATGGAGATGGGCTGTATTTGACCCATAGCCTATAACTTGCTGACCACTGGTCTGTATGATTGTTCTTAAAAGTATTTGTGATAGCCGGGCGCGGTGGCTCAAGCCTGTAATCCCAGCACTTTGGGAGGCCGAGATGGGCGAATCACGAGGTCAGGAGATCAAGACCATCCTGGCTAACACGGTGAAACCCCGTCTCTACTAAAAAAATACAAAAAAACTAGCCGGGTGAGGTAGCGGGAGCCTGTAGTCCCAACTGCTTGGGAGGCTGAGGCAGGAGAATGGCGTAAACCCGGAAGGCAGAGCTTGCAGTGAGCTGAGATCCGGCCACTGCACTCCAGCCTGGGCGACAGAGCGAGACTCCATCTCAAAAAAAAAAAAAAAGTATTTGTGATAACAAATATTTCACGAGTGTTGTAAGTGACCAAAATGGTTAGATGTTGCGTGACAGATTAAACATTGAACTCCTTTTTAGATGTTTATCTATGATAAATGCCTGCCCATTTTGCAGAGCATAATGAATTTTCCTTTTAATGTCAGCAATTGAAATGTTTATTTCTAAACAATGGTATACTGGTGAAATCTAGTTTTGTAGCATAATTTATATGCCACTAAGAGATACGATATATACAATCTGAAAATTGTTGCACTTTTTTTGGAGGCGAGGTTTTGCTCTGCTGCCCAGGCTGGAGTGCAGTGGTATGATCACGGCTCACTACAACCTTGACCTTCTGGGCTCAAGTGATCCTCTCACTTCAGCACTCCAGTAGCTGGCACCACAGGGATATGTCATCACATCCGGCTAATTTGTTTATTTTTTGTAGAGATAGGGTCTCCCTTTGTTGCCCAGGCTCGTCTCAAACTCCTGGCCTCAAGCAATCCTCCTGCCTCAGCCTCCCAAAGTGTTGGGATTACAGGTGCGAACTACTGTAACTGGCCTGGTTGTGGCTTTTAGATAAAGAGACAAAACTTTTTAACCACTTTAAAAGAGAGTATTAAGTTTAGATAGCTAAAATTTATTAACTTAGTTTTACATTTTATTTAATTTATATTACTACTTCTTATTATTATTATTTCCATTTCTTGAGACAAGATCTTGCCCTTTCACCCAGGCTGGAGTACAGTTTGTGCAATCGCAACTCATGGCAGCCTCAACCTCCCAGGCCGAAGCACGCCTCCCACCTCAGCCTCCCAAGTAGCTGGGACTACAGTCATGCACTACTATGCCCGCTTAATTTTTTTTTATTTTTTGTTGAGGTAGAGTCTCACTATGTTGCCTAGGCTGTTCTGGAGCTCCTGGCTTCAAACGATCCTCCTGCCTCAGCCTCCCAAAGTACTGGGATTAGAAGTGTGAACCACTAAGCCCAGCCTCCACTAGTCTTTTTAACCATTGTTTTCCATTTCTGAGGTCTTTGACTTAATTTCATAGTTTTTCAACATGTGCTCATTGGGGCATTATTTCTTAAGCTTTTGATTGTTTTTTTGTTTTTCTTTTTTTTTTTTGAGACGGAGCCCAGGCTGGAGTGCAGCTCACTACAAGCTCCGCCTCCCGGGTTTATGCCATTCTCCTGCCTCAGCCTCCCAAGTAGCTGGCACTACAGGCGCCCGCCACCTCACCCGGCTAGTTTTTTGTATTTTTTAAGTGGAGACGGGGTTTCACCGTGTTAGCCCAGATGGCCTTGATCTCCTGACCTCGTGATCCACCTGTCTCGGCCTCCCAAAGTGCTGGGATTACAGGCTTGAGCCACCGCGCCCGGCCTAAGTTTTTGATTGTTAAAGAATGCTTGCCCATTGCTTTTGTCACTTAACTATCTACTTGATTGGGTGTAGTATTTCCAGAATAACAATTTATTTCAAAATCTTACAGAATTAGTCATTTTTTTTCTGGTACTTAATGTTCTTATCAGGAAGTACACTATAGGTTATTTTATCCCTACTTCTAGAGTTTTTTTAATTGGCTTGGACTACTGGAGAGTGTATTCTTTTATAGCCTTTTTAATTCAATGTGTCTTGCTGCAAATAATTTTGAATTTTTTTTCCAGGAATACGTTGTTGCTTGTTCTCTAAATATTTAGTTTTTTCTTCATTGCATTGAAATTTACTGTCATCCACGCGCTAAGTTATGCGCTAAGTTATCATTTTGGAGGATCGCCTTTTCTTCCATGCCATTGTCGTGCGTTCATTCATGCACTCACCAGACACTTACTGATCACTTGCCCTGTGCCGATGAGACATAACAAAAGCCACTGCCTCAGTGGCACTTAGATTCTAGCGGTGGCACCAGGTGGTGGGGCTGGGTGATAAGTAATTAACATAACAGAGAAGTAAGTTACATGTGAATTTAGAAGATTACAGAGCTGTGAAAAAGTAGAGTAGGGTAAGAAGAATTAAACAGGTATTTAGGGAAATTACTCAGTCTATGTCTTTTTCTCTCTACTAAGATTAAACTTTTGTCAGTGCTTCAGTTATAGCTTTTCTGTTTCTTACTGTTTCTAATTTATTTATTAGCTCTATTGGTGTTATTTTAGTCTTCAATATGTTTTCTTTAGCTCTACAGTTTTTCTGTCTTTTATTGTCCCCTCATCTGAATATTAACTTTTAAAATTTAATTAGTGATCTTATTTTGAAAGAGTTTGACAGGGAAGAGACAGAGGAAGAGATGGAAATGATAGTTCGAAGAAATACAGGTATACCTCGGTGATATTGTGGGTATGTTTCCAGACCACTGCAGTAAAATAAATATCTCAGTAAAGCAAGTCCCTAGTGTATATAAAAGTTATGTTTATGCTATGCTATAGTTTTTAAAGTGTGTAATAGTATTATAGCTAAAAAAAAAAGCCTATACCATAATTTTAAAATACTTTATGCTAAAAATTGCTAATGATCATCTGAGCATTTAGCCAGCAATAATCTCTTTGCTGCTGGAGGGTTTCGTCTCAGTGTTAACGGCTACTGCCTGATTAGGTAGTGGTTGCTGAAGGCTGGGTGGCAGTAGCAATTTCTTAAGATTGAAACAAAGTTTGCTGCATTGACTGACTCTTCCTTTAATGAATTATTTATTGATAACATGTAATGCTGTTTGATAGCATTTACCCACAGTAGAACTTTAAAAATTGGAGTCAGTCCTCTCAAATCCTGCTGCTGTTTTATCAACTAAGTTTGTATTACATTAGTACAATCTAAATTCTTTGTTGTCATTTCAACAATGCTCATGTCGTCACCGTTGAGTAGATTCCATATAAAGAAACCAGTGCAAGGCTGGGAGCGATGGCTCACACTTGTAATCCCAGCACTTTGGGAGGCGGAGGCGGGTGGATCACGAGGTCAGGAGATCGAGACCATCCTGGCTAACATGGTGAAACCATCTCTACTAAAAATACAAAAAATTAGCCAGGCATGGTGGCAGGCGCCTGTAGTCCCAGCTACTCGGGAGGCTGAGGCAAGAGAATGTCATGAACCCAGGAGGCAGAGCTTGTGGTGTACCACTGCACTCCAGCCTGGGCAACAGAGCGAGACTCCGTCTCAAAAAAAAAAAAAAAGAAACCAGTGCAGTGGCTCACACCTGTAATCCCGACACTTTGGGAGGCTGAAGTAAGCGAATCACCTGAGGTCAGGAGTTCAAGACGACCCTGGCCAACATGGTGAAACCCCGTCTCTACTAAAAAATAGAAAAGTTAGCCAGGCATGGTGGCACGCGCCTATAATCCCACCAACTCAGAAGGCTGAGGCGGAGAATCACATGAACCCAGGATGTGGAGGTTGCAGTGAGTCAAGATCATGCCACTGCACCCCAGCTTGGGCGACAGAGCGAGACTGTCTCAAAAAGAAAAGAAAAGAAACCTTTTTCTTTGCTCATCCAGTAGAATAAATTTGTCATCAATTCAAGTTTAATCATGAGATTGTCATCAGTTCAAGTTTTATCATGAGCAGTTCAGTCACATCTTCAGACTCCATTTGTAATTCTAGTTATCTTGCTAATTCTGCCCCATCTGCAGCCACTTCATCTACTGAAGTCTTGAAGCCCTCAGTCATTCATGAGGGTTGGAATCAGCTTCTTCCAAAGTCATATTAATGATGTTTGGCCTCTTCCCATGAATCACAAGTGTTCTTAATGACTTCTAGACTGATGAATTTCTTTCAGAAGGTTTTCAGTTTACTTGCCCACCCATTTCTTAAGCTGTAGAGTTTAAGAAATGTTTTTTTTTTTTTTTTGAGACAAGGTCTTGCTTTGTCACTGTGGCTGCAGTGCAGTGGTGCAATCTTGATTCACTGCAACCTCTGCCCCTGGGCTCAAACAATCCTCTCACCTCAGCCTCCCGAGTAGCATGGACCACAGGCACTGACCACCACAGCCAGCTATGTTTTGGTTTTTTTTGTTTATTTTGGTACAGACAGGGGTCTCACCATGTTGCCCAGTATGGTCTCCTGGGCTCAAGCAATTCACCCACCTTGGCTTCCCAAAGTGCTGGGGTTACAGGTATGAGCCACCACACCTGGCCTTGACATGTATTTCATAAATAAGACTGGAAGGTCAGAATTGCTCCTTGAACCATTTGCTCCATAATGGATAGTGTGTTGATAGACCTGAAAACAACATTCGTCTCCTTGTACATCTCTGTCAGAGCTCTTGATAACCTGATGCATTGTCAGTGAGCAGTATTTTGAAAGGAATCTTCTTTTTCGAGCAGTGGGTCTCCATGACGGGATTAAAATATTCAGTAAACCAAGCTGTAAATGGATGTACTGTCATCTAGGCTTTGTGTCATTTGTAGAGCACAGGTGAGTAGATTTAGCATAATTCTTAAGGACCCTAGCATTTTTCAGATGCTCAATGAGAGTCAGCCTTTGAAGCTTTGAAGCCAAGCATTGACTTCTCTTGGGCTTTGAAAGTCCTAGATGGCATCATCTTCCCATAGAAGGCTGTTTTGTCTACATTGAGAATCTGTTGTTTAGTGTAGCCACTTTCATTGATGGTCCTAGTTAGGTTTTCTGGATAACTTACAGCAGCTTCTGAATTGGCTTAAGGGAACATAGTGGCTAGTTTGATCTTCTCTTCAGACTACTGAAATTCTCTCCATATCAGCAATAAGGCTGTTTGCCTTTTTATCATTCATGTGTTCGCTGGAGTAGCAACTTTTAATTTCCTTCAGTAACTTTTCCTTTGCATTCAGAACTTGACTGTTTGGCTGCAAGAAGCCTAGCTTTCAGCCTGTCTCACCTTTCAGCATGCCTTCCTCAGTAAGCTTAATCATTTCCAGCTTTTGATTTAAAGTAAGAAACCTGCTACACTTTCTTTCACTTGAACACTTAAAGGCCATTGTAGGGTTATTAGTTGACCTACATTCAGTATTGTAGTGGCTCAGGGAATAGGAAGGCCTGAGGAGGGGGAGAGAGGAGAACACCGGTTGGTGGAGCAGTCAGAACACACACATTTGTCAGTTAAGTTACCCATTTTATCTGGGCATGGTACATGGCTTACCCAAGCAGATACATTAGTAACACCAAAGATTGTTGATTATAGATCATTGTAACATGTAATAGTGAAAAAGCTTGAAATATTGTGAGAATTACCAAAATGTGACACACTGACATGAAGTGAACACATGCTGTTGGAAAAATGGCACTGATAGACTTACTCAGTGGTGGGTTGCCACACAACTTCAATTTGTAATAAAATGTACCGGTGAAGCACAATAAAACAAAGAATGCCTATAATGGTACAGTCAATGTAATTTTCCTTTTTGTTGTTGTCTTAGGATAGAGAGAATTTGTGTAGGTTTCGGCTGAAAGAGAAGCAGTTAAGGAAAAACGAGAGATTTTACAGCTAAGGAAACCTAGGGTGTCAAGAAGTTGGCTGGTCCATAGCACACACAGAGTACTTAGATAATAGAGCTAAATTTTGAATCCAGGTCTGCTTGATTAAAGTCAATGCTTTTAAACAATTTAATGTACTCCCTCTGAGAGTTAGTTTGTTCATCATGGAATTTCCAAAGTTTCAGAGAATGGATTTCAGAAACAATAGAAAAGGAGTTAGTAGGGGACTGGTAAAGATCAGGTTGACTTCAGAGGGTCAATCTTGTTAATTATTTGGAAAGGGAACACAAATAGAAGTTGTGGTCAAATGTGGTGAAATTACACAACTTTGCCTTCCAGTGACCTAGGAATGTTTTGAGGAGATTAGAGGATATCCCATTGTCTGGAGATATATATATGTTTTATATATATATATATAAATAAATATATATATATAAATAAATATATATATATTTTTATATATATAAATATATATATATATTTATATATATAAAAATATATATTTTTTATATAAATATATATATTTTAATATATATATTTATATATTTATACATATATATAAATAAATATATATATAAATAAATATATATATATATATATATTTTTTTTTTAATAGTCTATCCCAAGGGTTTTCAGTGGGTATGTTGCTACTTCAAGAGGACATTCAGAAATTTGTGGAGTGACTTTTGCTTATCACAATTGTATTTATTTATACTTACTTATTTATTTGTTTGAGACAGGGTCTTACTCTGTCTCCCAGGCTGGAGTGCAGTGGTGCAGTTACAGCTCACTGCAACCTCTGCGTCCAGGACTCAAGCGATCCTCCCATTTCAGCCTGCTGAGTAGCTGGGACTACAGGCACATGCCACCATGCCCAGCTAATTTTTGTGTTTTTTTGTAGAGAGGGTTTCACCATGTTGGCCCAGGCTGGTCTTGAACTCCTGGGGCTCAAGTGATCCACCCACTTCAGCCTCCCAAAGTGCTGGAACTATAGGTGTGAGCCACCATGCCTGGCGCTTATCACAGCTATCTTAGGTCGGATGTTGTTGGCACCAGTTTCTTGTTTTGTTTTGTTTTTGAGACGGAGTCTTGCTCTGTCGCCCAGGCTGGAGTGCAGTGGCGCGATCTCGGCTCACTGCAAGCTCCACTTCCCGGGTTCACGCCATTCTCCTGCCTCAGCCTCCGGAGTAGCTGGGACTATAGGCACCCGCCACCACACCTGTCTAATTTTTTTGTGTTTTTAGTACAGACAGGGTTTCACCATGTTAGCCAGGATGGTCTCGATCTCCTGCCCTTGTGACCTGCTTCAACCTCCCAAAGTGCTGGGATTGCAGGTGTGAGCCACCATGCCCGGTGCTGGCACCAGTTTTTGATGAGGACCAGAGGTGGTAGATAACTGTGCATCTCATGCCCCGATTCATATAGGTGAAATCCCTCTGAACATGCATATAGATGAAAAACTGCTTATTTTATTTTATTTCATTTTTGTGATCGTGGCCCACTGTAGCCTTGGTGTCCCAGGCTCAAGTGGTGGCTCACGCCTGTAATCCCAGCACTTTGGGAGGCCAAGGCGGGTGGATCGCCTGAGGTCAGGAGTTTGAGACCATCCTGGCCAACATGACGAAACCCCCTCTCTACTAAAAATACAAAGATTAGCTGGGTGTGGTGGTGCACATCTGTAGTCCCAGCTACTTGGGAGGCTGAGGCAGGAGAATTGCTTGAACCTGGGAGGCAGAGCAAGACTCCGTCTCAAAATTAAAAACAAAAACAAAAAGAGTATTGGGTATGATATGATTGAGAACTACCAGTCTGGGCTTTCCCCACTGACATAAAAATGGCCTATTTATTATATATTAAATTTCCATAAATATGTAGGTTTGTTTCTTTGGACTATTCTGTTTCATTGATTTTTTTTCTTTAATCCTCCTTCAATACCGTATTATTTCAATTACTCTAGCATTATAATCTCTTTTAATATATGGTAGGACAAAGAATAAGAAAAGCTAAAGTTTATTGAGCACTTTGTGTATGTTAGGCATGGCTTTACGTGTTTGGTATGAATTATCTCATGTAATCATGTGTTAATTGATTTACCATATTTTATCAAATCTAAGATGCTTTGATATTGATGCTTTCTTGGTGTTACCAGAAAGTGTCAATGAAAACTTTTCAGACAGACATCATTATTGCTTCCTGGGTGACAGCATTTTTTTAAGAAGTCATTGATTTCTGAGAGGTTAAGATATGAAGAATCTGTGTTTTAGAATCAGTGAAATAAGATGTCATTATTCTCATTTTATAGTTGAGGAAACAGGCAGAAAGTTTAAATAACTTGCCTGAGGTTAAAAGCTGATTGACTTAATAATCCATATGGTTGATTGGGGTCTTTTAAAGTTATTACATTTTCTAAGCATTTATTGCTGATACACAGCAAAAGTAATTATATACACACACACATTTGTACATATGTCATATTTTATGTATATATCTAAGGATTTTTTTTGTATGTGGGTATAGTATCTGAGCACCTTGCTAAACTCTTTCATTAGTTGTAATAATAGGTTAAAAATCCTCTGGATTTTCTGGGTAGGTGATCATATTACCTGAAAATGATTTTAATATTAATTAATATTTTAATACTTTATGAAGGTATTTCTAATGTTTCACCATTAAGTATGCTATTCACACTAGGTTCATGGTAAATATCCTTTTTCAAATTAAGGGAGTTTTCCTGTATTGTAGATTTGTCATTCCCAAATCTTGTTTACAACTATTGGGCAATCCTCTTTACTGAGTCTGTCTTTATAGAGTCCTTCTATCAGGTGCCCATCCCTGTGAGAGAATATACTTCCTACCTTCTTGATATCAGGCTTAGCCGTGAGGCTTGCTTTAGCCAGTGGAAGTGATGTATGCTGTATCTGAGCAAAACTTCAGGAGTCGTTGCCTGATTAAGTCATTGCTTTTTCCCCCTCTGCCATTTTAACAGTATGTTGCATATAGGTACTGTGCCTTCAGCTTCAGTCCTAGGATGAAGACAGTGAGGAGCCACGGCTGTCCACAGTGGACATGTAGCATGAGTGAGAAATAAACCTTTGTATTGTAAGCCTTGAGACTTTGGTGATGTTTGTTAACACAGGATCAATTATCAAAATTGACCAATAACTTTAGTTGCTAAACATTTTAATTAGGGATTGAATTTTGTCAGCTCTTTTTTCAGTATCTGTTACTATTGTGAATTACATTGATAGATTTTTTTGAAAAGTGAAACCACTCTAAAATACTAGGATAAACTGGACTTAGTCTTGGTGTATTATTCTTTAAATGTGCAACTGGATTTTATTTGCTGTTTTTTAAATTGTAAAATATGCATAACATAAAATTTACCATTTAAGCATTAAGCGTGTAGTTCAGTAGCATTAAATGCATTTACACTGTTGTTCAACTATTACCATGGTCTTCTTTGAGAACTTTTTTTTCTTTTTTTTTTGAGACGGAGTCTCGCTCTGTCGCCCAGGCTGGAGTGCAGTGGCGCGATCTCGGCTCACTGCAAGCTCCGCCTCCCGGGTTCACGCCATTCTCCTGCCTCAGCCTCCTGAGTAGCTGGGACTACAGGCGCCCACAACCGCGCCCGGCTAATTTTTTGTATTTTTAGTAGAGACGGGGTTTCACCGTGGTCTCGATCTCCTGACCTTGTGATCCGCCCGCCTCGGCCTCCCAAAGTGCTGGGATTACAGGCGTGAGCCACCGCGCCCGGCCGAGAACTTTTTTATCTTCACAAACTGAAACTATATACTTGTTATACTCCCCTTCCCCCATGCCCTGCCCAGTCCTTAGCAACCACCATTCTACTTTGTGTCTATAAATTTGACCATTCCAGATACTTCATATACATGGAATCATATAGTATTTGTCTTTTTGTGACAGGGTTATATTTCACTTAGCATAATATCCTCAGGGTTCATCCATGGTATAGCATGTGTCAGAATTTCCTTCTCCATTGTATATGTGTGTCACATATACAATGTTTTAATCTGTTTTTGTTTAATCTGTTCATCCGTGCCTGGACCTTTTGGCTATTGTGAATAATGCTGCTATGTACATGGCTACACAAGTCTTCATTTCATTTCCTGCCTTCAGTTATTTTGAGTGTACAGTTGTCCCTTGGTGTCTGTGGGGGACTGGTTTGAGGTCCTTCCTCCCACAGATATGAAAATCTGTGAATGCCCAAGTCCTTGATATAAAATGGCATAGTATTTGCACATAACCTATGCATGTTCTCCCATATACTTTCAATCATCTCTGGATTACGTGTAATACCTAATACAATGTAAATGCTGTGTAAATAGTTATACTCTATTGTTTAGGGAATAATAGCAAGGAAAAATCCTGTACATCTTCAGTACAGGCACAGTTTTTTTTTCCAAATATTTTCAAACCATGGTTGGTTGGATCCATGTAGATGGAACCCACAGATACGGAGGGCCAACTGTATACTTTGGGTGGTGGTGGGGAATTGTTGGATCATATGGTAATTCTGTGTTTAAGTTTTTGAGGACTGTTTCAGTCTTGAGGAACCACCACAGTGGCTATATCATTTTACATTCCTACCAGCAATACACACAAGTTCCAATTTCTCTACATCCATTCACAGCGCTTGGTATTGACTGTTTTATTTGATAGTAGCTATCCTAAGGGGTATGAAGTGGTATCTCAAGTCTTTGCCCTTTTATTTTTATTTTTATTTTTATTTTTTGTTCCCTGAGACGGAGTCTTGCTCTGTCGCCCAGGGTGGAGTGCAGTGGCACAATCTCGGCTCACTGCAAGCTCCACCTCCTGGGTTCATGCCATTCTTCTGCCTCAGCCTCCCGAGTAGCTGGGACTATAGGCGCCTGCCACCACGCCCAGCTAATTTTTTGTATTTTTAGTAGAGACGAGGTTTCACTGTGTTAGCCAGGATTGTCTCAATCTCCTGACCTCGTGATCTACCTGCATCAGCGTCCCAAAGTGCTGGGATTACAGGCATGAATTGCCGCACCCAGCTGTCTTTGCCCACTTTTTAATCAGGGTTTTTGTTCTTGTTGAGTTGTAGGAGTTCTTATATCAATCCGTGTATCCAGATATATGATATGCAGATATTTTCTCCTTTGTGTGGGTTGCCTTTTCACTCTGTTGGAAGGGTCCTTTCCTGCACAAGTTTTTAATTATGCTGATCCAGTTTATCAATTTTTTTGTTACCTCTGCTTTTGGTGTCATATCTAAGAAATCATTACCAGATCCAGTTTCATTAAGCTTTCTGTTTTCTTTCAAGAGTTTTTTTAGTTTTAGCCCTTATGTTTAGGTCTTTAATCCATTTTGACACAAAATTTTTATGTACAGTGTGTTTGCTATTAAGTTGCATTGGCCTATGGTTTTCTTGTGCTATTCTAATCTGGTGTTGATTTTGCTTTCTTTCTTTTTTTTCCTCTAGAACAATGACTCTTCAGGTGTGAAATGGGGGTAGCCCTTGGGAATTATTTAGGATCTGCAAAACCAAAACTTTTTCACAGGAATACTAAGACACTATTTGAGGCTGGGCGCGGTGGCTCATGCCTATAATCCCAGCACTTTGGGAGGCTGAGGCAGGCGAATCACGAGGTCAGGAGATCGAGACCAGCCTGACTAACATGGTGAAACCCCGTCTTTACTAAAAATACAAAAAATTAGCCAGGCGTGGTGGCGGGCACCTGTAGTCCAAGCTACTCAGGAGGCTGAGGCAGGAGAATGGCGTGAACCCGGGAGGCAGAGCTTGCAGTGAGCCGAGATCGCACCACTGCACTCCAGCCTGGGCGACGGAGCGAGACTCCGTCTCAAAAAAAAAAAAAGACATTATTTGCTTTTTACTCTTGTAGTCTCACAGGTATACGGTGTTTTCCAGAGGCTGCTTACATGTGATATTATAATTGAGCACAGAGCACATACTAGAATTCAGCAATCATTTGTTAACAGATTTGCAAAAATACAAAATATTTTGACTTTTCTAATTTTTTGAAACTAGTTGTTTTTCATAACTAGTTTTATAACCTTTGATAAGAATGTTATTAGCATGAAATGGGTTATTTTATAGTTAATTAATAACTTAAAATTTTCTCTTTTAATTTCCACTGTGGTAAATATTGACAGCTAAATCCATGCTTATAAACAAAAGCTATTTGGGTCCTCAATAATTTTAAAGAGTATGAAAGAGACCAAAATATTTGTGAACCTCTGTTTTAGGACAGTTCCCAGAACTTTTGTTAAAGTTAAAGGTAATATATTTGGAATTGGTCCTTCACTATTTCAGTTTCTTCTTTTTTTTTAATTGTTCAGATTTTTTTTTTTTTTTTTTTTTTTTTGAGATGAGTCTCGCTGTGTGGCCCAGGTTGGAGTGCAGTGGTGTGATCTTATCTCACTGCAACCCTTGCCTCTCAGGCTCAAGCAATTCTCCTGCCTCAGTCTCTTGAGTAGCTGGGATTACAGGTGTGCACCACCATGCCCAGCTAATTTTTGTATTTTTAGTAGAGACGGGGTTTCACCACATTGGTCAGGCTGGTCTCGAACTCCTGACCTCGTGATTCACCCTCCTTAGTCTCCCAAAGTGCTGGGATTACAGGCGTGAGCCACTGCGCCCGGCCCCACATTTTACTTTTTCAGCTAATTTTGGTTATTTACATTTATTTAGAGACAGGGTCTCACTGTGTAGCCATGACCTCCTGGGCTCAGGTAGTCCTCCCACCTCAGCCTCCTGAGTAGCTGGGATTATGGCATGTGACACCACGTCTGGCTAATTTAAAAGAAAAAATTGTTTTGTAGAGATGAGGTCTTGCTATGTTGCCCAGGCTGGTCTTAAACTCCTGGGCTCAAGCAGTTCTGCTTTGACCTCCCAAAGGGATTATGAGCGTGACCCACCACACCTAGCTGGAATCAGCTTTTTGATTATTCATTGTCCACTGTCTTTTAGTTTTCTATTATATTACTTTTTTATCTTTATTATCTCTGTATAATCTTTCTTTGATATTAGTTCTCTTTTAAATTCTTCAATTTTTTTCTAAGAAATTTATTAATAGCTGTAAATTTTTCTTCAGTGCTGCGTTGAGTGCATGCCACAGGCTTTTATTTAGTGACCACATTGTGTATTTTTTTAGACATAATTTGTAATTTTTGTTTTGATTCTCTGTTTTTAATACAAAACATTTAGAATTATGCTTTTAATTTTCAAATATTTGGCCTTTTTCCTCCACTTTTTACTGTTAATCCTAACTCATTTTGTCTGTAAACATGTCTATGGCCCATGTGACTTCTGTTTTTTGTAGTTTTTTGACATTTTCTTAGTATCTTAATACATGGTCACATTTTGTGACAATTCATCTATGTTTGAAATGAATGTTTTTCCTGTTTTCTTTAAAGTACGATATACATTTACATACTTATGTACGTTTGAATATGTATTTGTGTATATATTTGTGCTTTGTTTATTAATTGGTCACAAGCAAATTGGTTGTCGTGGCAATTTTTGAAACTTTAAAAATGTGAATATCGTCCAGGCGCAGTGGCTTATGCTGGTCATCTCAGCACTGTGGGAGCCAAAGTGGGCAGATTCATTGAGCCCAGGAGTTCAAGACCAGCCCGGGCAATGTGGTGAAACCTCATCTCTACTAAAAATACAAAGAATTAACTGGGCGTGGTGGCCCGCACTTGTAGTCCCAGCTACTTGGAAGGCTGAGGTGGGAGGATCACTTGAGCCCAGGAGGTGGAGGTTGCAGTGAGCCGAGATTACGCCAGTGCACTCCAGCCTGGGCAACAGAGTGAGACTGTCTCAAAAAAATTTTAAAAATGTGACTGTCTTCAGGTGGGGCTTGCTCTCTTTGACTAGCTGTAGTTTCTTCCACTCCCTACTCTATTACAAGAGGCTGTATCTCTGTACCTTGCAAGCAATCTGAGTTTGTATCTCTTGTCCAACCTTAATGCTGTTATTCACATCTATATCCTTTCTCACTGGTCTACATGATTTTTTTTTTATCTGTGTGGTGTGATAGTTTTCCACTATGGTTATAGTGTTTTAAATATCTCTCTTTTGAAATAAGTTTTACGTTTATGTATTTCAAAACTATGTTAGATATGTAAAGACTCATTACATTTTTAAAAATGTATTTTATGACCGGGCGCAGTGGCTCACACCTGTAATCTCAGCACTTTAGGAGGCCAAGGCGGGCAGATCACAAGGTCAGGAGATTGAGACCATCCTGTGAATGGTGAAACCCCGTCTCTACTAAAAATACAAAAAATTAGCTGGGCGCAGTGGCGGGTGCCTATAGTCCCAGCTACTTGGGAGGCTGAGGCAGGAGAATGGCGTGAACCCAGGAGGCGGAGCTGGCAGTGAGCTGAGATTGCGCCACTGCACTCCAGCCTGGGCGACAGAGTGAGACTCCGTCTCAGAAAAAAAAAAATTTAAAAAAATGTATTTTATTTTTTTAGAGATGGGGCGGGGTGGGTTTTGCTTTGTTGCCTAGGCGGGAGTGCAGTGGCTCTGTCATAGCTCACTGCAGCCTCGAACTCCTGGGCTCAAGTGATCCTCCCACCTCAGTCTCCAGAGTAGTTGGGAATATAGGCATGTGCCACCACACCTGGCTAATTAAAAAAAAAAAAAATTATAGAAATGAAGTCTTGCTATGTTCCCAGGCTGGTTTGGAACTCCTGGTCTCAAATGATCCTCCCAACTCAGTCTCCCAAAGTGCTGGAACCTCACCCGACCTAAGTATTAGAAACAGTATCTTAAGTGTGTAGTCCAGTGCATGACACAGAAGTGCAATAAGTGGTAGCTATATTGCTACAATAATAATTATATCTGTGCAGTAATTATTATTCATCATTAGTGGCCTGAAAGTTTCCTGTGTTGTCTCCATCCCACTTTGTGTTTGTCGTATTTGGTAGCCTGGCTTTTTAATGACCTTTTAATAGAATCTTGATCGCCAATTTGGGTTTGTGGCCATTCACTATGTACCATTATATTAGAAAAATTCCATAAATAAGGCAGTAATGTCCATAATTACATTTTTGAGTTATTGTTTTTTTGGTTTGTGTACAATCTCATTGCACTCTTTTTACTCAACCTGTTTGACAGTTTCTAATTAGAAGGTAATATAAGCTTTACTTCCAAATTTATGAAGTTAAATAACAAAATTAGCTTTGTGTTTCTCCAAAACCATACACATCTGCTTCCATATACTGACAGGCTTTGATATTACCCATTCCAGCTTTACCATAAAAGTCATTAAAATAAAGTTTTTCCTTTATTTTCATATTGTGTTTCAGTGTGTGTTGTCAGACAAAAAGCAATAATCCCTCATCTCACTCTTGAATTTATCAAAAGCTGAAAATAAAATAGATCAGATCACTTTCTGAAGCAAAATTACTTTATTAGTTTAGTAATAATTTGAGGTTACTTTAAAGATAAGAAGCAGCATTTGGAAGGAGATTCATTTCCTGCCTTTGGGCTTTATCTGCAAGAACTACATCTTTAGTGTCAAGAGATTGTGTATTTATAACTGAACTTTAATAAAGTCTGTACTGGGGACACTGCACACCTGACTTGGTCATTGTGATTATATATTAGGTGCCAAACTATTGCTTGTCTCTTGAAAAAAATACCAAGTGTTTTTCATTAAAATTTGGCCTGTGTAGAAAAGGTTGTAAGACCTTTGACTGTTCATTATAAGTGTGCTAGTTGTTACCAACATAGTTAATGATGTTCCTTTTGAAAATAAGTTTGTGTTTCTAGCTGGAACAAACTTACGGAGTTTTTCTTTTATTGGTTAATTAAGCAATAATTGGAAAACATGTCATTAATTCTAGTATATATGTTTTCACTAAAGCTTATTAAATATTTGCATTTCTGATAGCACAGTAGGGTGACTAGTCAATAATAACTTGTATATTTTAAAATAACTGAAAGAATGTAATTGAATTGTTTATAACTAAGTATAAAAGCTTGAGGGAATGGATACCCCATTCTCCATGATGTGCTTATTTCACATGGCACGCCTGTATCAAAACATCTCTTGTACCCCATAAATGTATGCATCTACCATGTATCCACAAACATTTTTTAAATAATTTTTTAAAATAGTAAATATTTGTTTTCCTACCACGATTTTTGGCTAACATTACAGAATATTGAAAACCATATTCTGATTTTTTTCCCTTTAATCAGTATCTTAGACTATATGCGAGTGTCAGGGAACTATACTACTTTCCTCATGAGCAATCTAAAATTACCCTCCTGTTCACAACCCCTTTATGCTTCTGCCACCTTTTGCTATGGTTTTTGTTGTTTGTTTTTTAACCTCAGAGCAATTATCACACAGGCATGTAAGTTTTTTTTTTTTTTTGAGACAGAGTTTCACTCTATTGCTTAGACTGGAGTGGAGTGGCACAATCTGCCCGCTGCAACTTCTGCCTCCCAGGTTCAAGAGATTCTCCTGCCTCAGCCTCCTGAGTAGCTGGGATTACAGGCATGCACCATCATGCCCAGCTAATTTTTGTATTTTTAGTAGAGACATGGTTTTTCCATGTTGGCCATGCTGGTCTCAAACTCCTGATCTCAGGCGATCTGCCCACCTCAGCCTCCCAAAGTGCTGAGATTACAGGAGTGAGGCCACCGTGCCTGGCAATTTAAGATTATTTTCAAACTGCATCCTTCATGGAATTTATATATGTATTTGCAACTGTATGTGTATGTATATGTATAGACACACACATCTGTATGTCAATATAGATATATCTGTCTTTCTGGAAGTACGACATCTCTTTTACAAAGGAAAGAACTGTTATGCCTATGCATACAATACACTTCTTTTTTGAAACATGTTCAGAGAATTGTTAGTCATACTTCTCATTTCAAGGCGCACACTCCTATCATCAGCCCAGCCTGCACAAAGCTCTTTTCTTCTTTATTAATTTTCCTCTTCTGATCCCCTCTCATTCCCCTTTGAATATATATATGTGCTGCTTGGATATCTGTGTTTGATATATGCGCTGATGTGTTTGATATATATGCTACTTAAATATCTGTGTATACTTTTAAATTATGTTTTGTTTTGAGTACACATGATTTTATAAACATAGATGTACTGCATTATGTCGTTTTTTAAGTCCATACTGCATTACAATATGTATGCCTAGTTAATTGTTTTTAACTACAGCATATACATCTACTGTATTTTACCTATTCCATTCCTTCTGAGATAAACACTTCAGTTCCCTGCTACCACAGTGATGTTATTTTAAAAAATTATCATACAAGTCCCAGTAGAAACCCGTGCAACAGTTTCTGTGGGAGTATATATTTAGGAGAGAGATTTCTAGATCATAGGATATGTATATAAATTATTGCACTAAGGCTGGGCACAGTGGCTCACACCTGTAATCCCAGCACTTTGGGAGGCCAAGCTGGGTGGATCACAAGGTCAAGAGATTGAGACCATTCTGGCCAATGTGGTGAAACCCTGTCTCTACTAAAAATACAAAAATTAGCTGGGCGTAGTGGCGCACACCTGTAGTCCCAGCTACTCGGGAGGCTGAGGCAGGAGAATCACTTGAATCCGGGAGGTGGAGGTTGTAGAGAGCTGAGATCACGCCACTGCACTCCAGCCTGGCAACAGAGCAAGACTGCGTCTCAAAAAACAAAATTATTTCACTAACCACTTTCTGAAATGGCTGTATCAGTTTACATTTTCATTGGTGGCCACTGTTGTTATTCTCATCAGCACTTTATTTATTTACCTTTTCTTTTGGAGACAATTTTTACAGTACCATCCACAAACAGTGGATGCATTTTTTTCCTGATTTGTGGGTTATCTTCATCATGCTGTATGCATTTACATATATCCATGAAACTGCTGCTAAGCTTTCCTGTTTTATTTTTATATGTTGCTGTGCCAAAACATAGTTTGTTTTGTTTTAGACAAGGTCCCACTCTGTTCCTCAGGCTTGAGTGCAGAGGCATGACCATGGCTCACTGTAGCCTCGATGGACGGGGCTCAAGCAATTCTCCCACTTCTGTCTTCCAAGTAGCTAGGACTGCAGGTGCATGCCACCATGCCTGGCTAATTTTTGTATTTTTGTAGAATTGGAGTTTTGCCATGTTACTGATGCTGGTCTCAAACTCCTGGCCTCAAGCAGTTCTCTTGCCTTGGCCTTTCAGACTGCTGGGGTTATAGGTGTGAGCCACTGTGCTTGACCAAAACATCTTTTTTTATTATTACTATAACTTAGTGTATCTAGTTGGGTGAGCACCCTACTCTACACTTCTTTTTCAAACTTGATCAAACTATTTGTGGACTTTTATTATATAGATAAAGTTTGTGAAATTCCTTCAAAATTAAAACTGTTCTGAGATTTGTATTGGAACTGCCTTGGATTTATAAGTTATATTAGTCTTGAAGGAACTACATGTTAGTGTGGTATAGTTCTTCCTTCATTTAGACTTTTTAAATTTTAAATAGAAACAGTGTCTTGCTATCTTGCCCATGCTGGTCTCAAACTCCTGGGCTCAAGCAGTCCTCCCACATTGGCCTCCCAAAGTGTTGGGATTATAGGTGTGAGCCACCACACCCCTCCTAGACTTTTTTTATGAGGTAATTTTTTACCCCATTAAGGTCCTGTGCCTTATCTGTAGTTTAATTCCTAGATACTTCCTACATTTTGTAGCTACTGTGAGTGGTACCATATTTTTAGGAATATATATATTTTTAAGAGTCTTGCTCTGTCCCCCAGGCTGGCCTACAGTGACGCAATCTTGGCTCACTGCCACCTCTGCCTCCTGAGTAGCTGGGATTACAGGCGTGCAGCACCATGCCCAGCTAATTTTTGCATTTTTAGTTGAGATGGAGTTTTGCCCTGTTGGCCAGGCTGGCCTCAAGCAATCTGCCCACCTGGGCTTCACAAGGTGTTGGGATTACAGGCATGAGCCACCACACCTGAGCCTAATCATATTTACTGTAATAGTTTGTCTACACGATCTGCTTCATCTCTTCTAATCCTTATACCTCTATTTATTTTTCCTGTTTTACTTTATTAGACAAGGTTTCAGTAGTATGTTGAAAAATGTCCTTAGTGGGCATTCTGACGTGTCTATCCTAAGTGGAATGCTTCTGAAGTTTTTTCATTAAGTTTGATTTTTGTTATTGGCTTTTGGTATATAGACTTTTTCTTTTTCTTCTCTTTGAGACGGAGTTTTGCTCTTGTTGCCCAGGCTGGAATGCAATGGTGCGATCTCGGCTTACTGCAACCTCCACCTCCTGGGTTCAAGTGATTCTGCTGCCTCAGCCTCCTGAATAGCTGGGATTACAGGCCCCCGCCACCATGCCCCAGCTAATTTTTGTATTTTTAGTAGAGACGGGGTTTCACCATGTTGACTAGGCTGGTCTTAAACTTCTGTCCTCAGGAGATCTGCCCACCTCGGCCTCCTAAAGTGCTGGGATTACAAGTGTGAGCCACTGCACCCAGCCAGAGTTTTTTAAGTTAAAGAACTCTTATATTCATAGTTAACTGACCAACTTTTCTTTTTGTTTTTTTTGTTTGTTTGTTTGTTTTGTTTTTTTGAGACCGAGTTTCACTCTTGTCCCCCTGGCTGGAGTGCAATGGTGCAACCTCAGTTCCCTGCAACCTCTGCCTCCCGGGTTCAAGCAATTCTCCTGTCCCAGCCTCTGGAGTAGCTGGGATTACAGGCATGTACCACCATGCCCAGCTAATTTTTTGTATTTTTGGTAGGTTTCCCCAAGTTGGCCAGGCTGGTCTCGCAAACTCCTGACCTCAAGTAATCCGCCCGCCTCAGCCTCCCAAAGTGCTAGGATTATAGGCGTGAGCCACCACACCTAGCCTGACAATTTTTTATAAATTACAGATAGGTACTAAATGCCTTCCTGAATTTATTGAACTAGTTAAGTCATTTTTCTCCTGTGTTTCATTAATATGGTTTATTAGATTGATACATTTTTAAGTGTTAAACCATTCTTGAATTTCTGGCTTAAATCCTTTTGAGCAGGATGTTTCATTTTTAATATGCTAGTGAACTCAATTCACTAAAGCTTGATTTAGGGTTTTCAAACATCTGTGTCTATAAGTGGAAAAGGCTTTGTTTATTGTCTAAAAATGTCTATAGGATTTTAATTTATGGAGGTGACAAATGACATAGTGAGACCAATGCCCTTTAAAAGAACATTATTGTTATGTACGTTTACTGACAGGAGGAGACATGCCATTTTATGCAGGGCTACATGGGGAAGAACCAGTTTGGATCAGGAAAAGCATCGTTCAGAGTCTTTATTATTTTATTTTTCATGGGAAAGAAAGGGAAAAAGTTTAGTATTGGCTAGTTTGAACCATGTCAGTTGCCTCTGGGCTGTAGGGGTGATCACCAGTTTTTTCATATCTGGCCCTGGGCAATGAACGCAGAGGACTGTTGATTCCTGGCTTAGGGGCCAGAGGAGATGGTTTTAAGTTTGGGCTGTGGATTGGCTGATTTACAGTTTTTAGAATATGTATCTGTTCTACCCAGGTTTTGAGATTTAATTGTTCACGATAGTATTTTTTAAATCTTTCATCTACTGTTACTTGCATCTCTTTACTTTTCTTGATTAATCTCACCAACAGTTTGTCCATCTCACAAAATCTTTTCAAATAACCAGCCTTTGATTTTGTTCATCTATGTTTTGTTGATTTATTCTCTGATTTCTGCCCATATCCTTATTGCTTCCCTGGGTTATCTTGTCAGTCTTCTCAAGTTTCTTTTTGAGTACCATTTTAGCTGTATCTCATAAGTTTTGGCATGTAGTGTTTTCACTGTTATATGTTTATAAATATTTTGTAGTTTCCTTTATGATTTGTTTAACCTGAAGACTTACAAGTATAGCTTTTAGTTTTGACATACAGGTTTGGTTTTTTCCAAGGATATTTTTATTGCTGTTTCTATTATTTTATTTAATTTTTACTTTAAAAAAATAGAGATGGGGTCTTGCTGTGTTGTCCAGGCTTGTCTTGAACTCTTGGTCTCAAGTGATCCTCCAACCTTGGCCTCCCAAAGTGTTGGGATTACAGGTTTGAGCTACTGCACTTGGCTCTTGTTTTTATTCTTATGTTTTATTGTGTTATGACTGAAGAACATAAGATTATCTGATGTATATTTTTATTCTTGATCTATTTGTTTCAGAGAGGAGTAAGTTAAAATTGCCATCTAAAATGGTTACTGTCCTTATATTTCTGAGAGTTGCTGCTTTTTATTTATTCATTTATTTAAAAAACTTTATTGAGATAAAATTCACATAGCAAGGCCAGGTGCAGTGGCTCATGCCTGTAATCCCAGCCCTTTGGGAGGCTGAGGCAGGAGAATTGCTTGAGCCCAGGAGTTCAAGACTAGCCTGGGAAACATGGTGAGACCCTGTCTCTGCAAAAAAATTTAAAAATTAATTGGACATGCCTGTGGCACATGCCTCTGGTCCCAGCCACACAGGAGGCTGAGGCAGGAGCATGACTTGAGCCCAGGAGGTCAAGGCTGCAGTGAGCATTTATTAGTACATCATTCCTTTTTATGGCTGAGTAATATTCCATTGTGTTGATATACATGTCATCTTTGTTGTTTCTACTTTTTGATTATTACTCCTGAGTAAGGCTACTGTGAACACTGGTGTACAAATTTTTGTGTGGGTATACGTTTCACTTCTCCTGAGTGCATACCTAGGAGTGGAATTGCTACGTCATATGGTAACTTTACTTTTAACTTTTTGAGAAATTGCGAGAATGTTTCCAAAGTGGCTATACCATTTTACAATTCCACCAGCAGGGTACGAGGGCACCAGTTTTTCCACATCTTTTTTTTTTTTTTTTTTCGCTCTGAGACGGAGTCTTGCTCTGTCGCCAGGCTAGAGTGCAATGGTGCAACCTCGACTCACTGCAGCCTCCCAAGTAGCTGGGACTACAGGTGCACGTCACCACACCCAGCTAATTTTTGTGTTTTTAGTAGAGACGGGGTTTCACCATGTTGGCCAGGATGGTCTCGATCTCTTGACCTTGTGATCTACCCGCCTCGGCCTCCCAAAGTGCTGGGATTACAGGCATGAGCCACCACGCCTGGCCGTTTTGTTTTGTTTTGTTTTTTTGGAGTCTCGCTCTGTCACCTGGGTTGGAGTTCAGTGGTGCGATCTCGGCTGGCTGCAATCTCCACCTCTTGGATTCAAGTGATTCTCCTGCCTCAGCCTCTGGAGTAGCTGGGATTATAGGTGCCCGCCACCATGCCTGGCTAATTTTTGTATTTTTAGTAGAGATGGGGTTTTGCTCTGTTGGCCACACTGGTCTCGAACTCCTGACCTCAGGTGAACTGCCTGCCTCGGCCTCCCAAAATGCTGGGATTACAGGTGAGAGCCACCACACTTGCCTGTTTCCACATCTTTATCAGCATTTGTGACTCTTTTTTATTTTAGCTATCCTGTTGGGTATGAAGTGGTATTTGAATGTGGGTTTGATTTGCATTTCCCCAATGTCTAATGATGTTGAGCACCTTTTCATGTGCTTTTTGGCCATTTGTATATCTTCTTTGAAATAAATTTGTATTTCTTCTTTGAAAAAAAAGTTCAACTCCTCTGTCCATTTTTTAGTTTATTTGTCTTTTTATTGTTGAATTGTAGGAATTCTTTATGGGCTGCAAGTTCCATAATAGATATATGATTACAAATACAGTTGATTCTTGAACGATACAGGGGTTAGAGATACCAACACCCGTGCAGTTGAAAACTTTTGACTACCCCAAAACTTAACTACCAGTAGCCTAATGTTGACCGGAATCCTCACTGATAAACAACTAACACACTTTTTATATGTATTATGTACTGTATTCTTACAGTTAAGCTAGATTTTTTAAAAATGTTACTAGGAAAATCAGAAGGAAGATATATAATAAAATATATTTCCTATTTATTAAGTAGAAGTGGATCATCATAAAGGTTTTCCTCTTCATCATCATCTTCACATTCAGCTGGCTGAGGAGGAGAAGGAGGGATTGGTCTTACTGTTTCTGAGTGCCAGAGACAGAAGAGGTGGAGGAGGTGAAAGGTGAGGCAGGCACACTGGGTGTAACTTTTACTTAAAATCTACATAGAGATGTACCTATGCAGTTCAAACTTGTATTGTTCAAGAGTCAACTGTATTTTTTCCCATTCTGTGGGTTGTCACTTTCCTTTTTTTATTTTTTTTGAGACGGAGTTTTGCTTTTGTTACCGAGGCTGGAGTGCAGTGGCACAATCTTGGCTCACCTCCACCGCCACCTCCTGGGTTCAAGTGATTCTCCCAAATAGCTGGGATTACAGGCATGCGCAACCATGCCGGGGTAATTGTGTATTTTTAGTAGATACAGGGTTTCTCAATGTTGGTCAGGCTGGTCTCGAACTCCCGACCTCAGGTGATCTGCCTGCCTTGGCCTCCCAAAGTGTTGGGATTACAGGCGTGAGCCACACACCCAGCCTAATTTGTCACTTTCCTGATGGCTTTTGAAGCAACAATTTATTTTGATGAGATTTGAAATAATTTTTTTTTTTTTTTTTTTGAGACGGAGTCTCACTCTGTTGCCCAGGCTGGACTGCAATGGCGCGATCTCAGCTCACTGCAACCTCTGCTTCCCGGGTTCAAGCGATTCTCCTGCCGCAGTCTCTGAAGTATCTGGGACTACAGGTGCGCACCACTGTGCCTGGCAAATTTTTGTATTTTTAGTAGAGACAGGGTTTCACTCTGTTGGCCAAGCTGTTCTTGAATTCCTGACATCATGATCTGCCCGCGTCAGCCTCCCAAAGTGCTGGGATTACAGACGTGAGCCACTACACCCAGCCTATTTATCACTTTCTTGATGGCTTTTGAAGCAACAATTTATTTTGATGAGATTTGAAATAAATTTTTTTTTCTTTTGAAACGGAGTCTCACTCTGTTGCCCTGGCTGGAGTGCAGTGGCACAATCACAGCTCACCGCAACCTCTGCTTCCTGGGTTCAAGTGATTCTCCTGCCGCAGTCTCTCACGTACCTGGGACTACAGGTGTGCACCACTGTGCCTGGCTAATTTTTGTGTTTTTAGTAGAGACAGGGTTTCACTCTGTTAGGCAGGCTGGTCTTGAGCTCCTGACTTCATGATCTGCCCGCCTCAGCCTCCCAAAGTGCTGGGATTACAGGCGTGAGCCACTGTGGCCAGCCTAATAGGTTTCTTTTTGTTTTTGTTTTTGTTTTTTTTGTCATTTGGACTTTTGGTTTTAGCTACACAGATTTTGTCATGTGTCTAATTTAAGGTCACAAAGATTTACTTGTATGTTTTCTTCTAAGAGTTTTATAGTTTTAGCTAAATGTAAACATTTAGATTAACTCCATTTTAAGTTATTTTTTGCAAGGTAAGGTAAGGGCCCAACTTCATTCTTTTGCATATGCGTATCTAGTTGTTCCAGCACCGTTTGTTGAATAGACTGTTCTTTCCCCATTGGATTGTCTTGGTGTTGCTTTATTTACTTGAAAGATACATTGTTAAAAGCATAAATGTTTATGATTGCTATTTCTTCTTGATCTGTTCCTCAGTATCTAGTACCCTACTTTGTTCTTCATATATGTTTCTCTTTAATTCTGTTTTTCCTGATTTTATAATTTCTATCAAGCTTTTGATTCATATTTGCCTGTCATATTTTTTCCCACTCATTTATTTTCAGCTTTTTTTTGAGACAGAGACTTGCTGTGTTGCCCAGACTGGAGTATAGTGACATGATCTCAGCTCACTGCACTGCAACCTCTGCCTCCCAGGTTCAAATGATTCTCATGCCTCAGCTATCCTGAGTAGCTGGGATTACAGGTGTGTGCCACCACATCCTGCTAATTTTTGTATTTTTTAGTAGAGATGGAGTTTTGCCATGTTGACCAGGCTGGTCTCAAACTCCTGGCGTCAAGTAATTCGCCTGCCTCAGCTTCCCAGAGTGCTGGGATTACAGGCATGAACCACCGTGCCTGGCCTATTTTCAGCATTTTTATATCCTATTGTATTTAGACTCTTTTTACAGACCTCCTATTTCTGGATCTTTTAAAAATCCAATCCCAGAGTTTGTCTTCTTTTTTTCTCTCTCTCTTTCATTTAATAGGTTGAATTTTCTTTTCCTTGTTTGAAATGTACACATTTCACTGTGTTTCAGTTATAATTTTGGTCGTTATCCCAAACCAATCTATGCTTAGATTTATATGTTTGGTTTCTTTTATTGTTGTTGTAAGTATCTTTATGTCACCCACTGTCTTCAACATAAGTACCATGGCACACTCTGGCTACCTTCTGGTTGTCTTCTCTCCCTCTCTTCCAGTTGCTGCTTGCCTTGCCACTGTGTTTATATCATCTAGATGAGGTGTTGGCAAACTGTGTCTCATGTTGACATCCTGTTTTAAAATAAAGTTTTATTGGAACACAGCCTTGCCATTTGTCTGTCTGTGGCTAATTTTGTGCTACATGAATAGATGCAACAGGCCACATGGTCCATCAGCCTGTGTATTCACCGTTTGTCCCTTGAGGAAATTTGCTGACCCCTGCTCTGGATCTGTGTTAATATGATAGCCAGTAGTCTTAGAGGCTGTTTAGCTTAAGTAAAATTTAAAAATTAGTTTCTTGGTCACATTAGCCACATTTCATGTGTTCTATAGCCACATATGACTGGTGGCTAACATATTGGACAGCACAAGTAAATATTTTAGCCATTTCAGAAAGTTGTATAGCCCTGCTCTAGATTTGGTCCTGGATTGTTATGGTTGTTTTTTGTCTCATTTTTAAAGATAATATTAGGGCCAGGTGTGGTGGCTCTCATGTGTGCTGTAATCTCAGCACTTTGGGAGGCTGACGCAGGAGGATTTCTTAAACCCAGGAAGGAGTTCAAGACCAGCCTGGGTAACGTGCTGAGATCTCTACAAAAAATAAAAAAATAAGCCAGGCGTGGTGGCAGGTGCCTGTGGTCCCAGCTACTCGGAAGGCTGAGGTGGGAGGATTGCTTGAGCCTGGGAGCTTGAGGCTACAGTCAGTCGTGATTGCACCACTGCACTCCACAGTGAACCCTGTCTCAAAAAAAAAAAAAAAATTAAGTTTTACTAAGTTGTGTATTTAGCTTTCATGTATCTCATAATATTATTATTGGGAGTACAGGTTGAGTATCCCTTTCCTAAATGCTTGGGGCCAGGTGTGGTGGCTGGTGCCTGTAATCCAGCACTTTCTGAAGCTGAGGCAGGAGAATTGCTTCAGCCCCGGAGTTAAAGAACAGCTGGGCAACACAGTGATACCCTGTCTCTACAAAAAACTAAAAAATTATCCGTGTGTAGTGGTACATACCTGTAGTCCCAGCTATTCGGGAGGCTAAGGTAGGAGGATCGCTTGAGCCTGGGAACTCAAGGCTCCAGTGAGCCATGATCATGCCACTGAACTCCAGCCTGGGCAACAGAGTGAGACCCTGTCTCAGAAAAAAAAAAAAAAAAAAAAAAGAGAGAGAAAGAAATGAATGCTTGGGACCAGAAGTGTTTCAGATTTCAGGTTTTTTCAGATTTGGGAATATTTGTATTATACTTAATAGCTGAACATTCCTAATCCAAAAATCCAAAATGCTTCTTTGAGCATACTGTTGACACTGGAAAAGTTTTAGATTTGGGATTGTTGGATTAGGGATATTCATCCTGTACTTCCTTTATTTTCAAAGAGGGCTTTTATGAGGCAGACCTTCTGAGATTTTATGTGCTTAAAACATCTTTACTTTTGATGATAGTTTTTCTGGATATATACACTTTTTAGTTCAAAGTGCTTTCCATTAGCACTTTAAAGTTACTCCATCTGGGTAATGTTAATTAAGATTTACTACCTTTTTTAAAAAAATTTTGTGAGTGTGAAGTAGATGTATATATTTATGGAATATGTGAGATATTTTGGTACAGGCATGTGGTGCATAATATGGATTACTTGTTCTTAAATCCCAGGTTGCTGATGAGATATTTGATGACATTCTGATCGTACCCCTTTATAGGTGACCTACTCTTCCTTGTTGGAAGCTCTTAGAATTTTCTTTTTATCTTTGATTTTCTTAAATTTCATTATAATGTATCTAGTTGTTGTATATACAGGTGTGTGTGTTTTATTTATCCTCTGTCCTCTTTTGCATTCAAAACCTGTTCAATATGATATTTTTCTCCAATTCTGGAAAATTACCAGTCATTCAAATAGTTCTTTGAATCTGTTTAGTTTATGTGTCTTCCGCTGGGTCTTCTGTTACGTAAATATCTTTCATATCACTATACCTTTTTTTGTTTTGTTTTTAAGATACGGGGTCTCATTATATTGCCCAAGCTGAAACGCAGTGGCTATTCATAGGCATGGTAATAGTGCACTGTGCCTCAAACTGCTGGGCTCAAGTGATCCTCTTGCCTCAGCCTCCTGGCTGTAGCTAGGACTACAGACATACACCACCGTGTGGCTTTTTTCTGTTTTTAAGCTTTTTACCCTTTCCGTGCGTGTTCTAGGAGTTTCTTAGCCTAATATTCTAACTTATTAAAACATTTTTCAGCTATATCCATTCACTCATTTACCCACCTCTTAATTTAATTTTATTTATTTATTTATTTATTTATTTATTTTTGAGATGGAGTCTCAGTCTGTCACCCAAGCTGGAGTGCAGTGGCATGATCTTGGCTCACTGCAACCTCCACCTCCCGGGTTCAAGTGATTCTCGTGCCTCAGCCTCCCTAGTAGGTGGGATTACAGGCACCCACCACCAAACCCGGCTAATTTTTATACTCTTAGTAGAGACATGGTTTTACCATGTTGCCCAGGTTGATCTCAAACTGCTGACCTCAAGAGATCCGCCTGCCCCAGCCTCCCAGAGTGCTGGACTTATAGGCGTGAGCCACCACGCCCGACCCATCTCTTAATATTTTTATTTTGACTATATTTTCCATGTACATTATTTCAGATAGTTTCTGTTTACCTTGTCTCTCAGGACACCTTGCAGTAAATCCATCAGGAAGTTGCTGTTTATCAAGCACAGACCCTCATGGAAGTTCATTGAACAAACAGATCAGGGCTGCCACCTCAACCTGACTAGACTGCTGCTCTGATGTTACCTTCAGCACTAGGTTGGTGTTGCTTTTTTGCCTCAGAGGAGACTGAAGACAGATAAGAACATTTCTGAAAAACTCTCTTTCATCCTACCCACCCCACCCCCACCTCAAGTGGTGTGCCCTGTACTTTTCAACCCTGGATTGCTACACTGCCCTCCCTTCATTTACAAAAGCGAGCTTGTGCCTCCCCAGGGGTTTTTACAGTTTTATGTTTACTTCTCACATTTAACCTCCCTGACTTGTAGAACCTCTTTAGAGGGAGGGAGCCTGACTTAAGAGGAATTGGAAGCTGAGTATAACTAATTTTTTATATTATATATATTTGGCCTTTGAGTACGTAAGATTCATTTCCACAAATTTACTAATTATATTTAAACTTTTACTAGTTGTTTTGTATTTAGTCATCACATGTTCTCTTGTTAGTGGGAGAGGAACACGAGAGGCCCTGGGCAATGGAAGTAAACTGGTCTAGAAATACTATGATAATTCAAAAAGTGGAGAATTTGAGTTTCAGTAAACAATTAAATTTTGTTATTGATACATGCTGTTTGTACATATTTACAGGATACATGTGATATTTTTACATGCATAGAATGTTAATGACCAAGCTAAAGTATTTAGGCTATCTGTCATCACTAGCATTTATCATTTCTATGTGTTGAGAACATTTCAACTCCTCACTTGTAGCTATTTTGAAGTGTACAGTACATTGTTGTTAGCTGTAGTCACCCTACTCTACTATCGGACTTTCGAACATATTCCTCTATCTCACTGTATGTTCCTACCCATTAGTACCCATTAACCAACCTCTCTTTATCTTCCTCCTCCCCCAAGTCCTTCCCAGCCTCTGTTAACTATCATTCTACTTTCTACCTCTATGAAATAAATTTTTTTGTTCATACATATGGGACATGAGATTTTGTCTTTCTGTGTCTGGCTTATGTTACTTAAGATAATGACCTTTGGTTTAATCCATGTTGCTATAAGTGACATGATTCCATCCTTTTTCTTTTTTTCTTTTTTGAGTTGGAGTTTCGCTCTTGTTGCCCGGGCTAGAGTGCAATGGTGCAATCTTGGCTCACTGCAACCTCTGCCTCCTGGGTTCAAGCGATTTTCCTGCGTCAGCCTTCCAAATAGCTGGGATTACAGGCATGCACCACCATACCCGGCTAATTTTGTGTTTTTAGTAGAGACGGAGTTTCTCCATGTTGATCAGACTGGTCTCAAACTCCCAACCTCAGGTGATCTGCCCACCTCGGCCTCCCAAAGTGCTGGGATTACAGGCATGAGCCACCATGCCCAGCTGATTGCATTCTTTTTTATAGCCAAATAGTACTCCACTGTGTAAATATACCGCATTTTCTTTGTCAATTCATATGTGATGGAGACTTAGGTTGATTCCATATTTTGGCTGTTGTGAGTAGTGCTGCAGTGAACATAAAAATGCATGTATCCTTTTGATATATTGATTTTCTGTCCTTTGAATAAATACCAGTGGTGATATTGCTGGATCTTACGGTAGTTCTGTGTTTAATTTTTTGAAAAATCTCCATACTATTTTCCATAATGGCTGTACTAAGTTACATTCCCACCTACAGTGTATGAGAGCTCCTTTTACTCTGCATCCTTGCCAGCATCTGTTAGTTTTTGTCTTTTTGATAATAGCTATTCTGACTGGGTAGGATGATATCATTGTGGTTTTGATTTGCATTTCCCTGATAATTAGTGGTGTTGGCTACTCCTATGTATTTTGAGAAATCGCTATTACCCACTTTTTTCCCTTTTTATTGATATATAATAATTTACATATTTATGGTGTACATGTGTTTGTTACATACAAAGAATATATAATGATCAAGGCAGGGTAATTGGGGTATCCATCACCTAGAATGTTTATCATTTTTATATGTTGGTATCATTTCAAGCCCTCTCTTCTAATCACTTTGAAATGTACATATTATTATTGCTAAGTATAGTCACCTTTGTCTGCTATCAAACATTGGAACTTATTTCTTCTATCTAACTGTATGTTTGGGTACATAAGAAATAAGTTCCAGTGTTGGATAGCGGACTAAGGTGACTATACTTCTTGTAGTCTTTGTCTGTCTGCTCTCTTTATCCCCCCTCTCCCTCCCCTTCCCAGTCTCTGTTATCTATTGTTCTATTCTCTATGTCCATGAGATCAAGTTTTTTAGCTCCCACATATGAGTGAGGACATGCAGTATTTGTCTTTCTTTGCCTGGCCTATTTCACTTAAAATAATAATCTCCGTTTCTATGCATGTTGCTGCAAATGACATTATTTCATTATGGCCAAATAGTATTATTGTTTATGTATAGCACACTTTATCCATTTATCTGTTGCTGGGCATTTAGGTTGATTCCATGTCTTTGCTATTGTGAATAGTACTGTGAGGAACATATGAGTGAGAGTGTCCTTTTGATACACTGAGTTCTTCTTTGGATAGATACCCAATAGTGAGATTGCTGGGTCTTAATGGTAGTTCTAATTTTACTTTTTGAGAAATCTCCATACTGGTTTCTTTAGGTTTGTTTTGCTAATTTACATTCCCACCAGCAGTGTATAAGAGTTCCCTTTTCTCACCAGCATCTGTTATTTCCTGTCTTTTTAATAATAGAGGTTCTAGCTGGGGTAAGATATCTTACTGTGGTTTAGATTTGCATTTCACTGATGATTAGTGATTAGCATTTTTTCATATACCTGTTGGCCATTTGTATGTCTTTTGAGAAATGTCTATTCATGTCCTTCACCCACTTTTTAATGGCTTTTTTTTTTTTTTTTTTGCTATTGAGTTGTTTCAGTTCCTTCTATATTCTGGATATTAGTCACTTGTCAGATGAATATTTTGTAAATGTTTTCTCTCATTCATCAGGTTGTCTTTTCTGCTGAGGGTTTTCTTTGCTGTACAGAAGCGTTTTAGTTTAATACGGTCCCATTTGTCTATCTTTGTTTTTGTTTACTGTGCTTTTGGGATCTTGGCCATAAACTCTTTGCCTCAACCCATGTCCCTGGAGCATTTCTCCTATGTTTTCTTCTAGTAGTTTTATAGTTTGGAGCCTTACATTAAGTCTGTCATCCATTTTGTTTTGATTTTTGTATATGGTGAGAGACAGGGGTCTAGTTTTATTCTTCTCCATGTGGATATTTAGTTCTCCCAACACCATTTATTGAAGAGGGTGTCCTTTCCCCAGTATACGTTCTTGGCACCTTTGTCAAAAACCAGTTGGATATAAAGATGTGAGTGGATTTATTTCTGGATTCTCTGTTCTGTTCCATTCTGGTCTGTGTGTCTGTTTTTATACCAATACTATGCCATTTTGGTTATGATAGCCTTGTTGTATATTTTGAAGTCAGGTAGTGTGATGCCTCCAGCTGTTCTTTTTGCTCAGGATTGCTTTGGTTATTCAGGCTCTTTGTAGTTTCATGCAAATTTTAGAATTGTTTGTTCTAGTTCTGTGAAAAATATTGGTATTTTGGTAGAGATTGCATTGAATCTGTAGATTGTTTTTGGTAGAATGGTCATTTACACCATATTAATTCTTCTGATCCATGAACATGGGATGTCTTTCCATTTTTTTGTGTCCTCTTTAATTTCTTTCATCGATGTTTTATAGTTTTCCTTGTAGAGGGCTTTCACCTTGGTAAAATTTATTCCTAGGGTTTTGGTTTTTGTTTTTAGTTTTTGGAAATAACATTGCTTTCTTGATTTCTTTTTCTTCTAGTTTGTGTTGATTTTGTGTCCTGCAGCTTTACTGAATTTGCTCATCAGTTTTAAGAGGTTTTTTTTTTTTTTTTAGTGGAGTCATTTGGTTTTTCTAAATATAAGATCATGTCATCTGCAGAGAGGGACAGTTTGACTTCCTCTTTTCCAGTGTGAATGTCTTTAATTTCCTTCTCTTACCTGATTGCTTTGGCTAGGACTTCCAGTATAGTATTGAATAAGAGTGGTGAAAGTGGGCATCCTTGTCTAGTTTCGGTTCTTACAGGAAAAGCTTTCAGCTTTTCTCTGTTCAGTATAATGTTAGCTATGGATTTGTCATATATGGCCTTTATTATGTTGAGGTATGTTCTTTCTATTTATTTTTATTTATTTATTTATTTATTTATTTTTGAGATGGAGTCTCGCTCTGTTGCCCAGGCTGGAATGCAGTGGCACGACCTCAACTCACTGCAACCTCTGCCTCCTGAGTTCAAGTGACTCTCTGCCTCAGCCTCCCAAGTAGCTGGGACTACAGGCATGCGCCACCATGTCCGGCTAATTTTTTTTTTGTATTTTTGGTAGAGATGGGATTTCACCATGTTGGCCAGGCTGGTCTCAGACTCCTGACCTCAAGTGATCTGCCCGCCTTGGCCTCCCAAAGTGCTGGGATTGTACATGTGAGCCATTGTGCCAGGCCGAGGTATGTTTTTTCTGTGCCTAGTTCGTTGAGCATTTTTATCATGAAGGGATATTGAGTTTTATTGAATGCTTTTTCTGCCCCTATTGAGATGATCATATGGTTTTTGTCTTTCATTATGTTGATGTGATATATCATGTTTATTGATTTGCATATGGTAAATTATCTTTACGACTCAGGATAAATCCCACTTGATTGTGGTATATTGTCCTTTTGATGTACTGTTGGATTTGGTTTGATAGTATTTTGTTGAAGACTTTTGCATCTATGTTCAACTATGGCCTATAATTTTTTTGTTTTGTTTTGTTTTGTTTTTTAATGTTGTGCCCTTGTCTGGTTTTAGTTTCAGGGCTTCACAGAAAGAGTTAGGAAGAATTCCCTCCTCTTTTATTTTTTGGAATAGTTTGAGGAGAATTGGTATTCTTTGTAAGTTTAGTAGACTTTGGCAGTGAAGCCATCAGATCCTGGGCTTTTCTTTTTTAGATTTGTTGTTACTAATTCAATCTCATTACTCGTTATTTGTTCAGGTTTTCTATTTCTTCCTGATTCAATCTTGATAGGTTGTATGTGTCCAAGAATTTGTCCATTTCCTTTAGGTTTTCCAGTTTGTTGGTGTATAGTAGTTCATAGTAGTCTCTGATGATCTTTTGTATTTCTGTAGTATCAGTTGTAATGTCTCCTTTTTCATTTCTGATTTTGTTTGAGTTCTTGGTTGGTCTAGAAACATAATTTTGTAAAATGATTTTCTTGTTAAACACTTAAACCATCATTCTTGATCATCTGATGTGTAGAAGACACTGTACTGGATACTACTGGTAGTAAGTAGAAGGCTGAATAAGACAGATCCCTGCTCTCAAGGATATTTATTATACATTATGAAAATGAATTTATAGATAATTCAAGTTAAAACTAAAATATCTTCACTTCTGAGAGAAGCTAAAATTTCAGAAGCTACTAAGGGGCTTTGTTAGGATTAGGGCCTTTTCTCATGCGTAACCAGGAATGAAAGACAGCCTTACTTTGAGAAGACCATTAACAGGTGAATGGATAAACAATTTGTGCCATGTCTATACAATGGAAACACTACTTGGTAAGAAAGAACAGACTTGATACATGATGTGAATTAATCTCAAACTATGCTGAAAGAAGTAGATAACCCCCCCATACAAAGTATATATGTTTCTGGGTTTTGGCTATTACAAGTAAACTGGCTATAAACATTTGTATACAATTCTTTATGTGTACATAGGCTTTCATTTCTCTTAAGTAAATACCTATGCATGCAATGGCTGGGTCGCTTAAGGTGTCTGTTTAAATAGTCATTTTTCTAATTATTAGAAATGTCACTTCTTTCTTATACTAGTTTTCTGTATATGCTTGTGTTCATTTTTGTCTCTTGTCTATGGATCTGCTTTGTACTGTATTAGCACTATTATATATACTGTTTTAATTTCTGTGGCTTTATAATATATCTAATGCATATTTTGGGGAAATTTTTACCCTGTTGCTTTCCTATGGAATTGTTTCAAATAGACACATTTTTAGTTTACTTGCATATTCTTCAAAACCTAAATGTTTGAATATTAAAGAAAAATGTGGAAAACAAAGTTTTCCTTTTGTGATGAGGTACAGTATTGTAAGACAGATTATGAGAATCTTGTCCTATGTATGGGATTTGAGTCATCAGTGGTGAACTGTTGAAGTATGACTTGTCAAAGATGATACATTCAGATCCTTTTGGATAGGAAGTGTAATTTTTCTTTTGTTCGTATTTAGAACCATTCTAAAAACACAGCTATGGATGAAATGATCTCTCTGTGACATTTTCCCTGTCACATTTTTATGTTGTAAGAGTATGTCTTTGCTTGCCAGTATACCTTGCCAGGGTTGAGTAATATCATTTTTAAAATCTTTACCAACATGATAGGTGATAAAAGTTAATATTTTTATTTTCACCTCTGTAGTTATTGCTAAGATTGAATATTTTTAATATAGTTAAGAGTCATGTATATTTTCTCTAAATTTTCTCTTCATAGCCTTGTCTTTTTTTTTTTGAGACGGAGTCTTACTTTGTTACCCAGGCTGGAGTGCAGTGGTGCGATCTCAGCTCACTGCAACCTCTGTCTCCCAGGTTCAGGCGATTCTCCTGCCTCAGCCTCCCGAGTAGCTGGGACTACAGGCGTGTACCACCATGCCTGGCTAATTTTTTTATTTTTTATTTTTAGTAAAGATGGGGTTTCCCCCTGTTAGCCAGGATGGTCTTGATCTCCCTACCTCGTGATCCGCCCACCTCAGCCTCCCAAAGTGCTGGGATTACGGGCGTGAGCCACTGCACCTGGCCAGCTGTGTCTATTTTTTTCTGTTGTAGTGTTTGTCTTAGGTCTGAGCTTATGTAATGAAAATGTTAGGTACTCATCACAGCTCTTAAACTGTGTACTTACAAGAGTTGTGTGAATATGGACAAATAAGGCCCCTAGTAGAGATTGCTGAGTTATAAGACTTTTAATAAGTGATCTGTTACTAAGTTTAAAAAAGAACAAAAGAACAGGAAGTTCTCAGAGCACAACAGAAAATTTTAGCCGTGAGCCATTTGAAAGAAGGATTGGTTCTTGAACTGTTTTTGTTTAGCTGAGAGCCATTTTGGATAATTGGGTAGGTACAATTTTATTTAAGAAAGAAGCTCATATGTCCCATTGTGCTTTATTAGTTATGGAATAATTATTTCTGCAAAAAGAAAAAACTCAGAACCCATTACTAAATTTTTGTGTTAAAATAAATTTATGATTGAAGGTAATTTAATAATATAAATAATGGTCTAGTATCTATAATTTTTTCAGTGTCATTAGACTATGTTTTGTTTCCTGCTGAAGGAGTACCAATAATACAGACCTAATTCCTTTTTTTTTTTTTTTTTTTTTTTTTTTTTTTGAGACCGAGTCTCACTCTGTCATCCAGACTGGAGTGCAGTGGCATGATCTCAGCTCACTGAAACCTCTGCCTCCCGGGTTCAAGCGATTCTCCTGCCTCAGCCTCCTGAATAGCTGGGATTATAGGCACATGCCACCATGCCTGGCTAATCTTTTTTTTTTATTTTTAGTGGAAACGGGACTTCACCATGTTGGCCAGGCTGGTCTCGAACTCCTGAGCTCAAGTGATCTGCCCGCCTCGGCCTCCCAAAGTGCTGGGATTACAGGCATGTGCCACCACACCCGGCTAATTTTTTTTTTTTTTTTCAAAATTATTATACTTTAAGTTCTAGGGTACATGTGCATAACATGCAGGTTTGTTACATATGTATACTTGTGCCATGTTGGTGTGCTGCACCCATCAACTCGTCAGCACCCATCAACTCGTCATTTACATCAGGTATAATTCCCAATGCAATCCCTCCCCCCTCCACCCTCCCCGTGATAGGCCCCGTTGTGTGATGTTCCCCTTCCTGAGTCCAAGTGATCTCATTGTTCAGTTCCCACCTGTGAATGAGAACATGCGGTGTTTGGTTTTCTGTTCTTGCACTATTTTGCTGAGAATGATGGTTTCCAGCTGCATCCATGACCCTACAAAGGACACAAACTCATCCTTTTTTATGGCTGCATAGTATTCCATAGTGTATATGTGCCACATTTTCTTAATCCAATCTGTCACTGATGGACATTTGGGTTGATTCCAAGTCTTTGCTATTGTGAATAGTGCTGCAATAAACATACATGTGCATGTGTCTTTATAGCAGCATGATTTATAATCCTTTGAGTATATCCCCAGTAATGGGATGGCTGGGTCATATGGTACTTCTAGTTCTAGATCCTTGAGGAATCGCCATACTGTTTTCCATAATGGTTGAACTAGTTTACAATCCCACCAACAGTGTAAAAGTGTTCCCATTTCTCCACATCCTCTCCAGCACCTGTTGTTTCCTGACTTTTTAATGATTGCCATTCTAACTGGTGTGAGATGGTATCTCATTGGCAACAAAAGCCAAAATTGACAAATGGGATCTAATTAAACTAAAGAGCTTCTGCACAGCAAAAGAAACTACCATCAGAGTGAACAGGCAACCTACAGAATGGGAGAAAATTTTTGCAATCTACTCATCAGACAAAGGGCTAATAATATCCAGAACCTACAAAGAACTCAAAACAAATTTACAAGAAAAAAACAACCCCATCAAAAAGTGGGTAAAGGATATGAACAGATATTTCTCAAAAGAAGACATTCATACAGCCAACAGACACATGAAAAAATGCTCATCATCACTGGCCATCAGAGAAATGCAAATTTTTTTTGTATTTTTAGTAGAGACGGGGTTTCACAGCCAGCCTGGTCTCGAACTCCTGAGCTTAAGCAGTCCACCCTCCTCAGCCTCCCAAAGTGCAGGGATTACAGGCGTGAGCCACTGTGCCCGGCCCTGATTCTTTTCTGATGGTTACTACCGCCCAGGAGGTAATCGATTTAAAATTGTATAGTGACACAACAAAGGTCCATAGTCTTTTATTTTCTCTTCGATTTATCTGAGCTAACTGTAAAGGTTTTTTGATTTTTTGTAAGTCTCCCTTTTAGGTCATATCTGACTGCTATTCAAAATGAAGCAAGTATTAGATTGATCAACTAATTTTTATTCTCTACACAGAACAATGGAGGGAGAAGAAAACTAAGAAATCTAGTTGCAGTGTTTTTCTTAATTCTGCAGTTTATGGTGCCTATACTTTGACCACTTTTTGTTTTTTTTGTTTTGTTTGGTTTGGTTTTTGAGATAGAGTCTCCCTCTGTCACTCAGGCTAGAGTGCAGTGGCGCGATCTCCACACACTGCAACCTCCACCTCCTGGGTTCAAGCAGTTCTGCCTCAGCCTCCCCGAGTAGCTGGGACTACAGGCGCGCACCACCATTCCCAACTAATTTTTTTTTTTTAATTTTTAGTAGAGACGAGGTTTCACCATGTTGGCAAGGCTGGTCTTGAACTCTTGACCTCAGGTGATCTGCCCACCTCCACCTCCCAAAGTGCTGGGATTACAGGCATGAGCCACTGCACCCGGCCAGTGACCACATTTTTAACCCTTATAATATGTATGTGTGTGTGCGTGCGTGTGCGTGTGTGCGAAGTATTGTTTATGTTAATTTTGTTTGTAAAATAGACCAGCCACTTTCTTCCCTTTTTTTGTGGGTTCCTTTCTTATTTGGAATTAAAGCTAACTGGAACCTACTAACTCTTAGACATAAATTTGAATGTTGACCAAATATGGCTCCTTTCCCACTAGATTGTAATCTTTTTGTAGCACCTAGTCTAAGTGCTGTCCACATGTTAGGCTCTCAGCATGTTTACTGAGTTAACTTTAAACATTTGGAAGGAGCTGCTACTTCAGATTTTTGGAAAGGTATTTTCCTGAGATTTTGATGAAGAACCTATCTTGAAATATTAGTGTGTTTTTTGTACTTTTACAAAAGTTCTAATGTTTGCATTTGAACCTGTTTATAAGTTGATTTTTTTTTCCTTTGAGATAAAGTCCCTTATAGGAAGTAAATTTTGTCTCCCTAAATTTAAAACTAATGATTTTATTAGAAGGCACCATTGGCTGAGCATGGTGGCTTATGCCTGTAATCCCAGCATTTTGGGAGGCAAAGGCGGGAGGATTGCTTGAGCCCAGGGGTTTGAGACCAGCCTGGGCAACAAAGTAAGACCCTGTCTCTACAAAAAAATTAAAAAATTAACTGGATGTGGTGACATACATCTGTAGTCCCAGCTACTCCAGAAGCTGAGGCAGGAGGATTGCTTGAGCCCGGGAAGTTGAGGCTGCAGTGAACTGTGATCATGCCACTGCACTCCAGCCTGGACAACAGAGCAGGACCCTGTCTCAAAAAAAATAAAAAAGAAGCCACTTTTAATGAATATTCTCCTGTGTTACACTGCAAACTGGTCCTCAGGCATAGAATTAGAATAATTGTCTACCTACTAATTCTGAAATGAGTCAATTAATGACTGTATTGTGTGGTTTGGTCACATTCAGCCTTCATCTTTTTTTAAACAGTTATTTTTCCCTAGATAACTTGTAAGCTAAGATATTTTGTGGCAAGAACGAAATGTTTTTGCAATGTTTATACTAAACAAAATACAAAATATCCTTGAAAATAATGCTGATAGAAAAGATCCAATCTCAAAAGGATATACTGCATAATTCAATTTATTTAACATTCGTCAAACACAGAGATAATGGTTGCCAGGGATTAGAGACGGAGGAGGATGAGTACGGCTTATAAAGGAGTAGTGCAAAGGAGTATTGTGGTGACTGGTACAATTAAGTGTCTTGATTGTGGTGGTAGTTACATGAAGCTATGTGTTATAAAATGGCATGGGACTACACACACACACAGATGTATATGTATAAAAATGGTGAAATCTGAATAAGCAGTGTGTGTGTACCAGTGTCAGTTCACTGGTGTTGATATTGTACTCTATGCAACTTACTAACACTGGGAGAGGTTAGGTAAAGGGTACGCAGTACTTAACTGTACATTTCTTTGAAGTTTAAAAATACGCTTTTTAAACAAGTACTTCCCCTTCTCACCCCAAACCGGGGCAATTATTAAAAACAAATGTCTGTTCATTTGGCGTGTCCTTGGTATCTTGCCATTTGATTATAGCAGCACAGCAGAGGATACCCTCAAAGGAGAATACTCTCTAACCTACTCAGGTTTGGGGGCAGTGTATTTTTGTTTATGAATAGTTCCTAGTAAAGCCACTATCAATTCTAGAAAACCCATTTCTAGTTATGCTACAGCTCCCATGGTTAATTAAGTATTCAAATATGTGCATCCTACATTTTCCTGTTTATGGACATACTGAATATAAAACCTTCAAGAATCTTAACACAAAGGAAAACATATACAGCCTTTTAAATATTCAGCAGAATAGATTTTTCTAATTCAGTAAATGGAAATATAATTATATTAATGTCACTTCAAATAAATACCAACCTTACATTTTATTAAGCACACTGATAAATGTACTATAAAGAGGAATATTGTTTGCATGCTTTTCTGGTGAATAATTTTAACTATAATACTCCAAGAAAAAAAAAAAGTATAGCTACTGTGTTCTCATAACTTAATTTTGATTTGTTTAAATATAAGCATTTCTTCAGCTATATATTTTTAAACAGAAATGTAATAATAACAAAAATGGTAGCTAACCTTTGTGAGGTAGGTACTAATATATAGATGAGGAAACTGAAACAGGAAGAAATTAGCACACCTAGAATAACAAGCTAGCAAGAGAGAGAACAGTTGTAGACTGTTTCTGAGCCTACGCTTGTGAACGTTATTCTGTACGTCCTCCTTATGCTATACAGTATAGGAACTCTGAAGTTAGAGATTAATAATCTTTGCGGTTATATTTAAATTTTGTTTTATTCATAGGACACACATGAAATCTATTTCTTCTCTTGCTGAGTTCAGTAAGATCAACCCTTCCCTGATTTATGATTTAAAAGTTCTCTTAAAATTTGTGTTAGTATTTTTAAAAATTTTATACAAGTTTATGGGGTACCTGTGAGATTTTGTTACATGTATATAATGTTTAGGGATCAAGTCGGCAATTAGTGTTTGTTACCCAAGTACAATACGTTTCTGTTAAGTATAGTCACCCTGGCTGGGCGCAGTGGCTCATGCCTGTAATCCCAACACTTTGGGAGGCCGAGGTAGGCAGATCACTTGAGGCCAGGAGTTTGAGACCAGCCTAGCCATCATGGTGGAACCCCATCTCTACTAAAAATACAAAAAAATTAGCCAGGCGTGGTGGTGCGCCCTTGTAATTCCAGCTACTCGGGAGGCTGAGGCAGGAGAATTGCTTGAACCCGGGAGGCAGAGGTTTCAGTGAGCTGAAATCACACTACTGCACTCCAGCCTGGGCAGCAGAGCAAGACTCCATCTCAAACAAACAAAAAGGGTAGTCACCTTACTCTTCTGTCAAACACTGAATATATTCCTTCTATCTTACTGTATGTTTGTACCCTTTAACCAGCTTCTCTTCATCCTCCCCACTTCCCTCACTTACCCTTCTCAGTCTCTGTTATCTACCTTTTCACCCTACCTCCGTGTGATCAAATTTATTTTAGCTCCCACATGCAATTGAGAACATATGATGTTTATCTTTTTGTGTGTGCCTTATTTTACTTAAGATAATGACCTCAAGTTCCTTCCAGGTTGCTGTAAATGACGTGGTTTCATTCTTTTTATGGCCAAATACTATTCTGTTGTGTATGTATACTGTATTAGTATTTTAGGGATACCTCTAAAAATGTAAAAAGACTTGACCTTTAAAAACATAAGATCTGGCCAGGCACGGTGGCTCACGCCTGTAATCCCAGCACTTTGGGAGGCCGAGGCCGGCGGATCATGAGGTCAGGAGTTTGAGACCACCCTGACCAGTATGGTGAAACCTGTCTCTACTAAAAATACAAAAGTTAGCTGGGCATGGTGGTGCGCACCTGTAATCCCAGCTACTCAGGAGGCTGAAGCAGGAAAATCACTTGAACCCGGGAGGCGGAGGTTGCAGTGAGCCGAGATTGCGCCATTGCACTCCAGCCTGGGCCGCAGAGCAAGACTCCATCTCAAAGAAAAAAAAAAGATCTTACTGATTTTGCCTTTAATTGTACTAGTTATTTTTCTATCTGATCTGAATCTAGATGAGTTTTTTATGTTATATAGAAGATCATTTTATGTATTTTTATGTAGGGTTACTATTATAGAAAAAAGTAAGAGTTTTACTGCTACTCTTTTAAGCTTTTTGTATTTGTTTAAACAGGTTTTTGGCATTTTAATCATCATCCTTAGTAGTCATTCATTGTTAAAGTACCTTTATTTAGAAAATTGAGAATCAAATGACCTTCAGAAGAAGATCGTCAATCTTTCCTGACTTTTTCAGGTTAGGTTCAGAGTTATCCACTGATGCTGTTGAATTCTAGGGATATAAGTTTGTGAATAGAATATGTAAAACTATTGCACTCCTTCCATTATGTTACCTTCCTGTGTAAGTAGTAACAGCTTGTTTTTTCAACAGTCATATTTCATTCTTCTAAACAGCTGTAAACATAGAAACAAAATCTTTTGAGATATCTCAAAATAGATACAGATTACATTGGAAAGGCGTTTCCCAGTCTGTGTATTCTATACTTTATAAAAATCTGAAAAGGTAAAGCCTTGTGTTTTTCTTTCCCAAGTTTTCTTTTTGAAAGTTATTTTATTTCTCTGAGTATCCTCTATAATAACCAAGTTACATAGTTTAGATTGAAGCATCCAGTTTGAAAGGCAGCAGGTAAACTCTGACAGATTAAAGGTGACAGACTGAAGGAGGAGATAGGAAAAACTAATAAAAGCAAGTAAAAGAGGAAAACATCCAGCATTTGGAGATGTATTCTCAGTCAGTCCTGAAGACATCAACTCAGTGGTCAAGAAAAACATTTTTCATTCATACTAATTAGAAATACAGACATGAAAATACATTGGAAATATTTACTGTTACTTTCAGTTTTGGTATTTAAAATTGATACTCTAATGAAAGTGTCATATTACATGTAACAGAAATTTGCATTAAATGAGTAATACATGTAATACACAGCTAGTGTACTTAGCATAGCACCTAGCTCAATACATGTTAGCAGCTGTTACTGCTTTTGTTATCAACATCTTTCCCCCAATTAGTCAGTTTACCATCACCTAAAATGTCTTTAGTTCTTTGCATACTTATTTAATTTATTAAATATGTACTATATTGTAAGACCTTTGTGTATTAAATTTATTTGTCTGTGGTCATAGAGAACTATTTTGTTCTGGTTATTACCATGAAAAAAAAAGCACCAATTGCTGATACAATACAACTGAAGATAGCAAGTGTTAATAAACTAGACTACTATAATTCTAGAGCTGAGGATTATATTTAAACATATATATGTTAATATGTTTAAATGTATATATGTTTAATATATATGTTACTTAGACATGTTTTTATCTATATTTAAGACTTCATTTTTTTTTAAACAGCAGTTTTAGACAGCAAAATTGAGACGGACAGGGATAACCCATGTAGCCCTAGCCATAAAAAGATGTAATTCACATAGCATAAAATTCACCCTTTATACAGTTCAGTGTCAGTATATTTGCAAATCCTGATACTTTAAAAAAATTTTTATTGTGCATATTTAAGGTATATAACAATGTTATGGGATATAGATGGTAAAAAGGTTACTACAGTAAAGCAAATTAACATATCCATTATCTTACATACTTTTTTTGTTTCTGTGGCAAGAGCAGCTACAATTTACTCAATTAGCATGAATACCATATATAGTACAATTTTATTACGTATTGTCCTCATGTGGTACGTTAGATCTCTAGACTTGTTCATCTTGTTACATCCCTGCCTCTCCCCATTTCCTCCCACCCCACCCCTAGTAACCATTGATTTTAAGTTCTTTATCTCTCAGAGATTCCACTTACAAGTGATGTCAGGTACTTTTTTTCTTTTTGTGTTTGGCTTACCATGTAGCATAATGTCCTCCAGGTTCATTCATGTTGTGCAAATGGCAGGATGTCCTTTTTAAAGGCTGAATAATACTCCATCATACATATGTACCACAGTTTCTTTATCCATTCGTCAATGAACACTTAGGTTGTTTCCATACCTGGCTATTGCAAATAATGCTGCAGTGAACATGGGAGTGAACATGATACCTTTACCAGGTGGTGGCTTCATTTCCTTTGGCTATATGCCAAGAGGGATTGCTAGGCTGTATGGTAGTTCTATTTTTAATTTGTTTATAAACCTCCATACTGTTTTCCATATTGACTGTACTAGCCTACATCTGCACCAGCAGTATACAAGAATTCCCTTTTCTGACACCATGCTAACCTTTGTTATTTTCTGACTTTTTTATAATAGCTATTCTAACAGGTCTGAAGTGTTATCTTATAGTGGTTCTGATTTACATTTCCCTGATGATTAAAGCCTGATACTTTTAAGGAAACATATTTTTCTTAAGTATTTTTTTTTTCTTAGCTGTATGTAATCTTTACTTTTGCCCATGTGATGACTACTTCCTGTCTTCCTCTTGCATTCTTTTACATTTTTATTCTCTTTGATTCTCATCTAATGTCATATCTCTTTTGGAAAGGGATTCCTGATTCTTCATATACATCTAGTTGCCTTCTCTGCCCTGGGCTTCCCAGCCCTTTGTTTATTCCTTTATTATATTGCTTATCACATTTATATTGTAATTCCCTTTTTTTTTTTTTTTTTTTTGAGATGGAGCCTGGTTCTGTTGCCCAGGCTGGAGTGCGGTGGCACAATCTCGGCTCACTGCAACGTCTGCCTCCCGGTTCAAGTGATTCTCATGTCTCAACCTTCCAAGTAGCTGGGATTACAAGTGTGCTCCAACACTCCCGGCTCATTTTTGTATTTTTAGTAGAGATAGGGTTTCAACGTGTTGGCCAGACTGGTCTCAAACTCCTGGCCTTAAGTGATCCGCCCGCCTCAGCCTCCCAAAGTGCTGGGATTACAGGCATGAGCCACCGTGCCTGTCCATATATTATAATTATCTCTTTAATTGTCTTCCCTTTCAGACCATTTATCTGAAGCAAGATCTTGTTTCAGTCTCTGGCCTTAAGACAGAGACTGTTCTTGCTTTTTCACTATCCTCAGGACCTAAATATGCCTGGTATGGAAGGCTTTTCAGTACATAGTTTTTGAATGATTATAGCCACGAATAGTTACTGCTGTCCCTAAGCTTTAAGCATAAACCAAGAGCTTGATACACTATATTGAGTGGTGAATGTTAAAATAATTTGCTTTTTGTAAGCTGGGAATCATACCATTTTAGTGTTGGAAGGTACCTGAAATATTATCTAGTCCAGTCTTTCCCCATTTCACACACTCAAACACACACACACACACACTCACTCTCTCTCTCTCTCTCTGTCTCTCATGTTCACATGAAGCAAATTGAAATCCATAAAGGTTGAATGACAGTAGTGAGGTTAGGATTAAAAATTCATGTTTCCTCATTTTTTCCTGTACCATTCTATTTTCTCTGACACCTTATAATCTATTCTGAGGATTTACAATGCAAATTCATTTATTTCCTGAAGTTTAGGGGAGAAACCCTGAAAATGTTAGTTTAATTCGTATTATTATCTTTTTACTTTTAGCTATAAGTGGGCACCTGAAAATGTTAGTTTAATTCATATTATTATCTTTTTACTTTTAGCTATAAGTAAGGCACCATTGCCAACCAGAAAACAGGTTGAGCATCCCAAATATGAAAATCGAAAATCCTAAATGTTCTAAAATCTAAAACTTTTTTGAGCACTAATGTGAAGCTCAGAGGAAATGCTCATTGGAGCATCAGATATCAGATTTTCAGATTTGGGATGCTGAACCACTGAGTATTTTAAAAATCTGAAATACAAAACATTTCTGGTCCCATGTATTTTAGACAGGGGACACTCGTACTGGAAAAGAAATTTTAAATTTTTTAAAAAGTGATAATATATTTCTGTTTGATAGACCTCCGTGAGTGAAAGCCTTCAGAGGGAAGCTGCTAAGAAGCAGGCCATGAAACAGGTAAGGTAGAAGACTGGGATAAGTGCATGCAGTGAAGCATTTTGGCTCATTTTTAAGCATCAGTTTTGGTATCTAGGTGCTGAGACTAAAACAGAGTAGATTTAAGGAAAAACACAATGAAGAATTAGCTCCTTATTGCTGTGCTATAGATTAAACCAGTTCTGCTTGTAGATGACTCATTAGTCTAATAATGGATTGTTTGGCCTGTTGTTATTATTGAATTCTTGCTAGTGAGCTTACTTGGGGAAAAAAACCTTTTCACAATCAAAATGGTTTCACAAACTTATAATTATTTGAAACTCATCTGCCAAGAAAGAAGAATATCAGAGATAGATAAAAATATATAGACATAGATATTTATTTATTTATTTATTTTTGAGATGGAGTCTTGCTCTGTTGCCCAGGCTGGAGTGCCATGGTACACTCTCGGCTCACTGCAGTCTCCGTCTCCTGGGTTCAAACAGTTCTCCTGTCTCAGCCTCCCAAGTAGCTGGGACTAAAGGCGCATACCACCACGCCCAGCTAATTTTTGTGTTTTTAGTAGAGACGGGGTTTCACCATATTGGTCAGGCTGTTCTGAAACCCCTGACCTCAGGTGATCCGCCCACCTCAGCCTCCCAAAATGCTGGGATTACAGGCGTGAGCCACCGTGTCTGGCCTGATAATTTTAAAAGACTTGCTAGTACCTTAGTGTTTCCAAGTACTTTTTACATACATTTATCTTTTACAATTCTCACAAACTTCCCCATAGTCCTGATTAAGAAATCTGAAACTCAGAAAGAATAAAGTGCTCCTTAAGATCATACTACTAAATATCAAACTAGGCCTGAAGACTTACTAATTTTTCTACTTCTATACTAGTATATCTTAGATTTTCTGCTATAGAATGTAATGAAATTAAACAATAGCAAGGTACCTTTCTTTTTCATTTTAAATTATTTATCCTCCACATTAGCTTTATAATTTTTGATACTATTTCCTCTTTGTCTAACTGGAAACCTGCATAAAGGTGAGTTTATTAAGCACTTTGTATGTGCCAGGCATCATGTCAACTATGTTTTAAGAATGATCTTTAATTCTTACAATAATTATGCTTTTATAATCCTTATTTTGTAGTTAAGGAAATGAAAGCAAGAAGAATTTATGTGATTTGCATGAGACCACATAGTTAATAAATGGTAGGGCTGTGTTCAAAACTAGACAGTGAAACTTCAGAACCTAAGCTTTTAACCACTGTGTTTCACACCCTCCTGGAGGAATTAGCACAGAAGGATATATTTAGTCATTTTAAGATAATGTCAAGAGTTTCACAGTGAAATATAATGTGTAACTCAGCAGCCTCAGAATGATTTAATATACACATAAAACATAAAAAAACTGATTATTTAATATAAACACTGTAGTGCTTTGAGTCAGAATTTTGGAGAGACCGTTAAATTCAACTTCCTCACTATGTAAATGGGAGACTTAGTTCTGGAGAGTTGGGTAACTTATCCACGATAATACAGGTATCTTGTTTTCCAGGATTATTTTAACATTTTTATGCTGCCTTTTTTCCTTCACTTAAAGCATTAATCCCAAATCTAATTTTATTCTTAACTCTGTCTTGTTCAAGACACTTTATCTGTTTAGTGGGACTTTTTCATAGTTTGCTTGGAAATTAGGAATGCTGCTACAACTGTTATACCTTTCACCTGCTTTCTGCTGTTTTTTTTTTTCTCACATGTATATTACATACTCTTCCATTTGTTCCCCACTTGGTTGATTCAGCTTGTCGAGTCTTTATCCATACCAGTTGAAGCTATTTTTCATTTTACTATGAAGAATACTAGCTTGATTGCATTTACTGAATCTTAGAGAAAGTGCTCTTTAAAATGGGGTACTTTAAACGATTTTTTTCTTCTTTTATCAGAACCTCAAGTTTACAGAACCGATGATGGCAACATTATTGTCGTATTCCCTATTTCATTGGGAAAACTTTCAGTATGTCATCAGGAAATAAAACATTTGCTGTAGGTCTCTGGTAGATATTTGATGCTAATCTAAGGAAATTGTTTTCTTAGTTTGAGGGTTTTGTTGTTTATTTGTTTAAATGGTAAACTATATACAGAAAGAATACTACTTCATGACCATGTTGGTTTTATACCAATAATGTGAAGTCAGCTTAACTTTAGAAAATCAATTGCTGTGACTTCACATAAGTGGCATAAACCTAACATGAGCATAAAATGTTATCCTTTTCTTATATTGTTGCATTTGGCTTACTGAAGTTTTTGAGAGTTTTTAAGTATTGAAGATTTTTGCATCATAAGTGAGACTGGGCAGAATAGGGTAGTTTTCCTTTTCTTTCACTATAATTACCCACATTGAAAAAGTCTGATAATACCAAGGTTTGGCGAGCCTTATACTATGAGCTAATATAATACTGTATACATTTTGTTCGTTTCTACTTCATTTTCTGTCCTGACAGATTAGTGTTTTCTTCATTCTATTTTCTTTGGGTTTATTTTGTTATTTTTCTAACTGTTTGAGATGGGTGCATAGCTCTCTGTTTTCTGTTCTTTCTCTTTTCTGATATATGCATTTAATGCTATATGTTTCCCTCTAAGTACTTCTGTAGCTGCGTCTTATAGATTTTGATAGGCAATATTTTTGTTGTTTCATGCAAAACATTTTCTGATTTGCATTATGATTTATGGTTTGACCCATGTATTATTAATTTCTGAACATAACGGAGGTTTTTGATTACCTTTTTGTTATTCATTCCTGATGTGATTACTTTGTTTTTTTGCTTGTTTGTTTTTTGGGGTTTTTTTTGTTTTGTTTTGTTTTTGTTTTTGTTTTTGAGATGGAGTCTCGCTCTGTACGTAGGCTGGAGTGCAGTGGCTCACTGCAACCTCCACCTCCTGGATTCAAGTGATTCTTCTGCCTCAGCCTCCTTATAGCTGGGATTACAGGTGTGTACCACCATGCCCGGCTAATTTTTATATTTTTAGTAGAGACAGGGTTTCACCCTGTTGGCCAGGCTGGTCTCCTGATCTCAGGTGATCCGCCCACCTTGGCCCCCCAAAGTGTTGGGGTTACAGGCATGAGCCACCACACCGAGTCCCTAACATGATTATTTTGGGTTCCAAGACACTGCACTGTATTGTTTCATGCCTTTAAAACAGGTAGAGGTTTACTTTATGGTCCAGTATATAGTCAGTTTTTATAAATATTTCTTCTGTGTTTGAAAATGTTCTGTATTGATATAAAAATTAGCCAGGCCTGGTGGTGTGTGCACCTGTAGTCCCAGCTACTCAGGAGGCTGAGGCAGGAGAATCACTTGAACACAGGAGGTGGAGGTTGCGGTGAGCCAAGATGGTGCCATTGCACTCCAGCCTGGGCGACAGAGCAAGATTCTGAACCCCCCCAAAAAAAAGAAAAAAGAAAATGTTCTGTATGTGCCATTGGGCCAGTTGTGTTAATCCATATATATTCATACTGTGTTTTTGTTGTTGTTTGTTGGTTGGTTGGTTTTTTTGTTTTGTGGGGTTTTTTTTTTTGTCCATTCTGTTACTGAGAGGCATATGTTAAAATCTCTTTCTGTGATTGTGGATTTGTCTATTTTTCCTTGGATATCTGTTCAGTTTTTGCTTTATTTATGTTGCAACATAGTTAATAGTAACATACCTACTCAAGTGCTCCCCTACAGCTCTCCTCCCAACATATACAAAGGCATCTCATCAGTTTAAAACAGCCCTGGCCGGGCTCAGTGGCTCACGCATGTAATCCCGGCACTTCAGGAGGCCGAAGTGGGTAGATCATGAGGTCAGGAGTTCGAGAACAGCTTGACCAACATAGTGAAACCCCATGTCTACTAAAAATACAAAAAATTAGCCAGGTGTGGTGGCACGTACCTGTAATCCTAGCTACTCTGGAGGCTGAGGCAGGGGAATTGCTTGAACCCGGGAGGCGGAGGTTGCAGCAAGCCAAGATGGCGCCACTGCACACCAGCCGGGGCAACAGTGAGAGACTTCGTCTCAAAAAAAACAGCCCTCAGTCTCCCTTTTCCCTTGCTTTTTGTTATTGTAGTGGTGATTATTTCTTAGATTCCATGTTTCCCTTTTTGTGTTATCCAGGCTGGTTTTGGGGAGTGAGCAGGAGTGCCATTTCAACATCTAGGCAGGAGAATCTTTCACTTTCTAAAGGTTGAGAAGTGAAAAAAATGAATTTCTTAATATTTTAAACAATATTCTAGAAAAAAGGTTTTTCAGTTAGCATGTGCATTATTCACAGTTTAAATGTTGGTATGTAAAAACCCGAGTCTATCAGATAGATTCTTTTGAATTACATCATCCTGTCACTTAAAAAGGATCCCTCTTGGGTTCTACATTAGCCAATCTAGCAATTCAGGAAAAAGTTAAAGTGTATAGACTCTGTACTTCAGGAATTTACAACTGGGGGCAAAAGGCTAAGATTTGTAAAACAGGAAATGAAAACACCCATGCCTGGCATGGTGACTCAGGCGTGTAATCCCAGCACTTTGTAGGGGCGCTGAGGTAGGTGGATCATTTGAGCCCAGGAGTTCAAGACCAGCCTGAGCAACATGGTGAAACTCTGTCTCTACAAAACATATAAAAATTAGCCAGGCATGGTGGCACACGCCTATAGTCCCAGCTAGTTGGGCAGCTGAAGTGGGAGGACCACTTGAAGCCTGGGAGGCAGAGGTTGCAGTGAGCCAAGATTGCACCACTGCACTCTAGCCTGGGCGACAGAGCGAGACCCCATCTCTTAAAAGAAAAAAAAGAAAAATATATATAGTGTATTATTAAGGGCTAATTATTGCAGAATAGAATGTTCCTCAGTGTTTAGAAGAAAAATCATTGGGGGTTAGAGGCCTCAGAAATGGGCTCAAAGAAGAAGTAGGACTGGCCCTTAAACACTGGATAAGATTTTGATAGCTTGAAAGAGGAGAAAAAAACATCATTTAAGATGGAAGGAACATGATAAAGGCAGAGACTTTATGTTTGACAACTCTAAAAATGATAATGAAAGTTTAGTATATAATACAGGCCTGTCAAAACCAAGGTTAGGTGTTTCCATCGTACCTTTTGACCTTTTGATGTGGATAATTATATACAAATGAATAGATGATAATAATAGTTGATGTTTATTGAATACTTATTCTTTATCAGGCTCTAAGTGTTTTAAGTTTAGTCATTTAATTATAACAGCTTAGAATGTAAAGATAATCATTATTCTTTCTCTTCTAGATGAGGAAATTAAGGTACCAAAAGATTATAAACAAACTTGCCCAGAGTAATTAGTCAGTGTAGAGCCAGGATTCATACCCAGGCAGCCTGGCTCCAGAATTTATTCATATTTCGTATCTGAAATGTGATTGTAATTTTTATGATATATTTTCAATTTATGAACCATTCTCAAAAAACATAGATTTTGTTGTATCTATTGGCTGGCTCATATTTTTGAAACATGTTTAATTTTTTTTTTTTAAGACCAAACTGGAAATCCAGAAGGCCCTTGCAGAAGATGCTACTGTGTATGAATATGACAGTATTTATGATGAAATGCAGAAAAAAAAGGAGGAAAATAATCCCAAATTGCTTTTGGGGAAAGACCGAAAGGTTTGTTAGCTGAAATAACACACTTTCTTTGACCTTGACCTAACATTTTGTGTTTTAATCTTATTTTAACATGAGAATGATCTGAGAAAAAGCTTTTAGGTATGTGAAGTGTGAAGAATCCCTAATTCCAGATATTATAGATTTGATCTTAGAACTCAAGAAGTACTACGTGTATTATCCTAACAGGCCAAGTGAATTATCTAACAATTTTGTTTTTTGCTTTGAAACCTTTGCAAATAGTTTTTTGGAAACTTTTCCTTGGAATTCTAGTGTACCAAATTTGTACTGCTCCTGCCCTGTGTATGTTTATTTGTGTTTTATTATCCTCTCATTTTTTTTATTCCTTCCTAGCTGGTAACTGAATCATCTGCCTGCACCTATCATGATTTTATTTTCAGTGAGAAAAAAATGTGGGATGGGGAAAAACTGAAATAAGTTCAGATTTTCTTTCTATCAACTCTTGTTCTTTCACAAGCACAGGCTGATTTTAAGGGCATTTGCATCTGACAGTTACCTACTAGTAGAGTGATGGTATAAAATTATATTAAAGCTACTATTTTAAATAGTCATATTTCTACTAAATGTGAAAAACTAGCAGGAACTTTTCTGATTTTTTTTTAATTAAGAGAATATCAGAAAAAAGAAAAAAAATTATATTTAGTTTGATGTTTTTTTAAAGTTAAATCACATTATAAACAATTTCTATCTCTGCTACACCTAAATTTTTATTGAAAACAGTTTCAATATTAATCTTGCTAGTAAGTTTATATTGAATGTAGGGAAGACAATCTTATTTGGGCCGATCATTTCTATCTTAATGAATTCATTATAAAAATTGTAATATTAACAATTACTATTTTTTTACTCTTTTCGTAAATCTTTTTTATTTCCTTAGCCCAAGTATATTCACAACTTGCTAAAAGCTGTTGAGATCAGAAAAAAGGAACAGGAAAAAAGAATGGAAAAGAAAATCCAGAGAGAACGAGAAATGGAAAAGGGAGAGTTTGATGATAAAGAAGCATTTGTGACGTCTGCATATAAGAAAAAACTGCAAGAGAGAGCTGAGGAAGAAGAAAGAGAAAAGAGGGCTGCTGCACTGGAAGGTAACATGAAAGAGTGGGAAAGGCACAAGGAAACAGTAGCAGAATCTCTACCCTGTGGTTAGCTGTTTGCTCTGTCACTGAATTTTTGGGTTATGAATTTGTGATCATAATTTATGTTTAGGAATTCAAGACATGAGAAATATGGTATTATATAGTACTATAAAACAGAGAGGAAAGTTTAAAAACACAGTTGAACTCTTCAGTAACTATTATTTCTACTAGACTTAGTTCTCATTTTGTGGCTTTTGCCTTAGAACATGATTTGAAATGTAAAAACATTTATTACAAAGTATAACACCATGGCATTTGTCAGAAACAATATAAATATAATTTTAAACCCTAGTTACATTTTTCTGGAATGAGAAAATAATAGAGTAACACCACTCAAGGAGTATCAATGAGGCAATTAGAAAAAGAATAACATTAATTGAAGAAAGAATAAAAATTGGATGAATTAAGAATATCTTAATGCTTTAGTGCTTTCTGCTCATGATTATGTCTCAAGATCTAAGTAGAGTATGTATTTATAAAATACTTTTTTTTTTGAGACTGGGTTTCTGTCACCCAGGCTGGAGTGCAGTGGCTCAGCCATGGCTCACTGCGGCCCTGACCTCCCAGGCTCCAGTGATCCTCCCACCTCAGCCTCTTGGGTAGCTAGGACTATAGGAACATACCACTGTGTCTGGTTAATTTTTGTATTTTTTGTAGAGGTGGGGTCTCACTATGTTTCTAGGGCTGGTCTCAAACTCTTGGGCTCAAGTAATCTTCCTGCCTCAGCCTCCCAAAGTGTTGGCATTACAGGCATGACCCACCATGCCCAGCCCTGTAAATGCTTTAATTGACAAATGCTCATCAGCCTTTTTTTATTATTATTATTTTTTTATCTGAGACAGAGTCTCGCTCTGTCGCCCAGGCTGAAGTGCAGTCGTGTGATCTTGGCTCACTGCAACCTCTGCCTCCCGAGTTCAAGTAATTCTTATGCCTCAGCCTCCCAAGTAGCCGGGATTACAGGCATGTACCACCACACCTGGATAATTTTTATATTTTTAGTAGAGACGGAATTTTACCATGTTGGCCAGGTTTGTCTTGAACTCCTGAGCTCAGATGATCCACCCACCTTAGCCTCCCAAAGTTCTAGGATTACAGGTGTGAGCCACTGCGCCTGGCCTCTTCAGCTTTTAAGCAGAAGAAAACCAAGTCTGTAACATTCTGTCTAAGCATGTACTATGTGTTTAGAGTGCCAGTCAGCAGTCTTTCTATAAAGGACCAGATAGTATTTTAGTATTTATATTTTAAGACTTTAAATTTATAAATTCATATTTATGAATGCCAGATCGTATTCATACTTTAGGGCTTTTTGTATGTGTGATCTCTGTCGCAGTTACTCAGCTCTGCTTTTGTAGTACAAAAGCAGCTTTGGACAGTACATAAATGAACAGGGCTTTGTTTCAATAAAAATGTATTTACAAAAACAGGCAACAGGCCCAATTTGGCCTGTAGGATATAGTTTGCCAAATCCTGATCCAGAGAATAGTTTACACACTGTATGTTATATACTCTACGTCTGTAAAATGAAACTGCACTGTGCCTTATTGAATATATTCTAATTTTTGCTTTCCCTCTGTTAGCATGTTTGGATGTAACCAAGCAGAGAGATCTCAGTGGATTTTATAGGCACCTATTAAATCAAGCAGTTGGTGAAGAGGAAGTACCTAAATGCAGCTTTCGTGAAGCCAGGTGAGGAGATGTATATGATGTATGTGAAATATTTTGAAGAAAGATACTGTTATAATAATCTGTGGTTGTGGGGTCATTTTAACCCTCTGAAAGATGGAAGATTACAACATTGCATATTGTGTTGTCAGCCAGCCTTACCTAATTGAATGAATGGCTAGAAATTTGCAGTTTCTTGATTTTAAAACCTACAGATTTAGTTTAAGATCATTTTTATTCTGCAGTTCACAGAAATTGTTACATTAAAACATAGTCAGTGATTGAGTTTAATATTATTGTAAAACCAAAGACAAACTTTTAATGTATAAAGTTTCTGAATTTTTAAGTGACTTACAAGTCTTAACAAGGGAGAGCAAAATCTTCAAGGGAAAGCAAAATCAAATTGTGGTTTTTTTCTTTTTCTTTTTTTTATTTTGAGATAGAGTCGCACTCTGTCGCCTAGGGTGGGATGGAGTACAGTGATTCAGTCATAGCTCACTGCAACCTTTGCCTCAGGGGCTCAAATGATCCTCCCAAGTAGCTGGGACTACAGGTGCAAGCCATCATGCCCAGCCAATTTTCTTTTGTGTTTTTTGTTTTTTTTTTTTTGGTTTTTTGGTTTTTTTTTTTTGAGATGGAATGGAGTCTCGCTCTGTCGCCCAGGCTGGAGTGCAATGGCGCGATCTCAGCTCACTGCAACCTCTGCCTCCCAGGTTCAAGCGGTTTTCCTGCCTCAGCTTCCTGAGTAGCTGGGACTACAGGTGCATGCCACTATGCCCAGCTAATCTTTGTGTTTTTAGTAGAGATTGTTTTTAGTAGAGATAGTTTCACCATGTTGGCCAGACTGATCTCGAATTCCTGACCTCAGGTGATACATCTGCCTTGGCCTCCCAAAGTGCTGCGATTATATGCGTGAGCCACCACGCCCAGCCTCTTTTTGTATTTTTGTTGTAGAGATGGGGCTTTATGTTGCCCAGGCTGGTCTTGAGCTCTTGGGCTTGAGTGATCCCTCCATCTCAGCCTCCCAAAGTGCTGGGATTACATGTATGAGCCACTGCACCTGGCTGCTTTTTTTTTTTTTTTTTTAAATAAGAATGTAGGTATTCCTCATGATCCTTAAAATGATTGGTGCCTGGTACCTTAAAATGATTTTGCTGTCAGAATTAAGGAGAAATTTGGAAAGAATTAGGTGTCTACAATGTAAGTCTTATATACATGTTCAGATAGTATATAAAAAGGAAAGTGATTTATTTTCAAAAATAGGACCCAGCCTTCATAAAATGTAAGACTTACATATCAGGGGCTAGAACAGCACTGTTCAGTATGTAGGCACTGGTCACGTGTAGCTACTTAATTTAAAGTAAATGAAGTAGGTTGAGCATGGTGGCTCACACCTGTAATCCCAGCACTTTGGGAGGCTGAGGCGGGCGGATCATGAGGTCAGGAGATCGAGACCATCCTGGCCAACATGGTGAAACCTTGTCTCTACTAAAAATACAAAAATTAGCTAGGCGTGGTGGCACATGCCTGTAATCCCAGCTACTCGGGAGGTTGAGGCAGGAGAATTGCTTAAACCCGGAAGGCGGAGATTGCAGTGAGCTGAGATTGCACCACTGCACTCCAACCTGGCGACAGAGCTAGACTCCATCTCAAAAAATAAAATAAAATGGCTGGGCGCGGTGGCTTACTCCTGTAATCCCAGCACTTTGGGAGACCGAGGCGGGCGGATCACAAGGTCAGGAGATCGAGACCATCCTCGCTAACATGGTGAAATCCCATCTCTACTAAAAATACAAAAACAAAAAATTAGCTGGGCGTGGTGGCAGGAGCCTGTAGTCCCATCTTCTCGGGAGACTGAGGCCAGAGAAGGGCATGAACCCAGGAGGCGGGGCTTGCAGTGAGCTGAGATTGCAGTGAGCTGAGATTGTGCCACTGCACTACAGCCTGGGCGACAGTGCAAGACTCTGTCTCAAAATAAATAAATAAATTAATTAATTAATAATAAAATAAAATTAAAAATGTAAATAAAATTTAAAGTTTTGATCACAGTGGCCACATTTCAGATACTCAGTTGCCATATTTGGCTGATGGTTGCCATACTGGGACAGCTCAGATATGAACATTACCATTTCTTGAGGCATTTCTATTAGTGCTGGTCTAGAAGGTAAAGGATTAGAGGATTTTTGAATAAAGTTATAAGGTATTATAGGAGTGGTGAGATGATTATGCCATAAGTATGTAGCTGAAGATAAAAGAGTCTGTCCTAAGCAAAAAAAAAAAAAAAATTAACAGAAACGGTTCTGAGTAGATCTGAGTCCGTGTTGCTAAGGAAGGGAAGAGGTAGGAGAATAAAATTAAGGTGAGGAGAGGAAGTTTATGCCCCACTCCCTCCCTGCGCTGCTAGGTTTTGATTATAAAATTGGTGAGAAGTATGAACCTAAGAAACTGTATTTGAAGATTCAGGTTTTGAATGGAAATTATACATTATGTCTTTGTATTAGAGTTTCATCTGGAAACTCTGTAATGTCGTTGACATAGTTGTACTTCTCAGAGTCTAATAATCAAATTCCTAACTGTTAGTGGGTCCTTTAGCCAAGATAGTTCTGCCAATAATTCCTGGAGAACCAAAGTTGTTGCAGCATTAGTGTGGTTAGTAAGTGATTAGTAAGAATCACTGAGTGATTCTTATTTACATTATACTCACTGTGTGAATAGTACAGAGTTAACTGTACTTGCCAGCTGGAACAACGTAAGTAATATAAATAATTTTAGTGCTGTTGATTCTAATGGACAAATTAATATATTTCCATTTTGTGATAGGTGCCAAGGAGTATATCAGGATACTAGTGCGTTTTTCATCATGAGAGAGAGTAAATATTTAGGATTGTATTTGCCACTGTTTTGCTGTGCAGAGATTATCTTCATGTATTTCTAGGACTGTTTTTATAATTTTTTGAAAAGAAAAAGGCCGAGCATGGTGGCTCACGCCTGTAATCCCTGCACTTTGGAAGGCTGAGGTGGTTGGATCACCTGAGGTCAAGAGTTTGAGACCAGTTTGGCCAATGTGGTGAAACCCCATCTCTACTAAAAATACAAAAATTAGCTGGGCGTGTTGGTGCAGGCCTGGAATCCCAGCTGCTCAGGAAGCTAAGGTGAGAGGATCACTTGAGCCTGGGAGGCGGAGGTTGCAGTGAACAAAGATTGTGCCTCTGCACTCCAGCCTGGGTGACAAACTGTCTCAAAATAAATAAGAAAGGAAACAAAAAATCTAAGAGTCACAACTTAAGCTTCATGTTGCGAAAACAGAACTTAGATTCAGAACATATCTTACTTTTCCCAATTATTCTTTGTCTTAGGCTTACCAAAAAATGAAGACCTGTACGAATCCTTGCCTGTAGGTTCTAGTAATATAGTAGACAAGGGCTAATTTTCTCTTTTCACTTCTACAAATATTGGACATGTTCTGAATGGTATGAATTTGAAATTACTAGTTTGCATAGACATCAGGACCTTTTTGCATTTGGATAATCAGATAGTGTATATCACTATAGGTGTATTGATTTGAGTATTGATAAAAATTATATGAACCCTTCATTTGCTTATTACAACTGATAATGTGGCATTTTTTCTGCCCTTTTTTGTTTTTTTGTTTTTAAGATCTGGTATAAAGGAAGAAAAATCAAGGGGCTACTCCAAAGAAGTAAGTTCAAAAAGCAGAATACCACAGGAGAAATGCATTCTTCAAACTGATGTGAAAGTAGAGAAAAACCCAGATGCGGACAGTGACTTTGATGCTAAGAGCAGTGAGGATGATGAAGTAGAAGAAACTAGAGTGAACTGCAGAAGGGAAAAGGTCATAGAGACTCCTGAGAATGACTCCAAGCACCACAGGAATCAAAACCACTCTCGGTCACCTAGTGAAGAAAGAGGGCACAGTGCCAGACACCACACGAAAGGATCACGAACATCGAGAGGACATGAGAAAAGGGAAGATCAGCACCAACAGAAGCAATCCAGAGACCAGGAGAACCATTACACTGACCGTGATTACTGGAAAGAAAGGGATTCTCATAGGCACAGAGAGGCCAGTCATAGAGATTCCCATTGGAAGAGGCATGAACAGGAAGATAAACCAAGGTCAAGGGACCAAAGAGAAAGAAGTGACAGAGTGTGGAAAAGGGAGAAAGACAGGGAGAAATATTCCCAAAGAGAACAAGAAAGAGATAGACAACAAAATGATCAGAACCGACACAGTGAGAAAGGAGAGAAGGAAGAGAAAAGCAAAGCAAAGGAAGAGCATATGAAAGTAAGGAAGGAAAGATATGAAAATAATGGTAAATACAGAGATAGAGAAAAACGAGAAGTAAGTGTTCAATCTTCAGAAAGAAATCGAGATAGAAAGGAAAGCAGCCCAAATTCTAGGGCAAAGGATACATTTCTTGACCAAGAAATATCCAACAAAATGAGAAACATAGCAAAGGACAAAGAAAGAAACCAGGAGAAAGCCTCTAATTCTGAATCATCACTGGGAACAAAACACAGACTCACAGAGGAAAGGCAAGAGAAGGGTAAAGAACCAGACAGACCACCTGAGGCAGTGAGCAAGTTTGCAAAGCGGAACAATGAAGAAACTGTAATGTCAGCTAGAGACAGGTACTTGGCCAGGCAGATGGCGCGGGTTAATACAAAGACCTATATTGAGAAAGAAGATGATTGATGGCTACCCTAAGAGAAAGATAGTTTGGAGGGCATTTTAAATTTTATGTTCAAAATTTTAGGTTAAAATCAAAAGTCAGTCTTAAATTTTGGATGTGGATGTTTGGCTGAATTTATATATAGTATGTACTCATCATTACCACATTCTTTGTTGTATTCAAGAACTGTGAGAGTGTGCTAATTTCCTGTAGGTACATAATGAGGAAAATTGGCTCCACCACAACCATTAAAAAATAATTTTGGCCAGATGTGGTAGCTCGTGCCTGTAATACCAGCATTTTGGGAGGCCAAGGCAGAAGGATCACTTGAGGCCAGGCATTCAAGACCAGCCTAGGCAGGATAATGAGACCTTGCCTCTATTTAAAAAACAAAAAGCCTGGCATGGTAGTGCATGCCTGTAGTCCCAGCTGTTCAAGAGGCTGAGGCAGGAAGATCACTTGAGCCTAGGAATTTGATGTTACAGTGAGCTGTGATCATACCACTGCACTCCAACCTGGGTGACAGAATGGGACCCTGTCTCTAAAAAAAAAATTTTTTAATAAATAATTTAACTCTTCTAATAATGTTTTGTTGCAGGAGCTGTTTGTTTTATAAATATTGTATTTAAGATAAAATACGGATTTGAAAAATAGAAAATATACTTTATGTTCTGAAATTTGTATTAAAGTGTAAAATGTGAATCATACATCTTGTCTAAATAGCTTACAGCATAGTTGGCTTAAATGAAAATAAAATGATATGCTTATACATTTTATGCATTTATTTTAAAGTAATTTTACTCATGTCACAGTTCATCTTTTTGCTTTTAGTAGAAATTAATTTGTAATTCTGAAACCTTGACAAGTTAGTAAATTGGTTATGTACGTAAATCACTTTTGGTTAAAGGTGAAGCTGTGGAGACATTAGCCTAAATGAAATTAGCTAAAGATCCAGGTGGCCTATTTCTAAACATATCTTGTTTTACATACTCTGAAAAAGATAGTGCAGTTTATTACAAGTTCCACTTGTGTATAAAAATAAAACTAGTATCTTTCTCCTGAGTCTTTGAAACTCGGGAGAAATAATTATACACTGTAAATATTTTGTTTATGGGGAAAGATGAATGCTGTGGAGAAAATAGTTCTCTAATAGGTCTTCCCGTTACGAAAGTGCTGTTTATCTCTCTCGCAATACTTTATCATAAAGAGTTAGCACACTTTCTTATTTTTAGAAGGATAAACTTGGTTTAATAAGAATGCTGACTAGATGAAAAACATTATATATTAAGGGTCAGATTTAGCATTTATAAATCATTTTATTGTATTGTACCTTTAAAACCAGAAAGGAAAAGTCACAGGAAAGTTAACACCCGAATCTGTGACTGATACATTGAATGTCAGTTACATCCTAATACTCTAAAGTCAGTCAGTGACAGTGACAAACTCCCAAAATCACTGACTTGGTGTACACAAAGGGAGCAACATAATGTAAGTATGGAAAGGTAAAAGGGTGACATCATGGAAGGACCATGAGTGACAGACAAAATCTTTAACTTTGGTGGGGAATATGGTTTCTTTGTTAGGATTGTTTTATAACTAGAGCCATGCATTGGGAAGATTAATTTGATCATAGGGTGCAAGGTAGTCCAGGAGGAGAGACTGATGTCAGAGACATCTGATGATAAACTCAGTTTCCCTCTCCCAGAGGGAAAAGCTCAGAGACTTTTACAAAGCAGCTTGGATCCTTAGATAGGAAAGCTATAAATTACTTTTATTAACTGACTTAATTTGACATAAATCAGTATGAGAGACTGCAAATGAAGAGTTTTCTTCTGTCTCCTCCAAATATACAGAATGTTGGTTTTGCCTCTCTGGCATTCATTCCCCCCTTTTCCTGGTAACAGCACCTTGATTTGTCCTTGAGAAAACACACCTTTACTACCCTTAGTCCACGGGTTCAAATGGGGCGGAATAGCCTACAGGAAGGGTATGCAACTCAAGCTAGGCTGATGCTGGTCCTGTTGTCAGAATGTACAGAAAGATGTTTTCTGTTGTCTTTGCTGATTATGGCGATGAGGTAAGTCTTGAGTGTCATGAGAGAGTGCCTTGATGCCTGGCAGAAAAAAAAAACCCACAAAAAAAGCCAAACAGAGAAGGACAAAAAACCTGATGATTGCTTTTGCATCTCTGGCTCTAGTGTAGCTTTTTTTTTTTTTTTTTTTTTTTTTTTTTTTAAGACATTTAAACCAATACTTTTCCCTTTTTCTGTTACGTTAGTTTGAATTGGATTTCTGCTGTCACAACTCAAAAAGTCCTATTTGATACAAGGTTCCATTCATGATAGCTCTGTGCCAAAAATTACCAGAACACTCTTAGTAAATTGTTTTGTTGTATAATGTTTAAAGTGCACATGGAGTTTACAGCTTAATGGATTCACACAGTACACCTAGTTTAAAAAGACATTACCTGTGCCATAGAAGCTCCCCTTAAACTTCTCTCCCAGCCTACTCTTTCTGACTTTTAGCACCATAGAGTAGTTTCGCTTGTTTTCTAGAGTCTTTACTACTTCTCCATTCTGTTGATGGACATTGGTTATTTCTTTTTGGGTTGTGAATAATAATATCTCCAGGTAATGTATCTTCTAGGTACATTCTTGTGCTTGTCTTCTAGTACATACATGTATGTTTTGGTTGGGTATTTCTGAGGAATGGAATTGCTGATTCATAGGGTATGCTCATGTTCTGCTTTAGCAGTTAACTACCAATCAGTTTTCGAAAATATTTGAACTAAAAGGCACTCCCTCCATCAATGTGTGAGAGTTCCAGTTGCCCCACATCTTGCTCACACTTGGTATTTGTCTTTTGGCTTTTTGTCTTTTAGCTACTCTGGTAGGTGTTGTGGTATCTCATGATTTCATTTTGTGGTTCCCTGATGGCTCTTATATCTTTATTAACATTTAACATTTCGGTATCTTGGCGAGGCAGGGGGTGGTATTTGTTTTTGAGACAGGGTCTTCCTCTGTCACCTAGGCTGGAGTGCAGTGATGTGATCATGGCTCACTGCAGCCTTGACCTCCCAGGGTGAAGCGATCCTCCCACCTCAGCCTTCCAAGTAGCTGGGACTACAGCTGCATGCCACCACGCCTGGCTAATTTTCTATAGAGACGGGGTTTTGCTATGTTGTCTAGGCTGGTCTCAAATTCCTAGGCTCAAGCTATTCGCCTGCCTCAGCTTCTCAAAGTGCTGGGATTACAGGTATTAACTACCTTTCCAGTCCCTGCTTTTTTTTGGGGGGGGGGGGTGGGTGGTGGAGAGGAACTCTCTGCCTTTTTCTTAATCCAGTACAGGTTTTGTTTTGTTTTGTTGTGGAGACGGAGTTTCCCTCTTGTTGCCCAGGCTGGAGTGCAGTGGCACGATCTCGGCTCACAGCAACTTCCACCTCCCAGGTTCAAGTGATTCTCCTGCCTTAGCCTCCCGAGTAGCTAGGATTACAGGCGCCTGCCATCATGCCTGGCTAATTTTATATTTTTAGTAGAGACGGGGTTTCTCCACGTCAATCAGGCTGGTCTCGAACTCTCGACCTCAAGTGATCTGCCCGCCGCGGCCTCCCGAAGTGCTGGGATTACAGGCGTGAGCCACCTCGCCTGGCCCCGGTACAGGTTCTTCAAATATTCTAGATACGAGTTGTTTGTATGGACCTTCTCCCTCCCCTCTATGACTTTACCTTTTCACTCTCTTAACAGTATTTTTAATGAACAGATAGCTCTAATTTTACAAAGTTAATTAAAATAAAATTTAAGATAAAGTTCCTCAGTTGCATTAGACATTTCAAATGCTCAACATGTGGCTGGTGGCTGCCACATAGGGCAGTGCAGGTTTATAGAACATTTCCACTGCAGAAAGTTATACTGGACAACATTTTCTAGAAGCATTATTGCCTATATTTCCCATTTAGATCTACAGTGCACTTGGAATTAATTTTTGTTTGTGGAGTAAGATAGGGATTAAGATTTTGTTCCATATGGATGTCAAATACACTCAACAATGAATGACAGTTTGTTCAGATTAAAACCACAGTGAATACCATTACACTTCCACAAGGATGGCAAAATGTTAAGAGTCTTCTAATACGAAGTGTTGATGAGGATGTGGAGCAACGGTAATTTTTTTTTTTTTTTTTTTTTTTTTTTGAAACGGAGTCTCACTCTGACGCCCAGGCTGGAGTGCAGTGGCGTGATCTCAGCTTACTGCAAGCTCCGCCTCCCAGGGTCACGCTATTCTTCTGCCTCAGCCTCCGGAGTAGCTGGGACTACAGGCACCCGCCAACACACCCAGCTAATTTTTTCTGTGTTTAGTAGAGACGGGGTTTCACTGTGTTGGCCAGGATGGTCTCGATCTCCTAACCTCATGATGTCATGATCTGCCTTCCTTGTCCTCTCAAAGTGCTGGGATTACAGGCGAGAGCCACCATGCCCGGCTCCTTTTTTTTTTTTTTTTTTTTCCCCAAAGATAGTCTTGTTCTGTCGCCCAGGCTAGAGTGCAGTGATGCAATTTCAGCTCACTGCAACCTTTGCCTCCTGCTTCAAGCAGTTCTCCTGCCTTAGCCTCCCGAGTACCTGGGATTACGGACGTACACCACCACACCCGGCTAATTTTTGTATTTTTGGTAGAAACAGGATTTTGCCATGTTGGCCATGCTGATCTTGAACTCCTGGCCTCATATGATCTGCCTGCTTCGACCTCCCAAAGTGCTGGGATTACAGGCGTCAGCCGCTGCACCCAGCAGCAACAGTAATTTTTGTGTGCTACTAGTAATAGGTGAACTGGTACAACATTTTTGGAAAAAGTTTGGCTTTACCTAGTAACTGACACTGCATGTTTCCTATAACTCATGTTCCACAGATGCACCAGGAATATCTGTAATACATTTTTCATAAATGATACAACCTAAATCTCCATCAGTAGTAGAGAATATATAGCTAGGCATGGTGGCTCACGCCTGTAATCGTAGCACTTTGGGAGGCCAAGGTGGGCAGACTGCCCGATCTCAGGAGTTCGAGACCAGCCTGGCCAACATGGCGAAACCCCATCTCTACTAAAATTACAAGAAATTAGCTGGGTGTGGTGGTGCGTGCCTGTAATCCCAGCTACTAGGAAGCTGAGGCACGAGAATCACTTGAACCCAGGAGATGGAAGTTGCAGTGAGCTGAGATCATGCCATTGCACTCCAGCCTGGGTGACAGAGCAAGACTGTCTCAGAAAATACATATATATATATATAAAATATATATATAAAACAAATATTTATATATAGAATATATATAATAATATATATATTCGCACGCACACATAGGCAATACAACAGTTAAATGAACACACTAGAGCTATACCCAACTTGGATGAATTTCAGTCTTGTGAGAAGAAGTAATATATATAGGGGGAAAAAAGGCAAAACTGTATTAAAAATACATGGGTAGGTGGTAAAAGGGGTTATAAATATGGAAAGGAAGAAAATTAGAATGAACTTTCTAGTGTTGGGTTGGAATTGGAGATATTGGTGTGACCACATGGTTTTTAAGATATGGAATTAACTATTAAATTCATATTATTTATACACACTTCCGTCCAGTGAGAGGGCTGAGGATCAGTGACAGCTCAGTAGCCATGAGAATACCTAACACCTAGATCGTGGTTTCTGAATCTGCTTTTGACTAAAAGGAACCAGGGCTTCTTGGAGATATAACTGATTTCAGAGCTGTGGCAGAGAAAGTACAAGCTGGTCCTGAAACATCTCACTCTGGAAAACAAGGAACTGGTCCAAGAATGATGGGGACATGTCAAAAGCACACAGAAACCAGCTTGAAGGGACTTTCTCACTGGCTAAATTTGGGACAAATTGAGCATCAAAATAAATAATAATGGGGGCAGGTGCTGTGTTTCACGCCTGTAGTCCCAGCACTTCGAGAGGCTGGGATAGGAGGATTGCTTGAGCACAGGAGACCTCCTTGGGCAACATGGTGAAACCCTGTCTCTACACAAAATACAAAAGTTAGCCAGACATGGTGGTATGCGCCTGTGATCCCAGATACTCAGGAGGCTGAGGCAGGAGAATCACTTGAGCCTGGTCGAGGCTGTAGTGAGCCATGATCGCCCCACTGTACTCCAGCCTGGGCGACACAACGAGACCCTGTATCCAAAAAATGAATGAATGAATAAATGAATAAAATTGATTATAATCCATTGGATAAAACAGGAATCTATTTTAAAAAACAAATGGATTGATGAGGACAGGATATTTGCACAGTGTTAGAATAACTCCATCCCCCAAAATATTAATGACAAAAAGAAAAGGAACTTTACAGTGGAAAGCCCGGTGGACACCACCTTAACCAAATGATTGAAGTTAACATCACCAGTGAGGGGACAAATCAAAATCACGATCCACCTGGTAGGAGGCAGGGAAAACAACACAGCACTATTCCAGTGATAATCCTGCCAAAAATACATACTGTATTTCATTAGGAGGAATTGATCTTCAAACAAATCAAATTGAGGGACATTCTACAGAATAACTTGCCCATTAACGTCAAAGGCTTCAAGGTGGTGAAAGTCAAGGAAAGACTGGAAAACGGTTCCAGACTGAAGAAAACAAAAGAGACATGAAACTAAATGAAAATGATTCTGGACTAGATCCTTTTTCCTAAAGATCATTGAACAGGGTCTGAAGATGAGTTGACAGTCATGTAGCAGTGTTACTTTCCTAACTATGATGGTTTAATTGCGGTTATGTAGGAGAATGTCTTCATTTGTCAGAAACACATCCCTCATTTTCATTTTTGTAGTTAGAATCTATACTTTAAGATATGTTCTACTTTTTATTCAAGTCCATTTATTCAGATCTCAGCATTAACTATCCTCTCCATCATTTTACATACTGAATTTTTTAGTTTATAAAAACCATGTCTCTGGGTGCACTGGCTTATGCCTGTAATTCCAGTACTTTGGGAGGCTGTGGCGGGCAGATTGCTTGAGCCCAGGAGTTTGAGACCAGCCTGGGCAACATAGTAAAACTCGGTCTCTATTAAAAATGCAAAGAATTAGCTGGGCATGGTGGTGCATGCCTGTAGTCCCAGCTACTCAGCAGGCTGAGGTGGGAGGATCACTTGAGTCCAGGAGTCAAGGCTACAGTGAGCCAAGATCACGCCACTGCACTCCAGCCTGGGTGACAGGATACTTTGTCTCAAAAAAAAAAAAGTGTGTAAAAAAAAATACTGGTAATCATTTTGAGATCTTTAGTTATTACTTAGTGATGTGTTCCAAAACTGGAGCTGAGACTCCAAAGAGAATCCTGTAATTGAAATATTACACTTGATACTGGAGTTGCCCCAACTCTCTATAAAGCACTGACAGCATTAGCATTTATTTTAAATAATAACAATATCCCTGGAAAAGCAGCAGCACCCAGAGTGACCACTAAGCCTTAGTGATAAGAAATGGCATCTCATATCTGGATGAAGCAGTTATCTCTAACAAAGCCTAGGATCAGATTTGTGGCATACCAATGGCACATGTGAAAATCATTCTGGTGTGACATGTAGCCTCATTTCTGGTCCCATTTTATTTTCTCGCTCTTGTTTTTCTTTCTTTTTGTCACCCGTCTTTGGCTTATGTTATCCTTTATTTTGGGAATCCCTACCTTAATACCTCTTTAAACAAGTCCATGTAAATCAGTTAATTTGAATCTAGTACAAGGATTAGATTGAGTGTGGTGATGGTAACTGGAGAGTCTTTAACTGTAGGGCAGGAGGTCTGTTAGGAACTGGGCCACACAGCTCATTACCACCCGAACTTCACCTCCTGTCCCATCAGCAGCAGCATTTCTCACAAGAGTGTGAACCCGGTCGTGAATTATGCATGTGAGGGATCTAGGCCGTTGTGTGCTGCTTATGAGAATCTAATGTCTGATGAACTGAGGTGGGATAGTTTCATCCTGAAATGCCCCTCTGCTCCCCACCATCCATGGAAAAATTGTCTTCCATGAAACTGGTCCCTGATGCCAAAAAGGCTGGGGACTGCTGCTGTAGGTTACGCGCACATGTGATGATATATCAGTAACAGGTTCTTCCACTATGTTAATTATTCTTCCCTATCACACTTTAAAATGAGATAGAACATCCTTGAAGTTTAGAAACAAAACCCATTCTGCAGTTGAATACTCTTTGGATTTCTCAAGCTTCTATGGATGCTAATTTTAAAGCTGAACATGTAAATAACCTTTGGGCTGGAATTAGAAAACCCAGGCATAAGGCCGGTCCTGGAACGTCCCAGGTGTGTGAACTTGGGCAAATCAATCAACCTCTTTGAGCCTCAGGCTCCTCATCCCGCCCCCATCGTCACCTGGGAAAATACATCTGTCACTTAGACCTCTGGTGATCCCATGGGGAAGCACATTATAAACTAAAGCTCTTCACAAATTACAAAGAATTATATTAACTTATTTAACTTTACTGAAATTGAATACATCTAATTCAATGTAGATTTCGTACTGCTATGCAGTGATGTTTTGGAAGATGTTTAAATATTTTGACTATATGGTAAGATTTTTATTTTAACCTTAAGAGTTTAGAATTTTGTGTTTTTTTTAATGATATAACAAATCATGATATTAAGCATTAATTACAGTAACAGTTCACAGCATAAATCATTTATTGATATCTCACAATCTAACTTGAAATATTTATAAACACTGCATAAATGAATACAAGGGCACTATATGAATTTTAGAAAGGGGACTCTTTTACACAAATAAATTTAGGTTTAATTCTGCCAGATAAAATTAACTTTAGATATGTCCAACACGCAATCAAAAGTATTCTGAAAAGTTGTATATAAATCAAATCATAGTTTAAATGCCATTCACAAAATAACTGTAAATTCCCCAATTTTATCTTTTAAAATATGCATTCTTCATATATCACTTTCTTAAGATAAAGTACACCTTTAATTTTAGAGTGTAAATAAGAGTAATCTTTCAAAATATCGTTTAAAAAATTAGTAAATGCTCGTATTTGTTTATGATATTTAAGCAAAAAGATGGGACATCCTTCACCAAATATTTTTGTTTGGACTGTCAGTATTTAAAAATTGTTAGACACGACTCTTATCTACTATAATTAGAGTCTTCAGTTACATAATTGAAGGACCGATGCCATCTATTCTCTCCCCCAAATGACAAAGTTCTTAGTTCAGTAGACATTCAAACTTATTCTGATGAGGTCCTTCACCAATGCACACTGTCTCCAAATTAGAGTTGACTGGTGAAGAAAGTTTATTTTGGTAGCTTTAAAAAAATACTTGCACTGGTGGTAGAGCAGCTTGGCATAGATTCTGTGAGGCGTTGGTAAGAGAAATACCACCTGACATTCCAACTGAACTATATTGTGAATCATTTTCAACAAAAGAGCTTTTCTGTTGCAAAGGTGACTGTTTTTGAAACACCTAATATAGAAACAATACTGAATTGATTTCAACTATATGAAACAAAAAGACAGACATATTTAAGATTCCATCCTAAAATATTTATCTTTTCTATTGTGGCATTAAACCAATTGAGAGGGTTTTTTGTTTGTTTGTTTGTTTGTTTGTTTTAAGATGGAGTCTTGCTCTGTCACCCAGGCTGGCGTGTAGTGGCATAATCTCAGCTCACTGCAACCTCTGCCTCCTGGGTTCAAGTGATTATCCCACCTCAGTCTCCCAAGTAGCTGGGATTACAGGCGCCTGCCACCATGGCCGGCTAATTTTTGTATTTTTAGTAGAGATGGGTTTTCACCATGTTGGCCAGGCTGGTCTCGAACTCCTGACCTCAAGTGATCTGCCTGCCTTGGCCTCCCAAAGTGCTGGAATTATAGGTGTGAGCCACCGCGCCTGGCGGAGAAGGTATTATTTCATTCTAGCAGGGGCAATAAAACTCCAGTTCACTTGTCTTTAGTGCTCTCAAGAGCAGAGAAATTAGCTTGGTCCCCAGGTTTGGGTTTGTCTCTGCCTCTAATGGCATTATCTGACCTTTAAAATATTATTCTATCATTCAAATTTAGAGATAGTTAAGCAATGAAGTGGGGAAAGGGCAATACTATGGAAAATAGAAAAAGAAGACTTAAAGCTTTAGAATATTCTTTCAGTGGAACTAAGCGTAACAATTTTTTTTTTTTTTTGAGACGGAATTTCGCTCTTGTCATCCAGGCTGGAGTGCAATGGTGCTACCTCAGCTCACTGCAACCTCCGCCTCCTGGGTTCAAGCGACTCTCCTGCCTCAGACTCTCAAGTAGCTGGAATTATAGGCGCCTACCACCACACCCAGCTAATTTTTTCTATTTTTAATAGAGACGGGGTTTCGCCGTGTTGGCCAAGCTGGTCTCAAACTCCTCATGTCAGGTGATCCTCCCACCTCAGCCTCCTAAAGTGCTGGGATTTCAGGTGTGAGCCACCACACCCGGCCTCTTGTGTATTTCTTACTGATACAATTACAAGAAAAAAAATTAACTTCAGTCTTTAAATAATGTTACAATTCAATTCTATTTTTAGTTTTTGTTTTTTTATAAATGCTACATATAGATGTAAAAGGTCTTTAAAATATTATTTTAAAATCCACCTACCTACTCTTAAATTTAAAAAAAAACAAAACAAAACGTAGTAGTATTGATAAATAGGGGTCAAATAAATGCATACTATGCAGAACAGACAGAGATTTTTATTTATTTATTTATTTTAGTTTAATAAAGTTTGAAAACTTTCAAAGCTCCTGCACAATTCCCTTAATACCAGGTTTGGCAAAACTCTAATTCTGTTTGAAAAGGTGTTTTTTTTTTAAAGTAGCATATTTGAACAATGTCTAAGTATGTGGGGTGCAGAGAATCCATAGCTGAATATCTTCATAAAGCAAGTTCTTAAAATGTGCAAAGCTATTAGGTTGGTGCAAAAGTAATCACGGTTTTTCTTTTGCCCCAACTAATATTTACCACCGAATATGCTGGCATTTAGATCACTTCCTTCTTTTCAGCATGCTAGACGGTAAAGAGAATGGGCATGAGGCGGCAGGAAGAATGAAAGAGTGAAGATAATGGAGCTAGGTCAGTGAGGGACATTTCTAAATTCCCCTCTTCTTTTCCTCTAGTATTCTGGGAAACATCTCAGCAGCTATCATATAAGGAAAGTATCTCACTAGGAGAAGCAAAGAATCAGAAATAGCAGGGCATGGAGAGAATGCAGGAAGCAGGCCAGGGTAGACAAGGCTGGGGAAAGGGGGCCCAGGGAGAAAAACCTAGAATTGGACAGCACGTTTCCTCTGCTGTCTGGACCTTCTTTTTATAAGGTTGTTAGAATTAAATTTCATTTATACAGAGAACTGAAGTGATAGGCGGCCAGATGATGAAGTCCTTTTGTCTCTGATGAGGATTTATTCCCCTCAAAATTCTGATAAGGAATTCCCATGCTACAAATATTAATTTGCTCCTCTACCTATGCCTCTGAGAGTCACGAGCCACCAAAGGCCAAATTTACCTATCTATGTTAAGGGCTTTATGTGAAATGAAAGGTGATTTACTGAGCTGACCACTTCCCAAGCAGCCTTACTTAGACTCAATCTTAAAAATTATCTGGAGGGCTCACAATTGTGACTGCCAGTAAGTGGTGAGGTCCATGTAAGGCTAACCCAGACTCTCCAGTTGCTCTTGGCGTGAAGATGCCTTGGTTTAGGTTAGGGTGCCAGATCTGTATGCCCCAGGGCTAAGCAAGAATCTGATTTTCTCTCCTCTCTTCACCTAGCAAAGCAACCTGGACAGTCACACTCAGTCGCGTAAGGCAGACAAAGCTTAAACCAGAAGGTCAGGTAAACACTGAAGGGGCATGCGACAAGATCCACCTGCAATGTACTTCACAGCCAAGCCGCAGTGACTAATGAAATAGGCCAGATCTGCCTGTGGAACACTGTTGTGAATGTTTAGCACAGAGAGACAGGAAGGTGGCAATGAGGTGCAGCAAACGCCAGAGGCTGGCCCGTAAAGGAAAGTTGTGGGCCAAGCAGTGTCGCTGGAAAAGGAGTGGGTGGCAGAGCATGTAGTAGTGATTGTACCCTTCAAATAATAACCTCCATACACAATTGAGTCGGTAGAATTTGTTAATGTAAGAAAAATTTGGGGAAATTCATATATTTGTAATGGGCCCAAAGTATTGGACTAGAGATAAGAATACACTGAAACAACAATATACACAGACTCACATGCTTACATGGACACATTATTTTTCATTTTAGCTTCTTACATCTTCCTTTCCTGACACCACAGCAGCACACGGATTAGAAGGTTCTAGTAGATTCCAGCAATAAAATTCTGTATGCTACTCAGAAAATATGTGGCTAGTGAGATAGCATCCCTGTTCTCTCCTACTCAGTTTACGTATTCATGAACAGTGAAACCTTTAGAAGCAAACAGATATCAGATAGCAGTGATCATACCAAGAAATGATATAGGAGACTTTCACAGACTTGATTCTAAACCTAATCCTAACTGATAGGGTGCTTTTCATCACCTCCATTCACATCCTCGCACGTCCAAAACAGGCCGGCTCAGCTGCGTCACAGTCTACCGTGGGAATATGTCCAGGGGAGTCCATGGAAATGAGTGGCTGGAGGCCTTGAGTCTGGGCACCATCGTCTCTTGGAACTGTGTCCCTGTAGAGAAGGCCCTTTCCATCATCAGGCTTAGCTGGAAACTCATCCACTTGGAAGGGACAAGGCAGGCGTGGCTCGTCAGAACTGGAGGAGGAGGTTGTGGGGAAGCCTTTTTCCTCTCATTGAGTGTGTTACACAGCATTCAAGCGGACGTCCCCACAAGGAATTTCTGTTGGTGTTTCTGGGGTGATACTTTTAATAATACGCTATTGGGAAGAAAATACAACGTTATAAACATTCTTGTAATTTTTAAAACTTGCAAAAATAGTCAACATTAATATTAAAACAAAGCTTAAATAACACTTCAATAATATCTAACAGCGAGTTGGAATTTGACTTTCCTTAGGAAAAGAATTCCCAATTTATTTACTCTCAAATATGAATTAAAATGATATATTTAGGAACTATACGCATCTGTAAACTAAGAAAATCATTATAACACTAATGGAAGAAAATGATGAGCCTTCAATAGAATCTCTGATGGCCAATAACACGCTTTTGAAGGACTTGGGAAAGGGTACACTTTTCTCTGGACAGAGGAGGCTTCTGCGGCCACACAGGGCTTGGGGGGCAGAGCAATTGCTGGGTTTTGGCCCCCATCCCCTCACCCAGGCTCCTTGTCCCCTGCAGACACACTGCAGCCATAGTGCCCAGTGCTATCAGCCACTGTAACAGCCAGGATGTTACTAATTTAATGAATTCACCTGTAAAGCAATACTGGTTAGCTCATACAAGAGTGTAAATTATCACATAGTTAAATTGTAAAAGATGCGATTATTGAAATCATCACTTCTAATGCAACATTGTGTTGATGTAGTACTCATCACAGAGAAGTGGCTGAGAAGGTCTACTATAGAAACAGCTGAGGTACACAGAAGCTTTAAGATGGATCCGAAATATACTTAGGCTTAAGTATGAAATATACAACCTGCCTTGTAAAACTCAGCATCAGAGTGGCAAAAAGCAGCTCAGGGATATGGAGAAAAAAAAACAGCAGCACTGCCTGCAGAGGCTTCGAAAAATCTTTATTAAGTGGCTTAATAAAATCTTTTTTGGCCAAAAGTCTGTATGTATCATAAGCAGACAATTTGGATCTCAAAGCATCCTTTGATTTACTGATCTTTAGGCGAAGTTCTGCTCCTGTCATTTTTATTTTGGACTGAAAACGTCTGGAGACGCCTTCAAGCTTTTCTATTTTCTCTTTCTGGGAGTTTGTTGTTTAAGGAATAGGGCCTATAAAATTCAAAAAGTTCCAGTCCTACAGTTAATGAAATGCACTATAGGGCAAAATGCACAAAATTGCACATTTTATGCTCCTCATGACCTTAGTATCTGCACACTGAACTCTCACTAGAAATCCATTTTAAAAGGAGTCATTGCAGGGCTCATCAGCTGCCAGAGCATGCCGAGTCACGGAAAGCAGCCTTTCAGAAGGCACACATTCCCACAGATTAACATGTGAACTATGCCTGATTCAACAGAATGATGACTTGTTAGTTGAGAACTAGACAGAGATCACTATAACGAGCCTTTTTTTTTTTTTTTTTTTTTTTTTTTTTTTTTTTTAGAGTCAGGATCTTGCTCTGATGCCCAGGCTGGAGTGCAGTGGCACAATCATGCCTCACTGCAGTCTTGAACCCCTGGGCTCAAGGGATCCTCCTGCCCCAGCCTCCCAAGTAGCTGGAGCTACAGGTGCATGGTACCATGCTCGACTCCTAGAACTTGTCTTAAGTGGAGCTATCACCACAGCTCAGAGAGAGAAGAGATCACCGAGGTATTTGGTGGGGCAAGGCCAGCAATGAACAATGTTGTAAAGTCAAACACTTGGCTTTTGTGCCCTAACCTACCCACATGGTCTGCCGCCCTGTTGGTGACTGACCACCCAGGATGCCAGGCCCACGTCTGTTTTCCGTACTTTGTCAGCATTCTAGTTGCCAGGCCACTGCTGCTCTCAAAATTTGCCAGGCCCTGGCCTTCTGCAAGATGATAACAAGTTAATGTAAGAAATGGATTCCTCTTGATATCTTCATAAACGTGTACTCGTTAGGGACCATTTTCCAGTATCTTTGGGTGGATTATTAGTAGTTTCTGCAAAAATGACCTAAGCCAGTGGATGACTCCAACACGAGATTTCCAGGCTGTGGGTATGTGTGATACCCTTCAAATTACACCAGTAAGCGGTGGCTCACTCCACAAACGCCAACCTTGCATATGGCCAGGGCCCGAAAGGATTTAATATGAGGCTTCCCTCCCTCACAGACAGAAAGTTACAGACTAGCAAGTCTGGTATTCATAAAGAATTGTGAAGAATTCTAGACCTTTGGCAAAAAAAAAACACAGCAATGCTTTATTCTCAGAGATTAAACATGCACATGGGCATATTTTTGAGAAGTTTTTTTGAGAAGTCCTGAGGTAAACAAACCCGTTTATTTATTTATTTAATTTTTTTGAGACAGAGTCTCACTCTTGTTGCCCAGGGTGGAGTGCAGTGGCTCGATGATCTCAGCTCACTGCAATCTCTGCCTCTCAGGCTCAAGCAATTCCCATGCCTCAGCCTCCTGAGAAGCTGGAACTACAGGTGCTCGCCACCACGCCCAGCTAATTTTTGCATTTTTAGTAGAGACGGGGTTTTACCATGTTGGCCAGGCTGGTTTTGAACTCCTGACCTCAGGTGACCCATCCACCTTGGCCTGCCAAATGCTGGGATTACAGGTGTGAGCCACCATGCTCAGCCAAGAAACCTGTTTAACTTGCCTTAGTCCAGCGTCTCCAAAAATTACCTGACTACATAAACTTTTTCTCCAGCAATAATACCTGTGACAGCCCCTGGAACACACTTTGGGAAATGTTAATATGATCGAATGAGCACATTTGAAAGATGAGGAAACCGAGGCCCAGATAAGGTGAGTGTCTGCCAGAGCCGACTAGGGCCTTTTCCATGGTCCGCACTGACAGGGTGTATGTACCACACTGCTTCCGGGTAACCACTGCTCCCCGTCTGGTGGTCCCTCATGAAGACTGCCCTACCTACAATTAGTCTTACCTCTACTGCTAACAGATCTGACACACTTTTGGGTGGCATTCCCTTGTGGCCAACTGGGGAAATTTGTGAGAAAGATGGCCAGGATCTGAGGTGTAGCCTGTGACTGAAGAATCCTGACATTTACTAACCTAACACGGTTCCCACCTCCAACCTTGGCCTCTGGATTTGAAGCAACAGAGCTCATAGACCATCACAACTGCCATGACGGACGACCGGAAGGAATGCGTTCAGTGACTCTGGGTAAGAGAGTGTGCAGGAAGCAGCACGGGGCTCAAGGCTCTTTGCGGGGAGTGCAGTCACGAGAGGGCTGCTTTGGCTCTAGGAAATTAGTAACTACAGAGCTCAGAGTTCTGTTCACCCAGAATTCAGTTTTCCTGTTTCGAAAAAGAAATGAACCCAGTTGTTCTCAGAAAGGGCTGAGGTTTGGCCGAGTGCAGTGGCTCATGCCGGCAATCCCAGCACTTTGGGAAGCTGAGGCAGGAGAATTAAGCTCAGGAGTTTGAGACCAGCCTGGGCAACATAGTGAGACCTTGTTTCCATTAAAAATTTTAAGAATTGGCCAGGCGCCTATAGTCCCAGTTACTCAGGAGGCTGAGGTGAAAGGATCCCCTGCACCCAGGAGTTTGAGGCTACAGTAAGCCATGATTACACCACTGCATTCCAGCCTGGGGTACAGAGTGAGACCTTGTCTGAAAGAAAAGAAAGAGCTGATGTTTAATTGCCTGTGTTCTCTTGCTTCTCATTTCTTATGAAATGTCTTAGGATGACTACTGTGATGGTCTCATGTCTAAATTTTGCTGTAAGATCTCATATTAGCCCACCCCTGGTCTCAGGCTATTATAGATTATGCTGAGTAGCTGGGACTACAGGTCAGTGCCACCATGCCCAGCTAATTTTTGGAATTTTAGTAAAGACAGGGTTTCACCATGTTGGCCAGGCTGGTCTTGAACTCCTGACCTCAAATGATCTTCCCGTCTTGGCCTCCTAAAATGCTGGAATTACAGGTGTGAGCCACCGTGCCCGGCTGGAAATAAGGAAACTTCGAGAGGATTATTCCCCACCTCCGTGTCCTTGTCTGGTAATAATGCCTGCTTGTTTACCTCCCAAGGTACTTTGGTAACAGAATAGGATACTTGACATGCAGATGCTTTGAAAATGGCACTCATACAAATTGTAAGGTACTGTTATTAACGTTTCTACAGCGCATTCATTGCTGAAATGAATCTTGCTATTCTGGCAAAACATTTTTACTCCAATGGTTTGAGCTAAAATTATGCTATTGTTAGATAGCTAACAATTTTGAGCTAAAACTATGATATTGTTGCAACATCCTTATTTTGTGATGATTTTCAAAATAGTACTTGTCACATTGCTGTTAGAAAAGTCACCATGGACATTTCCCACCACAATCGCCACTTAAGATTTATGTATTGCTCCAGACATCACAGATCTGATGTCCATGGCCAGTGGCAAGCAGGAGGCAGGGGAATTGCCTGACAAGTTTGAGCATAGCCCAAGCTGAATGCTCTGGTGCACCCAAATGATCAGCTCACTCTTTTACCCTTGCACTTGAGGCTTTGGGAGATGCCTTAAGATGACAGTGACAGCCATGAGAGGTCTTTGCTATGGCACAGGTACATACATATATAGGGTTGCGTGCCTCCTGGTGAATCTCATTTTGAATAGAGGATAACAAGAGAATCCTTTTCTCCCAAAATAATTAGCAGTCTGCACACACACATATACACACTAACTAGCACGTACCTCCTTAAATGTCCCTGGAGTGCTGATCAGCCGATAAGCTATGTATGTGGGGATGCAGACGAAAGATGAGGTTCCTATGCAGTAACCCAAGATGATACTCCAGTGGGGATAATTATATTGGAAAAGTCGTAGCTGTGGTGGGCTCATCAGAAAACTGCAAATGATGAACTAAAACAGAAATTCCAAGAAACATTAAAAACCTTAACAATAGCCACGCAGATAGAGACATTTCCGATACCATAAACACCAAACGCTAAAGGTAAGATACTTTTAGGAAATTCCCAAGATGTGATATATCCTGGATTGAACTCTGACACACAGAATTACCAGCCTCTGTACCCAAGCTGCAAGACTAAACCAGCCAGGTGCTTTCCCTGATTTTCCTCCCCAGCCCTCACTTCCTATAGGGGGATGTTGCAGTAGCCCTACAGCTGCCCCTACAGTCAGGGAGCCTGCAGCTCCCACTTCAGGACGGGCCTCTGCCCAGGCGAAGAGACTGGCAACCTTGAGAGTGATTTGGGCCTTGTCTTGCCAGAAGGCAGACGAATAAACTGGGTGACCTCTCTGCAGCCCCCGCCAGGCCCCGGGCTTCCTCTGCTCTGTTTTCATTGCCTTGCGTTTCTGGCTGTGGTTGTTTTTGGTCAGACGGAAGGTGCCTGATGTCCAGGAAAGATAAGAAGGTTCTCAAGACCCAGAGAGGACTCAGGCTCCTGGGGGTGTGCTCCTTCTCTCATTTTCTTGAGCTCTCTGCCTTCTGCATTAAGCTTCATCGCCTGGGATTTCAAGAAAGATAGCTCTGCCACCAGGCATCCCAGCAGTGAATGACTGCCTGCCACCGGTCCTCATCGTGAAAGGAATTATGGAAGGAAAAAAAGCAGCTTAATACACCTTTCACTTGAACATACTGTGAGAATTTTGACCAAGAAAAATTTCACAGTGTGCTCCCAACACCCGGTTTATGAGTTTTCTTATTTCATTGGTTTCCATATTTTGCTTAGTACCACTGTGCCGAAATCGTTATTGCTCTTGATTTAATTGTATTTTATTATTTCATAGTCATAAAGAAGACAGTAATGTAAATTATTTGTGTGGTTAAACATCTATTTATATCTTTTTTTTCTCTGTCTGCAGGTAATAAAATGGGAAATTGCTAAACACACATCCATCCTCTGAGCGGTGCTGTCTTAAGTCTAGGAGGAAGCCTTCAAAACAGGAGCCTGGTCAATTGCAAACCTTCCTCCTAACCCACGCTCCTCATCCCCAGAGCCGGCTACGGAGGAAGATTGGGAACAGGGAAGGAGGATGTAGTTAGGAGCCATCCCGGCTAATTGTCTCCTAATGTCAGGTGTATGGAATCCCACTCAGTCGTCGGGGGCTCGACCTCTGGCTGGGGCAAGTGCTACTTCAGAAACCCCCTCACACATCCTGGCTTCTACTCATGCACAATATTTTCTTTCCTTCAACTTGGCTGCAGTGAAAAAGAATATTTTTAGTAAGCTACTTGTTGTTTACCTAAAGCAGCCTTAAGAAGCCCAAAGCAGGGGACCTGTTAAGTAAACGCAGAAGTGGAAGACAGATGTGCCTCTCTCAATCAGGCACTACGGCAGTTGGCTGTAGAGGGGGTGAGTATGGCAAACATCATGGGAATTGTGAGCAATGCGCCCACATCCAAAGCTGCACGTGGGTTTTACTGGGCAAAGAAACGCAATGACTGTGTACCAAGAGTTTACCCAGTCTGACAGCCAGAAATTGACAGAAATGAACAGACTCAAGTCCCAGAGCACAAGGAGGCACTCACCTCAGGCACAACATTTAAGCGGGAGCCCAAATCAAAATAAATAATATTTTATTACAATTTTTTAAAAGACAGGATCTAACAGGGCCAGATTAGGGTAAAGCGAGTGAGGTAAGACGTACAAGTACAGGGCTGGCCCCTGTGTTTATTGAAAATGTTGATATTTTGTTAATCATAGATCTTTCAGAATTAATTTGTATTTTTAAAAAATATTACATTAAAATAATATTCATCATGAGTACTGAGCTCTTTGTTGCCTTCTTAAATTTTATACCCACAGTGAATGTTTTACTTGCCTTCACGTCTCCCTAGACATCATTTCCTCACTGTGGGGGGAATAAATATGGAAGTAAACACACAAACAAACAAACAATCTTTCTGCCCTCAAGGAATTAATCCAATGACTCTTCTTCCTTTGAAAAACAAATAAAAATGTTTAAGTAGATTATTGAGAAGTACTGGTAATAATATAAATTAATAACCCATTTATGTCAGGGCTCCTGCTTCTGGTAGGATGGGCTAGGCGACTTCCAACAACCCTCACTGAAAACAACTAAAACTTCTGCATTTAAAACCACATGCATTTCAAATGTGCCTAAAAGCATCAGGAAGCTGATAAGGTCATAATGAGCTCCCAGGCCAACATCTCAGGAGCCCAGAGCTTGCACCAGAGTCACTGCACCCCGGGAACATGTGCTGCTTGGTGCAAACATTGGCTTTGATTTTGGAAATCTCGAGGGTCCGGGGAAAGGAAGTCAAGGAGGAATTCTGGGGTACAGAGAGACACATGCAGTGTCAAAAGAACAAGCATGTTGTCCATCATAGATAAGTTAATGTCAAGGTGTGTGGGTACAAAAGAAGTACAAAAAATAAAGGGCTACCCCAAGAAAGTCAAAACACAGAATACAAAAAGGGCTGTTTTTGTTTCTGTTTTTTTTTTTTTTTTTTTTTTAGACTGATTCTTGCTCAGGCCCTGCTAATTTTTGTATTTTTAGTAGAGACAGGGTTTCACCATGTTGCCCAGGCTGGTCTTGAACTCCTGACCTCAAGGCATCCACCTGCCTCGGCCTCCCCAAATGCTGGGATTACAGGTGTGAACCACTGCACCCAGCTGTTTTGAAAGGGGACACAGAACAGCTGGATGTCAAAGAGATGTCATAAAACAAAATGGGATAGCCTACATACTCCTAAAAAGCTGGAGGTGGACTGAAGGAACAATCTAACAACATTTCTGGCTCTAAAAGACAAAACAAAAACAAAGTTCCAGATAAATGAAAGAACTGAAGAATAGTGCCTGCTGGTGTGCATGACATCAGTTTACCCCAGGCTACCTCAGCACACTCTTGGGAGGCCAGCAGGCTATCCATCTTGGACAGGGGCACGTGAACCAAGGACAAAGTGAATATTGAACACATCTCAACACATGGACAACCCTTGGGACTCAACTGTCTCACCCAGGTCCTTTGGTAATACATGGATTCTAGTTTTGACGTGCATTTTTGCTTAGAGAGCTTTGTGTCATCTTAAAGAAGATGCATACAAAATTGTAAACACACAAGTACTAGTACCCCATCAGGGCCCCCATGAAGAGCACAGCAGATCCTTCCCTGGTCTTGAACAGTTCTTTTTGCTGTGTGACTTTGGACCCTTCAGTTTACATTGGTAAGCCTCAATCTCCTTTCTTTTTTCTTTTTCTTTTCTTTCTTTTTTTTTGAAACAGTCTTGCTCTGTCACCCAGACTGGAGTGCAATGGCATGATCTCAGCTCACTACAACCTCTGCCTCCCAGATTCAAACAATTCTCCTGCCTCAGCCTCCTGAGTAGCACCCAGTACCACGCCCAGTTAATTTTTGTATTTTTAGTAGAGACGGGGTTTCACCATGTTGGCCAGGCTGGTCTTGAACTCCTGACCTCAGGTGATCCGCCCGCCTCAGCCTCCCAAAGTGCTGGGATTACAGGCGTGAGCCACCGCGCCCGGCCTCAATCTCCTTAAATGTAAAACGGGAGTGCCAGAACTATAACCACTTCATAGAACTATCGTGAGGATTTATAGAACAGTGGGTGTAAGTTGAGCCTGAAGTCTAGCCTGGCATTTAGCGCTCCATAAATTCTGAAACTGAGCAGAGGTGTGACGCGCCAGAGTGACTGAAGCCCAGACTACTCCATGGTGTTAGGAGTCAGAAGGGTGGGGAACCATGGTGGGCATAGTGGCTGGGAGGGGGCACAAGAGGGGCTTCTGAAGTGCTGGTCATGTTTTTGTCTCCTGGTATGGTTTTGGCTACATAGGTGTGCTCAATTTATAACATTTCTTTGAGATGTACACTTATGATATGTATATTAATACTTTTATGTATATGCTATTCTTCAATACTATTTATTTATTTATTTTCTAAGATAGAGTGTCGCTTTGTCACCCAGGCTGGAGTGCAGTGGTGCGATCTTGGCTCACTGCAACCTCCGCCTCCTGGGTTCAAGTGATTCTCCTGCCTCAGCCTCCTGAGTAGCTGGGATTACAGGTGCCCATCACCATACCAGGCTAATTTTTGTGTTTTTTTTAGTAGAGACAGGGTTTTGCCATGTTGGCCGCCTGCCTCAGACTCCCAAAGTGTTGGGATTACAGGATGAGCCACCGCACCCAGCCATTACAATTCATTTTTTATGTATCTGGGGGCAAGTCTTTCGCCAGGGCAAGGAGGAGCAGGGAAATCGCAACTCACCAGGAGAAACAGAGGGCTGATGGCCACCCAGCAGATCCTCCAGAACCAGCCCGGGCTGAAGCCCAGCATTTCCTTCACGTCCCTGCAGAACTGAGTGATGCCTGGAACCGCCCAAGGGGAAGAGAGGCAGAGGCTGAGAAAGGGCACGGGCTGTGCTGCTGTGCCCTGATTCTCTGGGAGAGTCAGAGTCACAGAATCAGCACTGGGAATGACAAGGGGAAATGACAAGCCGGAATTCCTACCCTGGACACACAGAGTAGCTCTGGAATTTCTCTCTACGAGGAGTGCAGCAACAACAATCTGGTCCGAAAGTGGGACTGGGGGACTTGTCACAAAACTGCATTTTTATAGCAAGCAAGACTCTTTCTACATAGGGTGGGAGGACGGATGTGCATCTGGAAGGATGGATGGACATCTGGGAGGATGGATGGGCATCTGGGAAGAGATGCACACCCCCTTCTTGGTGCCGCACTGCCTTCCTGAGAGCTGAGTGTGTGTCTGATTTCATTGTTATTGTAAAAAAGTTGAATTTTGTCCAGGAATGGTGAATCCATCTGACAGACACTGGCTTTGACCATGACACTGGAAACTTTCAAGGGAAATTTTTAACCACAATATTGCCCATTCATATGCCAGATCAAGATCAAGGTTCTTCTACAAAAAGTCACTGGTGTGGAAGTGAGAACTGAAAACTCCCAAAGAAGAGTGAGAAATTGAGAAGGAGAAGGTGCTCTGTGGTTGCTTCCCCGAAAGGTCCCAGCAGTTCCTAGGGCAGGTCTATGGAGATTCACACAATTGAACTTGGTCCTCTGAATTGCCAAGGAGGTAGGAAGATTTCTTCTTTTTTTAAAAAAAAAAAAACGGGCCTGTGTACAACCCAAAATGTGTGTCCCCTCCTGGATAATATGTGTAACAAATAACATGCAAAAGTGGTTTACTTTTGTCTGTTTTTGGGTTTTTTGTTTGAGACAGACTCTCACTCTGTTGTCTAGACTGGAGTGCAGTGGCGTGATCTTGGCTCATTGCAACCTCTGCCTCCCAGGTTCAAGCAATTCTCCTGCCTCAGTCTCCCGAGTAACTGAGATTATAGGCATGCACCATCATGCCTGGCTAAATTTTTTGTTTGTTTTGTATTTTTGGCAGAGACGGAGTTTCACCATGTTGGCCAGGCTGGTCTCGAACTCCTGATCTCAGGTGATCCACCTGCCTCAGCCTCCCAAAGTGCTGGGATTACAGGCGTGAGCCACCACGCCTGGCCGAGACTCTTACAGACCCATCGTCGGGAGGTCACATCTTGTAAACTGCCCTTCACTGCCTTTTTTGGTGAAATCAGCCCTTTGCCATTGTGCCAGCTGATGGTGTAGAAGGGACCCAGCTGGCTGAAGGAAGCGTCTTACCATAGAACCAAGACACAGCGACTGCCTCGATCAGCGCGACAGTGAGCACTGCAGGCCCCGTGGCGTACTCCTCCAGCAGCTTCACCACGTAGGCCCCTCCCTGGAGGGGAGAGCAGAGCCTGGGTGAGGGCCCTCTGAGGTGCCACCCCTTCCAACTATAGAGACCTGCAGGGGCTTCCTCACTTAGAATCATTCTGGAAAAATCCCACCTGGGACTGAACGTGAGTACCCCAGAAACTGCCTCTTAGGCCGGGTGTGGTGGCTCATGTCTGTCATCCCAGCACTTTGGGAGGCAGAGGTGGGCAGATCACCTGAGGTCAGGAGTTCGAGACCAGCCTGGCCAACATGGTGAAACCCCATCTCTACTAAAAATACAAAAAATTAGCCAGGCATGGTGGCGGGCGCCTGTAATCCCAGCTACTCAGGAGGCTGAGGCAGGAGAATTGCTTGAACACAAGAGGCGGAGGTTGCAGTGAGCTGAGATAGCACCATTGAACTCCAGCCTGGGGGACAGAGCAAGACTCCATAAAAAAAAAAAAAAAAAAAGAAAAGAAACTGTTTCTTGGACAGGCCTCTGCAGTGTGGGCAGGTTTTACCCACTCAGACGCCTCTTCCCCCATCCTGTGTAGTTCATTCTTCTTATTTCTTCTCCCCATTAAACTTTAAGAGAAAAACTCCAAAGGGCCTTGGGTTCTATTTTAAACTTTCTTCAACTTATTGAACACCTGCTGTGGACCGGACCCTGGAGAATCCCTGCCTCTAAAGACTGAATCCAGAAGGGCCCAGGATATCAGACACATTAAGGGCCTTGGTCACAGTTTTGCCTTCTGTCCTAAATCATGACTCACTGGGGTTCCACTCAGTCCCTGTGTGACCCCCACTCCAGGGCCATCAGGGTCAGGGCTTAAAGATGCACATCTGCAAAATCTGCTTCAGAGTATTTACTTCAGTTACCAAAAGAAAAAAAAAGAAAGAAATCTCTAGAGAGGGTGTGACTTTTTTACCATTGCAAATTCTGGAGGAGACCAAGCGGCATGACACACATGACGTGCAAAATGTCAGGGCAGTATCCCCACGAAAGCAGCTCTAAAGAGTGGAAATAGGCTGGAAAAGCAAATCCTAATTTTCTCCAGATAGTTTTTGAAGCCTGAAATCCAGTGGGATCTACTGTAAAATGCTGAGAGTCGGTGGATACTATGCACAGAGTCTACAAGCAGATGTGCAAGAAACAACTTTTCTTCTCCTTGATGAAAAACTTTTTTTTTTTTTTTTTTTTTTTTTGAGACGGAGTCTCACGTTGTTGCCCAGGCTGGAGTGCAGTGGCGCGATCTCGGCTCGCTGCAAGCTCCGCCTCCTGGGTTCACGCCATTCTCCTGCCTCAGCCTCCTGAGTAGCTGGGACTACAGGCGCCCGCCACCGCGCCCGGCTAATTTTTTGTATTTTTAGTAGAGACGGGGTTTCACTGTGGTCTCGATCTCCTGACCTTGTGATCCGCCCGCCTCGGCCTCCCAAAGTGCTGGGATTACAGGCTTGAGCCACTGCGCCCGGCCGATGACAAACTTTTTAATGGGAGTAACAACCTCCCCTCTTTTGGTCTGAAAGCCAGGGCACCGTGTGAGATGGAAGGAGAGGAACAGCTTCCTTAGTGTTCTGTTGCCCTAGGGGAGGCCAACTCAAAGCTGAGGGGGTGGTACTCACAAAAGTCAGGGTGACCAGGGATCCAAAGAAGCAGGTGATGACCACGGCGAGCACGAACCACTCCCGGCGCTTGGCCCAGATGTGTGGGAACTCATCCAGCACAGCTGTGATCACCCCCTCCAAGCCTGCAAACTGGGAGGTACAGGCAAGCAGTCACAGTGGAGGCTTTGGGACAAGGCTGTAGCCTTCAGAACAGTGAATGGGAGGGAGGGGTAAGGGGGTAACGTTGCTGAGTGACTGGTCAAGCTGATTATCACCAGTTCCCCGACTCAATGGACCACGAAAGCATCTCAAAGAGTATTTCGCCGTTTTACACTGTCATTTAAAGCCCGTCACTAAGGACAGCCAGGAAACAAAACAGAACACGTGGACAGAACTTCGATATATGAGGTCTCGGGGAGACTTTCTCTGCACCAGAAAGGCCAACTCAAAGCTGAGACTCACTCCACACTAGTAATTCCAGGCCCTGAACTGAACGCTTGGCAAAGCAGACACCCAGGAGAGACCTCGCCCTGGCCTGTAGGCGCCATAATTGGGCCAAGGAACAGTGCTCATGTATGTGAGCCTTGGGCCTGTGCCAGGCGCTTGACCCACAGTATCCCATGAATGACTTGAATGCACCAGAGGGTGGTAAATGCTGAGAGGTCAGCGGGGGGTGTGGGGCACCAGAAGGGAGCAGCCACCACTGCTTGGGATGGCCCTCGGGATGGGAGGGAATTGAGTCCAGCTTCGTCCTCCTCCTTTCCTCTTCATCCTCCCACGGCCCACTTCCCCTTCCCGTGTCCTCACCGTGCTGTCCAAGCCCAGCGTGATTAACATCAGAAAGAAGATGATGGCAAAGAAAGTGGACGCTGGCATGTTGGCTATCGCTTCTGCATACGTGATGAAGAGGAGGCTGGGACCTGAGACAGAGGGGAGAGAGGAGGAGGTGGTTGACAAGACCTATCCTACAAAGATGTCACAGAGGAAAACTCAGCCACAACAAGTTACAATTCTCATCACAAGACCTTATGCGCGAATCAGGTTTTGACACACACCAAGTGCTTCCTCACTCTCTACTCCGTCTGACCTGGCCACCCCAATTCCTGGGAGGCAGGAAGGGTGGGGCCTCCATCTTGAAAACTGTGTGCCCTCCATGAACCCTGGGGGTGAGTAACAGACCCAAGACCCAGAGACTGGCAAAGCTGCACACAAGAATAAGAGTTTCCACCGTGTAACAATTCTGTGGGATTTTTCAGGACCCGGATTGATATTTCTGAAGTCCATGGCAGTTACCCCCTCTGATGTCTTCAGCTCCAGAACAGTAGGAAATGTTACATTGATTTCCGTAGAGTCACAGAGGCCTTGGAATAAAGACCTCTTTCTATTGTGAAGTCCCTTTTGATAGTGTGAGGGACATGTCTTCAGCCCCTCATGGGCTAGCTAGGGGTGCCCTCGTTTGGGGCATGGGGTTGGTCAAAGCACCGAATCAGGCCAAAGATACAAGCTGGTTAGCAAGAAGGCCCTGGGACCTCGCCCACTAGATGCCGTCATCTGTTTTTTCTACCTCTGTCGCTTTTTTCTTTTTCCACGAAAACTTCACGGTAAAATAGAGTGGTCATATTGGCTAGATTTTCTTTTTCTGCAAGGCGCAGCTCTACGGATAAATGATTATTTGCTTACTAGACTTTGAGCCATCGCAAGACCATCACAGGAAGCAAACACGGGTTTTAAAGCCATCATCAGAGTCAACATTTCAAGCCCACAGATTTTGAAGGCCCCAGAACTGGGTGCCAAGGGAATTACCCTGTCCCTGCATGGCCTGAACACATGGAAAGATCTCCAAGGCATCAACCTTCTCTCAAATCTTTGAATAAAAAATGTTTTTATTTTGGAGACAGGGTCTTATTCTGCCACCCAGGCTGAAGTACAGTGGTGTGATCATGGCTCACTGTGGCCTTGACCTCCCAGGCTCAAGCAATCCTCCCACCTCAGCCTCCTGAGTAGCTGGGACTACAGGTGTGCACTACCATGCCCAGCTCATTTATTTTTTACAGAGGCAGGGTCTCACTATGTTGCCCAGGCTGGTCTTGAACGCCACCATGCCCAGCCTTCTTTGGAAAATTTCGGGAACATTTAGAAATAAATCAAAATAACTTTTAAAAGGTTCAAAGCAAAGCAACTCAGTAGGAGCAAGGGACCTGCACAAAACCTGAGGTCCTACCTGCATCTTTGGCCACCTCAGACACATCTTCATTCCTCATCTCAGCCATGTAACCGAGCACCGTGAAGATGACAAATCCCGAAACGAAGCTCGTCATGCAGTTCACCACGCTGGTCACCAGGGCATCTCTGGAGGAGAAAACCCAAGGGGCCGCCTGAGACAGTTCCAAGATCAGGGCTCTAAGGAGCAACTGTCTATGTGCCTGCCCTGCCTTAGACAGGCCGGCCACAGCAAGGACAAGCAGGCTGAACTCAAGGAACCTCAAGCCTGTCCCGGAGCCCCTTCCCCTCCTCCCAGAGCCCAGCTGCCGAAGCCTGCAGCTCCGACTGCCATGACCACCACACACGGTGCAGGGAGAAGAGCAGTGGGGGGTGCTTTAAAAGGTGATCCTGCCAGCGCAGACCTCTCCATTTCAAACCAGCCTTGTTCTGGAGCAGGGACCGGGTTGCAGTGGGGGCCAGGACAGGGCCTGAGCCTCACATATGTGAGATCCTCAAAGTTAGACTTTGACATTATCTTCAAACTAAGTCACAGACTTCCAGCCAGAGAGATACTCTCATACCTTTTTTCTTCTCTTTTTTTTTTTTTTGAGACGAAGCCTTGCTCTATTGCCCAGGCTGGAGTGCGGGTAGCACGATCTCGGCTACCTCCGCCTCCCGGGTTCAAGTGATTCTCCTGCTTCAGCCTCCCAAGTAGCTGGGATTACAGACGCCTGCCACCATGCCTGGCTAATTTTTTTTTTTTTTTTTGAGACGGAGTCTCGCTCTGTCGCCCAGGCTGGAGTGCAGTGGCCGGATCTCAGCTCACTGCAAGCTCCACCTCCTGGGTTCCCGCCATTCTCCTGCCTCAGCCTCCCGAGTAGCTGGGACTACAGGCGCCCGCCACCTCGCCCGGCTAGTTTTTTGTATTTTTTAGTAGAGACGGGGTTTCACCGTGTTAGCCAGGATGGTCTCAATCTCCTGACCTCGTGATCCGCCCGTCTCGGCCTCCCAAAGTGCTGGGATTACAGGCTTGAGCCACCGCGCCCGGCCACCTGGCTAATTTTTGCATTTTTAGTAGAGACAGGGTCTTCCCATGTTGGCCAGGCTGGTCTCAAACTCCCACCCTCACACTTTTAAATGACAGCCTCATCATACAACTGCAGGGTGGTGTCCCAGTGCAAGGCCACATTGCTTAGGGTACATGTGAATTTCCCTCCCACCTTTAAAAAAAAACCAGTTCTACAATTATCTTATGCATAGCACAAGGAGATTGCTGGATGCTGCCATCTGTGATCAATCAAAATTAAGTCTAAAGATGATGGGTGATATTTATGTATTTATTTTTTAGACAGGGTCTCCCTCTGTTGCACAGGCTATAGTGCAGTGGCATGAACACAGCTCACTGCAGCCTTAACCTCCTGGGCTCAAGCAATCCTCCTGCTTCAGCCTCCTGAATAGCTGGGACCATAGGCATGCACTACCACACTCAGCTAATTTTTAAATTTTTTGTAGAGATGGGGTCTCGCCATGTTACCCAGGCTGGACTCAAACTTTTAGGCTCAAATGATCCTCCTGCCTCAGCCTCCCAAAGAGCTAAGATTACAGGTGTGAGCCACCGCACCTGGCCTAGTGGGTGATATTTAAAACCATAATTGGTGTAACACTTCCTATATTGTTAAAATTTCTGAAATAGGATTTTGTTGCAAAAATTATGGCATTTTGGCTGGGTGCAGTGGCTCACGCCTGTAATCCCAGCACTTTGGGAGGCCGAGGTGGGTGGATCACCTGAGGTTGGGAGTTCGAGATCAGCCTGACCAACATGGAGAAACCCTGTCTTTACTAAAAATACAAAATTAGGCCGGGCGTGGTGGCTCAAGCCTGTAATCGCAGCACTTTGGGAGGCCGAGACGGGCGGATCACGAGGTCAGGAGATCGAGACCATCCTGGCTAACACGGTGAAACCCCGTCTCTACTAAAAAATACAAAAAACTAGCCGGGCGAGGTGGCGGGCGCCTGTAGTCCCAGCTACTCGGGAGGCTAAGGCAGAAGAATGGCATGAACCCGGGAGGCGGAGCTTGCTGTGAGCCGAGATCCGGCCACTGCACTCCAGCCTGGGTGACAGAGCGAGACTCCGTCTCAAAAAAAAGAATTAAAAAAAAAAAGAAATACTAAATTAGCCGGCATGGTGGTGCATGCCTGTAATCCCAGCTACTTGGGAGGCTGAAGCAGGAGAATCACTTGAACCCGGGAGGCAGAGGTTGCGGTGAGCCGAGATCACACCATTGCACTCCAGCCTGGGCAACAAGAAACTCTGTCTCAAAAAAAAGAAAAGAAAAGAAAAATTATGGCATTTTGTGTTAGTCAAAATAACGTGATCATCACACTTTTTGTTTATACGTAATACAAATAATCACGTTATAATTTTTGTTGTTAAACACATTGACTAGTTAAACCTAACTATGTAATTGGATGTTGCAGCTTTTTGTAAACTTACTTTGCAATCTTTCTTTCTCTCTCTCTCTCTTTCTTTCTGGAATGTTGCTCTGTCACTCAGGTTGGAGTGCAATGGCACACTCTTGGCTCACTGCAACCTCTTGTGCCTTAGCCTCCCAAGTGGCTGGGATTACAGGTGTGCACCACCACACCTGGCTAATCTTTGTATTTTTAGTACAGACAGGGTTTCGCCATGTTGGCAAGGTTAGCCTGGAACTCCCGACCTCAGGTGATCCGCCTGCCTTGGCCTCCCAAAGTGCTGGGATTACAGGTGTGAGCCACCATGCCCAGCCTCTTATTATTTTTATATAGAGGAGCACTGACAAAACCGAAGGGCCTGGGGCCCCTCTCAGCCTCTGAGCGGTCCGGGTGAAGCCCTGGCCTCAATGAGTGCTCTGGCCATGGGTGAGCTGGTCAGGGGCCTGCAGTACCCTTGAGGGGCAGTGGCATCAAGGCCTAAACCTGGCCAGATTCGAGGCCGTCGGTCCAATCACCTTCCTCCACACTGGCTGACTTTCACTCACGCCACTTTCAAGCTTTCTTTGGGGACCCCAGATACTCACTGGTAGCAGTTGTTGTTGAACTTGTTGTAGCTAGCAAAAGCCAGCAGGACCCCAAAGCCCGGACCAAGAGAGAAGAAGATCTGAGCAGCTGCATCTATCCACACCTGGAACACAGCAGGGGTAAGGGCCTGGGGTGAGGGGGAGACACAGGCTGACCCTGGCCCCAACAGGGTCGTCTCTCCTGCCTCCATGTGGCTAAGTGCAGAGGCACAAAACCAGCTTTTAAGGCTCATTCCAGGCATAGCCATAAATCAAGTGCCAACAAATGTGATTTCTCTTCCTATCATCTAGGCATAAACCCATCCAGTGGCCTCAACTGTACTTTACTGCTTGTATTTCTTGGTTAAAGTATCATGGCAGACTTGCACACTAAAGCCACATTTCAGTTGTCCCTACTGTCCTATGTGGAGGAGGACCAGCTTCGTTTAGTAAAATGAGACAGGTACAGATATTTCCCTCATTATCTTACCCCTGTCTCTAGGAGTTTCTGCCAGTTGGGTTTCAAGTAGAAGAGAACACCCCTCCAGGCTCCAGGGAGGGTGGCGCCCCTCACCAGCAGGACAGAAAGGATGATATAAGGGAAGGTGGCTGTCACCCACACCACCTGTAAGGAAGAAGGGCGAAAGCATGGGTTATCACCATGCTGTTCCAGGGAGGGGAGGGGAGGGAAACAGCGGAGGGGAGCAGGGGAGCAGGGGAGGGGAGGGGAGGGAGGTGGGTGGATGGACGTCAGTGTCTCTTATTCTTTTTTTATTTTTTATTTTTGAGACGGAGTCTCGCTCTGTCGCCCAGGCTGGAGTGCAGTGGCCAGATCTTGGCTCACTACAAGCTCCGCCTCCCGGGTTTACGCCATTTTCCTGCCTCAGCCTCCCGAGTAGCTGGGACTACAGGCGCCCGCCACCTCGCCCGGCTAGTTTTTTGTATTTTTTAGTAGAGACGGGGTTTCACCGTGTTAGCCAGGATGGTCTCGATCTCCTGACCTCGTGATCCGCCCGTCTCGGCCTCCCAAAGTGCTGGGATTACAGGCGTGAGCCACCACTCCCAGCCGTGTCTTTTATTCTTGAAGACCTTGGGAAAGGAGGGCAAGGTGGTGTGGCAGAAAGATCACAGCCCTTGGAATCACACAGACAGGATCAGATTCAGGTTGGCCAGTAGAGCTACCTCTGAGCCCACTACGCATCTGTAAGGTTGAGGGAGTATCTAGCAGGAAACAATAGCACTGGCCAGTGTATAAAAAGCACTGAACATGGTCCACGATGGGTTTCCAGTAAATTATTGCCACAATTATTAATTGTGGTACTACCGGTGGGTTAAAGGAATTTTGGAAAAAAAAAAAAATCATGTAATGGTTCTTGGCATTGGCCCATTTCTAGAAAATATTGTTTTTTCTTTTCCTTTTTTTTTTTTTTTTTTGTGAGACAGAATCTCGCTCTGTTGCCCAGGAATGTAATGGCATGATCTTGGCTCACAGAAACCTCCACCTCCCAGGTTCAAGTGATTCTCTTGCCTCAGCCTCCCGAGTAGCTGGGATTACAGGCGCCTGCCACCACGCCTAGATATTTTTTTTTTTCTTTGGTGATGAGGTTTCGACATGTTGGCCCGGCTGGTCTTGAACTCCTGGCCTCAAATGATCCACCCATCTCAGCTTCTCAAAGTGCTGGGATTAGAGGCGTGAGCCACCATGCCCAACCCACTTCTAGAATTTTCTAACAAATGTGGTGAAGAGAGAGAGGGTGCATCACAGAATGTGTTTGGTGTGGAAGGAAACAGTGCTGTCTGTCCTGGCTACTGGGTTTTGAGTTTGAGAGCCTGTGGGCCCCTGGGCAGGCCCGGCTCAGCATTCAGAGCCCTCCTCACCTTGCCAGAGGTCTTGACGCCTTTCCAGATGCTGAAGTAGATAACAGTGAAGATCAGCATGATGCAGAGGGCCAGCTGCCAGCTGATGCCCCCCAGGTCCTGGAGCCCCTTAGACCGGTGGATCTGCAGGACGTGGCGCCTGGGGCGAAGGAGAAAGAAAGGCCCCTGAGAGGCTCTGGAGAGTGACCTGGGCACACATCTGTGCTGCTCCTTTGAGGGTGCCCAGGACAAATGGACACTGTGCTGCTAGGACCAAGTGGTCACTGAGGCCCAGGAAGAGCTGGGATTGGCCCTGCCGTCCTGAAGGACCACAAAGCCCATTTGGCTAACACCCCGGGAAGAGTGTTCAACCTAAAGGCAGACTTCCTGGATTCTCCTTTGCTGGCTGGGACCTGAACTCCTTTGCCAATGTGACTGGCTTTTGGGAACATGAGGGATGTGTAAGTGTGGGGAGTCGGCTCTCTTCCCTACCCCAAAGTAGCTCTCTCTTTGGGCTGCCATTGCCTGAAATTCCAGCATTAAAGAATACTACCTTCCCCAAGCTGCTTCTTCCAAAGGGTAGATGCCACTTATGAAGTTAACACATTAAACCATTTGAATAGTTTTGAACTTTCAAAGTACTAGGATGCTTTGCCTCCATGACATTCGGCTGAGAGGAGGACCCAGAAGAAGGGGAGTAATTTTGGAATGTGAAGGGAGGGACGGGCTTGGGCGCGTTGGAGCAACCTGGCTTGGCACATGAGAAAGTGCAGGGAGGCACAGCAGCGCCAGGCCGTGGAGCACTTGAGGTAGAGTTTCCCAACTCAGAATTCTGCTACTCCCACCCCTGATAGCTTCATCTCTCAGAAATCTGCCAGGAGAGAGGTGGGGAGCCCTTGGCCCTGGCCTTCCTAAGAAGACAAATCCCAGGGGTGTGGCCTGCCCCATCAGGCCCACCCGTCACTTACATGCACTTACGTGTAAAATTCTTCAGCTGGGGAGGTGGAATGGAGGGTCCAGGTGATGTTGTCCTCAGAGAAGTAATTGGTGCAGTTGCCAGTGTTCCAGGAGTTCTTGCAGCTGGTCCAGGGCAGCTGGTCCGTGAAGGAGGAGATGAGGTAGTATAGCGCCCAGGCCATGATGGTGTTGTAGTAGGAGGCAATGTAAAAGGCAATGATGCAGATGGCATAACCAATCCCTGGGCAGTGGGTGAGACGGGGAGACAGAGGCCGAGTTTAAGGGTGGCCCAATGACAAAAGGCTGAAACGCGGCATCGGAAAGCCCCGCAGCCCAGCAGAGGGGTACAGGTGGGTGCCGCCCTCCGTTCCATTTCAAGGACTCCAGGCCACCACGGGAAAAGTGGCCCTGCCGTGAGTCACTCGTATGTATTTGCAAGGTAACATGTTTTGGAAAATGTGTACATGTCTTGCTAATGCTTTAAAATGTTTACATTCGTTTACTTCTCATTGCCATTTATTCTGTTTCTCTTTAACCATTTCACACCACTTACACAGTCAAAGCCTTAATTACTCAAGCCATCTCCTAAGGCCTGACTGATTCCAGGAGAAGGTCCCCAGCTCCCACCCACTGATGGAAATCCCTTCCTGAGAGGCTCCACTAACCCACCCCACCAAGCCCTTCAGTTACCTTTGAAAATCGGGCAGATTTTCCTCCATATTGAAATGCATCCATTTCGGTGGTACTGTCCCAGCGCGAGCTCCATGTAAAAGAGCGGGATTCCCCCAAAAATGGCCATGATGGTGTAGGGGATGAGGAATGCCCCTGAGGCAGATGAAAGACAACTTCACTTCCTGCCCACCTCTGTCCCAGGATAGCCCAACCAATCTGTGACTCCGAGAATCACAGTCGCCAGATGATGTGAGTGTCACGGAGCCACCCTGGGCTGAGTGGCCTCACGGTATGCTCCTCTGGTCTTACTGCTTTGCCAGAAGCAGTCGTAGGGGGAGCGCCATGACTAAAATGAGGTTTCAGAGGAGGCCAAGAGACCAATTGGGAAGAAAGCCGGGTTTGGGAGTCAACAGAACGGGCAGGACCACGTCCCCTTCTGACTGCCTGGAGAACCCTGGGCCACTTCCTCTCTCTGAGCCCCAGTTTCCTCCCTATAAAAGAACACAGTTGAGGAGAGCTGAGTTTCCCAAATGTAGCCACGCATCATAGTCACCTAGATTCCTGGGTCTACCCCAGACCTCCTGAAGCAGAATCTCCAAGCATGGGTACAACACAAAAATTGTGTTCAAGCTCCCTAAGGTGATTCTGATGCAACCAGGACCTGGGATTCTCGGAACAGATCACCTGTGACAATCTGTAGCAACAGCTGCAACCACCTGTGAGTCACCAAATCAGTATCTTTGTTCATCAGTATTGTCTATGGCTCCAGACACACGGTTATTGATATTTGGCTACACTTCCACAATTCCACTGAGCCGGAACGCTCCCTGACAAGCACCGTTTGAAGGAGGGGCTGGACAGGGTAGTTTTCACAGAACAGGAAAGCACAGAGCTGCTACCTAACTGGAGATGCTGGTGTCTCCGGGATCTTGTGGCTGAGGCTGAATTTAAAAATATCAAGTTGGGGAATGTTCACCTGCAGCCTGAGTTTTTAGCCTAAAGTGGGGGTCAGCTATGATTTTTCCCTGATAATTTTACCTGCTGTAAAATGCTCTGAACCCAGAAACCTGAGGTCCATGCAAGTCATAAAGGTCCACGTAATTTACAGTCACACTGGGTGAGGCTGGCTCGAGAATAAAACCATGTGTTCTTGTGACGGCCTTCCTCCAAAGAGCCTGCTTGATCAGCTTTACGCTGGGGAATGAGTGTAAGGGAAACGTCACCAGTGACCCAGCCCCTTACATAATGCTCAGGGTAAAGGTGAGTCCTCTGGAGCAGGAGATAAGGTGATTATGACTTTTGCTCCTCCTAGGCAGGAAGCTCTGAACTTCCCGGGGGCCCCCTGGAACTACCTTTGTAGCTGCATGGACAGAAATCCTTAAAAGAGACAGTAAATCCAGGCCATTCTGTGTTAGGTCATGGGAGAAGTGAGAGTGACACAAATGGATGATCCCCAAACCTCTTTTTAACTGCCCTCCCAAATCTGTTGTCAGAGCTTCCATCAAAATCAAGCTTGATTCATTTGACACCCACTTCTTGTTATTTTCCTGTGCTGGTAACAAGTCCAGAGGCTCCAAACCCACTCACTTTCCCCCACTGCTCCACTCTCCCCCAGGTTCCCATCTTCAGGCCTACAGTCAGCTACTATTTTTGATAATCTATAAGTTACCTACTTGATAGGCTTTAGGGGTACAAGGAGCAAGATAGGGCCTCTGGCCTCAAAAATCTAACATCCCAGGAGGAGATAGGAGGGCCAGCCATTCGTATTTTGAGGTTGGCATTAATGTCATGCTGTGAATCTAATCCAGCTTAAATTCTGCCCAGACTGGTAATTAAGACTCTGGACCTACGTTGATGCCCTTCTCTGACCTCACACGGGTCCAAAGGATCAGAAGCATCTGGGACGCTGAAGCAACCTCCAAATTTTCCCTTACGCAGGCCTACCCTTCTGGACTCTTCCCAGCAGAACTTGCCAGCAGGAGTGAAGGGACTCAGCACAGGGCTGATGGCCATTCCCTCACTGCTAGCTGAGGGAGGACAGAGCCTGGAGAATGCAGGATGAGAAGGCGGCCCTTCAGTAAATGGAGTGCTAATGATGCTGGAGATCTGTGAGGTCAGGCTTGCGAGGGCTTCACCCAGCTTCAACCCGGAGAGCCTCAGACACACACCCTTCAGCTTTTGGCTTGCTGGAGATTTGACTTTTCTTTTCTTTTCTTTTTTTTTTTTTTTTTTTTTTGAGATAGAGTCTAGCTCTGTCACCCAGGCTGGAGTGCAGTGGCATCATCTTGGCTCACTGCAACCTCCACCTCCCAGGTTCATGTGATTCTCCTGCCTCAGCCTCCCAAGTAGCTGGGACTACAGGGGCCCACCACCATACCCAGCTAATTTTTATACTTTTAGTGAAGATGGGGTTTTGCCATGTTGGCAAGGCTGGTCTTGAACTCCTGACCTCAGGTGATCCACCTGCCTGAGCCTCCCAAAGTTCTGGAATTACAGGCATGAGACACCATGCCTGGCGAGATTTGACTTTTCGACCAGCTCGAAAGTCTAAGCCATCATGTTCCCAGACTTACACCAGTGAAGACTGAAAAGATGTGATCTGTGTTCTGGCCTCTCAAGAGGACCTACAGCCCACCCCAGGTCGCAGCCCACCCGGGTCACAGCCCACCCGGGTCTCAGCCCACCCCGGCTCACAGCCCACCCCAGGTCACAGCCTCTACTCGCAGCCTGTGATACTGACCTCCTCCATTCTGGTAACATATGTAGGGGAAGCGCCAGACATTGCCCAGGTCCACAGCATAGCCAATGACTGAGAGGAGGAAATCCACCTTCTTGCCCCAGGTCTCCCGTTCCCCTTGATGAAGCTCAGCCACTAGGGTGGTGGTGGCCGCCGGGATAGAGTGCCGTGTATCGTCTCCCGCACCAGGACTTGGAACTGCTGAGTATCCATTGGATATTTGCCCGGACTCCACTTTGTCCCCTGGGGTGGGAACAACCTTCTGTAGAACTCCATTTTCCTGACAGTCTTCTCCATCCTTACACGCTGAGAGCTGCTTCTGAGAATTTAAGGGTGTGGTCTCCATCCTGCTGGTTAGTAAATGGCACTGATGTCCATCTGCCAAGGATCCCAACCGAACTCTGGGTGCTTGGATTTGTGGATCACCTCCGAGCTTTCTATCGTTGGGATTGACACGTCAGGATTGACTCTGTTGGAAAGAAACACAGAGGAAGGAGAATAAAGTTAGACATTTTACTCGTCTTTGGTATTAACTCATCATACATCTTAAACTACGTTAGCTAACACGATTACAAATGCATCTGTTAAATGTGAGACATCCTATTTGCTATATGGCAGTCCATAAAATCAACTAAATTTCTCAACCTATACAGGGCATCAAATTACAATCAAGTAATTTCAAAAGGAAACAACAAAACCAACAAAAATAGATAGCAAATCACCAAGTTTTGCACAGGCTGGACTGGAGAGTAAAGCACTCGCTTCCCTTTGAGCTACTGGAATCTCACCTTATGGTTTGCCAGCAGCTCAGAAGAACGTGAGGGAGGCTCCGAAGTGTCACAGAGCAGCGCCTTTGTCTTGGATGCCATGTTGGGGAAACAATGACAAGCAAAGGCGTTTCTGCCTTTCAGTAGGCAGGACAGTCCTCGCCAGCATTTAAGCTGCACACCCAAAGTTACATTTTGTATCAACTACAGACACGATTTTAAAAGGATAAAAGCAAAGGACAGAGGTGAAAAGGCCTCCCTTTGTGAGGCACCCCAGCTCCTTAGCTATGGACTCTGTCACTCGTCTTTTAACCCCTAGGAAGGTTGGGGCAGCTTTGAGCTGCCTCCAGCTGTGTCCAGTCTATCTGCACATGGCCTTTCTGCGTTCCCATTATGCATTTGCAAGCCCGACTGGTCCTTAAACGGCACTGCTGCTCACCATTTACTCTTCTTGCCACTTGCCAGCAACTCCTGTGGCTAAGCCCCTTGTTATTCTGCAATAGCGGGCAAGCAAGGTCGCCTTGCCTCCAGGAGACCCAGGGAGAAGAGCGTGCAGGTTACCGACGCGGGAGTGGCTGGTGTCGCCGTCCCCCTGCGCCTCCATCGGGAGGGCCCAGCTGGGGCTGCTGTGCCTTCACTTCACCCCCGTGGCCTGGGCGCAGGGAAGTCAGCTCAGCTCTGAATTGAGGTCTGAGTCGTCAAACATGGGGTAGAAATTTGAGCCCTTTTGGACTTTAAACCTATGGCCTGTTATAAAGTTGTAAGCAGCAGTTGTAAGACCGTTCAACTGCTCACTCTGTTTCTTCTGGGCCTGAGCTTTTCACACTCTTGAAACAGTTTGGGAGTTGAAATATGTTTCTGCCTAGCTGAGATGACACTGGACACTTCTAGAAAAGATAGCCAGGGATGGACTATTTATAACTGCAATGATCTGAGGCTAACCCTCCAGATCCAACAGTTAGGAGGATGGCTAGGGACTGGCTAATAGAAACGGCACATGGTGTCTCCTGCCTACTTGGGGTTTTCGGTGACTGCAACTTAACTATCTACACACGTGAAGACAAAAACATAGTAAGTGAAAAATCAGGACACAAAATAGTAGCTTCACATGGATGACTATGGTTATAAACATGAGCAAGGATTAGACAAGAACACCAGGGAATGTCAGTCACTAGGGTTGTGCGTTTGCTGCGTTTTCTCTGCAAAGTGGAAAATAAAAATTTTAAAGGGATTGATGGTTGCCAAAAATATCTACAGCAACAAGGGATAAATCAGCTCCATGTAGCCAGGGGGTGTGTGTGTGTAAGGGGGGGTAGATATCTTGGGCTGTACCCCACTGTTTGGGCCCTCCGCCACCCACCCCAGGCTCAAAGATGTAAACACCACTCAGAAGGATATGAGTTTCTGACAAGAGCAATCTCCATAACCTCATTCCGCTCACCATCTATGCTACTGTCTGGCCTTGGCCTCCCCCTGCTTCCCCCTTCCTTGGGCCCTCAACTAGGCTTGATAGGCTTTTAAAATAACCACACATGCCCTCACCCACCACAGGTAACCATTTTACCAGGCCAACGGATATTATTATTTTATTACATGATGAGATGTCAATGTATTTAAATATTCAGCTAAATTAAACCTGAACTTGGTGGTCAATGGTTGTGTTGTTTAAGAAGGCCTCTGTACTTCCCTTCGGCCTATATCAATTACATGTTTTGTACATTTAACAACTGATGAACTTGAAGGCCAAATGGCAGGGAGGAAGAGCTTTTCCTTGTGCGGCCAGAGGGCACCAAGCTGAAGAGCTGCCCCACCCCTTGCTCTTCCTCCCGCTGGCCTTCCACAATTTTTTTTTTTTTGAGACAGAGTCTTGCTGTGTCGCCCACGCTGGTGTTCAGTGGCACAATTTTGGCTCACTGCAACTTCTGCCTCCCGGGTTCAAGCGATTCTCGTGCCCCAGCCTCCGAGTAGCTGAGACTACAGGTGCGTTCCACCATGCCTGGCTCATTTTTATATTTTTAGTAGAGATGGGGTTTCACTATGTTGGTCAGGACGGTCTCGAACTCCTGACCTCACATGATCCACCCGCCTCGGCCTCCCAAAGAGCTGGGATTACAGGTGTGAGCCACCACACCCAGCCTGGCCCCACAGTTTTCTGCAAGAACCTCTTCTATTTTCAGTACTGCCACTTTCCTCTCACTTGAACAGAAGCTCCAGTTGCATCATCCAATCTTTCCCTGGCCTCTCTACCCAGGCCCAGAGGGTCTACGGAAGGGAAACTAGGTCCATCTCAGAAGCAATACTTTGGGGAGAGGAAATAAACATTTAGCCACAGCAGTGAGCAGTTATGCTTCTGCCTCAGGGGCCAAATGATTTGTTCTGGACTTCGTTTACCTTCTCCCTTGAGGCATCCTGCAGAGAGGGTAGAAAATGGGTTCAGGTAGGTAGACTTTGGGGGACAACGTGTGTTCTCGGGAGTCCTCAGGGCTTCAGCCCCGAAGGCATCCAGTCCTGAATTCCTGGCGACTATGACGAGCAGCTCCTGGAAGAGTAATACGCTGTTTCTGTGTGTTCTGAGCCATTACAGAGGTCTTGTTTCCTGAAATATCCCCTAGTTCTTTTTAATTTTTTTAATTAAAAAATTTTATATCAATAGGCTGAAGTGGCGTCAGTGCAAGAAAACCCAGAGCATCCCTCAGACAACTCATGACCGGGCAGCCTCTCCCCAGAGGCTGTCTCTCTCTATCCAGTGGTGCTTTCTGGGGTTCTCCTACTGAGCCCCCACCCCTCATCACAGAATCTGGGATGCAAACAGAAAGTTACAGCCACTCAAAGGAGACACACGTCTCCTTTTCTTAACTCACTCCTCTGCCTCTGCCAGGTAGAGGAAAACTCCTCTCGGTGACTAATCGGGTCGGCTAGGAGCAGATGCCGTGTGCCTGGGGCCCTTTCTGCCTGCAAGCTCCTGCCTGTGGAGCCCCAGACTCTCTTCTCATTTTTTTTCTGATTCTGCAGAGCCCGGGCTGGCTTTTTCTATCAAGACTTGCACATAACAATGGCTGAAAACAAACTGGCCCAGCAATAGAGAAGTGTGAGTTGTTAAGAAGGTTGGTTTCTGAGAATGCCCTCTTCTAAGCTTTCTTTTTTTAAAAGGTATTTTTTTCCTGCTGGGTGGAAAGATTGCAAACGAAGTCCATGTTACAGCTGTGACCTTCTCCAGGCAGCCTCTGAGTTTCTCCATGGCCAGAAAAAGCCCCCGAAGGAAGCCTTCCTTTGCATCTTGGATGTGTGCTGTTGTTCAAGGTCGTGCTGGTGACAGGCTGAGGGTGGTGCCACGGACCCCATCTCTGCAGTGGGATGACAGCTGGCAGGCAGGAGCCTCGCCCCCCAGGTCTCTGTACATGAGGGGTGCAGTTGACCAGCCAATGGGCGTAGTTGACTTTCTCTTCACTCTCCTGAAGTTAATGCACTCCATTTCCCCAATCCCTGACTCCAAGTAAAAAAGGAGCATTTCTATTTAAACTTCTCCTGATCAAATCTCCATTCCTCTTTCCACACACTCTGTCTCTATAGCCAGGAGCAACCGGTACCTGAACAAGCATGCAATCATCATGACTGGTCATAAACACCCAGCCCTTTGGAAATGCCTGTGACATTCCATCTACTTGAAGTCCATCAGTGCCTTCTAAGCAGAAAGACACTACAGAAATGTTGAACTTTGACTTCATGCGTCAAGATCAAAGTGAGTTCATTTCTCGGGAAACTCAACTTTCTTTTTCAAAACAAACAAAAACAAATGAACTGTGGGTTTAACGCTGATGAGATAGGATTAGTTACAGGTCATAGAGGCAACTGGTAGTTAGTATTCTCTATTCAGAGGGAGGCCGAAGTTCCCAGGGCATCTCCCATGGGTGGTGGGAATTACAGAATGCTGGTGCCGCCCGGAGCAGTAAACATGGAATCTGGCCCTCCCCGCGGAGAAGTACTCCTTCAGCAAAGATGTGCGCAGGCCCACATGTGCTAGGCTCCTCAGGAAGGAGGCAGGCAGGCCGGGCCGGGTGACTCACCACTGCAATCCCAGCACTTTGGGAGGCCAAGCGGGGCGGATCACCTGAGGTCAGGAGTTTGAGACCAGCCTAGCCAGCATGGTGAAATCCTGTCTCTACTAAAAATACAAAAAGTAGCTGGGTATGGTGGCGGGCACCTGTAATCTCAGCTACTTGTGAGGCTGAGGCAGGAGAATTGCTTGAACCCAGGAGGCGGAGGTTGCAGTGAGCCAAGATCCAGCCACTACACTCCAGCCTGGGTGACAAGAGTGAAACTCTGTTTCAAATAAATAAATACATACATACATACATACATACATACAAAAATTAGCCAGGAGTGATGGTGCATGTCTGTAATCTCAGCTACTCAGAAGGCTGATGCATGAGAATCGCCTGAACCTGGGAGGCAGAGGTTACAGTGAACTGAACTGCGCTCCAGCCTGGGCGACAGAGTAAGACTCTGTCTCAAAAAAAAAAAAAAAAGAAAGAAAGAAAAAAGAAACAACAGGCGCAGTCTTGCCTGCATGGTGTCCACAGGCCAAGCCCAAAATCTGAAAAGGAAGACCCATTGCTAGGAAAAACACGATGCTTCTGGAGAGAGGCTTGGTGCTGCCGCACATCCGGTGGTGAACGGTGGCTGCCGCTGGCTTGCCGCGGCATGTTTAGATAGCTTACATGTTTTGCACCACAGTTGCCCCACGCTTTAAGTATTCTTTTGCTGCTATTGCACAGTTTCTGTCACAGGACCTCGGCTTTCGGCTGATCCTTCCTTGCAGGCTCCGCAGTGTAAAATGGAGGCTCACGTTTGAATCTGCGGAAGGCACCGCTGTATTCCAGAAGTGTGCAGGGTCACAGGGGCACAGGTTGGAAGCCATAGGGACTCCTGGCTTGCCTTTCCAATGAATTGAAGAGACTTCATGATAGAAATGAAGAGAATAGAGAAAATCTGCTTGTTTTTTTGGGCAAAAAGGGTAGAAATGAACTCCACTATCACAGCCATCTTCTTATCCAAAGGATTCCTTATATGACAGAGTCAAACAGCTTCGTGGTTTTTCTGTTTGTTTGGTGTTTGTTTGTTGTTTGTTTGTTGTTGTTGTTAAGAGACAGGGTCTTGCTCTGTCATCCATGCTGGAGTGCAGGGGCACGATCACGGCTCTCTGCAGCCTCAACCTCCCGGGCTCAAGGAATCCTCCCACCTCAGGCTCCCGAGTAGCTGAGATTACAGGTGTGTGCCACCATACCCAGCTAATTTTTTGTACTTTTTTCAAAGACGGGGTTTCATCATGTTGCCCAGGTTGGTCTTGAACTCCTGGCCTATAAGCGATCCTCCTGCCTTGGCCTCCCAAAGTGCTGGGATTACAGGCATGATCCACTGCACCCAGCCTGGTTTAATTTTTTGGAGAGGAATTAAGTAGGATAAAATTCTCAGGGCCATTTGGGCCTGTTACCATGAGAAACGAAAAGAATCTCTGTCCAGAACTTTCCCTGCCTGGGAGAGGATAGCCCTGGGCTTCTCTCTACACAGAGTATAAAATCTAGAGGATTTGCCCCTTGTGATGGGGTTAAGAGCCCCCCGAGAGGCTGGCCAAAAGGACACTGGATTAATTTTGACTTTACTAGAAAGAAATGAATTTGGCATAGCAGACATGAACAGTCTCCTCCAGTGAACATAAACAGTTAAGCGCAGACTAACTTCCTTCCAGAGTCATCCTTCATTAGTTCCTATGTTCATAACCCATAGCTCTCCTTTCTGTTTCAGGTCTGCACTGGAATCCCTGGTCCACCACTTACTGGCTGTGTGACTTTGAGTAGGTCACTTAACCTCTCTTAGCTTCCATTTCCGCCTGTGTAAAAGCAGACTGTTAAAACTGCTACTTCCTAAAGGCTGTCATGGGAATTAAAGTATGACACATGCTTAACTCAGTGTCTAGCACAGGGAAGCATCAATCAATGACAGTGAGTTGATGTCAGTATCACCACCACACATCCGCAACCCATTCTGCCTTTCTACTTCACACCCTAGTCAGGGAAACTAAGGCCCACGAGACTTGAGATTTAAGTGATCTCTGGCTCCCAGCACGGGCCTCAATGGGTCATGCTTGTTTCTCTCAATCAGTGCTTGGGGCCACCTGGGAAACAGACTCCTGGGCTGCTCTCCCAGAGATTCTAATTCAACAGATCCACGTGGGCACTCAGGGATCTGCAGTTTTTAACAAATACTGCAGGTTACTAAGGGGCCAGTAGGCACCAACAGTGCTGTGTGTGTCCCCACCCTGTAGCTTCCCTTCCTCTAATTATCCTGCACCCTCCAAGGCCTGGCATAAACTTCTATCCACCTCCTCTCACCACTCCAGCCCAAAATACACTCTTTCTACTCGATTCTCATTTGTCACTCGCCATTGATTACCAGGTATCATTAGTTATCCTTTTAAGTACATTTGCTTTGTGTTCCTCTGGAAGCAGGGGCTATGGCTGCACGTCCCTGAGTCCAAATACTTGCAGACTGGAGCAGGCCCTGTACAGCTCTCAGCACAGAGGGCTTGTTTTCGGTTTCCTGGCTGGGCAAGGGTGTCAACAGATCTGAGCTCCATGTGAGGTGCTGCTCTTTCCCTCCTCCCTGGAGTTAAGTCAAATAGGATCAGGGTTCTATTCTAAGGGACCCTACCCTTCCCTGCCCCTCCCACCAGGAAGACTGGCATGCATCTTGGTAGCAGAGGAGGAGGGCTGCCTTAAAATCATTTTCATGGACTATGGACAGGAAAAGACTGGCATGCCTAGGATTAAAGAGCCCAGGATGGGCTTTCAGACTTTGAAACAAGTACTGGCAGGCACACCCATCAGCGGCCTGGGCTCCGAATGTTCATCTGTGAGCTGGTGGTTTGGAACTTAGAATATATTTCCCACCCACAGAAATAAACGTGGTAAACTAAAGCATCTGAAATGAAAGCTGTGATGAACACAGCATTGTTAAGTGCTACAAGACGGTGTAGGGGTGGGGAGGGGGTTGACAATGAGACTGATCCGAAGTTCTTTCTTTCTTTATTTTAACCTTCTTTTTGGTTCTTAAGGAAAACTAAATTTAAGGAAAGAAGAACAAGGAGCAGGGAGATCCTTGTACAGATTCCATGGAGGTGTCTTTTAGGCACTTTTGAGGTCTTTAGTTTTGTTTGTTGTTCAATTTAAAAATACACAACAGAGATGAGGTCTCCCTATGTTGCCCAGGCTGGTCTTGAACTCCTGGACTCCAGTAATCCTCCTGCCTCAGCCTCCCAAAGTGCTGGGATTACAGGCATAAGCCACTGCGCCCAGCCCAAGTTCTTTAGAAGTTGATGACATGGGCCAGGTGCAGTGGCTCATGCCTGTAATCCCATCACTTTGGGAGGCCGAGGCGGGTGGATTACCTGAGGTCAGGAGTTTGAGACCAGCCTGATCAACATGGAGAAACCCCGTATCTACTAAAAATACAAAAATTATCCAGGCGTGGTGGCGCATGCCTGTAATCCCAGCTACTTGGGAGGCTGAGGCAGGAGAATCGCTTAAACCCAGGAGGCAGAGGCTGTGGTGAGCCGAGATCGGGCCATTGCACTCCAGCCTGGGCAACAAGAGCAAAACTCCGTCTCAAAAAAAAAAAAGAAAAAAAAGAAAAAAGAAGAAGAAGTTGATGACATGAATTACTTGTGACACATAATTTCACAACTTACAACTTTTTGCAGAAAACAAAACTGCTTTTACTCTGTTACCGTAGTATATTTAAATGTGGACGAGGCTGGGAAAGAGACTTGAGAAACTCAAAACAGGTGATGTGTTAGATTAAGCAGGATTACGAGTGTCACTTACACCTTCTAAACACTCCTTTACTGTTGTGATTTATGCAATAAGTACAAATCAAGATAAAACACATGGGAACATGTCCACACACAGCTTCTCTTAAGATTACCTTTGTGTAAAACAGACATGATTGGGCCCACAAAGGGACCCAAGACAGGGAGAAGAGGGAAAAAGCCCCAGGGAGAGGGTGCTATGAAATAAGGGTGGATTTACCTGTGGCTGCTTAGCAAGGTGGAAGAGGGAAGCGGGGAAAAACAGGTTTGAAGTGGAATTACAAAATAAAATGGGAGTGGAGAAGAGAAAAGAGAGGAGAAACTGGCCCATTTCTCTGGGCGGGGCATGGAGGGGAGAAGGAGAGGTGAGGTCAGGTGAGGTGAGGCTGCTGGAGGAGAGGGGTGCATCCAGGTGGAGAGGGGGCGTGGAGGCCACGTGCGGCCACCTCTTCAGCCACAAGGTGTTTGGAGTTTGGGTGTTGCTGCTCAACGGTGCCTCTACTCTTAGGTCAAACATTTCTGAGATGTGCTTTAGTGTGAGTCACACAGTTGGGGACACTCACGAAAAATCAGTTCATCCTCACACACCATTGCATCAATCTAGTTCTCAGATATGCACTGAGATGAGAGCAAGAAAAGCTTTCTGACCCCTAGTTTACAGTCTCACAAAGTAACACTGTAAGCTAAAAAGGACATCACTGAGACAGTGGGGGAAATGGGAATATGAGCTGTATGTGTGATAATAGTATTGTATCCATCTCTAGTTTCCCCAGCATGAAGATGGCGCTGTGGTTATGTACCAGTATTTAAGGAAGAAGTATCTGGAAGTCTGCAAACTCTCAAAGGTTCAACTATATATATTAGTTGAACCTATATATAGAGAGAGTGTATATATATCTGTATATATACAGATATACACTATATATATCTGTATGTACAGATTATATATACTATATATCTATATATACATGATATATAGCTGTATGTATATATACAAATATATAAAAGGCATAATAATATTAATGATTTTACATATTACACATATCAAATTATATATATACTGCATATGCAAAAATTAGATCTATGCATAATTAGAGTGACTTTGTACACAAATTGGCAAAATGTTAACTGGGGAAAATGGACCATATCTCTGATTTTTCAGTTGAACATTTTCAAAAGAAAAAATAATTCTAGCCCTCAGCCAGTGCTGGGAAACTTCCAGTCAGCCAAAGCTCCCTGCTGGCCAGAACAGCTTATCTCCCCTCTCCCCTCCAGGCTCCTCCCTCTCTGTTCCTTCGGCCCAGCTCCCCTCCCCTGAAACACTGAAACACGGGAAAGGGCAAGCTAATTTGATTTGCCTTTTAAAGACGACATGCCCACCATTACGGAGGGAAGAGAAGAGAGTGAAAGTACAAGAGTCTCAAGTTCCAGGCCTGGCTCTGTCCTCATGAGCTGTGGGCGAGCTCGAGCCAGCCACACACAGAGCTACGGGGAGCAGAACCCCTCCCTGGTCCTTCCGGGTCTCACACTCTCTAATTCTTGGCCCCTTAGAGAAAACAAATCGGCTTATTTTATTTGACAGTTCAGTAACAAAGGAAATGAAATGCACTTTCTTCCTGGTATCCACACAGAAAGATCACACCAAAACCCAGGATGGCAAAGGCCTACGTACTTGCCCCCTCCCACCGGCTGCCCACCCAGCCTGGGGCTCTGGGCTCTCCCGAAGCGCACAACGGGCTCGCTGTGTCCCCAACGTGGCTGAGAAGTGCTTGCCCAGATCACCACCTGGTCTCGTCACAACCCCTCCTGTCACCTCTGCCCTCCCTACCTCAAATAATGTACCTGAAGAACTTGACTTCACCATCCCAGGAGACCCTCCCAGGAGACAGACCCGTCTGTCACTCCTCAGTACCTGAAGGCCCTGGGACATTGCCTCTGTGTCTCCACATCACTGGGGTGCGTCTCTCCTTTTGCAGCCCAGGGGCTTCTGGGATTAATGGAGGTCCGTCCAGTCCTGGGTGCTAAAGAGCCTGTGGCTTAAATCCCATTAACAAATCCCCTTGGTTCACAGTTGGGATGGAAGCTGGGGAGCTGCTGCCAGGTTCCAGGGGCGCCAAAGGAAAGATGGAAATAATAATAAGACAGTCAGACTGTCTCACACCCACTTTATCACTACTCATTTTGTCACCTCATTAGACACAGGGCTGGGAAAACACTTGCTCCCATTTAAAAGCACGTTGTTGACATTCAGTAAATGAGCCTTTATCTTCCCAGTCACCCAGAGCGAACAAAAGTCAGGCTGAAGGGACCAGCCGCTGCAGAGACCATTTCTGAATGTGAACCAAAGTCAGCACGGTGAGCTCCACCTGGAAACACCGGGCTGTGCAGGCTGATGGTGGAGCCCGTGCACACCCTAGAAGAGCAATTTGCCTTTCTGCTCAGGGAAGATCATTGATGCCAGGTTTCTATGAAAGGCTAGTTTCATGTTTTCCCCTGGATTCCTCCTAGAAAGATGGGAGTTTTCTTTCCTTGGAATGTCATTTTGCCTGGTTAAGCCCAGAAACAGATTCTCTGTAAGAGCAAGGGAGTGTGCCTCACTTGTCCCAGTGTGGACAAACAGGCACTTTTATGAGAGGTTTCGCTCCACACCCACGTATATTCCATGAACACTGCAAACCTCAGGGGAGTGCAGGCGGCTGTCAGTAGCCCAGGGACTGGACAGGAAAATCGGCGCAGCCCAAATTTGTGCTGCCAGGGGGCTGTTTCTACCTCACCACACCCTGGGCATCTTGCAAAGGGCATTTGGGCAGCTGGGGGGTTATTGGGCCCCTGTTGGTTGGATGTGGTTAAGGTGCGGGGCTTAACTCACGTGTGTCAGAGTGTGCACAGCTTCTGCCTTAGAGTGAAACCCGAGGGGATCCCCAGGAGACCCTGATTTGAAGGTGATCTCTGGGTAGAGAGTACTAGCCCTGCAGCCTTTTTGCACCATCGTTTCAACTCGTGTTTTCTTCAAGTGGAGAGGTTAGGGTCACGGTTGCAGAGTGAGTTGGAGGGCACTCGGACATCGTGTTAGGCAGGCCTCCTCATAGCCCCTCATTTAGAGCTGAGGACCACGAGGAGCTGATGTGTTACTGGGAATAACTAAGGTCTGAGTTACCTTCTCAACAACAGCCAAAAATGACTGTATAATGTTTGCTCTGACTGTCCAGACATCTTTAGAAAAAGTCAAGTCATGACCATATCCTGTTGATTCATGAAGCCAAATTAAAATTAAGCTTCTTCAGGAAACCCTGCCTTCTATGTTCTCTCCAATTATACCATTCATTCCACAAGTAGGAAGCAGAAGGAGCCGCCACGTATTGGCTTAATGTCTGGAGTTACCTGTGTTTCTGTTTGGCAGGGGACATCCAGGGTGTTTAGGAAGCAAGCACCTGCTGTAAGAAAGAGACTGATCCATGCTCCTAACCCCCCCTCCAGCCAAGCATCCCCATTCTTCAGGCACCTCACCCATTTGCAAAACTCTTCAACATGCCTCTCCAAGTTTCATCAAAATGCTCAGACGACTCTAAACATCCCCCAAGAGGAATTCCTGAGGTCTTTCAGATTCCATTAAAACATCAACATTATTCCCTCTATCCCACTCCTAGTATATATATATTTCTTAAACAACCAGATTGGAAAAAATGTGTTGGAATATCTGTGTTGGTGGTTACATCTCTGAGAGGTCTTAGATGGATCACCACAGTGTTGAGGGAACTTTTGGTTAACTGTGAAGCAGTTCCAACCTGTTCTTTAGTGGGAAAAAGAAAGAAAGAAAATAGAAAAGCCCATGCCCCAAGTGGCTTGCTCAATTTACACAAACTTCCTAAGGACCTGCGTCTCACTCATCCATGCTGGAACGGTCACTGCAACCCGAGTGCGTGGTAGGAAAATCCAAACCCTGGGGCCTCAGTGGCTTCACAGAAGCAAGTAATGGGACAAAGAGTCAAAGCTGTGTGCTCCCTGCCCTCCTAAAAACCCAACACTGACGCTGCCCACAGTTCTCTGTTTCATTAAACACAAGTCCCAATGTCACCTTCTTAGACATTTTTCCTATGTAACTGAAGGCAAAACACATTAAATATTTGATCTCGTCTTCCTATGATGAGAGTTAGCTAGCAGGCTCATAAATAATCCATTGACCTGGTTCACTTTTCTGGACAAAACTGATCGTAAAAATACACACACAAAGCCTTTGCAATGTCTGATTCAGAAATTCTACCCCTCTCAAATTCTTCAGAGTCCCAAATGGAAAAGGAACAATTCAATATGCAAAAGCCCCAGTTCAGAAGAAAATCTGCTCCTTAGCCCAAGACCCAAATCCACTCTCGAGCTCCAGAGAGCTTTTTTTTTTTCAAGAACAAATTTGAATGTACACAATTTTCAAGCAAATGATGGTTATACCCTTCAACCACGCAGCACAGTCATTGCAGTTGGAGTTACACATAAATTCTGAATGGCCTGTGAGATGTCTGAGCGCGCCTCAGCTCTGACAGTGAAACCACCCAAGCGCGCGGAGACTGGGCCCACTTAAGCGCCACTCAGAGATTTCTCTAGCTATCCGGGCATTTGTGTCAACCAGAACTCTCCCTTTGCATAAAGCCACCTGCACGCGATGACAGTAAAGTAAAGATCAAACCTAAACCATGAGTTGAAACGAAAGCAACTTTTCCCAAAGCGCAGGACAGCACTTTGCTCAAGACCCTCTTTAAGGGGTCTTTCGGGGGTCCTCAAGAGGTTGCAAAGCCACTGCAACCACAAAGGAACCCCCTACGCCCGCCCCCCAGGCTCCTTTGAGCACTCCACGTTCCTCGTCCCCCACCCCGGCCGGTCCGCTTCAGCTCTGGCTCTTGCTGAGCTTGGAGGGCGCAGGGCCAGGATCCAGCGCCCACCGCTGGGGCGCATACACGTCCTCGCCTCCTCGCCGGGCGGTGAGGCGCAGCGGTTCTCTCCCCCTCCCTGAGGCGGGGAAGAAGTTCTGGAAAGAAACGTGGGTTCGAGGCGGAGAGGAAAAGCGGACCCACCTGCAGGGCTGTGCCAGGAGGCTGGTCCCGGGCTGGGGAGGCGGCCGGGCCTCGCGCCCTCGAGGCACCGGGCAGCGCTGGCTGTGCGGAGGGGCGCCCGCGCGGCCGTATTTGTACCCGCGGCCCCTCACATGGTCTGATCTCTAGATAGCCGCCGCCAAAGAGCTCTTGAAGAATTTTTGCGTCACTTTGAGGCGAATAAACTTAATGCTTCCCCGCGGCCGCGGCTCGGCGCTCCCGCTGGATGGGGTTGCGCTCGCCCGGGAGGGGCCGCGCTACTGGGCGGGGTGCGCGCCCGACCCCAGCGCCAGGAGGGGAGGGACCCCCGACACACACACGCTCGCAGGGAGGAGCGGAGCGCGGAGCAGCAGGCAGGGTAGGGCAGGGCCGAGCGAGGAATCCTGACTTTCCTGCTCTTTAACTTTGCGGGAGGGGGGAGGCTGCACAACGGGGCACGGGGTATGCGCCTCCCCTGCCGCCCCCCTCCCCCAGAACGGCACATAGCGGTCTGCTGGTGCCGCTTCCTCTTGACCTCCAACACCTCCCCATCGCCCCCATCCCGAAACCTGCTTTTTCTTCCTGGGACGTTAACAGTACTTGGTACCCATGCGTTTATCTGACTGCTGGGATGTGAGTTCAGCTTAGCCTTGTCTAATTCCTCTCTGTCCCCAGAGTCTCACAATAAAGACTTCCACAATGAAGGAATGAAGAACTGGTTCTCATTTTGTTAACCAGCTACTGTTCAAAGCTGCGTCAAAACGGAGCACAGTGCTTTGGGAGGCTGAGGCGGGGGAGGATCGCTTGAGCCCAGGAATTCGAGACTAGCCTGGGCAACACAGCAAGACCCTATCTCTAGAAAAAAAAAATTTTTTTTTAATTAACCGGGCGTGGTTGCCCGCACCTGTGGTCCCAGCTACTCAGGAGGCTGAGGTGGAGGATCAGCTGAGCCCAGGAGGTCGAGGCTGCAGTGAGCCGTGATGGAGCCACTGCACTCAAACCTGGGTGACAATTTGAATTATCTGAAAGCGCCCAGCAGGAGCCTATTGTTTTGAACCATGTGCATGTTATTTTGATAATTTTTTTCAAAAAGTTTAAAAATGGATTTAATGTTAATACCCTTTTTGCTAAAATTATTTAAAACTTTAAAAAGGGCACATGCAGTACTTGCTTTGGGTTGTCCCTGAGGCAGAGAGGAGAAGGCTCTACCTCTCCCCAAGAAGAGGCCAGGAACGATAGGAAGTAGAAGACCGAAAGGAAATAGCAGTAACAAGTTTGCAGCTCCAGAGAAGCCACAGCCCCTTGTACTTGGAGGAACTGACCCCTGAAAACTGTGCGGCCGGTTGGGCTGAGCGTCTAGAGGGGGACTGAGCTGGACAACCATGGGCAAGCGAGGGCGGCACCCAGCGGGAGGAGTCCGCGCGGGATTCTGGTGCCACCTAGACGCCAGGGCGGGGACCGCAAGGTGGGCGGGAGGCTTGGAGCCCGGGATGCAGGGGGATACTGGGAGGGTGCAAGGGGAATGCTGGAGGGGTGCAGGGGGGATTCCGGGGGGTGCAGAGGGTATGTTGGGGGGTGTAGGGGGATGCCGCGAGGGGTGCAGGGGGGATAATGGGGTTGCAGGGGAGATCCTGGGAGGGATGCAGGGGGTTGCTGGAAGGGCTGCAGGGGGGATGCTGGGCGGTGCGGGGGAGATGCTGGGGGGTGCTGCAGGGGGAATACTGGGGGGTGCAGGGGGGATGCCGCAAGGGGTGCAGGGGGGATAATGGAGGTGCGGGGGGATACTGCGAGGGGTGCAGGGGAGATAATGGGGATGCAAGGGAGATCCTGGGAGGGGTGCAGGGGGATGCTGAAAGGGCTGCAGGGGGGATGCTGGGGGGTGCAGGGGAGATGCTGGGAGGCTGCAGGGGGGATGCTGGGGGGTGTAGGGAGGATAATGGGGGGTGCAGGGGAGATCCTAGGAGGGGTACAGGGAGATGCTGGGAGGGCTGCAGCAGGGACATTAGGGGGTTAGGTGCTGGCATTCAGAGCGGCAACGCCAGGCGGGGGATTCCCCAACAAGCTTGGGAATTTCATCCCCAGGGGCAGCGCCTGCATGGGGGTGGGGGCTCCTCCTTTCAGATGAACACAGTTGTCTGCTGCCTCCCACGTTCCACTTCTCGTTCTTTTTTTTTTTTTTTTTTTTTTTGAGACGGAGTCTCGCTCTGTCGCCCAGGCTGGGGTGCAGTGGCCGGATCTCAGCTCACTGCAAGCTCCGCCTCCCGGGTTTACGCCATTCTCCCGCCTCAGCCTCCCGAGTAGCTGGGACTACAGGCGCCCGCCACCTCGCCCGGCTAGTTTTTTGTATTTTTTTTTTAGTAGAGACGGGGTTTCACCGTGTTAGCCAGGATAGTCTCGATCTCCTGACCTCATGATCCGCCCATCTCGGCCTCCCAAAGTGCTGGGATTACAGACTTGAGCCACCGCGCCCGGCCCCTAGTTCTCGTTCTTGAATGAGCATGTTTGTGCCGTATAGGCAAGGGCAACAAAAAACGCGAGGTGCTGTTTCCAGGAGGGCCAAAGGAGGGGGGCAGGGGCGCTGGGAAGAGGCGCCAGGACGGCGGCAGGGGTGACTTTAGCGCTTGGCCACCAAGACCAGGTCTGTCCAGTGTGACTTAATACTTCTTAACTGTGCAGTCTCGTGAACTTGACCTCATCACTCCTGGCCTTCCTTCTAGATTCTTTCTAGCCGAACATCCATTCCTGCCCAGCGCGCAGCCCCTCCCTACGGCACTGCCCTGTTCTGTGCGGGTGCTGCCTAGAGAGTGGGCACCCTGTGGACCTGGGTCAAATCCCGGCCCCCACCCTGTACAGTCGTGTGGGCTTGGCCGAGCTCCTTAACCTCAAGCTGTCTGGCCTTTGTGTCTCTGTCTGCGAAGTAGGGAGGATGATCTCAGTGGGCACTGCCCAGCTGTGGGTGGGGAAGGGACCAACTCCTTGCAGGCCCTGTGCGCTGGGCCCTTCCTCCAAGGGGGCCTTCGACCCATCCTCTGTCTGGCCGAGTGATCCCATCTCCTCCTCTCTTGCTCCCTGGCTGCAGGCACCCACCATTAGCAAACGACATTAGAATTACACAGACGGCCCCACCCTGATTCCCCCTGCCTCCCTGGCACAGTCCGCACACAATTGGTCCAGACCCTGCCCCTCTCTTTAAACAGGTGTTTCTCTTTCTCCTGCCCTAGGCACCATCCCACAGAAGGGACAGGCCCACCCGCAGGTCCTCACCTCCACAGAGCCAGCCCTTCTCCCCACTGGAGCAGCCCCGCTCTGCCTTCGACTCATCGCCACAAGCGCCTTGTCCTTCTCCGGCCTCCCACTCCCTCCCTCTGAACCCGCACCGCGCTCCCCTGCCAGGCGGTCAGTCGACTGCCCCTCCCCGCCTCCAATTCAGGTGGACAGGTTTCAGCGTCCACCGCCCGGGAAGGGGCAGCCCCGCACCCGTGCCTCCCCCACCTCTGGGCCGCTCCTTCCCAGCCTGAGCCTGACAGCATGAGGAAGTCACAACCTCTGTTGCTTCAGAGACCTGGGGAGGCTGGGAGACCCTATCCTGGGCGTGGAAGGCAAGAGGGAGCCCTGAGCGCGGCAGGAGGGAAGCAGTGTTGCGAGGAAGAATCTAATATCTATGACCTGCGTGCGCTTCAGGTAACAAACAGCGGGGAGCGTCGTGGTGGTTGGGGTTCCTTAGAATGTGAATGCAGGTGTCAGCGGGTGGCTGCAGGGAAGGGATGCAAGCCAGAAACCCAGCAGGCACCTGGGAAGCTTGGTGCTGGTGATGTATAGGGACAGCCATGGAGATGTCAAGGGCGATAGGTCCTGGGCAGCTGGGAAGAGGCTGCCAGGCGATCACCGCACGGCAATGTTTTTCTTTGTTCACCTGCTTGAGCCCAGAAATAGTGGGGCTTAGAAGCTGCTCTGGGGCTCAGAATAAACGTAGGCTTTCGCTTTGAGAGGTAAGGAGCACATAAATATTTACACCTGCCCCAAACACCGCCAAGAAAACCCACTTACTGGGAGTCTCAAAGGCCAGCAGTGAGTCCTCGGTGGAGCCAGCCAGGACCCAACCATGTGAATCCCGTGATCTCCCTCCGGAAGCCTTTGGTGCCATCTGTCTGTCCTGCCTCTGCCCTGTTTATACAATAAAGGAAGAAGGAGGCCCACCCCTCCTTGTGGGCTTTTTCTCAGGCCCAGGAAAATGCTGACAGTATTCTGTCCTTAGAGTGTCGTCTTGCTCCATTCCCACCAGCGCCTCCCCGACACCCCCAGTTTTTCCTGGGACCTGGCGTGGTTTTGGTGACTCTACATTCATGTTCAGTGGCACCTCCAAGGCAGGACTTGCTGCCACTGGGAACCTTGGGCTCCTCTCTACAAAGGTCTCCATGGGAGCCCCTAGCAGGCCCACCCCATCCAGATGAAGCAAGCTAAAGGGAGCTCCAAGCAAGGTCCCTTTGGGAATGCCGGGGGTGTGGAAGAGGAACAGATCAGGTTCGGCCCTAAGGAAGGCCAGAAACATTTGGAAGTAGGTTCATTTTGTCATTGGTCACTTTTCCTAGCTCCTTCCCCCCATATTCCTTCAGAGCCTTCTGCCTTTGCTAAACCCTCCTCCTAGCACCCCATCACCCGGCCTCCCACCTCCCTCTCCCCAGCCGCACTGTCCTCTCCACTTGAACTCCCGTTATCTCTTATCACGTGTTATGGCAGCAGCCTCACCACACCACCCACTCTATGATAGCACCCCAAACCCTCCCAGAAGCATTTGCTGGGCAAATGCTAATGCCAACAACAATAAGACTTTTAAAGCGCTTTCTAAGGCCCATAATTGACTCCCTCAGTCTTCACCAGGGGCGCCCCTGCTGCTTCCACAACCCCATTGAGAGGCACAGTCATAATTGTTTAAAATCAGGAAGTATTTTTCAGATTAGCGTGGACGTAAGTTTCCATTGCTACCCTTGCTTAACTCATTGTATATTCAGACTTCATGGAGAACTTTTTTTCTTTTTCTTTTTTTTTTTTTTTTGAGACGGAGTCTTGCTCTGTCACCCAGGCTGGAGTGCAGTGGCCGGATCTCAGCTCACTGCAAGCTCCGCCTCCCGGGTTTACGCCATTCTCCTGCCTCAGCCTCCCGAGTAGCTGGGACTACAGGCGCCCGCCACCGCGCCCGGCTAGTTTTTTGTATTTTTAGTAGAGACGGGGTTTCACCGTGTTAGCCAGGATGGTCTCGATCTCCTGACCTCGTGATCCACCCGCCTCGGCCTCCCAAAGTGCTGGGATTACAGGCTTGAGCCACCGCGCCCGGCCTTAACTTTTTCTAAAAGTGGGGGAAAGGTGGGAGTGGCTGATGTGGAAAGGCCCAGCTTGAAGGACACTCACACATGAGGAGAAATCAAGGTTGTAGGTGACCCCCAGACTTTACAGATACTGTGACTACCCCACGATCTAGCTGCAATCTCTGTGAGCCAGGGTGTAGCAAGACAAACCGGAGACAAAAACCCTCAGACACCGGGCTGAAGAAGGAAGTGGTTTATTCAGCTGGGAGCATCAGCGGACTCATGTCTCAAGAACTGAACTCCCTGAAAAAGAAATTCCTGGCCCTTTCAAGGGCTTACAACTCTAAGGGGCACACGTGAAAGGGTTGTGATAGATCGAGCAAGCGTGGAGAACGTGGCTGGGGGCTACATACATCAGCTAACAGAACAGAAAGTTTTGCAATGCTTCCTCATACAATGTCTGGAATTTACAGATAACACAAGTAGTTTAGGTCAGGGGTTGATATTATTATATTATTATTATTATTATTATTATTATTATTTTTAACCACCAGGACCAGGTGGTGTCAAGGCCATCTGGCTATTTATCTTACTTCTGGTTTTTTGTGGTTTTTTTTGACTTTTTGCTTTTTTCATTTTCTTCTGTCTTATAAACTAGGCGTGGGCCAGGGGCGGCAGGGGGAAGGTGGAGAGGGGGAGGTGGGCAGCAGGAGAAGTAGTGGTCTCCTTCCTTAAGGGTTTATGATTTCTACTTCCTCCCTAGGGGATTCCCTTCCCTGACTGCATCAGCCAGGGCCACACTCTGGAGGGCAGCTGTTTTTCCCTTCCACCTTGGTGGAGATGTTGACACCAGAAGCACAGAGAACCAGGGAGGGCCCCACCGCCCTGTACACACACAGAGCTGTTGGAGCACATTGGTCCCTCTCCGAATTTCCTAGACTCTGGGTTCCCAAGGGACAGGGTGCTTGCTGCCTGTCTCCATGCCTCAACACCTATCACTGTGTGGGCGCACAGCAGCCTCCATCAATGTACACACTGGCAATGAAGGGCTTGGAAAATGCCTCTGAGTCTTACCAGACTTCATGCCATAAAACCAGGGCCCCAGGGGCATATCCACCAATGGAGTACCATGCAGCAGGTAAAAAGAGTAAGGCAGTTTTCTATGGGCTGATCTGGGGAAGTTCTCAAGATTTATTATAAATGGAGGGAAAAAATGTACAGAACAGGTGTTACTCCAATTTGTTGAGGGCGAGGCATGGGGGCTGATATGTGTATTGAAATCTGTAAGTGCACAGAAGAGACTGGGAACAGTAGGTGCCTTGGAAGAAGAGGATATTAGGGTGGAAGGAAACCCCCTTTGTCAACGTCTACCCTGCTATACTATTTACATATTTGCCATGTACAGGTGATATTTTTATGAAACTTTTTCAGAAAAGCATTTTTTAAATTATAAAAGGCAAAGAAAGAAAGGGGTAAGGGTGGAAGGGAGGGAAAAGAAAGAAAAGGAGAAGAAGTGGAAAAAAGATGTTCTAAGGGGCCTCAGGCGTCTCACAAAGGAGGGAGGAGCCCTAGGGAGTTCAAAGGAGCTCAGCTCCATGTTACAGCAGACGCACTACCCCACTAATGTTGCCACATTACACGTCACCAGTGCTGTTCACTTAAGGAGTACATTTTTTTTCCTATTTATTAGCAAAGATGCTGGGAGCCAAGAGGTGAAGTCCAAGGCTTTGCTCAAGACTTGATCAAAGAGTTAGACCCACTCAGAACTCAAGCCCTCTGCTCCCAGCTCCTGAAGCCAATCCTCTCTCCTGTATCCCATTTCCATTTTTCTTTCTCCTGCTCAAGTTTATAAGACACTCACCCTCTCTTTGGCTCTTCTTCCTCTCAGCAAACTTCAGGGTAACTTGTGTCTCTCCGTCTAGGAAGGGCTTCCCTTACTTTCTTCTTGGTGAGCTGATCACCCTCACCCTTGATGTCTGTGTTCACTGTGGGTTGAAGTTACTTTAAAACCAGTCAGCACGTTTCCTTCTCCAACGTCAAGCCCTTTCACAATTATTACGGAGTTTACTGGAAGACCTCTCTCATATAAAGTCACCTTCTTTTTCAACTGGTTCACGCATAAACATGTTATTTTCCCTAGTAAATGACTAATTCGGTTGGAGAGAAGCGAATCGTTTCAACTCCTAGAGGGGCTCCCACAACACTGGACACATTGAAGAAGCTCCATGAGAACTGTTTTTAATAAAAGCTGCCATTTATTGAGCCTCTGCTGGGTACATTATATGAATTATCTTCTGTCTCTTTTCTACCATATGGGAAATATGCAATATAAACTGGTATTACTTTTGGATAACTATATATGTTATCAAAAACTAAATTACGGTTTTCCTCCTTTTCAGGCTGAGTTCTCATGTTTAATAATTTTTTTTTGAGATGGAGTCTCGCTCTGTCATTCAGGCTGGAGTGCGGTGGTGTGATCTCAGCTCACTGAAACCTCTGCCTCCTGGGTTCAAGCGATTCTCCTGCCTCAGCCTCCCAAGTAGCTGGGACTACAGGTGTGCAACACCACGCCCAGCTAATTTTTGTATTTTTAGTAGAGACAGGGTTTCACCATGTTGGCCAGATGATCTCAATCTCTTGACCTTGTGATCCGCCCATCTCGGCCTCACAAAGTGAATAAATTTTAATATTGTTTTTCAACAAAGGAAGTACGGAAATGGAGGCTCAGAGAGGTTAAGTAGCTTCTCCACATTTATACAGGCTTGCCAGGTATAAGCACTTATATGGTTGCCAAGTGGCAAGGCCAGCATATCTGAGTCCAAAGGCCCTGGTCTTCCCATTGTGTTGGGCTGATTTGAAGGTTCAAGCAGTGAGGAAGCCAGGTAAGCCTCTGTTGTTCTCTCCCTACCTATTCTCCCCGCTGCCACGCACCTGCATGAAATGAAATTGAGACCTTAATGTGAAATGTTGGAATACAAAGATCTCCGGGGGCTTTGTTCTCGTTCTAGTTGTCCCTACTGAGCAAGTTACAGTGAAGCTGACTTCAGGTTTATGTAAAAACTGTTCATTAATTATAGCTGTCAGAATGGAGGGTGTGCTCAGTGTCAGCCTACCCTATATTTCTTATGAGCCAGGCACTGAGAATACAGTCACTAGTAGGACAAGGTTCCCGCCCCTGGGAGCTGACAGGGAGTAACTGACTTTGGGGAAAACAGACAATACACATATAAATACATCGGTACCTCCAGAAAGTGGTAAGTGCTGTGAATAAAATAGACCCTGTAACAGCATGGAGGTGGCAGAGGCAGGGGGAGGAGGAAGTTGGCTCCCTAAAGTGGTCAGAGATGGCCTTGACACTGAAGGCGTGACCCGAATGAGAAGCCAGCCATGCAAAGACCTGAGGGAAGAGCTTTAGGTAGAAGGAACAGCAAGGAGGAACAGCAAGGAGTTGGAGATGAGCATGGTGTGTCTGAGGGACAAAGTGCGGGACAGGGTGGGAGGTGGTCAGTGGTTGGCCGAAGCAGAGTGTACAAGAAGGGGAGTAAGTCGAGTGTGGACAGGTGGGCAGGGGCCACAGTGAGAGGCTGTGTGTACCTGTCATTCAATGTGTGCAAGTAGAACTTAAAAGACTTACTCGTTTTGGAGAAGTTGTCCTAAATATGACCATGCTCATCTGGAATTACTTTAAAAAGTGGAATCTAATTTAACAAATGACTAACCAGAGCCACAGCGGACAGCGGTGCCCACCCGCACACTGGAGGAACGGGACTTCAAGTACGAGTGCCCTGGTGCTGCCAACAGCAAATTAGAATTAAGTTGCTCTTTACGGACAAGCCAAGGCAAGCAGATGGGGCCACACCACATCCTGAAGGCATGTCTCATTATCATGTCTTGGCTTCTTGGACATGTAGGGTCACCATTACTCAGGCCGGGACTTCCCAGAGGCCACAGTCATGAAGCTCTCCTCTGGTGACACTTAAGATTCGGAGTTAAAGCAAAAGACAACTCCATGCCTTCCCATTTCCTCATTCGTCACCCAAATATTAGCAGTTTCTTCCAACTGAGACCTCTAGCTACAACTTCAGCCCATTTCCCTGATCGTTTAGCAGAGAAGATAAACCCACCATGCTTCAATTCTCCCCTCTGGATCCTAATTTCATTTACAAAATGGATTTTATTAAATATTTGGTAATGAAGATTATCTTTTTACATATTGCTGCATTTGGTTTAGGACTTTGCATCTATGTTTATGGGTGAGGTTTACATGTATTTTTTCCACTATCTTTATCAGGGTTATACCACCCTCATAAAATCATTCTTTAGGCCATAAAGTCATTTTTTACATCTTGCCTATTGAGCTAATCAAGTTGCTCCTGAGAAGACTTCCAACTTCCTGGCTACTAGAGTTCTAGGAGCCAAGGATGGCAAGAAGATTCAGAATGTAAATGCTCATTTAATCCCCTTGGGGATTCACCTGACACCTATACTTTTTCTCTCTCTAATGGGCTGATGAACGGAGGAAGGGCAGTCACCAAGCTGGTGGGTATGGAAGGGGACCCAACAGACATTCAACCCTTTGGTAACCCTCCCTTCACACCCAATTCCAGAAGTCATGCTTTCTGTTGCTACCGTATCTGCGCTTTTCGGGGGACGATGCACTGTAAACCGATTTGCTCATCACTGGCTTTCTCCACCAGGGCTCAGTGAAATTCAAGTTTTTCAGCTCTGCTAAATCTTCCAAGGTCTGCATCTGCTTTCTGGGTTTAAATATTTCATTGACTCCTCTCCTGGCCTTCCCGAGCTTGTGGATTTGTCTTCTAAACAAATCCCTTTACTGTTGCTTTGAGGGTATCTTCTAGTTTTCTAATATTTTTCTAATATTTGCAGCATCTATAATATCCTTTTAATTCCATGTGTACTTAAAAAATATTTGTCAACTTTTCTTTAAAAGAACCAACTTCTGGCTTTGTTGATGGCATGCTTAATTTCTGTGCATATCTACTTTCTTTAGGTTTATTTTGCTGTTCTAATTTCTTGAAACAGATGTTTAGCTCAATTTTCAGCCTTTATTACATCCTAGCATAATTTTTATATTTAGATTTAGAATAATTTACATTATTCTATTATTCAGAACTATAAAATTCTGTAATCTTAATACATTAATGTAACATTAATTTAATGCTGTAAAATTTTAAAATTACTGTTGTAGCTACATCCCTCATTTTTACATATTTTTATTATTGTTCAGGTTAAATTTTCTTCATGATTTCTTCTTGGACCCATCAGTTAATTTCTAAACATACAGAGGTCATCTTGTAATCTTTTAATTTTGGTTTCTAACTTAATTGCACTGTGGTTGGAGTGTGGTCTACGTGGCAACAACCTTTTCAAATTTGTTGAGGTTGACTCTACTGTTCAGCGTGTGGTCAATTTTTGAAAAAGTTCCATATGTGATCAACATGAAAGTGCAGTTGTTAGATGCATTTTTTTTTTAAACAGGTTCATGCTCGGTCATTGGTTTCCACACATCTGCGCTTTCAGGATGAAGATGTGGTCTTCTACACATGTCCATTTTACCAAACTCGCTAAATGCTTAAATCTCTTACATACTTACCTGAATTTTTTGTTGCTTGGTCTATGTGAAGTATATTAAAATCTCCCACTATGATGTTGGATTTCTTATTTTTCCATATAGCTGTTTTTGTTTTACATATTTTGAGGCAATGTTATTAGGTACGTAACTTAGAATCTTTATGTTTTTCTGAAGAATTGGGTAAGCGTATCATTATGTAGTGGTTCTATCTGTAGTAATGCTTCTTGTCTTAAGGCCTGTTTCCAGGGCTGCGGTGTTCCACAGCTCTAGGGAGGACATTCACATTACAGTTATGCAAATAGCATACCCTGGAATTAGACCGTCTGTTTCGTTATTCGGAGTGGCCTTAATTTTGTGGGTTATGAATATAACTTCTCAGTTTTATTTTGGTTAGTATCTGCCTGATGTATCTTTTCCATCCTTTCTTATATTCTAGGTTGCCTATGTCTCTCTCTTGTCATCACATATGGCTGGATTTCTTTTAAAAATCCAGTTTGGCTTTTTTTTTTTTCCTGGAACATTTAGTCCATTTACATATAATTATTGGCACATTTAGATTTCTCTCTAGTATCTTATTTTGGATGCTCTATTTGTCCTGCCTTTTCTTTCTCTACCCTATCTTGTCTTCTTATGGACTGATTGCATTTTTCCATTCTATTTATTCTTGACTGGAAACTGTATCCTCTGCTTATTTTTAGTAGATACTACAGAAGTTTTTGGCACACATGTTTACATACCAAAGTCTGAAGTTAAACAATGTATTTATCTTCTTCCTGCAAGACACAAGGATCTTAGAGTATGTTCATTCCTATTACCTCCCCTCCCTAGTTATCTGCTACCTTCATGGATTTTAGTTTCACCTTTTTTCAAACCCTGTAAGACTCATCTATAGTTGCTTTTTGTGTAGCTGATCCACATAACAATCATGTTCTTTATTCTACATTCCTTGATACATTTCAACCCTTCCATATGATCACTTCCCTTCTGTTGGGGCAAACTCAAGTTTTTTTGTGAAAATGTCTTCTATTTCACCCTTGTTCTTGAAAGGGTGGGCCAATCTCAGTAAGATAACTTACTGACCTATTCTAAGGCTGGGCCCAACAGAGCCTCACTCCCCACCCTTGCAGGGACCCTGGATCTGGGCAGAACATTTACATGGTAGAGAACAGTCCTTAAACAGGCACTTGGAAGCCCTTTGCAGATGCCGGTGAGAACCGGCAGTCTGGGAAAGAGCACACATCTTGCAGAGAAGATGAGGAGGGAAAAGCCCTTTTCCTGTTTTTCACTTTCAAGAACATGAGCCAGCCACCTGGCTGCTTTCTTTTGTAGTTAAACAAACACTTCTTAGACAGATCCCATAAATCAGCTTATTTTCATTTAGCAAAGTTTTTATTCAAAAGCTTCTCAGCACCGTCTAGTTATCAGAAAGAATGGATATCACCTTTTCCTGCCCACCCAATCCCCAGTTCCAAAGGCAGAAGTTAAACCATTTGGCTAGAGCTCCCCCTAATGATTGTAACTGAGACCATGATAAGATTTTGGTTGTTCTCACCCAACTGTCTCTAAGCCTCTACTCAAACCTGACTCAAGCAGAGATGTGCACCCCACAGTTCAGAACAGGAAGGAATCATGTCAGACCCGATCAACCTCCCATTTTTGGGCTATTAGAGGCACCAGAAATTACCTTGAAAAAATGGAATTCAGTGACTGCCATCTAAGAAAGACAGTGATACTGTCCAGCAGCATGCAGTTCCGAGAGCTCAATTCTTAGGCCACCTTCCCTCCACTCTACTCTAGGAACAAGGAGCATTAGGTCTGTTTTCTCTCCATACACCTCAATCGCTCATCCTCTCTTGTCTTATTAAAACACAGACACAGAACCAAACTTTTTGACAGTTAAAGACAAACAATTACATCTGATTAAAATGCTAAGAGATCCTGAGCTGTTAGAGATGAGGAGAGTAGAGAGTATGACCTGATCTTTCCCCCTCCTTTTTTTCTTTAAGAGTATTCTGTTTCAGCATAAACCACACTTCCCAAAGAGGTTCCTGGTGGAGACTGGAAATCTGACTGCGTCCTGTGGCAACACATAGTCCCTTGCATAACTTTGGCTTCAGTCCCTGGATCTGTCCTTTGCAGCTACGTCAGGTTCCATGGAAGGAGGAAAGAGCTGGAGGCAGTATCACTCAGCCAAAGCTCCCATGGGGTCCCACGCTGGCAGGACAATGGGTTCCTGCTCTAACACAGCTAGCACCTCTTCAGGGACATGCTTCCTGTCCACCACCACTTCGTAGACATACTCAGAGAACCACTCATCTGTCATGCACAGGTAACCTGGAGAAAAAAAACAAAAGACTTACGAGTACAGACGGCAAGGGGCAAAGAGCAGAAACCCTTTTTGTAGGATAAACCTTTTACAAAACTGATATTCATACATATTTTTCAGCTTTCCCATCTGTAAATTTCATTTAATTTAAGACCTTATTAGCAATTCTGTGAAGCAGACAGGACAGGCATGGCTCTATTTTTAGAAAAATTAGAAAACTGGGTCTTAGAGTAACTAGGTGATGTGCCCAGGTCACATGGTGAGGTTTGGAGCTGAGCCTTGGACCCAAGGCTAACACCAGATCCTGTGCTGCTGCTCTCTTCCTCAGCTGCCTTGGTGATGGTGAATGACTACCTGTATACTAGTAGGGAGGCAGAAAAACTTCTCATTCATACAGCCACATCTAGGGCATAAATTTCTAGGGTCAGAAGGGCAAGCACCCCATTTCCCTTCTTACCCTACCAGTGTCAATGGCTGTTCTCCCCCATTCCTTTCTATCACACACTCCTACAACAATCAGGTAGGCTGCTGTGAGCATTTTGATAGGGTCATGTCATCATTCCTAGATACGCACTTATTTGCAGATGATACTGTGGGAGTGAAATGATCAAGCAGTCCTTGTTTTTCCTAGGAGGAAATCTATGATGAGGATCAGGCAGAACTAGAAGAATGAGACATCTGCTTAACCTGTTCTCCTTAGGAAGGCCTCTCCAGTGGGTTAGGACTATACAGAGGTGTCCTGGCACTAATGCCCCATTTAAGGTTGAGAGCTCAGCTGAGAGAAAAAGTGTGGTGTCATCGGGTACCCATCCTAGTAATCGTCGTCTTCCCTAAGGAGGATTAACCTGCATCTCAGGCTCCACTAGGCCAACACAAATTCCCCTTCAGAAACCAGATCCTCATCTCTCACCTTACACAAAAATCAACTCAGGATGGTCAAAGGCTGAAATCTAAAACCTGAAACCAATACAAGTTCTAGAAGATAACACTGGAAAAACTCTTCTAGACATTGGCTTAGGCAAAGAATTCACGACTAAGACCCCAAAAGCAAATGCAACAAAAACATAAATAAATGGGACCTAATTAAACTAAAAGCCTTCTGCACAGCAAGAGAAATAGCAGTGTAAACAGACAACCCACAAAGTGGTAGAAAATCTTCACAAACCATGAATTTGACAAAGGACTAACACCCAGAGTCTACAAGGAACTCAAACAAATTGGCAAGAAAAAAAAAAATCTCACCAAAAAATGGGCAAAGGACATGAATAGACAATCTGGAAAAGAAGATACACAAACAGCCAACAAACACATGAAAAAATGCTCAATATCACTAATTATCAGAGAAATGCAAATTAAAACCACAATGTGATACCACCTTACTCCTGCAAGAATGGCCATAATTAAAAAGCAAAAAAATTATAGATGTTGGCGTGGATGTGGTGAAAAGGGAACACTTTTACACTGCTGGTGGGAATATAAACTAGTACAAACACTAAGGAAAACAGTATGGAGATTTCTTAAAGAACTAATGATCTACCATTCGATCCAGCAATCCCTCTACTGGGTATCTACCCAAAGGAAAAGAGGTCATTAAATGAAAAAGACACATGCACACACGCATGCTTATAGCAGCACCATTCACAATTGCAAAAACATGGACCCAACCTAAGTGCCCATCAACCAACAAGTGGATAAAGAAAATGTGACATTTACATATTGTGGAATATTACACTCAGCCATAAAAAGGAAAAAAAATAATGTATTTTGTAGCAACTTGGATGGAGCTGGAGACCATGATTCTAAATGAAGTAACTCAAGAATGGAAAACTAAATATCATATGTTCTCACTTATATAAGTTGGAGCGAAGCCATGAGGATGCAAAGGCATAAGAATGACATAATGGACTTTGGGCACTCAGGATGGAAGAGTGGGAGGGGTGGAGGGATAAAACAAAGACAACATACCAGTGTACACTGCTCAGGTGCCGGGTGCACCAAAGTCCCGGAAATCACCACTAAATAACTTATCCATGTAACCAAAACCCACCTGTTCCCCCAAAACGATTGAAAGTTAAAAAAACAAAAACAAACAAATCTGTTCTTTCAGGAACAGATCTCCAAAAAAACTTAAATTGGAAAAAAATGCTTTACCCAAGCCATTGCTAATAAGAAGAGCAAAATTAACGTGAGAGACTGAAGTCCATATATTTAACAAGAATGGGCTGCTGGGCCACAGACAGAACACAGAGCAAACGATGTGTACTGAATCAAGAGCAATGCAGGCACACACATCCAAGGGCTACCCGGACTAGCAATGGCCATCAGCACCACGACTGTCATCTGACTGTATCTGATACTTGTTTTACAGTAAACACCGGAGCCATTTTTCTCTGAAAGTTTGTATCAGCCTAGACCTGTCCTATACCATTTCCCACTACACAGGACCCAGGGAAAGGAGAAGTAGGTGTTTCTACCAAGAGGGTCCCCTAGTGCAGCAGTTTTCAAGCCTCTTGGCCTCAAGCCCTGCCCTTTACATTCCTAAAATTATTAAGGACCTAAAACATTCTTTATGTGGACTAATATCTATCATAACTTACTATACCAGAAACTAAAACAGAAAGCTAAAAATATTAATTCATTTAAAAATAAGTATGAAAAATGAATATAAACAATATATTTTAAGGAAAAAATAATTATATTCTGTAAAAAAATATTTTTAGTTAGAAAAGTGGCACTGTTTTACATTTTAATATCTGGATTTGTAGAAGACAGCTGAATTCCAGTATCTGCATCTGTGTTTAATCTGTTGCAGTATGTTGTTCTGGTTGAAGCAGATGAAGGAAATCCAGCCTCACAAAGATACGTTGCTCAAGGGCAGACCCTGCACACCCCCTGAAAGGGCCCTAGGGAGAACTGTTGCTCTTGAGGCAAGACTGGTTTAAATAATTAAAAGGCAACTATAGTGGTAAGTCTAATTTTGTATGCTAAATGGTGTGACAAAGGGCACTATTTAACCTGAAAACACAATTGATTTGTGAAGTCATCTATGCCCAATCCTGTTTTTCACCTCTGACAGAAGTCAGAGACAGATCATCCTGATGTGGCACAGCATACGTTTACCCTCAAAAACACTGGAGGCCAGAGCAGTGGCTCACACCTATAATCTCAGCACTTTAGGAGGCCGAGGCAGGTGGACTGCTTGAGCCCAGTTGTTCAAGACCAGCCTGGGCAACATGGCGAAACCCCATCCCTACAAAAAATATAAAAAATAATAAAAATAAAAATAAATAAAAAAAATTCGCCAGTGTGGTGGCCTGAGCCTGTGGTTTCAGTGAGCCAAGTTCACACCACTGCACTCCAGCCTTAACAGAGTGAGATCCTGTCTTGGGGGTGGGAATGGTGGGGGTTGGGAGTGCCCTGTAAAAGTGTTCAAGTGCTCCGACCAAGGCAGATAAAGGAATGCATCCTTGTCTCTTGATAAGCTGGCCTCCTGGACCCAGGGCCCCTACTTTCAATAGATGAGAGATGGAAGGAGGGTACAGGCCCATTCTGTAGCCTGTGCTACTTCTGGCTTGTCTTGATTATATATTCCAAACTTTCTGGCTTTGTTGGTGTCAGGACCTGGCCCTTAATTAACATCACTCACACCAGTGCCACCAGGTTCTGGCAACGAAAGTTCTGTCCGCTCAAAGGTCAACTAGTGCATATATTTAAAACTAAAACACTAAATCCTAAGTGAGTGTTTCCTGAAAACTCAGCATCTGCCTTCCCAAAAAGGAGCTTTCAGCAAGCAGGAGAGCAGGCTAGGGAACACCGCACTGTTTGAGACATTAGTCATCCCTTCCCTCACCACAATGCAGGCTGAATAAACACCTGCAGTAGCCCTGGGCAGTTAGGCAGGTGAAGGATAGAAGCAGATTCATGTAATAAAATTCTGTGTCCTTTCAACAATACTATCACCATACAATCAAATGAATCTTCAAAGAATGCTCCCAGAATATGGACAATAAGTACATCTACACTATCTTGTTCCAAAAGCATATCAGATTAAGTCCTCACAAATTAAAATTCCTATCAATTGTAATCCACCCTTTCAATGTCCCTGCCAAGAGGACCCACCTTGATTAGTCTCTCTCTTCAGGATATGAGTTCTTTGGGGACCCACAAAATCCTCACAGTCTAGGTAGCTGCCAAGTAATTGCGCCCTATGTAGATAATGAACTTGCGGCTGCCGTAACTGTTGACACTGTGTGTCTTGGAGTTTGACTGAGAAGATTAGGATCAGCATGTCTGAAATCTGTGTAGGAAGCAGCAAAGCACTGGCTCAGGCAGGATTCGGGTGGCACTTTTCATTTGTGGGAAGGTACGGTTCCTAACCCTTAGGCCCACTGGCCATGAGACACAAGCATTCCAAGAGAAAAAGAAAAGAAAACAAAATAAAAACCTGCTCCAGGGATCCCAAGGTTACACTGAGGGAAACAAATAGATAAACAGATAAAGAAAGTCAGCTTTAGGAACTAAGGTGAAATTAAATTTTGTTTAAACTTTAATGTCTTGTTTATATGCAATGAGAAAGAAAGAAAAGTGAACAGTCCTCAAAACAAAACACCTCAAACCAACCAACCAACCAACCAAAAAACACTGGCAATGTTTCTGTGTTTTGTAACAGAAAGGGTAGGGTCGGTCTGTAAAGGGAAAAACAGTGTCTGTGAATATAGCTGTAGACAGGTTAGGTGAAATTCATTCAGAAACAGAAGAGTTTCACATAGGCTAGTTTAAGAGAAAAACGACGCTTTACCTAAGAAAACATTTTTTTTTTTCTGAAATTCCACCAGAGATGTAAGATTTAAGCCTTTCAGACTAAAGAATACAAAGAATATAAAATATTTATATTTTAACATATTAGAAATATTTTATATTCTTTGTCTTGTTCTATGAGGTATTTCACCTCACTAACAAACTATATGTGGCTGTTATTTTTTGCCATTTTTAAAAAAGTTGTGACAAAATGAAGGTATCTGTTCTGCTCTAACGGTCTGTCTGGCAGCATGAAACTAAGCAGCTGGACCACCAACCCTTCATTCAGTCACTGCCAATCTTTCACCTGGCGGTCGGAACTCCAGGTTGAAAAAAGGCTCCCAGAAAGGAAAGCGGAAGTCTCACTGGCACTTGTCTTCTATTTCAAGCTTCCTCATCACCAGGGAGAAACCACCTCACAGAACAGGAATCACTTGATAATGAAGTTGTAAAGACTGTGTAGCAACATGAAAAAATGTTTAGGTAATAAAAATAAAGTGGCATATCCTGTATAATTACAACTACGTTACAAATATAGATGTACATGAGAAAAAAAACCCATGAACAGCAATAAAACTTGAGAATTTTATGCCACGGGATAGGAGATTTTCTCTCCAAAATTTCTGAAATGTTACACTGCTTTTTAACTCCTTAAAAATTACCCAAAGACTCATCATAAAAAATTCTGGAAACATGAAAGGAGGAGAAAGAGAAGACAAATAATTTTTAAACTGCCTACAATCCCACCACCTTGGGACACATGTTCAAGCTCTGTCAAATTTTACATGGATCCTTGATAAAGTTTCTATATGTACTAGAAGCTATAAATTTCATAAAAATGAGACATCTTACATGGTGGCCTTGTATTACAAAGTAATACACATACTGTTTTCCAATTAATCTCTTTCCTTATTGATAATGAAATACATCTATCTACATCATAATTTTTAAGTACTGAATCTACATGATTAAATCAAAACACATTTAATCAGTCCCCTATTGTTGGAATCCGGACTGTTTTTTCATGCTTAGAAACAATACTGTTATAAACGTTTCTGTAGGTAAATCTTTGTGCACACCCTTAATCATCTACATTCATGCACTGCGTAGTGACATTTTGGTCAGCAATGAACTACATATATGATAGTGGTTCTATAAGATTATAATAAGGTATTTTTGCTGTACCTTTTCTATGTTTAGATACACAAATAACACTTAGCACTATGTTACAACTACCTAGAGTATTCAGTATAGTAACATGCTGTACAGGTTTGTAGCTTAGGGGCAATGGGCTACACCATCAAGGTTTGTCTAAGTACAATCCATGATGTCCACACAATGACAAAATCACCTAATGATGCATTTCTCAGAAAAGATCCCTGTCTTAAGCAATGCTTCACTGTATTAAATTTCCTTATATCCTAATCAATATCTGGTATACATAATTACTAACTTTCTTCTTGGATCCAATTTGAGTCTTTTCTCCTTTTATGTGTTTGCTTGCTATTGACAGTTTTATTTTCTAAAGCGTCTGAGAACTCTGTTCATTTTTTTTTTTTTTTTAAGAGACAAGGTCTGGCTAGGCATGGTGGCTCACGCCTGTAATCCCAGCACTTTGGGAGGCCTAGGCGGGCAGATCACGAGGTCAGAAGTTCAAGACCAGCCTGGCCAGCAGGGTAAAACCCATTTCTACTAAAAATACATAAAATTAGCTGGGCATGGTGGCACGTGCCTGTAGTCCCAGTCACTTGGGAGGCTGAGGCAGGAGAATTGCTTAAATCAGGCAGGTGGAGGCTGCAGTGAGCCAAGATCGTGCCACTGGACTCCAGCCTGGGTGACAGAGTGAGACTCTGTCTCAAAAAAAAAAAAAAAGAGAGAAACAAGGTCTCACTGTGTTACCCAGGCTGAGTGACACAATCATAGCTCACTGCAGCCTCAAACTCCTGCGGACATGCGATCCTCCCACCTTAGCCTCCCAAGTAGCTGGGACTATGAACATGCGCCTCCTCACCCAGTTAATTTTCTTAATTTTCGTAGAGATGGGATCTTGCGATGTTGCCCAGGCTGGTCTTGAGCTCCTGGGCTCAAGCAATCCTTCTGTTTTGGCCTCCCAAACCTCTGGAGTTACAGGTGTGAGCCACTATACCTAGCCCTCTGCATATTTTAAATTGGAGCTTTCTTCTTTTTCATAGTGATCAGTTATAGTACACTCTATATTTATATTGGTTGCAAACATTTTTTTCCTATTATGTAATTTGCCTTCTAATTTAGTTTATATTTTCTAGCCTACTAACATTTGTTGTTGTTGTTGTTTCGAGACAGAGTTTTGCTCTGTAGCCCAGGCTGGAGTGCAGTGGCGTGATCTCAGCTCACTGCAACCTCTGCCTCCCAGGTTCAGGTGATTCTCCTGCCTCAGCCTCCTGAGTAGCTGGGAATACAGGTGTCCACCACCACGCCCGGCTAATTTTTCGTATTTTTAGTAGAGATGGGGTTTCGCCACTTTGGCCAGGCTGGTCTCAAACTCCTGACCTCAGGTGATCCACCTGCCTCGGCCTCCCAAAGTGCTGGGATTACAGGTGTTAAGCCTTTGTGCCCGGCCCATTTTTGTTTTTATTAAGTCAAATTTATTAATCTTTTTCTTTTTGGTTTCTAACTGGTGTTATGCTTACAAACATTTTTCTGCTATTATAATGAAAAACATACAAGAAAAAAGAAGGATAATCGATAAGAAAACATCAGAAACAAGACTCTCAACGAAAAACTCCATTACTCACTAAGGCCTTGGCATAGTCCCCAACTATGAATCCAGACAATTTCAACAGATAATTAAGTAGTGATAATTTGTCAACCACTTCTGTTAGGTATCCACTGGGTGAAGCATGACCTAATACTTCCTTGAATTTGTACAGGTTATGTTGCAAATGTGCAAAATGACACACTGCCTATGGAATGGTGTCCAGAGGTGTTAGATCTGTCCTTTTCAGTATCTAGAAAAATTACAAATGCATTTACCCTCTTCATTAAGCAATGTCATTTCTGGGACTTCATGCTACAGATACACAATACTTACATGCATACAATATGAATTTATGTGCAACAAAGTTAATATTTATTTGGCACTTACCATGTGCCAGGCACTATTCTAAGCACTGTACATATATATAATAACCCACTGCAATATTGTTTGTAATAGCAAAAGACTGCAACAACTCAAGTCCCATTAGTAAGGGAAATGGTTACATAAACTGTGCTAGATCCAGACAATGGAAGATAATGAAGCTGTACTGATATACTGATAAGGAAATGTCCCCAAGATACGCTGTGAGAACAAGATGCAGAGCAGGCGACCTAGTGTGCTACCACTAGTGTAAGAAAAGGAAGCAATAATATACTTAAATATGTGTAATGTTAGTACTAAAAAAACAAGGAAAGACATACCAGAAATAGAAATAATAACCTAAGAGAGAGGTAGGGGAATGAAGAGTGACGGAGATGGAAACAAAATTCTTTCATATATCTTTTTATATTTTGATTTTGGAATGATGTAATTTCATTATCTACTAAAAGAATTACACTTTAGAAAACAAAACAAAAAAATGCACACATATATACCCCCAAAACTCTGTGAGGACTTTACACTTCACAATGCAATTTCACATCCCTATCCTGGTTTTCATTTTAATCCTCACAACAATACTGTCAGACAGGAGGGCAGTAAGTAAAGCCGACATCAAACCCAGGTCTTAAATTCAAATTCCGTCTTTCTCATTGGGCTCAGCTTCCTCCAGTTGAGCACTCTGTGGGCAAAGAGACTTGGGAGGTAGTTATGGCTTCAGCAACAGACAGCACTTAGTCTAGCTCAGGTACCTAACTTTGAAACCAACTCCATCTGCTCACAAATCCCATATCAACAAACAGGAACCCAGTTTTTGTTGGGTCCATTTATAATGTATTTTGTATCTTCTATTTATTTATTTTTTAGCGATGGAGTCTCACTATCTTGCCCAGGCCGGACTTGAACTCCTGGGCTCAAACAATCCTCCTGCCTCAGCATCCTGGGTAGCTAAGACTATAGGTGCATACTACCATGTTTGGCTAGCTATTTTGTCTGTTTAAATCAAAGAGACAAGAGACACCATGTGTTCTAAGTGCATGTATTTAGAAAGATAGATAACAGGATGGGTTGGATGTTTTTTTTTTTTTAAAAAAAAAAAAAAAAAAAAAAAGGCCAGAGGAAGGGAACCAAAACCACCACTTATAAGTATGACTGCCATTTGAAACAGTGATGAGAGAAGAGGCTTCTTCCTCCAGAGGAAACATAAAATTCTGGCTATGTGGTGAGGACACATTTACATTCATAAACCATTTGCTGATAAAAGAAGAGATACTCTTATAGCCGGATATTACTTGTGGCCTCTTTCAGAAAAAAAGGTTAGAAAGTACCATTTCCCCAGTAAATATACCAGGAAAAATGCAGGGTGGAAAATGCGGTAGAGAAAAGGAGTTGTTTTGGTTTGTGGTTTGTATTTTTTAAACCCATCCACCACAAAGTTCAGTCAGCAGAAGTGTCCACAGCCTGAGAAGTGCCCTCTGCTAAGGAGCCCAGAAGCAGCCTGTTCACCTCCCGGCTGACTTCTTTCTCTAGACCAATGAGCACGAGCCAGGCAGCCCTGAGGGCACACACAGCTCTCCAGGATCTCTGAGGGCGAACCCAGAGAGGAAAGCACAAATTTAGATGCCATCCAAGGGTCTTGTTTTCCCACTGAAACTCAGTGACTTTTCTCTCACCCCAAACTATTGCTACTCCTATTTGTTTCAGACAAAGTCTGCTTGTTGGTCATTCCTCAAAAGCTCTATGAATGGCAAGTCACATTATTTCTTAGCTTCACTCCTCTGACCTGTTCAACGCATGCTCCAAATGCCAAGAGCTGCACTTCTCAGCCACCATTTCTCTGGCTGGCCTCCCTCTCCCTTTTCAGAAAAAAAGCCACACCCCTAAAATCCTCCCTAAAGAGGGTCACCCTTGAAGAATCCCTACGGAGGCCTCACAGTTCCAGTCACTGACCACTTCCCTTGCAGTTTATCCCGTGTGTGACTCTGCACTTATTCTTGTGTTTATGTTTTACAGATTTTTTCTTACAGTAGGTTACAAACACCATATGGGGCCAAGACTTACAGTCTTAATTGTCCCAGCTTCAATTCCTTGCAACTCCACTGTACGTAGCCTTTGAGGGAACGAAGTACTGACATGCTGCCAATGGAGCATAATAGGATAGCTGGGCTTGCACCCTGACCCCTCCTAAAGTTTCAAAAAACTACCTTAAGTCCAACCCAACAGCTTTTCTTCTTGACCCATTTTCTGTCTGCTCTGCTGTTCCACTATGTACCACCATGTTCTTCCTGACGCCCTCTAGTCCTGGGCTTCCAAGGTGCTCTCTCCAACCCTTCACCCTTTTCAATCACCTCAGCTTCTATGTCTTCCTATTGTCTCCCCACTGAGGGAAGGTACTCCCTAGTTCTTCTTCTGTCAACTGCCTTCTTGGAAAAAAATTCATCCCTTCTTTGCTTTTCTCGGTCTATTTATCCTATATCTTACAGTCTGAGGAGCACACCATGAATGCCACTTCTGTCACATCACAGCCCTCTTCAAATCCCCTTCCTGTGTCACAGGTGAGTAAGTATAAATTCCTCTGAGGGTCAGAGACATTCACTCCACCATGGCCTATGCACGGTTCCTTGCATCCCATCAATAAATGTGAGTTGATGCTACTGCTAATGGTTTTTCCTCAGCACTAGGTTTATTCACTTTCACTGCTTTCTCTCACGACACTAAGCCCACACTATGGGTCATCCACCCAGTACACTGGTGATGTAGCATAATGATCACACTAGGGCACTGAATTTAGAGATCTGAAACTGGAACCATGGGGCAAGTTAGATGCCCTCCTCTTGAAGGGAAAGGTTAGGGAGCTTCATGTTCTTGTTCTCTTGCCCTCATTAGTCTATAGAAAACATTAACAAGAGTAGCAATGGGAGCTCTAATATTTCTAAGCACTTCTTATGCGCCTGGCATGGTTCTCACAACAACCCTATGAGATAGGTCCAATTATTATCCCTATTTCACAGATGAGAAAGCTGAGGCTCAGACAGGTTAAATGTCAATGACCACTGTGACACAGCCAATATAGATAGGTTAGCCAGGATGCATACCCAGGTGGTCTGGCTCCAGATTCTGTGCTTAAACCTCCATCCTTCTTAAGCCAACGCAAACACACCTTGGAGATAATCTGGTGAAAATTATAGATCCTATCTACAGGTAAAAGCACATCTATACACAAAACTCTACTTTAGATATGAGGAGATTTCTCTCTGAAGCAGATGCTTCATTGCAGGTTAAGAGCTCTGTCACACAGTCTATCCTTGCCCACATAATGATAATCCTCTCTTAGTCACATACTTTGATCAGGAAGCACCAGTGAACTGGAGAGTACATGCTTCCTCTATTCCATCTACATACACTATTTCTCAGCCAAAGTCATACAGGCTTTTTGGTTAATAAAGATGTATGATGAAAAGCCCTTCTGAGAAGGCTGGGCACGGTGGCTCACACCTATAATCCCAGCACTTTGGGAGGCCAAGGTGGGCGGATCACTTGAGGTCTGGAGTTCGAGACCAGCCTGGCCAACAGGTGAAACCCTGTCTCTACTAAAAATACAAAACAAAAAACAAAACAAAAAAAAACTGGGCACGGTGGTGGGCACCAGTAATCCCAGCTACTCAGCAGGCCAAGACATGAGAATCGTTTGAACCTGGGAGGCAGAGGTTGCAGTGAGCCGAGACCACACCACCGCACCCCAGCCTGGGAAGACAGAGCAACACTCCGTCACAACAGTAACAACAACAGCAACAAAAAGCCCTTCTGAAAGAACCCAGAATCCAGATTTGCTGGTAGCAGCACTTTTCCCAAGCCTGGAGAGACATGAAACCCTCCAAGGTGACAAAACAAATTTGCATCTTGCCCTTTTCTCGGAAATCAGAAACCTGAGGTTTTAAGTTCTACAATTCACTCTCGTTTCAGCAAGTCTGGCCCAACATTACCTATAATTTCCATTATTGTACTAGAGATCCAGAACTGAACCTCAAAGAGACCTGCAAATAACTGATTGTCTTTTGTAAGTAATATATACTTTTAGGGAAGCTATCTGTGTCAAATTAAGAGATTTGAATTCCAATTCTCTCTCTGATTCTGTGGAACCCGAACAAGACACAACTGTCAGTAAGTTTTAGTTTCTTCACATAAAACCTGGGTATAATCACCCCCGTTCACATCCTGAGTTACTCTACTCTGATGTCATGAGGATAAATAAATAGAAATTATTAGTGAACTTTGAATTCTCATGAAGCAAGACGCCCTGTAGCTTTATGTCTCGACTACCTCCAAAAGAAATATGGGCTGTTTATAACTCCTTAGATTTATATAACAGTATACGGTTTGAAAAATGCTTGCATATATTATTTCATTTGATGGCTACATACAAACTGTAGGAGCTCATAAAGAAACAAATTGTCCATGTTATTGATATAGAAATGTGACACTACAATGAGTTAAATTACTGCCCTGCATCTAAAATCAAGAATTAATTATTAGTAACTGTCTCTCAACTCACCTGGTTCTACAACATAGCATTATATGAAGAATATGATGGTTTTTATGCCTAGCTTTGAATATACCATCTCCAAAATCACATGTGGCAGTTTGGCTGGTGAGACAATTGAAGGTCATAATGTTGGTTTTTAGGAAGCAGCAGAAATCTAGATATAATCTGAATTGGTAACATGTTTCTTTCTAATCTCTAACATGCCAAAGTCTCTTTAACTGAAACCATTTAGAGGCTCCTTTCTAGAAGGAAGTCTGAAAATTTTCCTAAAATGAAAGAAATCAGGAACAGAGAGGCTCATTTGTAAGAAAAGATTAAAAATGTGGGTTAAAAACAATTTCAAATGTTCATGTATCTGAAAGGAACAAAAGCAATGTGAAAAATGGAAAACTCATCTTGGTTCAAAATGAAAATCAGAAGAGACTGAATTTTTAAAGGTAAGTATTTTCCTTCAGTGAACATTGCAGAATTTAAAAATATCCCTCATATCTTCACTTAAAAGTTGTTACTTATCATATTGAGAAACTAGACCAAATAAGCATTAAGAACTATATTTTGATAATTTCACATTTAGAGCTCTGCTGTGTCAGGCTCTAGAAATGGAATACAATCTCATAACTAAGTGAACCAATCACAAAGAAGTAAAGTTTCATAGTAAGACTGGTTCATTAGAAAGACCATCTAGGAATTTTATTTATTGACTATCAAATACACTATTATTTGCATGACAGAATATTGATAACTACTGAAGGTGGGTGACAGGCATATGCAGGGTTCTTTAATACAATCCTGTTTACTTTATATATGTTTAAAGTTGTCCAAGATAAAAAGTTAAGAACTAAATAACCTTAGCTGGGCGTGGTGGCTCACGCCTGTAAACCCAGCACTTTGAGAGGCTGAGGTGGGCGGATCACAAGGTCAGGAGATCGAGACCATCCTGGCTAACCTGGTGAAACCCCGTCTCCACTAAAAAATACAAAAAATTAGCCAGGCATGGTGGGGAGCACCTGTAGCCCCAGCTACTCGGGAGGCTGAGGCAGGAGAATGGCGTGAACCTGGCAGGCAGAGCTTGCAGTGAGCTGAGATCGTGCCACTGCACTCTAGCCTGGGTGACAGAGCAAGACTCCATCTCAAAAAAAAAAAAAAAAAAAAGAACTAAATAACCTTATTATAAAGCAGTATGGACAAAATTCAGGGAGGTTTTGGGTGGCTGCATAGTTTCTTACTTGCCTAAGTCACAAATGTGCTAACATGGGACAAACTCTCAGAGAATGCCCCATTCTTCACTCTTTACCCAGATTCCCAGCCACAAACAATGCTCTAGGGGCCTTTTCTCCCAGTGTCAGACATTTACATAACATCTCCAGGTCCTTCATACAGTTTTATATCCCCTCACCCACTGTTTCTGGTCACCAATGACCATGAACTGACCTGTTATTTCATGAGTGGATGACATGCTACTAGAACAGGGAAGCTGAGAAAAAGCACAGTTTAGTGGTTAAGAAAACTGGCTCTGGTATCAGGCCATCTGGGTTGTAATTCTGGCTCTATCATTTACTAGCGAGGGGATCTGCAGGTCACTTTGGCTTAAAGATTAGGCTCTTCTCAGATGAATTTTTGACTAATAGTGAGAGGAATCAAAAGTGACTTCCTTGATTTTAAATTCTTAAATATTTTACAAAATATTTTTATCAACGTTTCAAAATGAAAGATAATATATCAAATCCCAAAGTCTGTTCCCTCATCTAATTGTGAAATCCATTTCTGATATGATCCATTAACAAGGTACAAAATGGATAGTCAAGTATTTTAAGAAGGAGGGGAGAAGAAACCTTCTGTCTATTTTATGAAACAGTCAAGTTATCTGTTACAAAACAGTTTCTGGGCAGGAGGGCCATGAACATAACCAATGGGGAGAACCAAAGCCAGGGCTGGGCAAAGGCAGCTTGCCCAGGTATCTTTGCTCTGTTTATCTCCAGCATGTATTATCAACACTGCTTTTTCAGAAACATCAATCTTAACAGTAAAAAATCCCAAAGAGAACAGCAACAAACTGTTAACAATGTTATCTACAGAAACAAAATCCCAGCAATGCTTCTTAAGGTTGTCATGTCTCCCAAGAGAGCATAAACAGAGGTCCTGCCTCAGACATGACAGCCAATGTCCACTAGGATGACAGACAAGAAGGCCCTGCTGGGGTAAACACATATTGCCAACATAATAACATACTATGCGCTCTCCTAAGGTCAGGCCAAGTGTGCCAATTAAATTAGATCATGTTTTCTTTCCTTCCTTCCTGTTAGGTTAGAAAGAACATTACCAAGAAATACATGAGAATAATTTATTTTGGCTTGAATGAATGATTCCCTGCCTCCACTCCAGTTCTGTTTCTTATCTTTTGGCTCTCTACTGAAATGCTTTGCTGTGTATAATCACGGGCATTTCAGTTATTTGAGAACAAAAAAGTTAATCTTTACTAGATAGCTGCAGATTTCACTAAGAAGGATTATAGAAGAGTTACAGGGATAGCAAGATCCTGTATTATACAGTTCTCTCAGCATAATAATGAAATGAGTTGTTAGCAGAAGCAAAACTTTTAAGAGGTAAAGCTAAATGGAAAAATTATATAAAGTAAAGTGACCTAAAATTAAGTATTTAGGTTCAAAATAATAAAGACAGTAACTCACACTACATAAAACACATTTTCCTGATTTTACAAGTGTTTATCCTCTATTAACCAGATAACACTACTATCTTCAAACTCACTGACTATTACAGATGGAAAAATATCGCAGCAAGCTGACGGATCCAGGCTCTTCTAAACAAATATAACTTTAGTTCTTCTCGTAGGTGGTAAGCTACATGATAACAAACCCAATTAGACCAGAAATGAAACAGAAGCTGCAGGGGGTTCACTGGAAGCAACAGGAAACTTTAACTCAGTATCTTATGTTTGCTACAAATAATCAAATCTTTCAAATTTAAGACAAGTATCCATCTCTTCACTATCACCAACTTACGGATACGACTAAATTGTGAGTTATTTTTACTCTGTCTGCTAGCTTTGCTGAGGTTTAAACCCTTCTCTATTTGACCCTATTGTGTATTTGTCTCAAAATAAAATTAACCTTACAAGAAACTGCCAATTTTAAAATGTTGCATTCTAATTCATAATAGTTAACTTTGGCACCCCTGAAATCACAGAACAATTATAGACATCACAGAAGGTAGACATGCAACTATCTGATGATGAAGAGAAACGCAGTAACAGCATTTGTATTTGTTTACATATAAACACCGGGCTGCTGAGTTTCACAGCAGATTCCAGGGACAGTCAGCCAAAACCCACCAGTGATTTTTCTCATAGGGAGATGAAAAGCCCTAGAATGACAAATAAATGGTCTTCAGATTTTGGCTATCATATACAAGCCTGTGCTGCCCAATCAGCATACTAAAGTGCTGTCAAGTTCAAAACTTAGCTTAACAGACTCTTCTAAAACAGCAATTTTCAAATACGAGCTATGGAAGTCAGATACGCTCACGTCCAAACCTCCACACCCCGTCCTCTACCTTTTACCCTTGGAAATCCTAGCGCTGTGAGGAACATAGCTGGAAAATCACTATTCTAAACACAGAGAGGGGCAACAACAAGGAGTTGCTAAAATCTCTTTTTCTTTCTTTTTTAAAAAATAAAATGCCTAATTCCTGTTGGGTAAAATGTATGCTCAAGTTTGTTTCCAAGTATCTCTCTGCATGTCAATTCTCTGGCTTTCCTACCTGGTTTCTCTCAGTTTTCTAACTAGTCTGCTAAGCTGCAGTTAATGTTTTTCCTAGCCAGAATTCATTGGTTAAAAGAAAAAGGACTCTGGGGAAGAGTTGGCTACAAAATGCCCCCAGCACACACACATCTACGTGTTCATATGTACACATATGCCATGGTGGTCACCACTTTTGGTTTGGAACCCTAAAAATTAAAGTGTAAAATCTCCTTGAAAAGCTATTACTAAAGACAGCCTTTAAAAATATGGTCTCAAAATTTTACAATAATACACCCTAAACTGTTAATCAATGGTGATCTCTAGGTGGTTGGATTATCAGAGACTTTTTATCTATATTTTAAAATTTTTCCACAACTCACATATTACCTATGTTATTTTGTTTAGTCTACCTAGTGTAAGTTATGACTTCTCCCTAGGTTTTGATTTGTCAGTATAAAGAAGTTCTAAGTGGTAAGCAAAGTGTTCATTTCCACTTTAGGCAATGGTAACTTCTACGGAGTCTCTAATAAATGCCTAAAGAAAGCTTCTTGCCAGTCCCATTCTCCCATATAGAAGGCTTCTGACTTTCTAGAGTACTGATGTAGTAGATGAAAATACATCAAGGCTGGGTGCAGTGGCTCACACCTGTAATCCCAGCACTTTGGGAGGCCGAGGAGAGGAGATCATGAGGTCAGGAGATTGACACCATCCTTGCTAACACGGTGAAACCCCGTCTCTACTAAAAATACAAAAAATCAGCCAGGCGTGGTGGCAGGTGCCTGTAGTCCCAGCTACTCGGGAGGCAGAGGTAGGAGAATGGCGTGACCCTGGGAGGTGGAGCTTGCAGTGAGCCGAGATCTGGCCACTGCACTCCAGCCTGGGTGACAGAGCGAGACTCAGTCTCAAAAAAAAAAAAAAAAAGAAAAAGAAAATGCATCAAATGCCATATAGCAAGTGTCCTGAACCTCAACCTCCTCACTAGCCAAGTGGTCTACAAAGAGGGGAGGATTAACATAGTTTGGAACAAATGCAGCACATAGCGGTCTCAGAGTCAACCTGGGAGTTCAGGCATGCCATAATGGTCAGGGGAATTCTGGGGGCAAATCAGATCCTCAGATTTTTCTGTAGAATAGTCTAGTCAGTGAGCCAATTACTGAGAAATCCTCCACACTAGAGCAGCTTGACACCGAGAAAGGCAGAGTAGAGCAGGTTCAGTCACCTGGAGTTAGTATTACCAAACTGAGCTCACCTTTGTGGCCATGGTCTTCACCCCATGAATTCTCCACTCTCCATTTTGTGAAAGCACCATCCTGATCATCCTGCAAAAAAGTGGATGATGGTGAGTAGTATGAAGCCAGATTCTCCCTGCTGAGGTGTCATATAATTTTAGCTCTTCTGTAGCCACTTGAAAGAAACAGCCTGCTCTATACAGGCAGGATATACTTGGTCAGGGCCATAAGTTTCCTACTATCACTAAAGGGATAGATACTCCAATAGAAATGGAATTTGAATCTCTTGGGGTAAAAACATAATAAACTAACAAAGCAATAAATACTATTTCATCCTTTCTATTCTATTCTATACGTAAAATAAGCATGTAAAAATGCTACTTGACTACGAAAAACTGTATTAAGCTACTAAAAGCAGTAAACACCATTTGAAGCTAGGGATTCTTGCTTTTAATCAATCAATATTGATTAAAGCAAATGCATCCTACTTTATTTTAGGAATAATTCTAAAACCTGGTCAGCCTTTTTTAAACAAAACAAAATAAACTCATCATCTGCCTGATTTTCTACTTGGGGAAACCAAATAATGATACTCTCCAAGTGCATTCTTTTACTGATCCAGTTACACAAATATTGAATTTCATAGAAGAGACTGAATGGCAAAGCAAAAGTAAAAAGACCATTTTCATAAACAAAAGCCAGGCAGTTCTACTTTTCTCCTTCTTCCATCTTCATTATTAACATAAGCTCAATTTTTGTCTTCTTAAAGGTACAGTGATACTCATCATGATAACCTTCATTTACAGCCTTTACTACAGTGACACAGAGAGAGACAAGAGGAATGCTCCATTTGGGAAAAGACTTCTCTTTCATGTTTATTCAGGACATTTACTGATGTCAAAGCAACTTAAATCTTTGTAGCATGAGAAAAGCACTGACTCCTGTATTATCGCCTAATGATTTCATCTGTCAACTCCCACTTGCAAATAACTATATGATGAGTCTCATCTATATGGGATTTGGTTCTCTTTGGCTCTGCTAACCCAAACACTCCACTCTTGGCAGTTTTCTTGGATCTCAGTAATTTTCTGTCTCACAAATAGCGCCAACAAACTCACAAGTTTCAGACACCCTTACCTGTACTAATCCTTACTCTTTGCCCCCAAATCCTTTAAAACCATATCGTTATATACTATACATTCTGCAGCTGGCATATATCTGTTTTGGTTTTCTATTCCTCCCACTGTAGTCCAACTTTACTTTCCTTTTAAATATCACTGTTAGAATCAATGTCATCTAAAGCGATATAGTTACTTGTATTCTCAGTCTTAAAATGGTTCCTATGTTTTCCCGTTGGCCAATGAATTCCTGGAGTGACCTAGATCAAATTGTTCTCTGGGTCATCTACAATTACAAAATTATTAATACCTGGAACTCCCTTATAGGGATTCCATGATATCAGCGACAAAAGAAAGAAAATTGTGGAACTACAACCACTAGTATGCATTTACCTCTGTACTATTACTCAAGTGCAGTTCAAACTCGTTTTTGGGATCAAAAACTCTAGTGGAATGAAGAGAAAATGTTCAATATAAAATTCTTGTTAAAATAATATAAATTCTGCTTTATACCATTAGCATGTAAGGTAGCTCCATTTTCCTAAGGAAATAAACCATGCTAATCAAAGAATGGAAGTTCCCAAGAAAATGACAGTGGTATTCATTATTTTTATTTCTGAAAAATAGGAATATTCTGTAAGAGAGACAGAAATGATAAAAAGCAGAATTTCTCTTGGAGATTACAACAGGTATTGTTGGTTTGTTTAAAAGAAAACAAAAAAACTCTCGGCTGGGCACAGTGGCTCAAGCCTGTAATCCCAGCACTTTGGGAGGCCAAGGGAGGTGGATCACTTGAGGTCAGGAGTTCAACACCAGCATGGTGAAATCCTGTCTTAAAAAAAAAAAAAAAAAAATTAGCCAGGCCTGGTGGTGCATGCCTGTAGTCCTAGTTACTCAGGAAGCTGAGGCAGGAGAAGAGCTTGAACCCAGGAGGTAGAAGTTGCAGTGAGCTGAGACTGTGCCACTACACTCTAGCCTGGGCAACAGAACAAGACTCAGTCTCCAAAAAAAAAAACAAACAAAAACAAACTCTATATAGTTTAAAAATTTATTTAAAGAGCTTTAGTTTAGTGATAAAGCACCCTTATTTGAAAAACCTTTTCATGTATTTTATTTATTTATTTATTTATATATATTTTTTTGAGACAGAGTCTTGCTCTGTCACCCAGGCTGGAGTGCAGTGGTGCAATCTTGTCTCACTGCAACCTCCGCTTCCCAGGTTCAAGGAATTCTCCTGCCTCAGCCTTCAGAGTAGCTGGAATTACAGGTGCATGTCACCATGCCCAGCTAATTTTTGTATTTTTAGTAGAGGCAGGGTTTCACCATGTTGGCCAGGCTGGTCTTGAAGTCCTGACCTCAAGTGATCCTCCCACCTCGGGCTCCCAAAGTGCTGGGATTATAAGCGTGAGACACAGTGCCCAGCTAAAAACCTTTTTTAAAAAATTATTTATTTATTTACTTTGGGACAGAATCTCACTCCATCGCCCAGGCTGGAGTGCAGTGGCATGATCTTGGTTCACTGCAACCTCCACCTCCCAGGTTCAAGCAATTCTCCTGCCTCAGCCTCCCTAATAGCTGGGATTACATGCTTGTGCCACCATGCCCAGCTAATTTTTGTATTTTTAGTAGAGACAGGGTCTCGCCATGTTGGCCAGGCTGGTCTCAAACTCCTGACCTGGGGTGATCCTCCCACCTCGGCCTCCCAAAGTGCTGGGATTTCAGGCATGAGCCACTGAACCCGGTCTAAAAAACCTTTTATAACCTAACTTTATGTTTGTTTATAATTCAAATGTGAGAATTTTGTTAAATTGGGGTGATAACACTTTTAAATCACCTTTTGCTATTTTAAAATGGCTTTTCGTGATCTACATAAGTAATGCAAATTATACTCCACACATTCTCCTGGGTAACCCTGAAAACCTGTTTCTTGGTGTGGGAGTCTCGCTAACTACAGAGCTGAGATTATCGACGAATGGAATAATGAGGAAAACAGCTCGCTGGTTTGTAAGACCTCAATCTTTACATTTATTTATGAAAACTACATGAGGATCAGAAATATCAGCATTAAGACTGCCTCTTAAGTTCAGGGCACCTTTATACCATACTGTTTGATCTCATATAAAACTGAGAATACCTCAGAGTTCTACTACTTAAAGCACTAGCCTTATAATTTGCAAGAATGTAATTAAACCTTTAAGACCAAGTTTTGAATATGGAGAGAGAACAGGGATCTTAGATGCTGTGGGGTTGAAAGGGCACCCTTCAAGTGAAGTAGTTGGAAGAGGTGAGAAAAAGGTACAGACAGAAAACGCCATTCCACTCACAATTCTGCATAGAGTATAAAAAACAAATCAGGACTTTTAGATAGGCTAGTTATGAAAATGTGGCATAATAATATGCTAAGATATTTCTAAACATTTTAAAGATCATAAATCTAGTGGATAGGAGAGCAAAAACAATTCTCTATCAAACTATTTTCTAGCCGGGCACAATGGCTCACGCCTGTAATCCCAGCATTTTGGGAAGCCGAGGTGGGCACATCACCTGAGGTCAGGAGTTTGAGACCAGCCTGGCCAACATGGCAAAACCCCATTTCTACTAAAAATACAAAAAATCAGCTGGGCGTGGTGGCAGGCGCCTGTAATCCCAGCTACTCACAAGGCTGAGGCAGGAGAATCTTTTGAGCCTGAGAGGTGGAGGTTGCAGTGAGCTGAGATCACGCTACAGCACTCAAGCCTGGATGACAGAGTGAGTGAGACTCCGTCTCAAAAAAAAAAAGCAAACAAAAAAAACAAACCCAAAACGATTTTCTAGAACAATTTATGCAAGGTAGTTATTCTGTGAGTTTCCAGGAATTAGGTTAGAAAGAGAATATTTTTGCTTGTGGTGGTAAGGAATTAAAGTAGTTCAAGTTCTTCCTTCCTGATGATCCCTGAGCATAGAGGGGAAAATATCTATTTTTACTGACTGGAAGTGAGGAGTTTATTTGCGAAAGATAAAATTTCAGTTGTTTCCAACTGTGTATCCTAGAAAAAGCGGTATTACTATACACACTATTTCACAGGAAATTCAAAATACTTTATATCCAATTTCCTGAAGCTCTGTATATAACTAGTAATGGGTATGGAGTCCACAAATTACTGTTATTGACATTTTACTGCAGAAGAATCTGAATGACAAATGAAGGGAAATCTGAACATACATCATCAAGATATGAACACTTTCAGGGCACATTTTGATTCCTTATAAAGCAGAAGTTACCTTCTCTCAAGTTCCCTTGCTGACTTCTCTTTACACCATGACCTTCCAAAGTTACACAGTTACTTGGTCGTTCCCTGCTGACCCGAATTCTCTTCATAGAAAGTTTCTATTTTTATATTACCTCTAAGCACGCAGTCAAGCCCCAAGTGACGCAGGTACGATGTCTTACTTGGAAACTAACTTTTAACAGAAATCATATACACTATAAATGAAGCTATGTTGGGTAAACAGTCTGCAGGAGAATGTAGATCCATCTGTGCAAACACTCCAGCAGGCATGCTGAGGGTCATACCTTCTCTGAGACAGCAGTGAAGGTCATGGCGTGGGTCATAAGTGACTCACCAAAAGTCAGCCTCTCTGCTTTATTCATGTTCTTCAAGGAGACACCAAACACTAACTCATGGTCATAGCTGTAAAAAGAATGATAGTACAAAATAAAGGGAATATGATCATAGGGAAAACTGGCTTTTGGTTGTAAAAGGAATTCAGAAGAAACTGAAGGGGCTCAACAGCTCCAAATAAATAAGGCTCTAGCTGTAGCTCTTCAGAAAGAATATGGAACATGCAGAACTTAGTCTCTCAGTGGGAGTCCATTCTCTACATGTCACAAGTGTATGCAGGAAAAAAAGGAGATGATTAAACATAAATTCTCCACATCAGAAGCTGACAAGTTTACATTGTCATTGAGGCAAGAAAACTTTTAAAAATAATGAAAAAAGCTTTTGAAGTAACTTCTTAGAAAACTGGTCTCTTTTGAGCTGGTAGAACCAACTAGTTTCTGAATTCATTTAAATCATTGCTGATTAAAATTTAAATAAATAATGCCCAAAATATTGGGGAATATTTTTGCATAAGCACTACACTCACACTGTTAAATACAAAGAAACAAAAGCCAAAATACATGTGAGAGATATCCTTGCGTGTTCTAGTTAGTGTGAGAGACACACTTGGGAGTTGCATCTACCTGCTTTCAAAATTTTTTAAAACTCATGAATTATCTTTTTAGCAGATTTCTCTGACTATCAAGATATTTACTCAACTTCCTACAAGTAACAACTACTTAAAAGTAACCCTAAAATGGAGAATGGTGAACTGTCAAGGAATCCTATATGATTTAATTTACAAATTAACCTTCATTGTCATAAATGACCAGGAGGAATGCTTTAAAGTATGCATGCAAATTAGTCCCACTTGTCACAAAGACAAAATACAAAGCCACTAAAGTAACACAGCAAATGGGAGCCCTGCAAAATCTTTCATTACATTCCCAAATGTACTGAACACATTTACACAGTAGTCAATTATTTTTTTAAAGTGTCTTTCTCATAGAGGATGGCTTTTTAGGAACACTCAACGATTTCTACTCAGATAGAAAGTATTGTGATCTTGATGTCTCGGGTTAGAGTATTTAAGTATGTGGAGTTTCTGCTATGAATCCTCAAACTCTACAGGATGCAAAGAAAGAGACTCGCCGTTAGGCCAACTTTCATCTTTGGATAAACCTCGGCAGAGTCATTTTGTACCAAGAGCACACTCTAACAGAAACAACCCACAAATGACTTTCTATTTTAAATTTCCTGCACTCACAGATTCATGTCACTGAGGCCCAGCTTGCCATTGAAGTGTTTTCCAACATCACAGCCAAACCACACAGCCTAGAAACAGAAGAGAGAGGAAGAAAGTCAACATAAACCCCATCTTCCTATTATACCAAAGAAGTAAAAGATGTTTTAACCCCAATGTGCAAAATACAAAAACAATACCAACCTCTCCATCTTTGATGGAGGCAGCAACCATCTTTTTCAGGAAGTCAATGGGCTGGTTGTTGTATAGAGTTTTTCTCCCTCCAACCATATTGCTTAAGTATTCCACCGTGTAAAGTTTGTTGTACTTGTGCTGGGGCCTAGGGTCATTCACTAAACAAATCTATCGAGAGCAAAAACATATTGATTAGGGCATAAAACCAGGAATGTCAAGCAACACACAGCTCTCCTCTAGGTTCATGTTTGCATCAAGCTCATCATCTCTGCCTACAAGCTAAGTACTACAGCCACATTGTTAAGTAACAAAGAAACAAAAAGTGGCAAAATACATGTGAGAGAGGTCCTTGCTTATTCTGATTCCTGTAAGAGACCCACTTAGGAGACACATCTACCTGTTTTTCCTACTAGCAAGAACTGCTCCAAAAGCAATTTTTTTTTTGAGACAAAGTCTCACTCTGTCACCCAGGCTGGAGTGCTGTGGCACCATCTCGGCTCACTGCAACCTCTGCCTCCTGGGTTCAAGTGATTCTCCCGCTTCAGCCTCCCAAGTAGCTGGGATTACAGACGTGCACCACCACGCCTGGCTAATTTTTGTATTTTTAGTAGAGGCGGAGTTTCACCATGTTGGCCAGGTTGGTCTCAAACTCCCAGACTCAGGTGATCCACTCACCACAGCCCCCAGTGTGCTGGGACTACAGGCGTGAGCCACCGCACCCGGCCCTCAAAACTCATTTTGAAAAATTACATGCACTGAGTAAGAAAAACTGGAGAGCTAATCACAAGGCCCCTGCTCTCAAGTTACAAGACAGGCATCTGCTTGGAAGAGGATCAAGAAGCCAATAAAAGGAAGAGGCTCTGATCATCCTGGTAGGCAGATGAGGAAGACCTAAAGGGAACAGGAAAAATGAAGATTGCTCACTTCAACAAGAGAGTTCCCCAAGGGGACCTCAGTGCAAAAGTGCTCTGACTCCATGGTAAGAAATACCCGATACACTTTCATTGTCTTTGCACTTGAGAATGATTCTGGTCCTAGACAGGAGCGTATGTGGGAATTAAAATCACTGCTGGCTTACAGTTTAAAAAGTCTCTGAAGAGAACACTGGGGAAAGGCTGATAAATCCTGGCACCACCAACTTCATTAGCTACATAAAATACTTCTAAGGAAGTGGGGAAAAATGTTTGCTGTCTAGTTTGATACTCATGCATGCTAACCAAGAATCTTATACCATTCCCTGTGATTAACAGCCATTTGAAAGTAAACAGCCAGTGACTACCAGTGCCATTCACCAACCTTATCTTCCATATTGAAGAGTGGCTTGACATGCTCCCTGTAAAACTCCAAGGGTGTTATGGGGCCAATCTTCTGATAATTTTTATCTTTGTCTCGATACTCCCAGGTGAATGTCTCTGGTGGATTACCCAAACAGATGCACACCACTCGGAATATCTGGAAGAGAGGAGGAGGAAAGGTGAGAAATGGCTAGGGGGAAATGTTATTTTTTTCACCTCTTCTTTTTCCTTAAGCTTAGGAAACACAAGAAGTTAGTGGCTAAATTCAAGCTAAAAATTTCACAAGAAATCTAATACTGCGTCAAAAATTGGAAAGCTGATGTCTGAGATTTGGTACCAGTCAACTTAGGAGTTCTCAAATAAACACTGTGAACAATGCAATTCTGAAATGTTAACATTTAGTGCTTAGTACTTGTCCTGAAAATTAAAACTTCCTTAGCCAAGAATCTGCCTACCATTGATACCCAGCAAGATCTGAGTTGCTGCTCTGCTGATTATTTTTCAAGTAACAAATAATGACAAATTTTATAAATGGATTTCCTTCCCTTTATACATTGATGTTTTCCTTATTACAACAGGTGTCTCTACTTATAGGAAAGTAACTAATTTTTCAGCTGCAGTTGGATGACAATGCCTATTAAAAGTATTAGAAGAGGAGGGCTAGGTGCAGGGGTTCATGCCTATAATCCCAGCACTTTGGGAGGCTGAGGTTGGAGGATCGCTTGAACTGAGGAGTTCAAGACCAGTCTGGACAACGTAGTGAAACCCCATCTTAAAAAAGAAAAAAATCAGCTGGACGCGGTGGCTCATGCCTGTAGTCCCAGCTGCTCAGGAAGCTGAGGTAGGAGGATCGCTTAAGCCCAGGAGGCAGAGGCTTCAGTGAGCCATGATCGTGCCACTACACTCCAGCCTGGGTGACAGAACAAGACCCTATCTCAAAAAATACAAAAATTAGGGGCACATGTTCTCAGGATCTCCTGAGGGCTGAATCATGGTTTAAAAAAAAAAAAAAGTACAAACATTAGCCAGGCGTGGTAGCCTGAGCCTGTGGTCACAACTACTCAGGAGGCTGAGGTGGGCTGACCACTTGAGTCCAGGAGGCAGAGGTTGCAGTGAGTTGAGATCACACCACTGCACTCCAGCCTGAGTGACAGAGTGAGGACCCTGTCTCAAAAATAAAAAGAAGAGGAGTAACTTTTAGTAATAAGGTATAATTTTTTGGGTTGTGAGACAACATATTTTCTAATGATGTCACAACACCTTCAAGTTAACATCATTACAATCCAAGGATATATTTTATATTTTTTTCATTTTATAGAAATGTAAATAAGGCTGGGTGCAGTGGCTCACGCCTGTAATCCCAGCCCTTTGGGAGGCTGAGGCAGGTGGATCATGAGGTCAGGAGTTCAAGACCAGCCTGGCCAACATGGTGAAACCCCGTCTCTACTAAAGATACAAAAAAAAAAAAAAAAAACTAGCTGGTCATGGTGGCACGCGCCTATAATCCCAGCTACTCGGGAGGCTGAGGCAGGAGAATCGCTTGATCCCAGGAGGCAGAGGTTGCAGTGAGCTGAGATCATGCCACTGCACTCCAGCCTGGGTGACAGGGCGAGACTCCATCTCAAAAAAAAAAAAAAAAAAGCAATGCAAAAATAGAAAAAGAGATACACCCTGCACAAGGACAGAATAAAATATTTCATCTTCTATATCAAATGTCCTTCTTTTTAAAAACATAACACTATGATCTGCCTCTCCCTTTTGCATCCACAGTCACCACCCTGATCCAATCATCTACTACTTGCATTATTTACGCCACACATTTGTATCTGCTATCACATTCAAGAGAAACAGATTTTATATTTACCAAGTGTGCCTATTTTGTGCTAGATACTATGTACTTGCTAGGTCCACTTCATTCTCGTAATACCCTCTCAAGGTATATTTCCCTCCACTTCCGCTTCACCTTGTTTTTTCTTCTTTTTTTTAAATCAGAGATTGAGACACAAAGAAACCAAATAATTTACTTAAAGTCACACAGCCAGCAAGTGGAAAACCACAATCTAAACTGAAGTCACATGCTGTCAATGACAACAACAATAAAGTATTGCTCCTTGGCTACAGGATTTAAAAAGGGAAGATGTACTGACTGTCTACTTTGCTGTACTATCCTTCATTACCATATCTCTTAAGCCTCTCAACAAAGATGGTGGATATTATCCCCCTTTTACAGATAAGGAAATCCAGGTTCAGGGAAATAAATCACTTTCCGGAAGTCATAGAGCCAGTAAATGGCAGTATCAGGATTTGAACTCAGGGCTGACTTTAATATGCTGTTTCCAAAGTCCATCTATTTGCCATTTACTGTAACTTTCTAGTTTTCATATAACTTGTCTCTCATAAAAGATTATACACTTCTTAAATATAAGAACCAGATCATGGATATTTCGTGTCCTTTATAGCATCTAGCAATGCTGGCGACATGACATAGATATACCAGCTGATCTGAACATTGTTCCATTCTCCATATCACCACAGGAGAATTTTAAAAGGACTGCTTTTCTCAACTCACGTCCCTGTTGAAGATCCAATGTTTCCTTACTACCTCCCACAACAAATGCAAACTCCGTGACCTAATTCCTTTTTCTTACTTTTAAACTTAGGCGTAACATATGTTAAGTGTGTAAAACACACTAACAATTCGTTTTTTAAAAACATACATATATACCCATGTAACCATCATTCACATCAATATACATAACATTTCCAGGCTCTGGAGGTTCTCTGGTCCCTTTGCTGTTAAATAACCCACAACTTCCACCAGATCACCACTATTTTTACTTTATAACCATTGATTAGTTTTGCCTGTCCTTTAACTTCGTATAAAAGTATCCATAGAACATATCTTTTGTGTCTGGTTTCCTTTGGCTGACATAATGTCTGTGAGATTCACACACATTGCTGTGTATGTGAGCAATCTGTTCTTCACTGCTGTGATTCTATCTTAACAGAAGCAAGTTAACTTAGAGAAGAAGTTATGCTTGCCTGTTGTTTTGTTTTGTTCTGTTTTCCAAGATAGAACCTTCCTTTATTAAGATTTACTGTGTGTGTTATGAGCCTGAACATCTGGTCATTAAACCATCTCTCTTTTAACATTATATCCTCAAGTTGGTTTCTACCACAGAAAGGAGGCAGAGTATCACATAAGCAACTGTAATTGAGTTACTCTAGCCAAGGATTAATGAGCTCTGTTTGGGATTCATAGTCATTTTGCATTTGCTCAGTGCCAAGACTACAAATGACAACTTTAGGCATCTGTCATTATGAAGAAGACATTGCCACTGGTAACTATGGTCAACTCAATGGCAATGAAGGTGTACAGTCAGAACATACTTAGATTAGAAAGGTTTTAAAGACCTAAATGATGTGTATTTTCAACTAGTAACTATTGTTACATGTGTATCTACATGTAGTAGTGGAATCATTTCGATCAATTCTCAGTTATCCAAGGGTGGTAAATTCAGCTCAGCCAGGCTCTGGCCAAAAAAGGAGACACAAGGCCAGGCCCAATTAAGATGAAGATAACTAAGTGAATTTCTGTTTACTTTTAAACATATTCTAAAGATAAATACAAATGTTTTACACTATAATTTGCAAAATACCTTATTATGTACTTGACTCCCTATTTAAAGTAAAAAGGGTTAAATTCCTCCTTCTCCCAAATAAATAGAGGAAATCTGCATTTCTGCTATCTAAATGAATTCTACAGTGAGTCCTTTTGTAAGACAATACTTATGCCCTTCACATATATTTTATAAATCTGAATTTTAATAGATATAATTAAGGCATAAGTAAGGATAAGGGTGATATTTCTTTCTTTTAGATTTTAGTAAAACTTTGTAACTTGAGATATGCTGCATTGCTTTATACTATTTGTTTACTATGACTATAAATTATCCAAAGTCATTAATACTTAAGTCAGTCTGTAACACTCTGTAAGGAATATCTGACTCTGAGCCAAACAACACTAGTTAATTAAATAAGCTCCCATTAAAAAAAAAAAAAAATGCTCTGAAGAATAATTTCCATGGTCTCTGATACTAGATTTTTTTGATAAGAGACTCTGCAGTTCTGAAATAACATTCCCTGGGCAGTGAGCTTTAGATATCCAAGTCTGCTCTCTGGTGGGCAACACTGGAGTGTCACCTGCTTCTCACAAGATCTATTTGGCATTCAGCACAGAAAAAGATGCTGCACATTGAACACAAGAGATTATATTGAATTGAATAAAATAAGAGTACAACCACATCCCTCAGAATATAATTACACATTAAATTAATATTAAAACCAACAATTAGCCCATTTAGGGAAATGTATTTGTGACTTTAATTGAAATTGCTCACTTCCCATCCCAGTACTTCACATCTTTTCTCCTTTACTTTTCCCCATTGCACTTATCTTCTGACACATTATACGTCTTATACACTTGTCTTTCCCTACTAGAACATCAACTACACAAAGGTAGGTATTCTTTTCCGCGTTGTTCACTGTTCAATCTCCAATGCCTAGAATAGTGTCAGGTACATATATTAAGAAATATTTACCGAACACATGACTCCTTTTTTGTGGGGGGGAGCAGGGGACAAAGCCTCACTCTGTCACCCAGGCTGGAATGTGGTGGCATGATCTTGGCTCGCTGCAACCTCTGCCTCCCAGGTTCAAGCGTTTCTCATGCCTCAGCCTCCCAAGTAGCAGGGATTACATGCATGCGCCACCCACCATGCCTGGCTAATTTTTTGCATTTTCAGTAGAGACAAGGTTTCGCCACGTTGGCCAGGCCAACGTGATCCACCGGCCTCCCAGAGTGCTGGGATTATAGGCGTGAGCCACCACGTCCAGCCCCACATCCAGCCCCGGGCACTTTTGTCATTTCAAACCAAATTTAGAACCAAACTGATAAAGGGTGTGGACTTGGAATATGGACTTTCCAAAATGGTGGAAAGCTGAAGGCAAAGATATACATGGCTCAATGACACCTGGCAACAGATTCTGCTCTTCCTCAACTCCTTAAACAAATAATGATGTGATCCTATTAATTCTGAATCTGGTTTAAAAAGAACAGAAGCAGCCAATGTTTCTAATTATTCCCTTAAATATAGATTACTGAGAAAGGTCCCCTAAACTTGTGATATAAGTCCCAGAGTATAAAGGACAGCCTGCCCAAAATTGAGCTAAATTTTTTGATTGATGGAGACCCTTCGCTGATACCCTGGGGGCAGGTGTATGTCAAGGGAAGCTATGCTGAGTGCATCTGTACTTGTCTCTTGCGGCCATTTGTCTTCTGATTAAGATTTTGTATCTTTAGCTAATTAAATAGGGAACTTAAACTAACCTACAACAATGTGGATTATATATAGTCCCTTTCTAGCAACCTATAACTGGAAAAACTGCAGCTGGTGCCAGAAAGGTCCAAGCCCTATTTCCAGTTTAAACATATTTCATAAGAAGGTGAATTATAAAGAAGGGTCTTTCCTCTCAAGTCTCATTTTATAAAGGAGCTCCATTGTAACCGATCTCTAAAAATATTTTCAGGCCAGATGCAGCGGCTCATGCCTGTAATCCGAGCATGTTGGGAGGCTGAGGTGGGAGGATAACTTGAGCCTGGGAGGTTGAGGCTGCAGTGGGCTGTGTTCGTAACACTGCACTCCAGCCTGGGCAACAGAGCAAGACATTATCTCAAAAAAATAAAAAAAATAAATCTCTCTAATGGAGGATCTGTTTATTTTAAACGACTTGCTGAAGTACAACACGGTAAAAGAAGTGGAATCCGGAGAGAAAGGTAAAAGAATGAGACATGAAATAAGGGGAAAGAAAGTGTAGATCCCAACTTAAAGACAAATGATACAGGACTTAGTTAATTCCCATACCCAAGACAGACATCAAATGAGAGGAAGAAGGAAAGATGCAGCAGTTGAGAGTAAGGCATAAATCTTAGAAGCCGGAGAACCTGAAACAGTTTTTTAAGGCAGCTACAGGCAGACACAGAAAGAAGGAGAGGTTAGAATAGTAAGGTAGTTCGAAGATGACAACCAAACTACTTGAAAGACAGCAAAACTTCATGTCATTCTTCTGCTCAAAAATCTTCCTGACTTCTCATTGCCTGTTGAACTGGGGCGAACTCTCATGCTAGCACTCTAGGTTCTTATTATCTGTGTCTAGTTTCACCTTTCCACTGTTAAGGCTAAAAGATTTCAGTGCTTGACACCACCGCAGAAGAGACAGATTCTTAAGTCTTCATTTGTATTTGCAATACTGGGTTGTTGAGAAAGTAGTACAGTCAAGTCTAAAGCACTGTAAAAACATTAGTTACTTCTATTATATAAAATGCAAAGCCCTACAATCATTTACCCCAACTTATTTTTTAAGAGACAGGGTGTCACTCTGTCGCCCAGACTGGAGTGCAGTGGTACAATCATAGCTCACTGCACTCACTGCAACCTTGAACTCCTCGGCTCAAGTGATCCTCTCGCCTCGGCCTACCATGTAGCTAAGATTACAGGCACGCACCAACACATCCAGCTAATTTTTTCATTTTTTTTGTAGAGATGGGGTCTCTCTGTGTTGGCCAAGCTGGTCTCAAGTTCCTGTGCTCAAGTGATCCTCCTGCCTTGGCCTCCCAAGGCACTGGGATTATAGACACGAGCCACCGTGCACAGCCTACCCCAGCTTTTTTCAGTTTTACTGATGGAGAAAATAGTCTCAAGGGTAAAACAACCTATTGATCAAAGAATAGAATGCTCACGAGAACACTAAAGCAGTCACAGAAAACAGCTCAACTCTGAAAAAGGTTCAGTGCCGTGGGTCAATGAGCCAGTTATAGGAGAGAAGGAGTAAGGAACCTACCTTAGTGACTATTTATTCACAGAGGAAGAGGAGAAGGGAAGACAGCTCTCTACTACTTTCTGGTAGGGAATGAAGGAAGGGCAAAGACCTGTTTGTTTTTTGTTTTTTAAAGTAAAACACCTAAGCTTGCAAAAGCAGGCAAAAAAGCAGATGCCTTCTGGAGGCATTAAATATGTTTTCGGGCACAGAAAGACATAAAAGGGTACACTTTAAAAGTATAGGCACTTCTGTGATGTTAAAGGGAATGAACTCATATAGATGATAATAGTTAAATGATCTTGAGATTACTTCTAGAGGTGTTTATATCAAAGAAAGAAACAGAAATGTGGACTATCTGGCCCCACCCCACACCTACTGAATCAATCTGCATCTTAACAAGATCCCAAGGTGATTCATGTGCACATTAAAGTCTGACGGCACTACTTTAGACCACATCTACTCTTTCTCTCTTCCAAAACCTTGCTTCTTCAATTATTATTTCTCTCATTCACACCTGCTATCCTTTTCTACACATTGGTTCCCTCACACTGCCCTAATTGCCAAAAAGCCTTCTTTCCTATCTGTAAGTCCACCCTTCAAGATCCCAGGACGTTATCCCAGTACTTTTCCTCGTCCTCCACATCCAGTTCATCAGCAAGTCCTGACAGCTTCACTTCCAAAATATATCCTGAAAAATTTTTTGTTTCTGAGATGGGGTCTCGCTCTGTCACTCAAGCTGAAATGCAGTGGTGACAATCATAGCTCACTGCAGCCTAGAACTCCTGGGCACAAGTGATCCTCCCACCTCAGCCTCCTTCTAGCATATGCCACCACATCTGAACATTTTATATATTTGATGTTAAAAAAATATTTTTTAATCAAAGATGTCTTTAAAATAAAAATGCAGATAACTAGGTCCTATTCTCAGGGAAACTGACTTTGTGGATCTGGGACAAGTTAGGCCTATATATTGTTTTTAATAGCTGAGAGCCACTGCTATAGAATTTCCTAAGTCAATCATAATGGCTTCTTTTCCCTTTTTGTGGCACCGACAAATATTGTTTTTGGTCTTTGATTGACTGATTGATTGATTTTTAGAAATGAGGTCTCACTGTGTTGTCCAGGTAGCACTTGAACTCCTGGGCATGTGGACTCAAGTGATCTGCCTTAGCCTCCCAAGTAGCTGGCACTACAAGTGTCACAAAACAAAAAAGAGAATTCTTTTTGTTACAAAACAAAAAATTTACAAGTGTTACCACCATGCCTGGCTATGTTTTGCTTTTTAACAGACAAAGTTTTTTTGTTTTGTTTTGTTTTTGAGACAGAGCCTTGCTCTGGCACCCAGGCTGGAGTGCAGTGGCACAATCTTGGTCTCTGCCACATGCGGGGTTCCAGTGATTCTCGTGTCTCAGCTGCCCAAGCAGCTGGCATTACAGGCGTGCACCACTACGCCCAGGTATTTTTTTCGTATTTTAGTAGAGACGGGGTTTTGCCATGTTGGCCAGGCTGTTCTTGAACACCTGGCCTCAAGTGATCCACCTGCCTCGACCTCCCAAAGTGCTGGGATTATAGGCATGAGCCACTGCGCCCAACTGAGAACACATTAATAATCTTAAGGGGATCTGCAGGCTAAAAAAATGGACACTGAGATAACATTGCAATAGAGGTAACCACACATCTCCAAAACAAATCTGCCTTGCCTGTCATCTCAACAAGCAGTCTACACCTCACTTCTCAGTAAGAATGCCTTTAGCATAAACACATTTTATTCAAAGCTATCTGAGCTTCATGGTTGTTGATTAAGTCATCATTTTGACTTGCCTACAAGGTTACACAAATCATAGGTACTAATTTGTGGCTTTAAAACTGCAGCTAGATTCTTCATTACCAAAGAGTCAGGTTCAATGAAAAGAAGTCATCTGGGGGATTGTAAAAATTTTAAAACCTTATATACAGGGCCACGCATGGTGGCTCACACTTTATAATATATGCAATCTTTGAGAGGCTGAGGTGGGAGGATTGCTTGAACACAGGTGGTGGAGATAGGCCTGGGAAACATAGTGAGACTGAATCTCTACACAATTTTTTAAATAAATGAGCTGGGCATGGTGGCATGCACCTGTAGTCCCAGCTACCTGGGTGGCTGAAGTAGCACTTGAGCCCAGGAGTTGAAGGTAATAGTAAGCTATGACTGCGCCTCTGCACTCCAGCCTGGGCAACAAAGTGAGCTCTGTCTCTAAGGGGGAAAAAACCCTTACAGAATTCTGTAGTAAATAGTTTAGGCAGAATCATTAAGTAAATAATCCTATAAAATACTCATACTCAGGACTTGGTAAAGTTGGATGTTACTATTTCTCAGAGGCAGGAGTAGGGGAGGAAAAAAACATGTGAAACATATCTGCCCTAATTCTTATCAGCCAATTACCATGCTCTACAAATGATGAGGACATCAATCTTAGACACATCATTAGTTCAAAGATCATTAAGCAAACATCAAAGGCCAAAAGGATGCTTATGATCTACAGCAAGTATTATCTAGGCCCTTTCCCATAACTGTTTGCAGAACCCTCATTCCTACTATGCCCCCATCTTTTTTTTTTTTTTTTTTGAGATGGAGTCTCATTCTGTTGCCAGGCTGGAATGAGCGGCATGATCTCGGCTCACTGCAATCTCCGCCTCCTCGGTTCAAGTGATTCCCGCCTCAAACTCCCAAGTAGCTGGGACTACAGGCGCACACCACCACACCTGGCTAATTTTTTGTATTTTAGTAGAGACGGGGTTTCACCATGTTGGCCAGGATGGTCTTGATCTCCTGACCCTGTGATCCGCCCGCCTCAGCCTCCCAAAGTGCTGAGATTGCAAGCGTGAGCCACTGTGCCTGGCCCCCACCATCTTAATCTAACCCTAAATAAAGGCAAATTATGTAGCAGATATAGCCTCTGCAAGACAGATTCCCCAAAAATCCAATAAGGAAAATATTTCAGATCCTGAACTGAATCTCAGACAGGTTTACCTAGGATCACAGACTGTTAAGTAAAAGAGTCAGAATTTAAACCCATGTATGTCTGACTCCAAAGCCTATTTTTTTCCTACTATACTAAGATGCCTCTCTTCCATAAGAATTTAAGAGATAAAAATGAGATTATTTAAATGCATTTGGTAAATGAAATTTCTGCATTCGTCCACTCAACAAATATTTAAGAAACAGCTATTGTGTCAAGCACTAGGCTAGACATGTTAAACATGAACGGAGTCTTTAGAGCTTAAGGAACTTGTCCCAGGATATATGGCTATTAAGTAATGAGAAGACTAGAACTCAGATAGCCTGACTTCAGAGATTACACCCTCCACTACTCCACTATGCTGCGTCTCTAAAATTTAAAGGAAAACAGGAGTGAAACACTGCGTGTTTTCCACCGCAGTGGAAAAAAAAGTAGGCCATTTTAACTCCATAGTCTTGAAACGAAGCCTAATTAAGGGCCCACTGGCTGACAAACATTTATTCTTTCCTCAAACCAATTTCAGTTTTATGCATATTCATTCTGGACATGGATAGTATTAATAATAAAGATTCTTAACTGTCTTGATCATAAATAATATTACCACCACATATTTTAGTGATTTTTACATTTTCCAAAATGTTTTTACATACATTATTTTAACAAATATAACCATCAATAACTCCCTGTCTTTATTTCTACAGAAAGAAGCCAAATGTTCTGGCATCTATCCAACATCCCTTATATCTCTGCCTTTCTAGCTTAATTTGCTACCCATCATACTGACAAAAGTTATGTTTCAGCCACACGATTCCCTGAAGGTTCTATCTCTGTTCATGGCACTGTTCATATAATTCCTTTTGCCTAGAATGGTCTTGTTATCTACCTGGTAAATTCTGACTACTCTTTCAAGAGCTATCTTCCCTATGAAACCTTCAGCTCACTGAGCTAGTCACTTCCTGCTCTATGACCACCAAATCAGTTTTACACATCTAGCATAGGATTTATTCTAATTATAGATGTGTTTTTCCCAAGAGACTGAGCTCTTTAAGAGCAGTGACTATGTCTTTCTCACCTGTTTCCTCAGTGCCAAACTCATAGAGCGTATTTAGCATTTATGAAATGATAAAAGAATGATTATACAGACCACTCAACCAGCCATTAGAAAACCTAAGCCCAAGTCCTATACTAAAAGGCAAAGTAAGTTTTAATCTCAGTTTTTTCAGTGTAAAATAAGTAATTTTCAATTCAACTAAATGTTCGTTGCCATGACTAAAGCTTCCTAATCATTAGTTTAATAGATGGGAATATTCTGAGAGTTGTTTAGAAGGGTCACAAAAAAATCCAAATTTTGTTATTACCTCCTCCATCATGACATCCTGTGTGGCTGAGATTTCTCCTTTGGTTGCTCCACTGTGTACCAGGTTCCGTAGTCGTATACAGAATTCTCTCATCTATGACAGAAACTTATTCAGCACTCCAACAGTTACCCAAATTCAATCTAAATGAGTCTCATAGACCAACGCAAGTTCTATTTTGAAGTATAACTCAGGCCAGACCCGTGGCAAAGTTCATAAAGGCAAATGTGTTTTTCTTCAACTTGTCCACTTAAACACATAGCTAAAAATGCTTTCCATAAGGAGCAAAGGCATACATTATTCCTCCAAAATACTAGATGGAACTGCTCCTGCTCTGCAAACATCATATAAAGATGTTTTATGTGTCTGGGCATGGGGAAAACACATGATTACATAATGCCTATCACTCAGAAAAAGCAGGAGACAATTATGCCACTATGTTACTCTAGTAGATTTTTACTTAAGAATTTCAATAGCTGTCCATTTTTCCTTCTCTGCCAACTGACTATGACTATGGTTATGCCAGCCCCCAATAAAATTTTCATTTTTTCATTTCATTTTTTCACTAAGATAAAGGTGAGTCTGAAATTTAACCGCAGTGCTAAAGAAGCTGTTGCTCTCACTTCAAATGGAATCAAATGTCATATTATTAATGATCTTTTAGCCTTTCGATAAAAATCCCCAGCGTTTCCAGGGTGGAAAATAGCCCACTTCTAATGTTGGGGAGACACACCTATAGTTTATTTTAAAATGTAATCTTTCTCCCAGGGAGATGAAAAATCCAATTTTGGCCTCATGGATTAGGACAGCAGATTCTGGCAACTCCTAGTTCTCAAAAACGAGGCCTGGCTAGAAAAGCAGCATCCCCGTAGGAATTATAATTCTCCTCGGGAAAACTGGTTATGTAGAGAAGACACAATGATTCATTAAGATAATGAAGCAAATAAAAAGCAGTTCAATAACTACAACAAATCTTTAGTGGGTGGATAAACCACATTGATGTGGTCTGGGGAAGTCTCAGAACACAGCACACTCTTTAAGGAATCTTGCGAATAGTTCTTTTGGTTTTACTAGCACATAAAGCAGTTCTAGTCCACCTCCACTGGAACCAAGTGAGAGACACAGCATCCTGAGTGCTTGCGGCCAGTATTAATTGGACATGGGACTTTATTTCCTAACTATCCCCCTAAGAAGACATTAACATCAACAGAAATAAAAGTGGAAGTTTTTTAAAAGCAAAAACCCTCTAATATTAATTATTTTTAAAGTTATTATGTAGCTACATTGCTTTTGACAGACATTGACATCAATAGTTATCTTGTACACAAACAGTATACACTGAAATACCCAGGAACCCCTTCTAAAAAGTAAGTTTTAAGGAAAGTACACTAAACTCAATCCAACCCTGCTTCATATATTGTACCTTGTGATTCAGAATATCATTCATCCTTCTGGTTGCCTCTGTTGTATAAGATTCAGGAAAGCATTTCTTAGGGATAACACCATATTTTTCTAAAAGAAAACAAATTTCAGTGTTAAATAAGGTAAAAGATTAGAAACCCTGGCAAAAATAGTGATTGTTTCAAAAAATAGGCCATATTTTGCTGGCTTAATTCAGAAAATCTTATACTTCATATTATTAAGCAGGGTTTTTTTGTTTTTGTTTTTTTTTTAAACAGAGTTTTGCTCTGTCACTCAGACTGGAGTGCTGTGACACAATCCTGGCCCACTGCAGCCTTGAATTCCCAGGCTTGGCCTCCTGAGTAGCACAACTATGGCGCATGATACCATGTGCAGCTAATTTTTTTATTTTCTGTAGAGACAGGGTCCCACTATGTTACCCAGGCTGGTACTGAACTCCTGGGCTTGAGCAATCCTCCTGCCCTGGTCCCCCAAAGTGCTAGGATTACATGCCTGAGCCACCTTACTCAGCCTAAGTAGGTTTTTAATGTGCATATTTATCTGTCTATGTTAGAATTAATTCTATTCTTTTTATCTACTATGCTTTGTCATTTCTCAGCCTTTTGGTCAAGATGAAGTGTATCTATCATACTTTTGTGAAGTGCTCAGCATGATGAGATTTCCCCAAAAGATGTTTTGAAGACATTTTAAAACAGCTACAGTTTTCACGTGTTTCCTGATTACATCAATGGAGAAGAAAACAATTTTTTCATGGAAAATTAGTTCTACTTAATACTACCTTTTCTTCTCCAACCCATCCTTCACAGTAGCTCTCTCCTTACTCCTCATTTAAGAAAGGCACTTTATAGGTGAGAATGTGAACTAAAGGTTCTCAGAAATAACGATATAACCTTCTTGGAGACCAATTCTACTCTGTACATAACCACCAAAGAAATGGCCCATGTCTAACTACAGGCTTACTTAATCACGCTGAGTTTCAGTTCCATTAAAGAAAGAACTTTTACCAACAATATTGACAAGCATATCCCATTGGCCACCATCATTTGCAGGGTTCATAAGCAAAAACTGCACCAGCCTCCCATCCTCAGGCTCCTTTCTCTGGGCTGTGTCCACAAAAGCGTTCAAGAAGAAATAACAGCGCTCAACCTAAAGAGTAAAGAAAGTTAAATAAAATTAAAAGAAAAAAGAGTTAGTAATTTTACTGGCATTATCAACAGAATGGGAGTCTTGGAATTACTAAGGAATCAACATAATAGTTTTTTGTTTTATTTTTAAAAACATGAACCCTTCGTGAATTTACATGTCATCCTTGTATAGAGGTCATGCTCATCTTTTCTGTATCACTCCAGTTTGGGTATTTGTGATGCTGAAACAAGAACCATAAGTATTTTTAAACTAAAATTGGTAAATAAACATCAGTATCTGACTTCATCAGAATATGTGAAGTTTCTTATACTTGTGTATGTATTCCAATATATTGCGTATATGTGTACAGTGTTTACATTTCAATGCTAAAACAAAACCTGATATCTAAAGTCTTTAATCAATAAACATTTAATGAGCACCTATGTAATATATATTTTGTTTATTTATTTATTTATTTTTAGACAGGGTCATGCTCTGTTGCCTAGACTGCAGTGCAGTGGTACAATCTCACTGCAGCCTCAACCTCCTGGGCTCAAGCAATCCTCCTACCTCAGCCTCCCAAGTAGCTGGGGGGACAGGTGTGCACCACCACACCTGGCTAATTTTTGTATTTCTTGTAGAGACGGGGTTTTGCCACGTCCAGACTGGTCTCGAATTCCTGGGCTCAAGCAATCCTCTCACCTCAGCCTCCCAAAGTGCTGGGATTACAAGCATGAGCCACTAAACCAGGCCAGTAATATACATTTTGAAGATTAGGAAATGGAATATGGCCAGGAGTGGTGGCTCACACCTGTAATCCCAGCACTTTAGGAGGCCAAGGCAGGCAGATCACTTGAGGTCAGGAGTTCGAGACCAGTCTGGCCAACATGGTGAAATGCCCTGTCTCTACTAAAAATACAAAAATTAGCTGGGCATGGTGGCATGTGCCTGTGATTCCAGCTACTTGGGAGGTTGAGTTGAGAGGACGGCTTGAACCCGGGAGGCAGAGGTTACAGTGAGCTGAGATTGTGCCACAGCCCTCTAGCCCAGGTGGCAGGGTGAGACGGTCTCAAAAAATAAATAAATAAATACATAAATAAATAAATAATGAAATAACATTATTTACTGTTTTTCAGACAAGTACTTGAGAAGGGAAATTAGGTCCTAGAAAAGAACAAATAACCTAAAAAGATGTTAAAAAGGGAGATACACTGAATTGAATATTGAATATAAAATTTAAAATTTTAAATAGACAAGCAAAATATAGCCACCTACCAACCAAAAACAGTTCTTGCCTTTGAAAGAGTCAACTTTTGATACTCTGGAAGTCAGAATAAAAGGTGTCTCACCCATTATGAAAGGGCAGGGTATAAATGGAAAAGCAACAAATGAAGAGGCAGTCTCTACCAACGCTGAAATCAATACAAAAAGAATCTTGCCAGATCCGTCCCCTACCTTGTCCCAAAAAAAGAGGTAAGATTGACTAAACTCAAATTCTTCAATATTTAATTTTTTCATGAATGGAAGCCTCATAACATTCAGACAAGAAAAGATCCAGCATCGCCCTGAAACAAGAAAGCACATCAAGAAATTATGAGGGTTCACACAGACTGCACTGCTCCAACTGTTATTTCCCACCAATGAACTCATGACAAGATCTGGACAATTCAGAAAGAGTAAATCAGAAAGAGCAGAAAAATTAAAAACAAAACAAGAAAGGTGGTAATTATTATTAGCAATATATGTGCAAAGGTTTAATATCTTTAACACAAAAACACTCTTTACATATAAAATAAAGAATCCATTACATATCACCCAAGAAAATCACATTAGAAAAAGAAACATAGCTAGAAAACTGTGAACAGAGACCACAAATAGATCATTCAGTGGCCAAAAAAGATACAAATGACAAAGAAGCAGTTGTAAAAGTTAATGATAAAGACACCTGTTAAGTGGGGAAAGATCATTTCTTATTTCATTTGGGGAAATAAACATCATTATCAATCTCGATAGGAATCTAAATAGGCATAAAATACCTGAATGCAATTTGGCAGTACCTAGCAAAAGCTTTAAAAAGTCCCTACCCATCCGGCGGTGGCTCACGCCTGTAATCCCAGCACTCTGGGAGGCTGAGGCGGGTGGATCACCTGAGGTCAGGAGTTCGAGACCAGCCTGGCCAACATAGTGAAACCCTGTCTCTACTAAAAATACAAAAATTAGCCGGGCAAGGTGGCGAGCACCTGTAATCCCAGCTACTCAGGAGGCTGAGGCAGGAGAATCACTTGAACCCAGGAAGCAGATGTTGCAGTGAGCCGAGATGGTGCCACTGTACTCCAGCCTGGGTGACCGAGGGAGACTCCGTCTCAAAAAATAAATAAAAAATAAAAAACCCCTACCCTTTAATCTGGAATATGCGTTCCAATATGCTTCAATATAGGGTGATTGTATATGCTTCCGTATAGGCTGACCTTAACGTAAGTCAATACTCCATTCTCCTAGTGATAAGCCAAAAAAGTGGAGATATTTCCCTAACTGGATTTTATAAACACTTCGAAACATATAGGAATAGTAAATTGTCTACCCATAATATTTTAATAAATTTTTTTTAGGAGACAGAGTCTCACTCTGTCACTCAGGCTGGAGTGCAGTGGTGCAATCTCAGCTCGCTGCAAACTTCGCCTCCTGATTCTCATGTCTCAGCCTCCTGAGTAGCTGGAATTACAGATGCGTGTCACCACACCCACCTAATTTCTGTACTTTTAGTAGAGCCAGGGTTTTGCCATGTTGGCAAGGTTGGTCTCGAACTCTTGACCTCAAGTGATCCATCTGCCTCCGTCTCCCAGAGTGCTAGGATTACAGGCATGAGCCACAGCACCCGGCCAATATTTTATAAATTTAAATATATACTTAAAATCATGTTAACATAAATTGATTTAGAAGTACTGTTTTTCCTACTTCACATTTCATTTCCACACTGATTCATACTCTTCACATGTACCTAGCCATCAGTGTCTGTGCCATCATTAGATCCACTCTTTCAGTCAGCACACGTCATCTCTCTTCCTCTAGTATGTTTGAGTCAATGTTTTGAATCCATGCATGATGCTGTCCCTGAAAATTCTATGCCAAGCATCAACTATATAATCAGATTCTTCATTTGTCCTGTATGTGTATAATCACAAACTCCATTATCACCACTTCCTGTTCTGACTTACATGATCTTTAAAAGGTCTATTTACAATGATATGCAACATCAATTTATTCTAATTTGTCGCCTTTTAAAAAAAGCTGATTCAATCAAAGGATCTCTGTAAGCATGCAAAGGTAGTACGCATCTGAGGTTTTTCAGAGTAACGTCTTCTCCAAATTGTACTCTACTTCAAAATAAAGTAACTGAGAGCGCCCACTAGAAAAATCCTTTAAGGTCTTAAATATAGGGAAATTATCTCTTTTCTGAAGGAAAATTCTGAGGGAAAATCTTTGACTTGTATTGGGTATAACTTTTTTACTAATATGAAAATACGTTTATAATATATTGGTAAGTGAAAAAGATAGGTAGCTTACATAACAATGCATAAGGTATCAATCCACATTACACACACACACACACACACACACACACACACACACAGACCTGACAAATATACAGGAAAAATATTCACTTGGTATTTGCAAATATTCTACATTAAACAAAAATAATTTTGTAACAAGAAGAAAACTCTAGTTAACTACAGTGTTTTTTGAAAGTCACCAGTGCCTTACTATTAGTCTTTACCTTAGATTTACCTGTATGTCACCTCTCTTCTATATGCTATATATTTCTAGTAGAAGGGATCTGGATGCACTGGTGATGTGAAAACTGCATGAAAATAAACTACACAGCTCACATGCTATTTGGATCTTTTGTATATAAAAGTGACACTGCAAAATGTGTAAGACCTGACCTGTTCCCTAACAAGTCACTGCAATCTAAACTATGTAGGACCACTGTGACATTACTAACTGTATCATCTGTAGCCTGAGAGCCCATACCACTCCAAGCACTTTCTTCTAGAGCAAAACATTAATTATTGTAAGGTCTTGATTTTTTCCTTAACATTTAAAAAATCAACTTTATTCAGGTAAAATGTACATACAATAAAATGTACTCAAGTTAAATGTGTGCTTTGTGAGTTCTGACCGACTCTAAACAAGCACTGATGTGCTTCCTGTCCATATAGATAGACTGGGGGTCTTCAAGTAGATAAAGACTTTAAAAAAATCCTTTTAGTACAATTTTGTTGTGAGAATGTGCTCCTTATTTAGATTGTTGGATATCCAATCTTTCACTATACCTGTTTTTTTTCTGAGAGTGGTGCTAGAAAGCAGATAGCAAAACGAGACTTCTTGACTAGTAAGGCATGAGAATAGAACTTTTTTCTGTATTACAAATTGATCTACTGGTGGGAACTGAGCCCATCAGCACATTAGCTTCAACTGTAACCAAGAAACAAATTTAAAAGTAACATCTGATGACATTTTAATGTAATTACATTGTGTCTTTTCTATTTCATAGTATAGGGCCTTCAGGGCGTTTCTGGGGAGTCCTCCAAGGATATGAACCTTTTCACATATTCTGTTTTGTGACCAAAACCATGTATCTCCAAAACATGGGCTACAAACCACAAAACATCGGAACATAATATAGTCAATTACACTCAAACGTATACTCGTGGACATGTCACTTTAGTATTCTAACCACATGTGCTAACAAGCCACAGAACACCAAAACAAACCACATTGGTAATGTTCTTAGACCTGCCTGTACCTGTGCCTCACTCTCTAAGAATTTACAACCAGTTCTTTCAGTACGAATTTAAGACCACTCTCAAGTAAGACACCAAAATGGGACGCTGTCAGGAAGGTCAAGGAAAGTATGGGAGAAGTTGAAGCCCACACCTGAGCTCTTCTGGTTGGTGACTGGCTTGCCCTCCTGGGACACCGCGTGCTGGAACACATGCTGCGCGCGCTGCACCGTGGCCCGCTTCAGACAGATGTCCAGCAGGTCGTGGGTGGTCCCGACATTCTGGGCAAGTACGAACTGGGAATCAGAATTCAGTTTCTGTATCAGAGCAGCTACCTTCTCCGAATTCAGTCCTGTTGGGAGACCAAAACGGGATTTTAACGCCAAAAAGAGGGGGAAGAGGGCTGATCTGGGGCTCCCGCGTCCCGGATCTAACTTCGTAGGCGCATCCTGGGATGCCCGCTGCAGCGGGGAAGCCCATGAGCTGCATCCTCCTCCAAGGCGCTGTCTCCCTCCAGGCCGCTCCAGCTCGCCCCGAAAGCTCCCTCCCCGCCATCGCCCAGGGTCCCAGCCCCCGGCCTTCCCCGCCGCCGGGCCTCACGGGGACCGCGGAGCTCCTCCAGAGAGGACCGCGGCGGGGGACGGCGGCACCTCACCCGCGCTGCTCATGGCGCCCACGCTGCCCGGCGGCGTAACGGTAGCTTCCAGGGTCCTCGGGCGAGCGCCGGGGTTGCGCTGCGGCTCCCTGCCTAAAGCGCCGGACCTGCCTCTCGCACCCGGAGCGCCGGAAAAAGGAAACCGGCTTGGTGGTGGCGGCGGGGAGGCTGAGGCCGGGAGAAACGGGGTCCGCGGAGGGACAAAACTCCCCCCTCGCGTTGCTGACTCAGCGCCGTCGGGGCTGGCCCCGCCCGGGGGAGGGCCGACGGGGGCGGCCTCGCTGACGCGCCGGGTCAGCCAGTGCCGGGGGCCCGAGGCCGCGCCTGCCCCCGCGCACTACCGCGCAGTTGCTCTGCGAGGCAGGGCGGTGCCGGAGCCCTCGCCCCCTGGGTTCCCGCCTCCGGGCCGCGCGGGCGCCCTCTCGGTATCAGGCCCGCTCCGAGGAGGGAGGCTGACGTGTTCCCTACGGGCCCAGACCCCAAGTACTCTAGCATCGGGGAATCGTCCCCAGGAATCCTTGTGAGAAGCCAAAAGGGAGCTCGAGGCGGGAGGGAGGAGCTGAGAGGTCCCATAATTAAGCATCAGGCTTAGGACGGGTCACAAGGAATGCACCCGAAGGCTCTTCCTATAGGCTTCGTTTGCTGACCAATCACTGCATTCTCAATGGCAACTGGTTGCTTGGATTCTCGTCAGAAGCAAATAATTGTCTTTGAGGGGAAATTGGAACCAAGCTCTTTCCCACCCACTCCAAAGCTATTACCAGAGTTCTACAAATAGACAGCTGCTCATTTCAAGAACGCTACCCATTTGGTCTTAACGGAGTTCACGAGTGTCTCCTGTATAGTCCAGCATGTCCCGTTGGGTTTAACCTAGGAGGATGACAGAGGCTAGCCTTATGCCTCAATATTGTTTTGCCGAGTTCTCTACAAAACTAACTGATGCTTCCCCCTCTAGGCTTTCAAGATAACAGTTTCCCAAAGTTTTGAGATTGTAAAAACCTTGTTTTTGTTGATTCCGTTTTTCATGCCCCGAAATCTCAGCCCTTAGTAAGATGTTGGGCTAGAACCCAAAGAGGGTAAAACAAAAACACTGAAACCCTGTATCTGCTATTCAAAACAATAAGGTTTTGTGTGTGTGTGTGTGTAACCTAGAATCTAGGTCTTCTTAGGTTGAAAACCATCGCAGTTCTAAGGAACTCTGATATCTGGAAAAATCCATACTGAGGCACCAGTCATTCAAGAAAGCACAGTTTCTATGTCCCTAGAGAGACTCAGCTAAAAATTGGGGCTATAACATAGCAACTATTTTAAGTGGGCCCATCAACCATCGTATTCTGAGGTTCTTTCAATATCTGAAAAAGAAGAGGCTGAGAATTATACAGAAAGAAATCACTGGTCTTTTCACAAAATGATGTTCAAGCATCCTGTCCAATTCAAATAATAAATTTTTATTCAATATCTAACATGTACTATGCACTGGACAAACTACCGATGACATAGAGATGAACAAAACTTAATCTTGCCCTTAAGAAGCTCAGTGTAGTAGGAAAGAAATGCAAAACAACTTTTAGACTCTCTGTAGTAGCATACCAATAGCGCTGTAGACTGTAGAAGCAATGAGGAGAGCACCATCAATTAGGGCCAAAGGGTGCCTGAAAATAGAAGTGACAAGAGAGCATGATCTTGAAGAGTGGATGAGATTTTTATAAGTTAAAGAACAGGAGAAGGGCATTCAAGGCACCAACGAAGGCACAGAGAATAAAATCATGTTCGAGAAAGGGTGCATTATAATCGGATGTGGCTAAGAGCAAGGCATGTGTTGAGAGCAGAGGCAAGGTGTAGGACTGGAAAAGTGTGAGTTTGGGCCAAGATATAAAGGGTTTTATGTGCAATGCCTGAGCATCTAGACTTTATCTTATGGTTAATTAGAAGACAAAATGGGTTTTGAAACAAAGGAAAAACATGCTGAAGTCCGTGTAAAAAAAAAAAACCTGGTGGCAGTGGGGAGAGTGATTTGGAGGGGAGAGGCTCTGGAGATGGGGAAACTGCCTAGAAGGTTCTTCCAGTAGTGAACTTGGGAGAGGACAAAAGCCTTAAATTGCAGAAAGGGAAGAGGCATCGATAATCTTGAGGTTTTCAGCTGAATAAGAAAATGGAAGGTGGTATCATTAACCAAGAGAGGGCATACAGAAAAATAGGTATATTTGCATATTTGCAAGTGTGCAGATCTGAACTGAGTTTGGGCTATAGCAACATTAGGATGCCCACAGGACACCCAGGAAGAGAAGTTCAGGAGGTAGATGAAAAGATACCTAGAGATTAAGTGAGACACATAAGTTCAAGTTGGAACCATGGAAGTCAGCAGGGTTACAGAGGGAAACAGGATAGAGTGAGATAGAGATGAAGACCACAGATAGTGCCCTGGGCTGCAATGTGCAGTGGCACAGGGTGTTCATGGCACAAGGGCACCAGGCTGAGTGTGGTGAGTAGAGACTAAAATGCAGTCCAGGCTCTGCTTGCCAAGCCATGCACCCTGGCCAAGGCTGTGCACAGAGTATGATGTACCTTTCACTACTTTTTTTTTTTTTTTGAGACAGAGTCTCGCTGTGTAATCTCGGCTCACTGCAACCTCCACCTCCTGGGTTCAAGCAATTCTCCTGCCTCAGCCTCCTGAGTAGCTGGGATTACAGACACGCACCACTATACCCGGCTAATTTTTGTATTTTTAAGGGAGACGGGGTTTCACCATGTTGGCCAGGCTGGTCTTGAACCCCTGACCTCGTGATCCGCCCACCTCGGCCTCCCAAAGTGCTGGAATTAAAGGCGTGAGCCACCTTGCCCGGCCCCTTTCACGACTTCTTATAAGGATGCCATATGGGGGTAGCATTAGCTCTGATAATGATAATGTTTAAAGTATAGATGAAAACAGAGGAGCCAGCAGAACTAGAAAGAGCAGTCAGAGAAGTAGGAGACCTGGGGAGTTACGTCCTGGAATCCCAGGAAGGCAAGGCGAGGACAGTGAATTGAACTAAAAGCTGCAGAGAGTCAAGTAAGATTGGTTTTGGCAACTGGGTTGCAGGCAACCTTAGAGAGGGCAGTTTTAGTGGAGGGGAAGGGTGGGCAGAAGCCACATTGTAGTGAGTTGAGAGGGAGGTAAATATTAGGGAAGCTCTTTGGGGAGAAAGGGTAAATTTATGTCTACTGGAGGATGAAAGGAAGGAATCAGTACAGATGAGAGATTAAATATACGTCAGAGAGGATACAATTGCAAGAGTAAGAGCTCAGGAGGAGATGGAATCACTGGGGAAGGTGGAGGGGACCAGTTTTACAGCTATTGCCACCCTTTCCATGCTGGCGATTACATTTCTCCACCCCATGCCCAGAGATTTCTATCATCATCTCTTTGCCAGCATCCTGCTCTGTCCTCATCATCAGGGTGGCACCCTTATTACCAGATTTCCACCCAGCAATTCACACCCATGCACTCAGCCCCCATGTGGGCATGGTGAGGAGGTACAGAATAAAACTGGTTTCCCAGTGGGTTGCCCCCAAATGACCCACCCAGGAAGACATTTCTCCAAGAAGAAAATTCTTATGTTCTAGCCCTCTTATTCCAGCCAGAAGAGATGTTGTACAGCCCAGTGACACCTCATGGGACAAGGCAACCAGAAACAGAATTCTAGTATGAAGTCCATAATATTAAAAAAGAAAATATTGCCTGTAATCCCAGCACTTTGGGAGGCTGAGGTGGGAGGATTCCTGCCTCGAGTTAAAGGCCAGGAGTTGAAGACCAGCCTGGGCAACATAGTGAAATCCCACCACTACAAAAAAAGAAAGAAAAAAAGAAAAAATTTTAGAAAAAAATTAGCTGAATGTGGTGGCAGACACTTTTAGACCTAGCTACTCAGGAGGCTGAGATGGGAAGATCACTTGAGCTCAGGAGTTTGAGGGTGCAGTGAGCTATGATCACACTGCTGTACTCAGCTGTCTCTAAAAAGAAAGAAAAGAAAATCTTTATAAATCCTGTGAGGCAGCACCATCTGCCACAGCAGACATGCCTTCTGCCTGTTGCTTCCACACCACTCTACCAAGTTAAAGCAAACAAGGCCAGTCTCAAGGCAAATTGATTGCACACCCTGTGTCTCCTCCTTTGCTGTCCACCAATCTTTGACATGTGTTTGTCAACTACTTCTTTTTTTTTTTTCTTTGAGATGAAGTCTCGCTCTTGTCTCCCAGACTGGAATGCAATGGCGCGATCTCGGCTCACTGCAATCTCTGCCTCCCAGGTTCAAGCAATTCTCCTGCTTCAGCCTCCCAAGTAGCTGGGATTACAGGCGCCTGGCCACTACACCCAGTTAATTTTTGTATTTTTAGTAAAGACGGGGTTTCACCATGTTGACCAGGCTGGTTTCAAACTCCTGACCTCAGGTGATCTGCCCACAAAGTGGGCAGACCTCAGGTGGCCTCCCAAAGTGCTGGGATTATAGGTGTGAGCCACTGTGCCTGGCCACAACTACTTCTATTTCGATAGAAAAGACCAGGTTTTTGTGTTGAATGGAAGTCTACACTAGAATCTAACACAAACATTCTCCAATTCTATGAAACTCATTCATACTTAAGTGTTGTCCCACTTACTCCAAGATTTGCCTTGGTTAGGAAGCCTTCTTATATTTCACCAGACGTGATAGTCAACTTCAGAGTTCACACACCGGTAACCTATTGGAGCAAATTCAGCTTTGAGACATTTTGTTTGGCCTGCATGGTAATTTAAAATTTTTGAGCTGGCCGGGGTAGTGGCTCATGCCTGGAATCCGAGCACTTTGGGAGGCTGAGGCAGGCAGAATGTTCAGGAGTTGGAGATCAGCCTGAGCAACATGGCATGGCAAAACCCTGTGTCTATAAAAAATACAAAAATTAGTCAGTGTGATAGCGTGCACCTTAGTCCCAGCTACTTGGCAGTCTGAGATGGGAAGGTTGCTTGAGTTTGGGAGGTTGAGGCTGCAATGAGTCATGATCATGCCACTGCCCTCCAGCCTGGATGACAGAGCAAGACCCTGTCTTAGAAAAATTTTTTTGAGACAATATTTATAATTGGGAAGTTTTGGATACAAATCCGGGTAGCTGGCTTCTCTTTAAAATATTATTGTTTTGGCTGGGTGCAGTGGCTCATGCCTAGCATTTTGGGAGGTCGAGGAGGCAGATCACTCGAATCCAGGAGTTTAAGACCAGCCTGGGCAACATGGTGAAACTGATAGCTACAGGAGGTAGTCAAATGCCTAAGCAGATAAGGGCGGGTCCCCAGCGAAATCACACCTTCAAGCCAAAGACAGTTTAAAGCCTGAAAGCCAAGCTACAAGTTTTGGATAAATCCATGGACTGAATTGAGAACCCCTCTTCCTGTTTGGCATGCTTTCCTGTGACTGAACCCCATCCTTCACATAATTTACATATACCTACCCTTCCCTAATTGATTTTTTACACTGTTGTGCCTTTGTTTTAGCCTTTTTGCCATACCTACAAACCAATCAGCACACACTGCCCTATTCTGAGCCCATAAAAGCCCTGGACCCAGCCACCCTGGGAGAGAGACCACCCAACTTCAGGTGGGGGACCATTCTCGCACTCCCTCTCTAGTGAGAGGTATTTCATCGCTCAATAAAACTCTTCTCCATCCTTCTCACCCTTTGATTGTCAGCGTAGTCTCATTCTTCTTGGACGTGGGACAAAAACTCAGGACCCTGCTGAATGCAAATACAAAAAGGCAATAACACTGTAGCCCTCTACCCCACATTGGCACCTAGCAGCTGCCCCCCACTAAGGCAGGGCTGAGCGAACCCCAGAGCCATGGGCTAGAGCAGGGCAGTGGGACTGACAGAATGGTTAACCCTAGACTAAAAGAGCTGTCAGCGTGTTGTAACACACTCTTCTGGGGCTTCAGGGTCACAGGCTTCCCTGTTTGGGCACCACCACGTTCCCCTCACCTGGATGCCAGAGTCCACCACAGGAGTCTCTTGCAACAGGCGTGGTTCAACCACAGGCACCACATGGAGCCTCTCCTATGCCAGCACTTGGAGCTACTGGCCAGACCCTGCACTTGCTCGCCCACACATCCCTTCCCACTGGGGGCTGAGCGTGCAGTTGTGGTGCCTGTGGGATCTGTGCTGGAGCACAAATCAGGCACGGCCTATGGGCCGAGTAGGCTGAGTGCCTCCTGCAACAAACCCAGTGCCAAGCGAGGCCTGGGCAGGGGCATCACTGGCCAGAGGTCTCTGGCTGGCAAAGTGGCCGAGAAAAATCCTGTGTCGAAACCCATCTCTACCAAAAATACAAACATTAGCCAGGTGGTGGTAGTGTGTATCTATAGTCCCAGCTACTTGGTAGGCTGAGGTGGGAGAATGGCTTGAGCCTGGGAAGCAGAGGTTATAGTGAGCAGAGATTGCACCACTGCACCCCAGCCTGGGCAACAGAACCGAACCCTGTTAAAAAAAAATAAAGAAAAAAAAATACTGTTGTTTTCCCGTGATAGTAATTTCTGCATCAAAAGAGGGAAAAAAAGTGTTACATTTATTGCCTGTGGATATTTATGTTTTCAACCCCTGATTTAGAATGACCTGGGTGGAGTTTGGGAAAATTATTTCTCCCTTTCCACTATCATCCCCATTCTTATCCTTGTAATTCCCACCTCCCTAAGATGAGCAAAGCTAGCAGGTGCTGACCCTGCCAAAACTTTGAGATACTGGATCCTGGGGCTTTTGGGGCCCAAAGGAGCCTATATCCCTTCACTATAATTTTTCTCCAGAATGTGGCGTGCACTCATCTGAGTCCAGGAGAACTGGCAGCTTTCTGACTTCCACCTTCCCTGCCACTCCTAAACTCCATGTGGGCTTAACCCAACCCTGTGACCCCTCCTTAAGCCCAGAGAACTTTAGATTCAGGTTTTAAATGTTTCAGCATATTCAACATTAGTTGTAGATTATGTCTGGGGTTTTTTTGAAACATGATCCAATGTTCTTGAATGTTGATCCAATGTTCTTGATGTTTACACCCACATTATTCTCACCTCTGGATATAACATTTCTGCTAGTCACTGCTCTAGGTGCTAGCACTTCACAGAGCATTCTAGGCAGAGGAAACAGCACATGCAAAGGTAGAGGCATGAATGGCCTTGAGTCTGATTCAAGAACAATGAGAAAGTTTGGTTGAGTTTTATGAGCATTTGAGATATGCAAATTTGGAATCATTCATTATAAACCATTAATAGTACTTCATTATATACACAAAATTTGAAGTGGTGTGAAACCTTTGTAATATTTAGTATTTGTCAGGAATTGCATACTTTCAAACCTGGTGGTGGTAAAGTGAATTAGAAACTGTTTATGCTAGTGCCACATGGCGGAGCCATTTTAGCTGGAAAAATAGTATCTTTCCTTCAATAAATTCACATTTATTGCTATGAGAAAAATAGTCTTGGATTTTGGAAGTTTAAATTTTATGTGAAGATTTCAGGAATGTATCCCTTTCATAAAATTCGGCTGCTCTAGAATTTGGTGTGGCAGTAGCATAGAGTAAATGGCGGGGGAAAAATGTATATAGGAGGTAAGAAATGAGGTTGAAAAAATGGTTTATAGTCAAACTATGAAGCCCTTTGAAAGGTATGCATCTTTTACTCATGGGGATATGACTGTACTCACAAAATCCTCCTCTATCAGTAAAAAAAAAAAAAAAAAGAGAATCAACTTCAAATTATATTTCCCATAAAGGGAGTAGGTTGACATTATATTTCCCCCAAATTTCTCTCTTTAATTCATTTATTTAACTGCTTATTGAACGCCTACCGATTGGCAGCAACTGTACTAGAAACTTGAAATACAGAAAATGAAGGAGACTCGTCCTTGACTTCAAGAAGCTTCAATCTAGTACGGAAAATGAACACAACAAAATTAATCATTATTTTTTGATTAATACAAAAAATATTCAGCTGGGTGTGGTGGCTCACACCTGTAATCCCAGCACTTTGGGAGGTCAAGGCAGGTGGATCACTTGAGGCCAGAAGTTCAAGACCAGCCTGGCCAACATGGTGAAGCCCCGTCTCAAAAAAAAAAAGAAAAAAAATTAATTGAGCATTATTACATGTCAGGCACTGTATTAGATACAGAAATACAGCCAGGGGCGGTGGCTCACGCCTGTAATCCCAGCACTTTGGGAGGCCGAAGTGGGCAGATCACGAGGTCAGGAGATCGAGACCACGGTGAAACCCCAACTCTACTAAAAATACAAAAAATTAGCCAGGCGCAGTGGCGGGCGCTTGTAGTCCCAGCTACTCGGGAGGCTGAGGCAGGAGAATGGCGTTGAACCTGGGAGGCGGAGCTTGCAGTGAGCCGAGGTCATGCCACTGCACTCCAGCCTGGGTGACAGAGTGAGACTCTGTCTCAAAAAAATAAATAAATAAAATAAAAATAATAAAAATGATACAGAAATACACAGGAAAACCAGATAGACAAGGTTTCTCCCTTCTGGTGCTTGCATTCTGGTGGGAGAGTTAGACAATAAACAAATATATGACATATAAAAATATGTCACTATTTCAAATAGTGACATAAAGAAAATAAAACACAATGATGTGATAGTGACTGGCCAGGGGGAGTAGTGGCATTAAAGCCCTCTTTAAGGAGGTGACTATTTGTTCTGAAACTGAATGACAATAAAGGTCTGGCTTTGTGAGGCTCTGTGGGAGAAAGCAAGGGCAAGGGCCTTATAGAAACAAGCACCACTTAACAAGATCATTGGGTTCATTTTGCCTGCTGCCCAGATAGAGCCAATTTATCAAAACAGGGGAATTGCAGTAGAGAAAAGGCTTAATACACACAGAACCAGCTAATTAGGAGACCACAGCTTTATTATTACTCAAATCAGCCTCCCTGAAAACACAGAGGCTAGGGTTTTTCAAAGACAGTTTAGCAGGCAAAGGAATGGGTTCAGCTGATTGGTTGGGGATACAATCATAGGGATGTGGAAACCCCAGTCCTTGTGTGCTGAATCTACTTCTGGGTGGGGCCACAGGACCAGTTGACTCAAGAGTCGTGGGTCTGGGTGAGGCCATCTAGTTGTCAGAAACGCAAAAGCCTGAAAAGACATTTCAAAAGGCCAATCTTAGGTTCTACAATAGCAGATATTCTACAATAGTGATGTTATCAGTAGGAGTAACTGAGAAAGATGCAAATCTTGTGACCTCTGTAATAATGGCTGGTCATTGTTCACGCCTAGATCTTACAGAATCCAGGCTTCTCTAATCCTAACAGTGATCTTTCATTAGTTTTACAAAGGCAGTTTAATTTGGGGAAAGGCTATTATCATTTAAACTATAAACTAAGTTTCTCCCAAAGTTAGATTGGCCTAAGCCCAGAAATGAACAAGGATAATTTGGAGGTTAAAGGCAATATGGGAGTTGTTAGATCAGATCTTTTTCATTGTCATAATTTTCTCACTGTTACAATTTTTGCAAAGGCAGTTTCACTTCCTCTTTCAAGTCCAGTGGAAAAAAGTCTGGCTTTTTCTTACTCCCTCCTAAGAGTGAAGGCCAACTTTCCCAGAGGCTTTCAGCAAATCTCTCCCTGAATTTTGTTGTCCAAAAGGAGATTACATGCCTTACCCTTACCTCCATGAAGCCTGTCCTTACTACACTGGTCAATTCCCCAAATTGTATTGTTTCTCCTCAGTGCTACAGAGATGGGATGGGTGTCGAGAGTTAATCACAATGTTCACTGCATCATCATAAGAAATTTAGGTTTTATTTGAAGTGTAATGAGTTTTAAGAAATAAGACATGATTTGATTTATGTTTCTAAGGGCAACTTTGAGGATAATTGTAGAACATTTAATGGGAAAATATAATATTAAAATATATACACATCAAACAAGCAAAAATTTATATAAAGAACTCCAAAATATCGATAGGAAAAGACGAACAACCCAATAGGAAAGGAGACAAAAGACTTAGACAGACATTTTACAAAAAAGAAAGCATAAATGGCAAATAAACAATGATGGTGGAAATACAAACTAAAATGCAAATAAGATGCTTTCACTGGCAAGGGATCCCTATCCAGGCCCAATGAGAGGGTTCTTGGACCTTGCACAAGAAGGAATTCAGGGCAAGTCCATACGGTAAAGTGAAAGCAAGTTTATTAAGAAAGCAAAGAAATAAAAGAATGGCTACTCCACAGGCAGCACAGCGATTTGGGCTGCTTGACTAATTATAGTTATTTCTTAATTATATGCTAAGCAAGGGATGGATTATTCATTAGTTTTCTGGGAAAGGGGTGGATGATTCTTGGAACTGAGGGTTCCTCCCCGTTTTAGAGTAACTTTTTTTTTTTTTTTGAGACACAGTCTTGCTCTGTTGCCGAGGCTGGAGTGTAGTGGCACGATCTTGGCTCACTGCAACCTCCGCCTTCCAGGTTCAAGCAATTCTCCTGCTTCAGCCTCCCGAGTAGCTGGGATTACAGGCACCCGCCACCATGCCCAGCGAATTTTTGTGTTTTTTTAGTAGAGACGGGGTTTCACCATGTTGACCAGGCTGGTCTTGAACTCCTGACATTGTGATCCATCTGCCTTGGCCTTCCAAAGTGCTGGGATTACAGGCATGAGCCACCGTGCTTGGCCAATATAGGGTAACTTCTTGACATTGCTGTGGCATTGGTAAACTGTCCTGGTGCCAGTGGGAGTGTCTTTTAGTATGCTAATGTTTTACAATTAATGTATAATGAGGAGTGAGGATGACCAGAGGTAGCTTTCATTGCCATCTTGATTTGATGGGATTTGTCTGACTTCTTTTTTTTTTTTTTTTTTTTTGACACGGAGTCTCGCTCTGTCACCCAGGCTGGAGTGCAGTGGCGCAATCTCGGCTCACTGCAAGCTCCGCCTCCCGGGTTCACGCCATTCTCCGGCCTCAGCCTCCTGAGTAGCTGGGACTACAGGCGCCCGCCACTGCGCCCGGCTAATTTTTTTCTATTTTTAGTAGAGACGGGGTTTCACCATGGTCTCGATCTCCTGACCTTGTGATCCGCCCGCCTCGGCCTTCCAAAGTGCTGGGATTACAGGCGTGAGCCACCGCGCCCGGCCTGGCTGACTTCTTTACCATATCCTTTTATCAGCAAGATCTTTGTGACCTGTACCTTGTGCCAATGACCTATTGCATCCTGTGATTGAGTGCCTAACCTCCTGGGAATGCAACCCAGTAGGTCTCAGCCTTATTTTACACAGCCCCAATTCTGGATGGTGTCGCTCTGGTTCAAACACCTCTGACTATTCCCAGTTTATACCTAGACAAGCAAAAAATTTTAAGGCAGGCATTAAAAAATATGTTGACAATTCTTTTATACTGCTGATAGAAGTATAAATTAATATTACCACTTTAGAAAACTTTTGTCAACATTTCGTAAAGTTGAAGACAAACATACTCCATAATCTAGCAACTCTATTCTTGTGTATATTTTCTAGAGCTATTCTGTCCAGTATGGTAGCCACTAGATGCTTGTGGCTATTTAAATCTAAATTAAGTAAAATAAAAATTTAGTTTTTCAGTTATAATAGTTATATTCCACGTGCTTAATAGCCACACATGGCTGGAGGCTACCTCATTGGATGCAGAGCATATAACTAGAACATTTTCATTATCACAGTAATTTCTCTTTCCCTAGATAAATTCTTACATACATGTACTAGAAGTCATGGTCAAAACTGTTGATCCTAGCTTTGCTGGTGGTTGCATAAAAACTCAAAAAAAATCCAACAGTTCATCACAGGAATTTGTATAAATTGTGATATAGTCATATAATGGAATATTATAACACAGTAGTAAAAATCTACATGGATGAGTTTCGGAAGCAATGTTGAGTACAAAAATCACGTTGCAGAGCAAATGGCATGAAATCTGTTTTCAAAATTTCAAAAACAAGCAAAGTCAAATAATTTTTTTTTTTTTTTTTTTGAGACTGAGTCTCATTCTGTTGCCAGGCTGGAGTAGAGTGGCTTGATCTCGGCTCACTGTAAACCTCTGCCTCCTAGGTTCAAGCAATTCTCCTGCCTCAGCCTCCGGAGTAGCTGGGACTACAGGCACCACCATACCCAGCCAATTTTTGTATTTTTAGTAGAGATGGGATTTCACCATGTTGGCCAGGATGGTCTTGATCTCTTGACCTCGTGATCTGCCCATCTCGGCCTCCCAAAGTGCTGGGATAACAAGTGTGAGCCACTGTGCCTGGCTTAAAGTATTGTTTAGAAATATATACATAGATGGTAAAATATATTTTTTTAACAAGTGAATGTTAAACACCAAATTCAAGATAGTATTTACCCTTGGGGAGGAGACACTGAGCTTCAAAGGTATTTATAGTTTCCTATTTTTTAATTTTTTTTTGAGACTGAGTCATATTCTGTCACCCAGGCTGAAGTACAGTGGCGCGATCTTGGCTCACCACGACCTCCACATCCTAGGTTCAAGCGATTCTCCTGATTCAGCCTCCCAAAGTAGCTGGGATTACAGGCACCTGCCATCATGCCCGGCTAATTTTGTATTTGTAGTAGAGATGGGGTTTCACCATGTTGGCCAGGCTGGTCTTGAACTCCTGACCTTGTGATCCGCCCACCTCAGCCTCCCAAAGTGCTGGCATTACAGGCATGAGCCACAATGCCCAGCCTAGTTTCCTATTTCTTAAGCTGGTGTTGAGTACATGGGTGTTCATTCTACAGTATTTGTTATACCCAATTTTATATATTATGTATGTATTTGTATATATGAAATATTACTTCTTTAAAAGGTCATTGTGACTGCAGTGACTTAAGAAAGAAAGGAAGGCTGGGCGGGTGGCTTACGCCTATAATCCCAGAATTTTGGGAGGCCGAGCCGGGCAGATCACCTGAGGAGTTCTAGACCAGACTGGCCAACACAGTGAAACCCTGTCTCTACTGAAATACAAAAATTAGCTGGGCGTGGTGGCAGGCGCCTGTAATCCCAGCTGCTCAGGAAACCGAGGCAGGAGAATCGCTTGAACCTGAGAGGCAGAGGTTGTAGATAGCCGAGATCGCACCACTATACACCAGCCTGAGTGACAGAGCAAGACTCCATCTCAAAAAAAAAAAAAAAAAAAAAAGGAAAAAGAAAAAGGAAAAAAGAAAGGAATATAAGCAGAAGACTTGTTAGGAGGCTATAATTTTTCCAGGCAAGAGGCGAATGGTGACCTGGATCAAGAAGGCAGTGGTGGGGCCGGGCACAGTGGCTCACACCTGTAATCCCAGCAATTTGGGAGGCAAAGGTGGGCGGATCACTTGAGGTCCAGGGTTCAAGACCAGCCAGGCCAACAGGGGGGATATCCTGTCTCTACTAAAAATACAAAAATTAAAAATTAGCTGGGCGTGCTGGCGAGTACCTGTAATTGCAGCTATTCGGGAGGCTGAGGCAGGAGAATGGCTTGAACCTGGGAGGTGGAGGTTGCAGTAATCTGAGATGGCGCCACTGCACTCCATTCTGGGTGACATAGCAAGACTCCAGCTCAGAAAAAAAAAAAAAAAAGGTAGTGGTAGAGATGAAAAGAAACAGATGAATATGGAACATATTTTGGAGGTGGATCACATTAACCCTAACCCTAACCCTTGTGCTGTGGTAGAGATTTGCATGGTGTGATGTGGAGTGTGGAGGAGGAATATCTAAGTCAAAGCTCCCTGGGAGCTTTAGGGAAAGTTTCTTGGAAGAGATGACAGATCATCTGAGTTTTGCCCGGTTAGGAGTTTGCCAAGTGATAATGGCTGTGGAAAGGAATTCCAGTTAAAGGAAATATGGAAAAAACTTTTTTTTTTTTTTTTTTTTTGAGATGGAGTCTCCCCTGGGCTGGAGTGCAGTGGCATGATCTCGGCTCACAGCAACCTCCACCTCCCAGGTTCAAGCTATTCTCCTGCCTGAGACTCCCAAGTAGCTGGGATTATAGGAACCTGCCACCACGCCCGGCTAATTTTTTAAATTTTTAGTAGAGATGGGGTTTCACTATGTTGGCCAGGCCGATCTCAAACTCCTGACCTTGTGATCCGCCCACCTCGGCCTCCCAAAGTGCTGGGCCCCAAAAGTCTTTTTTTTTTTTTCTGACATGGAGTCTTGCTCTGTCGCCCAGGCTGGAGAGTAGTGGCGTGATCTCGGCTCACTGCAAGCTCTGCCTCCTGGGTTCACGCCATTCTCCTGCCTCAGCCTCCAGAGTAGCTCAGATTACAGGTGCCCGCCACCACACCCGACTTTTTTTGTATTTTTTAGCAGAGACGGGGTTTCGCCGTGTTAGCCAGGATGGTCTCGATCCCCTGACCTCGTGATCCGCTCACCTTGGCCCCCCAAAGTGCTGGGATTACAGGCGTGAGCTACCGCACCCGGCCCCTTAAAAGTCTTAAAACAACGAAATCTCTGGAAACTGAGCACAGCTGAACTAAGGAGAGAGAGGGCAGGGGCCGAGTGTAGACAGCCACCAGTGCCCACAGAGGAGTTAAGACCTTATCCTGGAAGATGCAGGGAAACTGTCTTTATTTTTCTTTCCTCCTGCCAGGGAGAAAGGAAGATCCTTGTGAAGAGCAACAAAATAAGGTGCTGATCCTCAGCGCTGTGAGGATCTAGAAGGAAGTCCTGGTTGGGCTACCCTAAAAATGCTTTTTTGCATTACTCACTCTTAAAAAGTGACTGCCACAATCACCAAAAGCTAAATTTTGTTGAAGTACAGAAAGATTGGAACAAAGATAAAAGGAAAATAAGGGCAAATGGAAGAGAAAGTGACAGAGGTGAAACAGAGGAAATTGGACTTGAGAGAAAATCACAATTAAATATCACTGGAGACCTTAGATCCCAGTTTCCTTCTGGGAATGCTGTTAGACTGGCATTACTTAAAGATGCAAAACCAAAGCTTTCTTTAATTCTTCCTTTGTTTATGAATTACATTCTTTACTATCTGAAGCAAATGTTTAAGTATAATAATTATGGTGTTTTTTTGTTTTGTTTTGTTTTTGTTTTTTAAGACAGGGTCTCACTCTGTTGCCCAGGCTGGAGTGCAGTGATATGATCTCGGCTCACTGCAATCTCCGCATCCTGGGTTCAAGCGATTCTCCTGGCTTAGCCTCCCAATTATCTGGGATTACAGGTATGCACCACCATGCCTGGCTAATTTTTGTATTTGTAGTAGAGACGGGGTTTCACCACGTTGGCCAAGCTGGTCTCGACTTACTGACCTCAAGTGATCCACCTGCCTCAGCCTCCCAAAGTGCTAGGATTATAGGCGTGAGCCACCACACCTGGCCAGAGGCTTAAAAAAAAAAAAAAAAAAAAGCATAAAAATCACAAAACAAAGTGAATATGCAGGAGTTGGTGGCTCAGTTCCACCTTTTCCAGTGCATATCCTTTGAAATGTTTTTTCATCCAATTTCCACTTTTTGTTCTCACCTGATTTTTCTTTCATTTAATTTTATTTCTTCCTTGTTCCAACAAGAGTGATTCATGAGATAAGAGTAAAACTGAAGACATTACAATGCAAATGAAAACTAAAAACAAAAGATAAACATACATCTTACCCTGAAAGAAAGAAGAAAGAAAGAAGAAAGACAGAGAGAGAGAAAGAAAAAAAGAAAGAAAGAAAGAAAAAAAAAAGAAAGAAAGAAAGAAAGAAAGAAAGAAAGAAAGAAAGAAAGAAAGAAAATTGTTCCCTAAAAGTCCTCAATTAGAACTCTGAATTTCTTACATTAAGTAAGAAAGGCAGCATGGAGTTAGGAAAAAGAGGCCAAAGTTTGAAGTCTATTATACCTGGTTTTAATAGCTCTAGTATTTTAATGGCTTTAGTATTTAATACTTTTAGTGTTTGTAGGTATTCATTTAATCTCTGAGTCTGTTTCATCTTCTGAAAAGTGGGGTGGATAATAATACTAGCTATAGTAGCTAAAATTTATTGAGCACTTCCTGTGCCACAGGCATCGTTCTGCTTTCTATACAAGCTTTAGCCCGTTTAATCTTCACAATAACCCTAAGTCAGGAGGTGGGTTCTATTACCATTCCCATTTTATAGATGAGGAAGCACAAGAACAGAAAGGCTAGGTGACTCGCACATAATAACTTGCACAGCTAATAAAGTGATAGAGTCAAAATACAAACCCAAGCAGTCTGATTCCAGAGATTAAAAACTTAAACTCTCAGCCGGGCGTGGTAGCTCACACCTGGAATCCCAGCACTTTGTGAGGCTGAGGCGGTGGATCACTTGAGCCCAGGAGTTCAAGACCAGTCTGGGCAACATGGCAAAACCCCGTCTCTCCAAAAAAAAAAGCTGGGCACGATGGCATGTGTCTGCGGGCAGCTACTTGGGAGGCTGAGGCCAGAGGATCACGTGAGCCTGGGAGCTGAAGGCTGCAGTGAACTGTGATCACGCCACTGCATTCCAGCCTGGGTGACAGAGCAAGACCCTGTCTCCAAAATACAAGCAAACAAAAACTTAAGCTCTCTAAGCCTAAGGATCAAAAGATGTAATGTAAGTGAAAGCACTTTGAAACTCAAGCACTTTAGACATACCAGTCTATACAATAAACCTGCAGATTTATAAATGGCTGAGTGTTTTCCTATGGCATTTTTCTAATTGTCCCAAAGCAACCATTTGTGGATAGTTAATGGAACATAATCATGAAGTTTTTCTTAGGCACACAAATTTGCAGCTGTTAAGTTTTCACATTAGCCCATTTTAATTTATCTGATATAGGTAGAAAATAATGAAGATCACTCAACATGACAAACAAGGAATCATTGATAGAAGACTTTGTTATATGACTGATAGCATTGTAGAATCATACAAGCATTATCCCTACATTTAGAGTGATCAAGAAATTGTGACTCTTTGGCTAGGCATAGTGACTCATGCCTGTAATCCTAGCATTTTGGGAGGCCAAGGCAGGCAGATCTCTTGAGGCCAGGAGTTGAAGACCAGGCTGGCAACATGGTGAAAGCCCATCTCTACTAAAAATACAAAAATATTAGCCAGGCATGGTGGCACGCGCCTGTAATCCCAGCTACTTGGGAGGCTAGAGGGTGAGAATTGCTTGAACCTGGAAGGTAGAGGTTGCAGTGAGCCGAGATCATACCGCTGCACTCCAGCCTGGGCAACAGAGTGAGACTCTCAAAAAAAAAAATTGTGAATCTTTAGCAGAAATATGAACTTGTTAATACATCATTAAATATTGTCTTAAAAACGAGTATAACTCACATCTCAAATTGGAGCAAAGTCCTTTAGACTGGTGATTTCCAAGTGAGTCAAGTTTGTTATTGAACACTTTTATGAAGTACCATAGCTATAAAGTCATTTCAGGAATTCAAGGCTGTGATTCTTGAGTGGCAACAAAGTTCATATCCTCTTTGGTGGAATTGTTTAATGATGCCCTTGAGCTGCCTAGGAAGTAGTAAGGCCTCCTAAGAGTTGTTTCATTATTATTTTGGGAGTTTTGGTTTTGTTTTTTTTTTCTTTTTGAGACAGAGTCTTGCTCTGTCACCCAGGCTGGAGTGCAGTGGCGTGATCTTGGCTCACTGGAGCCTCTGCCTCCAGAGTTCAAGCGATTCTCCTGCCTCAGCCTCCTGAGTAGCTGGAACTATAGGTGTGCACCACCACGCTGGCTAATTTTTTGTATTTTGTATTTTTTCTATTTTTTTGTATTTTGTAAGAACATGGCTCACTGCAGTCTCAACCTGCCTGGCTCAAGTGATCCGCCCACCTCAGCCTCCAGAGTAGATGGGACCACAGGCCCATGCCACCAGGCCCAACTAATTTTTGTATTTTTTGTAGAGAAGAGGTTTAACCGTGTTGTCCAGGCTGGTCTCGAACTCATGGGCTCAAGCAATCAACTGGTCTCAGCCTCCCAAAGTGCTGGAATTAACAAGCATGAGCTGCCGTGCCCCATCTATTGTTAAACTTTTAAAAAATAGCAGTCATATAATGTGAGGCCTCACAGGATCTTACAGATTATCTTCCGGTCTAGTCCCTTAGTTTTGAACCTATAAAATGTTACATCATTTCCTTGAGTTGAGCAGTTCATTAGTGGCTGAGCCAGGATGAGGGGCCAGGTTTTCAAACAACTGTTCACGGATCTGGTGGCTTCATGTATATCTGGTAGCTACAACTTCTCCATGAGCAGTGTTGAATACATACAGCACAGTTGCGTGACAAACTACAGGAATCTGACTACTCCCTTCAGCACTGACCATGTTCAAAGATATAAGTGGAATTGTGACTTACTCAAGGATGAGGCTCCAAAGTCAAACACAAATTGGTTGTAGTCAAAATTATCCTTGCAAATTCTTTGGGAAGGCATCATCGGAGACCCAAATATCTCCTCTTTGTAAGCACCGTAGAGAAAATTTTTATTCCAGAATGGAGAGGGCTATTTCGTGGTTGAGAACCAAATGAGGTATCTGGCTTCCTTTTAGGGACTATGTTGTACAAAAAATATAAATTCTTGAACACTAGACTCACCCTCAGCACACAATAGGCTCAAACCTAAAGAGCCATGAGGGAACTGGGACTGACCAGGGGAGCTGACGCTCCTCCCACTCTTGTGCTCACTTCAAGGCATGTGTTCTTTGAGTGGAATACAAGACTCATCACGGCACTTCAAGCTGTGTGCATGTGTCTCTCTCTCTCATCTCCCTTTCCCCATTTGCCCCTCCCTCCCTGTCTTTTTATGTTTGCTTTTTAAAAAGTTATTATTTTTCGAGACAGGGTCTCGCCCTGTCACCCAGGCTGAAATGCAGTGGCATGATCATATTTCATTGTAGACTCAACCTCCTGGGTTCAAGTGATCCTCTTGCCTCAGCCTCCTGAGTAGCTAGTAGTACAGGTGCATGCCACCATACTTGGCTAATTTATTTATTTATTTATTTATTTGAGACAGAGTCTCACTCTGTCACCCAGGCTGGAGTACAGTGGCACGATCTCAGCTCACTGCAACCTCCGCCTTCCAGGTTCAAGTGGTTCTTCTGCCTCAGCCTCCCGAGTAGCTGGAATTACAGGTGTGTGCCACCACGCCCAGCTAATTTTTGTATTCTTAATAGAGACGGGGTTTTGCCGTGTTGACCAGGCTGGTGTTGACCTCCTGACCTCAAGTGATCTGCCTACCTTGGCCTCCCCAAATGCTGGGATTACAGGTGTGAGCCACCTCACCCAGTCTAATATAAAAAAAAATTTTTTAGAGACAGGGCCTCTCTGTGTTGCCCAGGCTGGTCTCAAACTCCTGGCCTCACTGCTTTCTATTTGAATTCAAATGTTAAATGTGTCAATAATGGAGATTAAATAAGTCTATTTATGTGTGCTCCTGGAATATAGGAGTATCATATACATGTTCATTCTTAGTGTAAAAGACAATTTAGCCTAGTGGTTAAAGACCCAGGACCATAGTATCTTGGCCCAAATTCTGGTTTAGCCACCAACAAGTTGTGTGACCCAGGACCCATGACTTAAATCCTCTGTGCCTCAGTTTTCTTCCCTGTAAAATGGGTATGATTTAAAAATAGAATCCTTGTTCTGTGATTGTTAAGATTGAGTTATAACATGTTAAAAGTGCTCATAACAGTACAAGGTAAGTGCTCACAGGGGTGTAACTTCTGTTAGGTGAAGCCACTACACGTCAGGTAATGCAGAGAACTCAATGTTGACAATTCCTGACAATACCCTATGGAAACAATTAGTATTTGTGTGAGATCATTTATTTTTTCACCTCCTATTGCCACTTTTCCTGTCAAATCACCTGTAAGGCAAAAGGACCTAATGATTGTCCTCTACAAAACTAAGAACAACTGTAGTACTTACTTAGGACCAAAAGGCAGGGTGATGGGAGAAGTGACTTTTCTTACTAGCTCTGTTACCTTGGACAGATCACTTAACCTTTCTGAATTTTAGTATCATTTAGTTGCAAATCATAAATAATGATAGCACTACCTATCTCACAGAGTGGCTGTGAGAATCAAACCAAATACCTGTAAAAATGTTTCATAAACTGTAAGGTAACATGAAAATATGAGATTGTTATTACTAAGTACAATTTAAACAGAGGCTAGCAGTAGTGCTGCTATCAGGAGTGTCAGAAGAATTAAGGACAAATCATTCATGAATTCATGGGTTTCCACAGCAACACTTTACTGTAGAGATATGTTGGCAGGAACCCCAGATCTTCCATTTTTTGTGAATATGTATATATAAAAATATATATATAAATAAAAATATACATATATATGTGTGTGTATATATATACATAAAGAAAAAGGAAGCTCTGAACTTCTTCCATTTTATATATATATCTGTATATGTACACATATGTGGGTGTGTGTATATATATATGTGTGTGTATATATGTGTATATATACAATTTTTTGAGAACTCAGGGTTTTTTGTGAATTTACAATAGTGTTCGCCATATTTTCCACCAGTATGTATATGTAAACAACCCGTGATGTAAGTTGTTTGCCACGTAGCAACCTTGAGGTTGCAGAGATGCATTCTTGGGAAAAGATTACCTGAGTATTAGGAAATATGTGATTAATGTGTCAATTTTATTCCCTGTAGTCTCTGGCATGAGATTAAGCATGATTTGATTTTTTAAAACAAAATGAGACCAATTTTATTCTGGTTTGCACCACTGTTATTGCACTAAGTTATATTGTTTCTCAACCCTTCCCTTTTCTTGACAATAAAATGGAGGCTTCAACGCCTACCTTTCAGGGGTTGTTGCACAGATCGGAAATGATCTATGCAAACCCCTTGACAAAGAGTAATACTTGGTGATTATTATCATCAGGAGGACAAGCAAATATTTAGGGCAGCAATTCTCAGTTCCAGTCCTGCAACACTGCAGGGTATTGCAAATCAGCTCAAGGAGTGTTGTAACATTTCCAAAAATCTCTCCAACTAAGATTATTGTAAATTTCCTTTACTTCCGGAAATAATTTCTCTAGAGGTCATTAGAAGTGGGGTTGTACTGATATCACTCTCAGCATATTACGAGAGAGGTGAAATTTTTATTATTCAACCTTTACCCCTTCTGTGATATCCTCTTTGCTACTCCAGTCCCAGGCTTTGGATCAGCCCGGGTATAAATCTCAGCTTAGTCACTCTCTATACATTAATTATGCATTCTGAACCCAAGTGTCCTCATCTCCAAAGTTGCAACAATCATGACCAATTCATAGGATTGTTTACAGTCCAATCATGTGCACAAAGTCCTCAGCAGACCATAACTAACTGCTCCCTGACTTAGCTCCTCATGATCATGCCTGATCTCTGGGGAAGCAATGAGTGAGAATTCCAAGAGCTGTTTCACAAAGATCTCCACGAGACAATGAAAGCCCAAGGCAACTCTGTTATAACCTACCTGCCAGAGGATGGCATATATTGGGTAAGAGGATTCTTCTACTCTTAGACATTCAGGATTAAAACAAACAAACAAAAAACATTTTTAAATTAGGGGAATCACACATAAAAATTCAGATCTCTGACTTTTCTTAAAGAATCACAAGATCTGGGCCGGGCGCGGTGGCTCACGCCTGTAATCCCAGCACTTTGGGAGGCCGAGACGGGCGGATCACAAGGTCAGGAGATCGAGACCACGGTGAAACCCCGTCTCTACTAAAAATACAAAAAATTAGCCGGGCGCGGTTGTGGGCGCCTGTAGTCCCAGCTACTCGGGAGGCTGAGGCAGGAGAATGGCGTGAACCCGGGAGGCGGAGCTTGCAGTGAGCCGAGATCGCGCCACTGCACTCCAGCCTGGGCTGGGCGACAGAGCGAGACTCCGTCTCAAAAAAAAAAAAAAAAGAATCACAAGATCTGGCCAGGTGCAATGGCTCACACCTGTAATCCCAGAGGTAATCCCAAGGTAGGTGAATCACTTGAGACCAGGAGTTCAAGACCAGCCTGGCCAATATGGCAAAACTCTGTCTCTACTAAAAATACAAAAGTTAGCCAGGCATGGTGGTGCATGCCTGTAATCCCAGCTACTTGGGAGGCTGAGGTATGAGAATCATTTGAACTCGGGAGGTGGAGGCTGCAGTGAGCCAAGATCGTGCCACTGCACTCCAGCCTGACAGAACGAGACACCGTCTAAAAAAAAAAAAAAAAAAAGAAGCAGAAGATCTGTCCCTGATTATAATTATCAGCCTTCTTTTGGACACAGATGTGCTCTTCGTTTGCCACACTCCCCACAACTCCCTATTATTGTACATCTAGCCTGCTTCACTCGTTGACCTGCTTGACACCTGTAAGAATTTGAATCTATGACCCCTGGCCAATAGGGTCAGGAAAGTAGTCATGATGGTGGTGATGACAGGGGCAAAGCTGGTGGGAAAAGAGGTTTGTGAGGTTTTCTTCAATGATTCAAAAAGCCTTTTGGCAATGATTTTATCTTTAACCTCTAAAAGACTGCACAGGTTAACTAAAGCACCAGATTTCTTTGCTTTTAGGTGAAATTCTGCCAACTGGGTAACTGTATTGTCATAAAAGATCAAAATAGCAAACAGATATCATTGATTAATGTTTTAAAAATTGGAAAAACAGATAATTCTTATTACTACTTTATTGTTTGTTTGTTTATTTATTTATTTATTTTTAGACGGAGATTCACTTTTGTCGCCCAGGCTAGAATGCAATGGCATGTTCTTGGCTCACTGCAACCTCCGCCTCTCAGGTTCAAGTGATTATCCTGCCTCAGCCCCCCGAGTAGCCGGGATTACAGATGCCCACCAGTACGCCCGGCTAATTATTTGTATTTTTAGTAAAGATGGAGTTTCACTATGTTGGCCAGGCTGGACTTGAACTCCTGACCTGAGGTGATCCACCCGCCTCAGTCTCCCAAAGTGCTAGGATTACAGGTGTGAGCCACCGTGCTCAGCCTTATTAATATTATTTTTGAGATGGCATCTCACTCTGTCGCTCAGACTGGAGTGCAGTGGTGTGATCTTGGCTCACTGTAACCTCCGCCTCCTGGATTTAAGCAATTCTCCTGCCTCAGCCTCCCTAGTAGCTGGGATTACAGGTGTGCCATGCCACACCTGGCTAATTTTTGTATTTTTAGTAGAGACGGGGTTTCACCATGTTGACCAGGTTGGTCTTGAACTTCTGACCTCAAGTGATCTGCCCACCTCGGCCTCCCAAAGTGCTGAGATTACAGGCGTGAGCAACCGCTCCTGGACAGATAATTATTATTATTTAATAAATAAAGTTTGCTTCATAGATTAGTTCTTGGAAAAATGGGGCCCAAGAAAGAGAATGTGACAATAACAAGAGGTATCCTTATTAGTGGAAAGGTTGGGAAGGGAGCCACGGGCATTGTCACTTCTCTGCTGCTACTTTTAGTCCTATGGATCAAAACCAGAAGAATGAATGTTGGAATTTCAGGTATCTCATGGTAAGTGGGAAAGACATCTGGAAAAAGGCAGTGGAGTCCTCTTTTGAGTCCTGAAATTTCATGTCCTTCTCAGGCAGGCTCACTCATGATTTTAGTGTTAATAGTATACATAGTTTTTAATACAAGTTCTGTTTTTTCCATACTGCAAGGCAAAATGCAATGACCATTTACAATATTGCTGAGCTCTGTTAAAGCTAGTCAATGTTCCTTGCCTGTGCTAATGTACAAGGCCACTGTATTTTATAAGGGTGAGGAAACTCTTTACTTATGACCTGTAATTCTCAAGGATTGTTATATGTCCTAGAATAAAGCTGATTCAAAATTCTACTAGGTGGGGCAAAGGGATTACATTTTCAGTCTTTCTTGCCAACTCTTTCCAGCATTTAACTAAATTATGTAGGATCTTTTGAGAATTATAGACTTTTGAAGCTAACGTGTACTTTAAGGATAAGGATCTCCTAATCTAACCTCCTCATTTCCTAAATGTCCAAGAGTGTTTTCCCTACCCAAGTTAACAGAGCCAACACTAGAACTCTGGTCTCCTGATTCCAAGTCCAATTTGATATGTATGTTTTCTGTTTCCTTTTCCATTTTAAACTATCCCAACCATCATTGCCTGAGATTTGTTTTTTGCTTTATAGTCTCACGGCTTCTACTTAATCGTCTAAATGTTCAGATTTTTACATAATTCTATTTTATCCTTACAGCATTCTCCTAGGGTTTCCAGATTCTACTTTGAGAAATCTCGAGTGAGGAACGTGATCTGGAGGCTTCCCCACAAAACTCTGCTGGATCCTCCAAGAAGACAGAGAAATCTGTAACCCACAGTCTGTAGCGGTCTCTCTCATCCATTCCATACTGAAGTTTCCAAGGAAGCACAGAGAGACGAACAGGAGGATTATGTCTGTTCTTTTTAGAAACAAGTCTGTTCAGATTTCATACATGCTGCTAATTTCTTCTTTTTGCTTCTATGTCAAGAAGGCTTTTTACCACCTGTCTGACAGCAGATTTCTCTTGCACTGTGGCACATTTAGCTTCTGCAAAATTAGATGAAAACAGTTTTGTTTTGTTTTTCTAAGACAGAGGAGGAGCACAGAGGAGACATCAAAGATGATTCTGGCCAAGGCTGCCTCTCCCCACAAGCTCCGCCAGTTGTGTGGGAAAGAGAAGCATAAACTCTTATGGGGCAAAAATGAAGAAAGAATGGAGGTGGGGAAAGTCAATGATAAATTATAAGAGAGCTGCGGTTTAAACAGGAGATGTATGAGAAAAGTACAGGCTGACTCATCAATAGTACAGATAGTGTGGCACAAATGACCATTTTCATTGCTGTTTGAACATTCATTGCCACATAGAGCTCACAAATTTTGTGACCCTGTCAACGACAATGAGATGAGAAAAACAAGAACATATGCTGAGTTTTTCATAATACTAAATTTATTCTATTTAAAGGAGCATCTTATATTTCAAGATTATAGTCTTCTTTCTTTTTTTTTCTTTTTTTTTTTTGAGACGGAGTCTCACGCTGTTGCCCAGGCTGGAGTGCAGTGGCGCGATCTCGGCTCACTGCAAGCTCCGCCTCCCGGGTTCCCGCCATTCTCCTGCCTCAGCCTCCTGAGTAGCTGGGACTACAGGCGCCCGCCACCGCGCCCGGCTAATTTTTTGTATTTTTAGTAGAGACGGGGTTTCACTGTGGTCTCGATCTCCTGACCTTGTGATCCGCCCGCCTCGGCCTCCCAAAGTGCTGGGATTACAGGCTTGAGCCACCGTGCCCGGCCTAGTCTTCTTTCTTTAGTCCTAAAACATTTCTTTTACGAAATGACAGTGAAGGTAGATAATAATTGATTTTTTGTTTGTTTGTTTTTGAGATAGAGTCTTGCTCTGGTGCCCAGGCTGGAGTGCAGTGGCGCCATCTCAGCTCACTACAACCTCCGCCTACCAGGTTCAAGTGATTCTCCTGCCTCAGCCTCGCAAGTAGCTGGGATTACAGGTGCACGCCACTACGCCCAGCTTTTTGTACTTTTAGTAGAGATGGTTTTCACTATGTTGGCCAGGCTAATCTTGAATTCCTGGCTTGAAGTGATCTGCCTGCCTCAGCCTCCCCAAGTGCTGGGATTATAGGAGCCACCACACCTGACATAACTGGTATTTTTTCATGTGCTTCCTGGGCAACTGAAAAAATTGATTACTCTGTTGTTTCCTCCTTTTTTTTTTTTTTTTGGTTTTGCACCAATTTGTGAGACCCAAGCATCTCCTACCTAGAAAAAAAACACACTAAACAGTAAATTATTACCAACCTATTTGAAACAAATCTCATTAATATATACCTCAAGGAGAAGACTTAAAGAAATCTTACTTTTCATTCTTAATAGCTGTCTCCATAAAAATATTCCACAAGTGTATCAAATTAGCCCTAACAACTACTGTTAAGTGATTAATGAAACAGGAGTGACAGGAGTGAATTTAATAATAGCGATAAATACAGATGGGACTACATAACTTTGGAGGTCCTGATGCAAAACTCTCTCTGTATTCGATGGTATCTCAGCTTTCTCATCTGAAATGAATGAAGACATTAATTATAATGATGCTCATAGCAATAAGAAAAAAATTCAAAACAAAACCCATACTCTCTGACAACATGCCTTTGTTCTTATTACTTACTACCCACTCCACATATGCTAGAAGCACTAAACGAAGCTGCAAAGAGAAGGCAGTATGAGGATGAATGTGGTTCCTGGCCTCGTCGTAAAGCAGTATGGAGCAGTGGCTTCCCCCAGAGCATTTGCGTTGTGTGGCAATAAAATGCAGTTGCACAAACGTTAGGCAAACTCACTTAAGGAGAGAGCAGGCTTAGGACCGAAGGTGTTCTCTGTTCTAGGCAACTTTTCAACCTATCTTCCTCTAAAGTGGAGGCAGATTTTCCTCCACCTTCTATTCTTCTTTGAACTCCTTCCCCTTCCAGCACCTCCCATCTCTAGATTTCCAAACTCTAGGAGTTTGTCTAGAGTAATGCATATTACTGCTATTCATCTGCTTATTTAAAAAGCACTGGTCCCGGCCTAGAGTACTTACAGAGCTGTTTCCCTGTGAGGGTCTTTATCCTTCATGCAGAGCTAAAAGCAAACATGGCAATAAATTAGCCTGCTTTTTAAGGCCCATGGAGAAATATTTTGAATGCATTAAGATGGCTTGAGGACAGGGGCATGGAAATACAGCCACCTCTGTATTGGCTCAGGTGTTGTTTTGGGGGCCACACTAGTAGTTATTATTAAATGCAGAGAAGATGTAACTTTTAGTTAAGATACTTCCAGGATCTTAGATACTCGAGTATTTCTTTTTTTATAGAAAAAAAATGTGGCCGAGTGGGGTGGCTCACGCCTGTAATCCCAGCACTTTGGGAAGCCGAGGAGGGTGGATCATTTGAGGTTGGGAGTTCAAGACCAGCCTGGCCAACATGGTGAAACCCCGTCTCTACTGAAAATACAGAAAAAAAAAAAAAAAAAAGCCAGGTATGGGTCGCGTGCCTGTAGTCCCAGTTACTCTGGAGGCTGAGTCAGGAGAATGGCGTGAACCCGGGAGGTGGAGCTTGCAGTGAGCTGAGATCGTGCCACTGCACTCCAGCCAGGGTGACAGAGCAAGACTCCGTCTCAAAAAAAAAAAAAAAAAAAAGGTTTGTGGCTGGGCATGGCAGCTCATACCTATAATCCCAGTGCTTTGGGAGGCTGAGGCAGGCAGATCACTTGAGCTCAGGAGTTCGAGACCAGCCTGGGCAACATGGCAAAACCCTGTCTCTACAAAAAATACAAAAATTAGCAGGGCATGGTGGTGCATGCCTGTGGTCCCAACTAGTTGGGAGGCTGAGGTGGGAGGATCACTTGAGCCCAGGAGGTTGAGGCTACAGTGAGCTGTGATCGTGGCACTGCACTCCAGCCTGGGAGAGAGAGTAAAACTCTATCTCAAAAAGAAAGAAAGAGAGAAAGAGAGAAAGAGAGAAAGAGAGAGAGAGAGAGAGGAAGGAAGGAAGGAAGGAAGGAAGGAAGGAAGGAAGGAAGGAAGGAAGGAAGGAAACAACAACAAAAATATGCTTGGGATTGGAATAGGGAGCGGAGTGAATTGCTTCTTGAGAGACGTGGCTGCCCTGTTACTATGTGTTCCAAGGAGAATGCCCCTCGCTGAATGATGCACTCAGCCTAGGGCTTTCTGCCATATTTGCTCTTCTTTGGCATTGGCTTAACTGGCAGAGTCAAATGCATGGCATTAACCTATGCATGCACATATTCTGAATCATACCAGCCAATGAGGATAACTACTTTATAGTTCAAACCCCAGCCCACTACAGCCAGGGCATCTGGCTATAGTCCAGAGGTGAGCAGCCAGTGCCATCTTTTTCATGCAGATCTCTGAATCTAGAGCAGATGTTCCTCCTTATACTTATTTATCATACCACAGGTACCATAGCAACAATAAAGGGAAATTTAAAAGGAAGGAAAATCAGCCCCCAATTCCCTACCCCTGGCAACACAGCTATTTTCAATTCAGGCTTTGCCCATGTGCACTTCTCTTCTTTGTAAATCTGTACTCATAATAGACCATATAATTTTTATTCCCTTGAGCAACTATATTTTAAGATCTCATGGTAGAAAGACCAGATTTGACTTTGCCAAGAAGGGTTCCTAACTGAAGTCACTTATATTTCTAGCTTTCTGCCTTTATTCAGATGATCATTTTTTACTTAAATAGCTCAGAATACTTAGATACCTCCATTATTTTCTTTCTTCTAGCAACCAGTCCAAAGCACAATGTCAGAAAGATCACAACACACGCAGCAATAATGGGCTCTACTGGGACACTCACAGTTTTATCTGTTGGAAATGCAAACACAGGGAATAAGAATGAACATTTACATACTTCCAGTACATCCCAGCAATGGTGCCTTGAACTTTATGTATATCATCCCCTTAATTAAACCTTCTCAACAATCTCAAAAGATAGATATGATTGTCCTCATTTTACAGGTGAGGAACCAGGGGCTTCGAGGGGTTAGAATGCTTGTCCAAAGTCATAGAACTAGGCCGGGTGCAGTGGCTCATGCCTGGAATCCCAGAACTTTGGAAGGCCAAGGCAGGCAGATCACTTGAGGTCAGGAGTTCAAGACCAGGCTGGCCCACATGGTGAAACCCCATCTGTACAAAAAAAAAAAAAAAAAAAATAGCTGGGCATGGTGGTGAGTGCCTGTATTCCCAGCTACGTGGGAGACTGAGGCAGGAGAATTGCTTGATCCTGGGAGACAGAGGTTGCAGTGAGCCAGGGTCGCACCACTGCATTCCAGTCTAAGTGACAGAGCAAAACTCTGTCTCTCCAAAAAAAAAAAAAAAAAAAAAGTCACAGAACTAGTAAATGGCAGAGGCAGGTTTTGAATCTGTTCCTTGGTGGATTAATAACTTATTGTAATATGAGTAACTCCCCTAAAACAAGTAGGCCATTTTGTGCCTCCTTCACCCACAGTTTTTGCCACACGCAGAGCAGAATTAGATTGAAGTCAACGGTTTTGCCTGGATTTTGAAAAGCCCAAAATATATTGGGAAGTATCCTGGGGTGGGTGAGGGAAGAGAGGGAGGAAGGCTTTGAGAGCAAGAAGAGAAAGGGTGGAGAGCTTTCTGGACTAAGAAGGAGAGAGAGGTCTGTGGGCCTCAAAAGCAGTGGGGAGCCTTGTACCTGTACTACGATGGTGCCCCAAGCAGGTGACAAGACATTATAGAAGGTAGGTGGCTGCATAGTGTCTCTAGGGAAGTAGGAATCTAAGCATTAGCCTTCCCAACCTTGGCAAAGGTTTCCGCATCTCTCTAAATGCCATGCAAAGACAGAGGGCCTACTTCTAACTGGGACTAGGAAGAGATCAGCAGCAACCACGACAGCTTGGAAGTGAAAGCCTACTCCTTTATTTTCTAAACACCAGGCAAACTGAGAGCTACTTTTTTTTTTTTTTTTTTTAGACAGAGTTTCGCTCCTGTTGCCCGGGCTGGAGTACGGTGGTGCAATCTCGGCTCACTGCAACCTCTGCCTCCCGGGTTCAAGTAATTCTCCTGCCTCCGCCTCCTGAGTAGCTGGGATTACAGGCGCATGCTACCATGCCCAGATAATTTTTGTATTTTTTAGTGGAGATGGGGTTTCACTGTGTTAGCTAGGATGGTCTCGATCTCCTGACCTTGTGATCCGCTTGCCTTGGCTTCCCTAAGTGCTGGGATTACAGGTGTGAGCCACCGCACCTGGCCAAGAGCTACTTTATTTATCAGTCACTATAGGCATAGTGCCTGTGTTTTCAAGCTTTCTAAGAGCCTCTGAAAATATTTGAGACCCAGAAAAAAATGATTGGCCCCAAGATATGAAAATAAAGTAGCAAAATTAATCAAAATTAATCAATGTTTAAGCATCTGTAAAATGCAGTCTGGCATCAACTATAACTCAACTGTTAAATAATGATGTTTAAACCTCAAGAACCAAATGAGTAACTTATTTATAACAAAATTCAAAATCTATACAAGTTATAAAAATTCTTTCAAAAATTTTACAGCAGAAAGCACAGATAATGTGCTTTGCTTTTAATATCTTTAATATGATATAGAATGAAACTCTCACAAGTAAAAGTGAAAGCCAGGCAGGGCGGCATACGTGTAGCCCCAGCCACTTGGGAGGCTGAAGCAGGAGGATTGCTTAAGCCCAGGAGTTCAGGGTTATAGCACCCGATGATTGCACCTATGAATAGCCACTGCTCTCTACCTTGGGCAACATAGTGAGACCCTATTTTTTTTTTTTTAAGACAGAATCTCGCTCTGCCACCCAGGCTGGAGTGCAGTGGCTTGATTTCAGCTCACTGCAACCTCTGCCTCCTGGGTTCAAGCTATTCTCCTGCCTCAGCCTCCCGAGTAGCTGGTACTACAGGTGTGCAACACCATGCCAAGCTAATTTTTGTATTTTAGGTAGGTAGAGACAGGGTTTCACCATGTTGGCCAGTCTGGCCTCGAACTCCTGACCTCAAGTGATCCGCCTGCCTTGGCCTCCCAAAGTGCTGGGATTATAAGTGTGAGCCACCATGCCTGGCCAACCCTATTTTTTAATTAAAAAAAATTTTTTTAGAGATGGAGCCTGGGTATGTTGCCCAGTCTGGTCTTGAACTCCTGACCTCAAGCAGTTCTCCTACCAGGGCCTTCCAAAGTGTTGCAATTACAGGCGTCAGCCACTGCACCTGGCAGGACCCCGTTTCTTAAAAAAATAATAAAGTAAAAGTGCTTAAGGTCAACAAAGGTTTTTAAGTGACCTTGTCCAAGCCCCTGGATTCCGATGCCACCCAATGAGGGGAAGGAGCTTCAGTCATTGCTTAAATAACATTTTAGGCATTTAAAGGAAATTAAGCATGTGCTATTTCTTGTACAATTGAGTTTATGGATTGAGGTGCAGTCAACAAATATTTACTGGGTGACTAATGTGTGTTATGCACTGTGTTCAGCTCTGCAAAAAATAGGACAGGTGTGGAAGGCTCCTCTGCCTTCATGGAGCTCATCTTCTAGTGGGGGAGACAGACATTAAACAAACAGATACTACAGATTAAGTATTAGAAAGGAAATGGGGTCATGAAATAGCAAGTGAAGGGCAAAAGCCAGGGAAGAAGGGAAGAAGTGACTTTAGGTAAATTTAATTTCAAAGCCCAATCCCTATATACCTTAAGATTATGAAGTAGGGTTTATCTCCCCTGTCCCCATAACTGTATAACACACTAACCAATTATTATTATTATTTTTGGAGACAGAGTCTCACTCTGTCACCCATGCTGGAGTGCAGTGGCATGATCATGGCTCACTGCAGCCTCGACCTCTAGGGCTTAAGAGATCCTCCTACCTTAGCCTCCTGAGTAGTTGAGACTACCAGTGCGTGCCACCACATCCAGCTAATTTTTCTATTTGTTGAAGAGACAGCGTCCCAGCAAGTTGCCCAGGTTGTTTTGGAACTCCTGGCCTCAAGCAACCCTTCCACTTGGCCTCCCGTAGTCCTGGGATTACAGGCACGAACCATCCCACACAGCCTGTAATTACCTTTTTTATAATTTTCCTGCTCTTGATAATTTTGGGGAATAAATGGATTAAATTTTTGCCCTCTCTTGGCTGTTTCTAAACATTATTCTCATGAAGGTATGGGTCACATCACCCCTATGGAGAAACTTTGCTCAGTGAGCCTTTTTCTAGTAAGCCCTGGTTCTGTACTAGCCAGCTCTGGGACACACCAAAGGGCCCTCACCTTACTGGGGAGCCCCTCACCTTACTGGGGAGCCCCTCTATTTGCAAGATGTCAAAAGAAAGGGGAAGTAAAGGTGGGACAATTAGAAAAAGAAATCAGAATTCATTCACAGGTTGGAATATTTTTACCAAGCCAGATAAAATGAAGCCACATGTGACAGCTCTTATTCTGTTTTTTATTTACTTATTTTTTGAGACAGAGTTTTGCTCTTGTTGCCCAGGCTAGAGTGTAGTAGTGCGATATTGGCTCACTGCAACCTCTGCCTTCTGGTTTCAAGTAATTATCCTGCCTCAGCCTCCCGAGTAGCTGGGATTATAGGCGCCTGGCCATCACGCCCGGCTAATTTTTTTTTTTTTTTTTTTTTTTTTTTTTTTGTATTTTTAGTAGAGACAGGATCTCACCATGTTGGTCCGGCTGGTCTCAAACTGCTGACCTCGTGACCCACCAGCCTCAGCCTCCCAAAGTGCTGGGATTACAGGCGTGAGCCACAGCGCCCGGCCAACAGTTCTTATTCTATAAACAAACTGAAGTAAACAACCTTACCCATTGGCTTGCTTTGGATTTCAAATTTCTGTTGAAAGTGACTTTGGTCTGGGCATGGTGGCTCATGCCTGTAACCCCAGCACTTTGGGAAGCTGAGGTGGCAGATTGCTTGAGCCTAGGAATTCAAGACCAGCCTGATCCACATGGCAAGACCTCATCTCTACAAAAACAATTTTTTAAATTAGCTGGTTATGGTGGCACGCACCTGTCCCAGCTATTCAGGAGGCTGAGGTGGGAAGATCGCTTGAGCCTGGGGGGATGAGGTTGCAGTGAACTATGATTATGCCAATGCACTCCAGCCTAGGTGGCAGAGCGATACCCTGTCTCAAAAAAAAAAAAAAATAAAGGAAAAGAAAGAAAAAAGAGACTCTGGCGAGGGTAATTGCATAACTGCGCCTCCCCCCTTGTCCTGTTTTACGGTCTCATTTGTAACCAGATCTGATATTTCCCTCCCATATTCATCATGGTTAAATAATCCCAACACATGGGCTAAATCTTGTGCTCAAGAAAAGATCTGTGATGTCATCTGTAGCTTTGCATGGCCTCATTTAGGTACTTCCTCCCTGAGCCGTGAAGCCAGGAGAGGCCTCATGAAAGCATTTAGCCTGAGCCCCAGCAGCAGAGCATTTACGCCACCAGCCGTGGGAAGTAGCTAAGCAAGAAGAAATAAGAAAAACAAGTTAGTTTGGAAGAGCCCCACCCAAAACAAGTTTCTGCCCACCTGAAAGCCAATTTGCTAAGCTAGCATCCTGATTGCCACATAAGCTGTATTTTTTAAAAATGTGACACAGAACAATTATGATTTCTTCTTAACCAGGAGGGATATAATTCCCTGGCCTCCAAGTGTGGTGTTCATAGTCACTTAGGATGGCAGGGCATGAGGCCCACCCTTCCATGCTTTTGTGGTCTTGCGGGAGGTAAATAGCCACAGAGCTTTTTCACTGCTTCTATCTCATGGGTACTCAGGATATTTGTGGGTTTGGTTTTTAAAACAAGGAGCCCCTGAGCAATTGTTAGTGCTCTGCAGGACGAATTACTGGTCATTCCAGGAATCACAGTGACGGGCATTCAACCTCCAGTAACTCTTCTTCCCCACCAGCCACTCTGTTCATATCCCATAACCTTCCCCTCAAGGGGAAGGAAATAAGACACGCTAAGGTTCTATCACCACAACACTTCTGGCAGGGGTTCAGTTGGCTTCCTGGGGACTGGCAAGACTGGCAATGAGTGGGTACAGGGAGGCAAATGACAAAGTGAATAATGTTCTAACAAGATATGGGAGTCTCAGCGTGTTGGGCCGCTTCTGGTGTGCTAGCGTGAGAGCAGACAAAGTGTGAATGAGCATTTTCGGCATCTGCTACCCCAGGCATTTTGCCTTTCTCTTTTTGTATGAGCAAGAAATATGAGGAGGGAAAACCCCACAGATGGTCATTTGTTCTGTCATTGTAGAGGTGATAACCCTGGGTAGATGAAGCATGAATCCAAGAGAAAGGGCTTTTTTCCCCCTTATTTTTTCCTACTCTCTCTGCTGATTAGCCTACAGGTTAGAATTTGAGTTAGGAGTGGTTGTAGAGATGCATTTTCTTATCTAGTCATAATTTCTCTTCTCTGTGTGTTTTTTACTTCTCTTCTGTTAGTTATGAAGCTATGAACTCAAAAGTCCAGTTGCTACACACCTCGTTGCCCAGAAGAATTCATGGAAATACTCCTCCCTAAAAGCCAAGCAGAATTGTTTCCTATATTTTGTTCTAAGAAAGGATCTTTGCTCAAAAAACAGTGTCCTGTATGGAATGGGCATGATTTCCCTAAAAGGATGGATCAGGATTCTTAGTGGAAAAATCCTTGGATGGGGATGATTCTCCAAAGAAAATCCTAGCCACTAATCATAATTGTTATTATCATTTATTGTCACCAAAAATATTTACGAGCATCTGGCGTGAGTTTTGCACTGTGCTGAATATTACTTAAAACGAGAGTTACCTTTAACAATCAGGTGAAAGTCCAAGCTCTCCGTTTGCAGAGATGACTTTGCAGTACAACTGTAGGTTCCGTTGTCAGATTTCTCGACTTTGGTGATTGACAGCTGAAAAGACTCACTTGTCTGTTGGATTTGGTGATGGCTTTTCTCTAAATCCAGGAGACTACTGTTTTTGTACCACATCATTTGAGCCTGGGGGTTGGCTTTCACACTGCAAACCAACTTCACGTTACTGCCTTCCTCAACTGTTTGGAAGTTGTTTCCACTTAGGAGAGGAGGAACTGCAAGACTCAAAGCATTTAGATTTAATTAGCTGATAAGCAATAGTTCACTGTCAGAGTTCAAAGTCTTCCTTCAGTCTATCTCATGTGGTCATTTATTCATTTGACAAAAATTTATTAAATACGTACTGTGTGCCAAGCACTGGGGTAACAAGGGCAAATAACACTTCCAGTTCCAAACCTCATGGGACTTTTAATGTGACGAACAAGACAAACCATGAAACAATATATGATTATAAGCATGATATATAGTAATGAATCTATGATAAGCAGACAATGTGTAACACTACCCAAGAGTATAACCCTTGAGTCTTTGTTCTCTGAGACTTAATAAACCAACCTGTGCTAGTGTTGCACAAAACAGTACAAAATTAAGAAGGCATACACTGCAATTAGACCTAATTCCATCTACACCATTTACTGTGACTTTGAGACAGTTAACTAACTGCTAAGGCCTCTGTTTCTCATGTAAAAAAATGGGATAATCATACATCTCCTGAGATGCTGTAAAGATTAAATAAAATAATCCCTGTAAAGAATTTGCCACAGTGCTAGCTACTATTATTATTACAGTGGTGGTGGTTTTGAGGGTTACTCTCACCGTCTGTTTTTGCATTTTATCTAACCATTGCCTTGGTAACATATTTACCAATGCATCTCTATGCATCTCTGCGTTTTCTCAGTGGTGCTCTAGAAATAATGTCCTCCTCCCAGGTGTTCTAAGCATGAGAACTCTGGCATCTGTGGAAGGCAAGTGAGTCCCTCTCATCCCTCTGTGTGAGCAATTCCTTCTTCCCTCTACAGTAAGGGGAGTTGTAGACCCATAGACAGTCAAACATGTATATCACCTTGCATATTCTGGCAGAAGTGCAGAATAGTAATGAAATGGTTGGAGAGTGGGAACTAGGAAAAAGATAGAGATGGAGAAGGAGGAAAAAGGAGCTTGTATAATCTGCACACTGAATAATTAGACCCTGAGTAGGCTGTGCTATTAATAACTCTCTCAGAAGAATGATATTTTGTTGCTCTTTGGAATGAGCTTGAATTCTGTATCAAATCCAACAAGGATGTTATATGGTATTCAGATATGCAGGAAGCTGCTGGAATAGAGAACATAATTGCCGAATAGAACAATTCCATTTGTGGACAGATTCTGTTAGTGATTTCTTTTTATTTAACTATTTGAAATTAATTTAAGCACATCAGTATATGTGAATATCTCCTCTGTAAAAATTAGTACTTTTCAGATAAAGCTAAGATCCAAGCTGGTCACTTCCTGACCCCCAGAGATACCAGCTGCTATGAGTTTGGTGTAAATCCTTCCCTATCTTTCTTTTTTCTTAAATAGTTTTCTATACATATAGTGTACCCATAGGAGATATACCATATTATTTTAGGGGCATGGAAAGGATTTACATAAAATACTTCAATTCTCTCAATAACTTGCATGTTTTTGAGATATGTTCATATTGAACCACAGAGATCTAGCTTATTGCTTTTAGAATGCATTACTTTAATCATTTGTGTTTTGATGAGCATTAGGTTGTTTTCATTTTAAAATGTTAAACAATGATACAGTAAACATCCTTGTACATATCTCTTTACGCCTATGTGCATGTATTTCTCCAAGGTTAACATCTAGAAGGAGAAATGCTGTGTCATAGGATACGCACACTTTAAACTTTGATAGGTATTATGAAAGAGGTGTTCTCAATTTAAACTTTCAGCAACGATGTATGAGAGAAACTGTTTATCCATATTCTCCTCCAAACAGTGTATTAACAAGCTTCCATTTGGTTCTTGATCTGCTATTTATAACAATAATGGTCCTGCCTTTGAAGGGTACATAATATCCTTGTCACGTTTTATGAGCTCATTTTGATTTATTGGTTGATGACTTTGTGTCAGTACTGTCATTATGGATTACTGAGCAATTAACTATACACACACACTTAGCAACAATGATATTTAGGAGATTCTTATAAAGAGAATTTAAAAAGTGGATTGAGGCTGGAAAACTGAAAACAATTTCTTTAAGTCATCAAATCACAAATCACATTGTTGGCATTTCTGCCGTGTCTCCCTTAAGAGGGTTCCATCAGCCCAGGCAACATAGCAAAACCCCGTCTCTACAAAAAATACAAAAATCAGCTCGGCGTGGTGGTGTGTGCCTGTAGTCCCAGCTACTTGGGAGGCTGAGGCAGGAGGATCACTTGAGCCTGGGAGGCAGAGGTTACAGTGAGTTGAGATTGTGCTACTGCACTCTAGTGTAGGTGACAGAGTGAGACGTTGTCTCCAAAAAAAAAAAAAAAGAAAGAGGTTTCATGGAATAAGCACTTAAGCACTAGGTTAGAAGCTTGGGAATTAGTGTTTTGTTCTCAGCTGCAGCTATGATTTGAGCCCCTAGTCTGGGCCTTAGTTTCCTTAGATGTCTTTTTTTGGCAGGGTCTCACTCTGTTGCTTAGGTTGAAATGCAGTGGGGCAATCATAGCTCGCTGAAGCCTCAACCTTCTGGGCTCAGGCGATCCTCTAGCCTCAGCCTCCCGAGTAGCTAGGGCTACAGGTGTGTGCCAGCATGCCCAGTTAATTAAAAACATACTTTTTTTTTTTTTTGGTAGAAATAGGGTCTCACTATGTTATGTTTGTAGAGATAGGGTCTTTCTACCAAATCGTACTGCATCATCATACCTCACCCATCGCCATACCATCCACACCATTCTCATGCAGAACCAGCTTTTCACCCAATGACCCATGTGATCACCTACATAATATCACTTGACAGTCCCCTAAGCCTATACAGTTCCACCAATGGGTTACCAATACCTGGAACCCAGTCATTGAAGAGCTTCACCTTTTCTGACTTTAAGGTAATGCTTAAAGATTCCCTAATGAAAATCTTTTTTTTTTTTTTTTTTGAGATGGGGTCTCACTGTGTTGCCCAGGCTGAAGTGCAGTGGTGGCATCTCAGCTCATTGCAACCTCCGCTTCTTTAGTTCAAGCAATTCTCCTGCCTCAGCCTCCTGAGTAGCTGAGATTACAGGTGCCCACCACCGCACCTGGCCAATTTTTGTATTTTTAGTAGAGGCCAGGTTTCGCCATGTTGATCAGGCTGGTCTCGAACTCCTGATCTTAAGTGATCCATTTGCCTCTGCCTCCCAAAGTGTTGGGATTACAGGCATGAGCCACTGTGCCAGGCCATGAAAATCTGTCTAAGCAGAACACAAAAGCTAGGCACTACAAAGGAAAAGACTTGTAGCTTTAAATATATAAACATTTAAAATTTCAATATGGCAAAAAAGAACTACAAAAATTTTCAAAAACAAGTAGGAGAAATACTTACAATTCAAAATGACAAAGGACTAATTTCCTTAATCCACAAAACTCTCATACAGATTAATGAGCAAAAGGCATAAAACCCAACAGAAAAAAATGAGTTAAGGATACAAGCAGGCATTTCATGGAAACAAACAAAAAAGGCCAATATGTTTACATAAAGGTGAACACCCTCATTCTTAATTTAAAAATTGAAAATAGGCTGGGCGCAGTGGCTCACACCTGTAATCCCAGCAGTTTGAGAGGCTGAGGTAGGCAGATCACTTCAGGTTAGGAGCTTGAGACCAGCCTGGCCGACATGGTGAACCCCCGCCGTCTCTACTAAAAATATAAAAATTAAAAATTAGCCGAGTGTGGTGGTGGGTGCCTGTAGTCCCAGCTACTCAGGACGCTGAGGCAGGAGAATCGCTTGAACCCGGGAAGGCAGAGGTTGCAGTGAGCCAAGATTGCGCCACCGCACTGCACTCCAGCCTGGGCAACAGAGCGAGACTGTGTCTAAAAAAAAAAAAAAAAAAGAAAGAAAGAAAAAAGGAAAAGAGAATTTCAAAGGAGGCTGGCAAATTCTCAGAGTTTGACGATACTCAGTGCTCATGAGGGTGAGGGGAAATAGGTACTCTCATGCTTTGTGGTGGGAGCGTAAATTGGGCAATTTGGCAATACCAAGACCTAGATTTCAACTACCACTTCATATGTTACAGACATTACAGACCCACTAGCCGTTTCTGTTCCCCTCACTCACAAATAACATTCAGTGCCACCGAAATGGACACGGACGGATCCCTCCCCAGCCTGCAGGTAAAGCTGATTCCGTTGTCATTTTCACTGATGGAAGAGACACAGACAGAGCTGGAATTGATTTTGTTTCCAGATTTCAAATCCACTCTCCCCTCCTCTCGGTACCAGAGCAGTTCTTCCTCTCTGGTGTGGTTTTGAACAGCACATATCAGAGACACTTGGGAGCCAGGTGTAGTATCCAGGATATAGTTCTCAGTTTTACCATTCACAGTTAAAACAGAACCTGGGAGTGTAGAGAGAAACTATTTAGATATACAGAGTAAACAACCTAAATGCTCATGAACAGGGGATTGGTTAAATAAGTTATGTTACATCAGTAGAACAAAATAAGCTCTGAACAATTAAAAATAGTCGTATTGATCTATATGATTTATATTGAAAAATATTCATAATGTATTGTTAACTGAAAAACAAAAAGATTAAAATGTGGTCATCAAATTTTGGTGCACGTTGGAATCACCAGGGGATCTTTTAAAAAGTACTGATGTAGCCGGGTGCGGGCCTATAATCCCAGCACTTTGGGAGGTAGAGGCGGGAGGACCGTTTGAGCTCCGGAGTTCAAGACCAGCCTGGGAAATATAGTCAGACCCCTTCTCCACAAAAAATAATAATAATTTAAAAAAACATTAGCCAGGCGCGGTGGTGTACATTCGTACTTCTAGCTACTTGGGAGGATAAGGTGGGAGAATCGCTTAAGCCCAGGAGGTGGAGGTTGCAGTGAGCCAAGATCGCACCACTGCACTCCAGTCTGGGTGACCGAGCAAGACCCTGCCTCCAAAAAAAAGTACTGATGCCTGGTTCTCATCCCCAGACTTCTGATTAGTTGACGTGAGTGCAATCTAGGCATTGTGTTGTTTAAAGCACCTCACCCCCAGCCCCCAGGTGATTGTAATATGCAGTGAAGTTTGAGAAGCACCAGGTTAGAAACCAATACATACAGAATGATCATATGCGTGTGTGTGTATGTGTGTATGGTATACATATACACATACACACATTTTCATGGAAAAAAGACTTAGGAAAAAATCCCATATATATTGAATACACACACACACACACATGCATATATGTATATACATATACACATACCATATTTAATTTGTTTACTTGAAGGGATTGAAAGTAGGAAAACAAGGGAATGAAATGGAAAAATATTTAAGGTATAAACATTAGGCAAAAAATGCAGAATATAAGTTAAAGCTCTAATAATTACTACAAATGTATCAAAATTGCACATGCATATGAGTAAGAACTGATTTGAAAACACTTTTATGATTAAATGATAGGATTATGGACAAATTGGGTCTTGCATCTATAGTGTTTTAATATTGTTTTGGCAGTGAAGAAAAATAAAAAGATGTTTAAGTAGCTGGGGTTTGTGTGGTAGACAAGTCTTCGTGGGTTGGGTGATCAGGATACATAGTAGGTTTTTTTTTTTTCTTTCAGCTCTGACTTTTAGAAATCTATTCATTGGCCGGGCGCGGTGGCTCAAGCCTGTAATCCCAGCACTTTGGGAGGCCGAGACGGGCGGATCACGAGGTCAGGAGATCAAGACCATCCTGGCTGACACGGTGAAACCCCGTCTCTACTAAAAAAATACAAAAAACTAGCCGGGCGAGGTGGCGGGCGCCTGTAGTCCCAGCTACTCAGGAGGCTGAGGCAGGAGAATGGCGTGAACCCGGGAGGCAGAGCTTGCAGTGAGCCGAGATCTGGCCACTGCACTCCAGCCTGGGCGGCAGAGCGAGACTCCGTCTCAAAAAAAAAAAAAAAAAAAAAAAAAAAAAAAAAAAAAAAAAAGAAATCTATTCATTGCGTAGTAATACACTTGAATTTTGATTTTTATTTTCCTGGTTTAGAAGCAAGTAACAAAAGCTAAAAAAGAATTTTATCTATCATAAACCTGTAGCCTGGATAACATTTGTTGATATGTTCTGTAAACACATTAACCTTCCTTTTAAAAAACTTAAGCTGGCTGGGCACGGTGGCTCATGCCTGTAATCTCAGCACTGTGGGAGGCCAAGACAGGCGGATCACCTGAGGTCAAAAGTTTGAGACCATCCTGGCCAACATAGTGAAACCCTGTCTCTACTAAAAATAACAAAAAAATTAGCCAGGCCTGGTGGCGGGCTCCTGTAATCCCAGCTACTCAGGAGGCTGAGGCAGGAGAATCACTTGCACCAAGGAGGTGAAGGTTGCAGTAAGCTGAAATCAGGCCACTGCACTCCAGCCTGGGTGACAAGAGTGAGACTCTTTCTCAAAAAAAAAAAAAAACTTAAGCTACTTGTAAAGATAATCGTATTGTCTAGTATTTTTTTTTAAATATGGAATATTGAGTGGTTGTCATCTCTGGATGAAAGTATTTAGGGAGATTTGTACTTTTTTTTTTTAATAGATTGCCTAATTTATTTTACTATGACTATGCATTACTTTTAAAATCAGAAAAGAGTGGTAGGGGAGCAAATGCTGGAAAGATTTTCATGTGAAATGGCATGTTCAGATAAACAGAAGATTATTTGGGGTAACATTAGTAATAAAATGCATTAAAATGTAGGAGGATTCTGGTGGTGGCTCTGGAGAAAATAGAATACTTCACCTTGTCTTGTAATAATAAAACCCTAAAAACAATATTTTTCCTTTTTTTTTTTTGAGACGGAGTCTCACCCTGTTGCCCAGGCTGGAGTGTAGTGGCGCCATCTCAGCTCACTGCAAACTCTGCCTCATGAAATGGATTCACACCATTCTCCTGCCTCAGCCTCCCAAGTAGCTGGGACTACAGGCACCTGCCACCACGCCTGGCTAATTTTTTGTATTTTTAGTAGAGATGGGGTTTCACTGTGTTAGCCAGGATGGTCTCAATCTCCTAACCTCATGATCTGCCCGCCTTAGCCTCCCAAAGTGCTGGGATTACAGGCATGAGCCACCCGCCCGGCCTCCATTTGATTTTTTATTGTTAGCTAACTCCTATACTGTGAGCCATGCTAACTGTGTAGTCATTTCAATTTGGAATTTAAGGATATATCCAATGCCCATTGATCATTTTTCTTAATTGGAAATTTTCCTTTATCTAAAAAGAGGTCAAAAAGAACTTTAACTTACTTGTCATCTCACGTGGCAGAAATAAAATTAATAAGAGAAGAAATCTTCCCATTTGCATTACAACACTGCTGTTCCATGCCATCTTTAATGAGTTAAAGTAGGATCTACTAAGGGAAAAATAGTGCAGTTGGTTTTGTACTTTGGTTTGTGAACCTTCCTTCTGTCTATTATGCATTTAAAGTGAAGTCCCAGATGAATCATCCCAGCTGTAACGGTACTACTTCTAGCTTTTAATTAAACAACGCTGCCTGACTAAGTTCAAAGTACATTTAGTAGTAAGATTTTTTTTTTTAAAGCAACATAAAGAAAACCACAAGGAAATAGGCTGTGACAGATACAGCAGCATTAGGGTGCCCTGGGGAAGATAAAACCAAGAGACTTCCCTAGAGAAACTGATAGAATTTCATTTTAACAGAATGAAACTTGTGTCATTCTCAGACAGTCCCTACTGAATAAAGTAATTCTTGTTCTGAAAGTTTCTCTTGGGTCGTTTTTGTAAAGATGTTCTCTGGTAATAGAGAGTTTTTGAGATTACTCCAAATCCCATGGATTGAAATGGTGTGTACTTAGGAAAGACCCAACTGAAACATGGCCTCTAGTTTAAACCATGTTAATCTTGCCTGTCTCCCACTCTTCTCTCTCTCTTCCCCTTGACCCATATGTACTAAAAATAATAAATAACAAAGCTGTCCTTTCTCCCTTCTTGCTTTTGCTTCACCTCTCCTTCTCCCTAAGATACTCTCCACTTCCATCTGAGGAAAAAAACATATATTCATTACTTCCTTTCAAGAGTACTACTATAAATATAGTGGAACCACATATGAAAAACTTTCTGTGCAACAGGGACTGTGCTAAACACTTTACATACATCATTTCTGTCACAATTAAGCCTCCCAACAACGCTCTTGAGGTTATTTCTATAGATTTAAAGAGATTATGTAATTTGCCCGGATCTCACAGACAGTAAATGTCAAGGTCAGGATTTGAACCCAGGACTCCCAAGACCATGCTCTTAACCACCGTACTACTACCCTACTCTTAACCACCTTACTACCCAATCTACTGCCTAGAATAATATTCTTTTCCTTTAAGAAGCTGCTGTTAGACTGGGTGCAGTGGCTTATGCCTGTAATCCCAGAACTTTGGGAGCTGAGGCGGGTGGATTACCTGAGGTCAGGAGTTTGAGACTAGCCTGACCAACATAGTGAAACCCCATCTCTACTAAAAATACAAAAAAAAAAAAATTAGCCAGGCATGGTGGCGGGCACCTGTAATCCCAGCTACTTGGGAGGCTGAGGCAGGAGAATCACTTGAACTTAGGAGGCGGAGGTTGCAGTGAGCCGAGACTGTGCCACTACACTCCAGCCTGGGCGACAGAGCGAGACTCGGTCTCAATACATACATACATACATACATACATACATACATAAAAAGAAGCTGCTGTTATTCTTTTCCAGTTCCTGACCACTTGGAGTTCTCTCCCTTTAACACCAGTATTAAACTACAAGAGCTGAAATATACCTATACCTACTCTGCTCCTCCCCGTCCCAGGCGTGTCCCAACAGGAGTGAGTTTCATTCATGCCAGGCTTACCCTTTCTGGCAGACAAGCCTGCATCAATCTTTTCGTAAGATGCAATTACTACTAATATTGATTCTTTTGTAATTTTAAATATTTGCCAAAAAGATTTCTATCACAGTGTTGTAACAGTTATGATTGCAGAATGCAGTCAATAGTAGAATTTTCTCAAGCACTCTCCACTACAAGTACTCAATAAAAACTGAGAGTGCAGGCTTCTTGCCAGACCTCACCCCGTCCTATTAAGGGGGCAAATCTATGTCTTCTCTTTCCTTCCACTCCACCGACACGGCAACTTTTCAAAATGTATTTCCCTCACTTGGCTTGATTTTAATCTGTATGACTCTCTACTTTCTATATAAGACAGTCTTACCACTTACCTCTTGAACTCTGAGAAGCTGACTTCCTTGGCCAACTGTTCCTCTGCCTGAAAACCCTAAATGCTTTCCCTGTTACAATCCTTTATAATACTTGAATTTGAACACTTTATGACAGTAGGATCAAATAAATAAGATAACTTGGGTTCAAAGTCTGTTTCTCTTTATGGAGTCTTAGAGAAGATAGTAATTGGGAAAGACATCTTCTTAAGATCTGAGTTTCTATGTGTACCTAGGTTACTAGGTGGGGCCGGATGTTAATAACAGGGATGTGTTGTTTCAAGAAAGCCTGAACTTGTGCAAAACTCTGTAGCGCATCTCACTGAATATTGTCATATTTAAGTAAGATAGCTGCGTTTTGATCGTCTACTAGCCTGGGGATTGTGATGGTACAAGTCCAAGAAGGAGTTTGATTTTCACAGATGTCAAAACATTGGAAGATTCTACATAACTTAAATAATGCTGGAAAAGTCTTAGTTACTGCTGGTAACCCAAGCCCAGTCCATAAGCTGTACCGAGCCAGGCATAGCAGGGAGCCGTTTTTTTTTTTTGTTCGTTCGTTTTTTGAGACAGGGTTTCACTCTGTCACCCAGGCTAGAGTGCAATGGCAAGATCGTGGCTGACTGCAACCTCTGCCTCCCAGCCTTCCAAGGAGCTAGGACTACTGGTGTGAGTCACCATGCCCAGCTAAACTTTGTTTATATATATATTTTTGGTAGAGATGAAATTTCGCCATGTTTCCTAGGCTGGTCTCGAACTCCTGGCCTTAAGCAATCTGCCCACCTTTGCCTAGGGAACAGTTTTATCCTCTTGAGACTCTCACCCGATTGGGGGATCCTTGCATTACACTATGTTTATGGTATTATTAACAATGCAAATTTTATCTGCCAAATACTATTGTTCCCATTTACACAAAAATATAACAGAAGAATATTTATAGTTATCCACACATTTGAACACACTGTTGAAGCACACCAGCAATCTGCCTCTTACTAGCTATGTGACTTTGAAAAGTTATTTAACCTCCATGAGCCTCAGGGTCTTCATCAATACAATGGAAATAGTAATAGTGCCCTCCCTATGGAGTCACTGTGAGGATTAAATGAAATGAAGCATGTGAAGCTGCCACACAGTAAGCTCTTAGTAAACAGTAGCTCTTATTACTATTATTATTAATACAGGCTGAGCAGGGCATCCTAAATCAACACAACCTCACTATAGCATTGTTCAAGCAAAAATCAGAGCTAAGAGCCGCTCCTGTTGGCTGGGTTGCAAGCACCACCTAAGCAGGTTTTGAGTTTGCCTCTCTAGGGATCCAAGATTGTCATTTTAAAATGAATTTAGCAATGGAGCGATGTCTTGGTTCTTGGTCCCTCCAAAACAGACCCTGAGACAGAGCTTTTGAGTGCAAGTAGTTTATTTAAAGGTGATCTTGGCCAGGCACAGTGGCTCACTCCTTAATCCCAGCACTTTGGGAGGCCGAGGCGGGTGCTTCATTTGATGCCGGCAGTTCGAGACCAGCCTGGCCCACGTGATGAAACCCCCTCTCTACTAAAAATAGAAAAATTAGCTGGGCATGGTGGCGGGCGCCTGTAATCCCAGCTACTCGGGAGGTTGAGGCGGAAGAATCCCTTGAGCCTGGGAGGCGGAGGTTGTGGTGAGCTGCGACCTGGCCACTGGACTCCAATCTGGGTGAGAGAGTGAGACTCTTTCTCAAAAAAAAAAAAAAAAAGTGATCTCAGGAAGCATAGTAAGGAAGTAAGATAGGGAAGGGAGGAAACTAGTAAAGCATGTGTTAAAGGTTACTATTGTGAGCAATGTCCTCCTGGAGCCTTGGACAAGGTTGTATTCGGTGGAGCACACCTCCGAATCAACTTCTGATAGGGAAGGAAGTGTTAGTATTTATCACCAGCTTCTCTCCATCTCCGGCGACTGAGGGGCACTCTCAAGGTGTTGACTCTCTGGCACTTTCAGCCTGCCCTGTGAGGGCAGAGTGTACTCTCTCAAGCTGGCCAAGATGTCCAGGCAAAGATGCTCAGGAAGTCACGGGCTATACGGGAACTCTTTGCAAGTAACTTCTAGGTAGGCCAAGGGGATGTGGGTAGAGCACCACCAGCAACTTCTATAATTGGATATTAGGTGGTATTAGGAAATAATGATTAATTATTATTAGTTGTGATAATGGTATTGCCGTTATGTAGAGAATGTTCTAATTCTCAGGGGATGCCTGCTGAAATATTTATGGGTCAAGTGTCATGATAATTGCAACTACCTTTCAAATGATTCAGCAAGAAAAGTAAACACATAAACACACAAAGCGAATATAGCAAATGTTAACATTTATTCAATCTAAATAGGGGTCTATAGATCTTCATTGCATTATTGTTTCAACTTTTCTGTATGACATTTTTGTCACCAGAATATTGGGGAAATATATTCAGCAGATATTTATTGAGTATCTGCCATGTGCTAAGTATTCTAAGCACTGGGGATGTGACTTGCGGCCAAGCCAATATGGTGGCTGTGTCATGAATTAGGGAAAAGATGGCTTCTCTAGTCACTCTACTGCCATCTGTGGAAAATTGTTATAATAACTCTACAAAGCTATGATGTCTGTAAGACGAATAGTGCTTCCAGGTCTCCATAACATTAAATGGTGATACATAGATGAAAAACAAGCTCTGGGCTTTTGAAGGTCTTACATTGTAGAGTAGAACGTTAATGATGATCAGTAGCCATGCAGAGTGGCCTCAGGTGCTGAGCAGGGATTTCAGATAAGCAAAATGGTATAATGGCGCCCCTGCTGGAGAGTCAAAGAAATCATATGACTTGTGCAAGCTCATATAAATCCCTGGAACAGTCCTCTTTCCTAGACCTGGCAGAGGGAAGAAAGCATTTTTCTGTAAGTAGTTAAGCCCAGTAGTTAACCATTAAGCCTAAGTAGTTTGACTGTTTGCAGTATTTACAGAGTCCAATACTCCACAGCTTCCACAATGACTTAGACCAAGAGGGAGAGAGGAAAAGCAGCCTCCAGTCTGAACATTCCTGGGAATAAAGACCAATCTGGCAGGGTGTGGTGGCTCACGCCTCTAATCTCAACACTTTGAAAGCCGAGGCGGGTGGATTGCTTGAGCCCAGGAGTTCGAGATCAGCCTGGGCAACATGGTGAAACTTCAACTCTACAAAAAATAAAAAATAAAAAAATTACAAAACTTAGCCAGGCATAGTGGCATGTAGTCCCAGCTACTTGGGAGGCTGAGGTGGGAAGATGGATTGAGCCCGGGAGTTTAAGACTGCAGTGAGAGTGATCGCACCACTGCACTACGGCCTGGGTGAAAGAGCGAGATCCTGTTTCAAAAAAATAAAAAAAAAAGACAATCTGCTTCCCAACCCCAAGGCCCAGGTACTTCTAGAAGGGTAACAGACAAGGGAGTCCATGACTCTCTGATTAAGGCAAGTATTAGAATCACCTGGGGGAGGCTCCAGTACCTTTCCTTCCTCAGTCCTGATGAGACTTAGAAATTTCATCTTTAACAAGCCTTCCAAGGGACTCTGCACAGCGGTTTGTGAATCTCCTTTTGAGAACCATGGAGTCAAATTCAAGGTACAAGTTGGGTGCTCTGCCCTGGAAGGGGATGTGTGCACAGGGGCGCCTTATGGGAGGCTGGCTGGATGGGTTCACAGGCCTCACAGTACTTTCTGTTGTATGGGAATGAAGAACAGGAGAGAGAAACAACCAATCAGAATGTGGGAAAGGCCTGCAGGCTAGGGCAGCGGTCACTGAGCACTGCCATCCCACAGTCTTTGAGCTGTGACCAAACTTGGTATGACAGAGACAGCAACTCAGGAAATAGCTAGAGGGCCCGAGGGCCAGCAGGGTCATCTGGCCAGGTCAGTGGGAATGCCACTGATGGTTTTAAAGTGACAGAAAAACTAGAAATCTGACAGGCATAGCCTAGCAATGATTTCTCTCTTTTTTTTTTTTTTTTTGAGACAGAGTTTCGCCTGTTGCCCAGGCTGGAGTGCAGTGGCATGATCTCGGCTCACTGCAACCTTTACCTCCCAGGTTCAAACCATTCTCTGCCTCAGCCTCCCAAGTAGGTGTGATTACAGGTGCCCGCCACCATGCCTGGCTAATTTTTGTATTTTTAGTAGAGATGGGGTTTCACCATGTTGTCCAGGCTGGTCTTGAACTCCTGACCTTGTGATCCACCCCCCTCGGCCTCCCAAAGTGCTGGGATTACAGGTATAAGCCACTGCACCCAGCCAATAGAGTGGTTCTTTAGCAACACAGGGACCCAGTGTGTTGCCTTTTCCATCCAGAATCCAACACAGCATTCTCTAGACTGCTTAAAATTGGACGTAGCTTCTTTTTTTTTTTTGAGATAGGATCTTGCTCTGTCACGCAGGCTAGAGTGCAGTTGTGCGATCTCAGCCCACTGCAACCTCTGCCTCCCGGGTTCAAGTGACTCTCCTTCCTCAGTCTCCCGAGCAACTGGGATTACAGGTATGCACCACCATGCCCAGCTAATTTTTGTATTTTTGGTAGAGACAGGGTTTCTCCAGCCCAGGCTGGTCTTGAACTCCTGACCTCAAGTGATCCTCCCTCCTCAGCCTCCCAAAGTACTAGGATCACAAATGTGAGCCACCGCACCTGGCCTGGTCATAGCTTAAGTGACAATCAGTGATTCTCTAACCTCTCATTCCCCATTATTAGGATTCTTCCATCACCAGAAATCTTAAACCTTAAAGCAATACCTGAAGGGCTATCTGAAAAACGTTGCCAGATTTAGCAAATAAAAATACAGGGCACTCAGTTAAATTTGAACTTCAAGTAAATAACTAACAAATATCTTTTTAGTATAAGTATGTCCTAGGTAACTACTATGTGCTAATTCATCACAAACCAATATTTTAAGACTTATATGTTAAAACATCATGTTTCTCTGGAATTCAAATTTAACAAAGCATCCTGTCTTTTATCTGGCAATTCTCCATCTGTCTTCTTCCATTTTTCGTACATGAAGAAATGAAGTTCAGGGAAGTAAAGGGACTTGTCTAAAGTAACACAGCTATTTAGTGGCAGAGCAGGGATTGGAATGCTTTCAAGACTCTTGGCGGCCACATGGCATCTTTTTCCAAGTGTCTAACTTCAGAGTTTTAAAAGTTGGCTTCTTGAATTACTATGGATGAGCTTTAGAGTGTCAGTGAAACCGCTGGAATTGTAGGCAAAACTGTGTGTGTGTGTGTGTGTGTGTGTGTGTGTGTGTGTGTGTGTGTGTGCATGCGCATATGTGTATTTGTCTGGGGAGATGGTCTTTCATCTTAGCCTGAGTGGACTAAGACATCATTCTATGCTCTACAACCTACCTGTATCAAAAACAAAAACTCTTCTGAACTACCCTATATTCTCCTTCCTTCTTTGCCCTCCATGAATTTTTCATTTGAAGGGAGGAGTCAGAGAAGTAACTTTTTGTTTATTTATTTGTCTATTTATTTATTTATTGAGACAGAGTCCTGCTCTGTCACACAGGCTGGAGTGCAGTGGTGCGATCTCGGCTCACTGCAACCTCTGCCTCCTGGGTTCAAGTGATTCTTCTGCCTCAGCCTCCCGAGTAGCTGGGATTACAGGTGCATGCCACCACACCTGGCTAATTTTTGTATCTTTAGTAGAGACGGGGTTTCGCCATGTTGGCCAGACTGGTCTCGAACTCCTGACTTCAGGTGGTCCGCCCACCTCGGCCTCCCAAAGTGCTGGGATTACAGGCGTGAGTCACCATGCCCAGCCAGGAGAACCAACTTTAACCAGATACCTATTGTACGCTGAGCCCTTTACACATGTTCTACCATTCAATCCTCACATCCACCTAGAAAGTGCCTATGACGAATCACCATTTTATAGGTGAGGAAACTAAGGCATAGCCAGCTCTCAGGGTTAAGATGATAAAACTAATAAAAGAGTAACCCAAGTGAGAATGCTCCCAAAACCAGTGCCCTTTCCCCCAAAGCTTCCTGCCTCCAGACTGATAGCAAGCAGGAAACTATCTGCCGGTATTTAATTCCTCCACTTCCTCCACCTACTGGGACTGACCCAGAGTTGACAGCAGGAACACCTGTAGGACAATAGGTAGAAGGTAGCAGAGATGTGACCTTTGCGACCTTTGCAACTGACCACTAGAGGTCCCTTTTCATACATAGTGATTTTGAAGTTAGACTGCTAGGGGTTAGAGAAGATACTTCCTGGGAGGCGGGCTCTGTCTGTTACAGACTTAACTGGTCTATTTCATACCAGGCAGTCCGGGAGTGGCCAGGAGTGGCCGTGTGACACAGCAGGAGCAATACAGAATAAAATGGATCCCTCTGAAGAAGGCGGGTGATGTCCTCCAGGATCAGTCTTGAAGACAGGGTTTTCAAGTGGGAACACAGCAGGGTTCTAAAGCTTCCTCCTCATCCAAAAGGAAAAACACACAGGACATTCCACCACCCACCGTCATCAGGCAAATTTCCAATTTCCTTTGGAGTGTAGTCTGGCTCCAGGGGCATATTTACTGGAAGCTAATGAAGCTTCGCCTTCAGGCACCCTCATTTGCATAGGCCTGTTCTAAAGGCCCTGACCTTAGTCACTTTGTATTTTTAATTTTGTGGGTTTTTTCCTTAAAGGAACTCCCCCACCACCACCACCGTCAAGTATAAAAACATCAGGCCGCATAGGGCTTGGATCTAGTCCTCTCTGGCTCTAGGTTACAGGATTTCAGAGAAGAGAAAAGAGAATGGGGAGAGTTTCAAAGGGAAGCCCCCTCGAAACTAATAAGAGAGGATTTCCTGTGGGATGAGAAAGAGCTCCATACATGGGCCATAGAACAAGGTAGTCATTTGATCTCCAAAGAACTGAAATTGTGGGAGCACCAGACGTGAAGGAGCCCCCTCTTCTTGCCTGCTGGGAGCTTTCCTGAGCCAGTAGGAGTTTGCCAAATCTTTAGAAGCAGGGTGGTTCACTGACAGCTCTGTAGCATCCTGTTCACTGCTTTCTGAATAAACAAATCGTCTTGCCAACAATTGTGTAGATTTTGAGGGGGGAAACCACACTATCGTTCCAGATTTTTTTTTTTTTTTTGAGACAGAGTCTGCTCTGAAGTGCAGTAGTGCAGTCTTGGCTCACTGCAGCCTCCACCTCCGGGGTTCAAGGGATTCTTGTGGCTCAGCCTCCTGAGTAGCTGGGATTACAGGCACATATCACCATGCCCAGCTAATTTTTGTATTCTCAGCAGATATGGGGTTTCACCATATTGCCCAGGCTGTTCTTGAACTCCTGGCCTCAGGCGATCTGCCCACCTTGGCCTGTCAAAGTGCTAGGATTACAGGTGTGAGCCACCACACTCAGCCTAGTTCCAGAATTTCTATGAGTTGTGATAACCTACGAACTTTACAAAGGAGTAAATAACCAAGATGGAAATAGCAATTTTGTTTGGGAGATATGAATGGATTCTGGAATAAAAGCAAAAGCAATATCCACACCTTTAGAAGCAGAGGAGTGGAAGGAGCTGGGAGGTTTTCCGTTTCTGAAAGAGGGCAGTGGTGGAAACCTGCAACCAGCAACCTTCTGGAACTGGCTTGCATCGACTGGTGGGAGCTGACTCTGTGTCTCTTCCCAGCTGTACACTCAGTGACTTCAACTTGATAGCTTGAAAGCCACAGTGGGAGTATTTACACCATTGAAATTGGCAATTGCTAAAAATCAGGGCTCTCCCCACTACTGGTTGTTAACCCTTTACCAGCACGTCATTGCCTGAACCTCACCACTAACATACACACACACACACACACACACACACACACAGAGCACAGAACCTGCAAGCACTTCTCCTGCGTATTTATGTGTATGCATAAACACAAAAAGAATCACCTATGCACACTTTCCCTTTGTAGCCAGCTTGGATCTCAGCGGCCCTCCCTGCTCTGTCATGCTGACAGCTTTAGTGTTTTCCTACTATTTACATCCTGATCTCAGACGGTGATCTCTCTCTTTCTTGAATTCATAATTGTTCTTTCCCTTACATCATGAGACCCTCAGTATTTCAGGGATTAAGTATCTAATTGTGAAACCTTCTGAGGCAATAATAGAGTCAGGCCAGTAGATTACGCTTTATATCCCCAAGTGAACAGCAAAGACAATAATATAAAAATTGCATGGTCTCCTCCAAATGGAAACCACGTTAAGATGTGGCCAGTGTTCTCTCAAGAAGTTCAAAGGCCTCCCTGAGTTCTCACCAACCTACACCTGTTCCTCTTGCAAATGGAGAAATTTGAGATGAGCATCTGAGCATCTTTGTGTCAGATGGACAGGAACAGGTCCCAAAAAGTTGTGTGACTTGCTGAGGCCAGACACAACCATGGATGTCACTTCTCAGCCTGAAAAACTTGAGCTGCAAAATGTGACATAAGAAACATCAGGGAGGGACTGACGTTTGCGTGTCTACTTCAGTCTGTAATTTTTTTTTTTTTTTTTTTTTTGAGATGGAGTCTCACTCTGTCACCTAGGCTGGAGTGCAATGGCACGATCTCAGCTCACTGCAACCTTCACCTCCAAGGTTCAAGCAATTCTGATATCTCAGCTTCCCGAGTAGCTGGGATTACAGGTGCACACCACCACGCCTGGCTAATTTTTGTATTTTTGGTAGAGACGGGATTTCACCATGTTGGCCAGGCTGGTCTCTAACTCCTGACCGCAGGTGATCCTCCTGTCTTGGCCTCCCAAACTGCTTGGATTACAGGAGTGAGTCACTGTGCCCAGCCTATGAATAGTCTTTGAGGGAGACATTATTATCCCCAATTTCCAGATGAAAGAACTAAAGCCCAGGGAATTTCCCTAATCTATTTAAGGACATACAACTAGTAGGTAGTAGAATAGCTTGTTAATAATTTAAATCAAATTTTAAAAAATCAAATAGAATAGCAGGGCTTGTTGGGAAAAACAATCCACAATCCTTTGTCCTGTTTCTCTCTCCCTCTTCCTTCCCCTAAGTTTGCTCCCTAAGATAATTATTTTAAGACTTTTAACTAGTTCTTCTAGTTCTTCTGTTAGTCACCTTAATAGTGTTATATTTCACCGATCAGCTTATTACTAGAAGAAGGAGTGCAGCAACTTTGTTTTGTTTATTTTTTGGCTATAGCCTCAATGTCTAGAACAGTGCTTGGCACATCATAAATGTTTGTTTTTAAAGAAAACTCATCATTTCTTTTTTTCCTTTTTTGAGACAGAGTCTTGCTCTGTCACCCAGGCTGGAATACAGTGGTGCAATCTTGGCTGACTGCAACCTCTGCCTTCCGAGTTAAGCATTTCTCATGCCTCAGCCTCCCAAGTACCTGGGATTACAGGTGCATGCCACCACACCCAACTACTTTTTTGTATTTTTAATAGAGATGCGGTTTCGCCATGTTGGCCAGGCTGGTTTCAAACTCCTGGCTCCAAGTGATCTGCCCACCTCAGCCTCCCAAAATACTGGGATTACAGGCATGAGCCACCATGCCTTGCCTGTATAACATCATTTCTTGATTTATTAATTGACCTCCTGCTATGAAAGATGAGGATCTAGTACCCTAACATTTTCCTTTTACCTCCCCAACTGCTGTCCATTAAGGTTTTATCAGTATTTTAAATGCCTCAGCTACACCTTTGTAACTATAAGTAATGCTCATACACCTTTGTTTTCTGTTCCACAACTACAGATAATATCTTTGGACTTGAGTGTGGAAGTCTTGACTTCATTACAGGGATGTCTAACTTGAGGGTCCATGACCTTCCACTCCGTACTGAGCCTCCCACACTGACCATTTCTTGCCTAGTGAGTGCCCCTCTGCCTAATATTGGGAAATATGGATTTTGAACTAGAAGCATTCTTGGGCCTGCTTCTACTAAAGGAAATTAGACTGAAGTTAATGGAGCGAGTCCTAGCTAGTGTGTCAAATTAAAGTTAAAGTTAGTTCAGAAGCATTTGAAAAAACATCCACAGTACAGATTTTTTGCTGACAATTTCTTGTTCTCTAAGGTGAATTCCTGCCCTTCCCGGAAGGCAGGGAATATATTTTACAATAGGAATACTTTGGGTCTAAGAAATTGCTGGATACCCTTGGTTCTCCACTGCTATAAAATACCATGGAAATGCCCCATGGGTGCCCTGAGGCAAGTGATTTTCTTGGCATGCTATGAAAAGGAGAGTGGGAGCTGAGCACAGCCCTGGAGTAAGCCCGGGTATGGATTTCACTAGATAAAGTCACTGACACTGTGGAGCAGAGGCAGTGAAAGAAAACAGTCACGGCCTTTGTTTTCCCAGGGCCTCTGGCTGGCGTTGCACACACAACGCAAACACTGTCCACGTTGGTGCTTTATACAGATTTTTTTTTAAGGCCAGTCAAGTGAATCAATGAGAGTAGGGAAGGAACAAAGAAATCTGTAACTGGTCTTGATCGATTTGTTGTAAACACCACTGCACTTGCACCGGCCTATATAGATTTTTTTGTTTGTGTCCATTCCCTGCCTACTTTGAGAACTCATTTGTCTTTTATCTGCACTTCCTCATCCCTGGCCACTCCTACTCCTTGTTTTTAAAGCTATCTGCTGGATCTGTGGATCTCAGTTAGACAGGGATTTGATGTACAGGTCTTGTACCTGTCAGGCCTTTGGACTTAGGCAGCACCCAGGGCAGATGGCAGGAGAACTTAGATCAGGGCCCCACCACCTCTTGCTCGTCTTGTTACCTGAAGAGGAAGCAGAGGACTAGCCCCTGCCCCACTCCAGGGCCATCCCTGTGGTTCAGCGGGAGCATACAGCTGTCGGCAAATTGCAACATACTCTGGACACAGTCCATTAACACATCCTGGTCCTTACCCATTATCAGTGGAAACCTGGCAATGTTTGCCATAACTTTTGTCCTACACTTAGAGACAATATGCCCCCCATTAGAAGCATCATCTAGGAGGAAGTAGTGGGGCAGCTCAGGTCACAGCAAGACTAGATTTGAATTGCATAAGTTTAGGGTTTGTACTTGAACAAAGCCACATCATTAGTTAGGATTACATTCAGTTAGGCATAGCAGAAAAATGTAGAAATGGCTTAAACAAATATGACAATATATTTTCTCTCTTATACTTAGGAAGTCCAGAGATAGTCAGCCCAGGACTGGTATGGCAATATTTGTCCCTATCATGGAAGGAAAAACAAGCTTACAGCCACGCCAGCTGAAAAAGGCCGGGGGAAACCCACCAGCTTTGTAGTAGATGTGTACCTGAGGACACCAGACTTTTAAGTCACAATCCAGCTTACTTAGGCCCTGTATCCATCTCTTTTTTTTTTATTTGTAATTTTTTAGAGACAGGATCTCACTCTGTCATTCAGGATGGAGTACAGTGTGTGATCATAGCTAATTGCAGCCTTCAATTCCTAGGCATAAGTGATCCTCCTGCCTCAGCCTCCCAAAGTGCTGGGATTACCGGCATGAGCCACAGAGCCCAGCCCTTGCACTCATCACCTAACACCTAACATGGCTGGTCAAGTTCTGCCTACTGGATCACAGAACACTGAGGATGCAGGCCATGCCGGATGGAGGGGCCTTTGAAAGCTTCACTGACTAAGACCTGTTGAATCTTAGTTCACCTGGTCCACAGAAGTATATGGATACTGTGTGAGGCCAACTCTGAGAGAGCCCCAGCGATCCTCGCTTCCAAATATTTATGCCCTCGAGGTAAACTCCTCCCCTTATGTGCGGGCTGGACCTAGTGACTCATTTCTGACAAACAGAATGGGGCAGAAGTGATAGGCCATCAGTTCTGACACGAGGTCACAAAAACACTGTGTTTTCTCTTGCTCTCTGGCTCACTTGCTCTGGGAGAAGCCAGCTGCCATGTTGTGAGGCCCATTTGGCAAGGAACTGACTTCTCCAGACAACATTGAGGAAAGATAGCAGGCGGCCACCTGAGTGAGCTGGGAAATGGATCCTCCTCCTGTCAAGCCTTGAAATGATGCAGCCTCAGCTGACGGCCTGATCACAACCTCATGAGGAATCCTGAGCCAGAGTCACCCAACTAATAGCCTGCACCCAGATTCCAAACCCACAAAAATCATGAGATGATAAACATTTGCTTTCAGCTTCTTAGTTTTGGGATACTCTGTTATGCAGCAATACATAACGAATACAGATTTATATCTTCTTAAAAAAATTCTGCTAGTTTATTCTCATTCTTGACTTTTAAAATTCATTCATTGCTCAATCAGTCCTGAAGTAATAGGTTCAAATCATGCAGGAATGTGACTACAGAGCTGAGATAACTCACGCGAAAGTACAGAAACATCTTTACAAGCTTTATGAGTGTCTACAAAGAAATACTGTAAGTCACTTCCTTTATTGAAAAAAATTGTGAGAGTGTTCTGGTAGCATGCTTCCAAGGGGAAAAGCAGAATTTTGTGCTCACTGCCTGTTTCCTCTCACAACATTCTGAAAAGTCATTTAGTGGCTGTGTACTGATCATATTTGCAAACTTCAACCCTGGTTCAAGGTCAAGGCACTTGCTCTCTGTGAGTGAAGCAGTGTGTGATTGGTATTCAGGCGCAACCTTTTATTCCTAACTAGGAATGTTAGGGTTACTAACACCCTTCTTTGCTGAACACGTGGCCAGGGTTCCATCAGTACTGACTCCAACATACATTTTAATTGTTATAGATGAAAAATCTCTTCTCCCATAGCATGAGTCTGCAATGATAAATAGAATGAAGCATTATTGTATACTTTTCTCTCATATATGTGGGACACATATCCCAAAGACTGACTTATGCTCAGCATATCAGCTGTTTCCTTCCTATGTGAAGGGAAGTATCTTCTAGGATGTACACACGATAGTAATTGCTCCTTGTGAGATTATGAAATATATGGTCATCCCCTTTCCTGGCATACATCTCCTGCAATCCTTGGACTCTCCAAAGTGATGTGTCTTCTTGTATGTTAATGAGATAACTGGTGGCTGGCAGCCCCTTGGTAGCTTCAGGTTGGGGGCTGCTCACCAGAAAGACCAAGGCAGGTTTAGAGGGTTGGGACTTTTCAGCCCCACCTCTGAACCTGCAGGGAGGAGACAGGGTTGAAGGTTAAGTTGATTACCAATGGCCAATAATCTCATCCATCATGCCGACCTAATGAAGCTTCCATAAAAACCCCAAAGGACAGGGTTTAGAGGGCTTCTGGATAGCTGAACGTGTGCAGGTTCCTAGAGGATGGTGCCCAGAGAGGACATGGAAGCTCTGTACCCACTCCCCCAAACCTTACCCTATGCATCTCTTCACCTGGTGTTCATTAGTACCCTTGGTAATGTCCTTTTATCAACCAGTAAACGTAAGTGTTTCCCTGAGTTCTGTGAGCTACTCTAACACATTATTCTAACCCCAGGAGAGGATGGTGGAAATACTGATTTATAGGCAGTCTGTCAGAAGCACAGATAAAACAATGTGGGGCTTGCAATTGGCATCTGAAATGGGGGGCTGGCTTAGGGACTGAGCTCTCAATCTATGGGATCTGATGCTATCTTTCCAGGTTTGAATTGAATTAGAGGACACTCAGCTGGTGTCTGCTGCAGAATTGATTGCCTGCTTATTAGTGGGGAAACCCACATTTGGTCTTCTGTGTTGACTACTGAGTGAGAGTACAGGCGAAACGGAGTTTGGTTTTATCCTGTATGTTCTTAGACGCTTTCACATTGTGTGTCGTTGAATTTTCATAACAGCCTAGACTGTCACCAGATAAAGGACTTCTGTTTGCTTTCTCTTCAAGCATAAAATGTGTCATTAGCTTTGTAAATAGATTTATACTTTTTTAGCACTAGAGTGATTTATAGCTTTGTTTTGCTAAAGAAATATAGATATCAATGATGTGGCTATAGTTTTGGTCTTGTCTTTGCCTCTAGATATAAAATTTTCGGTTTGAAAAGTATTATTTTGTTCTTATTCTAGGAAAAAAATTCATTGCTTTTCGGAGAAGTCCCCATATTTTGTTTGAAAATGACACTATAAAAGGATGGGTGGCTTATGAACAAGTTCATTATAAACAATACACTGAGCAGTCAGGTGTGGTGGCTCATGCCTGTAATCCTAGCACTTTGGGAGGCTGAGGCAGGTGGATCACGAGGTCAGGAGTTCAAGACCAGCCTGGCCAACATGGTGAAATCCCATCTGTACTAAAAATACAAAAATAGCCAGGTGTGGTGGGGAGTGCCTGTAATCCCAGCTACTTGGGAGGCTGAGGCAGAGAATTGCTTGAACCTGGGAGGCGGAGGTTGCAGTGAGCCCAGATCACACCACTGCACTCCAGCCTGGGTGACAGAGCAAGACTCCATCTCAAAAAAAAAAAAAAAAAAAAAAAAAAGACACTAAAAAAGGATGGGTGGCTTATGAACAAGTTCATAATAAACAATACACTGAGCGGCCGGGCTCACACCTGTAATCCCAGCACTTTTGGAGGTGAAGCAGGCAGATCTCTTGAGGCCAGGAGTTTGATACCAGCCTGGCTAACACAGTGAAACACTGTCTCTACTACAAATGAAAAAATTAGCCACATGTGGTAGTGCACACCTGTAATGCCAGTCACTCAGGAGGCTGAGGCAGGAGAATCCTTTCCACCCAGGAGGCGGAGGTTGGAATGAGCTGAAATTGTGCCACTGCACTTCATCCTAAGTGACAGAATGAATGAGACTTCATCTCAAACAAACAAACAAACAAACAAACAAACAATACACTGAGAAGTAGAGATGAATACATTGCTAGCCCAGTGTATCAGTCAGGGTTCCAGAGAAACAGAACCAACAAGATCTCTCTCTTTCTCCCTGTCTCTGTCTCTCCATCTATGAATGAAGAGACTTATTATAGGAATTGGCTCATGTGATGATGGAGGCCAAAAAGTCCCATGATGTGTCATTTGGAGATCCAAGTTGGAGAACCAAGAAAGCTGGTAGTGTAATTCATCCCAAGTCTGAAGTCCTGAAAATCAGGGAGCTGATGGTATAAAGTCCTGGTCCAAGTCCAAAGACCTGAGAACTGTGAGTGCTGATGTCCAAGGAGAGGTGACATGTATGTTCCAGCTCAAACAGAGAATTTGTCCTCCCTCCACCTTTTTGTTCTATTCCGGCTCTCCATGGGTTAGATGATACCCACTGAATTAGTGAGGACAGATTTTTACTCAGTCTGCTGATTCAAATGCTAATCTCTTTCAGACACACCTCACAGACACACCCAGAAATCATGTTTTACCAGCTATCTGGACATTTGTTAGCCCAGTCAAGTTGACATGTAAAATTAACCATCACACACAGTAAAATCCAATTTTTGACACTCATCAGCCCTTTTACTACTATAGTGTTATTTTGGGACTATTTATGTAAAATAATCATATTTTCAGAGGCTTATCCTGTCACATATAGGGTCACACCATAGTTTAAGTAGAGTCCTGTTCGCTATTTGACTTTTTTTTTTTTTGGAGACTGAGTCTCACTCTGTAGCCCAGGCTGGAGTGCAATGGTGTGATCTCGGCTCACTGCAACATCCACCTCCCAGGTTCAAGCCATTCTCATGCCTCAGCCCCATGAGTAGCTGGGATTACAGAGCCATCACATCTGGCTAATTTATGTATTTTTAGTAGAGGCAGGGTTTCCCCATGTTGGCCAGGCTGGTCTTCCTGGCCTCAAGTGATCCACCTGCCTCTGCCTCCCAAAGTGCTGGGATTACAGGCGTGAGCCACTGTGCCCGGCCAACTTTTGTTTTTTTGAGACAGGGTCTCACTCCATTGCCCAGGCTAGAGAGCAGTGGCTTGATCATAGCTCAGTGCAGCCTGGAACTCTTGGACTCAAGGGATTCTCTTGCCTCAGCCTCCTGAGGAGGTAGGACAACAGGCATGTACTGCCATGCCCAACATTTTTTTTTTTTTTTAAGAGATGGAGTCTTGCTGTGTTTCCCAGGCTGGTCTCAGACTCCCGGCTTCAAGTGATCCTCCTACCTTGGCCTCCCAAAGTGTTGGGATTAAAGGTGTTAGCCATTGCACCTGATCACTATTTAACTTTATAATACTGTTATGATTTGTGGTATTTATATTTCTATGTTCATGATTTTTTTAAAAACTTTAATGGATTTAAGATACATAAAATTTACTCTTCTAAAGAGTGCAATTCTGTGGTTTCTAGTATATTCACAGAATTGTGCAAGCATCCTGACTAGTGTTAGAACATTTTCATCCCCACGGAAAGAAACTCTGCATCCCTCAGCATTCGCTCCCTATTTCTCCCTCTGCCTTACAGTCCCTGGCAATTACTAATCTCCTTTCTGTTTCTATGGATTTGCTTATTCTGGACATTTCATTTAAATGTAGTCATACAATATGTGGTCTTTTCTATCTGACCTCTTTTTTTTTTTTTTTTGAGACAGAGTCTCACTCTGTCTCCCAGGGTGGAGTGCAGTGGTGCAATCTTGGCTCACTGTAAGCTCTGCCTCCTGGGTTCATGCCATTCTCCTGCCTCAGCCTCCCAAGTAGCTGGGACTACAGGCACCCGCCACCACACCTGGCTAATTTTTTTGTATTTTTAGTAGAGACAGGGTTTCACCATGTTGGCCAGGCAGGTCTTGAACTCCTGACCTTGTGATCCACCTACCTCGGCCTCCCAAAGTGCTGGGATTACAGGCGTAAGCCACCGTGCCTGGCCTTTTTTTTTTTTTTTTGGAGACGGAGTCTCACTCTGTCACCCAGGCTTGAGTGTAGTGGCGTGATCTCGGCTCACTGCAACCTCCGCCTTCTGAGTTCAAGTGAGCCTCCTGCCTCAGCCTCCTGAGTAGCTGGGACTATAGGTGCACACCACCCTGCCCGGCTAATTTTTGTATTTTTAGTAGAGATGGGGTTTCACTGTATTGGCCAGGCTGGTATTGAACTCCTGACCTTGTAATCTGCCCAACTCAGCCTCCCAAAGTGTTGGGATTACAGACGTGAGCCACTGCTCCTGGCCTCTATCTGACCTCTTTAACTTAGCATGATGATTTCAAAATTCATCCATATTGCAGTATGTGACTTCCTTCCTTTTTATGGCCTAATATTGTTCAGTGTATGAATATAACACATTTTTGTTAATTTGTGCATCCTGGATGTTTGTATTGCTTCCAGTTTTGGCTCTTTTGAGTAATGCTACTATGAACATTCATGTACAAGTTTTTTTGTGGACATGTGTTTTCATTTCTCTTGGGTGTATATCTATGAGTGCAATTGCTGAGTCATATAGTAACTCTATGTTTAACATTTTGAAGAACACCTAGCTTGTTTTCCATAGTGATTGAACCATTAACAATTCCATCAGCAATGTACAAGGGTTACAATTTGTCCACATTTTCATCAACACTTGTTATTGTCTCTTCTATTTTAGCCATCCTTGTAAGTGTAAAGTGTCGTCTCGCTGTGAGGGTTTTTTTTTTTTTTTGGTACAGCTTTATTGAGATATAATTTACCTACATACTGAGATACAATTTACCCATTTAAAGTATACAATTAAATGGTTTTTACTACATTCACAGTTGTGGTACGTCATCACAATCAATTTTAGAATATTTTCATCATCCACAAGAGAAACCTCATACCCTTTAGCAATCTTGTTGAGGTTTTCATTTGTATTTCCCTAGTATGTAATAACATTGAACATCTTTTCATGTGCTGCTTGGCCACTTGTGTATTTTCTTTGGAAAAATGTCCATTAAAATCTTTTGTCCATTTTTAGTTTTTTTTTAATTGTTGAGTTGTAAGAATCTTCATATATTTTAAATACAAATCCCTTATTAGATATATGGTTTGCAAATATTTTCTTTCATTTTGTGGATTGTCTTTTCATTTTCTTGACAGTGTCCTTTGAAACAGGTCTTGCTCTGTCACCCAGGCTGAAGTGTAGTGGCGTGATTATGACTCACTGCAGCCTCGACCTCCTGGGTTCAAATGACCCTCCCACCTCAGACAGCACTGCCCATCCCCCAACCCCCAGTAGCTGAGATCACAGACATGCGCCACCATGCCCAGCTAACTTTTAATTTTTTTTGGTTGAGATGGGGGTCCCCCTGTGTTGCTCAGGCTGTTCTGGAACTCTTGTGCTCAAGGGATCCTCCAGCCTGGCTCTCCCAAAGTGCTGGAATTACAGGCATGAACTCCCACACCCAGCCTGAGAGAGTCTTTGTAGCACAATTTTTTTTTTTTTTTTTTTTTGGAAACAGAGTCCTGCTCAGTCCCCCAGGCTGAAGTGCAGTGGTGCAATCTCAGCTCACTGCAACCTCCACCTCCCGGGTTCAAGCCATTCTCCTGCCTCAGCCTCCTGAATAGCTGGGATTACAGGCGCCCGCTATCATGCTCAGCTAATTTTTGTGTATGTGTTTTTTTTTTCTTTTTTTAGTAGAGATGGGGTTTCACCATGTTGGCCAGGCTGGTCTTGAACTCCTGACCTTAGGCAATCCACCCACCTCGGCCTCCCAAAGTGCTGGGATTACAGGTGTGAGCCACCACGCCCGGCCTGTAACACAATTTTCAATTGTAAAGAAGGCTAACAGTTATGTTTCCTTTTGTCATGTATATGTCTGGTGTCATATCTAAGATACCATTGCCTAATCTGAGGTTATATTTTCTTCTAAGAATTTTATAGTTTTAGCTCTTCTATTTATGACCAGATTTTTTTTTTTTTTTTTGAGACGAAGTCTCACTCTTGTGGCCCAGGCTGGAGTGCAATGGTGTGATCTCGGTTCACTGCAACCTCTGCCTCCTGGGTTCAAGTGATTCTCCTGCCTCAGCCTCCTGAGTAGCTGGGATTACAGGTGCCTGCCACCATGCCCAGCTAATTTTTGTAATTTTAGTAGAGACGGGTTTCACCATGTTGGCCAGGGTGGTCACGAACTCCTGGCTTCAGGTGATCCACCCGCCTTAGCCCACTAAAGTGCCGGGATTACAGGCATGAGCCACCGTGCTTGGCGCAGAATTTATTTTGTGTTAATTTTTGCCTGTGGTATGAGATAGGAGTCCAAATTCATTTTTTTTTTTTTTTTTTTTTTTTGCTTGTGGATATCCAGTTGACCCAGTACCATTTGTTAAAAAGGCTATTCTTTCCCCCATTGAATGGTCTTGGCACCCTTGCTGAAAATCAATTGACCAAAAATAGTAGGGTTTATTTCTGAATGCTCAATTCCATTCCATTGATCTATGCGTCTATCCCTATGCTATTAGCACACTCTCTTGATTACTATAACTTTATACTAGGTTTTGAAATCAGGAAACATGAATCCTTCATCTTTGTTCTTCTTTTTCAAGGTTGTTTTGGCTTTTCTGAGTCTCTCGCATTTCCATATGAATATTAGGATTAGTATATCAATTTCTGCAAGAAAAGATGCTGGTATTTTGACAGGAATTGCATTAAATATGTAGATCAATTTGAAGTATTGGCATCTTACAATAACAAGTCTTCTGATCCATGAACATGGGATGTCTAGGTTTTCTTTAATTTCTTTCAATAGTGTTTTATAGTTTTCAGTGTACAAGTCTTGCACTTCTTTGGTTAAACTGATTCCTGAGTATTTTGTTTATTCTTTTTGACTCCATTATAAATGAAATTGTTTTCTTAATTTCATTTCTGGATTGTTCTTTGCTAGTGTATATAAACACAATTAATTTTTGCAGTTGCTTTTATATCTGGCAACCTTACTGAACTTGTTTATTAGTTTTAATAGGTTTATAATGGATTCCTTAAGATTTTCTATATGTAAAAGTAAATCATGTCATCTACAAATAGAGATAGTCTTCTTTCTTTCTTTCCTATCTTGATGGCTTTCTTTTTTTCTTATCTGATTGACCTGACTGGAATATCCAGCACAATGTTTAATAGAAAGTGAACATTCTGGCCAGGCACGGTGGCTCACACCTGTAATCCCAGCACTTTGGGAGGCTGAGACAGGTGGATCACGAGGTCAGGAGATCGAGGCCATCCTGGCCAACATGGTAAAACCCTGTCTCTACTAAAAATACAAAAATTAGCCAAGTGTGGTGGCATGGGCCTGTAGTCCCAGCTACTCAGGAGGCTGAGGCAGGAGAATCGCTTGAACCGGGGAGGTGGTGGTTGCAGTGAGCTGAGATTACGTCACTGCACTTGTGACAGAACAAGACTCCATCTCAAACAAACAAACAAACAAAAAACAAAGAAAGTGAACATGCTTGGTTTGTTCCTGATTTTAAGGGAGGTTTCAATCTTTCACCATTAAGCATTATATTAACTGTGCATTATATGAATATTTTAATGAAACTGCTTTTGAGCTACTTGTCCATTTTTCTTAAATTGGAAACATGATGCACTGTGATAGTAATAATTAAAATGAAAATTTAATCATTGTCCAGTCAGAGTTTCTAGTTGGAAGTAACAGAAACTGACTTTAGCTTATTTAAGCACGAAAGAAATTTACTAATGACATACTGTGGAGGAGGAGAGAGAAATAGGTTCAGTGAAGGATTAGAACAAGAAGGTCCCAGGAGCAACCAAGACCACAGGCTAAACTTTTACCATAAACCCATCCAGGAAAGCCATTACTGATGAGCCACTAAATGCCACAGCTTGGAATGGGGGCCCCAAAACACTGAATACTGCTCCATTGTAGAAACTCAAGTTGCCCCTAGAAACGGATGTTTCTGCCACCACTGCCACCACTAGGCACCATAACCAATTCCTGATTCTTCGTGTCTCTTGCTCTCAATTGGAGTTGGAGGAAGAAGAGTGCAGATGTATTTTCACCCTTGTCTTTCTTACCCTTTGATCTTCTCAGTGATGAGGAGGTATAGAGATCTATCATTAAGAGGCCACCTTTAGAACAAGCCTAGGGCAGTTTCAGTATGCAGCAGTGTAGTTGGAAGGAGGTCTTGTGCTGAAGTTGTGTTTAAGAGTTAACACACTGCTTTTCCTTAAATTGTATATTTATTTAGGGTGACTACATTAGTATGTTTTCATGCTGCTGATAAAGACATACCCGATACTGGGAAGAAAAAGAGGTTTAATTGGACTTACAGTTCCACATAACTGGGGAGGCCTCAGAATTATGGTGGGAGGCAAAAGGCACTTCTTACACGGTGGCAGCAAGAGAAAATGAGGAGGAAGCAAAATCGGAAACCCCTGATAAACCCATCAGATCTTGTGAGACTTATTCACTATTACGAGACTAGCAGGGGAAAGACTGGCCCCCATGATTCAATTACCTCCCACTGGACCCCTCCCCCAACACATGGGAATTCTGGGAGATTTAAATTTAAATTGAGATTTGGGTGGGGGCACAGCCAAACCATATCAGTGGCTTTGGACAAACTAATGGAAATTCTATAGGGGCTGATGACTGTAGCACCTTTCCACACCAAGCATAATTCAGATATACTAAGGTTCAGATCCTAGCGGAACCACTTGATTTGATTATGTGAGCTTAGGAAAATTACTTAGATTTTTCTGAGCTTCAGTTTCTTTTTCTTTTCTTTTTTCTTTTTCTTTTTCTTTTTTCTTTTCTTTTCTTTTGAGATAGAGTCTTGCTGTATCACCCCGACTGGAGTGCAGTGGGGCGATCTTGGCTCACTGAAACCTCCGCCTGCCGGGCTCAAGTGATTCTCCTGCCTTAGCCTCCCGAGTAGCTGGGATTACAGGCACCTGCCACCATGCCCAGCTAATTTCTGTATTTTTAGTAGAGACGAGGTTTCACCATGTTGACCAGGCTGGTCTCGAATTCCTAACCTCAAGTGATCCACCTGCCTCAGCCTCCCAAAGTGCTGGGATTACAGGCATGAACCCATGCCTGGCTTCAGTTTCTTTGTCTAGAAAATGGTGACACACTTTCACAGGGTCATTGTGAGAGTAAAAGGGACAATGAACATAAGGCAAATAGGACAGCATTTGGGACATAATAAGTATTAATAATTAGTGGCTAATGTTCATATCCTCTGTCAGTCTACTTCTTGGCTACCAGGTCCTTTTCCTTGGAATCAGTCCCAGTCTCTCTTTTTTACCCTAACTTTTGAACCACCTACAGCTCCCAGTCATCTTTCATACATCAGCTCCCAACCAGTGCAGTGTTTTTTACGTTGAGTATCTGATCCACCCCAAAGCAGCACTGCATCACATTGAACTTGGCCATGCTTTTGGCCAAAAGCTAGAGATGCTGTTGGCTGACAGGCTTAGAAATACCTCTCCAGCCCTACCATAATCAGCCATGGCAAGTTGACATGAGGCAGGCCAGAACAGCCAGGTGTTACAGGCTCTTAAGTTAGGCTGCCTAGAGTCAAACCCACTCATCTCCACCACTTATAGTTAGTGACTTTGGTGAAGTTATGTAACCTCTGTGTCTCAGTTTCATCTTCTGTAAAATGGGGCTATGAATAGTATTATTTTGTAGAGTTATGAGGATTCAATAAATTGATATATGTAAAGCATTCAGAACAATGGTAGGCAAGTAAGCTCTCTAGTCTTTGCTATTATTATTATCATTATTCAGTCTGGTACTCAAACCCAAGCACTGGAGAATGAGGGTACAAGGCAGGAAACCCGTAACTGGGAACTAAGATGCTAAAATCAAACTGCACACAGCAGAAAGACGGACTGGCTCAGGTTCAACAGTGAGCTGCCAATGTCAGTCCCTCAAAGTTCAGAAGTGGGGCCAGTCTCCAAGCCTCAAGTGTGGCTGTTACAAAGGGCTCACCTGTGCCAGTGAGAAGGCAGCAGGGGGCTGGGGGCAACCATGTTATTGAGGAAAAGAGAGCATGGGCTTTATCAATGGATAAATGGGCAATGGATAACAAGGGTTTACTGGCAAAAGAGTAAGAGGATCAGAGCGATGCTTTATAACAGTGGTCTCCAAAGCGGGGTGTGTGCTAATTCCTGGAATTCATTAGGGGCTGGCTGCCCTGGGCTGCAGAAAACAAATTAGAATTTATATTTATTTATCTTTAAAATAATTAAACGTTACTGATACCCAGTGTATCAAGTGATGCTGGAAGCCACATTTGTCTGAACATGAGTCAAGTGTTATAAATGGTAAGAGAGATCTCCCAAGAGGAATTTGTGTGCTGCAGGGTGTCATTAGGCTATTTTTATTAAAAAAACAAAAAACAAAAAAACAAGACCTTCAAACTTTAGATAGTAGAATCTTGGGTGGCGGGTTAGCTCAGTTGGTTAGAGCCCGATGTTAATAAATCACAGAATCTTTATAATACTGTAAAGTGAGTTGAAGAGTGACCATCAGAATCAATTGTATCAAACAGGATTATGGGCCATTGTGGGGTAAAGGACTTAAAAGAATTGTCAATTTAAAAAGATGAACTGTGAACTGCACAATATTTCTCTTACAAAAAGACTAGTGTTCAAAAATTGCTGACCTTTTCCGTTATGACAAATGAATTTCAAAACTGTGCTACCAGGAGATATTACAATAATCAATCAACTAATTAATAATAATAATACAATTAAAATAATAAAGACATTTAATTAGGATCTTTAAGGAAAAAATGGTGTTTAACAGTGAATGAAAAGTCACTGTTTTGGGGGGCCAAGGCAGGAGGATCGCCTGAGTCCAGGAGTTTGAGACCAGCCCAGGCAACATAGTAAGAACTCATCTCTACAAAAAAATTAAAAATTAGCTGGGCCTGGTGTTATGCGCCTGTAGTCCCAGTTACTTAGGAAGCTGAGGCAGGAGGATCACTTGAGCCCAGGAGTTTGAGGTTACAGTGTGAGTGCAGCAGCCGAGCTACGATCACACACAGCTCCAGCTATGATCGGGCTACTGCACTCCAGCCTGGGTGACAGAGAGAGTTTGTCTCAAGAAGTAAAGAAAAGAATAGAAAAGTAACGGCTCTTGCAAAGGAACTCTTTTTTGTTAAGAAACCACTTTGAAAATGGATGCCTGGAAGTCAAATTGTATCTGTTTGCAGATGACATGATTGTATATTTAGAAAACCCCATCGTCTCAGCCCAAAATCTCCTTAAGCTGATAAGCAACTTCAGCAAGTCACAGGCGTTCCTATACACCAATAACAGACAGAGAGCCAAATCATGAGTGAGCTCCCATTCACAATCACTACAATGTTTTTTTACTCCTGAAAATGATATAACTTTATCATTACTTATGAAACATTTATATCTGCATGCTTTACAAAAACTTGGAAACGGTCTTTTAATCTATTAATATTCCAGACATAGGTTTACAATACTTTTCAATTAGCTTGCAGAAATAACTCTTGGACATCAGTTGATTTATTGGCTGAATTTCAAAAAAACTTTGCATAGTTGCTGGATAGAAATGAATATTAGGATTTAGCAATGTGTTTGTGGTGCATTTGGCATTGTGTAAATTTGCGAATATATTTCTCAGCTATGGTGGCAATTAAAACCTATTTTCAAAATAAACTAAAGTTAGAAACATGCTTGTGAATCATTTCATCACAAATTGTTAAGCCAATTTTTTTTTAAAAACAGTGGAATTTACTCAATTATAGGGAGAACAAAAATGTTTTTGTACCTCAAATATATAAGATGAAAATTTAAATTAAAAATATTCATTTCTTCTTCATCTCCTTTTAATTTCTATACTTGTGTACATTTTATACATATATGTTATAGGTGGACATCATTTAGAAATAATATATAATATACATGTATATTAATATATGCAATATATAAATATATAATACACATGTATATATGCAATATATACATAGTCATAGGTGGACATCGTTTAGAAATAAATAAATTGGGCTGGGCATGGTAGCTCATGCCTGTAATCCCAGCACTTTGGGAGGCCAAGGTGGGCAGATTGCTTGAGCCCAGGAGTTTGAGACCAACCTGGGCAACATGTTGAGACCCCTCCCTAAAATAAAAATACAAAAATTAGCTGAGTGTGGTGGCACATGCCTATAGTCTCAGCTACACAGGAGGCTAAGGCCGGAGGATAACCTGAACCTGGGGATGTCAAGGGTGCAATGAGCCATGATCGTGGTAGTACACTCCAGCCTGGGGGACAGCGTTAGACTCGATCTCAAAAATACAATACAATAAATTAAAATGAATATACTAGAGATTCATGCTCAAGCATTTGTATTGATAGGGAGTGTTTTCAAAAGGGTTTGGAGACCACTGCTGTAGGAAGACAGGTCTGAGCCTATGTATGAGATAAAAGAAGAGAAAGAACAAAAAGATGAGAGGATAGAAGACTAGTCAGTTACTTCTGCAATACAATATTTCAGGCCGGTGTTAATAAGAGGCTGAATTAAGGTGGTGACATTTTGAATGGAAAGGAACAGACTCAATGGAATGAGATAATGAGAAGACAGAAGTAATAAATGTTGACAACCAATGACGCATAGAAAGCAGGGGAGAGGGAAGTGTCAGTAACTGAATTGAGAGAAATACAAAGTTATTGAGGAATAAAACAATGAATTTTGTTTTAAACATGTTGAACTTTAGTGCCTTTGGGAATGTTAAGTGAAAGGACCTATGGACCAGTTGAAAAAAAGAAATTGGTGCTGGCTTCAGCAGCACATACACTAAAATTGGAATGATACAGAAATTATCACGGCCCCTGTACAGGGATGACATGCAAATTCGTGAAGCCTTTTGTGTGTGTGTGTTTTTTTTTAAAGATGACAATGGCTAAAACTTCCTTTTTAGAGTTCATATGTTTTGCAATCTAACGTCCATTACCGTAAAGATAACATGCCTTCATGGAAACCAACAGCTTTGACTTCTTAAAATATGAATACCTTTTGGAGGCATCCACAACTTGCTTTTCCCCTCAGGACTTCCAACTGTAGCAGAAGACAAATAAGAGAGAGAATACAGTGGATTAATATGTGGCCATTGCTTTGGGAAACTCAGGTTCCAAACCCACTCTACCATTTTGTAGCAATGAAACTCTGGAGATTTTTTTAACACTTCTAAGGTTTAGTCCCCTTATTGTTAAATGATGGCATCATAACACTTATTTTATATAGTTATTGTGAGAATTAAATGAGCAAATATATGAAAAGTGCTTATGTCCTTGCCTTGTATAGTTAAGCATTAAATAAAAAATAGTTCTAATTATTGTCTATTCACTATAACTCTTGGAAAATAAATTGACCACTATATTGTCTGTGATCTTAGCCTACTGTATCCTATTCTACATATTCACATGTGTGCGCTCACACATACACCAAAAAATAAAGATCATTCACAAAGTTTTTAGTATCTGAGACCTAGACTGAGAAAGAATATTAAAATTCTCATATTTGGATCAAAACTGTAATAATATTATCCTTACATCTACATAGAATTTTTCAGTCACAGATATTATATACATTCATAAAGCACAACAGAAATCCACCATATTTATACTTGGTGTCTTTTAGGCAGAGAGCAGAGCAAAGTGGAGAATAATATTCATAGAAAAAAGTATACTTTCCTGAAATGAAGAACAGAAGCTACAGATTTAAAAGATACACTGTGTTGTAGTAAAAACCAGCACAGAGGAATAGAAATGTGACACAGCTACATGAAGTGACTAAACTCATGAACTAAGTGAATAATCTTATAGGTATCTAGGCAGAAAACACAAGCCACTTATAATAGGATGATGTAAACCTGAGCTCAAACTCATTGACAATAATAGTCCATGCCAAAAGATGATAGAACAATGTTTACAGAGTTCTAAGGAGAAACGAGTGTGACCCAAGAATTTTATACCCAGCTAAATTTCCACTTGTGTATAAGGTCATCAAAAAATAGTCTCAAATGACAAAGGCTTACTTCAGGTAAAACATATATAAACACTGGTTGAAAAAGCTACCTGATGATAAAGTCTAGCCAATTAAGACATTTCTAGGCTGGGTGCGGTGGCTCAAGCCTGTAATCCTAGCACTTTGGGGGGCCAAGGTGGGCAGATCACCTAAGGTCAGGAGTTCGTGACCAGCCTGGCCAACGTAGGTGAAACCCCGTCTCTATTAAAATACAAAAATTAACTGGGCGCAGTGGCACGTGCCTGTAATCCCAACTACTCAGGAGGTTGAGGCAGGAGAATTGCTTGAGCCCAGGAGGTGGAAGTTGCAGTGAGCTGAGATTGTACCACTGTACTCCAGCCTGGGCAACAGAGAAAGACTCTGTCTCAAAAGAATAAAAGAAAAAAAAAAGACATTTCCGAATGAAAAACTAGAAAATGGGAAAGATTTAATAAGGCTAATCATGAAGTCTGAATCTATATAAATCTAGAAATAAGGCAAAACAATTATAGATATTACAAAACAGGACCTACATATGTGAATAAGGAAGCAGAACTGCCAAACAAAGTGAGGTGGACATCCGGGTGGTGGTGTGACCCAGTACAGGATGTCAGAGCCTAAGAGGGCATCATCCACTCCAGGGTGCAGCCCAGCATGGGGTGTCAGAATCTAAGCAGGGTACCTATGTTGGAGGGCTGCTTGAGTGCAAGGAGTGGGAGCCTGCGCAGGGTGAGACAAGTGTCCACGTATGGTAGTAGTGGTGGCTCCACGCAGAGTGTCAGAGTCTGAGCCAAATGAGGAAGGTATCCGTGCATGAGGGTGACCTGTTGATGGTATCAGAGCTCAAGCAAAATGAGAGGGGCATCCATATGGGAGCATAGGCTGGCACAGTGTGAAACCTTGAGCAGTATGTAGAGGGACTACCCATGCAGAGTGAAAAGGTTTTTTGTACTTATTTGCCATTTTTTCTGAAAGTATGTGATTTTTTAAAAAATGTGCCCTAACATAGGTTTCCCCCGATATTACAGATAATTACCTGTGGGGAAATGACATAGAAAATATATTTAAAGCATTATTTGATGTATATGAATACAGATACTAGGAGTATCACATTAATCACATGACACTGATTCCTTTCAACTGTCTTGCTTTTCTAATACATAAATAATTTTGGATGTATCATTCAGAAACTTTTTCATGCTGATTTATTAAAGCATTTTAATGCTACTTAAAGAATATGAAGTGTGGCCGGGCGCAGTGGCTCACGCCTGTAATCCCAGCACTTTGGGAGGCCGAGGCATGTGGATCACAAGATCAAGAGATCAAGACCATCCTGGCCAACATGGTGAAACCCCGTCTATGCTAAAAATACAAAAATTAGCTGCATGTGGTGGTGCACGCCTGTAGCCCAGCTACTTGGGAGGCTGAGGCAGGAGAATCGCTTGAACCCAGGAGGTGGAGGCTGCAGTGAGCTGAGATCGTGCCACTGCACTCCAGCCTGGAGACAGAGCGAGACTCCGTCTAAAAAAAAAAAAGAATATGAAGTGTGACACTGGGTGCGGTGGTTCACACCTGTAACCCCAGCACTTTGAGAGGTGAAGGTAAGAGGATCACTTGAGCCAAGGAGTTTCAGGCTGCAGTGAACTATAATCACAGCACTACACTCCAGCCTGGATGACAGAGCAATACCTTGTCTCTTTCTCTTAATTAAAAAAAAAAAAAAAGCCGGGCGCGGTGGCTCAAGCCTGTAATCCCAGCACTTTGGGAGGCCGAGACGGGCGGATCACGAGGTCAGGAGATCGAGACCATCCTGGCTAACACAGTGAAACCCCGTCTCTACTAAAAAATACAAAAAAATAGCCGGGCGAGGTGGCGGGCGCCTGTAGTCCCAGCTACTCTGGAGGCTGAGGCAGGAGAATGGCGTAAACCCGGGAGGCGGAGCTTGCAGTGAGCTGAGATCCGGCCACTGCACTCCAGCCTGGGCGACAGCAGGAGACTCCGTCTCAAAAAAAAAAAAAAAAAAAAACAGGAAGTGGGTAGACTGCAAGTAAACCCTGAGAACTCCTAGATCACCTCAGTTTGCAACACCCATTCACTTCTTTCCTCACTGCTGCCTAAGAAGGCACATGAAGCTTAGTCACTGTGTAGACTCCCAAAACTTTCTGGAACTTCATGCAAAGGTTAAGCCTTGGAACCAACTCTGAATTTCCTTGTGGTTTCACACTTGTCACATTTTCTTCTCACCTTGTCACCACCTACACAGACTCAGCCTCCTGGATGCGTCACGCTTGGGTGGCTTCATTTCCTGGTCCCTGGTAAGCCACAATTGCAAGAGCTATTGCTGGTGAAACTGGTGACCCATTAAAGGCACACAAATAAGAACATAAGTGCAGGGGAGCCACAAGTGCACTATCTGAATGTGTCAGGCTGAGAACACGATGTTTCCTCAGCTGTCACTCATCCTCTGGTGGAGAGGCCTTTTTGGTCTTCAGTCTTCCAGTAACTGTCTATGAAATATTTCTGCATGCTATTCATCTATACCTGAGTGCAAGCATGCTTTCAGGACAGAAGAAATGTCATATAGGTCAGAATAATGTTTCAATGGGCTCAGGATTTTTATCCCTGGTTGTCCTATCAACCCATTTTGTGCTATCTACTGGTAGTGGTTCCAAATTCTGGTCTCCAAATTGGTGATGATATGGAAATAATTTTTTCATTATTATTAATCTGTCATGAAATTTAAAAAATAAGAATAATGTAGGAGAACATTATTTCATTTGGTAAAATTTCATTTGGTCTAAATTTCATTTAGTAAAAAAGGAACTCTTTTTTTTTTTTTTTTTTTGACATAGGGTCTCACTCTGTTGCCCAGACTGGAGTGCAATGGCGCAATCATGGCTCACTGCAGCCTCAACTTCCGGGGCTCAGGTGATTCTCCCACCCCAGCCTCCCAGGTGGCTGGGACTGTAGGCATGGGCCACCATGCCTGGCTAATTTTTTTTTTTTTTTTTTGTATTTTTTGTAGAAACGGTGTTTTGCCATGTTGCCCAGGCTGGTCTCAAGTTCCTGGGCTCCAGCAATCTGCCCACTTCCCTTGGCCTTGCAAAGTGCTTCTTTTTTTTGTATTTTTAGTAGAGACGGGGTTTCACTATGTTGGTCAGGCTGGTCTTGAACTCCTGACCTCGTGATTTGCCTGTCTCAACCTCCCAAAGTGCTGGGATTACAGGTGTGAGCCACCACGTAAGGCCCAAGAACTCTTCTTTATCCTGAAACTATGTCCTTATATTTTTAGTTTCAAAAATAGCTCTCCTTTTGGGGCCAGGTGCAGTGGCTCATGCCTGTAATCCTAGCACTTTAGGAGGCCGAGGCAGGTGGATCACCTGAGGTCAGGAGTTCAAGACCAGCCTGGCCAACATGGTGAAAACCCATCTCTACTGAAAATATAAAAATTAGCTGGGCATGGTGGCACACACAACTCAGGAGGCTGAGGTACCAGAATCGCTTGAGCCTGGAAGGCAGAGGTTGCAGCTAGCCAAGATCGCACCACTGCACTCCAGCCTGGGCGACAGAGTAAGACTCTGTCTCAAAAAAAAAAAAAAAAAAAAAAAAAATGAACTGATTTAATTCACCCCAAGATGGAATCCATTCTGTTCCTTTGGTGCTTTCAAAATCTTCCCCACATCGTGTGTGTGTGTGTGTTGAGACAGGGTCTCTCTCTGTTGCCCAGGCTGGAGTGCAGTGGCACAATCACGGCTCATCACAGCCTTGACCCCCTGGGCTCAAGCAATCTTCCTACCTCAGCCTCTAGGGTAGCTGGGACTAGGTGCATTCCACCACACCCTGTTAATTTTTTTTTTTTTTTTTTTTTTTTTTTTTTGTAGAGACTGGGTTTTACTATGTTGCCTGGGCGTCTGGGACTCCTGGGCTCAAGTGATCCACCAACCTCAACCTCCCAAAGTGCTAGGATTACAGGAGTGAGCCACCGTGCCTGACTATTCTCCATGTCTTGAAGCACAGCTACCACAGCTGACATAATAGCCCAACAATTTTGTCAGCAAATAGGCCGATCCTTTTTCAAGAATACCAATTCCTCCCCCTGTTGCCACCCCAACATCCTTCCATTCATTAACCAACACACTGGCTACCAGAAATTGGGAAAGAGAAGAGCAGCCACAGTAGCCAGAAAGTTAAGAATCGTCCTCCCCTGAGTCCTCGCCTTTTCAAAGGCAGAGGAAATGTTTATAGCTGGGTCATCCCTGAAGGCACTAGCAAAGCAGGAACACCAGGATGAGAGTGACAGTGAGAGAAACACTCATCTTTAATTAATAAAATCTGAATTTTGTAATCCCCACATCTAGAAAGAAGCTATTTTAATGTTAGCATACATGCAAGATTTATGTTATTATGAAAAATCAAAAACATGCAAGGTTTATGTCATTTTGAAAAATCAAATTTAATTTTGAGTTTTCTTTTGGGACAGGGAGACTCTCATCTTTTTAGTGCTTAAGTTCTCTAAGGCTCTCTCTCTCTCTCTTTTTTTTTTTTTTTTTTTTTTTTGAGACAGAGTCTTGCTCTGTCGCCCAGGCTGAAGTGCAGTGGCATAATCTCAGTCCACTGCAACCTCTGCCTCCCGGGCTCAAGCGATTGTCCTGCCTCAGCCACCTGAGTAGCTGGGACTACAGGCGTATGTCACCATGCCCAGCTAATTTTTGTATTTTTAGTAGAGACAGGATTTCTCCCCATTGGCCAGGCTGGTCTCGAACTCCTGGCCTCAAGTTATCGGCCGCCTCAGCCTCCCAAAGTGCTGGGATTACAGGTGCGAGCCACCGCGCCCGGCAAGGCTCTTCTTTATCTGGCCTTAATTGTGTTTTCTTCACTTCTGCGTGCCTGCAGCCTTGTACTGGCATAAAGACCACGCTTAATCAAGGTTTGTTGAATTAACTAATAAATGGATGAAAGAGCTTGCAGAGCAGAACCAAGTACTGGGAAAAGGACAAAGATAGGGAATGGGGAGCAGGGTGGCATTGGAAAGCACCATTAGAGAACTTGCCTGGAACATCGGCTTCAGATTTGCTATAATTTCTACCACTTTTGTCTTATCTTTGGTTGTATCAGTTCACCCTCTTTTATGTGGCTTCATTGTTCTTTCCTTTCCTTGAGTGTTTCCCTTGAGCTACTAATTTTTTCTTATGAAGGTCTTTTGTAGACCCGCTCTCCTGTTCTGTGTCCCTCACGCTTAGGGTTTCCCAGGGAGCTTTGGTTTGTATGCGGGCTTGCAGTATTTGGGCAGCTGCTTTCTCCAGCACTATAATTTCCCTTGTACCATTTTTTTCACCCAGACCTATAACAGAGAGATGGCTGCAGATTGTTCCCATGAATAGCATCAATCTCTTCACCTTCTGGAGCTTCAGCTTGTACTCTTAAGATGGAATACAGCTGGTTGGGTGTAAATGTGCTTTGTTTGTGGCAATTCAGTCTTGGCAAGTGTTTTCATCAAAATTAGAGGCTGAAATTGCTGGCTGCCAGGGCTTTCCTGGTAGCTGAACATTTTTCTGGCTGGGGATGGGAGTCATGCCCTAGGCCCTTTATGCAAGAGTGGACCATCCCAATTTCTTGCTGTTTTTACTGGAGGATGTTTTCAGATCTGGCACACCATACTACCTGTGAGCAAGAGAGTATTTGGTCCCACTCAAATTTGTTGCTAGAATCTAGGGCCAGCCTTGGTCTAACCGGTAAAATAAGTATAAGGTAGAACCCTGGTGAAACTAAGCTATATTGCCCTGTCTCAGCCCAGATTCACATCCAAAAGAAATCAAAGTCCAACTCCTATAAAAGCCTTGAAAAGTAAAGCACGTAAATCTTCACCATTCATTATTCACCTGAAGTGATCTTGAGGGCATCTAGGAGAAAGTTCCTGAGCTCATTATAGAGTGCACCATCACTCTACTAAAGTCGCACACTTCTCAAGAGCTGCTTCCACCCTCATATAAGCTCATTATCACCCTCTTCCCTCTCAGGGGATGCCAATATTTTTTTTTAATTGAGGCAAAATTCACACAACAGAAAATTAATGATTTTAAAGTGCACAATCGGCCGGGCACGGTGTCTCATGCCTATAATCCCCGCACTTTGGGAGGCTGAGGTGGGCTGATCTCTTGAGCCCAGGAGTTTGAGACCAGCCACGGGCAACATGGCGAAAACCTGTCTCCACAAAAAATACAAAAATTAGCCAGGCATATGGTGTGTGCCTGTAGTCCCAGCTACTTGGGAGGCTGAGGTGGGAGGATTGCTTGAGCCGAGGAGGTCAAGGATGCAGTGGCATTTACTATATTCACAAGGTTGTACAACTATTGGTTCTATCTAGTTCCCTAAAATTGTCACTACCCAAAAGGAAACCCTGCACCCATTAAGCAGCCATTCCCCCAGTCCCCCCTGCACCAGCATATTTTGTTATTTTTAATATATTAAAAACAAAAAAAAACCAAAAACAAAAAAACAGAGGCAGGGTCTTAGTAGTTGCTCGGGCTGGTCTTGAACTCCTGAGTTCAAACAATCCTTTCACCTCAGCCTTCCAAGGTGCTGGGATTATAGGCATGAGTCTCCTCCCCTGGCCCTCTTCCAGTATATTTTAAAGGCCCCCTGGGCTATTCAAAAGGGTAGCCAGGGCTGGGCGCGGTGGCTCACGCCTGTAATCTCAGTACTTTGGGAGGTCAAGGTGGGCAGATCACCTGAGGTCAGGAGTTTGAGACCAGCCTGACCAACATGGTGAAACCCCATCTCCACTAAAAATACAAAAATTAGCTAGGGGTGCACTCCTGTAATCCCAGCTACTCTGGAGGCTGAGACAGGAGAATCACTTGAACCTGGGAGGGGGAAGTTGCAGTGAGCCAAGATCATGCCACTGTACTGCAGCCTGCACGATGGAGCGAGACTTCATCTCAAAACACAAAACAAAACAAGAAAAACAAAAGGGCAGCCAGGGCTGAGAACAATTAGCGTCATGCAATCTCATTTCCCCTCTGCCTCTCCCTACTTAGAATGCCACTGTTTATCCAGGTGGCCAAGCAGTTAAATCAAAGATTCTCTTTAGAAATGTGGGGGCAAGTTCTGTTTTTTTTTGCCCCAGTCACACAGGTACCATTGGCTTTGGCAACCCGACTTCTCCTCTTTCAGTGTTTTTCTCTCTCATCTGCAATTCATTCTCACTGGCCTTTGCTCTCCAAGAAGCCTGTCAAACAAATCCTCTCTAAGGTAAGAATTCCCACTCTTTCTCCCCATTCCTTAAGGGTCAGCTGATCTCAAGATTCCTTGATGTTTGCCTTTTATTTTATTTTATTTATTTATTTATTTTTTTTTTTTGAGACGGAGTCTCACGCTGTTGCCCAGGCTGGAGTGCAGTGGCGCGATCTCGGCTCACTGCAAGCTCCGCCTCCCGGGTTCCCGCCATTCTCCTGCCTCAGCCTCCTGAGTAGCTGGGACTACAGGCGCCCGCCACCGCGCCCGGCTAATTTTTTGTATTTTTAGTAGAGACGGGGTTTCACTGTGGTCTCGATCTCCTGACCTTGTGATCCGCCCGCCTCGGCCTCCCAAAGTGCTGGGATTACAGGCTTGAGCCACCGCGCCCGGCCAATGTTTGCCTTTTAATTGAGGGAAAAGCCTTTTAGATTCAGAGAACCCCTCTCTAACGGTGCATTTTAGGCACTAAACAAATGCGGAGGGAAGGAAATGTTTTAGGAATGAAGGAAACTTTTCCAGTTACTCTTCACCTAAGAATGACACATATACTGAACAAACGATGGGGTTTGCAGTTGGAAGATAGTGTGGTCCTGGGCACCAGTAACCTAAAGTCTCAGAGCCTGTATCCTTACCTGTAAAATTATGATAATATTGACCTGAAAGAGTTATATTTCCATAAGTTGCAGCCATAGGAACTGAGTCTGCTTGAAAATGAATTTATTAAAAGGATATTGGCTGGTTCACAGAATTGCTAAGACAGTTGGGAAATCAGGGGTTACAAACAGAAAGGAAGAATGCCACAAAGCAAGCAGCAGAACTTAGGAGACCACTCTACTGTCACCAAGTACTAGCTGCTGCAGCTTGTCCTGCCAGCACCACTGGCGCTGGGGGCGGGGTGTTCTGTTTGCTCTGTCGCCCCAGAAGCTATATATTGCTGCCATCTCCCCCACCACAGTTAGAAAGAATTATCCACTGCCTCTGTTTCTTTGTGTCACTAGCTCCCAATTCAAAGTCTGTCACAGGTTTGTTTGCTTGGTTAAAGCTAGACTATGTATCTTATGTCCTATGAGAGCAAGCACCTATTATTTTCAGCCTGCAGAGTGGGAGAAGGCCCTGCCTTCCACCACAACTCCTAAGGTGGAGGGTTCCCCAGATGAAGAGAGGGAGTTCAGACACTGGACAACCAAAAATAAGGACAAAGTTTCCTTTCCCAATTGTGGGGGTTAGTGAGACAAACTGTATGAAAAGCATAAACTCTGAAGTGCCATGTTGGTATTGGTTAGCAACACTTTGTCCACATTGTCACGTATTGCACTGCATTTCCTCTTTTTCCTCTCTCTCTTCTTCCTTCTGTCTCATACGTAGTTATGTGCTCCCCAGCCCAGGACAGGGCACGCTCATAAATGCTGAGTGAATACAATATTCTGTTGCCTTTGCTTGTTTGATGAAGCAGGTTGGTGTTTATTGGTGTGTCCCCTTTGCCAAAGGCCCTGATTTCTATCTGGGAATCCATGTAGTTCATGGGAATCAGATTCAATTCCCAGCACCAGCAATAGAGCTCATATCCTAAACTAAGTCGATCAGCATATTCCATCTCCCTGGCCATAGCAATTGGTTCAGGAGTAGGCAGGTGACCTAAGCAGTTCCAATCTGAGTTATGCTTGGCAATTTTGAAGGAGAAGAACATCCTCTGTTTTCTTGCTGAACTATGAATGAGAATGCGTGTAGCATTGGGAGCTTCTGGCAGCCCTCGTGGAATCACCAGGGGAGTCAGACTTAGAATGAAGTGAACATTGTAGAAGGCAGGGCCACGGGACAAAAAGAAACCAGGTGTTTTGTGCCCATTTAGCCAAAATGGGCACAGGATAAAGCTATGCCCAAATCCAGACTTCTCCTTTGGACTTCTCAGTTACATGAGCCAATAAATTCCATTTATTATTTAAGCTAGAATGAGTCAGGTTTTCTGACTCATACAACTGAAAGTATCTGATACCTGCTTTGCTCCTTCCCTGCCTCATGATAATAGAATTACTGTTTATTCAGTGCTGGCTAATAGAGAGTCTTTTGGAAATACAGATCAAAATTACTATCAAGCTCTCATGATCGGGAAACAGCATAATCGATGCCCTAGAAACAGGCCTAACTAAAATTTAAAATAGAATAGTCCTACCTAACCTCGGCCAAATTTTAAAAGAAATTTCAGTAAATATCTTTTATTATTCTTTGGCTTAGAAAGATGAAACACCAAGGAAGTAAGAGAAAACTCTGTTAAACAAACAAAATTAAACAAAACAAGAACGCTACACCAGGCTAAGCATAGTGCCTCATGCCTGTAATCCCAGCACTTTGGGAGGTTGAGATAGGAGGACTGTGTGAGCCCAGGAGTTTGAGACCAGTTGGGGCAACAAAGTGAGACCCAGTCTCTACAAAAAATGAAAAAAATTAGCCAGGCATGGTGGCGCACACCTGTGGTCCCAGCTACAAGGGAGGCTGAGGCAGGAGGATTGCTTGAGCTCAGGAGGTTGAAGTTACAGTGAGTCGTGTTCATGCCACTGCACTCCCAGCCTGGGTGATAAGAGTGAGACTTTGATGAAAAAAAAGAGTCCACCCCCCACCCTAAATAACAACCCCCACACCTAAACCAAAACAAACAAGAAAACATAATGCCAAGAAAGCAAAATGTGTTCCATCTAACCTATAGAGGGAAGTACTATGGAGTGATATCTTGCCTGGCTGTCCTAAGGCAGGTTCCTAAAAGCATAGTCTGAGACACGGATGCTTACACAAGTGATTTATTGAAGGAGTGCCCTTGGGAGAAACCTGAAAGGGATTAAGGGAAGCAGATCAGAAGAAGATGCTAAGCAAGAATGAAAAAAAGAACTCTTACCTCAGCCTGATTCTGCAGAAAGCTCTGTCTGGAGCATAAAATGCTCCAAAGCTTGTCTCATCCAGAGGCAAGGGGACCTATATACCAGTAGGATGACCCTGGAAAGAGGTGGGGTGGAGGCAGTGTGTGTAATTTCTTAGGCATTTCTGGGCAAAGCAGCTCCTGTCAGCCAAGGGAAATCTTCCCAAGAAGATGCAGATGTAAGAAAGCATCAGCTAGGAGATGGGTGCATGAGCCTTGTAGAGAGAATCTGGGCAGAAAACCAACAGCACTTGTAAGAACTGATATGGCCAAAGGTTCTCTTGAAAATTCCCTTAATTTGCCCATTTTGAGACTTTATTAAAAAAAATTCCGGTTCAGAAAATCATTCTTTTATTATTGTTATTTTGCTGCTTATAACACATTAGCAAATTTATGAAAATACTAATTGGATGCCATTTCGTGTTTCCATCATTCTTGTCTTCTAGGGACAGCTTCTTGTCAGTTCCTCTAATTCTTCTGTAAGTTAATGTGTCTCTGGCTGGGTGGTAGCTCACGCCTGTAATCCCAGCACTTTGGGAGGCCAAGGCAGGCGAATCACTCAAGGCCAGGAGCTCGAGACCAGCCTGGCCAACATTGTGAAACCACGTCTCTACCAAAAAAATACAAAAATTAGCTGGGTGTGGTGGCGTGTGCCTGTAGTCCCAGCTACTTGTGAGGCTGAGGTGGGAGAATTGCTTGAACCCAGGAGGTGGAGGTTGCTGTGAGCCAAAACTGTGCCACTGCACTCCAGCCTGGGTGACAGAGCAAAACTCCATCTCAAAACAACAATAACAACAACAACAAAAAAGAACAGTTAATGTATCTCTATGGCCCTCAATTAATTCTTCACTTTCTTCTTCCGCAGGTACTAACCACATTACTGGTCACCTGCATATTGCATTTTATTTTTGTTAATGGTTAGTAAACCTTTAAAATTACTTACATATTCTTTCTGCAGTTTTAAACCAACATGTACATCTGGTTTTTGTTGTTGTTGTTGTTGTTGTGTTTGTTTGTTTCTTGAGACAGAGTCTTGCTCTTGTCACCCAGGCTGGAGTGCAGTGGCGCAATCTCGGCTCACTGCAACCTCCGCCTCCCAGGTTCAAACGATTCTCCTGCCTCAGTCTCCCAAGTAACTGGGATTACAAATGCCAGCCACCATGCCCAGCTAATTTTTTTGTATTTTCGGTAGAGACAGGGTTTCATCATGTTGGCCAGGCTGGTCTTGAACACCTGACTTCAGGTGATCCACCTGCCTTGACCTCACAAAGTGCTGGCATTATAGGCACGAGCCACCGTGCCAGGCCCTACATCTGTTTTAAGTTTGGTTGTTACTTTCATTCTCTCACTTTTTCTTATTGTTTGTTAGATGTGCGCACAATGTACATATACCCTAGAGTGAGTTAAGTGCACTGAACCCCAGCATGAGATGGCAGGAACCCTGGACAGGTTTTGCTCACAGCTTAAGTTCCCAGCTGTTCCATGTCCTGCTATTTGACTTGCTTGAGCTGGTGGAGCTTAAAACTAGAACCTTTCCAGGCTGTCTTGATACTCTTCAGAGTTGGGAGCATTGAGTGAGATAGCATACCTGAAGGCACACAGAAATATAAAGTGACAGTATTACGCACACTGTGATTGATATGATATTTACATTTCAAATTCCAAATTTGCTTTCAGATGGTTGCCTTTTGGGTTCTGAGATGACTTCATCTCTTACCAATATTTATTGGGCTGTAAGTTGGTAGGATTTGACTTTCTCTTGCAGAGGTGATCCAGAGCGAGTGGTCACTTGTCAAGGTGAGTCAACACTAGGCGGGCACAGGCATGGAGCAAATCGAAGTGGAGGTTTTCAGTGGTGCCATCTCTCTTCTTCCTTCTCTATGTTCATCTTCTCAGGAGCCTCCCATGCCCTCGAGGTGGCCACTGGATTTTCAGAGCCCAATTCACTGGACTGTAACTACATTTTCCATGGACTCAGACAGACAGCCTCCTCAACAAATAAATGAACTAAACAAAGCCAAAAACCTTCTGTTCTATGGCTCATTAGCTTTCAGGTCCAGATGACATGTTAGAAAACTGCTGGGCTCTATTAAGTGTCAGTGGCTGGAAACTGTTCTTACCCTCCATTGCTCTCTCCCACTCTTTGAGATGATTATTTCACATCTTCCTCTCTTTTCTCAAACCTCCAACACCTACTCCAACATCCTTACTCTCAGCTAGTGGCCTTGCTTTCCATTTCATTAAGAAAATAAAAGCAATCAGCAGAGAACTTTCTCCCAATACCTCACCTACCCACTTAATTGTACCTATGCCCATATATTCTGCTTTCCCATTTGTGACTACTGAAGTGTCTGTATTTCTACCTAAGACCCATCCCTCCACTGGTATATTAGATATACTATCCTTTCCCAATTACTCATACCCAAAAGCATGGCTCCAGCAATTCTCCCTTCTCTCTAATGGGTCATCACATTTTCCCTCTTTACTAGATCATCCCTATCAGTATACAAACAACCTGTAAGTTCTCCCATGTTTAAAAAACAAAGACCTGGAGCGGTGGCTTGTACCTGTATTCCCAGCACTTTGGGAGGCTGAGGCAGGCAGATTGCTTAATTCCAGGAGTTTGAGACCAGCCTGGGCAACATGGTGAAACCCTGTTGTCAGATCCTGGGGTCTGGGTCCAGCCCATGCTGAATCCAAGGGCAGGGGGCAGATGGGCAGAAAGAACACTTGGGGGGCTATAGGCAGGTGAAAGATGATTTTATTCAGCAGCAGCTCTCATCAACAGCTTTCTCATACTGTCCACCTTTATCTCAGCCGTCTGCTCTGGCTCTGCGGCTCCTGCCACCCTCACAATACAGTTGCACAGCTGACTCTGCCTTGCCTTCAGGGTCAGCAGCTTAACTCTTTCTTTCTCTGGGCTCTGGTGCGAGCTATGCTGTGGCTCCCCTCTGTCTGTCTGCAGGATGGACAGCTCTGGTTCTCTCTCTCTTTCTTTCGCTGGGTGCCAGCGTGCCCACCATGTTAAGCCATGTTGCGCCAAGCCGAGCCCCAAGAGCCATGTCTGTTGTGCACAGTGTCAACAGAGCAGTTATACCTTTTACAGACAACACTGGCTCAGGGCCATGTCTGAATTTACACAAACAGGTTACATAGCAAGTGGAGGGGTGCCCTTGCGTGCCAAACTCACCGAGTCATGCAAGCCTGGATATCCACCTTGGCCTATTTCTTGACCAAAGCTCATCCATGTACCTTACACCTGTCTCTACAAAAAATACAAAAATTAGCCAGATGTGGTAGCATGTCCCTGTAGTCCCAACTACTGTGGAGGCTGAGGCAAGAGGATCGCTTGAGCCTGAGAGGTCGAGGCTGCAGTGAGTGGTGATCGTGCCACTGCACTCCAGCCTGAGCAACAGGGTGAGACCTTGTCTTAAACACAAACACAACAACAACAAAGCCATTCCCATTACCTAGACATATCTGCCGCTGGATTTCACACAGGCATCTCAAACCTAAAAGTTCCCAAACTCAATACCTAATCTCTTTTCCCACGTACTCCAAGCCCCTCCATTTAGCATCTTTTCTCCTGTCTTCTTTGTCTTGGATAATGGCAAGGCCACCTACCTGGTCACCCTCACTAGCTCATGAAGTCATCTTTTACTTCATCTTCTCTTTTACCCATGCAGTTGCTAAATCTTGTCAATCCAACAAACTAAACATCTCTAATTTATCTTCTTTTTAATCCTCACTGAGCTTGCCAGAATTGGCTCTTGCCTGGATGGCAGCTATCCCTTAGCTTTGCCCACATGGTTCCTGGAATTCTCTTGCTAAAACACAGGTGGGATCCACACCATTCCTCCTGACAAACAGCTCTGTAAGTTTTCCATTTGCTTTGGAATGAAGCAAAACCCCGTTAGCATGGCATTCAAAGCCTTCATCTACATCTAGTCTTTGCAGGCATGGCTTCTGCTGCTCCTCCTAACACATCTTGTATTCCAGTCACCAGTCATGAAATCCCTCTGTGTGCATCTATCGTTGCTGCTCTCTCTGCCTGGAGTGCTCTTTTCTCCATTTTTACCATTTGAGAATTTCTCTTATTAAAAACAATAAAAACAACGGTGATTTCTGAACACTTGTTATATGCCAAGTATTATATTAAATGTTATGTACGTATTATCTCTTTTAATTTTCAGAGAAATGAAATAACTTGCCCTGGCTAAAACGATGGAAAAAGGACTGATCCAGGATTTGAACTTGGTTCTGATGTTGAAGAGCATGATCAAGCAGTATTGGTGAAATTTTCTCTGACTCTTCATTATTTTTATTTTAATTTCTTTTACTTACTTATTTTTGTATTTTTAGTAGAGACGGGGTTTCACCATGTTGACCAGGCTAGTCTTGAACTCATGACCTCAGGTGATCTACCAGCCTCGGCCTCCCAAAGTACTGGGATTACAGGCTTGATCCACCGAGGGATGTAACTCTTCATTATGATGGCTTTTGTGTGTGTGTTCCAAAAACAGGTTTTTGTTTTTCGTTTTTAAAGCTCACTATCTAGAAACAGTTTTATTACAGAAGTTAAGCACACAGACTCTGAAGTCACACTCCCCAGGTTTGAGTCTTGGATCTGTGGCTTGCCAGCTGTGTGACCTCATGTCTCCTCTCTTTATCTTTGAAATGGGAATGATAATAGCACCAGCCTCATAGGACTGTTGTGAAGATGAAATGAGTCAACCAATATAAAGGGTTTTGCACAGTGCCTGTTATGTAGCTCTTGTCCCGCAGACACATCTAGTCCTTTGTTGTATCTATGTTCTGTCCCTTCCTAGATTCTGTCCTCTGGGAGGGGAGACATCTCCTTCATTCATTTTCCAATCCTCCTGTACCTGGCACAATAGACCTTTCGCAAGATTGGGTGCTCCACAAACATTTGTCAAATTGAATTTGTAAGTCTGCAGGTGTTTGTGCCGGACAATGAGACATTTACAAGTTCCTGGTCTATGCTATGCTTTAATTACCTACGAATCTTGTAAAGAAAATGGTTCTTGAATTAGGCTGGTCATCTAAAAGCTTCTGCCCTGTTTTAAAAAATCCAGGTCAACTGTTGGTCATTTCTTGACGCTAGAAATATTTCAAATGTCTTCTAGCTAAATGTTTGAGGTGATGGCTATCCAGAATGCCCTGGTTTGATCATCATGTATTGTATGCATGTATCAAAATATCACATGTATCCCATAAATATGTACAATTATCATGTGTCAAATACAAAAATTAAAAAAAAAAAATCCAAGTCATTGCCACTCTGCTTCTGTGAACAGGAAACCTTTTTACCTTCAAGCCTTTCCCAGGTCCCTTCCACTTACAAGGCCATACCTTTTCCTTGGGGAAAGAGGAAAGAAACACCTGTCACAAGGATCAAGACTTCTCAGACGCAGTTGGAGGTATTCAGCTGTGGGTAAACACAAAGACTGCCCTCTGCCCTCCTTTACCCTTCCAGTGAGCAGTGACTGAGGTCCAGAGCTTTGGGTTTCACTTCTAACCATAAGCAACTGTGTACAACTGTGTACCTGCTGAGGAAGAAGGCTGCAGAACCGAAAGAGGCCTCGGAGGGCACCGGCTCAAGTTACATTCCCATATTATCTCATTACCCTCACGCTTGTTTATTTACATTTCAGCCTGTCTCACTAGGCGAGACTGCAGGAGTGAAGAAGCTGGAAGAGGTTTCAAAGGAGAGTGAACGTGGTAGAAAAGGAAATATTCGATTAGAGATTAACATGTCCTCTGGGGCTTCTTTCACTTGGATTACTGTAAAAGTGCATAGGGTAGTAGCTGAGCACTCCCGGGGATGGTGGGAGGTCTCTCTGTACAGAGTTGTGGCTTTGTTTCTGATGAGTTGCAGCTGCTGTGCATGATGTAGACTAGATCAAATGGGGCATGGAGAAGAGCCGTTCACAGGACCAGAGTGATGGTGCTCGCTCTCATGGCAGAATACTAAATTAATCATCTTTACCTAAACCTGTGCTTTCTCCTGGGCTGTACCTCAGTGAATACCTGCAAGTTGCTTAGGCTGTAACTTGAAGTCAGCCTACAATCCTCTCTGTCTCCAGATCCTGTCCACTTTCCTTTCCGAAGGTCTTTTGGATCCATTTCCTTCTTTCCACTTCCACTGGCACTGCCCTCATTCAGAGTCTCATCATGTCTTCGCGGATTGCAGCTTCCTTCCAGGTCTCTCAGCCTCAAGTCTTAGGCCTCCCATTCAGTTTTCCGTGTTACTGTCAGAGGGATTTTTCTAAACTAACTTAAAACCCGTCCATGGTTCTCCATGGCCTTCCTGATCAAATGTGCTCCCTGAAGACTGGCCTGTGAGCCCCTTCACACCAGTAATCCTGACCCTGCAAGCAATTCCCAGAACAAAAGGCACTTGTTCTCAGATCCTGCAGCTTTCTTTGCTTGCTTCTCCTCCTGCCTGGGACTCTTCCCATCCTCCATGGTTTCTCTCCTCCTTTCCTCCTCCTCAAGTTCAGATATTTCCCTCACCCGTACCCCTCTGTTGTAGCATTTATCACAAACTACACTGAGTCTCTTGACTGGGTAGAAGAATGAATTGTTTCTCAGCATCTAGCTTTGACATAAAAGTTGCTCAATAAATACTTGAGGAATGAATGAACTCTATTAGTTAAAGTAGGGTTCAGTCATAGTTCAGGGAAGGGGCCCTGAAATAGCTGGCTCTGAAAGAAGGAAATACCAGTTATTGCGATTATGTTGTTAGATGGGTAGAAATTCGCATTCGATTAAGGGATAAAGTTTTGCGTTTTTAAGCTAAAGAAACTAAAGCCTATAAAGGCCGATTTAAAAGACCTCTTCTCTAGACTTGATGAAACGCTGTAATTGCCATCTTTGGCTGAACACTGAGGAGTTCAGGAGTGCCAAGCAAGTGTTTCCAGAAATGTCAAACCTGCTGTTTTGAAATATGTCATTCCAGGGCACAGTTAAATATACAACTTGCTCCGAAGAGGTGTGAGAAGTGGGCCGGCGAGCTGTGAAATGAAATCTGCCTAATGAGGGCCGAGGCCAGCACACACAGGGACCTATTTGCAATAAAACAACGTGACGTGATGCCTAAGAAATAGACAACATTAACACAAAGGGAGCCTACTACGTAGCACATTTCCGCTAGACACAAATGGGACACCTTTCCAGGCAGCAACTCTAAAAATGAATGCACCCGCCTAGTGAGGTGCGAGCCTTACTCCTCACGAGGCGTCCCGTGCAACCGCACGTGGACAGCGGGGCTCCAGCGGAGGCGGGACGGATGCGGAGAGAAGGCGTCTAGGAGACTGGGCCAAGGCTTTGACTGTCCGAACGAAGATTCTTTCGAACCTATTGATTTTTTCGAGTCTTATGATTCTTTCGAACCTTTTGATTCTTTCCATTCTCGGTTCTAAGCGTTAAAGCGCAGCTGAGAAAGGCAGCAACAAAGATGGGAAGGGAACTAGCAGGAGTTCTCAGAGAAAAATGTGTGATAATTTAGGGGAGAAGCCATAAAGAAGAGACTGAGTGAGAAGCGGAGCACACGCAGAAGACGAAACAAGGAGGCGCAGAAGAGAAGAAAAACCTTGGCGAGGGAAGAGGGTGACCAAACTCGTCCCGGACGGGAGGAAGGCAGGCCCGCCCAGAGAGAATCGGCTGCTTTAAGGGAAGCCCCGCCCCCTGGTGGTGACGCTCCAGCAGACCCGTCCGCGATTGGTTGCGGCCGGAGGGCGGGATGGGGTTGCTAGGCGCGGAGGGGATCCGGCGGGCCCCGGCCGCCTGGAGCCCGGAGCCGCAGGAGCGGAGCCTGGGTTAGCGGCGGTGCTGGAAGATGGCGAGCGGCCGGGAGGAGCGGCCGCCCTGGCGGCTGGGGCGGCTCCCGTTGCTCCTGTGCCTGCTGCTGCTGAGGAGCTCGGCCCGGGCGGCTCACATCAAGAAGGCGGAGGCGACGACGACAACGACGAGCGCGGGCGCCGAGGCGGCCGAGGGCCAGTTCGACCGCTACTACCACGAAGAGGAGTTGGGCTCTGCGCTGAGGGAGGCGGCGGCCGCGGGGCCCCCCGGCCTGGCCCGCCTCTTTAGCATCGGTCGCTCGGTGGAGGGCCGGCCGCTGTGGGTGCTGCGCCTCACGGCCGGCCTGGGGTCGCTAATCCCTGAGGGCGACGCGGGGCCCGACGCTGCCGGGCCGGACGCTGCGGGGCCGCTGGTGCCCGGCCGGCCCCAGGTGAAACTGGTGGGCAACATGCACGGCGACGAGACTGTGTCGCGCCAGGTGCTGATCTACCTGGCCCGCGAGCTGGCGGCTGGCTACCGCCGCGGGGACCCGCGCCTGGTCCGCCTGCTCAACACCACCGACGTGTACCTGCTGCCTAGCCTCAACCCCGATGGCTTCGAGCGCGCCCGCGAGGGCGACTGTGGCCTCGGTGACGGCGGCCCGCCAGGGGCCAGCGGCCGCGACAACAGTCGCGGCCGCGACCTCAACCGCAGCTTTCCTGACCAGTTTAGCACCGGCGAGCCCCCCGCCTTGGACGAGGTGCCCGAGGTGCGCGCCCTCATCGAGTGGATCCGCAGGAACAAGTGAGTGTTGCCTGCCCCCTCCCCGTCCGTGTGAGCCTCCAAGGGCCGAGGCTGGTTCCGGCACCCAGTAGGCGCTCAGACAATGCTGGCATAAGGGGTGGCGGTGGTGAAGGTGAAGGGAGACACCCTGTAACGGAGACAGGGCCCAGGCCGCGTAGCCTCCCGTCCTGCTAATCGTCAAAGAATTGCCTCCTAGAGACTGTCATTTGTTCAAGGGATGGCTGGAGGGGACACTCCTTTCTGACATTCTGGTCCCTCTTCTCACAGGGGCATAGAATGTGAGCGAGAAGAGATCTTAAGGATAACCTAGGTCAGCTCACACATTTGATAGATAAGCTGTCAATGTTGTTATCTTCTATCAAAAGTGCCTAATGTTATCGGCGCTATGCTAATTTTTTCTGTGACTGCAGTATCTCACTTTATTTTGGCCACAACCTGATGTCATAGACACCATCAGTTTTGCATATGGGGAAATTGAGGGTCAGATTGGTTAACTGATTTACATAGGAGTGTGGTTGGGACTTAGAATTAGGCAATCTGATTCCCGATAGTCCTTTTAGCCACGGAGGGAGACTGGAGCCCAAAAATGGCAGAGGATATTCCCAGGATCTTCCCCTTGCCTGTTTGAGAGAAACTGGTTTTTCTCTAATTTTTACCTCTGACTCAGCTTAAGAAGATATGGACTTAGCTGGAGAACTTGCACAGATCTGTGAGCCGCTTCATTTTAGACTCTAAAGGGTTTGTGATGCCATTTGTGCACCTTATTAGCCTGTGCAGAATGACTAATTGTCACGCTTTTAATACACACTTTAAGTGTTATTAATCATTGCGCGAGGTTTAAACAGTTACAAAGTAGAAGAATGAGGACCTCAAGAAATTAGTATAAAACAAGAGAATGTTATAAATGTTTATGAGGTATGTTGATGCACACAGTTAAACTTTACAGGAATTGTTCCCACTGGCAAGATGTGTGTGGGCTGCAATAACACGGACCATCTCTGGGGAAGAGGTAGAGCTTGAGCTATCTCCAGAGATGGGCAGGATTTTCAGCAGAAAGGAGAGGAATGAAAGAAGAGGGAACTCACTCCAGATGGCATAGTGTCTGAAGTGAGCAGGCATCTCTTCCCCTTTTTAAGCATCAGCTTTTCCCCATTTTTCTCTCTTCATAAGGCTTTTGCAGCAATAGCTAATCATTCCATCTTGATTAAAAGAAGGTTTCTGAGGGACTGCTAAGATAAAGAAGTTTACCTGCGGGACTTGGAATCATTTCTCCTACAAGACTTCAGTCATATATAGAAGATCTAGAAAATTCGTGGGCGTTAGGACAGTTCCTGAGTCTTTTCATCTTCTATCTTTTACTTTACTCCTCTTGATAAGCTCTCTTATAGATATATAATTTCACATCGACTTTCTGGGAGGATTTTTTTTTTAAGTACGATCGTGTCATGACCTCTGAACATCTGCATAAGAAATATGACTTTGACATACACTTATTGACAGAGCTGTGATGGCCAGGGCTTTTTGGAGATGATACATCAAATGCACTGTTTGCATTGCTTAAATGTTTAAAATGCTCTGTTCTTGCACCTTTAAAATGCTGTGATCCTTGCAGGGATGTAAATTCTGTGCTTGGATTTTTCTTTTCAGTGTTAGTTGTGCTGTGACCAAATATGAAAATAAGCTTTCTCTTGGTGCGAGTCGCCTTGAGGCTATACAGAGTCATTTTGGTCTGTGGCTGTGGACTATCCTAATCATATCTGTTCTTCAAACATGTAACTCTAATTAATCAAAAGGGAAAGTAGGTGATCATACATGGTGAAGAGTATATCCATCCTAACTCAGTCTTCAAAAATTCACTCAAAATGAGTACTCTGTGCTATTAACCAATAACAAAGGACACTGATATGTGAATAAAATTGAAAACACAAGCACACACACAATTTGATATTGATACCTAAATATAGCGTCAGCTTTATGGATAGGATGTTTTTAAAAACTCAAACATTAGTCTATATGGGAAAACTACCCTTTTCAGTGTATTTTGTGAGGTAAACCATTTGAGTAATTTCTTGATACCCTATTCACTCAGCTATATTCGAATTAGATTTTTGTTGTTATTTTGAAAATGTAAAATTTTAAGGCTTAATTTCCTCCAGCTTAGGAAAATGAAGTTTATTTTCTTTGTTTCACTTTATATTTCATCCAATAGATGTTGAGACAAATACTTAAGAAAATATACCAAAAATTAACTATATCATTCAAATGAAGATTTTATAGTTGACACCTATATTTTTTTCACACTATACTTCTTGATTTTTTTTTTTTTCATTTTTTTTGAGACGGAGTCTTGCTCTGTCACCCAGGCTGGAGTGCAGTGGCACGATCTCGGCTCACTGCAAGCTCCACCTCCCGGGTTCAAGCCATTCTCCTGCCTCAGCCTCCCGAGTAGCTGGGACTACAGGCGCACGCCACCGTGCCCGACTAATTTTTTTGTATTTTTAGTAGAGATGGGGTTTCACAGTGTTAGCCAGGATGGTCTCGATCTCCTGACCTCGTGATCCACCCACCTCGGCCTCCCAAAGTGCTGGGATTACAGGCTTGAGCCACCGCACCTGGCTACTTCTTTAAGTGAATATACCTGCTTAGATTTTCACAGGAGATTAGCATATAAATGATATTTGAATGTGTTTGTGAAAAGCATTATCACAATGTTGAGAGTGGCTGCAGATTCTTTTTTCAGGGGGCTTATGTACACATATCTATGATTTTCTGAATCTTTGAAATTTAGTTTGTTAGATATTAAGTTATTTTAATTTTTTTCAAGTTATCTATGGGGTTACCTGAATAGCGTAATAGAGTTAATTTAGAGATTAACTGTTTAATATTTATAAACTAATTTGTAAATCTATATTTACCAGCTACTTTAAATCTTATGCAAGGAATGATATGTGATACTGAAGTCAAGTATGAAAAACATTTGAGAGAATTCATTTGAATGGAAACCATAAAGTACCTTTCAAATAAGATTGGAGTTGATTTGCAAAGTTGATTTGACAAAAACTCAAAGCATAATCTTACAGCCATTGTAGTAGGTGTCACTTTCTCTTGAAATCTTCATTATAAGAGTGGCATTGGTACTTTCAAAACTGTGTAATTACAGTAAGGAAAATCGAAGTGAATTTTATTACTCAAGTAGATTGCAAATATTTCATTGTTCAAAAGTATTTGGTTAGGCCATTTTTGACAATATTTCTGAGAAGTGTTGCATGAAATGTTGAACAAAATGAAAAACAGCATTTTGTAGAGAATCTTGGATTTTAAAGTTTTAATTAAAATATATAATTAAAGTAGCATGCTTTACTTATTTAGAATATTTAGTTATCCATTCTATTTTACTAGAATATGAATGCCCAGAGGGCATTTGTTTGTTTGTTTCGTTCACAGATGTATCTATCCCTGGAATGTCGTTTGGCAAATAGTTGACACTCAAGAAATGTTTGTTGCTGAATGGATTACCTGAGCTGCCCCAGCCTTCTTATAACTTTCCCAAAGTCAGTGGGGGAAAAATATTTAAAAATTATTTTAGAATTACAAACCAGAGAGTAAATTGTTAATACCTTAGCTATAGAGGAGAGGTGGGTAGAGTGGAATCAGAAAGTTAGAATATTTTCTTAGTTTTTGTTTGTGTATCATTCTCTTACAAGGACTGGCAGTGGAAGTGGGGAGTAGAATGATAGTTTGTAAGGCAGTGTTTCCCTAAACAGGATGCTAGATATCTCCAAAGAAATGAACATTTGTTGAGCAGGGGCTGTAAAGCGGTCTTTATGCCAGATTACGTTTCATGTGTGTTATCTTAATTTTCATAACAACTCTGGGAAATAGGTAGCATTAATCCCCATTTTACAAATGAGAGGAAAACTGAGGTTCAGTGAATTTAAAGGCAGTAACTTCTGATTACGTTATATTACTGGTGAGCAACAGATCTGCGAGACGAAATGTTCTTACCCATATTTGTCTGTCTGTGCCATTGCCACTACACCAAATGGCATTCTTCTCTGGTATCTGGAAGGGTGCTAATTAGAATTATATTAGTTTTTAGCTAGTTTCTTTTCATAGTCCATGCTAGTGTTTAATCACTGTCCTTATTGGCAACGATCTATCTTCTGATGAACAGATTTTGTGTTACAAGTAATTTTCATTGTTTGATCTTCTCTGGGATAATACTACTCATCATGCTTAAAATAATCTTTCAAATTAGACATGATAGGTTTATTTTTTTTTCAAGCATATAGAGAAATGTTATATATCAACCCCCTTTAGAGTTTCTGTAGGTCAGTTAATTTCAACAACAGAAAGGCAGAAGCAAGAAAATCCAATTTAGAATGGAAATAGAAAAGTATTTAATCTCTACTGATAGTAATGGTTTAAGCTGTTATATAAGGGAAAGATGCTTAAATAGGACTTAAGCTTTTTTTTTTTTTTTTTTGCCTTTAGCGTTTAGCTTTTACCATAAAAGGAATTCTTCAGTATTTCTATATAGATAAGTTTGACCAAATTGTAGGGTTCGCTTAAAAGTAGCAGCATTAAAAAAAAATGTTTCTTTTATAGGAGCAGCCTTGTCTCCACGTCAGTTTATTTTTTTAATGGCCCAATCAGAAACATTGGGCCTTGAAAGAGCTGCTTCTACAGTGATGCAATGGAGGACTAGTCTTTGATATGGTGTATTGTTTTTCTCTGTAAGCAGCTCACTGAATCAGGTTATTTTCTTTGTTTTTTCCTGAATCTCCTCAACTATGGCTTCTCTCTTGAAAATGTGAATTTAGTATATTGTGAAACTGGAGTGAAACACAAAATATCCTTTTAAAAATTAGATTCCCTATCTTAAAAATTCTCTTTGGATGGTAAATGTAAAAAGCATAAAAGTTATTAAGCTAACATACATACAATGAATATTTATATATACCAGCCATGTTTTCTATGAAATTTACATATTATGAAATACAAGTCGTAGGCTGAACTATATGAAATTGTCATTTTTGTGGGTCAAAAAATGGGTGAGGGCCAGGTACAGTGGCTCGTGCCTCTAATCCCAGCACTTTGGGAGGCCTGGCAACATAGCTACCAAACAGAAAAGGGTGAATACTGGCAAGCTCAAAGCTCATATAGTTCAACCTAATACATGAATTTGGAGTTCCCTAAGTAAGACATTTCCTGAAATACTAATTTATACTGTGTTATCCAGCTGTGTTTTCAATGAAGGAAAACTCTTTGAAGTTACTTTAGGTTAACCTGAATTGTTAAAACTCTTTGAAATCTTAAATTGATAATACTTTCTTTCCATTTTCTTTTTTTGTTGTTGTTAGTCTCCTTATAACAGATAACAACTGATAGAATTGTTTTCTAGGTCTCCAAGAGAGATATTGGAGTTTATTTCTAAAAGATTTTGTGGAATTTTTTAATGCATGGTGTTTTGTGTCCTTTTTTTAGTGATACGTAATTTGGTTGTATTTTCAAAGGTTTGTGCTTTCTGGAAATCTGCATGGTGGCTCAGTGGTAGCAAGCTATCCTTTTGATGATTCTCCAGAACATAAGGCCACTGGAATCTATAGCAAAACCTCAGATGATGAAGTCTTTAAATACTTGGCAAAAGCTTATGCTTCAAACCACCCCATAATGAAAACTGGTGAGCCTCACTGTCCAGGAGATGAAGATGAGACTTTCAAAGATGGAATCACAAATGGCGCACATTGGTATGATGTGGAAGGTATGCAAAGCATTGAGTTTGCTACATTTTCCCCCTTGTTCGTTGAGATTTCTTATGTATATTCTGAGCAGAAAAGAAGAAAATTTGTAGAAATTTAACTTTAAAAAATATTATTTCTTCTTATTTTGAAAATGTCAAACCTACAACAAAATTGAAGGACTACCTGAAGACCTATCTGTCCTTCATTTAAATTCACCACTGTTATCTTATCCCAGATGCCTTGCCTCTCCCTGTCCCACATTTTCACTCTCTCTACATGCACATGCATGAGCATGCACACACACATACACACATACAATCACACAATCTTTTGCCAAACCATCCAAAAGTAGGTTGCAGATTTCACAACACTTTTCCTGTAAGTTCCTCAGTATGTATTTCCCAAGTACAGGGACATTTTCCTGTTTAACTGTAGACTATTACTATAACTGAGAAATCAATGATAATTTAATATTATCATATCATATGCTGTCCGTAACTCAGATTTCCCCCATTATGTCCAAAGTAGCCTTGGTAGCCCTTTTTTCACCAGATCTAGGATCCAATCAAAGTTCAAGCATTGCATTTGGCTCTTGTAAAGAGACCATGCTAATAGTTCTATGGAAAAATTCCATAATCTAGATTGTCACTTTCTTCATGATAAGATTAGGTCAGATTTCCTAGCAAGATGCTTATATAGATCATGTTGCACATCATATCAGGAGACCTATAACATCAAGCTGTAAGAAGCCGAGTTGGACAGCTTGGTTAACATGGTGACCACCACCAACCAGGTCTCTCCATTTAAATTTAAAAAATACAATTTTTAAAGAGATAGGGTCTCACTCTGTTACCCAGGCTGCAGGGCAGTAGTATAATCGTAGCTCACTGTAATCTCAAGCTCCTGGGCTCAAGCGATACTCCTGCCTCAATCTCCTGAGTAGCTGGAACTATAGATGTATGCCACCATGCCAGCTAATTTTTACATTTTTTGTAGAGATGGGGTATCGCTGTGTTGCCGAGGCTGATCTCAAACTCCTGACCTCAAGCGATCCTCCTACCTCAACCTCCCAATGTGCTGGGATTATAGATGTGAGCCACTTCACCCAGCCCAAATCTCTCCATTTTACATAAAGGCACATTTTCCTTTTGTATTTTAATCTGTGAGGTGATCATGGAATGCTGATTTTTTATTTTTATTGTGGTAAAACATATATATAACATGAAATTTGCCAGTTTAACTGTTTAAACATTTTTAAGTGTAGAGCTCAGTGGCGCTAATTTTCACAATGTTGTGCAACCATCACCACTATTTCTAAAACTTCTTCATCATCCCAAACAGAAACTCTGTAAGCATTAGATAATAATTCCCACTTCCATCTCTATCCCTTACCCCTAGCCATTGGTAACCTCTAATCTACTTTCTATCTCTGTGAATTTGCCCATTTTAGATATTTTATATAACTGGAGTTATACAGTATTCTTCCTTTTGCATCTGGCTTATTTTTCTTAACATAATGTTCTTAAGGGTGATCCATTTTGTAGCAGATATCAGAAATTTATTTATTTTTATGGCTTAATAATATTCCCTGAATGTATATGTTATAATACATTTTGTTTATCCATCTGTTGATGAGCACTGAATTGTTTCCATCTTGGCTACTGGGAATAATGTGTAATGAACGTTGGTGTTCAGGTATCTGTTTGAGTCCTTATTTTCAATTCTTCTGGATATATGCCGAGGAGTAGAATTGCTGGGTCAAATGGTAATTCTATGTTTAGGTTTGACAGACTATTTTCCATAGTATATATACCATTTATATTCCCACCAGCAATATATAAAGGTTCCAATTTCTTATGAAATGTTATTTTTTTAAGAATTGTTTGTTTATTTGTTTGTTTCAGATGGAGTTTCGCTCTTCTTGCCCAGGCTGGAGTACGGTGGCATGATCTTGGCTCACTGTAACCTCTGCCTCCTGGGTTCAAGTGATTCTCCGGCCTCAGCCTTCTAAGTAGCTGGAATTACAGGTGCCTGCCACCATGCCCAGCTAAGTTTTTGTATTTTTAGTAAAGATGGGGTTTCATCATGTTGGCCAGGCTGGTCTCGAACTCCTGACCTCAAGTGATCCACCCACCTCAGCCTCCCAAAGTGCTGGGATTACATGCATGAGCTACCATGCCTGGCAAGAATTGTTAATACAAGCTTGAACTGTTTATCTTTTCTCTTTAAATGCTATGAAAACAGCTATTACTGTTTTTAAACTTTAGGTATACTTTGAATAATAACGTTTTTGTTTTTATGCACAGATGTAGATGTAGAGGGAACTTAGAAAGAACAAATCAACCAATGGAAATGTCATCAGTGTAAATTGTTTCTTTTCTAGGAGTCTGCCCATGATGAAATGCCTTAGGTCTTCCTTACCTTTTTATTGGCAGTCACATTATAAAGTGTCTTATGACATGTCTCTTGATGTGTATTTAAACCTTTGAATTACTCTTTTACTTTTTATATCAAGCCATGTGTACCCAAAATGGGTCATAAGTTTGAAAACTTAATACTTTTGTTATGGGATCTTTGGGGTGTTGCTTTTCTGGCTGGAAACTTCTGTGCCTTGTGGTACCTTTGCCCAAGTTCTTGTCCTACATCCAGGAAGAATGAGGTATGCAGACAAGTGGAGGGTGAGCAAGACAAAGAGGAGCTTTATTGAGCTCAGAGGAGACCTGCAGTGGGCAACTCCTCTCTGTAGGCCGGTCACCCAGTCAAGTGTTCAGCCCTCAGCACAAAGGAGGCCCTGGAGTGGGTGGTTCCTCTCTACAGGCAGGTCATCCTGATGAGTGTTCAGCTTTCAGCAGAGAGGAGCTACCCTCTGATTGTCCCATCATCTCTCCATCCTCTGCCTTGCTCTGGCTGAGCCCAGTGCTTTTATGGACCTCAGAGAGGAGGAAGTTGGTTCATGGGCACCACGGGCAGCCTGGAAAAGGCACCACAAGTCCCCACTCCAGTCCGTGGGACTGGCAGCCTGGCCCCTAGCCTTCAGGCCCTGCCTGGCCTGAAGGTGGGGCCTCACCAGGGACCCCCTCCCTTCTACCCAGGAGCTGGTCTACCTCCTGCTGCCTTCCATGGCATCCCGGCTGCTCATGCCAAGGGGCACCTGCAAGCCAGTGCTGAGTCGCCTTCAGTCCACAACCTTGGTTCCCTCTTCCACACTTGTCAGTGCCCAGTCCGGGGGTGGGGGCCCAGGCAGCAGGGCCCAAGCATGTGCATACCCCTCTGGGCTGTGACAGTGCACTGCCTCAGCTCCAACCCCACGCCGAGATAGGAGCAGATGCAGGAATGGGGAGAGGCCAGGCATCAGGAGCAGGCATCTGCAAGCCTGCAAGGGTAAGGGGGTCCTAGGAGGTCGGGGGATGCAGCTGCTGCCAGCTCCCAGCTCCCAGCTCCCGCCGACTTAGTGGAGTATGCAGCCCCAGCCATGCCCCCTGGGGGCCTTGAGGGGGGTACTCCTAATCCTCACTGGACCTGGGCCAGTGACTGGGCCAGGGGCAACATTGCTGTAAGCTTCCCTGTTGCCCTGCGGCTAGGGGGTGGCCCGGAGCTGGTTGCGGGCCTTGGGCCTGGCTGTCAGGAGTGTCAGGCTGGGAGGTCACCCCACGTGGGGTGGACACCGGGGACTTGGCCCCAAGTGGCCAGTGCAGAGCCTCCTCCCGAGCCCAGGAACCTGGGACCCTCAGTGGGGTGGGCGCAATGGCTGCACTTCTGGCCAGGTCCCCAAAGCTGGAGCCGCTCCCGCCTTCTGCCCTGCCCCCGAGGCACGGCCCCAGCTCCACATAGGGGTCCTTCTATGCCTGACTACATTACTCCCCTGCTGTGCTGCTCTGGGCCTGACCCCATTACGGCAACCCCCAGGGCAGCGGGCTGTGTGGGGTGGCAGCAGAAGGGGTGGCTGTCCGCCTGCTTCCTGCACCCTCCAGCCTGCTGCTGCTATCACTTTCTAGAGTTTTCTGATCCTCCTATAGTTTCTGCCAGTGTTTCTTGAATATCAGAATCATTCAAAAAGAGGTTTGACATACTATTTAGAAGTCAAACCTTCTCCCCATAACAATTAGAGGTGATTTGAAAATCATTAAAAGTTTTTTTTATAGATAACGGACTTACTTTAATGTGTAATTTTTACATTTCAGTCCTTAGTAAATATATTTAACAAAACCTAACTTTGTGACCTGGTGGTTTTGTAATCTAGTCAAGTTGCTGCATTCATTTGAGATGATGTTACTTAAAATAATGGGGTAAATAAGTACTCAACTTTGCCTTTTTGGAAAAAGTTGTAAAAGGTTAGAAAGTAATTTCTAACTGACAATTGAGGAAGGTAAATCTATCTCATACTTAAAAAATAAATATCCTGCCTCTACAAAAAGTAGGCGTACTTTGGTGTTAAGGCCAGAGATCATTTGGTGAAGCTAGTTATGATCAGATTTTTCTGATTATTCAAACATCTGAAGAAGCTACATTATGCTGCTGTCATTTTTATTTTTATGAGCATCAATTTTTCTCTTGTTTCAGCAGAATGGTCAGATATGTCCTTGTTATTTCTACAATAACTAGCTTATTTCTCTTCATACCTCAGCAAATATTGAGCAGTTTCCCCTTGAAGAGGAGGCTGTGATGGTTTTAGTTTCAACAGAGTGAATTCATTGTGTTTAGCGAGTAAGATGTTGTAAAATCTTGTGACTAGGCATGTACTCAAAAAACCCGGATGTCCTGGAGTAATTTTTGTTTTTTTTTTGAGACAGAGTCTTGCTCTCTTGCCCAGGCTGGAGTGCAGCCGTGGTCTCAGGTCACTACAGCCTCTGCCTCCTGGGTTCAAATGATTCTCGTGCCTCAGCCTCTTGAGCAGCTGGGATTGCAGGTGTGTGCCACTATGCCGGCTAATTTTTTGCATTTTTAGTAGAGACAGGGTTTTACCATGTTGATCAGGCTGGTCCTGAATTCCTGGCCTCAAGTGATCCGCCCCCCTTGGCCAAGTGCTGGGATTATAAACAGGAGCCACATGCTCAGTCGAGTAATTTTACTGATGCTCTATGTGATATGTTTAGGAATTCTAGCTTAAAGAAGTATAGACCTTTAGAGCTGAAAGTGAATATATTGATTTAGTCCAACCGTTTTGTTTTAGAGAAAATCAAGGCCTGAGAGAGGAACTAACTTGTGCAATATAATTTATTCATATAGCAAATATTTACTGAGTTCCTGCCATGCCACATACACTGTTATTAGGTGATAGGTATACAGTGAGAGCAAAACAGAAACAACTCCTGCTCTGAGGAATCAGACAGTGTATTAGTAGTGTGGAATGAGGGGTGATTTGGGCCCTAGTGCCTTTGCCTTCATTGCCAGGGCTGACCTAGCATATCTAGCTGCCTATATGGGTGAGCCTTGCTTCGCTCAACATGTCTCACAAACCTCCAGGATCCATTTAGGAAATGGCTATCCTAATAAGGCTAATGAATAGCCACATCCCCTTCCAAAGGCTTGTTATTGTGAGACCTACTCTGGACTTGTTCATGGAGCAGGATGCCTTTTTTTTTTTTTTGAGATGGAGTTTCACTCTTGTTACCCAGGATGGAGTGCAATGGCACAATCTCAGCTCACTGCAACCTCTGCCTCTTGGGTTCAAGAGATTCTAGTGCCTCAGCCTCCCGAGTAGCTGAGGTTATGGGCATGTACCCCCATGCCCAGCTAATTTTTGTATTTTTAGTAGAAACAGGGTTTTCCCATGTTGGTCAAGCTGGTCTTGAATTCCTGACCTCAAGTGATCCACCTGCCTTGGCCTTCCAAAGTGCTGGGATTACTCACCTGAGCTACCGCGCCCGGCTGCCATTTTTTTTTTTTTTTTTTAATCACAGCACGCTGATTTGTATGCCATTTGCCTACCTTTCTTCACAGTGTTGAAGACATTGTAAAAATCATACAATGTTTTAGCATGTTTATTCTAAAGCAGATTTAATAAAAACTGAACTGTAGTTTTAGGTCAACTTTTAGGCCATGGCATGTGCTTGTAGTCGCAGATACTTGGGAGGGCCAAGGTGGGAGGATCTTGAGTTCAAGCCCAGCCTGGGCAAAATAATGAGACCCTGTCTCCAAGAAAACAAAGAGACAAAAAAGAATTGCCTTCTTTCAACTTATACAATTTAAGGAAGGGCAGGCAACTTATAATTGAAATTATTTGATCAAAGATCATAGTTTTATGTAACTTTTAGAAGTTTTCTTGGGCAGAACATGTTACATTTTATTTTCTTGCAGATAGAAGAACAGTAGAAGGCAATGCAGTGTAGTGGCAAAGAGAGAGCTTTGGAATCCCGTTGCCTTAGGTTGGAAATCACAGCTCTACCTTGACTAGCTGTGTGTATGTGTGTGTGTGGCCGGGCGGGGGGGCGGGCGGGTATGGGTGAGAGAGAGAAATAATATTGGACAAGTTAATGAATTTCTCTAGGCCTCAATTCCCACTTATATAAAAGTAGAATAAATACTATCTACTCACAAGATTAGGAGGCTCAAGTGAGAATGTGTGTAAAGCACTTTACTAGCATCTGGTGCCATGGCTACTTATCTCTACTAGAGTTTAAACTTACTCTTGAAGGTAGGGACTTTGTTTTATTCCATTTTCTATTTCTAGCACACAGAACCATGCCTGGTATATAGAAGATAAACAGTAGTCTTTTTGGAATAAATGAATTTTTGCCATCCGAAATATAAATACATAGCTATTTGATCTTTAGATAATCTTTTTTTTTTTTGGAGACAGTGTCTCACTCTGTCACCCAGGCTGGAGTGCAGTGGCGTGATCTCAGCTCACTGCAGCCTCTGCCTCCCAGGTTGCAGCGATTCTCCTGCCTCAGCCTCCCAGTTAGCTGGGATTACAGGCACGCACCACTACACCTGGCTAATTTTTGTATTTTTAGTAGAGATGGGGTTTCACCATGTTGACCAGGCTGGTCTTGAACTCCTGACCTCAGGTGATCTGCTTGCCTCGGCCTCCCAAAGTGCTAGGATTACAAGCATGAGCCACTGCGCCCGGCCTAAAATCTTAGCTCTTTAGATAATCTTATAGAAATTTATAAAAATGTGCTTCCTAGTTTTGCTCCTACTCTGAGAAAATAAACTTGCCTTACTGGTAGATCCTAGATCATTATTATTTGAACTTTTTTTTCTTACTTGTAACCTATAGTATGAAATACCTTTTAGTTGTTTATGTACATTTCATATATATATATATGTGTACATAAAAAAACAATTTCATGGAACAGTGCTTTTACTATACATTCTGGTATTATTTCTTTTAGTTTGTTCTATATCATTCTTTTAAAAATACGTCTGAACCCACTAATATATCTCTCAACCCACTAATGGATGATGACCTGCAGTTTGAAAAAACACTATTCTTGATCACTCTGTGGTAGAGTGATCATTTATTTTCAAATTCTAAGTAGAAACAAAACATCTTACAAGTTATGTGTAATAACTTATTATTTGGGTTTTTCCTCCCAACTTGTTTATATGTTTCACTTATTTCCAGTGAGGACTAAGCCACAGATATTTATCTTAGATGTTCTACTTTTAGATTGCCTTCCCTAAATTATGAATGAGTATTGAGTTAGGAAATTGGTCAGAAATATAGTTGTCAGGCCTATGTATTGCTCATGTGAGCCTATGGATTCTATGATTAGTTAGGACAGCTGCCATAAAGCTTTATATTTGTCTTCTTAAGCCACTATAAACTTGAGGCTGAGCCTTTTCAAACTAGTAATTATGATTGTTTTCTCCTCTGGAAGAAGAAGAAACTGTTCTGTGGGTTTATCAAACTTTCTTCCCTCTCCTTTTATACAATGGACAGAGTTATGAAATGTGGCCAGAAAGCATATAATGTAACCAATTCAGTTTTTTGTGTGAATATCAACTTCTTGAAGGTCAGACTGAGCAGTAGCAATGTGCTTTAAATATTGAAGTATGTTTGACTGGAAGTAGATTGTTGATGGAAAAGGAAGAGCATGGGGAAAATAATTACGCGCCTGTTTTCAACAATGCTGTTGAAAGTTTAGATTTGGTCCAGAAATGGACCAGAAAGCTTATTTTTGAGGAGTATTTTCTGTGTCATTAAATAGGGTATTATGAATTAACCCATATAACACCAGAAAATTGTAATCTAAAACAAAAAGGAATAAGATGAACAGTGTATAAATGTAAAAATACAACATCTGATATTAAGAAACAGACAAATCCATAAATATAGTAGGAAGTTTAAAATAGGCCTCTTTCAGAACTGTTAGGTCATAAAGATCATAACTGTTAGATCACAAAAATGTGAATAAGGATACAGTGGATTTGAATAACATAAATAAACCAATCTGACCTAATAAACAGGTACAGAATACTGTCCTTATATCTAATTTTCCTGCAGAGCCTTTTTATTAATTTGAGGTATGGATGACTAAGAAACCAGCTGTCACACTTAGGGAAGATGCATCTGGTTCTGTTAGCGCTTGTGTTACTTTGTTTTTAAGATTATATATTAAAAACTAAACAACAAAGATACACAGGTAAAATTGGAGGAGCATTGGAGCGCACTTGTAATCCCAGCACTTTTGGGAGGCTGAAGTAGGAGGATCGCTTGAGGCTGGGAGTTTAAGACCAACCTGGGCAATGTGGTGAGACCTCATCTCTAAAAAAATACAAAAATTAGCAGGGCATGGTGGTGCACTTCTGTAGTCACAACTACTTGGGAGGCTGAGGCAGCAGGATAGTTTGAGCCCAGGAATGTGAGGCTGCAGTGAGCTATGATTGTGCCACTGCACTCCAGCCTTTTTTTTTTTTTTTTTTTTTTGACAGGGCAAGACCTGTGTCAAAAAAAAAAAAAAAAAAAAAGCTTATAATACAGGGTTCATAGGATCAAGTCTAATACTTCTTAGCATGGGAGCGAAGATCCCACAGTCTGACTCAAGCCTGTAAGTTTAGCCTCAGCTCCTACCTCTCCTCTGCCACCAGACTACTTGGCTTTCCCAAATGTGAACCTTCACATGTTAGGCTATTCTCTGTCTGAAATGCTTTTCACCAGTTTATCTGTAACCTCTTCTGAAACATCTCCTGTAATAACTGTCACTATCCTGCCTTTGAGAGCTTTTTGTTTATATAGTATCATCAGTATAATACTTACCTACTTATATTGTTAATAGTTTTTTGTTTCCTGTCAGTGTGTGAATTATTTGATGATAAGAACAGTGTAGTGCTATTCGTTTTGGAGTTATCTTTGTGCAAAATGTATTGGCAGGAAAGAGTCCTAGATGAGGGAAAACTAGAGAGGTGTTTACAGTCATCTGGAATGAAGTCTCTTTGGAGATAAGGGCTTTACCTAGAGGGCATGTAGGGGAATGAAAAGGGAATATAAGATACATATATAAGAAATTATGCAAGAAGAATTGCAGAATTGACCATTGTTTAAATGGCAGAACAGAATGTCAAGGAGAGTATATCAAAGATACAACTTTGAGCCTGGATTAGAAGAAATGGGAGTGGGAAAAACTAATTGGATGGTGGGGATTGGGAGAGAGAGAGCAAGCAAGTGAACGTGTGTGTGTGTGTTCAGGTGAAAGAGGAGTGAAAACTGGAAACATTAGTACTTGATGTACTAGTCACAAGTACCCAATGGGCAGTTAGGAAATAGTTTCTACAGCTTGGGAGAGAGGTCAAGATGAGAAAGAGATTTAGGAGTTTTGAGACATTTGGAAAGCATATGGCAGTGTACATGATTTTGAAAATTGAATTGATAGTGTTTTCTGGCATAATTAATTGCATGGAGCTAGAAGTTCAACCAGAACATATATATATAAATGAACAGATGTGTGCTTTTTTTTTTTTTAACCTCCAAAGTGAATACATTTCGTACTGGGATGTTTCCCTTAAGGTATGCCAACAATTCAGATATTAATTCTCAGCCTGATCATATTTTAAAGGTCCAGTTGATAATCAAATGTACATTAGTAAAGTGCTTTTGGTCTTGCACATTAAAGAGCTGGTTGAGGCTTTTTCTTCCCTTTATTTTCTCTTTTAAAATCTGAGTGCTGCCTAATTTAAAAGGAAAGCAAAAAGGTAAAACAATACTCCAAAACAGTATATTTGCTTGGAGTCATGAGTTGGCTTTAGTAAACTGAAGCATAACCTAATATAAAGACTGACCTTTAGGAGGAGTACAGTTGTGTACTTTGTAACGTGATAATAGCCCTACATGAAGAGAACCTAACACTCCTTTAGGATTTGGCCCCCGGTCTTTAGATCTAATGTGTATAAATTGGATGTACTTTTTTTCTTTTCCTTGTTTCCTGTTTAACTCAGGTGGTAGAGAATGGGAAAGTACATTTAAAAAAAAAAGGGAAAATACAATTCAAAGAGCTGTGTGGGAGACAGTCTTAACCAAGTTAGACAAAAATGAAAACAGATGCAGGACTGTGTAATTTAGTTTAACTCTGTAGAATCATATCATTAGCAAATATATATTCAGTGGGAGTGGTGACGGAAATAGATTTTCACAGGATAGGTTGCTCAGAATACAAAGACCAGGTTCAGTTAGTTAAGATTTGATCAATGTGAACTTGAATTTAAAAATTCAGAATTTGGGGAAATTTTTTAAGGGCAACCTCTGATTTTTCCATTCATTTGGCCCAGATTTTCTACCTTAATTTTTTTACGAACATTATGCTCATTAGCTTTTAAAAATATCTCAGAAAGTACAAAATTATCACTTAATAACTCACTTATTGCCTATAAAAAATTGTTCAGGAAATTCAAAGTCGTGAGAGAATTTCTCACTATCCTTCAAAGTAGTTTTAATAAAGTAATATCATTAAGCTCAAAATTGAAATATAGGGTAGAAATTGTCTATCTATATTCCTAGACTTTAAAATGCTTTTCCTATTTTAAAAAAACACGTTGTAGTTTTCCTGTAAAAGATTAATAGGGTTCTTGTGGAATGCAGTGTGATACTTTATAGTTGGCCTGCAGAGGCAAGTAAAAAAAACAAAACAAAAAAACTTGCTGTGTTTCTTAACACTGAAGCATTGACTCTATTTTTTCTATTGGCTTTCTGTTTGAGACAGAAAAGTGAATCTTTAGTATCTTTGAATGAAAGATTGAATTTATTAGTCTGCCCTCCCTTTAAAGCTAGATTTTCTGTAGTGAAAACAGTGATAAGAGACTTGTTTCCTAATAAAGATGGATTGAGTATCTTTAAACATATGAAGATTGTTGTGCTACAAATCGATTGAGTTTAATGGATATGAGTAGATCACTTGATCAGAAGATTTAGCTACCCATAACAATTAGCATTGGTATTGATCACAATTTGCGGTAGTACTAGGCAGATTCCTAATGGTTACACTTTGAGTCTTGTTCTTTGATACTGGTAAATGAATAGTAGGTTTCTTTCTTTCCTTTCCTCTTCCTTTCTTCCTTTCTTCTCTTTCGACAGGATTTTGCTCCCTCAGCCTCCTCAGTAGCTAGGACTACAGGCATGTGCTACCAGGCCCGGCTAATTTTTGTTAGTATTTTTTGATAGAGACAGGATTTCACCATGCTGGCCAGGCTGGTCTCGAATTCCTGACCTCAAGTGATCTGTCCACCTCAGCCTCCCAAAGTGTTGGGATTATAAGCATGAGCCACTATGCCTGGCCAGGAATGGTAGGTTTCATTGTACATTGTATTCAGTTTTTTTCTGAGCATAGAAAAGTGCATTAAAAGGTAGGTTTAAAAGCAAATTGTATACCTTTGACTTTTTATCAATTCCCCCTTTGAGTGGAAGAAATACTCTTAAGTCAGTGGTTTTCAAGCTGAGGTACATATGGGGAGAGGGGGAGACCAGTTAGTTTGGATAGTTTTAAGGAAGTTAATTTCCATGGCTGGGTGTAGTGGCTCACGCCTGTAATCCCAACATTTTGGGAGGCCAGGGAGGGGGATCGATTGATGCCAAGAGTTTGAGGCCAGCCTGGGCAACAAAGCAAGACCCTATCTCTACAAAAAAAAAAAAAAAAAAAAAAAAATTAGCCAGGCATGGTGGTGTGCACCTGTAGTCCCAGCTATTTGGGAAGCTGAGGTGAGAAGATCTCTTGAGCCCAAGAGTTTGAGGCTGCAGTGAGCTGTGATCATGCTGCTGTACTCTAGCAGGGCGATGAAGCAAGGCCCTGTCTCAGAAAAAGAATTAATTTTTAGATCTCAATTTTCATACCTATTATTTCCTAAAATTAATCTGCCTGAGAAAGATACTTGCTGTGAAGGTTCTATCTCATATTCTCTTCTCCCAATTGACCGAAGACAGGCATACTTTTCTACCCATCTGAATCACATTATGGTGTTTTGCCTCAGAGTTTTACAAACTTCCAGGGCACTAAAACAAAAGGGACAATTTGGTGATTACTTTAATGGTTAAATGGTACCATAAAAGCATCACCCCCAATTTTTCTTTGAAAGATATATTTTCATATATTTTCAGTAATTATTTCTTATATTTATTATTTTATTATTTACCAAAATTTGTAATAAAACTATGCCTTTTTGATAAATTATGTGCTAGTGACTATTGTAATAATTCAATTTAGAGGACACAGATTTAATACTTAGAGCATTATAGTCACTGGAAATTAAGAAAAATTTCCAATTGAAGTGTTGTAGAATGATTGGCGAAAGACTTTCAAGCATGCAGGTGTATCACATTCAAATAGCATTCTGTGGAGGAAGTGGAATGGAAAAAAAGTTCAAAGAGAAAAAGGGAAGATGTGACTGGCTATGGTGGCTCACGCCTGTAATCCCAGCACTTTGGGAGGCCGATGCAGAGGGATTAGTTGAGCTGAGGATTTCAAGACCAGCCTGAGCAACATAGTGAGATATGTCTCTACAAAAAGTAAAAATAAAAAATTAGCCGGGCATGGTGGTGCACATCTGTAGTCCTGTCTACTCAGAAGGCTGAAGTGGGAGGATAACTTGAGCCTGGAGGGCAAGGCTGCAGTGAGCTGTGACTGCACCACTCCAATGCAGCCTGGGTGACACAGCAAGACTCTTGTCTCAAAAAAAAAAAAAAAAAAAAAGGAAGATATAAAATTCCTTAAAGACGCATGTTCAGGCAGCTTTTAAATAGGTATTTCTAGAAATCAAATCTCTGGCATTTTTATTTGGATATATTTAAAATAATAATATAAAAGTTTTATTTTAAAAAAATTGGACCTGGTGCAGTGGTTCATACAGTATAATTCCAGCACTTTAGGAGGCCAAGGTGGGAGGATTGCTTTTTGCCCAGGAGTTCGAGGCCAGCGTGGGCAAAATAGTGAGACACTGTCTCTACAAAAAAAAAAAAAAAAAAAAAAAAGAAGAAAAATGTACATTGTGCAGGATATTCCTTTGTTTACAACTATTTAAACTTAAGATGAAAACTTGTGAATACCAACTTAAACATTTGTGAAGTGTTGCATATTTTTTCAGTTATTTTAGTATTAGCAAACAAATTGAAGATCATTGGTTTATATAACCCCCTGAGACACTAATAATATAAATAGAATAATAGAAACTTGCTTATTTATAATTGTTAATAAGTAGGATAAATTGCAGATCATTTATACTATTAAAGTGCTTTATTGCTTTGAGGTGTGCCTATAACTGAATGTTTTACTTCCAAAATTAAAATTTGCTTTGGCTGAATAAAGATATTCTGAAACCTGACATTTCTCCTTTTATCTTTGTTGAGCCAAATGACATACCAACTTAAAAAGATAAGCAAAAATATTAACCGAATCTGGCAGTATTAATGTCAGGCCTATCTACAGATCAGTGGCTGCTCCCTGTTCAGGTGAACTCTAGCTTTGGGTAAGTAGTTTTTGTGTTGAGGAAAAAAAAAAAAATTAAGACAACAAACCTGAACCAGCTACTTAGTTAGGATTACTTATATAGTCTTTGATATTTGGTTTCAGAAAAATAAATGTTAAGTTTAACATAGATGGCAAATAATGCCTATCTGTGACATCTTACAAAAAATTCTTGAATTATTCATAACTTAATGTCCCCATTCAGTTCCATGTTTTAAAATAATTAAAACAAATTCCTAAACCAAAACTTGAAGTTGGTGAATAAAGACGTTTTGATATTCTAATGCTAGGATAGTTTATCTTTTTTGTCTTATGAAATAAAAATTAGTTTGCTACTCTTCTGACATTTACGAGTTTAAAGAAGATAAAGGTAGACATCACACTTCATTAATTGCCCTCTGAAAAGAGGTCATTATTATAGACTCAGAGGAAACATGCTTTACTTTTATGAGATTGTATCAAGACAGAGATAAATCTTTTATAATATATTTATGTTATTGATTTCATTGTAATTCCATCGTGGTCAGAGAACACCCTTTGTATGATTTAGTTCTTTTAAATATGTTAAGTTTGACCTAGGATATGATCTGACTTGATGTATGTTCCATGTGTACTTGAAAAGCATGTGTATTCTGCCATTGTTGGGTGGGGTATCGTATAAATATCATTTACGGATCTAGTTAGTTGATAGTGTTATTACATTTTTGTCTATTCTTTGCTGATTGTCTTTTCTGCTGATTACTGAGAGAAGAATGTTGAAATCTGCAACCAAAATTGTGGATTTACCCATTTTTCCTTTTAGTTCTATAAATTTTTGTTTCATATATTTCAAAGTTCTGATCATTGCATGCACAGCTAGAATTATGTCTTTTTGGTGAATCTACCCTTTTATCATTATGTAATGTCCCACTTTATCTCTGGCATATTTCCTTGCTCTGAAGTCTGTTTTACCTGATAGTCATATAGCTACTCCATCTTTCTTTTGATTTGTGTGTGTGTATGGTATATTTTTTTCCATTCTTTTAACTTACCTGTACCATTATATTTAAAGTGAGTTTCTGACCTGATGCGGTGGCTCATGTCTGTAATCCCAGCACTTTGGGAGGCTGAGGCAGGTGGATCACTTGAGGTCAGGAGTTCGAGACCAGCCTGGCCAAAATGGTGAAACCCTGTCTCTACTAAAAATACAAAAATTAGCTGGATGTGGTGGCAGGCACTTGTAATCCCAGCTACTCAAGAGGCTGAGGCAGGAAGTGCTTAGGAACCTGGGAGGCAGAGGTTATGATGAGCCGAGATCGTACCACTGTACTCCAACCTGGGTAACAGAGTGAGACTCTGTCTCAAAAAATAAATAAATAAAAAATAAGTAAATAAAGTGTGTTTCTTGTAATTGCATAGACGGCATAGAGTTGGGTCTTGTTTTTAAACTCAGTTTTACAATTCCTGTCTTTTAGTTGGTGTGGTTGCACCATTTACACTGAATATAATTATTGGTATGTTTGGATTTAGGTCTACTTTCTAATTATTTTTCAGTTTGCCTCTCTCATTTTAATCCCACTGCTTCCCTTTTCCTGCCTTCTATTGGATTGTGTTTTTAAACTATATCTGTTTAGTTGCTCTAGTAAATGCAGTTTACGTACTTAACTTTTCACAGTTTTACCTAAAATTAATATTTTACTTCAAGAGAAATGTGCAAACCTACCCACCATACCCTTTATCCTCCCCTTTTATGTTGTACTTAACTTATATATATATATGCTGCATTGAAAACCCCACTAGACAATGTTATAATTTTTATTTTCAACTGTCAAACACAGTCTAAGGGACTTAAGGGGAGAAAAATAGATGATTGTATTTACCATTTCTGTTGCTTTTCATTCATTCCTGAAGTTCTAAGTTTCTCTGTGGTATAATTTCTCTTCTGCCTGAAGAACCTTCTTTAGCGTTTCTTTTAAAGCAAGTCTGCTTATAATGGATTCTCTTAGTTTTCCATCTCTGAGAATGTGTATTTTGCCATCATTCTTTTTTTTTTTTTTTTTTTTTGAGATGGAGTCTCGCTCTGTCACTCAGGCTGGAGTGGAGTGGTGCGATCTTGGCTCACTGCAAACTCCACCTCACGGGTTCACGCCATTCTCCTGCCTCAGCCTCCCGAGTAGCTGGGACTACAGGCGCCGGCCACCACGGGACCTGCCTCATTTTTTTTTTTTTTTGTATTTTTAGTAGAGACGGGGTTTCACTGTGTTAGCCAGGATGGTCTCAATCTCCTGACCTCATGATCTACCGTCTCGGCCTCCCAAAGTGCTGGGATTACATGCGTGAGCCACTGTGCCTGGCCTTGCCATCATTCTTGAAGGACATTTTTATTGGATATAAAACTCTGGGTTGTGGATTGGTAGTTTGTCTTTGCTGTTTGTTTTTTAGAGTGCTTTAATAATTTTGTGCCGTTGCCTTCTGGTCTCCACGGCTTCTGCTGAGAAATTCAGTCATTTGAATTTTTCTTCCCCTTTGTACACACATCATGTCTCTATGGCCACTTTCAAGACTTTATTTTATTGCTGCTGCTGCTGCTACTGCTGCTACTTCTGCTACTTCTGTTCCTCCTTCTCTTCCTCCTCTTTCTTCTCTTCCTTCCTTCCTCTTCCTCCTCTTCTTCCTCTTCCTCTTTTTCCTCCTCTTCCTCTTGTTCTTCTTCCTCCTCTTCCTCTTTGTGTTCCTCCTCCTCTTGTTCTTCCTCCTCTTTTTCTTCCTCTTCTTCCTCCTCCTCTTCTTCCTCTTCTTCCTCCTCTTCTTCTTTCTCTTCTTGTTCTTCTTCCTCTTCCTCCTCTTCCTCTTCCTGTTATTATTATTGTGAGACAGAGTTTGGCTCTGTTACCCAGGCTGGAGTGCAGTGGTGCGGTCATGGCTCACTGCAACCTCTGCCTCCCGGGCTCAAGCTATTTTCTTGCCTCAGCCTCCTAAGCAGCTGGGACTACAGGCACGCGTCACCACACCTGGCTTGTTTTTTTGTATTTTTTGTAGAGACAGGTTTTCAACATGTTGCCCCAGCTGGTCTCAAACTCCTGGGCTCAAGTGATCCACGTGCCTCAGTCTCCCAAAGTATTGAGATTATAGGCATGAGCCATTGTGCCCATCTGACTTTTTCTCTTTGGTTTTCAGCAGTTTGATTATAAAATACCCATGCATAGATTTTTTTGCACTTAATCGTGTTTGAGATTTGCTGAGCTTCTTGAAATGTAAGTTTTTGTCTTTTGCCAAATTTATGATGTTTCTAGCCATTATTTCAACTTTTTTTTTTTTTTAATAGCATGGCACCATATTATTTTCTCTCCTGAGACTCCAGTGATGACAGTGTTAGGCCTTTTGGTATTGTTCTTAAAATTTTGTGTTTCTTCTTTTCAGATCTTTTTTTCTTCTTTCTCTGTTATTCATAAGGCAATTCCTACTTACCCATCTTCAAGATAACTCACTTTTTCCTGTCATTTCCATTCTTCCATTAAACCCATTCAGTTTATTTTTTTAATTGAGTTATTGTATTTTTCTGAAATTCTGAAATTTCTGCTTTTTTCTTTTTTGTGTGTTTGGTATCTTTCTTTTACTTTAAGATTGTTTAATCTTACTTCCTTGGGATGCTGGGCATGATGGTTCATACCTGTAATCCCAGCAATTCAAGAGGCCAAGGTGGGTGGATTACTTGAGGTCAGGAGTTAGAGACCAGCCTGGCCAACATGGTGAAACCCTGTCTCTACTAAAAATACAAAAATTAGCCGGACTTGGTGGCGCACACCTGTAATCCCAGCTACTCAGAAGGCTGAGGGACGAGAATTGCTTGAACCTGACAGGCAGAGGTTGCAGTGAACCAAGATCGTGCCACTGCACTCAATTGGGCGACAGAGCGAGACTCTGTCTCAAAAAAAACCAAACCAAACCAAAACAAAACAAAAACCTTACTTCCTTGGAACATGGTTATAATAACTGTTTTAAGGTTAGTCTGATAATTCCAGCATCTGGGTCATCTTGGATGGTGTCTGTTGACTTTTTTTCTTTATAATTTATTGAGCTTTTACTGGTTCTTTGAATGTCAAATAATTCTGGATTATGTCCTGAACATTTTGAATCTTATGCTATGAGATCTGGGTCTTGTTTAAGTCCTATTAAAAAATAATACTTGTTGGCTGGGCGCAGTGGCTCACACCTGTAATCCCAGCACTTTGGGAGGCTGAGGCGGGTGGGTCACCTGAGGTCAAGAATTCAAGACCAGCCTAACCAACATGGAGAAACCCCATCTCTACTAAAAATACAAAATTAGCTGGGCATGGTGGCGCATGCCTGTAATCCCAGCTACTCAAGAGGCTGAGGCAGGAGAGTCGCTTGAACCTGGGAGGCGGAGGTTGTGGTGAGCCGAGATCGTGCCATTGCACTCCCGCCTAGGCAATAATAGCAAAACTCCGTCTCAAAAAAATAAAATAAAAATAATAATAGTTGTCTGTCTGTGCTATCAGGGAATGACCCAGTTAGGTTCAGCTGCAAGTTTTGATTCACCTTATGTAAGCTATGATTCCAATGTCAGTTCAGTTTTCAAAGCCTTTATAGTGCTGTTCATATCCATACTGTACGTGCACCACTCAGGGGCCAGTCTGGGTGCTGGGCAGTAACCTGTTTTGTAGTTCAGTTCTCAGTGCTTTTGGTGTGCTGTTTAAGGTCAGACCTGTACATGTGCAGTTTAGAGATGATCCAGGTGGTCATAGACAATTTTATGGGATCCCTTTCCCACATTCCCTCATATCTGCCATCTCATTAAAGTCTCTGGCTTCCAGTATAGAAGATAAAGACTTGAAAGATCGTCTTTCATGGGAAAGAAAGGATGTGCAATATCATTTGTTATCAGCGAAATACAAATTAAAACCACAGTTAGATGCCACCCCACTTCCACTAGAATGCTTAAAATTTAAAAGACTTTCCAGTTGCATGAGCAACTTGTTAGGTGATGATGCAGAACAACTAAAACAGGGATACATTGCTGGTGGTAATATGAACATGGTGCAACCACTTTGGAAAACAATTTCTTGCAAAATTAAACTTACTATAAGATCCATCTGTGCCACCTCTAGATATTTACCCAAAAGATAGAAAAACATATGCCCACATTAAATCTATGCACATCTTTAATCACCAAAAAACAAGAAACAACTGAAATAACCACCACATGGTGAACAGATAAGCAAATTGAACTACTTTTATTCAGTAGAATACTTAGTAATATAATGGACAATTTATATATGAACAATATGGAGGAGTCTCAAAAGCATTATGCTAAGTGAAAGAAGCCTAATGCAAAAAGCTATATACTATATGATTTTATTTATACGACATTCTAGAGAAGGCAGAAATATAGGGAAAGAAATTAGATTACTGGTCGCCCAGGGTCTGGGAGCTTTCTGGGACATAGAAATGTTCTGTATTTTTATTGTAGTGGTAGTTAATGTGATTGTATACGTTGCACTGTACATGTAAATAGGATGAATTTTATAGCATATAAATTATTATACCTCTGTAAACTTGACTTTTAAAAAAGCTTTAAAGCACCATGTTAACTAGAAAGATTGTCAAAATTGTTTTGAATCATTTACTTAATACTTAAGTGAAAGGAAATTATTTAAGAAGCTCTGTATGCTTCAAAGAAGAATAAAATTTAAAGTATCATGCAAAAATATTTGCCTTGTGTATTCCATTTTATAACCTTTTTTGATGCATGGCAAATATCGTGACAATAAATGTATGTCTGCGGTAATTTAAATGGCTGCATAGTAGCCCATTTTATATCATAATTTACTAAACTGGTCCTTCATTTTTGAACATTTAGATTGCTTCCAGTTTTATGCTCTTTCAATTTGAATACTATAGTCCTCATCCTTATAGCTATTATCTTGGAATAAATTTCTAGAAAAGGAATTTCTGTGTTGAGGTCATACCTATTTTAAAGATTTTATATTCATATTACTAAATATTCACCCAGAAATGTTCTGTAATCCTTTGTCATCTTTTTTTTTCTTTCTTTTTAATGAAAGATGCTTCATCTTTCATTTTCTTTAAAATTTCTTATGACAGCTTTTTGGCCAACAGATGTTTTGCTAGCTTTTCAGTAGTCGAATCTGTTAGGTAGTTAAATCTTTTAGATAGTTAAATCTATTAATCTATTCCTATCATGGTTTTATACTACTTTGTTGTCATACTTAGAAGGGCTTTCCCTATTCTGAGAGAGTAAAAACATTTATGTTGGCTGCTGGTTTTGTTAATGGCTTCATATTTATGTTAAATTCCATATGCATTAAAGAGTTTACTTGGTACGATACTGTAAACCAAAAAGTATCTATCTCTAAGATGGGTCTCAATCAATTTAGAACTTTATTTTGCCAAGGTTAAGGACATGCCTGGAAGACATAAACACAGTCACAGAAACAGTCTGTGGTCTTTGCCTTTCTCCAAAGATGATTTTTGAGGGCTTCATTATTTAAAGGGGAAAAGTGAACTGGAGGGGAAAGAGGAAAGGTATGGGCATCCACATATTGCAAGAGAAAAGGAGCAGTTGGGGGCAAAGTCAATTATATATTCATCTCATGCTCAGTAAATGAGCACTTCTCATAAGATAAGGTGAACATGAAAGAGCTACCTGTGGAGATATCTACCCCTTTATCTGTAGCTATCTGGTTAGGAGCAAAGGAAAGGCAGCTTCTTGCATGAGTCAGCTTTCAGCTTAATTTTTTTCTTTTGGCATAGTGAATTGAGTTGAGTTTGGCATACCTTTCACAATATGATGTAAAATTCCACCAGTATTTTTTGCCACCTCGTTAACCTAGTCAACCAGTTTTATCCATGTAAGAGTTCCTAATTTTTCCCCCATTGGTTTTTAAATATCTTGATCATATTCCAAATGCTTTTGTTTCAGTTACTGTGATTTCTATGTTGTCCCGTTGGTCTCTTTATTTTCATGAAATGAACTGGTTTAGTAAGTCTAGTTTTATTATATGTACTTTAGTAATATGGCAATGCAGGTTCCCTCTTACCACTCTTATTTTTTAATTTTTTTGGGAATATTCTCAGCCATTTCTCAGAAATTCACAAAGTTACTGGTACAGTTTAACTTCTAGATCATTATGTCCAGTTGCAACAAAAAAATCTATGTTTTCATAATATTTATAAATTAATTTGGGGGAATTTGATATTTGTATAAGCCTCTTATCTAGAGTCATGATAACGCTTTACTAAAATCTCCTACATCCCTCAGTAACATTTTATAATATTGATTTATATTATGCATTTTGTTATACTTCATCCTAAACATTTTGTGGATTTTGTTGCTGGGAGCTTTTTAAAAATTATATTTGCTGACTATTGCTGAAATACAGAAAAAAATATTGATTTTTATGTTGTTTTTAAGTAGTCATCTTTTTATTTCCAGTATCATTTAACATGATTTTATTTAACTTAAATATGGTCTTATCAAAGAAAAATTTGGGGAATATATGTCAGGATTTAACTGATTATTTTCTATTTCCGTTAGATTCTACACTGTGAAGCTAATATTAAAATCAAATCTATAAGACCTAAAATAAAAGAGGCTTGTCCCCTTAATCTGACTTTTAGTGATTGTTTGTAGAGCTATGTATTAAAAAGTCAATATTTGCATTGTATGCTCTGTCAGACTAAGGATGCTAATTGTATTTTCTTCTCTTCGAATTAAGTCTTATTTTAAAATGATTTCTGTCCTTCCTCCCTACTTGCTGCCTGGGGGATATATTTGTATGTGTCATTAGATGGAATTGGCAAGTTATAGTCCTATTAAAGTTACTTTTAAAAACCTGATTAGGTAACACTCTAAAATGTTACGTGATCTTCTTGCTGGGTCTTAGCTAGTATTTCTTAAATTGCTACTAAAATAGGACAATTAAGGGATAGACAAAAGAATGCTAGGATTCAAGCCTGGGGATTATAGTGTTACTCTACGTCATTGCCTTCTGGCATAATGAAAGTGTGAGTTGGCTGTGTTTGCAAATTAACACAGCTATTAAATTTTACATATGCAAAAAAACCCCTTAGATTAGTTTACATTTATATGGTGCTGAAATTGTTATTATTATTTTTTCTTTTTCTTTTCTTTTTTTTTTTTTTATTATACTTTAAGTTCTAGGGTACATGTGCACAATGTGCAGGTTTGTTACATGGTATACATGTGTCACATTGGTTTGCTGCACCCATCAACTCATCATTTACATTAGGTATTTCTCCTAATGCTATCCCTCCCCCAGTCCCCCATCCGCTGACAGGCCCTGGTGTATGATATTCCCTGCCCTGTGTCCATGTATTCTCATTGTTCAGTTCTTACCTATGAGTGAGAACATGTGGTGTTTGTTTTTTTTGTCCTTGTGATAGTTTGCTGAGAATGTGATAGTTTCCAGCTTCATCCATGTCCCTGCAAAAGACATGAACTCATCCTTTTTTATGGCTGCATTGTATTCCCTGGTATATATGTGCCACATTTTCTTAATCCAGTCTATCATTGATGGACATTTGGGTTGGTTCGAAGTCTTTGCTATTGAGAATAGTGCCGCAGGCCGGGCGCGGTGGCTCAACCCTGTAATCCCAGCACTTTGGGAGGCCGAGGCGGGTGGATCACGAGGTCTGGAGATCGAGACCATCCTGGCTAACATGGTGAAACCCCGTCTCTACTAAAAATCCAAAAAACTAGCCGGGCGTGGTGGCGGGCGCCTGTAGTCCCAGCTACTCGGAGGCTGAGGCAGGAGAATGGCGTAAACCCGGGAGGCGGAGCTTGCAGTGAGCTGAGATCGCGCCACTGCACTCCAGCCTGGGTGACACAGCGAGACTCCGTCTCAAAAAAAAAAAAAAAAAAAAAAAAAAAAAAAAAAAAAAAAAGAATAGTGCCGCAATAAACATACATGTGCATGTGTCTTTATAGTATCATGATTTATAATCCTTTGGATATATACCCAGTATAGGATGGCTGGGTCAAGTGGTATTTCTAGTTCTAGATCCTTGAGGAATCGCCACACTGTCTTCCACAATGGTTGAACTAATTTACACTCCCACCAACAGTGTAAAAGCTTTCCTGCTTCTCTACATCCTCTCCAATATCTGTTGTTTCCTGACTTTTTAATGATTACCATTCTAACTGGTGTGAGATGGTATCTCATTGTGGTTTTGATTTGCATTTCTCTGATGACCAGTGATGATGAGCATTTTTTCATGTGTCTGTTGACTGCATAAATGTCTTCTTTTGAGAAGTGTCTGTTCATTTCCTTTGCCCACTTTTTGATGGGGTTGTTTGTTTTTTTCTTGTAAATTTAAGTTCTTTGTAGATTCTGGATATTAGCCCTTTGTCAGATGCATAGATTGCAAAAATTTTCTCTCATTCTGTAGGTTGCCTGTTCACTCTGATGGTAGTTTCTTTTGCTGTGCAGAAGAAACTCTTTAGTTTAATTAGATCCCATTTGTCTATTTTGGCTTTTGTTGCCATTGCTTTTGGTGTTTTAGTCATGAAGTCTTTGTCCATGCTTATGTCCTGAATGGTATTGCTTAGGTTTTCTTCTAGTGTTTTTATGGTTTTAGGTCTTACATTTAAGTCTTTAAAACATCTTGAGTTAATTTTTGTATAAGGTGTAAGGAAGGGATCCAGTTTCAGCTTTCTACATATGGCTAGCCAGTTTTGGCAGCACCATTTATTGAATAGGGAATCCTTTCCCCATTTCTTGTTTTTATCAGGTTTGTCAAAGATCAGATGGTTGTAGATGTGTGGTGTTATTTCTGAGGCCTCTGTTCTGTTCCATTGGTCTATATATCTGTTTTGGTACCAGTACCATGCTGTTCTGGTTACTGTAGCTTTGTAGTATAGTTTGAAGTCAGGTAGTGTGATGCCTCCAGCTCTGTTCTTTTTGCTTAGGATTGTCTTGGCAATGCGGCCTCTTTTTTGGTTCCATATGAATTTTAAAGTAGTTTTTTCCAATTGTGTGAAGAAAGTCATTGGTAACTTGATGGGGATGGCATTGAATCTGTAAATTACTTTGGGCTGTAATGGCCATTTCCATGATATTGATTCTTCCTATCCATGAGCATGGAATGTTCTTCCATTTGTTTGTGTCCTCTTTTATTTCCTTGAGCAGTGGTTTGTAGTTCTCCTTGAAGAGGTCTTTCACATCCCTTGTAAGTTGGATTCCTAGGTATCTTATTCGCTTTGTAGCAATTGTGAATGGGAGTTCACTCATGATTTGGCTCTCTGTTTGTCTGTTATTGGTGTATAGGAATGCTTGTGAGTTTTGCACATTAATTTTGTATCCTGAGAGTTTGCTAAAGTTGCTTATCAGCTTAAGGAGACTTTGGGCTGAGTTTGGGTTTTCTAAATATACAATATACAATCATGCCATCTGCAAACAGGGACAATTTGACTTCCTCTTTTTCTAATTGAATACCCTTTCTTTCTCTTGCCTGATTGCCCTGGCCAGAACTTCCAACACTATGTTGAATAGGAGTGGTGAGAGGGGGCATCCTTGTCTTGTGCTGGTTTTCAAAGAGAATGCTTTCAATTTTTGCCCATTCAGTATGATATTGGCTGTTGAGTTTGTCATAAATAAGTCTTATTATTTTGAGATACATTCCATCAATACCTAGTTTATTGAGAGTTTTTAGCATGAAGGGCTGTTGAATTTTGTCAAAGGCCTTTTCTGTGTCTATTGAGATAATCATGTGGTTTTTGTCATTGGTTCTGTTTATGTGATGGGTTATGCTTATTGATTTGCATATGTTGAACTAGCCTTGCATCCCAGGGATGAAGCTGACTTGGTCGTAGTAGATAAGCTTTTTGATGTGCTTGCTGGATTCAGTTTTCCATTATTTTATTGAGGATTTTTGCATCGACGTTCATTAGAGATATTGGTATAAAATTCTCTTTTTTGTTGCGTCTCTGCCAGGCTTTGGTATCAGGATGATGCTGGCATCATAAAATGAGTTAGGAAGGATTCCCTTTTTTTCTACTGATTGGAATAGTTTCAGAAGGAATGGTACCAGCTCCTCTTTGTACCTCTGGCAGAATTCGGCTGTGAATCCCTCTGGTCACGGACTTTATTTGGTTGGTAGGCAATTATTGCGTCAATTTCACAACCTGTTATTGGTCTATTCAGAGATTCAACTTCTTCCTGGTTTAGTCTTGGTAGGGTGTATGTGTATATGTCCAGAAATTTATCCATTTCTTCTAGATTTTCTAGTGTATTTGTGTAGAGGGGTTTATAGTATTCTTTGATGGTAGTTTGTATTTCTGTGGGATCGGTGATGGTATCCCCTTTATCATTTTTTATTGCGTCTATTTGATTCTTCTCTCTTTTCTTCTTTATTAGTCTTGCTAGCAGTCTCTCAATTTTGTTGATCTTTTCAAAAAACCAGCTCCTGGATTCATTGATTTTTTGAAGGGTTTTTTGTGTCTCTATCTCCTTCAGTTCTGCTCTGATCTTAGTTATTTCTTGCCTTCTGCTAGCTTTTGAATGTGTTTGCTCTTGCTTCTCTAGTTCTTTTAATTGTGATGTTAGGGTGTTAATTTTAGATCTTTCCCACTTTCTCTTGTGGGCATTTAGTGCTATATAAATTTCCCTCTACACACTGCTTTAAATGTGTCCCAGAGATTCTGGTATGTTGTGTCTTTTTTCTCATTGGTTTCAAAGACCATCTTTATTTCTTCTTTCATTTCATTATGTACCCAGTAGTCATTCAGGGGCTGGTTGTTCAGTTTCCATGTATTTGTGCAGTTTTGAGTGAGTTTCTTAATCCTGAATTCTAATTTGATTGCACTGTGGCCTGAGAGACAGTTTGTTGTGATTTCTGTTCTTTTACATTTGTTGAGAAGTGTTTTACTTCCAATTATGTGGTCAATTTTCGAATAAGTGGGATGTGATGCTGAGAAGAATGTATGTTCTGTTCATTTGGGGTGGAGAGTTCTGTAGATGTCTATTAGGTTCACTTGGTGCAGAGCTGAGTTCAAGTCCTGGATATCCTTGTTAACCTTCTGTCTCGTTGATCTGTCTAATATTGACAGTGGGGTGTTAAACTCTTCCATTATTATTGTGTGGGAGTCTAAGTCTCTTTGTAGGTCTCTGAGGACTTGCTTTATGAATCTGGGTGCTCCTGTGTTGGGTGCATATATATTTAGGATAGTTAGCTCTTCTTGGTGAATTGATCCCTTTACCATTATGTAATGGCCTTCTTTGTCTCTTTTGATCTTTGTTGGTTTAAAGTCTGTTTTATCAGAGACTAGGATTGCAACCCTTGCCTTTTTTTGTTTTCCATTTGCTTGGTATATCTTCCTCCATCCCTTTATTTTGAGCCTCTGTGTGTCTCTGCATGTGAGATGGGTCTCCTGAATACAGCACACTGATGGGTCTTGACTCTTTATCCAATTTGCCAGTCTGTGTCTTTTAATTGGAGCATTTAGCACATTTACATTTAAGGTTAATATTGTTATGTGTGAATTTGATCCTGTCATTATGATGTTACCTGGTTATTTTGCCTGTTAATTGATGCAGTTTCTTCATAGCATCAATGGTTTTTGCAATTTGGCATGTTTTTGCAGTGGCTGGTACCGGTTGTTCCTTTCCATGTTTAGTGCTTCCTTTAGGAGCTCTTGTAAGGCAGGCCTGGTGGTGACAAAATCTCTCAGCATTTACTTGTCTGTAAAGGATTTTATTTGTCCTTCACTTAAAGGTTAGTTTGGCTGGATATGAAATTCTGGATTGAAAATTCTTTTTTTTAAGAATGTTGAATATTGGCCCCCACTCTCTTCTGGCTTGTAGGGTTTCTGATGAGAGATCTGCTGTTAGTCTCATGGGCTTTCCTTTGTGGGTAACCTGACCGTTCTCTCTGGCTGCCCTTAACATGTTTTCCTTCATTTCAACCTTGATGAATCTGACAGTTATGTGTCTTGGGATTGCTCTTCTTGAGGAGTATCTTTGTGGTGTTCTCTGTATTTCCTGAATTTGAATATTGGCCTGCCTTGCTAGGTTGCGGAAGTTCTCCTGGATAATATCCTGAAGAGTGTTTTCTAACTTGGTTTCATTCTCCCCGTCACTTTCAGGTACACCAGTCAAATGTAGATTTGGTCTTTTTCCATAGTCCCATATTTCTTGGAGGCTTTGTTCGTTTCTTTTTACTCTTTTTTCTCTAATCTTGTCTTCTCACTTTATTTAATTAATTTGATCTTCAATCACTGATACCCTTTTTTCCACTTGATCAAATCAGCTGTTGAAGCTTGTGCATGTGTCATGAAGTTCTTGTGCTGTGGTTTTCAGCTCTGTCAGGTCATTTAAGGTCTTCTCTACACTGTTTATTCTAGTTAGCCATTCGTCTAACCTTTTTTTGAGGTTTTTAGCTTCCTTGCAATGGGTTTGTTATTACTGACCTTCAGAAGCCTACTACTGTCAACTAGGCAAAGTCGTTCTCCATCCAGTTTTGTTCTGTTGCTGGCAAGGGGCTGTGATCCTTTGCAGGAGAAGAGGTGCTCTGGTTTTTGGAATTTTTAGCTTTTCAGGTCTGGTTTCTCCCTATCTTTGTGGTTTTATCTACCTTTGGTCTTTGATGTTGGTGACCTACAGATGGGGTTTTGGTGTGGATATCCTTTTTGCTGATGTTGATGCTATTCCTTCCTGTTTGTTAGTTTTCCTTCTAACAGGCCCCTCAGCTGCAGGTCTGTTGGAATTTGCTGGAGGTCCACTCCAGACCCTGTTTGCCTAGGTGTCACCAGTGGAGGCTGCAGAACAGCAAGTATTACAGAACAGCAAATATTGCTGCCTGATCCTTCCTCTGGAAGCTTCATCCCAGAGGGGCACCAACTGTATGAGGTGTCTGTTGGCCCCTACTGGGAGGTGTCTCCCAGTCAGGCTACACGGGAATCAGGGACCCACTTGAAGAGGCACTCTGTTTGTTCTCAGAGCTTGAATGCCATGCTGGGAGAACCACTGCTCTCTTCAGAGCTGTCAGTCAGAGACGTTTAAATCTGCAGAGGTTGTCTGCTGCCTTTTTTTCAGCTGTGCCCTGCCCACAGAGGTGGAATCTATAGAGGCAGTAGGCCTTGCTGAGCTGCGGTGGGCTCTGCTCAGTTCGAGCTTCCCGGCCGCTTTGTTTACCTACTCAAGCCTCAGCAATGGCAGACACCCCTTCCCCTGTGAGGCTGCAGCCTCGCAGGTTAATCTCAGACTGCTGCAGTAGCAGTGAGCAAGGCTCCGTGGGCGTGGGACCCGCTGAGCCAGGCACAGGAGGTAATCTCCTGGTTTTCCGTTGCAAAGACCATGGGAAAAGTGCAGTATTTGTGCGAAAGAGTACTGTTTTTCCAGGTACAGTCTGTCACAGCTTCCCTTGGCTAGGAAAGGGAAATCCCCCAACCCCTTGCACTTCCCGGGTAAGGCAACACCCCTCCCTGCTTCGGCTCGCCCTCCCTGGGCTGCATCCACTGTTCAACTAGTCCCGATGAGATGAACCAGGTACCTCAGCTGGAAATGCAGAAATCTACCCCTCTTCTGTGTCAATCTTGTCGATCTCACTGGTTGCTGCAGACCAGAGCTGTTCCTATTTGGCCATCTTGGAAGCAACTGAAATTGTTATTTTTATGTGTTCTCTGTTTTGCTTCCTTACCAAGACTCTAAACTCTGGATGGAAGTAATCTCTTGTTTATAATTCCCAATAATCTTAGTATAATGCCTTACACACAACGACCATTGTATTGTGACCAATGTAGTAGTAAAAATTGGAAAAGATTTTCAATAAATATTATGTACAATGAATACACGTGTGTGTTTACGTGTATATGTACAAGTGAAAGTTACCAAAGATGATTATAGGTCAGCAGTGACTAAAGGTGACTAATATCACCTAATGACTAAATATGACTTGCTAGGGATAGGAAAATCAGCATCTTACCCATTTCCTGCCAGACTCAAGGTGAATAAGGGAAAGCTAAAAGATTGCCTTGCCCTAGGAAACAAGGTTAAGACCAAGTTACTAGGCTTATGGTAGTTATAAACCTGCAAATATTCTGAGAAGACAAAGTCTGTTTGACATCCCCATATGGATATTCAATGGGCATTTCAAACTTAATGCATTGAAAACAAACATCTTAATTTCCCATTGCTCCAACCTCCTTTTATTCATTTAACATATATTTATTGAAGGGCTACTATGTGGCAGGTACTGTTTTAGTGCTTGGAATGTCCATCGATGGGCATAACAAAGATCTTTGCCTTTGTGTTGTTTATAATCTGGCAGGGAGAAACAGGCAGTAAATAATAAACATCATAGGTGAATTGTTAAGTGTTGTAGAAAAAGCAACAAGGTAGAAAAAGGGTAAGAGGAACTGGGAGTGCTGGTGGGATGGGCTTGGGGATGGTGATGGAGAGATGTAAGTAGCAACTTCAAATGGGGAGGTCAGGATGACCTGACTTCATTGTCAGGTTGAAACTGGAGTGAAGAGCTGGAGTGGAGGGAGTTAGTCAAGTAGTAAGGATATCTGGGGGAAGAGCATTCCAGCAAAGGGAACAAGTAGAGCAAAGTCAGGAGGTACTTAAGAGTATCCAGTGAACAGCAAGGAGGCCGTGTGTCTGGTGCAGAGCCAATGATGGGGAGAGTATAAAAGGAGGTTTAGGAAGGAAGGCTGGGTGATGGGGGTCAAATCATACAGGGCCTTAGGCCACTGAAAAGACTTTGGCCTTTAGTCTGAGTGAAATACAGGGAGTCTCTGAACTGGTTTGAAAAGAGAAATAACTTCTGATTTGCAATTTAACAGAATTACTATGGCATCTCTGTTGAGGAAAAGGGCAAGGGCAGGAACAGGGGAACCTCTTAAGAGTGATTACAGAGGCCTGGCACAGTGGCTCATGCCTGTAATTCCAGCACTTTGGGAGGCTGAGGCAGGCGGATCATGAGGTCAGGAGATCGAGACCATCCTGGCCAACATGGTGAAACCCTGTCTCTACTAAAAATACAAAAAATTAGCCGGGCATGGTGGTGGGCGCCTGTAGTCCCAGCTACTCGGGAGGCTGAGGCAAGAGAATGGTGTGAACCCGGGAGGCAGAGCTTGCAGTGAGCCGAGATTGTACCACTGCACTCCAGCCTGGGTGACAGAGCGAGACTGTCTCAACAACAAAAAAAGAGTGATTACAGAAATACATGCAGAGAAATGGCAGTGGCTTGTACAGGGCCACAGCAATGGAGATAAGGATAAATTTTTTGATTCTGAATATATTTTGAAGTTAGAGTCAGCATGGTTTTCTGACACTTTGGATATAAAATGTGAATCCAAGGCTTTTTGCCTGAGCAACTATTTAATAGAAGGATGAAAGTGCCATTAACTGCAGTGGGGAAAGACTGTGGGTGGAGCAGGTTTGGAGAAGATGAGTAGTTCAGTTTTGGATATGTTAAGTTTGTGATATACAAGTAAAGATTTTGAATAGGCAGTTGGATGTACAAGTCTGGAATCTGGGAAGAAGTCCAGGCTGGAGACAGAAATTTGAGAGTCGTTACCCTGTAGATCATGTTTAAAACCACAGGACTGTATGAGTTTCATTATACCAAGGAGATAAGTAGTAAGAGAAGAGGACCAAAGGCAGAACCTTAGGGATGCCACCTCTGTTGCCTTTGTTCTTTTTCATCTTTTCAGTAAATGGTACTACTATCTCCCTGATTTCTGAAGCCTAAAATCTAGAAGTCGTCCTTGATTTCTTCCTTCTATATCCAGACCTGTCCTCTTTGTCTCCACTACCACCAGCCTAGTCCAAGTCACCATTATCTTCTAATTCATCTCCATGCTTCCCCATTTGCCCCCCTACAGTCATTTTCCATCCAGCAGTCAGAATGATCTTGACAGAATGAAGATAATTCCAATTGTATCACACCTCTGTGCAAAACCTGCCAGTGTTCTGCACAGCAAACATTGTGAATGAATGTTCTGACTCACAAATCAGTGTGAAATATTGTCAAACATGAAACAACAGAGTGAAAAGGCAGCCTACAGAAAGGAAAAAATATTTTTGCCCTAATAATATGTTAACCCCCTCAAATATCCAGAACATGCAAAGAACTCCTACAACATAACAATAAAAAACAAATAATCTAATTTAAAAATGGGCAAAGGACTTAAATGGACATTTCTCTAAAGAAGATATACACATGGCCAACAAACATTGAAAAGATGCTCTACATCATGAATCATCACATACCCATATTCATTGCAGCATTATTCACAATTACCAAGAGGTGGAAACAACTAAATGTCAGTTGACAGATGAGTGGATAAAGAAAAGTTTGTATATTCAAAAAATGGAATCTTATTCAGCCTTAAAAAAGAAGGAAATCCTATCATATGCTATAACATCGCTGAACCTTAGGGATATTATGCTAAGTGAAATAAGCCAAAAAGACAAAATACTGCATGATTTCAGTTATATGAAGTATCTCAAGTAGTCAAAGTCTTAGAAACAGAAAGTAGAAAGGTGGTTGCCAGGAGCTGGGGAGAGTGGCAAAAGGGAGTTGTTTATAATGGATATGGAGCTTCATTTTTTGCGAGATGAAAATGTTCTAGAGCTCTATTGCACAACAATGTGAATATAGTTAACACGATTGTACTGTACATGTAAAAATGGTTAATATGATGAATTTTGTATTGTGTGTTCTTTAGTGCAATAAAACAAAAACCAAATCCCTCCTGTGGTTCCTACTGCACTTAGAATAAGATCCCCAACTTCTTACCCTAGCTGCCAAAGCTGTTTATGATCTTGTTTTGCCAGAATCCCTCAACCTCATCTTGTGCCATTCTTCCCTTGTCTGTTATTGTCCAGCCACAGTAGCTTTCTTTCTATTCCTTACACTCGCCAAACTTTTCCCCTGCCTTTGGAATGTTTTTCCCGCTGACTTTTACCAGGCTGGCTGCATCTTGTTTTTTCAGATCTTGACTTAATATTACTTCCTCATGAAGCCTTTTTGTGACTACCTAGTCTCTAGTTGCCACCAATCACTAGCTACATCATGTCACTGTACTTAAATTTCTAGGCTGGGTGTGGTGGCTCACGCCTGTAATCCCAGCACTTTGGGAGGCTGAGGCAGGTGTATCACGAGGTCAAGAGATGGAGACCATCCTGGCCAACATGGTGAAACCTCATCTCTACTAAAAATACAAAAAATTATCTGGGTGTGGTGGCGTGAGCCTGTAGTCCTAGCTACTCAGGAGGTTGAGGCAGGAGAATTGCTTGAATCTGGGAGGTGGAGGTTGCAGTGAGCCAAGATCATGCCACTGTACTCCAGCCTGGCGTCAGAGCGAGACTCAGTCTCTAAAACAAACAAACAAAATTCTGCATAGCACTTCTCACTATCTGATATTTTTCTTATTTATATTTGTTTACTGTCTGATTCCCCTATATAATAATTTTATAAGTTTTTTATATTTTAGAATTTAAAGTTTTTAAACTTTAAAAGAATGTTATGAGAAAGCAGGGACCTTGTCTGTTTTGTTCATCGCCGTATCCCAAGCACCTAGAATAGGTGCCTGGCATATATGCCTGGCATATAGTAGGTGCTCAATAAATATTTGCTGAATGAAAACTGAGCTTCCTATTCTTTTTTTTTTTTTTTTTTTTTTTTTTGAGACGGAGTCTCGCTCTGTCGCCCAGGCTGGAGTGCAGTGGTGCAATCTCGGCTCACTGCAAGCTCCGCCTCCCGGGTTCACGCCATTCTCCTGCCTCAGCCTCCCGAGTAGCTGGGACTACAGGCGCCCGCCCCTGCGCCCGGCTAATTTTTTCTATTTTTAGTAGAGACGGGGTTTCACCATGGTCTTGATCTCCTGACCTTGTGATCCGCCCACCTCGGCCTCCCAAAGTGCTGGGATTACAGGCGTGAGCCACCACGCCCGGCCGAGCTTCCTATTCTTAAATGATCATTTCTTGAAAAGGACTACTCTTCTCCCCAAGCTCCAGACCTGTCTTTTTGAATTACTTCTTGGGTATTTCTGTCTAAATATTCTACAGATACCTCGAATTCAACATGCCCCTTTCTGCTCAGTTACTCTTGCAGACCTTATTTTTTCTCTGTTAATGGCATCATCATTAGCCTGATTGATCAGGCCAGAGGTCCTCTTTGATTCCTTTCTTTCTCTCAACTCCCACTATCTATCAGATCCTGTCAGTATCTTATCTCACATCTTTCCCTTTTCTTCCACACAGTTGCCACCACAACATTTTAGGCCTAATTACTTTTTACTTGGATCATTGTAAGAAACTGCCTGACTGGGCTTTTTGCTTCCAATCCCGCACAGTTTTCCAGACCGTACTATCTTCTATTCATCATGCTACTTTTCTATTCAAAACTAACAGATGAAATGTCATTTTTTTTATGCCTTAGAAAGCCATGGAAACCTTTATCCTCAGCCTCCTTTAGACCCCAGTTACCTTTCCAGCCTCACCATTCAAGACACCCCTGCAGCTCTGTGCTCCTGCCCTCATTCTGTGGCCTTATCAGCCTCATAACTGGTGGTCAGCATACACCAGCAGCCTCCACCTTTACAAAGCCATTTCCCCTGACTACAGTGCTCCTGAACCCCCACATCTCTTTGGCTGACTCATAGTTTTGTCTTTAAGATCTAACTAAAAAACTGCCTCCCCGAGAAGCCTTTACAGATCTTCCCTCAACTCCAAAATTGAAATTAGTGGCATAGACCCATAATATCTCTATTATTAATATCATTTTTTTTTCATTTTTTCTTTTTTTTCCAAGATAGGATCTTACTTTGTTACCCAGACTGGAGTGCAGTGGTGCAATCTTGGCTCACTGCAGCCTTGACCTCCTGAGCTTAAGCAATCCTCACACCTCAACCTCCTGAGTAGCTGTGATGACAGGCATGTAGCACCATGCCCAGCTAATTTTTTTGTATTTTTTGTAGAGATGGGGTTTTGCTGTGTTGCCTAGGCTGGTCTCGACCTCCTGAGCTCAAGAAATCTGCCCAGCCTCCCAAAATATTTATTGAGCACCTACTATATGCTAGGCACTATTTTAGGTACTGCCCTCAGCCTCTCAAAGTGTTAGGATTACAGGCATGAGCCACCTCACCCAGCCTGTTATCATTTTTTAAATTGTGGTAAAGTACACATAATATAAAATTTACCATTGTAACTATTTTTAAGGGTACAATTCCCTGTCATTAAGTGCATTTACATTGCTATACAACATTCACCACTCTCCTCTACTGTCATATTTAATTATTTATGGATGTGGTTGTCCCCTCCTCTGATTAGAAACAAACACTATTATTTGTAAGTGCTGAATTAACATGGATGAACATGAATATAATCAGATCATCTCCTGAGATGAGATGTCACGTCACCAGCATCCTTGTGATCCTGCTTGGTTAACTTGAGGATTGTGTTCAGTTTTCTTCTTTGTACTTACTCAAAATGGCATTGGTTAGAGTTCATGGAGTGCTGGATTTTTAAAGGTTCTTTGCCCAATTTCTTCTTTAGAGGTTTTTGATGCTTTACACTTAACCTAACTTTTTTGTCTTACCGGTATCTATCCTATAAATATGCCAGTGAAATGGAGCATACTGCGTTAGGTAAGGTGTGCATATTTCAAGAACTAGATGTGTTTCAAAGCACGTAATAAAACTTCAGCAAAAATGAGGTTAAGAGTTTAGGCTCCGGGGCGGAGCAAGATGGCCGAATAGGAACAGCTCCAGTCTCCAACTCCCAGCGCGAGCGACACAGAAGACCGGTGATTTCTGCATTTTCAACTGAGGTACTGGGTTCATCTCACTGGGGAGTGCCGGACGATCGGTGCTGGTCAGCTGCTGCAGCCCGACCAGCGAGAGCTGAAGCAGGGCGAGGCATTGCCTCACCTGGGAAGCACAAGGGGGAAGGGAATCCCTTTTCCTAGCCAGGGGAACTGAGACACACAACACCTGGAAAATCAGGTAACTCCCACCCCAATACTGCGCTTTAAGCAAACAGGCACACCAGGAGATCATATCCCACACCTGGCCGGGAGGGTCCCACACCCACGGAGCCTCCCTCATTGCTAGCGCAGCAGTCTGTGATCTACCGGCAAGGCAGCAGCGAGGCTGGGGGAGGGGCGCCCGCCATTGCTGATGCTTAAGTAGGTAAACAAAGCTGCTGGGAAGCTCGAACTGGGTGGAGCTCACAGCAGCTCAAGGAAACCTGCCTGTCTCTGTAGACTCCACCTCTGGGGACAGGGCACAGTAAACAATAACAAATGGAACAGAAACCTCTGCAGACGCAAACGACTCTGTCTGACAGCTTTGAAGAGAGCAGTGGATCTCCCAACACGGAGGTTGAGATCTGAGAAGGGACAGACTCCCTGCTCAAGTGGGTCCCTGACCCCTGAGTAGCCTAACTGGGAGACATCCCCCACTAGGGGCAGTCTGACACCCCACACCTCACAGGGTGGAGTACACCCCTGAGAGGAAGCTTCCAAAGCAAGAATCAGACAGGTACACTTGCTGTTCAGAAATATTCTATCTTCTGCAGCCTCTGCTGCTGATACCCAGCAAACGGTCTGGAGTGGACCTCAAGCAATCTCCAACAGACCTACAGCTGAGGGTCCTGACTGTTAGAAGGAAAACTATCAAACAGGAAGGACACCTACACCAAAACCCCGTCAGTACATCACCATCATCAAAGACCAGAGGCAGATAAAACCACAAAGATGGGGAAAAAGCAGGGCAGAAAAGCTGGAAATTCAAAAAATAAGAGCGCATCTCCCCCGGCAAAGGAGCGCAGCTCATCGCCAGCAACGGATCAAAGCTGGATGGAGAATGACTTTGACGAGATGAGAGAAGAAGGCTTCAGTCCATCAAATTTCTCAGAGCTAAAGGAGGAATTACATACCCAGCGCAAAGAAACTAAAAATCTTGAAAAAAAAGTGGAAGAATTGATGGCTAGAGTAATTAATGCAGAGAAGGTCCTAAACGAAATGAAAGAGATGAAAACCATGACACGAGAAATACATGACAAATGCACAAGCTTCAGTAACCGACTCGATCAACTGGAAGAAAGAGTATGAGCGATTGAGGATTAAATGAATGAAATGAAGCGAGAAGAGAAACCAAAAGAAAAAAGAAGAAAAAGAAATGAACAAAGCCTGCAAGAAGTATGGGATTATGTAAAAAGACCAAATCTACGTCTGATTGGGGTGCCTGAAAGTGAGGGGGAAAATAGAACCAAGTTGGAAAACACTCTTCAGGATATCATCCAGGAGAACTTCCCCAACCTAGTAGGGCAGGCCAACATTCAAATCCAGGAAATACAGAGAACGCCACAAAGATACTCCTCGAGAAGAGAAACTCCAAGACACATAATTGCCAGATTCACCAAAGTTGAAATGAAGGAAAAAATCTTAAGGGCAGCCAGAGAGAAAGGTCGGGTTACCCACAAAGGGAAGCCCATCAGACTAACAGCAGATCTCTCAGCAGAAACTCTCCAAGCCAGAAGAGAGTGGGGGCCAATATTCAACATTCTTAAAGAAAAGAATTTTCAACCCAGAATTTCATATCCAGCCAAACTAAGTTTCATCAGTGAAGGAGAAATAAAATCCTTTACAGATAAGCAAATGCTTAGAGATTTTGTCACCACTAGGCCTGCCTTACAAGAGACCCTGAAGGAAGCACTAAACATGGAAAGGAACAACCGGTACCAGCCATTGCAAAAACATGCCAAGATGTAAAGACCATCGAGGCTAGGGAGAAACTGCATCAACTAACGAGCAAAATAACCAGTTAATATCATAATGGCAGGATCAAGTTCACACATAACAATCTTAACCTTAAATGTAAATGGACTAAATGCTCCAATTAAAAGACACAGACTGGCAAACTGGATAAAGAGTCAAGACCCATCAGTCTGCTGTATTCAGGAGACCCATCTCACACACAGAGACATACATAGGCTAAAAATAAAGAGATGGAGGAAGATTTACCAAGCAAATGGAGAACAAAAAAAAGTGGGGGTTGCAATCCTAGTCTCTGATAAAACAGACTTTAAACCATCAAAGATCAAAAGAGACAAAGAAGGCCATTACATAATGGTAAAGGGATCAATTCAACAGGAAGAGCTAACTATCCTAAATATATATGCACCCAATGCAGGAGCACCCAGATTCATAAAGCAAGTCCTTAGAGACTTACAAAGAGACTTAGACTCCCATACAATAATAATGGGAGACTTCAACACTCCACTGTCAACATTAGACAGATCAACGAGACAGAAAGTTAACAAGGATATCCAGGAATTGAACTCATCTCTGCAGCAAGCAGACCTAATAGACATCTATAGAACTCTCCACCCCAAATCAACAGAATATACATTCTTCTCAGCATCACATCGTACTTACTCCAAAACTGACCACGTAATTGGAAATAAAGCACTCCTCAGCAAATGTACAAGAACAGAAATTGTAACAAACTGTCTCTCAGACCACAGTGCAATCAAACTAGAACTCAGGACTAAGAAACTCAATCAAAACCGCTCAACTACATGGAAACTGAACAACCTGCTCCTGAATGACTACTGGGTACATAACGAAATGAAGGCAGAAATAAAGATGTTCTTTGAAACCAATGAGAACAAAGATACAACATACCAGAATCTCTGGGACACATTTAAAGCAGTGTGTAGAGGGAAATTTATAGCACTAAATGCCCACAAGAGAAAGCAGGAAAGATCTAAAATTGACACTCTAACATCGCAATTAAAAGAACTAGAAAAGCAAGAGCAAACTCATTCGAAAGCTAGCAGAAGGCAAGAAATAACTAAGATCAGAGCAGAACTGAAGGAGATAGAGACACAAAAAACCCTCCAAAAAATCAATGAATCCAGGAGTTGGTTTTTTGAAAAGATCAACAAAATTGACAGACCACTAGCAAGACTAATAAAGAAGAAAAGAGAGAAGAATCAAATAGACGCAATTAAAAATGATAAAGGGGATATCACCACTGACCCCACAGAAATACAAACTACCATCAGAGAATACTATAAACACCTCTACGCAAATAAACTGGAAAATCTAGAAGAAATGGATAATTTCCTGGACACTTACACTCTTCCAAGACTAAACCAGGAAGAAGTTGAATCCCTGAATAGACCAATAGCAGGCTCTGAAATTGAGGCAATAATTAATAGCCTACCAACCAAAGAAAGTCCAGGACCAGATGGATTCACAGCTGAATTCTACCAGAGGTACAAGGAGGAGTTGGTACCATTCCTTCTGAAACTATTCCAATCAATAGAAAAAGAGGGAATCCTCCCTAACTCATTTTATGAGGCCAACATCATCCTGATACCAAAGCCTGGCAGAGACACAACAAAAAAAGAGAATTTTAGACCAATATCCCTGATGAACATCGATGCAAAAATCCTCAATAAAATACTGGCAAACCGGATTCAGCAACACATCAAAAAGCTTATCCACCATGATCAAGTGGGCTTCATCCCTGGGATGCAAGGCTGGTTCAACATACGTAAATCAATAAACATAATCCAACATATAAACAGAACCAAAGACAAGAACCACATGATTATCTCAATAGATGCAGAAAAGGCTTTTGACAAAATTCAACAGCCCTTCATGCTAAAAACACTCAATAAATTCGGTATTGATGGAACGTACCTCAAAATAATAAGAGCTATTTATGACAAACCCACAGCCAATATCATACTGAATGGGCAAAAACTGGAAAAATTCCCTTTGAAAACTGGCACAAGACAGGGATGCCCTCTCTCACCACTCCTATTCAACATAGTGTTGGAAGTTCTGGCTAGGGCAATTAGGCAAGAGGAAGAAATAAAGGGTATTCAGTTAGGAAAAGAAGAAGTCAAATTGTCCCTGTTTGCAGATGACATGATTGTATATTTAGAAAACCCCATTATCTCAGCCCAAAATCTCCTTAAGCTGATAAGCAACTTCAGCAAAGTCTCAGGATACAAAATTAATGTGCAAAAATCACAAGCATTCTTATACACCAATAACAGACAAACAGAGAGCCAAATCAGGAATGAACTTCCATTCACAATTGCTTCAAGGAGAATAAAATACCTAGGAATCCAACTGACAAGGGATGTAAAGGACCTCTTCAAGGAGAACTACAAACCACTGCTCAAGGAAATAAAAGAGGACACAAACAAATGGAAGAACATACCATGCTCATGGATAGGAAGAATCAATATTGTGAAAATGGCCATACTGCCCAAGGTAATTTATAGATTCAATGCCATCCCCATCAAGCTACCAATGAGTTTCTTCACAGAATTGGAAAAAACTGCTTTAAAGTTCATATGGAACCAAAAAAGAGCCCGCATCTCCAAGACAATCCTAAGTCAAAAGAACAAAGCTGGAGGCATCACGCTACCTGACTTCAAACTATACTACAAGGCTACAGTAACCAAAACAGCATGGTACTGGTACCAAAACAGAGATATAGACCAATGGAACAGAACAGAGTCCTCAGAAATAATACCACACATCTACAGCCATTTGATCTTTGACAAACCTCAGAGAAACAAGAAATGGGGAAAGGATTCCCTATTTAATAAATGGTGCTGGGAAAATTGGCTAGCCATAAGTAGAAAGCTGAAACTGGATCCTTTCCTTACTCCTTATACGAAAATTAATTCAAGATGGATTAGAGACTTAAATGTTAGACCTAATACCATAAAAATCCTAGAGGAAAACCTAGGTAGTACCATTCAGGACATAGGCATGGGCAAAGACTTCATGTCTAAAACACCAAAAGCAATGGCAGCAAAAGCCAAAATTGACAAATGGGATCTCATTAAACTAAAGAGCTTCTGCACTGCAAAAGAAACTACCATCAGAGTGAACAGGCAACCTACAGAATGGGAGAAAATTTTTGCAATCTACTCATCTGACAAAGGGCTAATATCCAGAACCTACAAAGAACTCAAACAAATTTACAAGAAAAAAACAAACAACCCCATCAAAAAGTGGGCAAAGGATATGAACAGACATTTCTCAAAAGAAGACATTCATACAGCCAACAGACACATGAAAAAATGCTCATCATCACTGGCCATCAGAGAAATGCAAATCAAAACCACAATGAGATACCATCTCACACCAGTTAGAATGGCAATCATTAAAAAGTCAGGAAACAACAGGTGCTGGAGAGGATGTGGAGAAATAGGAACACTTTTACACTGTTGGTGGGATTGTAAACTAGTTCAACCATTGTGGAAAACAGTATGGCGATTCCTCAAGGATCTAGAACTAGATGTACCATATGACCCAGCCATCCCATTACTGGGTATATACCCAAAGGATTATAAATTATGCTGCTATAAAGACACATGCACACGTATGTTTATTGCAGCACTATTCACAATAGCAAAGACTTGGAATCAACCCAAATGTCCATCAGTGACAGATTGGATTAAGAAAATGTGGCACATATACACCATGGAATACTATGCAGCCATAAAAAAGGATGAGTTTGGGTCCTTTGTAGGGACATGGATGCAGCTGGAAACCATCATTCTTAGCAAACTATCACAAGAACAGAAAACCAAACACCGTGTGTTCTCACTCATAGGTGGGAACTGAACAATGAGAACACTTGGACTCAGGAAGGGGAACATCACACACCGGGGCCTATCATGGGGAGGGGGGAGGGGGGAGGGATTGCATTGGGAGTTATACCTGATGTAAATGATGAGTTGATGGGTGCAGCACACCAACATGGCACAAGTATACATATGTAACAAACTTGCACGTTATGCACATGTACCCTACAACTTAAAGTATAATAATAATAAATAAATTAAAAAAAAAAAAGAGTTTAGGCTCCAATAATATTGCTACGATTTTATTTCTGTCAAAGTTTTGTTATTTTTGCTATATTGTTTGCTTTTCTTCAATGTTTTATAAGCCCCTGTTCTTTGATGAACTCCTAATAAGCTGTGCTTAAAACTATGACATTGACCTTTCTCCAGAACCAGGTTTCAGAATTGTCTGTTTTTCACATTCTCTCCCTGCCTTTTCTCTTATAATCAAATCAGCCTGTTTTTGTTTTTGTTTTGGAGACGGAGTCTCACTCTGTTGTCCAGGCTGGAGTGCAGTAGCACTATCTCTGCTAATTGCAACCTCTGCCTCCTGGGTTCAAGCAATTCTTCTGCCTCAGCCTCCCCAGTAGCTGGGACTACAGGCGTGTGCCACCACACCCAGCTAATTTTTTGTATTTTTAGTAGAGACAGGATTTCACCATGTTGCCCAGGCTAGTCTCGAACTCCTGAACTCAGGCAATCTGCCCTTCTCCACCTCACAAAGTGCTAGGATTACAGGCATGGGCCATTGTGCCCGGCTCAAATCAGCATGTGTTTTTAAACATCATAGAATGCAAGGGTTGGAAGGGTCTTTTGTGGTCAGCTAACATTCACTTTGTATATAAATAAATAAATAAATAAATAAATAAATAAATACCCATGTTAATGCCAAAGGGTTCTCATCCAGTAAGTGGCAGAAGAATCTATGATGGAAGCATATCTTTTGGTGCTGTCAGTGAAAGGGAAGTTATTCTCCCTCCTGATCTGAAGGGTCCTATGTGACATCACCTGAGATGCACTGGGGGTTGAGGAAAGATGACCCTTAAAATCTGCATTTGCGCTTTGCAAGAGCAAGGCAAGATCACAGAGAAGTTACACATGCTCCTTTCTTCACTTTTTAGTCTTTATCCGCTAAAAACAAGATGTGAGAAAATCAAGTGACAAGAATGATAGGGTAATAGGCTGTCAACAAAATGAGTGTGTGGGCTTATATAGGTATAAACGTGGTGAAGGTCATAGACCATGGATGCTTATTCCCTTTTAAGTTCCACCTTCCATTTAACACATTTTGAAAGAATTTATTGTGTCTTATTTTCCCCTTTGTGCCCCACTTTTCGTATCTGTAAAATGGATGAAATAGTAGGATCTGAAATAGTACATACAATTGCTGTAAAGATTAAATGCTAATACACATAAAGCTCTTAGAACAGGTCTGGTATATAATAAACACTCAAAGCTATTATCGTTATTGTTACTGGTATTAACTGATATCTTTGTACTTTTCATAACTGCTCATTCTATCAATTAAATGTATTTTTCACTATATGTTCTTTTTCAATGTATATTCCTTTTAACCTTCCTTCTTAGCCTCCACTATAGTTCAGATGCCTTCTACAATTTCAAACAATTTAATGAAAAGAAAAGAAAATTTATACATGCAGAGTTGGCTGATTTAATTTCTTCAGTCTTTTGGAGGGTATAATTATTTTCCTTCTGAGAGTAAACTTCTTTTTTCCATGTTACAGGTGGTATGCAAGATTACAATTATGTGTGGGCCAACTGTTTCGAGATCACATTAGAACTGTCTTGTTGCAAGTACCCACCTGCTTCACAGCTTCGACAGGAATGGGAGAACAATCGTGAGTCTTTGATCACATTGATTGAAAAGGTAAAAGTAGATGACTGGAAGGTTGGGGTATAGAAACAGGATTAAATAAGAGAGAAATCTGGATGCATGTGAATGACAATCTATACAGTATTAGATGTCCTTTATCTGTTTTTACTACTTAAGATTATAAATTATCTTTAAAGATTATTAGGTTACAATCTATTAAAACATATTCTAGTTCTGCTTCCCCTGCCCCTTGCCCCCAGCTCTCTGCTCCATAGGGCTTCCTTTGCCTGTCTTGGAACACTAACTTATACAAACTGAAATAATTAGCCAAATTTGTACTTTCAGGGTCTTACAATGTCACGTGATCATATTTGCTAGTGAGCCTTTACCACTATATGAACCATGGACATCAGTTTAATTTAAACATCACACAGACTAATACAGCAATTGGATACACCAGCAATTACACCCTTTTGAGAAAACTAGAAGTCTGGCTTTGAGGAGAGGGAATTTTTAAAAGCACCTTACTATTGTCGAGTTCAGACACATGGCTTAAGTTTAAGGATTTAATACTTCTGTCTGTATTTTATTTAAACTTCAAGGGATTGAAAATGTTTTGGGGGAGAGAGAAGAGTCACTTTATTTTTTAGAAATTCTACTATCAGTGCAGAGAAAAGTTGTGCCCTTTTGCCTTCTAAATTCATGGTCTCTGAACTTGGATTCTTGTCTTCTTAGGTTCACATTGGAGTGAAAGGATTTGTTAAAGATTCCATAACAGGATCTGGTTTAGAGAATGCAACCATCTCAGTGGCTGGTATTAATCATAATATCACAACAGGCAGATTTGGTGATTTCTACCGATTACTTGTTCCTGGAACTTATAACCTTACAGTAGTCTTAACTGGGTAAGAATTTAAACTATGTAGACTCTTAGTTAAAATGTCAAGTCTCTGTTTTATATCTAAGACAGAAATATAGTCTAGTACATGTTGTTTATTTTTTGTGGCTTTTATTTTTCCGTATTTTCTGATTTTTCTCCTTTTGTAATAAGAAAATACTATTGTGGAGTTTTTTGTCACATAGTCTAATAGTACAATGGGATATGAAGCATAGTTGTAGCAATAGAGGAAGGACAGTTTTTAAAACGTGAAAAGATATTCAGCTGTGTAAAGCATTGCCTTAAAGCTAACTGAATACCAGAGTAGAAGAAACCCAGTGCTCTGTAAATGACACTTTTGAAGAACTGTCTTAACAGCTTTCTGATTTATTAAATGAGTGGTTTCCCACCTCCCCTGGAAAGCTTTCTGGAAGCTCACTTTGATAAGGATTTAATTGATAACCTTTAATCTTGAACTTTCCTGCTTGAAAAAGAAGTTGGAATGTCAGTTTGATAAGACACTGCAAAGAATTGTATAATTTATCCCTTGTTTGAGTACTGTAGCAGTGGTTACAATGGAGTAACAGCGCATCTTTCAACATGTTCTTTCCTTTGAATGTAATTTTTTTGGTATACATTCTAGTGTGTGGTACTTGAGAAGATTTGGTAAGAGAAATAGTTGTTTAATCTGGGGTTCTTTGTGAAATAATGTCCTAAAACTCTTAAATTTACACATCTCTATTTAGTTTGAGTTTTGATAGATCGCTAAGCATAAGAGGATGAAAAGGCTTCTGTGCTTTTATAATGTTAAAGCATTGTATGTCTTAACTATAAACCGTTTACTTTTCCAATTTTTTTTTTTCAGGTATATGCCATTGACTGTTACTAATATAGTGGTGAAAGAAGGACCAGCCACAGAGGTGGATTTGTCTCTTAGGCCAACTGTAACTTCAGTAATCCCTGACACGACAGAGGCTGTAGCAACTGCTAGCACAGTTGCTATACCTAATATTCTTTCTGGAACATCATCCTCCTACCAGCCAATTCAGCCGAAGGACTTTCACCACCACCATTTCCCTGATATGGAAATCTTCTTGAGAAGGTTTGCCAATGAATATCCTAACATTACCCGGCTTTATTCATTGGGAAAATCAGTAGAGTCAAGAGAACTTTATGTGATGGAGATATCTGATAATCCAGGTGTCCATGAACCAGGTAATTGGTATGGTCTTACACATAATTTCAGTAGTGCCCCTCAAAGCCATATTCAATATTGCTATGTTTCATCCAGAAAGGTCGCCTACAGTTTGTATAACTGGCATTAAGAAAACCTAACTAAAATTAAAAGAAAGCAAAAACAAAAAATGTAATTAATCTTTTCCCGGAAAAGAGGAAATCCTTTTGCTAACCCATATTAGGCATGGTATTTAATATGTGCATAGATTAGATTTATTCTGCTAATAGTGTTTTATTTATTTATATTACATGGCATATATATGCTTTGAGCCTGCTCAGACATAAGTATTAGTAAGGAAACTGCTTTATAAGATGTTTCTGAAGGTTTTTTCTGCCTCCTTTGCCAAAATACATGCTTAAAAAAATTTTTAGTACAGGATTTATATATGTTGGGGAAAAAAACAGAGTCCATGATGATTAGAAACAAAAAAAAGCCTTCCATGTAATTACTTTGTTTTCAGGTGAACCAGAATTTAAGTACATTGGAAATATGCATGGAAATGAAGTGGTTGGAAGAGAACTGCTGTTGAACCTCATCGAATACCTTTGTAAGAACTTTGGAACAGACCCTGAAGTCACAGATTTGGTTCATAGCACTAGAATTCACCTTATGCCATCCATGAATCCTGATGGATATGAAAAGTCCCAGGAAGGTAAAGAATAGCTATTAATTCTTAATCATTTGATCATCATATAGAATGATTATTTTGATGTAGAACAGAATTTGAACTGGTTCTTTCGGAATTTCTTCCTATTTTTTTTCCTTATAATTTGTGATTGATTTTAGCTCTTGTATTCTTATATGATGATCTGGTCTGTTCAGGAATTATGTGATCAAATTTATATATTTAGTGGTGTTTTCCACTTGGTAATGGTTCTTATTTACTAGAAATAGAATATAAGACTTTTACAAATTGTTTTATTTCAGCAATAGTTCTGTTGACAAAGAGTCAAACTCTGTAAAATATTTGAAGGGATTTATTCTGAGCCAAATATGAGTGACTATGGCCCATGACACAGCCCTCAGACCCTGACGACATGTGTTCAGAGTAGTCAGGGTGCAGCTTGGTTTTATACATTTTAAGAAGACATGAGACATCAATCAAACACATTTAAGGTATACATTGGTTTGGTCCAAAAAGGGGGTGAGGGTTGAAAGAGTTATTAAGTTGAAAGGAATGTCTGGGTTAGGATAAGAGGTTGTAGTTACCAAAGTTTGATCATGTAGATGAAGCCTCCAGGTAGCAGGCTTCACAGAGAATAGATTGTAAATGTTTCTTATCAGACTTAAGGCCTCTGTTGGTATTAAATGTTTTTTTTTTTTTTTTTTTTTTTTTTTTGAGACAGAGTCTCGCTCTGTCGCCCAGGCTGGAGTGCTGTGTCCGGATCTCAGCTCACTGCAAGCTCCGCCTCCCGGGTTCCCGCCATTCTCCTGCCTCAGCCTCCCGAGTAGCTGGGACTACAGGCGCCCGCCACCTCGCCCGGCTAGTTTTTTGTATTTTTTAGTAGAGACGGGGTTTCACCGTGTTAGCCAGGATGGTCTCGATCTCCTGACCTCCTGATCCGCCCGTCTCGGCCTCCCAAAGTGCTGGGATTACAGGCTTGAGCCACCGCGCCCGGCCGGTATTAAATGTTGATTGGCTTTTCCTGATTTCCAAAGAGAGGAGGCATAATGAGGCATGTCTGACCCCCATTTCCCGTCATGGCCTGAACCAGTCTTTCAGGTTAACTTTGGAGTGCCCTGGTCAAGAGGAGGGAATCTATTCAGATAGGCCCTGCCTATTGAGCAGGGCCTTAGAATTTTATTTTGAGTTTACAGTTCTTATTAAATTATTATTTTGGGAACCTTATTTCATAAGTGAAAAATCAAACCAGATATCTCTCTGAGCCAGTGACTCTGTTTTGACTCTTAGTTCTACTCCCTGTGCATGTTCCAGACTTGCTAATTTATTGACTTCCTGATTTCTTTGCCTTCTCTGGGCAAGCCCATCTTTCCTGGGGCGTTATAGTATGGGCTGGGACAGCAGACCCTTATAAACAACACTAGGGGAGTGAGAGTTCATCTTTTCCCAGCCCATGATTTCTTCCAGCCAATGATATCTATCAGGCACCACAGTATAATATGGAGCCTCATGACTTATTACTAGCACTGACTTGACCATTGGGAGGATCAGTTGGTCATTAGTTGGTCATTAGTACCCAGGAGTTGGTCATTAGTACCCAGAAGCTCTCTTGAACAAATGGGCACAAGATCTTACTTATATATGTATATATTTCAGATTTTTCCCCCTAAGGTTCTCATTCTCTGTCAGTGCCACAAATCTCTCCTACATACTCCCTAGACCTTTCTGAAAGGTGGAACTAATTACACTAGTAAGCCCTCCAGTTTTCTTCAGTGTCTTGCAATTTTTCTCATTATAATGACAATAGTAAGGCTCCTACTCGCTATTAAAATGGAATATGCACAGTTAAGCTTAAATTGAACTTTCTCTTCCGTCAGGTTAAACTTCCAGCTGTGTTCTTGGCTAACTTTACCTTTTTGTGATCACTTTAATGTGAGCATATCACAATTTTCTTTTCATTTGGTCTATTTCTTACAATGTCTTAGTGAGCTTTATACAAGTACAGAGAGGAGTGTAGAGTTCCTGGCCAGGCGTAGTGGCTCACGCTGATAATCCCAGCACTTTGGGAGGTCGAGGTGGGTGGATCATTTGAGGCCAGGAGTTCAAGAGCAGCCTGGCCAACATGGTGAAACCCTGTTTCTACTAAAAATACAAAAAATTAGCTGGACGTGGTGGCACATACCTGTAATTCCAGCTACTTGGGGGGCTGAGGCACAAGAATTGCTTGAACCCGGGAAGTGGAGGTAGCAGTGAGCCGAGATGGCGCCACTGCACTATAGTCTAGGCCACAGAGTGAGACTCTGTCTCAAAAAAAAAAAAAAAAAAAAAAAAAAAGGAAAAAGAGTATAGAGTTCTCCTCTGATCAGTAATTTCCATTCAACATTGTGATCATGTCATTATATGCGGATTAGTGACACTTAAACAGTGCTTTAATATAATTTGTCTAATTGGAATTTTTTTCCTCCCAGATTATGAGCAGAGGACAAAAATCAAACGATAATGGTTTTACCTTTCTGTTCAAAATATCTGGAAGAGATACAGTTTTTAAACACGCAGTGTGAAAAAGATGTGTTTTAATTGTAATGCCCAGCCAGGCACTGTGGCTCACGCCTGTAATCCCAGCACTTTGGGAGGCTGAGGCAGGTGGATCACAAGGTCAGGAGTTTGAGACCAGCCTGGTGAACATGGTGAAATCTCATCTCTACTAAAGATATAAAAAATTAGCTGGGTGTGGTGGTGCACACTTGTAATCCCAGCTACTAGCATGGCTGAGGCAGGAAAATCGCTTGAACCCGGGAAGCAGAGGTTGCAGTAAGCCAAGATTGCGCCATTGCACTCCAGCCTGGGCAACAAGGCGAGACTCCATCTCAAAAAAAAAAAAAAGTAATGTCTTACAGGTTCTTCCTGCCTGCTACACAGGCAAAACAGTGCATTGAGACCATGGTATCGCATTAAAGAGTTTAATTCATGCAAGGCCAGCCACGCAGGAGAACTGGAGTTATCACTCAAATCAGTCTCCCCGAAGGCTCAGAGATTAGGGTTTTTCAAAGATAGTTTGATGGACAAGGGGCTAGAGAATGGGTTGATTGGTTGGAGATGAAATCATAGGGATGTGGAAAACAGTCCTCATGTACTGAGTCAGCTTCTGGTTGGGAGCCACAGGACCAGCTGAGTTACAAGTCACTGGTCTTGGTGATGTCAGCTGGTTGTCAGAAATGCAAAAGTCTGAAAAACGTCTCAGAAGGCCAATCTTAGGTTCAATAGTGATGTTATCTACAGGAGTAGTTGGGGAAGTTACAAATCTTATAACTTCTAAAACGATGGCTGGTTATCCTTTAATTACACATACATGTTAGCCAAATTCAGGCCCCTCTTATAATCCCAACCTTGTGACCTTTCATTAGTTTTACAAAGGTGGTTTAGTTTTGGGAAAGGTTATTATCATCCTTGCTTTAAAATTAAACTGTAAGCTAAATTTCTCCCAAAGTTAGCTTGGCCGATGCCCAGGAATGACCAAGGACAGCTTGGAGGTTAGAAGTAAGGTGGAGTCTGGCCAGGCGTGGTGGCTCACTCCTGTAATCCTAGCACTTTGAGAGGCTGAGGGGGGCGAGTCACCTGATGTCAGGAGTTCAAGACCAGCCTGGCCAACATGATGAAACCCCATCTCTACTAAAACATACAAAAATTAGCCAGGCATAATGGCAGGTGCCTGGAATCCCAGCTACTTGGGAGGCTGAGATGGGAGAATTGCTTGAACCTGGGAGATGGTGGTTGCAGTGAGCTGAGATTGTGCCACTGCACTCTAGCCTGGGTGGCTGAGACTGCATCTCAAAAAAAAAAAAAAAAAAAAAATGTGGAGTCAACTATGTCAGATTTGTCCTACTGTAATAATTTTGCAAAGACAGTTTCATAATCATAGGTGATTGATAATAGTGAAGCCTGATATGTTCACATTTGCCTTAAGGTATCTGAAGTAGTACATGTTGGAATAAAATAGAAGTGAACATGGCTTATATTCACATCCTTTATCATATCATACAGGAGATTCAATAAGTGTAATTGGCAGAAACAACAGCAACAACTTTGACCTGAACCGAAATTTCCCAGACCAGTTTGTTCAGATCACAGATCCTACGCAACCAGAAACTATTGCTGTAATGAGCTGGATGAAGTCCTATCCATTTGTACTTTCAGCAAACCTGCATGGAGGTATGGCAACTTTATATTCTACTAATTAGTTCTTGTTGAGAGCATTTGGAAATCCTGGTGGAATTTTATCTGTTTGTAGTGTTATGCTTTCTTAAAATGAGTATCCTGTTACTGCTTTTATGGCAGACAACAGTAAAGGTCTTTTCTCATTACTTTTTCAGCCAGTGTCCTGGCTGTTTCTTTCCTCCTGCTTTCTCTCATTTTTTTCCTCCTCTTCTCTTCTCCTTCTACCCCCATCTCTTCTCTCCACCCTTTCTCCTCTCCTTTCTCACCTACTACTTCTCTCTCTCCCTTCTCTTATCTCCTCTCCCCTTTCTTCTCTTGTCTTTTTTCTCCTCTCCTCTCCTTCTCCCCCATCTCTCCCCCTACTCTGCTCTTCCTTCTCCTCTCCTCTTCCTCTCATAGTTCTTCAGGTATTTTGTATTTATCTCTCACACTGGGAACTTGGTAACCTATTCTTTGTCATTAATAAAAATTGATCCAAATGTTTATTTCTGTTTTCTCCTTGAAGTTTAATAAATCTTTCATGTAAATTTAGATTTTGATATTCTCTATTTTTCACTTGGTATGTCCTTAACTGCAGCAAAATGACCACATTCTCATGTAGTACCTGAGCGCATATACCTCCATATAATTTAGCAGGGATGGATCAGTTGAATAGAATGAGTGTCAAGATTAAAAATCACCACAATGTCCAACTAAGGTTGTGAATAAGAGTGAAGATATCGGTACCCAAGAGAACCAAAATGTGTCCACACATAAACTCACTTGAACAAAATGTTCACTCATTTAATATACAATGCTCATGTATATGAATGTTCAGTGTACACGAATGTTCATTCAGGATTATTCACAATAACAAAAAAGTAGAAACAACCCAAACAACCATCATCTGATAAATGGATAAATAAAATGTGGTCTGCCCTTACAATGAATATTATTTGTCTCGAAAAGGAATCAAGTGCTGATACATGCTATAACATAGATCCTTGAAACCTTATGCTAAGTGACAAAAGCCAGTCATAAGAGACCACATGGTGCATGATTATTATTTTTTTAAATCAAGTTAATGATTATATTTTTATGAAATTTTTAGAGTAGGCATATCCATAGAGACAGAAAGTAGATTAAAGATTGCATTGGGCTGAAGTGAATAGTGGTAGGAGGTGATAGGGGAGTGACTGCTAGTGGATTTTGGGGTTTCTTTTTGGAGTTATGAAAATGTTCTATAACTAGATAGTGGTAGTGGTTGTACAACCCTGTGAATATAACCAACTTTAAATGGGTGAATTGCATGGTACTTGAATTACATCAGTAAAACTGCTAAAAAAAAAAAAAAAAAAAAAAAAAAAAGAGTAACAAGTATTAGCACCAGGGGCAATGGGGAAGAAATTTAGTTTCAACATTTATTGGAATATCCAGAAGTATCATAGTTGAGCCTTCATGTCATATAGAGTAGCCTGCCATTTTAGAATGACAGTACATACTGATGGATATTTAGATTTAGGAAGTTAAGTGAGATTCTCCAAAAATTGCTTTGAAAGATTGCCAATAGTAGAAAAAAGTACTTCTACAGTTGGTAATCATATATTCTTCTCAGAGAGTCAAATAAGAACAATGAAGTTATACCCTAGTTGGAAAAATAAATTTTTTGTTTCTTTTATTATATTTTATGTGTTTAATGCTGTGTTTGATAGAAGACACTTTCTATTTAGAGCTTTAAAAATATTCTCATAATAAATCACACATCATGTTGGCTAAATCTAAAAAGTTAATAATAGTTACATTCCGGTGAAAATAAGTCACAGATTTACAAATGTGGTATCCAAACCTTGGCATGGTGAGAGGTAGGAATCTTTAGTCGTGCAGACATTTTTCTTTCCATGACATACTTTGTTTTCTCATCTTAAAATCCTTATTTAAATGGAGTTTGAAATCTTGGCAAAGCAGTTTGAAGGACAATTTCTTTGTTGCTGTACAGGAGTAAAAAACCTCATAGATTCCGTAGCTGGAGCTTGTGAATTAAGGTGATAAAAGACAGATTAAAAGGAAAAAGCATACAAATTTTATTGATGTTTGTATGTGGCACAGGCAACAGGTGGTGGGGGAGTTCATAGGAAAGACGTGAAACTCTCAGAAAAGCAGTTAGTGTTAAGGACTTAGTGCTCTTATAACAAAGGGTGATAGATACCTTGTGGAAAAGTGACTACACAAAGGAAGGAGTTTGGACTTCTAAGGGTGATAAATTGTAGGAAAGTGACTAGGAAATATATGGGGGAAACTAATGAAAGATGAGGGTTATTTCACTAAGGTTTGTTTGTGTCAACTCATCTTGGCATTGATTATCCCATCTCTGATGGTACCAGGAAGGTGCCTTTCTCACGTGAAATTTATGCCCAATTTTAGGCAGAAAGGGGGAGGGTAGATAGCCTTTCCTGCATCTGCTGTTTCTCAGTTGCCTTCAGCCCTAAATAATTAATACGCTAAAGAGTCATATTCTGGGGCAGCACGTTCTGATTCCTTTCACTGCCAACTTTATAATTTAGAAGGATCTTGAAAGAAGATAGGGTAAAGCAATATTCTTTTTCATAAATTTTCAAAAATTTTGATACTAATTTTTTTATTGCGGTGAAGTTTACATAATTCCAGTAGCATTTGGTGCATTCATAGTGTTTTGTAACTGCCCCCTCTATCTTGTTCCAAAACATTTTTATCTCCCCGAAAGGATACCCCACACCCATTTAACAGTGACTCCCCTTTCCTTTCTCCCCTCAAGCTCTGGTAACCACCAATCTTTGTTCTGTCTCTGGGGATTTACCTATTCTGGATATTTCATGGAAATGGAATCATATAGCATATGACCTTTCGTGTCTGGCTTCTTTGATTTAGCACAGTGTTTTCAAGGTTCACTCATGTTGTAACATGTATCAGTACTTCATTCCTTTCTATGGTTGAATAATAGTGTATTATATATACATGTATATGTATCAATATCACATTTACTTTATCCATTTACTTACTGATGGACATTTGGGTTGTTTTGACTTTTTGACTACAATGAAAAATTCTCCTATGCTCATTGGCATTCAGATATCTATTTGAGTTCCTTTTTTCTTTTCCCTGTGCCCCCCTTGTTTTGAAACGGAGTCTCACTCTGTTACCCAGGCTGGAATGTAAGTGGTGTGATCATGGCTCACTGCAGCCTCAAACTCCTGAGCTCAGGCAATCCTCCTACCTCAGCCTCCCAAGTAGCTGGAACTGCAAGCATGCACCACCACACCTGGCTTATTTTTAATTTTTTGTAGAGACAGGATCTCCCAGTGTTGCCCAGACTGATCTTGAATTCCTGGGCTCAAGCAATCCACCTGCCTTGGCCTCCCAAAGTGCTGAGATTATAGGCGTGAACTACTGTACACAGCCCCTGTATTCAGTTCTTTTGGGTGTGCACCTAGGAGTGAAATTGTCATATGATAATTCCATGTTAAGCTTTTTGAGAAATTGCCGAGGCTGGACTATTTTACATTCCTGCCAGCAATGTATGAGGTTCCAGTTTCTTCCTATCCTCACCACCATTTACTATTTTCTATTTTTATTATTATAGCCATCCTAGCGGGTGAGAAGTAGTACCTCATTTTGGTTTTGGTGTGCATTTCTCCAATAACTAATGATGCCGAGGATATTTTCATGAGCTTGTTGGCCATTTATCTATGTTCTTTGGAGAAATATCTGTTCAAGTCCTTTGCCCAAATTTTAATTGAGTTTTTGTCTTTGTTGTTAAGTTGAAAGAGTTTTAAAATATGTTCTGGATACTGGACCCTTAACAGGCTTGCAAAATATTTTCCCCCATTCTATAGGTTGTCTTTTCTCTTTCTTATGTCCTTGATGCATAAAAGTTTTTTATTTTAATGGAATCCTATATATCTGCCTTTTTCTTTTGTTGCTAATCCTTTCTGTGTTGATGCTAATTATTTTTTTGAGGTAGACTGTTTGGTAGAAGTACTATACATCTTTTTTTTGGCTTTAGAAAAGTAGCCATTTGAAAGATATTTTCTCACTTTTTCACTTTGATTTTCTATTGAAGAAATTAGTGTAGTTTTCATTTCTGTTGAAGAAATTTTGCTTGGCAAATTTTATTGTTTTCTCTTCTCTAGCAGTATTCTGAAAAGCTTTATGTTAATAATTCATCTTGAAACAGACAACGTGATACATTTTCCTCTTTTCCCTTATAGGTTCTTTGGTGGTTAACTACCCTTTTGATGATGATGAACAAGGACTTGCCACATATAGTAAATCACCAGATGATGCTGTGTTTCAACAAATAGCACTTTCTTATTCCAAGGTAGGCTTGTCTTTGAATATAAAATGCTATAAAATTAATTCTTTTATTTAAAAATATGCTTTAAAGTCCTTCAAGACTCAGGTCAAGTGCTTCCATAGTTAAGAAAGCATGACAGCTGTTTCTGAAAAACAGCTTTTTCTCCTGTTTCCCACCTCACTTTTGAATACACTGCATGTCTTTCTCCATTGGCCTTTTATCTATGGTTTTAGCACAGTACCTGGAACATATACATGTCAATTTATTTTATTTGACAAATAAGTTATAAGCCCAGAAAGTAGACCAAGAAAGGGGCTTAGTGCATTATAGCTCTGGGGCCAAATCTTGCCCACCACCTGTTTTTGTAAATAAAATTATATTGACACACAGCCGCAGCCATATTTTTATATATTGTGTGTGGCTGCTTTCTCCTTCAACATTTCAAAGTAAGTCAGTATAATTTACTATATTAACAAACTAAAGAAGAAAAATCCAGTGATCAAACGGCAAAGTTGAGTAGTTTCAGCAAAGACTTTTGCATCTAAAAAGTCTGAAATATTTGCTGTCTGGTTTTTTACAGGAAAAAATTGCCAAACTTTAGTCTAAGGTCTTTAAGATCCTATAGTTACATATAGCAAGGAAAAGCAGGCAGAAACTTCTGTATTTTCCAAACTTCCTATAATGAACATGGATTACTCTTACAATCGGGAATGTTAAAATGTGTTGTGTGTGAAAATTTAATTTAAAAATCATTCTTAGCACCAGGCCTGGTGGCTTATGCCTGGAATCCTAGCACTTTGGTAGGGCAAGGCAGGAGGATTGCTTGAGCTCTCAGGAGTTTGAGACCAGACTGGGCAACATAGCAAGAGCTTGCCTGTACTACAAATAAAAATTTAAAAAATTAGCCGGTCATGGTGACACACATTTGTTGTCCCAGCTACTTAGGAGGCTGAGGTGGGAAGATCACTCTGTCCCAGGAGATTGAGGTTGAAGTGAGCTTGATCACAACACTATACTCTAGCCTGGGTGACAAAGCTGAGACCCTGTCTCAAAAAAATAAAAATTGTCTTAGAAACATGTTAAAAGTTGAGGCTTGTAAACTGGGCTTGTTAGTTTCAATTTTTGGTGTTACTACTGACTTAGTATTATTATTGGTTGTATTGGTACTATTATTGGTTATAGGTAATGAATATTATTACTGTAACTCTGTACTCTCCAGTCACAGCCCTCTATCCTTTCCCATTCCCTCATTCTCTGCAAATGAATCTTGTGAGATTGTTCAGTTTCTACTACAGGAGTACAGCTGTTCATTTCACCTTAGAGAATTATTGCCTTCTGTTTGGACATATATGTGTTTTTGAAGTACACACGTGGAGTAATAAGAGAATGGATAGTGTCCCAACCATCAAAATAAAAATTAAATGGTCGGATTTTGCATATATTCCCATCACATTCTATGCTCATTCTCATGATTTCTGCTTTTCCCCTTCATTTTGGCTTCTAGTTCCTTATCTTCTCTTTGTTTTCTTAGACTATTAACCCTTTTGATTTGATTTACCTTTCTCTGTAGCCTAGACCCATGGACATACCTTTTCAATGATTCTCCTAAGGATCTTGTACACCCCTTTGACATATCTGCTTTGCCCTCCAGTCCTCAGTAATTACCATTATCTCTTTTCTCCATACCAATATTACAGGTATAGCCCAGAGTGGTCACGCAGTCATGGCAATTTGCTATAGTCCATATGTATGCTCTACAACTTCAGCTGAACCCTCAGTCCTACATGGCAATATTTCCTGTTTAGCTACTTGACTCCCTGGCTCAGTTCCCACTATGGTGATTCAGAGCCTTTATCCTCTATCTGAGCCTCCTATTCCAGCTCTATCCCTCTTATTCATAGTCAATCACTTTGCATTGAACTGAAGTAGAACTTTGAGTAATCTGATGTGAGTTCACTAAGATTCTGTCTTCTCAGTTGTTACTTATATGTGTCTTAACAATATTCTCCTCCATTTCTTGATCCCACTGCATTCTACCTCCTGGAATCTTATGTCTTCATATCTTATGTTGTAAATGGGGAAGGTGATAATTAAACTCCCCAGTCTTCACTCACAGCCTTTTTTTTCCTTGGTCATAAGCAGCTCCTCTAAAAATATTTTCTACTAACCTTAATAAGCCCCCATGAAGCTACCATTCCAAGTTTCTTTATATTTACTCTTCAAAACTTCTCAAAAGTAAATAGTCTTGGGAGATATCTGAGCAGCCAAAGACAATAATGGCTATATGATAACCAATCTCCCAGGGTTTTTCTTTAAACAATATAAAACGACTTAAAAACTACCAAATTTTACACAAAACCACACTGTTGGCATCACAAAAGATCCTGAAACTGCAAAATAACTGTAAATTTTTTAAAAATCAAGAAATCTCAGCATGATCTATCATGCACCTACCCCGTCTTTGCCCCACCACAAGGCTTTGTGATGAGGTAAAGCAGACCACAAAAACTTATGGAGAAGACAGAAGTGGGTGCCACTGAAGGGCAGCTGTGAAGGTAATTTGGAGTGACCACCATACATCACATATGCGCTAAATCCAAAAATACTAAAAGAATAACTGGGCAGATGAGAGCTCTGGAATACAGGGAAGAGATTTCAAAATGCATACAACTTAAAGGATTTGGTGTGATTTAACGGGATAAGCACAGTTTAAAAGGAGAGGATGGTTACAGGGAGATCTTCCAAACTCATAGCTTCTGGAGAAGGAAAAAAAAGACAAAGATAGAAATGAAGAAGTGCTCCTTGACAATTAAATGGTGAATGGGAAAAGGAAAAAGTGGGGAGAAATGTAAGGTTTTACAAAACAGAAAAGAACCTTAAAATCAGAAGACTTCCAGCTCCACCCTTACCACCGAGACAAATAAATAACCACATTGAGGTTCCTGGATTTTGCTAGAATTAAGCTAGGAATGATATTAAATGCCCAATATCATAAAAATAAACGAGGAAAATAAAGTCCATGGAAAACGATTGCAGAAAATTAAGAAATGGAATATCACATATAGAAACTAAGGAAACCCTACCATTAGCAAAAAATAATCAAGAAGCAGAAGAAAACTGTTCAGTTGGCATTCTAAACAGATTAAGCATACCCAAATATATGTTGAGGATATGAGAAACTACCTCAACTCAGATAGTCAAAAAATAAAAACAGAAGCCAGGAAACAAAAAACCAGGGAGAAATAAAATAAAGTTTATAGGACTCAGGAAAAAAAAAAGGAAGAAAAAGACAAAATTATCTCTGAAATGAAGAATAAATGACAAAAGTTAGGGAACTCGTACATCCAATTCCAAACTTACCACAAAGCTACAGTAATTAATACAGTGTGGTACTGGCATAAGGACAGACATACAGATCAATGAAATAGAACTGAGAGCCCAGGAATAAATTCTTATGTTGATGGTCAGTTGATTTTTTTTTTAGAAAAGGATGCCAAGACAATTCAATAGGCAAAGAATAGATTGTTAAAATAAATGGTGCTGGGACAATTGGATATTTATATGCAAAAGAATAAACTAGATACCTTCCTCACTCCGCACCCCAAAATTAGCTTAAAATTGGTCATAAACCTAAATATAGGAACTAAAACTATAAAACTAAAAAAAAAAAGGAATACATTTTTGAGACTTTGGTTCTCCTCTAGATAAGACATCAAAAGCACAAGTGACAAGAAAAGGTTGATATATTGGACATCATCAAGATTAAAAACTTCTTTACTGCAAAGAAAACTGTTTTTTTTGTTCTGTTGTAACAAAATTCCACAAACTGGATTGTCTAAGACAACAGGAATTTATTGTCTCACAGTTCTGGAGGCCAGAAGTCCAAAATCACAGTGTTGCCAGGGCCATGCTCCCTCTGAAACTGTGGAAGAATCCTTCCTTGTTTCTCCCTAGTTTCTGGTGCTTTGTTGGCAACCATTGGCATTCCTTCACTCCAACCCTTCTTCATCACATGGCATTCTCCCCGTGTCTTTGTATCCCAGTTTCCCCTTTGTACAAGGACACTGTCATATTGGATTAGAGCCCATGCTAATCACCTCATTTTAAATTGATTACCTCTGTAAGGAACTTATTTCCAAATAAGATCACATTCTGAGGTACTGAGGGTTAGGACTTCAATATATTTTTGGAGGACACAACTCAATCCATAACAGATAACATTCAGGAAGTAAAAAGACAGCCCATAGAAGCTGGGCTTGGTGGCATGTGCCTGTAGTCCCAGCTACTTGGGAGGCTGAGGCCGAAGGATTGCTTGAGCCCAAGAAGTAGAGGCTATCGTGAGCTATGATCATGCCACTGCACTCCAGTGTGGGTGGCAGAAGGAGACCCCAGCCCCCAAAAAATAAATAAATAAAAAGATGATCCACAGAATGAGAGAAAATTTTTGTAAATCATATGATAAAGGTGTTATATCTAAAATATATAAAGAGCTCTTACAGCTAAATAGTAAAAAGACATATCATCCAAGTGAAAAATGGGGAAAGGATCTGAATGGACATTTCTCTAAAGAAGAGGAAATGGCTAACAAGCACATGAAAAGATGCTCAATATTGTTAGCCATTAGAGAAATGCAAGTCAATACCTCTTCTTACCCACTAGGATGACTGTAATTTAAAAAATGGAAAATATGCACAGGCAAAGATGTGGAGAAATTGAAACCTTTTTATGTACATTGCTGGTGGGGTGTAAAATGGTATAACTGCTTTGGAAAACAGTCTGGCAGTGCTTCAAAACATTAAATATAGAATTATAGTATGACCCAGCATTCCACTGCTAGGTATATACCCAAGAAAAATGGAAACATGTATTCACACAAAAACTTGTACATGAATATTTGTAGCAGCATTATTCATAATAGCCCCAAATGGAAACAACCAAAATGTCCATCAACTGATGAATGGGTTAACAAACTGATAAGTAGACATATAAAATCATACAGTGGAATATTATTCAGCCATAAAAAGTAATGAAATAATGATACATGGTACAACTTGAATGACCCTTAAAAACGTGCTAAGTGAAAGAAGTCACAAGAGACTACATAATGTATGATTCGGTTTATATGTAATGTTCAGAATAGGCAAACCCATAGAGACAGAAGGTAGATTGGTAGTTGCCTATGGTTTGGAGTGGGTGTAGGGAGTGGAGGTTGGGGAAAAATGGAGAATGCTAATAGATACAGAGTTTCCCTTTGGGGTGATGAAGTATCCTAAAATTTATTATGGTGGGTGGTTATACAACTCTGTGAATACTAAAAACCATTGAATTGTACACTTTAAATGGAGTCAATTGTGTGGAATGTGAATTATATCTCAATAAGGTAGATTTTGAAAACATAAAGAAGACTGAGGGGTGAAGCATCCATTCTCCATTCGTATATAAGTTAAAAAAAAAAGGTCTAAAAGTTATATACCAGGCCCGGTGTGATGGCTCACACCTGTAATCTCAACAATTTAGAAGGCCGAGATGGGCAGATTCCTTGAGCCCAGTAGTTCAAGACCAGCCTGGGCAACATAGTCAAACCCCATCTCTACAAAAAATACAAAAATTAGCTGGGTGTGTTGGTGCACGCCTATGGTCCCAGCTACTCAGGGTGAGGTGGAAGGATCACCTGAGCGTGGGGAGATTGAGGCTGCAGTGAGCTGTGTTTCCACTACTGCACTCCGAGCTGGGTGACAAAACAAGACCCAGTTTCAAACCAAAACAAAACCAAAGCCAAAGAGCATGCATATAATTATTACAGTAATCTAAAATTATGGTTTTTATTTGATAAAAGAGTGATGAGATGATAAGCCTTTAATTGGCATATTAAGTTTCTAGAAGGGGATCGTTTATTTTATTTTGTTTTTATTAAGACAGAGTCTTGCTTTGTCACCCAGGCTGCAGTGCAGTGGTGCAGTCATGGCTTACTGCAGCCTCAACCTCCCGGGGTCAAGCTATTTTCCTGTCTCAGCCTCCCAGGGAGCTGGTTCTACAGGCATCTAGCACCATACATGGCTTTTTTTTTTTTTTTCCATAGAGACAAGGTCTCACTGTATCCCCCAGGCTGTTCTTGAACTTCTGAGCTCAAGCAGTTCTCCAACCTTGACCTCCCAAAGTGTTGGGATTACAGGCGTGATCTTACCTGTCCCTGTTTATATATTTTAAAGTTAAATGGTTAATTATCTGTGGTAGAAAAATGAGAAATTATTCTTTTTATCTTTACATTTTCAGTACTTTTTTTCTCTTTCAAAAAGAGATAAATGAAGTTTTGACCATCTTTCAAAGCTCAATTTCTTCTAGGAAACTCCCCCTGCCACTCTGATCAGATGTAATCTTTCTCTCCTCTTGCTTTCAATGGTGTTTATTTGTGTCTCCATGGCAGTTTTTCTTACCCTTCATTGAGTTATCAGTTGGACGCCTACTGTATGCTAGATGCTAAGGACACAGACACACAAACTGTTTCAAGGAAACGTTGTCTTTAGGGAAGAAAAAGGTGCAATTGTAGTTGTAATGTAAGATAATTGTACAGAGGGCAGTCAGAGCACAGAGGGGCCATCTTATTCCTGCTAGAAGTCAGGGAAAGCTGCTTACTCTTATTCTGTGTGTATTATCTTTTTTGGACTTCAAGATCCTTGAAGGCATGAAACGAAAGTATGAATATGAACAGAAATGTTTTTTAGAGAGGGGTTCAGCTGGGTTTTATATTACTTGTAATTGTGAGTAATAAATGAAGTCAATATTTTCTTACAGAGCACATTTAATTTTGATTTTTTAAAATAGATTAAGTTCAGATAGTGAAAAATCAAAATGGCATAAAAAGCTATACACTGAAAAGTCTCACTACTCATAGCCCCACCCTACTCCTACGTCCACCCCTCACACACCCTGTTGGAAGCCACTTTTATTATTTTTCTGTATCTTCCCAGTATATATATATATATATATATATTTTTTTTTTTTTTTTTGATGGAGATACAAACAAATACAAGTAAAGATTCTTTTTGTTTTTCCAGGAAAATTCCCAGATGTTTCAAGGTAGACCTTGCAAGAATATGTATCCTAATGAATATTTTCCTCATGGAATAACAAATGGAGCTAGTTGGTATAATGTCCCAGGTAAAGATTCTTTTATATCAAGACCTTACAACTTGATGGCCTTTCTGCTTTCCTAGATGGTGCTGCTTGTTACTGATCTTTTAATTTTGAGGAATAATCATTATTTTTAAAACATAGTTTAAGTAGTTTAAAATATTTAAATAATCTTTTCAACTACTTTTGTGTTTGATGTACATTGAGGGTTGAGTAAGAATACTGCACTAAAACTTGATTAAAGGATTACATTTTACTTCTGGCTATTACAAAGAATCTTCCATGTGCTAATAGAAGAGTGTAAGCTATATTTGAGTTCTTAAACATGAAGGTGTAGGTGTTTTGCCCTCACATGAACATGTTATCAAAGTGCCCTTACATGAACACATTATCATTTTTCAATCAATGCTGATAAGAGATAAATTTGGCTTTTTACTAGGACTATTGCTTACTTTTTGAGATCTGAGCTGTTTAGAACTTCTTCAGAGTGATTAATTTTAATTTTTATCTTTTAGGAGGAATGCAGGACTGGAACTATTTACAAACAAATTGCTTTGAAGTGACTATTGAACTAGGTTGTGTGAAATATCCATTTGAGAAAGAGCTGCCAAACTTTTGGGAACAGAATCGAAGATCACTAATCCAGTTTATGAAACAGGTGACTATTCAGGGGAAAAGTATGAGATTTCTCCCAAGGGTGAAAAGATGTTTGTGTGTACACATGGTTTTTATGCAGTAATTTTAGAATATACTCTTTAAAATTTCAATTTGTTTTAATATATTTAACCAATTTGTAGATTCCAAGGTGTTTAATATATTTATCTAGAAAATTCATGGATGGAAATGAGTTTATCTGTATATGTGAGGAAAAGTTGAAAACGATTAAACAAGGTAGTGATATTTGGCCCTTAAGGATTAGTGGTCACTTTTTACCCTGTGTTTAAAAAAGACCAACATAAATTGGATACACACCTAATCCTTGGCCAAGTGATAGAAAGATGGGCTGTAGAGTAAATGTTTTTATTCTTTTTCTTACTGCCAGTGATTTACTGTGAAATGATTAATTTCCTTTTTTTTGGGTATGTGTGGTGGCCAATAGGTAAAGATTATAAGAAATACACTAATGTTAATTAGGATAATCAGACTAATACTTTATGCCAGTACATTTCTGCATTTTTCTTTTTCCTGAGTGGTGTGACATAAAGTCTGTGAGTTTTTTACTATATTTAAAGACATTTTATTCTGAAAAATTTTAAATATACAGAAAAGTTATGACTAGCCAATAATTATTCCTATACCTAGATTTAACATTTTTAACATTTTGTTGTATTTGCTTTATTTTAATGTAAATTTTATTTACACTCTGACATACACATACATATTTTTGACTGAACTATTTTAATATAAATTGCAGGTATGGTATTTTACCCCTAAATATTATTTCAGCATCTATCTCCTAAAAATAAGGAGCTACTACATACTGTAAGTGCTACTATCCTACCCAAGAAAATTAACAGCTATATTTAGCACATTCCGATGATTTCAGAATATATGACAGAATATATGTCATATATTCTGAAATCATCGGAATGTGCTAATGTTTAAACAGTGTTATTTATATTCTTCATGATAAAGAGAAACAAAGCCTATGAAAAATTAGCCTTCAGAAATATTTTAATGAACATTTACATTGAACTTCACTCTGAACTCCTAAATTCCTGTTTGTTCCATTTATTTGTGTTAACAATCTGTTATTTTGAATATGACCTCCCAAGATAATTAGATGATGATGTTTACTATTGAAATCTGGTGTCCTTGTACTTAATCCAGGTTCATCAGGGCGTCAAAGGATTTGTTCTAGATGCCACAGATGGCAGGGGTATATTAAATGCCACCATTAGTGTTGCTGAGATTAATCACCCAGTGACTACTTACAAAACTGGAGATTACTGGCGTCTCCTGGTTCCAGGAACTTATAAAATCACAGCATCTGCTCGAGGGTGAGTGACTGAATGCTTTGAAATAGAGTGCTTGGGGGACAGACAAACATGGCTCCATTCTGGAGGATTATTACCAGAACATTCTAGTTAAGCAACTTTGAATGGATTGCTGGGAAGTTTAGGGGCAGTTATACCTTTGCCTCTCCTTTAGTGGCAGATAGAGTACATGAAAAAAAAAAAAAAAAAGATTCCTGGAATAAATATTCTAGTTATTGCTTAGTTGACTCATTGTGACATGCTTCCAACCTGGACATTAGGCAAAACACTTTAGAATACACATCAAATCCTGATCCTCATGGCCTTAGGTTTTTTATTAAAAAGGAGAGTAAGGCTGAAGTAATTCTACAAAGTCAGTTCCAATTTGTAGTAGAATTTATTGGAAATGTGTTCAAGATAGTTTTTCCTTTAAAGGAGTAACAAAAGTGTTAGTTCATGAAGCACAAAGAACATAGAAAATGCATAGAAAGAATATTTATCATTCTCTTTATTTGCTAAATAAAAGCAAGCCCAAAGCAATGCAGTCTATTTAACATGCTAGTAACTTTTTTTTTTTGAGGCAGTGCCTCTCTCTATCACCCAGGCTGGAGGCACTATCTTAGCTCCCTGCAACTTCTGCCTCCTGGGGGGATGCTTGTGCCTCAGCCTCCCAAGTAGTTGATATTACTGGTGTGTGCCACCACACCTAGCTAATTTTTGTATTTTTAGTAGAGACAGGGTTTCTCTTGTAGTTTTCTTTTTTATCTTTTGATAAGTATAGATGTTACCACAGGACATTTTCCCTTCCTCCTGCTAGATAACTTATTTCTAAAGAGTTAGTTTGAATACCCATTGAAGTGTAAGGGTAAATATATGAAAACATTTTAGTCGTTGCCTTTGTTTTTTAATGGTTTTCAGATATCTAGTGGTCCATAAATGGATGGGTTAGAACCTCACACTAATGAGTAATGAGGTCTTTTCTGTGATTCTTCTATTTTGGCAGAGTGTTAACTAAAGCAGCAGAGGATCTGAGAAACAGGGTGAGAAGGATGTGTTTGGCAGAGAATGTCCTAACTTAGCACCCCTCCAACTTTTCCACCCATATACCCTGATAGAAGACAAGTGAATTTAAGTTCCAGGAGACATGGGAGTATCCACTACAAGCACTAAATTTCTTTTAAAGCCGTATAATTAATCTTAAAAACCTAGGCCAGGTGCAGTGGCTCAGGCCTGTAATCCCAGCACTTTGGGAGGCAGAGGCGGGTGGATCACTTGAGGTCAGAAGTTTGAGACCCACCTGTAAACATGTTGAAATCCTGTCTCTACTAAAAATACACAAATTATCCAGACATGGTGGTGGGCACCTGTAATCCCAGCTACTCAGGAGGCTAAGGCAGGAGAATCACTTGAACCCAGGAGGCGGAGTTGCAATGAACTGAGATGGTGCCACTGCACTCCAGCCTGGGTGACAGAGCAAGACTCCGTCTTAAAAAAAAAATTATGAAAAAAGTCCATGCATATTTTGTAGTATACCCATGTCTATTAATGTATTATTAATGTATTAAAAATAATAAATTACTCAATGTTAAAATTTTGTCTCTTTAGGAAGCTACACCACATTTATCCCAAGGATTCTCACGTTCTCTGTTCACCTGCCTTCCCAGGGTTTGGGTACTCCAGCTGCAGGAGTGTGGTTCTGATCTGTCTCCTTTGTCATAGGTATAATCCAGTTACCAAGAATGTGACTGTCAAGAGTGAAGGCGCTATTCAGGTCAACTTCACACTTGTTCGATCCTCAGCAGATTCAAACAGTGAATCAAAGAAAGGAAAAGGGGCTAGCACCAGCACCAGTGATGCCAGTGATCCAACTACTAAAGAGTTTGAAACTTTAATTAAAGACCTTTCAGCGGAGAATGGTTTGGAAAGCCTCATGTTACGCTCCTCCTCAAATCTGGCTCTTTATCGATACCATTCCTACAAAGACTTATCAGAGTTTCTGAGAGGACTTGTAATGAACTATCCACATATTACAAATCTTACCAAGTAAGTGTCACTTTCTACTGTCTTTTTTTTTTTTAAAGAGTAAAATCAGCATTAGCCATGTTGAATAGTTATTGTAATTTATATAGAAATATTTGGGAACAGAATGTACAGAGAGTTGGAGTTTACTTATTTTGCAACAGGTATTTGCTTGGAGATCTTTTTAATAGTGAATCTTGGGAACTTTAAGGAGAATTACTTGTTAGATGAGAAGTAGATAGCCTGTGCTTCCAGGAAATGTAAAATTGCTCTTCTTGATAATTATTTTGACTGATTGCAAAACCCTTTCCATCACTCAGCTACAGATCTATTAATATGCTCTGACTCAATATTGTTTAGTTTGTTTTATTTTGCTTGGGGCAAGTGAGGAATTTAGAACTATAAGCTCACCTGTTAGGGATTACGTGTAACTTTTTTTTTAAATTAGAAAATGAAGCTTAGTTGCTATCCTAATTCTAGTCTTTATTCACAGTCTCTTACTTGAAGTCTTAGGGACTTATGTGATTGTGGATCCCAGGGAGAATATGTAGTCCTGGCTGATGGAAAACTGATAGCTGAGATAGCCTTTACCTTCACTTTCTGGTGGTTGCTTGCCTCACTTGCACTGCTTCATTTTAGATTTTGTTACAGTTACTCCAAAATTATTTCTATGATTTGTCCATTCCTATGGTTGCCTGTTGTAGGTAAGGTCTTTACATTTTTCCTTGAGCTTATAGTTCTCTGCTGCAAACCTCGTGAACATTATTTAGCCTTTTACCTTTTTACTTTGTCTTTTTTCATTGGTCCTTTTAATTTCATTAGAAAACTTAGTTCCTCAAATTCTGATTTATAATGTTCATAGATGCAGAGTGTTAGTTTCTTTGGCAATACCAATTACTTTTCTTCCTTAACTGATTCTTGAATATTTCTGGCTATTTCAGGTTTAATATCATACAATCTTAGTACCATGGGGTTCATATTTTTTTAATTTTAAAATAAAACCAGGCTGGGCACAGTGGCTCACACTTGTAATCCCAGCACTTTGGGAGGTCCAAGTGGGAGGATCGCTTGAGGCCAGGAGCTCCAATTTACACTGAACTATGATCATACCACTGCACTCCAGCCTAGGTGACAGTAAGATCCTGTCTCTAAAACAAACAAAAATTGGACATTATTTTGCTGTCTGTTTACTTAGTTGATTTAATTTTTTTAACCTCCTGATTCAAGACACACTTTTTAGTTAAATATTTTCTCAAAATATGCCACACATGCCAGTGGTGGGGCACAAGAGAGTTTTAGGTGGTACACCAACAGGCACTAAGTACCATTGAATAGCATCATGAGAAAGCAATCGGGTTTCTGTTAATTTTTCTGAATTTAATATGATTATATTTTTTCTATCCAATTCTTGTAAATCTCCCTTTATGCTAAAGAAAGCAGACCTTAAGCTCAAAGCTCTTGGGTAAGCAGAGTATTTGACCATTGTTTAATTTTCATTGAATTGTTATTTTTTTCCCCACTCACAAATTATTTTTACTGTGAAACTGGTGTTGCATTTATAGTAAAATGTAACATGACTTATTTACAAATATTAATTTAGATTTAAAAAGGGAGGGCCAGGGTGGTGGCTTATGCTGTAATCCCGGGACTTTGGGAGACTGAGGTGGGAGAATCACTTGAGGCCAGAAGCACTTGAAACCAGCCTCAGCAATATAGCAAGTCCCTGTCTCTACAACATTTTTTAAAGAAATTATCCAGGCATGGTGGCACAAACCTGTAGTACTACTCCCTTAGGGGACTGAGGCCAGAGGATCACTCAAGCCCTGGAATTTGAGGCTGCAATGAGCTATGATCAAGCCATTGCATTCCAGCTTGGGTGACATAGTAAGACCCTGTCTCTTAAAAATATAATAATAATAATAATGATAATAATAATATAAATAAATAAATAAGGGAGGTTAGCTGCATTCATACATAAATATTTCTGTAATAAAAATTTAATTTGTGAGTTAGAACAAAAGATATATATTAACTAAATAGTAGTATAGATTAAAGAAGATAGGGCAAATATTGTGATGATTGTATGAGAATGACTGAATTTGGAAGGATGGTAGACTAAATCATAATCTTTCGTAAACCTGATAATATCATCTATTTGATGTTCTTTGGTCAAGGAAAACTAATTTTCTTAAGGTTTTCTGATACAGTGATTCACTCTTTAAAGACTTTTTAAAACTTTTTGTGTTTTATTTTCATTTCTATTTTTAAAGTCCATAAGTCAACGTTAACATAGTGCTTGATTACTTGCTGATATTTTTGTTTCTGGTTTTTGAAAGTTTGGGACAGAGCGCTGAATACCGTCACATTTGGTCCCTTGAAATCTCCAATAAGCCCAATGTATCTGAGCCTGAAGAACCAAAGATTCGTTTTGTTGCTGGTATCCATGGAAATGCGCCAGTTGGAACTGAACTGCTTTTGGCTCTGGCAGAATTTCTCTGCCTGAACTACAAAAAGAACCCAGCTGTTACCCAAGTAAGAGAATAGCTGGGGTTGACATGCTTTAAAAGGAAAAAGCTGAACATTAATATCAGGGCAGCATTTTTAAAATTTTTAATTTCTTGCTAGATTTTACAGTCACTTATAGTACATTATGAACTTTACTCTTTAAAAATGAACCATCTTTGTAGTATATACCCTTTGTTAATAGTGCCTTTCTATTATATTTCCTTGTATGTCTTGAGAGGCATACAGGAAAGAATACTAAAAATTTACATTCAATTTCCTACTCCGTCATTTAATAGCCACACTACCCTTCCAGTCTTTGTTCATAGTTGTTTACTTTTTTTTTTTTTTTTTTTGAGACGGAGTCCTGCTGTATCACCCAGGCTTGAGTGCAATGGTAGATCTTGGCTCACTGCAACCTCCGCCTCCTGGGTTCAAGCAGTTATCCCACTTCAACTTCCTGAGTAGCTGGGACTACAGATTTTTTTTATATTTTTAGTAGAGACAGTGTTTTGCCATGTTGGCCACGCTGGTCTCAAACTCGTGACCTCAGGTAATCCTGCCTTGGCCTCCCAAAGTGCTGGGATTACAGGCGTGAGCCGTGGAGCCTGGCCAGTTTTTTACATTCTAACTTGAGGAACTTCCATTCTGAATTACTTATAACTAGGATACTATATTGAAAAATCTAGGCCGGGCGCGGTGGCTCAAGCCTGTAATCCCAGCACTTTGGGAGGCTGAGACGGGCAGGTCACGAGGTCAGGAGATCGAGACCATTCTGGCTAACCCGGTGAAACCCCGTCTCTACTAAAAAAATACAAAAAAACTAGCCGGGCGAGGTGGTGGGCGCCTGTAGTCCCAGCTGCTCGGGAGGCTGAGGCAGGAGAATGGCGTGAACCCGGGAGGCAGAGCTTGCAGTGAGCTGAGATCCGGCCACTGCACTCCAGCCTGGGTGACAGAGCGAGACTCCGTCTCAAAAAAAAAAAAAAAAAAGAAAAATCTAGTGAAAGTCTAGTTTTTCAATATAGTTTTCCTTTTCATGTAATACATAAAAAATTATTGGACATCTTGGCTGCTAAGAGATTTTAGAAAAAGCAATATGGTATTATCTACTTGAGCCATCTGTGATTACAAAAAAGAACTTTGACCAGGGTGTGATGACTCATGCCTGTAATCACAACACTTCAGGGGGCTAAAGAGAAGAGGACCACTTGATGCCAGACGGTTGAGACCAGCCTGAGCAACAGAGTGATACCCTGTCTCTACAAACATTTTAAAAATTAGCTGGGCATTGAGGTGCACACCTGTAATACTAGCTACTTGGGAGGCTAAAGTGGGAGGATCACTTGAGCCTCGTAGGTCAAGACTGCAGTGATCTGTGATTGCACCACTGTATTCCAGCCTGGGTAACAGGCCGAAATCTCGAAAACAAACAAAACAACTTTGACCCACAGGCTTGGGCATGTATGATTAAGCATCCTAGTTGTAGGTTGCCTTAGAGAAGGGAAGAAAAGAGTGCATCCTTCTAAAACACTCACTAATTGGCACTGTCCATAGTGGACTTAGGAAAGGGAAAAAGAACTGATATTTATTGAATACATATTATGTGCCAGGTAATATACCATGTATATTATATAGATCATTATATCCTCAACCATGTGATAATGATTATCTCCATTTTATAAATGTAGAAACTGAGGCAGTCCCGCAGCTAGAAACTGGTAAAACTAGAATTTAAACCCAAGTATGTCTACTCCAAAGCCCAGTGCAGTTCTGCCTCCCCAAAACAAATTTGGAAAGAATTGATGTCATGATTAGGATCGGAAGTGACCTGTGTAATTAGGTGACATGCATTTAAATCAGACCGACCAAAAATTGTTATCTTCCTTTGTGGGACAGGTGCTCTGTGTTGTGAACTCACTCAACTCTGCCATTAGAGCACAAAAGCAGTCATATGTAAATGAATAGTCATGGTTATGTGTCAGTAAAACTTTATATACAATAGCAGGCACCAACTGAATTTGGCCGGCAGTTAGTGGTTCCTGACCCCTGTTCTAAGTCACTGGGAGGTCTCTGGGAACATTAGCTGTACAGTAGTTTTTTGCTTATTTTTAATATATTTGAAGCAAAAGGAAATTTTATTTTTTATTTTTTCGTTCATTTTAGTTCTGCCTTTTACGTTAACTGTGTGTAGAATAAACAACAGACTTTCCATTTGAGGCATGAGAGGGTACCCATTGATTCTACACACAGCTAGTAACTCATTAATTTCTGTTTCTGCTTTAGTTGGTTGACAGGACTAGGATTGTGATTGTCCCTTCTCTAAATCCAGATGGGCGAGAGAGAGCTCAAGAGAAAGACTGTACTTCAAAAATAGGACAAACGAATGCTCGTGGCAAAGATTTGGATACAGACTTCACAAGTAAGGCTAATTTTTAGGTCATTAAAATACTTAGGAGATAATTTCTTTTTGCTGGAAGATTGGTTGATCCTATTTTGTCAGTGAGTAATGAAGTACTTTCTTGTCTGGTTTATGAATATGAGGTATAAATGAATACAGACATCCGGAAAACTTTTTGAATTTTTCTCCATTATTATTTGCAAAAATAATTAAAATTTTTCATATAAATTCAATCCATTATATCGGGATGTTTCTTCACTAGTTGTGTAGAGATGTGTATTCTCTCTCCCCTCCTATGTGTGTGTATACACACATGACACACATATATGTGTATATTGATTTGAAGAGCCCTGTTTCTTATTTACTTAAATGGGATCACCAACTGTATACATTATTCTATAACCTTTTTCATTAAATGTGTATCATTGACATCTTTCAATTTCAGTACTTACAGATCTCTAACATTCTTCTTTTTTTTTTTTTGAGACAGAGTCTCACTCTGTTGCTCAGGCTGGAGTGTGATGGTTTGATCTTGGCTCACCTCTGCCTCTCAGGTTAAGCAATTTTCCTGTCTCAGCCTCCTGAATAGCTGGGATTATAGGCACCTGCCACCATGCCTGGCCAATTTTTGTATTTTTAGTAGAGACGAGGTTTTATCATGTTGGTCAGGCTGGTCTTGAACTCCTGACCTCGGGTGATCTGCCTGGCTCAGCCTCCCAAAGTGTTGGGATTACAGGCATTAGCCACTGTGCCAGGCTCAACATTCTTTTTTAATGGCATCTAGTATGCCATTAATCTATGACAGTACTCTAATTTATTCAACCATTTTCTACCGATAGATATTTACTTTATTTCTGGCCACTTGCTTTTTTGCTTTTGTAAACAGTGCTGCAGAGAACAGCCAGCTTTCTGAAACTAATTTTCTTCCAAAGATATCATATTAGTCCATTTTCACACTGCTGATAAAGGCATACCCAAGACTGGGAAGAAAAGGATTTTTAATTTGACTTACAGCTCTACATGGCTGGGGAGGTTTCACAATCATGGCGGAGGATGAAAGGCACTTCTTACATGGTGGCAGCAAGAGAGTATGAGAAGGAAGCAAAAGCAGATCTGATAAACCCATCAGATCTCGTAAGACTTATTCACCATCACGAGAATAATACAGGAGAGACCCACCCCCATGATTCAGTTACCTCCCACTGAGTCCCTCCCACAACAAGTGGGAGTTCTGGGAAATAAAATTCAAGTTGAGATTTGGATGGGGACACAGCCAAACCATATCATTCTGCCACTGGTCCCTCCCACATCTCATGTCCTCACATTTCAAAACCAATCATGCTTTCCCAACAGTCCACCGAAGTCTTATTTCAGCATTAACTCAAAAGTCCACAGTCCAATATCTCATCTGAGACAAGTCCCTTCTGCTTATGAGCCTGTAAAATCAAAAGCAAGTTAGTTACTTCCTAGATAAAATAGGGGTACAGGCATTGGGTAAATACAGCCATTCCAAATGGGAGAAATTGGCCAAAACGGAGGGGCTACAGGCCCCATACGAGTTCAAAATCAAGCAGGGCAGTCAAATCTTAAAAGTTCAAAAATTTGGGCCGGGCGCAGTGGCTCAAGCCTGTAATCCCAGCACTTTGGGAGGCCGAGGCGGGCGGATCACAAGGTCAGGAGATCGAGACCACAGTGAAACCCCGTCTCTACTAAAAATACAAAAAATTAGCCGGGCGCGGTGGCGGGCGCCTGTAGTCCCAGCTACTCAGGAGGCTGAGGCAGGAGAATGGCGGGAACCCGGGAGGCGGAGCTTGCAGTGAGCCGAGATCGCGCCACTGCACTCCAGCCTGGGCAACAGCGTGAGACTCCGTCTCAAAAAAAAAAAAAAAAAAAGTTCAAAAATTTTCTCCTTTGACTCCATGTTTTGCATCTAGGTCATGCTGATGCAGGAAGTAGGTTCCCATGGTCTTGGGCAGCTCTACCCCTGTGGCTTTACAGGGTACAGTCTCTCTCCCAGCTGCTTTCACCAACTGGCATTGAGTGTCAGTGGCTTTTCCAGGGGCATAGTGCAAGCTGTCGGTGGATCTACCATTCTGGGGTCTGGAGAACAGTGGCCTTCTTCTCACAGCTCCATTAGGTGGTACCTCAGTAGGGACTCTGTGTGGGGACTCTGATCCCACATTTCCCTTCTCCACTGCCCTAGCAGAGGTTCTCCATGAAGGGCCTGCCCCTGCGGCAAACTTTTGCCTGGACATCCAAGCTTTTCCATACATCTCTTGAAATCTAGGTGGAGGTTCCCAAACATAAATTCTTGGCTTTTTTGCACCTGCAGGCTCAACACCACATGGAAGCTGCCAGGTCTTGGGGCTTCCATCCACTGAAGCAGCAGCCTGAGCTGTACCTTGGCCCCATTTAGTCACAGCTGGAGCAACTAGGAGGCAGGGCACCAAGTCCCTAGACTGCCCCCAGCACAGGGACCCTGAGCCTGGCCCACAAAACCACTTTTTCCTCCTGGGCCTCCAGGCCTTTGATGGAAGGGGCTGCCGGGAAGGTCTCTGACATGGCCTGGAGATATGTTCCCCATGGTCTTGGGCATTAACATTAGGCTCCTTGCTACTTATGCAAATTTCTGCAGCTGGGTTGAATTTCTCCCCAGAAAATGGGTTTTTCTTTTCTGCATAGTCAGGCTGCAAATTTTCCAAACTTTTATGCTTTGTTTCCCTTATGAAACTGAATGCCTTTAACAGCACCCATGTCACCTCTTGAATGCTTTGCTGCTTAGAAATTTCTTCCACCAGATACCCTAAGTAGTCTCTCTCAGGTTCAAAGTTCCAAAAATCTCTGGGGTCTCTTTGCTAAATGAGGGGCAAAATGCTGCCAGTCTCTTTGCTAAAACATAACAAGAATCACCTTTGCTCCAGTTCCCAACAAGTTCATTATCTCCATCTGAGACCACTTCAGTCTGGACCTTATTGGTCATATCACTATCAGCACTTTTGTCAAAGCCATTCAACAAGTCTCTAGGAAGTTCTACACTTTCCCACGTTTCCCTGTCTTCTTCGGAGCCCTACAAACTGTTCCAACCTCTGCCTGTTACCCAGCTCCAAAGTTGCTTCCACATTTTTGGATATATTTTCAGCAACACCTGACTCTATTGGTACCAATTTACTGTATTAATCTGTTTTCACGCTGCTAATAAAGACATACTTGAGACTGGGAAGAAAAGGAGATTTAATTGGACTTACAGTCCCACATGGCTGGGGAGGTTTCACAATCATAGCGGAGGATGAAAGGCACTTCTTACATGGCAGTGGCAAGAGAGAATGAGAAGGAAGTGAAAGTGGAAACCCCCGATAAACCCATCAGATCTTGTGAGACTTATTCACTATCACAAGAATAGCATGGGAAAGACCCGCCCCCATGATTCAGTCACCTCTCACTGGGTGCCTCCCACAGCACATGGGAATTCTGGGAGATGCAATTCAAGTTGAGATTTGGGTGGGGGTACAGCCAAACCATATCAGATAGGTTATTTATATATTCCCTAAATTATTTTGTAAAGCAGGATATGCGTATTCTTTTTGTTTTTTTAAATAAGATTTTTCTTTAACTTGCTTAGAGTCATTAGTATATACATATCCTGAAGTACATAATAGAACTCATACTAACCTACCTTCTGTAATGTATCTTTCTTGCTTGAGATAGTAGCTTATGGAGAAATAAAATATTTATCTGCAAATTTTTAAGTTAGCATTTTGATTGTATTCAAGTAGAGAGTATTTCCTTAGATACTCATACGAAGATTTAAAATTTGATATTTTATATTTGACTTTTCTCTTTTTTAGATAATGCCTCCCAACCTGAGACTAAAGCCATCATTGAAAATTTGATTCAAAAACAGGACTTTAGTCTTTCTGTTGCCTTAGATGGTGGTTCCGTGCTGGTCACATATCCTTATGACAAGCCAGTACAGACAGGTATGTAGAATGTCATTTCATATATATACTATTTAAGCTTAGGTAGCAAATCCCAATTAAGTAATGTCCCTTCCACATTTTTATAAATAGTGAGCATTTGAGCACACTCTGTGAGCAAATTACCAACCAAAGAAGACTGTACATATATCAGCAGTTCAGTTACTTGGAGAAGAGAGCTCAGATCTAATGGAAGCCCAGCTTTATTGAGTCTAGCTATCTTGTTCCATATGTTCCCTTTAGTCCACAACCATTTACTGAAAAATTATTATGTCTGTAAATACTGAGAATGTAAAAGTGAGTATGACACTTTACATTCTCTGTGCCTCATGAAACTCCTATGTAACCAAACACTAACAGTACAGATTTGTCCTCTCCTGTTTTAAACTTTGACTAAGTGGTTGCATCTTATGGTGAGTTAAACAGTTGATGGTTTAGTCTCTGTGGGGTTGCAGTATATGGAGATAGTTTGGGTGGTTTTCAGTGCATCCTAATAACAAAGAATATTGTTATTAGGTTACAGTTGTCCCAAAATGCAGTAAGACATATCAAAACAAGTTTGTAGTTTAGTGTAATAGTCTGTTATGAAAACTCACCATTAGAACCTTTTAATGTAAGGAGGATGTTGGTCTTCTTCGTGTGATTATCTTAGGCAAATAAAACCTTTCAGGGTTATTTATAGTAACAGTATACTTAAGCAGAGTGCAAAATTTATTAGGAGAAAAAGATGACTTGTATACATGAAAGTTAACTTGGGGAAAAAATCATTGGATTTCTCCACCGACTTCTAATTTTTTCTTTCTACAGTGGAAAATAAAGAGACTCTGAAGCATCTGGCATCTCTTTATGCAAATAATCATCCATCCATGCACATGGGTCAGCCCAGTTGCCCGAATAAATCAGGTAAGTGTTTTCCATACCTTTTGTTATTGCTGTTATTGTTGCTTTTGTGGGGAAAGGAGTTTCACCTTAAGGTCTGCTTGATTCCACATTTCTCAATGCTTTTATAGATGAGAATATTCCAGGAGGAGTAATGCGTGGAGCAGAATGGCATAGTCACCTGGGCAGCATGAAGGTATGCTTTCTAGAACATGGTTAGAATGGAGTTATGGCCAGGCACGATGTCGTACGTGTAATCCCAGTGCTTTGGGAGGCCAAGGCAGGTGGATTATCTGAGATTGGGAGTTCGAGACCAGCCTGGCCAACATGCGAAACCCCGTTTCTACTAAAAATATAAAAATTAGCTGGGTGTGGTGGCAGATGCCTGTAATCCCAGCTACTTGGGAGGCTGAGTCAGGAGAATCACTTGAACCTGGGAGGCGGAGGTTGCAGTGAGTCTAGTCGAGATCGTGCTACTGCACTCCAGCCTGGGCAACAGAGTGAGACTCCATCTCAAAAAAAAAAAAAAAAAGTGGAGTTTATGAATATCGGCCATTGAGTGCAAGAATAGGTGACTTTTCTGGTATTGTAAAATGAATGGCATCTGGCTCATGGCTTTCTTGACATGTTTAGCCCTTAAATTAACCCGAGAGTACTTTTTTTGGCCATTTTAACCATTTTTAATTGTACAGTTCAGTGACATTAATTAAATGTTGTGCCCCCAAAACCATATCTATTTCCAAAACTTCATTTGCCCCAGACAGAAACTCTGTATCCACTAAGCAGTAACTCCCTATTCCCCTCTCCCACGACTCCTGGAACCCCTGTCTACTTTCTATTTGCCTATTCTATATATTTCATGTAAGTAGAATCATACAATATTTACCCTTTCACTTAGCAAAATGTTTTTAGGATTCATCCATTTTAGAGCATGTATCATTACTTCATTCCTTTTTATGGCTGAATAATATTCCATTTATGTTTATACCACATTTTGTTTGTTAATTCATGTATTGATGGGCACTTGGATTTCTGCTTTTTGGCTATTGCGAATGATGTTGCCATGAACATTGGTATTGCAGGTATCTGTTTGAACCCCATGCTGCCTTGAGCCTTGGTATTACAAGTATCTGTCACTTCTTTGGGGTAGATACCTAGGAGTGGAATTACCTGGTTATGTTGTAATTCTATGTTTCACCTTTTGAGGAACCACCAAACTGTTTTCCACAGCAGCTGCACCATTTTACATTCCTTACCAGCATTGTTTGAGGGTTCCAATTTTTCCCATATCCTCTCCTTACTAACACTTATTTTCGTTGTTGTTTTGTTTGTTTGTTTGTTTGTTTGTTTTAACAGAGTCTCACTTTGTTGCTCAGGCTGGAGTGCAGTGGCTATGACTCCTTCGCAGCTTATTGCAGCCTCAACCTCCCAGGCCTAAGTGATCCCCCCACCTCAGCCTCTGGGAGTAGCCACCACCACCCGCATGCACCACCATGCTGGACCAATTATTTTAAATTCTTTGTAGAGACAGGGTCTCCTTTTGTTGCCTAGGCTGGAGTTCTTTATATGTTAATATAAAAGGCTGAACGTGGTGGTGGCTCACGTCTATAATCCCAGAACTTTGGGAGGCTGAGGCAGGAGGATCACCTGAGGTCAGGAGTTCGAGACCAGCCTGGCCAACATGGTAAAACCCGTCTCTACTAAAAATACAAAAAAATTCGCTGGGCGTGGGGGCAGGCACCTGTAATCCCAGCTACTTGGGAGGCTGAGGCAGGAGAATCTCTTGAACTAGGGAGGTGGAGGTTTCAGTGAGCCAAGATCATACCATTGCACTCCAGCCTGGGCAACAAGCACGAAACTCCATCTCAAGAAAAACAAATAAACAAACAAAAACCATTCTGGATGCTATGTATTCTAGATATGAAATTCTTATCAGATACATGATTTGCAAGTATTTTCTCCTATTCTGTAGGTTACCTTTTAAATTTCTTGATTATGTCCTTTGATACACAAGAGTTTTTAATTGTGATGAAATCCAATGTATCTGTTTTTGTTGTTGCTTTTGCAATTGTTATCCTATCTAAGGATCTGTTGCTAAATCCAAGGTCATGAAGATTCCCCGCCCCCCCCATGTTTTCTTTTCTTTTTTCTGTTTTTTGGAGGGCAGATGTGGGATGAGTTGGGGGGCAGGGTGCATGCCCCTCCCCACCACCGCCCCACTCCATGCCACCTATGCTTGCGTTTTCTTTGAAGAGTTTTATGGACTGGGCACGGTGGCTCAGGCCTGTAATCCGAGCACTTTGGGAGGCCAAGGTGGGTGGATCATTTGATGTCAGGAGTTCAAGACCAGCCTGGCCAACATGGTGAAACCCCATATACTAAAAATACAAACATTAGCCGGGCTGTAGTGCCGCGCACCTGTAATCCCAGCTACTCGGGAGGCTGCGGCAGGAGAATGGCTTGGGAGGGAGAGATTGCGATAAGCCGAGATCTCGCCACTGCACTCCAGTCTGGGCAACAGAGTGAGATCCTGTCTCAAAAAAAAAAAAAAAATTATGGCTCAAGCTGTCGTATTTTGGTCATTGATGCAATTTATTTTTTATGGCATGAAGTAGGAGTTCAGCTTCGTTTGTTTGTATGTAGAAATTCAGTTGTCTCAGCACTATTTGTTGAAAGACTATTTTTTCCCCACTGAATGGTTTTGGTACCCTTGTCAAAAATGAGTTTACCATAGATGTGTGGGTTTATTTCTGTACTCTCAATTCTATTCCATTGGTCTATGTGTTTGCCTTTATGCCAGTATCACTGTTTTGATTAATGTAGGTTTGTTGTGGTAAATTGTAAAATTGGAACGTGTGAGTCCTTCAACTTTATTGTTCTTAAAGATTGTTTTGGCTATTCAGGGCCCCTTGTCATTCCATTTGAATTTGAGCGTTGGCTTTTCTTTTTCTGAGAAAAGGGATGTTGGAATTTTGTTAGAGGTTGTGTTGAAACCATAGATCACTTTGTGTAGTATTGACATCTCTACAATATTGTCCTCCCATCCATTTATTTAGGTCTTCTTTAATTTCTGACAGCATTTTAATTCACTGTCTATCCACTTCAAATTAGGCAGGAGTTGTTAGCAGATGGGTGGGTGGCTGATCATTTTATTCACATGTGCAACCAGAAAATTGACTTCATTCCCATTTCTGCCTGTCTTCTGTCCTTTATTTACTAAGAACTTACTACTGGGAGGCACTTTGCCATATTAGTGATAAAATATATTGCCTGGCCTATTGTACGAATTAACTGTGTTACATAATTAATTGATTTGATGTAGAAGAGAGTAGCTCTCAACAGGCCATGAGAAATTAAAGACACAAAAAATTATATGTAGTCAGAGATACAGCCTTTTTCTCTGTAGAGGAGATGGCATTTGGGCTGCAGAGATTGTGAAGCAGAACATTCCAGAAAGAGGAAGCAGTACATAGCGGCAGTCCAATTTAGTTAGAGTATGGAGTGTAATGCAGAGCCGCAAAAGGTTAAGAATGGAAAGAGTACTGGTTGCTTTGAATGCTTTGTTTTAATAAGAATGGGAAACTATGAGGTTTTGAGCAGGGATAACAATATTGACATGATCTGAGCTATGCTATGGGAAAACTAATCTCTAAATAATCAGTTAAGATAGTTTGGAGGAAGAGACACTGGTACAGGGAGACTGGTTTGGAATTGTCCAGACAAAAAGTAATGAGGGCCTAGGTTATGCTAGTGGCAAGGAGAGTAGAGTCAGAGGATGACATTTTAGAGGTTCTAGAGAGGTAGAATTGACAAGATTCAGCAAATTATGGATGATAGTGAGATAGAGAAGTCAAAGACAAGACGTTTCATGGCTATGTGAGAAAATGAGTTAATATCATTAACTGAGTTAGGAAAAAGAAGATATTTTGGGAAAAGGTGGTAAGTTGGGTTTTTGAACCTGTCTGCACAGGTTTTGAGCAGGGATAACAATATTGACATGATCTGAGCTATGCTATGGGAAAACTAATCTCTAATCAGTTAAGATAATTTGATAAATGCTATATTGCAGGGAGTGGGTATTGTTACCAGCAGGGGTCCAGGTTGAGGGTATCAGAGGGCTAATGATTATTATCTCCAGAGCTTCAAGAACAACTGTGACGTTTCTGGGTTTTAAGGGAAGCTGACCCTCTTCTGCATGAACTTATTGATTCATTTCTTCAGCAAACCCGAATAAACCCCATCTAACTGGCACTACCAGGCACAGTGGGAAGCACTGAAGATAGGAAAGTGAATTCGACATAGCCCCTGTCCTCAAGGGCTCTCATAGAGTTTGTGACTGATTATAATACAGAGAGGTTTATTTATACTTGTCATAAAATGCTTTACAGCTTCTTTGTTTACATCAGCTACATTTTCTTTTCATTTACTCCATTTGTTGTATTACAATGCCTCATTCTTTCTTTTACTTACTAATTTTCCCACATTTGATTTTGAACTTTATATTTTAGGATTATAGCGTCACCTATGGCCATTGTCCGGAAATCACAGTATACACAAGCTGCTGTTACTTTCCTAGTGCTGCACAGCTCCCTTCCTTGTGGGCAGACAATAAGAGATCTCTTCTTAGTATGTTAGTGGAGGTGAGTCTTTTCCTTTTAACTAGAGGCAAACTCCCAGGAATGTGTTCAGTGAAAACCTTTATCGAAACATTGTCTTTTACCAAAAATGTATATTATTTATTTTAAATTTATATAGAAGAGTTTTGGTTATTTTATGTTTCCTAAATAGATGCCATTCATTCACATCTCTGGAATCTGCTATAATTTAGGTAACTTGACCTTGCAAGATGCTGCAAGTTCTTTAATTTGAATATCACAGAGTTACTGGAGTAGTATACCATAGTGGGAAGGACATCACTCAAGGCATTAGAAGGTTGGGTTCTAATGCTTCAGGCTGTGACAGTATCAGAGTTCTCTTTTATGTCCAGCTCTGTGACCCTGAACATTGAATGAATGGCAAACAAGGTTAGAGTCAGTGGCGGGGGGAGTGGGGGGGAAGAGAAGAAGCAGGCCATACGGAGTTTGACACTTGTTTGTGTGTGGTTTTTGTTTTGTTTGTTCGGTTGGTTGGTTTTGGTCATGCCTCAAGCTAGTGCCTCTACAATGTCTGGCATTATGACAACATAAATTTATAGTTTAAACATTTTTTCAGGTTCACAAGGGAGTTCATGGATTTGTTAAAGATAAGACTGGAAAGCCAATCTCTAAAGCAGTCATTGTACTTAATGAAGGAATAAAGGTACACACAAAAGAGGGAGGTTATTTCCATGTACTCTTAGCGCCAGGTGTCCACAACATCAATGCCATCGCTGATGGGTACCAGCAACAACATTCACAGGTAAGAAACTCAAATTGAGTAGCATCATGTAAATTTTTATTCTTAGTAATACTTCTGTTTTATTTTGAAACTCTAGTTAGAAATCTTGAAGGGAATAAAGAAATAAAAGTGTGACTGCCTCTTGATTACGATATCTTGTTATCCTTGTACCCCTTGCCACCAAAAGGGAAAATTTTCTAGCATTTTGTATACTTTAGATGGCAAGGCATCATCTCCTTAGTTTGCTATATGGGCCCTAATAATATAGCAGGGATACAGTACACCTTAAGCAGAACTTGTCATGATTCTTATACTTTCCCCTTCTAGGTCTTTGTGCATCATGATGCAGCTAGTTCTGTGGTGATAGTCTTTGACACAGATAACCGGATATTTGGTTTGCCAAGGGAGCTTGTGGTAACTGTATCAGGTAAAGACATTTTGATTTTTAGTAGTAAAAGTTAAAAACAATCTTGACATTTCAATATGAGAGTGGGTCACCTCCATAATCCTGAAACTAATCACTTGTCTTCTGATGTCTCCTTATCTAAATGTGATTTTCCTGGACCTCTGTTCTCCCATATGTTCTCCTGGCTTGCCTTTCTCTGCCGAGACCAGCTTGGTCAGGGAGACCCTAACCCAGTGGCGCTAGAGAAATTGAAGACGCACACACACAGAAATATAGAGGTGTGAAGTGGGAAATCAGGGGTCTCACAGCCTTCAGAGCTGAGAGCCTTGAACAGAGATTTACCCATGTATTTATTAACAACAAGCCAGTCATTAGCATTGTTTCTATAGATTAACTAAAAGTATCCCTTATGGGAAACGAAGGTATGGGCCAAAATAAAGGGATGGGTTGGGCTAGTTATCTGCAGCAGGAGCATGTCCTTAAGGCACAGATCGCTCATGCTATTGTTCGTAGTTTAAGAATGCCTTTAAGTGGTTTTCCACCCTGGGCGGGCCAGGTGTTCCTTGCCCTCATTCTGGTAAACCCACAACCTTCCAGTGTGGGCATCATGGCCATGATGAACATGTCACAGTGCTGCAGAGATTTTGTTTATGGCCAGTTTTGGAGCCAGTTTATGGCCAGATTTTGGGGGGCCTGTTCCCAACATGTCCCCCTTTTATTTGCAAATCGATCAAAGCAAAGGCAGCTTTGTCACGGTGAGCTACTTCTCGCAGGAGTCAAGTTCCACATTTGCAGACTATACAAAGACAACAGATTAAAAGCACAATCGTCATTGAAATCACAAAGCTTCCAAGCGTTTTTATCCATTTTAATGGGTTACTAGCTGCTAATCTATCTGCAGCTCCTTTAAGCACTCCAGTTCCTGGCATTAAGGTCAGGTGTGCCCAGGATGCTTTAAATATTTGTTCCCAAATTTTGATCTTATTAAGAGCTATTAATAGTTTCCACAAATCCTTATGTTTAGCTCCTACAACGAACCTTATCATTTGAGGTTGAGGTGCCACTATACTGCCATGGTTCCAGATAATATGAACTTTTGCCATACTTCTTATCATTTCTACCATCTGACCGTTTTGTTCAGACCATCTGAACATAGTGTGGCCATGGCATGCAGACTGAGAGGTGCAATTCAAGCTAAACATCCCCTTAGGGGACCAATCAATAATGATTCCATAGGAATCACTGCACAGCACCTCTGCCTGTTTTGCAGTGCAATCTTCCTAAACAAGTACGTTCATTTTTTCTGGCCAGGTTTAATTTTGTTTACAAACAGGTTTTTGAGGGCAGTATGCCTCAATTATAAGAGCAGATTTATTATGGTAAATACTGAGATCAGAAAGCATGTGTAACTGTGTCATAGAGTGATTACATCCAGGCATTATTGCCAGCCAAGATTGATAAATATGCCCAATAAGTATAATTGTTCTCTGTGTCTGCCCTTGTTGAAGGAATACTCACAGCAATGGCGATCACCACTATTATAGCTACCCATTAAATTACTTATTGTGACTGGTTGTCCCGCTTTCCTCAGGTTTTCTTCCACCATCTGTGACAGCTTCTTGATCTGTCCCCAGGTGGGTGGCTGTGTTTGACAGGTGTTGCTCGTGACAGTTGGGGTCCTCCTCAGCATCAGTCTCAACATGGCTGCAACCAGGGGGTCCTCGGGATCCTCCCGGAATCTCTTCCTCAGCATCTGGCTCATGATAAGGTTTCGGGTGTCTTGATGGTATCCAAATCAGCTGTTGATTTTGGCTTGGAGAAACACAAGCATAACCTCTACCCCAAGTTATTATTTTACCTATTTCCCAACTGTTTGTTATTGGATCTCTCCACTTAACCGGTTGTTCTGCTTCTGTCTTTGCAGCTGGTTTCTGTAGATGCTGTTCAGCTGCTGATAACATCTGACCTTTGGGCAGGCTCAAAAAATTTAAAGTTAATAATGCTAGATTCAGTTGTATATGGGCTATCCTGTGATCCCTATTTCTCCCTCTTTTTTGTTTTTGTCATCAGTTGTTTATCTGTATGAAATTGTAACTAAGCATTTTTAATTAACTGTGTGGAATGAACCATGTATGAAGAATCAGAAATGACATTAATAGGCATATTAAAAGCAGTCAATACCTCAGTTACAGCTACAAGCTCTGCTTTTTGAGCTGTAGGGCATCTGGGAAACTTTACCTTTTGATCCAGAATAAGAAGCTTTACCATTACTAGACCCATCTGTAAAACAATGAAAATGCTTAGCAGGCTGCAGGTTGTTTACCACAAGAATTGTAAATGCAAAACATTCACAGTCTTGCTCAGCTAACGGGATAGTAAAGAAACAGTCTTTTAAATCTATGACTATTAAAGGCCAAGTTTTTGGGATTATAGCAGGAGAAGGCAATCCTGGCTGTAATGCTCCCATAGGTTGTATAATTGAGTTGATGACTCTTAAGTCAGTTAACATTCTCCATTTACCTGATTTTTTCTTAATTACAAAACCTGGAGAATTCCAAGGGGAAAATGTTGGAGCTGTGTGCCCATTTTCTAATTGTTCAGTAACTAATTTCTCTAAAGCCTCCAGTTTCTCTTTACTTAGCGGCCATTGTTCTATCCAAATTGGCTTATCTGTTAACCATTTTAAAGGTATAGGTTCTAGAGGCTTAACAATGGCTGCCATAAAAAATGATATCCTAATCTTTGGCAGGAACTTTGTCTTTCCACTTGAAGCGGTTTTTTCAAACCCTGCAAATTTTTTTCTAGTCCCATACCAGGGACATACCCCATTTCATGCATTGTATGTTGACTTTGAGGGCTATATAATTGTTCTGATATTAGAATTTGTGCTCCCCGTTGTTGTAATAAGTCTCTCCCCCATAAATTTATAGGTACAGATGTTTTAATTGGTCAAACAGTCCCAGGGTGTCCATCGAGCCCTTCACAATGCAAAATATAACTGCTCTGATATACTTCAGGGGCTTTAGCAACTCCAACTATGTTAAATTGAGCGGGTTGAATTGACCACACGGAGGACCAGTGCTGTAGAGAAATGATTGCAGTGTCCGCTCCTGTATCTACCAAACCTTTAAATTTCTTTCCCTGAATAGTTATTTCAAAGGTAGGACGTTTATCAGTAATTTGATTTACCCAATAAGCTGCTTTGCCTTGTTTATTTGTGCTTCCAAATCCTCCTGTTAGTTTAATTTCATTTTTCCCCATTTCCACATATGGCACAATCAAGAGCTGTGCTATATGATCTCCTGGCTCTGCTTTCCAGGGAACAGAAGTAGATATAACAATTTGAATTTCCCCATTAATATCTGAATCAATGACTCCTGTATGTATTTGTACCTCTTTTAAATTTAAACTAGACCTGCCTAGAAGTAATCCTATCGTCCCTGCTGGCAGGGGTCCACAGACTCCTGCTGGGACCTTTTGTGAGGGTTCCCCAGCAGAAGACTCACAGCTTTTGTGCAGCACAAATCTACCGCGGCACTACCGGCTGTGGCGGGCACAGATTTGGTACAGGGAAGAGCGAATGGCCTGAGCTGGAAATGCCCTGGTTTGGAATGGGGCCTGGGATGGGCCCCTTATGGCATTTCCCGAAAGTGGGTTCCCATCTTTATCAAACTTAGAGTGACACTGATTAGCACAATGTTTTCCTTTTTTACATTTTGGACATACTTCGGGCTCAGCAGTTTTCTTTTTTCCCCTATCTGGTGGCCTGACTCACTGATTTTTTTCTACTTTTTTTTTTTTTAGTATGACCATGCTTCTCACGGTTAAAACAAGCTCCAGGAAATGGAGTTCCTTTATTCACTCTCAGTCCTGCCATTGCCTGTGCTAGCAGAGTAGCCTTATGCAGATTATCTCTGATACCATCACAGGCCTTGATATAATCAACTAAATGTGCTTTCCCGAATTTAAAAGGAAAAGGCTCAAATGTAGCTATACTATTTCCCTGTTGATCTGGGGGGTATATTCTAACAGGGAACTGCCAAGCCTCTAAATCACCCTCTCGGCTGGCTTGCTGAATTCCTGCCTGAACAGAACTAAGAGGAGTCTCTTGAGGCGCTGCTCGCACAGTCACGGGGCAACTACTTTTCACCCAGTGTCCTCCGGAAAAGAAAGATCTGGAGGGTCTTTTTCTTCAAAATAATAATGAGGGGGTGCAGAAGGATAGGGATGAACCTCTCCCTCCTTTGCTGCTTTAGCTTTAGCTGGCAAACAAACCTGCTCTGTAACCTCTTCTGTTACTTCGTTACACTCTCCTTCCTCCTCATCAGTGTGAAAAAGTTCCAAGGTGGAATGAACCAGAGCCCACACTTGTCCCGTTGTTACCCTAATGCTTCCGAGCTCCCCTTCTTACTCACCACAGGGATTGCTTTAGGAGTACTCAGGTGTCCTCCAGCTTAGTTCCATGTTCTCAGTTCCATGTTCTCCAACTGCCGCTCCAGCAACCCTTCAACCTGGATTCGAGCCCCCACAATGGACGCCACTTGCTGAGACCAGCTTGGTCGGAAAGACCCTAACCCAGTGGTGCTAGAGGAATTAAAGACACACACAGAGAAATATAGAGGTGTGAAGTGGGAAATCAGGGGTCTCACAGCCTTTAGAGCTGAGAGCCTCGAACAGAGATTTACCCACGTTTATTAACAGCAAACCAGTCATTAGCATTGTTTTTATAGATATTAGATTAACTAAAAGTATCCCTTATGGGAAATGAAGGGATCGGCCGAAATAAAGGGATGGGTTGGGCTAGTTATCTGCAGCAGGAGCATGTCCTTAAGGCACAGATCGCTCATGCTATTGTTTGTAGTTTAAGAACGCCTTTAAGTGGTTTTCTGCCTTGGGTGGGCCAGGTGTTCCTTGCCCTCATTCTGGTAAACCCACAACCTTCCAGCATGGGTGTCATGGCCATGATGAACATGTCACAGTGCTGCAGAGATTTTGTTTATGGCCAGTTTTGGAGCCAGTTTATGGCCAGCTTTTGGGGTCCTGTTCCCAATATTTCTGTTTCTTCAGGTCTATACTCAAATGTCACCTCCACGGAGAGGTCTTCCCTGATCACCCTAGCTACCCCTGTGACTATCTCTATCCTGCTTTTTTTCATTATAGCACTTCTCACTAACATTGTATTGGTTCATTTATTTGTCTATATTCAATCTTTCCCACTAAAACATAAGCTCTGAGAGAGTGAGGAATCTACCTGCATCCTCAGAGCCCAGAACGATGCTTAGCACGCAGTGGGTCTTAAGAGTTGTTGAATGAATGAATGATTTGCTTTATATTAAAGTTTTAAGTTCCTAGGACTTTGACTTACATTAGTTCTGCTTTTTCAAGATCCAGGAAAGAGGAAATGTTTGCTTTCACTGGAACTAATTCATGTCATTGCTTGGATTACTGAAAGGTTAAGAAGAAAAAAAAATGTGGTAAAATGAATACTCTGATGTACTCTATCTATTTGATACAAAGAGCTTTTGTTTATTTCTAAGTGCAACTTGGCTGAGGCAGAATAACCAAGTTTTATCACAGGGTTCCTGTGGGACAGACCCTTAGTTGAGAGAAAGTAGTATATTGGAAACATGGCCCAATCATAGATACTGTGTGGTGAGTTTAAAGAGTTCTTATCTTGTCTCAGATAAAGTGTAAATAACTTAGTGGTTAAAAACACAGGAGATAGAATTCAGCCATGGTTTAAATCTGGCTCTGTCACCCATGAGCTATTGTGAACTTAATTTTTATTATTTTTAGTTTCTAACACTTTTATTTTGATAACCTTATGTACAAATTTAAAATAAACTAAGAGATTTGGATGAAATGAAAGTTTACTGGAAAGGAGGAGTATAATAGAAGTCATAAAAAGCAGGTTGCAGAACAGTAGACACAGTATAATCTCATTATGGTAAAAGAAAAAAATACATGTATATGCACATGCATAAAGAAAGATCTGGGGCCAGGCATGGTGGCTCACGCCTATAATCCCAGCGCTTTGGGAGGCCGAGGCAGGTGGATCACGTGAGGGTCAGGAGTTCTAGACTAGCCTGGGCAACATGGCAAAACCCCATCGCTACCAAAAAAAAAAAAAAAAATTAGCCAGGTGTGGTGGCGTGCACCTGTGGTACTGCTCAGGAGGCTGTGGTGGGAGGATCACACACAGAAAAGATCTGGTAACTAAAAATGATCTCTGGGTAATGGAAATGTAAAGATAGGAGGTTTTTGGTTTTGACTTTTGTTAGTTTGTATTTTTAAATTTTGTATATTGTACATATACTGCTTCTTTATAATAAAAGGTTGTTCTTAAGTGCATGAAATAGAAATAAAATAAATGCGGGGTATATTATTAAAAGTTCCATTGTAAGCAGCTGCTTATTAATATCCTTAAAGTATAATATCACCCACATGATGGTTTTTGTTTGTCAGGTGCTACTATGTCGGCATTGATCCTAACAGCTTGCATTATTTGGTGCATCTGCTCAATCAAGTCTAATAGACACAAGGATGGCTTTCATCGGCTCAGGCAGCATCATGATGAGTATGAAGATGAAATTCGCATGATGTCTACCGGCTCCAAGAAGTCCCTCCTAAGCCATGAGTTCCAAGATGAAACAGACACTGAAGAGGAAACATTATATTCTAGCAAACATTGAGAAACACATTTTGCATATCTCCCAGCATAAGTACCAAGCAAAATTACAGTTCCTCTTGGGAGAACACTGCATTAAGAAGAGAGACCCTCTTGCTTCTTCAAAGAGCTTTGGGAAGTTAAATTGCTAAATTTGTATTCTCTGTGAATTTCACTGGCAGTTTCGAACTTCCCTTCCTTAAAGTATTCTTAACCTTTAAAAAAAAAATCTGATTTCTATTTATGCAGCAGAGATGGGACAGCCACTTTGTTTTTCTTTTTAATTTAAGATGAGCTATTTGGAGCTTATGTAATAATGGCATAAAACCAACTAGAGGATGTTGTATTTTGCACATCAGATGTTTACTAGTGGCTTTAGTATTTTTCTTTGTTTTAAATGGCCAAAAGAATCCAGAAACATTAAGGCAGGGAAAGCAGTCAGAATCAACATAAAGCTTTAAAAACTCAAGGTTTTTTCAACCTACTGAGGAGTACTTTTCTCTAGTTGTTAAATAGCTGGAGTTTCTCTTATTCAGGTTTAATGGAGGTTGAATTGATTTTTAAACACATATAACAGTAGGAAATGAATAAATGGGCTTCTGCATTTGGCTTTCTACCTGTTCCAAGGCTAGATCGGAACTGGTAGACTATGCTGTAAGCAGGATTTCACTACCTCTCTTGTAAGGTTTAGCAAACTTCTAAATAGCCCATTTTAAGGGAGAACTTACTTTGTTGTGAAAGATCTAAATGCCCACTTGAATGAAGCTGAGAGAGAGATCCAGCAGAAGCTAAAACTCATGTTGCCTATCTTTGAACTTGGTAAAAACCCACAGGTGCTGCTGCTTATATCTGTGAAGCACTAGCTTATTCTAGGAATGCCTGATTCTTTCATATTGCCTAAATCAGAATCTTTTTCTATGTTGCACACATGGTTTTCAGATGACCCAACCATCTGCAAGATCTGAATTCTACTGAAAATATCTAGAAATGTGGAAGAGACCTACTTGCACATTCTTAACCTGTATTTGAACACAAAATATCTATACTTCATGCTCCAGCCCAAGCCTATACCCTGTAATAGCATACTATTATTGAAATCACTTGGCCGGTCTTGTTCACATAGGCCTCTGGGAGTAATTTGGTTCTTTGTCCTAATGTTTCATTTGACAGTCTCTTTTTGATCAACCAATTTTGCTAAAAGTTCAGTCGAAAGTTTTTAAGTATAGCTCCCTCCCTTGAAAAAAATGTAAACTATGACTGCTGAGTGATAAAACACTGTGGTGTAAAAGTGTCATCTTCACTGCCAATCAGGCAAAGACCTGAAAGATTTGCATTTTATTGTGTCTGTCTTATGCAACGGAAATGATGCTTTTTGTAAGTGTGCATCTTACCAATGATCTAACGGTTTAATACCTTTGAATGTTTTAATGACCAAGTTGCTGCTGAACTTATACTAAATCAGGGGATCAAAAAACTTGCTCTCATCTTCTCAAATTGTATTCTATATCCATTAATGTATCAGTTATCCCAAAGCCTTCAGGTGGAGTGGTTTACCACCTACCTAGGTCATTCAACCAGGTTTGGTGAGGAATGCATTCAAAGTGGCTTTATAAAAGAAGATTTTGTTTAGCAAGAATAATGAGGTCATGTCATTTGTTAGTAAGTATCTGTGATAAATCTGTGGTTCAAGGTGAAGCTATTCTGGTATTCTGGTATTAGCAACTGTAAATTCTGCCACCTCATACATGGAACAGAGCTTGTGGGATGCTAATAGTTAATGAAGTATACATGATTTAATTTCTTCTAATAATCTATATGTTTTCTTTAAGGATGGTGGTATGTTGCTCTTTTTCAGCTTTATTTTTAAGAGTACAGTCAGGAAACCAACAAGGGGCCTAAGAGTGGCTGGCCCTGCTTGGGACATTACGGCAAATGAAACAAAGTTAATGTGACAGACTTTGCTTTGTTATCATTGGTCTTCACTAGAGGATACCTTTTTACATTTACTTCTCTCTTGGATCAAATATGTCTTTAACTGTACATCTCAGTGGCTGGAGGCCATGCCTTTTAAGCATGTGTAAAATTTTAAAGAAATGAACATACAAATAGTTATTTTAGTAATACTTCCTGAAAGAAAAACCAAATTCTGCTATAAATCTTGACCATCAATGAACTTTTAAATAACGCATTTAGCTGGAAAACAATACTTTCCCAGCTTGTGTTACCTAGAAGCGTGAATGTATAGGATCCCTGACTACTAAGACTATATTCTCAGCCCTTCCCTGTCTTTTATTTGCGGATCTAATCTAATATTAGAACATATTAACTGCTTAAGGCATTGAAGCCATATGGGATGGGGATACATTTCTTCAGTGTTTCTCCGAGAGACTTTCCATTTCCTTGGAGTTACGGAGGCAAGTATCATAGTATTAAGAAATTTGCCTAAATCTGAGTTGTGCCTTTCTTTACTCACAAGGCATGGATTTTGTCCTGGTGATCAGTTTGCAAGACTTCTTCCTTCCCAGCTCTTTAATAAAAGCAAAGTGATTGAGTAGGTAATGTTCAAAGTGTCTACCTGTGTACATGTACTTGTATCGATTATGTAGTTCAGTAAGATGTGCCCAAGTCATTTCAGAAGGAAAGATCCTTTGGTTTTGATGCACTTTGCTGAACAGTTGGGTAGTGAGTGGGATCCTATCCAGGTGAGGAATGCTTGCAATGCTTATTGAAAGGATTTGCTTTGGGACTTTGTCATCTTCCAGAAAGGAAACATATTGTATATTTGGCCCAGTGTGATTGATTGCTTAATCTTTGGTAATTTTTACTTGAATGGGATTTGCTGAATTCATGACTATTGAATTTAAATCTAATTATGAGTTGACAAATAAATAAAAGGTAGTGTTTATGTCTGAGCTTATTGTGTTTGAGCTAACACCAGGTTACTCGGTAACCATGACCTGCTCCTCCATTTCCATTTATTCTCAACATTAAATAGTTTTATCTTGTTGTTGCCAGAAATGCACTTGTGCCAGGTGTTGACCCTGCTGTATGAAAAGCTTATTGGCAATCAACTCTGTAATAGTGTGGAATTGTTTTAACAGTGACAACCCAGCATTTCCATATAATTTTGCTTTATTGTTATTACTATAAATTCCACTATGATTGATGTTCAGTGGTTTTCTATAGCAACTTTTTTGATAACTCTTGGGTTTCTGATTTGTTTTAACTAGTTATTTTGGGGGGATGATTGGGGTCTTTGATTAATGTCAACTGAACTTGGATTTCTAGTTCATGAAGAAATCTCTCCCAATACCCATTTATCCTATTTTTAGCAATAATTCGTTAATAATTCCACTTGATTTTCAGAATATTGTCCTGGTTGATTTTGATTTGACAGAGTACATTATGAAATTTGAAAGTAGATTACCATTTTGAGGCAGTTGGATATAAATTATGTAAATATGTATGATTGTGATTTTTATAAATGGCATAACATGAGTGTACTAATTACCTTCTATGCTGGCCATGCTACAGATTTTCTGGAGGTATGACATAATGGTATTTTTTAATGCTCAGATTAAAAATCAGCTTTTCACCTCTCCAATTTTTCCAAGTGATACTCCCAGTTCTAGAGCAATCTACAGCTGTTTATATAAGGTGCCCAACACCCGTTCATCTCAAGTGCTTCAGTCTTTGGTTTATTTCATGCACTGTGCCTTCAAAATGAAATTTTTAAAAGGGACTTTAAATGAAGTTGAATAGTAGTTTTTAAAAGTCAATGTGTAATTTATGTGAAATCTAACTGTAATGAGGTCCTTTCTGTTTTTTATATGTAAACAGATCTACTAATCCTGTATAAAAGTTATTTTATGATGTTTGTCTTTCTTTGTGTTTTGTCTCATAATCTTTTTTCAGATGCAATAGGCCAGAAAAAGTTATAGGTCCAGTTTGAAAGTTATTTAGTTTTTCTGCCTATACTAGTGGAAAAATAGTACCAGGATCAGAATACAGGGTATCACCTATGGAATGTTTCTGTATTTATGAATCAACTCAAAAGAAAGCTTTGTTTCTGAAATCACATTACATAGTGGCCACAGTTTTCTGTTTGTAGCTCAGCTAGATTGTTATATATGTTCAATCATATCACAATAACACAAAACCTGGTCATTGAAAGGTTTTTATGTACCCATTTTAAACTTGTTCATTAAAAATTTCGTCCTTTTTCCAGGTGAGGCCCAGTTAGAATAATGTGTCCTGGCACTTATAGGCGCAGCAAGGATGAATTCAATATCCCCTTTTCACTTAGCAACAATGTGTTATTTCTACCCTAATAGGAATTGGGAAAGCAAAGATATATAAGAAACAGACTCTGCTGACAAAGAACTCATAGTCCAGACCAGAGAAATAGAAATGGAAATAAGTTATATTTCAACAGTGATTGGTTCATCTAAAAGTCTCTGCTGTAAAGGAAATAAAGCATAGAGGTTTGAGCATGGACTTTGGAGTTGGACCAATCTGTGATTGATTCTTGGCTCTGCTACTTGCTTCTGATGTGAGCTTGTACAACTTTCTTGACATTCTCTGAGCCTCAGTTTCTCTACTGGTTAAAGAATAATGCTTGATAGGATTGCAGTGGAAAATTAAATGAAATAATGTTAGAAAAGTTCCCAATATAATATTTGACTCGGAATTGAATGCCCGTGGTAACCAGCATAATTTTCCTTTATGTGATGTCTTCTTATGCCTTTGAAAGAAAGTTACTTTATCAAATGTATAAACAAAGATCTGTTTATAGGTGATCTTTTTAATGTAGAAGAAATTCTGAGACACAAATACTAAAAAAAAAAAAAAAAGAAAAAGAAACTTTTATTATGTGGTTCAATAGATTGTCTAAAGCATGGCAGTAAAGTTTTAATTATGCCAAAATGCTTCATATTTGTTTTTAAATGAAATTAAGTTGTATTTATGCTTCTTTAGTGAAAACAGCCTTACTTAACTGCTACAGGAAGTGTGAATATTGATAACGGTTCTTTTTCTCTCAATGTTTGAAATATTTTCCTGAATTTTCTTAGTTTTCTCATACTTGAATTAAGAACCCTTTTGGTTTGTTTCATAAACAGTAATCTAGTTATGTTCAGCTTTTCAGATTTCTAATAGCTGATTGTTCTCAGCAAAGTAAACATGATGGTCAACACTAATACTACTCAATTCTGAATAAGTGCCATTGTGTGGGTCTTCATGTCTTAGTCTTAGTTATAGTTAGAATACCAACTGATTCTATGCTGTTTGTTGCAAACCTCAGATAAATACACCATTTGTTATTACACACAACTTAAAAGCAATAAAATCAGTAGACAAAGTGCAATTTTACCTTTATATATATATATACACACACACACAAATATATATACAAATATATATACAAAAGTATATTTATAAATATATATAATGGGAGACTTTAACACCCCACTGTCAACATTAGACAGATCAATGAGACAGAAAGTTAACAAGGATATCCAGGAATTGAACTGAACTCTGCACCAAGCGGACCTAATAGCCATCTACAGAACTCTCCACCCCAAATCAACAGAATATACATTCTTCTCAGCACCACATCGCACTTATTCCAAAACTGACCACATAGTTGGAAGTAAAGCACTCCTCAGCAAATGTAAAACAAATATGTTTTACATATTTATATATGTAAAACAAATATATATATATATATATAAATATATATATATATTTTTGAGACAGAGTCTCACTGTCTCCCAGGCTGGAGTGCAGTGGTGTGATCTCAGCTCACTGCAACCTCTGGCTCCCAGTTTCAAGCGATTCTCCTGCCTTAGCCTCCCAAGTGCTGGAATTACAGGCATGCGCCATCATGCCCAGCTAATTTTTGTATTTTTAGTAGAGACACAGTTTTGCCATGTTGGCCAGGCTGGTCTGGAACTCCTGACCTCAAGTGATCCTCCCACCTTGGCCTCCCAAAGTGCTGGGATTACAGGCATGAGCCACCACACCCGGCCCCAATTTTAACTTTAATATCACAATTTTCACCTACATTAGTAGAATATTAAAAGCAAACATACTATTTCTTCGGCATTTTGGTTGAGGTTAAATAATCCTCTTCCCTAATTACTGTGTAAACAAATGTAGACAAGGTAAGCAAGAATGAGACAGGATGGCCTACATGGAGTAGTAAGGTGTTGAAGTTTAGAGGCCAGCCTGAAAGACTGAGGAAAAAAGGCTGAGAATTACTTGATAAGACTGAAGGTACGATCATTAGAAGTGGGAGTATATTGAGATGGATATCTCAAATTCAGCAATATGAGGAGGCAGAGATAAAGTCAAAACTGTAGTTGGAAAATCAGCAAGTGGAGAAACTTAAGACGGAACACGGAGGAAACAGAGTGCAGATTAAATAGAAATTGCTATGATAACATGGATTATATTCTGTGATAACCACTGAGGTTGAGCCAAAGTGAAGGAGTAATGGTGAAAGTCTAGATTGCTAATTTCGAGTAATTGAGGTTATTCCAGTATTTATGATGATGATTATTATTTATTATGTACATATGGTTCCTAGCAGAGTTTTTCAAGACTAAACAGGCTTTTGATCTAGAGTCAAAAACATTGATCCTGTTGAGAGGGAATGAAACAGAAAGGGACTGGGCAAGTTACAGTAATGACTCAACTGCAGGACTGCTAGATTTAAAAAAATAATAATTTTAGATTTACAGAGAAGTTGCAGAGATCATACAGAGTTGACTCCTGGGTTTTGATTTGGAAGATGTGAGTGTTGGGAGGACAAAAGAGGAAGGATTATACTCAGTTTTCTATTTAGCAGAATGTGAATGGAACACATTGGAAAGAGGGCCTGGCATAGGAAATAGGATGTCTAGAACCTAGGCAGCCATGCACAGCTTGGGTACTCCAGGTGTCAAGATATGTGGCACTGCTTCTAGATGACCAAGTTCAATTGGAATCTCTAGTGGAGGCCGGGCGAGGTGGCTCACACCTGTAATCCCAGCACTTTGGGAGGCCAAGGTGGGCGGATCACAAGGTCAGGAGATCGAGACCATACTGGCTAACATGGTGAAACCCCCGTCTCTACTAAAAATACAAAAAAAATTAGCCAGGCGTGGTGGCAGACGCCTGTAGTCCCAGCTACTCGGGAGGCTGAGGCAGGAGAATGGCATGAACCTGGGAGGCGGAGTTTGCCGAGATGGTGCCACTGCACTCCAGCCTGGACGATAGAGCAAGACCCCATCTCAAAAAAAAAAAAAAAAAGAAAAAAGAAATCTCTAGTGGAAGGTGTGTCCCTCCTAGAGTTGGAGCAGACTTCACAATTTTTCACAAGTAAGAGAAGAGCAGAAAAAGTTTTATATGGATGTCAGATGTTTATATTATTGAACACTGTAAAATAGAATTATTGTTTTCAAATAAAAGATAAACCTGAGACTATCACAGGATCTATAAAATAATAGCAGAACTTCTGGAAATGAAAGTACAGAAACTAAAATGGAATTGGCGTGGCCGATTGCGCACAGAGAAGTAATTAACTAGAAGACAGATCTGTAGAAATTCTTACGTAGCATGGAGACCAAAAGGTAGAAAATACAAAGGAGAGGGTTAAAATGTGGATTTGACATACAACTAATACCACATGTTTGATACCCACAGTTTTAGAGGAAAAAAAAGAAAGAACAGAGCATAGGAAACTAAGAGACAGTGACTGAAAACTTTCCCCAAATCGATAAAGATAGCAACCCATAGATTAAAGAAACTCAATCCAAGCACGAAAAAGTAACATCCACACTTAGATCAGTGAAATTGCAGATCAACAAAGACAAAGACAAAAGAGATTAGCAATTAGACTCACTCTCAACAATAGAAACCAAAGTACATTGAAATTATACTTTTAAAATGCTGGGGAAAACATTATATAACTTCCAACATAGAATTCTGTATTGAACATACCTTTCAAGAATGAAAGCAAACTTCCAGGTCGCTGAAAACCTTAGTGGCAGCCTAGCTACCTTGTCTCCCAATATTTCATTAGTGCAAGCACACGAAGGAAAAAGTATACAGAAATCACGCTCCCAGCATAATTTGAAGTCAGAGAATTTTGAAACTTCAAACCGAGTAAGACGAGGAAAATCAGCAGATCGCAACATGGATTCTCACAGGCCCACCCCAGTAGCATCCCACAGGCTCTGTGGAGCGAAGGCAGATGAAGATAAACTGCAGGGAAGTCAGGAGAGGGATGCCAGAAAAAGAAAGTAATGTTCTTGGCCTAAAACTACTGCCAGAAAGACTAGGTCCACCTAACTCTCAATCTAAAAAACATGTCCAAGCAGATCTGAGCAGAAACCAGAGGGAAGGGGCTTCAGAGTGAGCACAATTTAAAGGGGGCAGGTGTGACTTAATGAGGCAGTCTTTGAAACACACAGCTTCAAAAGAAAAGAAAAAAAGAGCTAGTGAAGGGAAAAAATGAAAAAAGGAGAAGCACTTTTGACAATTAGGTGATGAAAAGAAAAGAAGCAAAAGACAATTAGGTGATGAAAAGAAGAAAAGGAGGAAAATTTAGAGTCCTGCTAGTCAAATGAGAACTGCAAAATCAGAGCACTTACAACTCCTCCCTGAACATGCCAACAAAAATACCAACTAAAGTATTTAATACCTTAGCTTTGTTCTATTATCAGAACAGATCTCAGCCATGAAACATGAAAATATAAATAGCATATATGAATGAATATTGATAAGAAATGAATTTATCATTATTAGCAGATGATATGATTATACATGTGGAAAATACAAAAGAATCTACAGATAAATTAGAAATAATAAAATTTAGTTCCACTTTCAGCTATGAGTGGATTGGCTTGAAACGGAAAGACTTCTCATCAAAAGCAATTAGAAAAGCTAAATTTGATTTAAAAACAAACAAAAAAAAACAGCTGTTTGAAGGATTGGAGAACTACTAATGTAAGAAGGACTTATGGGATCAAGATCCCAGAACAAAAATTGCTGAGAGGTGAGTGTGGTGGTAAAACTTTCACCTCCAGGCATTTTTCAATTCATAGGTAACAGAAGAAAGGCCAGGCAAGAGACAGAGAACCCAAACAGAAGTTTTGGGCAGTATCACTGGGTGGGGGAAAATACGAGGTTAGTACCTGCCAAGGAAGTGGCACTGGTAAACAGTATTCCAGTTAGGAAACCTGAATGGCTACACATTAGAATGAAGGGCTAATCAGAAATAGACCAATTTTAGCAAACACAGAATCCCTCTTGGTATTAGTTCCACTCCATACTGGATTAAGCTGCTCTGCCCCTACCTGAACTGCCTGCAAGAAGAGGCAGTAAATTCTTTCTGAAGAAAGACAACATCATCTAGATCCTCAAATGATTAATACAAAGTTTTATCTATGATATACAGCATCCAATCAAAAGTTCTTATCAAAAGACGATTACATTGTGAAAGATCAAGAAAAATAGAAACAATCCTATGGGAAGTACATATTTCTCAGTTATCAGAAATTTTTAAAGAATGATGATGGGCCGGGTGCGGTGGCTCACGCCTGTAATCCCAGCACTTTGGGAGGCCGAGGTGGGCGGATCACCTGAGGTCGGCAGTTCGATACCAGCCTGACCAACACGGAGAAACCGCATCTCTAATAAAAATACAAAACTAGCCGGGCGTGGTGGTGCATGCCTGTAATCCCAGTTACTCAGGAAGCTGAGGCAGAAGAATCGCTTGAACGCGGGACGTGGAGGTTGCGGTGAGCCGAGATCACGCCATTGTACTCCAGCCTGGGTGACGAGTGAGACTCCGTCTCACAAAAAAAAAAAAAAAAAAAAGCTGGGCGCAGTGTCTCACACCTGTAATCCCAACACTTTTGGGAGGCCGAGGCAGGCAGATCACAAGGTCAGGAGTTTAAGACCAGCCCAGCTAATATGGTGAAACCCTGTCTCTACTAAAAATACAAAAATTAGCCAGGGTGGTGTCAGGCACCTGTATTCCCAGCTACTCGGGACGCTGAGGCAGGATAATTCTTGAACCCGGGAGGCAGAGGTTGCAGTGAGCCGAGATTGTGCCACTGCACTCCAGCCTGGGGACAGAGCAAGACTTGTCTTAAAAAAAAAAAAAAAAAAAAAAAAGATGATGAATGAATGAATTCAAGAAAGTAGAAGACAAGATGAAGAATTTTAGCAGTTTGTTTGTTTGTTTGTTTTTTAAGACAAGATCTGACTCTGTCACCCAGACTGGAGCGCAGTGGTGTGGTGATGGCTCGCTGCAGCCTTGACCCCCAGGACTCAAGCAATCCTTCCACTTCAGCCTCCTGAGTGGCGGGGACTACAGGGTACATCACCACGCCTGGCTAATGTTTTAATTTTTTGTAGAGATGAGGTCCTACTATGTTGCCCAGGCTGGCCTCAAACTCCTGGACTTGAGCAGTCCGACCACCTCAGCCTCCCAAAGTGCTGGGATTACAGGCATGAACCACCACATCCAGCCTGATAATTAAAACATTTAAAAATTAAAGGGACAATTTCACTTCTGGACAAGACGGATTAGTTGTATTTCTTTCTATTCCTCCCACTAAGCACAGCTAATATATATATATAGACTCAAAAAGGTGGAAAAAAGAAGGCAGACCAGCTAGGGACCTCAGAATGTAAAGAACATGAAGCTGAGTTCCCTGGGTTTCCTTTTTGTTTCCTATGTCCTATATTGAGTGCTGGAGAAGCTGGCAACCTAGAAATGCCAAAGGGTGCAGACAAGAAAAGCCCAAAGGAAAATGGAAAGCCTTCTCTCTCCAGACAAGGGACCAGGAAACAGGTATCCTAACAAGACAGAATACTTTTGGACAATAATTTCACCACTCTGGACAAATGCCACAGAAAAAACTGAGGCCCATCTTCACTCCTTGCCATCAAGGGCTGAGAGAGGAGGCTAGGCTTCCACACTCACCAGCTGTAATGAAGCGCCCCACCCACACCCACTTGGACTTCTTGTCCACCGAACAGCAGTAATGAGGCTCCCTGCCATGGTGGCAATGGGGACCACATGGGGAGCAGTAACAAGGCACCTCCTCCCTGGGGAATCAATGAAGGCCAAGGCAGAGCCGGAACTTCCACTCCCACCTGGAAGTAGCAAGCATTTCCCTATGCCCCCCAGCAGCATGTGTCAGAGCAAGTCTGCTTAAACAGAAAACTTAAATTCCAGAATCTCATAACAAATACCTAAAACATCAGGATACAATTTATAAAAATTGTCATTCCAACAGCCCAGAAAATTTCGACTTGAGTGAAAAGAAGACAACAGACCCCAACAGCAAGATGACACAGATGTTGGAATTATCTGACAAGGACTTTAAAGCAGCTCTAATAAAAATACTTTAGTGAGCAATTACAAACAAACTTAGAACAAATGATAAAAAGAGTCTCAGCAAAGAAACAGAAGATATAATGAGGAACTGAACAGAAGTTTTAGATATGAAAAATGCAATAATTGACATGAACTCAACAGATGGGCTCAACAGCAGAATGGAGGGAACAAAGGAAAGACATACTTTCCTGTCAGCAAATCTGAAGACAGAATAGTAGATAGTACCAAATCCGAATGAGGGAAACTAGACTGAAAAAAAAATTAGCATAACTTCAGAGCTATGTGGGACATTAACAAAAGATCTAGCATTCACATCATCAGACTCCCAGAAAAAGAAGAGAAACAGTATTTGATAGGAAAAGTATTGGAAGAAACAATGGCTGAGAATCCCCCAAATTTGGCAGAAGCCATAAATGTAATAATCAAGAAGCTGAGGATATCAAGAACAGGATAAATCCAAAGAAATCTACACCAAGGCACATCATAACTTCTGAAAACTAAAGAACAGTTCTTGAAAGCAGTGAGAGAGAAAATATATTTTAGCTACAGTGGAAAAACAATTCCAATTGTAGCCAATTTCTTATCTGAAACTATGGAGGCCAGAAGGAATTGGCACATTTTTCAAGTGCTGAAAAAAAGAAATTGTCAACTTCACATTCTATATCTGGCAACAATATCCGATCCCCCAAGAATGAAGCGAAATCAAGACATTCTCAGATGAAGAAAAACTAATAGAATTTGTCACCAGCTGACCTACTCTTTAAAAAAAAATGGCTGAGGGAAATTCTTGAAACAGAAAGGAAACGATTAAAAAAAGGAATCTTGGGACACTAGGAAGGAAGAAGAGTAAAATATGCATAAATCAAGTAAGCTTTCCTCTTCTCTTGAATTCTCTAACTTATGCCTGACACTTGAAGCAAATATTAAAACATTGACTGATGTGGTTCTCTCAATGAAAGCAGAGGAAATACTTAAAAACAACTATATTATAAATGAGTGGGGGAAAGAACTTTACAGGAATTAAGGTTTCTACACTTCACTAGAATTAAGTCAGCACCAGCAGATAATTTATGTATCTATAAAGTGTGGGTTTGCACAGCAGATTTTAGCAGGTTGAGGGCTCAGGCCGAGAGCATGTAGATGCAGTTAGCTCACTCTTTCTAGATGTGGCGGCTGACAAGGAAAGAGGGCTGGAACTAGAACTACTGTAGACACAAGGAAAGCAGCCAGTGGAGAAGAGCGCATATGCTAGAGAACGTGGATGATGGAGCACAGGCGGGGAGGTAGGATGAAGGAAATGGCTCTGGGAAGAAAGGGTCTCTGTGTATGAGAAAAGATGAAATTGGCTGAAGATACACATTAGAGACAAGGTGAAGGAAATTGAGGGCGTTGCCTGAGGATGATTTTCCTCCCAGTCAAGTAGGCACCTGCTGAGAGAAAGGATAAGCCGGGATAAGGGAGATGATGATGGTTTGGGGCGCAGAAAGCGGGAATGAAAGACAGACATTCTGAGAGTGTCAGGAGCTAAAGCTGAAGTTTTTTATCTGTCGCTACTTAAAAGCTGTAAGATAACGAATTGATCAGCAGGTGGCAGTGTCCGCGGAGGCTCGCATCCCGTCAGCCCTGGCGCTCGGGGCAGAAACAGGCGCGGTGGTGACTTTCTGGCCTGCATCGCCTCTGCTCCTCTATCCCGGCTGACGTTGGACAACAAAGATGGCGGCAGGAACCAGCAATTACTGGGAAGGTGAGGGCGAGAAGGCCTCCGGGTGCGTCCCACGAGGGTGAGAGGGGCTGAGTGAGGACAGATCTTGGGAGAAACAGCAGAGGAAAGAACCAGACCTCCGGAGCGTCCGAGCTGAGCAGCGGGGCTTGCCTAATTGGGAGCCCCAGGGCCTTGGGGATACCGAACGGTCTGGGGCAGGGGTCTGGCCTGGCCGGCCCCTGTGAGCGGGACGTGGGGCAGGGGTTGGACAGAGTGGACAGAGCGGGGATGTGGAGGAAGAGGGATCTGAATCGCCTGGGTAGAATTATGTTGAGGGAGTAATGGAACTCGGACGAAGGGGCTTGGGGTACGAACTCTGAGAGGAAACGAATGTTGAGGGAGAAGATCCAGAGCCCGGGAGACTGGAGGAGTCAGCGCAGTGGAGTTGAGGTCACTATTGGAAATCTGAGTGGGAAAAGAAAGGAGGAACTTGCATTCCAGTCCGCCGGAGGAAGTATGAAGAGAATGGGAGACAGAATGTCTCCTGTTGGGTCCGCATGACAACTACAGGCTGGGAACTTCAGGGTTGGGTGTTTGAAGGAAGAGAAAATGACTTACCATACTGCTCTGGAGTCTTAGAATCGGTTTTAATGAAAAAGTTGAGAGAACCTGTGTGAATTGCAGTTACATTTGCTATACTTCTCCCACCAAAAAACCTTCTTGTGATTTGACAAATGCATTTATTTAATTCCTGAAAATATAGTCCGATAAAGTGAGCTTACGTAAAACTCATTCCTGGACCGTGGTGATCAACAAGAGCAGAGAAAGCTCACCTTTTTCTCCCAACTCTCTCTTTGCTTTACTGCAGCATAGAAACTACTTTCCAAGTTCCTTTGACCTGTTTCTATTGCTATCCACTGAAGCCTCTAGAAACCACAATATTGTCACTATCAGCCCCTTGGTCTGAGAAACTTCATTCTAAATTTATCCAGATTTGCCTATCATACTTTCTAAATGCTTTTACTTGTGTTTCCTACTGGAGAAGACAATTATTCCAATCACAGAAAAGCGTGCTTATAGTTTAAAACGTGTATCACCATGCCCATTTGAAATGTGTGTACTAGATAGAAAACTTTTTATTTTATTTTATTTTATTTTTTGGAGACAGAATCTAGAGTCTCGCTCTGTTGCCTAGGCTGGAGTGTAGTGGCGCTATCGATCTCGGCTCACTGCAGCCTCCGCCTTCTGCGTTCAAGAGATTCTCCTGTCTCAGCCTCCTGAGTAGCTGGGACTACAGGTGCGCACCACCACACCCGGCTAATTTTTGTATTTTTAGTAGAGATGGGGTTTCACCATGTTGGCCAGGATGGTCTTGATCTTCTGACCTCGTGATCTGCCCACCTTTGCCTCCCAAAGTGTTGGGATTACAGGTATGACCCACCGCGCCTGGCTGCTAGAAAACTTTTTAAAATTATGTAGAAGAGGCTACTGATATCTTTATTACTAGTCGTTAGGCTGTGGTTTTTTGAAGCAGCGTGCTATGATATTACAGCAGCTCATTACTGACAACCTACTCTGTGCCAGCTGCTTTAAGCATATGATTACCAATACATAGGCAAACCCTGAAGGTAGGGGTTTAAAAAACCAGAAGCTGAAGGTCATAGGTTAAGTAGATTGTTGATACATCTTAGAGTCAGTAAGTGGCTGTGCCGAGATTCGAACTGGCTTTTGGTCTCTGGGTAAATATGCTCCACTATGTTAACTACGCTTTCTATTTCTGGTTGAAAAGTGTATTGAAATAATGTTTTGTATTCTTTATCACTGAAAGAGAGATTCTTACACCATTACCTCTGGTACTTCTGCCCTTTTATTTTAACTTTTACTTACCTTGAATGAGAATACTCGTATCTGTGTGTGGTTGTCCAGACTGTGGCTTCTGTCACACAACCCCTTAGATGCCAGACTGCTAAACCAATTTCTCTACTTGCTTGTTTGCTTCTGCTGTTAAAACTTACATACTTATTTCTGTCATACTCATATTCGACCTTGTTAGTAGCATATAGTTTATTGTTAGTTTTAGCCCTCCAAATTACTTTCAGTAAGTTTTTTTTTTTTCTTTTAAAGACGGAGTCTTGCACTGTCGCCCAGGCTGGAGTGCAGTGGCTCAATCTCCACTCACTGCAAGCTCTGCCTTCCAGGTTCATGCCATTCTCCTGCCTCAACCTCCCAAGTAGCGGGACTACAGGCACCCGTCACCACGCCTGGCTAATTTTTTGTATTTTTAGTAGAGACAGGGTTTCACTGTGTTAGCCAGGATGGTCTGGATCTCCTGACCTCATGATCCACCCGTCTTGGTCTCCCAAAGTGCTGGGATTACAGACGTGAGCCACTCTGCCTGGCTTCAGTAAGTTTTTTAAAGGCGATTTTTGGCCAGGCGCAGTGTCTCATGCCTGTAATTCTAGCACTTTGGGAGGCCCAGGCGGGAGGGTCACTGGAGCTTAGGAGTTCGAGACCAGCCTGGGCAACATTGTGAGACCTCATCTCTAATAACAGAAAAAAAAGAAAAAGAAGAAAAGAAAGAAAAAGGCAATTTTCATGGTAACTTTTTTCTTTATGTTCAATTGAGAAGTCATTTTGGTCTGGGCATAGTGGCTCACACCTGTAATCCCAGCACTTTGGAAAGCCAAGGTCGGTGGATCACTTGAGGTCGGGAGTTAAAGACCACCCTGGCCAACATGGTGAAACCCTGTTTTTACTAAAAATACAAAAATTAGCCAGGCGTGGTAGTATGTGCCTGTAGTCCCAGCTACTTGGGAGATAGTTGAGGCATGAGAGTTGCTTGAACCCAGGAGGTGGAGTCTGCAGTGAGCCAAGGTCATGCCACTGCACTCCAGCCTAGGTGACAGAACAAGACTCCATCTCAAAAAAAAAAAAAAAATCATTTTGCTATTATGCAAAGAAGTTCATGAGCCTAATAAAGCTTTGGAACATAAAAAGCAAAATCCCTTTCAAAAGAATAATGGCTTCTTTCTTATAACATTAACTGGTAAGTTGATAATGCTGGTCATAAACCATAGTTTTAGTTCATTTGTGATTTGTATTCTCTTCTTGTTTTTCTCTGAATTACAGAATTTTAGTTATCACTATATAAATAGTTTCAGGAATGGTAGAACAACTTTTGTTTTCTAGCCATCTTTGGAGTAAAGCTGCAAAGTTGCATCTCCCATTACTACTTCCCTTCCTGTCCCCTCTGAAGTTTATAAGTGACTAATCTGCTTTGCTGGGCAAGTCCTTGGTTTCCTTCTTTTAAGACTTTTCTTTTCCTTTTTTTTTTTTTCTTTTGAGACATAGTTTTGTTTTTGTCACCCAGGCTGGAGTGCAATGGCACAATCTCAGCTCACTGCAACCTCCACCTCCCGCGTTCAGCGATTCTCCTGCCCCAGCCTCCTGAGTAGCTGGGATTACAGGCGTGCGCCACCACGCCTGGCTAATTTTGTATTTTTAGTAGAGATGGGGTTTCTCCATGTTGGTCAGGCTGGTCTCGAACTCCCGACCTCAGATGATCTGCCCGCCTTGGCCTCCCAAAGTGCTGGGATTACAGGCGTGAGCCATCGTGTCCAGCCAACACTTTTCTTTATGGGTGTAGCTAGATCAGTATATGATCATTTTCATAGTTTGTTTTCTTCAGAATAGTCTTGTGATTTTTGTGTCTACTTTTTATGTCTAATTATTTGTTGTTGTAATTTTGTTAAAGATCTCAGGAAACAGGCTCGACAGCTGGAAAATGAACTTGACCTGAAACTAGTTTCCTTCAGCAAACTATGTACAAGTTACAGTCATAGCAGTACCCGAGATGGAAGACGCGACAGGTATAGGTACTACCAGATTCTGTCTCTTATGCCTTAACTATGCTTTTAAAGTGTTAAAAAAGAAACTAAAATATATAACTTCTGTAAGTTGGTCTGTTGGTGAAGTTTTGGTGTTTTGTCATTGACTGTTTTATTTTTTAGTGACTTACTAAAATTCTTCCAAATTCTTGAGACTAGCATTTATTTGGAATCTTTAGACAAAGATTGTTACAGTGTCAGGAGAAGCCTGCTAGAACCTCAGAATAAGTTTGTATTAAAAATATGAGTGTCTAATTCAGCCAGTGTAGGGAAAAGGTGGCTGATTTGCCCATGTGGTATGTATTTCTTGTGTTTTCCAATTGCTAAATGGACCTGTGGATCTACCCAAGTACCAAGTACACATACTGCTTTTCTGGTGTTTATTCTATTAGAGGGTATCTAATGCACTGTGTATCCTTGTTATTCCTTATCAAAGTCTTTAATTTTGGTACTTTTTGGAGAAACTAGTATATTACCATATTAAATGTATGGAAAATATGTTCTTATCTTTGAAGCTTATGCTCACTTTAAGTCATCCACTTGTTTCAAGAAAATATTAGGAGTAGACAGGTACAGCGGATCACACCTGTAATCCCAGGACTTTAGGAGGCTGAGGTGGATGGATCACATGAGCCCAGGAGTTCAAGACTAGCCTGGGCAACATGGTGAAACCCTGTCTCTAAAAAAAAATAGAAATAAAAAAAAATTGTTTTAAATTAGGCAGTATTTAAGACAGTTACAACGAGTAATATCATGGACCCCCAAGTGCCTTTCTCCCATTTTAAAAAAATGATAATTACTCATTCCATTGAAGCCCCTTATGGCCCCCCACTTTCTCCCACCCCTTAATCAAAATGTATTCTTACTGCATGTTTGTATTCCTGAGCAATTCATCGTATTCTATTATGTTATATGGTATATATATAGTATAGTTATTTTACAACTTTTTTTTTCTTTAACATTTTTGAGATTCAGCAATGGATTCATTTAACTCTGGTATATTCATTTGTAATTTATATGTAGTATTTTATGACTGTATCACAGTTTAACCATTTGATGATGGCCATTGTTTCTAATTTTTGCTAATTAATAATAACAATTTTGATAGCTGACATAGAGTGTTCATTATATGTTAGGTAAGCACTTTCTATAAATACTGCTGGGAACATTTTTACACAGAATGTTTCTATATACCTAGTGGTAAAATTGCTGGTAGCAGAGTTGTTGTTAATCCACACTTATTTTACATACTTTTTCAAAGATTAGAAGTGAGTAGGATATTTGTCAGCTAATAAAAACAGTAAAATCTGAGCTTGGATTTGAATCTAGGTCTATCTCCAGACCCACAGTCTAAACCCTACTATATTGTGTACATTTGAACAAAAAGCTAATTTCAACACTATAGCCAAAGTACTGTTTCTTTTTCATAAGGACTCATTGGTTGTAAAGGCAGCAGGGCCAACATTGACTCTAGGATCTCAAAATAAATTACTAACACATCAAATAGATTGCATTGCTTTGGACTTGGCTTTATTTAGCAAGAGAATGAAGAATGTTCTTTCTATGCATTTTCTATGTTCCGTGTGCTTCACGAACTAATACTTTTTTTATTCCTCTAAAGGAAAAACTATCTTGAAAACATTTCCTAAGAAATTCTACCACAAACTGAAACTGGCTTTGTAGAATTACTTCAGCCTAACTACCCTTTTAAATAAAAATCTAAGGCCATGAGGATCAAGATTTGATGTGTATTCTAAAGTGTCTTGTTTGATGCCCAGGTTGGAAGCATGTCACAATGAGTCAACTAAGCAATAACTAGAATATTATTTATTCCAGGAATCTTCCTTTCTTTTTTTTTTTTTTTTTAACTTTCTGTATTTTGAAAACTTCAAGGTCTATGAATCATTCATTACCCACCTATAAGATGAATTAAATTTAACTGAATCCTAGTATTGTGAAGAATTAGTTTTTGGCCATTTCCCTTTAGTCTTACACTGTCCTGATGAATATATGAATATAAGGAGTATGGAATAACCAGTAGTAGAGATTGCTCTCTCATTCATTCATTCAACAAACATTTAGTGAGCATCTACTATGTGCCTGGCTCTATACTAGGTGCTAGGCATATATCAATGAATAAGACAGAGCAGTTTTTTCCTCCCTTCATGAAGCTTTAATTCTATTGGCATATTGTTCTTTTTCATATATCTGGTAGAGGAGGATTTATATTAGTAGTCTACAGAGCATTTTTTAATCTTTTTCATTTGCCACACCCAGGCACTGTCACAGGGTAGGACAAAGTCTTCAGTAAGATTGGAGCGCATAGTCATTGCCTGGGCATTTATCTGTGTCCAGTATAACTCCGATCTGTATTGAGCTGCTCATTGGATGCTAATACATACCTAACCTGATGAAAGTTAGTGGTGTTTTAGAAAAGGCAAAAGAAACACTCAGGACAGGTGGGTTTAGAATTTGAATCTGTCAAACATAAGTTTCACTTATAAAAAGATAGATTTTTGACCATTCAGATTTGAAAAGGCAATTTAACACAATTCTACGAAACAAAAAGATGACTGCATACTGTAAGTGGAAATGTAGAAGATTAGTACCAAAGTATGCAGGTGGCTGTATATATTGAATGTAAAGCCAGTTCCTGAGTATTCGTTAGCTAGTTATCCAATCTGTGGATCATTTAAACCTCAATCTTATTTCCTCTTGGTAAGAGTCAAGGAAAGAAGAGAGAACTTAAAGTTGAGGTTGAAGGAACCATAATTCCTTTGAGGTAAAAATGTAAAAGATTGTTTCTCACAGACCCTATATAACATAATCCATAATTCATTTTATGGTTCATATTAATTACCTTATTATTTTAAGTATGTTTTAAAGGACTGCATTTGAGTAATGGATCCTCTTTAACTGAACTTCTTTTTAGTTCTGATACAACACCTCTTTTAAATGGATCAAGCCAAGACAGAATGTTTGAGACAATGGCGATCGAGATTGAACAACTTTTGGCAAGGGTAAGTGCTTTGTTAAATGGCTGTTTTGCAAATAACTGTATACTTGTTAGATAGGATCCTGGATTGTATTGAGACAGACATGTTTAATGAAATTATCCATTCCATTCAAGATGTGTACCTCCCCACACCACTTGAATTTTGATGACAGCCATTCTCAGGTGATACGATGTTATTTTGGTCTTTATGGATTATGTGGGGGAATGCTTAATTCTTACTTGATATCTTGTTTGTTTTTTGTTTTGTTTTGTTTTGCTGTCAACCAAAAGGGCATATAGGCAAATAATTTGCTTTTAGCTGTTTATAGTGCTTAGTAAAATATTTTTTTTTCTTTATTTCTAGCTTACAGGGGTAAACGATAAAATGGCAGAATATACCAACAGTGCAGGTGTCCCCTCCTTGAATGCGGCCCTGATGCATACATTACAGCGGCATAGAGACATATTGCAGGTAATATATTGGGCTCGAGACATTTTCATTATCACAGGAGTTCGGGTTTTTTTTTTTTTTTTTAATCTCTGCATTGGATATATGCACATGTATTTAAAATGACAAAGAGAAACATCTGAGAAAATAAATGCCATGCTAGAGGGACTTGTTTTACTTTTTTTTTTTTTTGGTCACCATTATAAAATTCTGAAAATATCTAATAGCTCTTGCTATTTCCTGGCGAAGTTGACTAATATTCATCACTGGGTAATATACTTCCATTCTGGGAGACCTAGCTAGCTAGCTGTAACCGTGAACTAGTCAATGGTCATGTATAGACAGTAACATTGTGGGTTAGAGTGTGCTTTCATCTGGCTTTGAAGATGACTTATTTACTATACTCAGTGTATTGTTTGAGAAAACAATAAATGTTTATGCACCAATAAAACTAAACTCTTAAAGATTTAAATGGAGGATATGTTAAAAATATAGTAGTACAAATAGGAAGGCAATTTTTTTTTTTTTTTGAGATAGGGTCTCTCTGTCACCCAGGCTGGAGTGCAGTAGTGCAATCACAGCTCACTGCGGCCTCAACCTCCCAAGCTCAAACAATCCTCCTACCTCAGCCTCCTGAGCATCTGGGACCACAAGCACATGCCACCACACCTGGCCAATTTTTTAAAAGTTTTTTAGCAGAGACACGTCCTTGCCGTGTTGCTCAGGCTGGTCTGTAACTCCTCTGTTCACAGGTTTTTACTATGTTGCCCAGGCTGTTCTCTTAACTCCTGTGTGTGGGCAGTCTACCCACCTCGGCCTTCCAAAGTGCTAGAATTACAGGCATGAGCTGCTGTACCCAGCCACAAATATTTTTAATACTGTGAAAAGTCAGCAACTATTTCTAATTTTAAAAACTGTTTTTAAAAGTAGGAATAGATGGCCAGACGCGGTGGCTCATGCCTGTAATCCCAGCACTTTGGGAGGCATGAGGTGAGTGGATCACCTGAGGTCAGGAGTTGGAGACCAGCCTGGCCAACATGGCGAAACCCCGTCTCTACTAAAGTACAAAAATAAGCCAGGCAATAAAAACATTCCCATTGAATAAAACAACACAAGGATACCCATGATCACTACAAATGCATAACATTGTTTTTGAAGTTCTTGATGGTGCAATTAGACAGTAAAAAGAAATGAAATGTAGGCTGGGCATGGTGGCTCACGCCTCTTGTCCCAGCACTTTGGAAGTCTGAGGTGGGTGGATCATTTGAGATCCGGAGTTGGAGACTAGCCTGGCCAACAGGGTGAAACCCCTTCTCTACTAAAAATACAAAAATTAGCGGGGCATGGTGGTGGGTGCCTGTTATCCCAGCTACTTGGGAGGCTGAGGCAGGAGAATAGCTTGAACCCTTGAACCCAGGAGGTGGAGGTTGCAGTGAGCCGAGATTGAGCCACTGCACTCCAGCCTGGGCAACAGAGTGAGACTGTCTCAAAAAAAAAAAAAAAAAAAAAGTTGTAAATATTGGAAAGGAAGAGGCAAAATTTCTGTGAGGTAGCAGGATAAAATTTTATGTCTAGTATACCCAGGAAAATTACCTGATAAAAAGTTAGAAACAATTAAATTCAGTAAGATGGTAGATTATAAAATGAATACATAAAAGCAAATAGTTTTCCTACTATGATAGGAAATAAATGATAACCTGTTAGAAAATATAATGGAAGAAACTATAAAGTATTTATGTATGAATTAAATAAGAAATGTGTAGGACTTGTATGTGCAAAATTCTACTGAGGGACATAGAACAAGATTTAAGTAAAGGAAAGAATCAGTCCGTTTTTGGATGGGAAGACTTTCGTCTGAATTGCATGGCATCCCAGTGGAAACAGCAGGGTTGTTTTGTTGTTTGTTTAATTAAAAACAAATGACAGAATGATACCAAAGTTCATTTGGAATCATAGACATACAAGAACAACCAAGAAGAACAACTTGAAAATGAAGATAAGTGGTAGAGGGTTTGTAGTTCTCCCAGATCTTAAAACCTGTTAAAAAGCTGAAATAGTTGAAACAGTTTGATACTAGAGGGAAAAATAATTAAATAAATAAGAACAATTAAACAGAGTAGAGTTTATATGTAGACCCAATTATGTATGGAAATTTTTAGTTTCTGATAAAGATGTTGTTTAAAATCAGTGCGGCAAAGAGAAATTATAAAATAAATGGAACTATAACCATTGCCTAATTATTCAGGGATTTAAAAAAAAAAATTCTATCTCAATCCTCACATCCAGAACAAATTCCAAATGGATCCAAGAAGTGTAGAAAAAGAAACCATAAAGCAGAGGTGAAATTTATAAACTTTTGAGCAGAAAGGACTTTCTAAATAAGACTTGATACTGGAAACTGTAACAAATGACTAATTTGCTTACTACACAGAGAAATAATAGAAATAAGAAAAAGACACTAGGAAAATGGACAAAGGGTGTAAAATTGCTTACAAAAAATGAGTGGCCAAAACTATAAAAACAGTTTCAGCAGTATTTCCAAATAAAAATACAGAAATCTAAAAGAGGTGATTTTTCACCTGTCAGGTTAGCAAATGTTGAAACATTTATAACCCATTATTGGCAAGAATAAAAATTAAAAAACGGCACTCCTATATTGCTGGTGGGAACATAAATTGATGTAATGTTTCTAGAAGGCAGTTTAGCACTACCAGAATGTAAATGAATGTAACATTCTTTGATCCAGTTATTGTTTTTTTTTTTGAGATGGAGTCTCGTTCTGTTGTCCAGGCTGGAGTGTTGGAGTACAGTGGTGCAATCTCGGCTCACTGCAGCCCCCGCCTCCCGAGTTCAAGCGATTCTTCTGCCTTGGCCTCCCGAGTAGCTGGAACTACAGGCATGCACCATCACGCCCGACTAATTTTTGTATTTTTAGTAGCAATGGAGTTACATCATATTGGTCAAGCTGATCTCAAACTCCTGACCTCGTGATCCACCCAGCTCAGCCTCCCAAAGTGCTGGGATTACAGGCGTGAGCCACCGTGCCCAGCCCTGATCTAATTATTCTATTGCTAGGCATTTACTCCTTTTTTTTTTTTTTTTAAGCTCTTTTGAACTTAATAGACATTTACTCTTTAAATACACTTTTTTTTTCTTTTTTTTTCAGACAGAGTCTCACTATGTTACCCAGGCTGGAGTGCAGTGCGTGGTCTCGGCTTACTGCAACCTCCACCTCCCGGGTTCACACCATTCTCCTGCCTTAGCCTCCTGAGTAGCTGGGACTACAGTTGCCTGCCAGCATGCCCGGCTAATTTTTTGTATTTTTAGTAGAGATGGGATTTCACTGTGTTAGCCAGGATGGTCTCCATCTCCTGACCTCGTGATCTGCCTGCCTCGGCCTCCCAAAGTGCTGGGATTTCAGGTGTGAGCCACCATGCCTGGCCTAAATATACTTTAAAAAAAAAAAAAAAAAGAGCTCAGTTAAAAAAATACATATAAGAATGTTTATTGGCAGTATCTTTTTTGTTTTGTTTTTAGACAGAGTCTCGCTCTGTTGCCTAGGCTAGAGTGCAGTGGTATGATCTCAACTCACTGCAACTTCTGCCTCCCAAGTTCAAGTGATTCTCCTGCCTCAGCCTTCTGAGCAAAATAGCTGGGACTACAGGTGCGTGCCACCACACTGGCTAAGTTTTGTGTTTTTAGTAGAGATGGGGATTCGCCATGTTGGCCAGGCTGGTCTCGAACTTCTGACCTGTAGTGATCCACCCACCTTGGCCTCCCAAAGTGCTGGGATTACAGGCATGAGCCACCATGCCTGGATCTTGCAGTATTTTTAATAGGAAACAAAATGAAAACAACTAAATTGTTTATCAGTAGGGAATTTATTAAATTGTGATAATCATAAGATAATATTCTATGCAGCTATTAAAAAGAATGATGTAGTTTTCTTTTTCCTAATATGGAAAGATTGCTTGATACTTTATGAAGTACAAAAAGCAGGGTGTACATCAGAATGTATATTATGACTTATTTGGCAAAGTGAAAGAAATAGATAAGCTTGTATATGTAAAAACATATTTTCTGGCCAGATGCAGTGGCTCACGCCTGTAATCCCAGCATTTTGGGAGGCTAAAGTAGGTGGAACTCTTGAGGTCAGGAGTTCAAGACCAGCCTGGCCAACATGGTGAAACTTCATCTCTACGAAAGATACAAAAATTAACTGGATGTAGTGGCACACTCCTGTAGTCCCAGTACTAGGGAGGCCGAGGCACTAGAATCGCTTGAACCTGGGAGGTGGAGGTTTCAGTGAGCTGAGATGGTACCACTGTACTCCAGCCTGGGTGACAGAGCAAGACTCTTGTCTCCAAAAGAAAGAAAATAATAATTTCCTGGAAGAAAATGCAAAATGATGGTAACAGTGATGAGGGATGGAGCAGAATGTTTGTTTTCCTTTGTTTCACCTTTATTTCTTTTGGTGCTCTTTTAATATTCTCCTCCGTGTTTATGTGTTACTTTTGTTTTTTAAAAGGTCAACAGGGACTCTGTGGGAGACAAGACTTTTATTTTCTTCTTTATCTACATCTCCGAATTTATGAAAAGTAGTGAATATTCTTAATATCTTTTAACAGTGGTACAAAAATAATAGAAAATGTTTAAAGATTATTTTGTTCCTTACAGTTCTTTTGATTCTGTTCTTTTTTGTTTAGGAATTAAATTTTTTGTGAGAGCTCCAAAATGATGAACTTTGAAAATAAACTCTGTTACGTTTACTGTTAAGTAGAAAGAGCCTCTCAAGTTTTCTCCTAGACTATTTGAAGTTATTTTATGTCAGAATTTTTTTCTTCTTAATTGTCTCTCATAAGACAAAGTACTAGGAGGTACAAAGGAGAGTGATTTAATGGCTCTGTTTGCCTAGCACTGAATTATTTTCATTTGAAAGAAGTTGGTCACTCTTCAGCAAAGTAATTTTAAAGTTATTTTTACCTTTGGTTAATTTAATTTTTTAAATAGCAGTTTTCTTGACAAATTTACAGTGTGATGATAATGCATAACTGGTTCAGTGAGATGAAAATCCTTAATTAGCTTCTGTTGAGACTGGATGTTGATTTATTACAGGATTATACACATGAATTCCATAAAACCAAAGCAAACTTTATGGCAATACGGGAAAGGGAGAATCTCATGGGATCAGTACGAAAAGATATTGAGTAAGTTGCCTTTTATATTATTTTGTAGAATATTTATTCAGATTTAGCTTTAGGATATGTTCACGGTTAATTGCAAATTGAGTGGCAGAACCATGGTTGAGATTTCAGGGTTTCCAATTCCCATTTCACTGTCTTTTGAGCATTGCTGCTACAGCGTCATCCTAATCTACTTTTCCATTTTTATCTCATGCTTCCTCTATCATTGGCTCCTGCCAACCTTGACTTTCCTGTCTTAATTCAAAGTCCAGCTTAGATGGTATCTTCATGGTTCTCTCATCTCTTACCACCCACCCTAAGAATTATAATGTTACTTTTATGATCCTCTGCAGATGTGTCAAAGAAAAAAGAAATTCTTTAATTATAACATTATCCGTAACTGAAGCTCTCCATGTTTCTCTTCCTGATTATCACCTATCACTTGCCCCTCTCCCTTGTCCCAACAATTATATATTACAAACAATAATATGTACAAACTCACAGCCTTATGTTAAATTATTTAAGGACTCCCAGCATTCTCATACTGATCTCAATCTATAATTTTAAATATTTGTTTTTTTCCTCTGTCCCTTTACCTCACTTTTAATGATCTATTCTAGCATTTCAAATGCATTTTTGGAGATTTTTTCACAACTGAACGCTACTGACAAAGTCCCGTGGGCATCTCATTGAAGCTGAAGACTTTCCAGTTTGGAGCTATCGAATGATATGTGTCATCATCTCATTTGTGATAAACTATGTGATATGTTTTATAAACTATGATACACATTTATCATAAACTATATATTATATGTACTCTCAGAAACACTTTCCTAGAGATCCTTTATTTTGTTGTAACAATAACAGTTTCAGCAGTAAAACTGTTGTAATATTTTTAGTCCTTCAGGACATTTAAGTCTTTTGTTTGATTTCTGTATAGTCCATTTATATATACATTTTGAGGAATGCAAAATGGCCATAAAAGATATGTTCATCTATTCATTAAACTGTCTCCTCAGTACCAACTCTGAGTTAGCCACAGTAGAAGGTAGAAATGAAAAGACCGGCCAGGCACGGTGGCTCACGCCTCTAATCCCAGCACTTTGGGAGGCTGAGGCAGGCAGATCACTTGGGTCAGGAGTTCAAGACCAGTCTGGCCAACATGGTGAAACCCCATCTCTATAAAAATATAAAAATTAATTGGGTGTAGTTGTAGGCGCCTGTAATCCCAGCCACTTGGGAGGCTGAGGCAGGAGAATCAGTTTAACCTGGGATGTGGAGGTTGCAGTGAGCTGTGATCGTGTCGCTGCACTCCAGCCTGCATGACAGAGCAAGACTCTGTCTTAAAAAAAAAAGAGAGAGAAATGAAAAGACCAGTGTGGCCCTGTAGGAGTTTAGAATCTAGGTGCTAGAGGAAAGTATATGTAGTAATTTACACCGTAATTTTTAATATATTATATTTTTTGGCCTCACAGCAATCTTTTGGTTAAGATAGAAATCATCAGTCTCATTTTACAAAACTAGGTATTGAGACACTTGTCTAAGGTGAAGTGACTGTGAAATGATGGAGTATAGATTTAAATCGAAGTCATCATGTGTTCTTGGTTATATCATTCTGCCTTCCTGGGTGGTAGTTTCTCCTGTGCTTTGCACAGTAGCCCTGCATCTCAGCCAGTATTTCAGTTTTAACAGCAGGACTCTTTTTTGTCTTACTGTAGTATTTGTACAGTTAACTTGAATTTTAAAAATTTTGGGCTGGGCATGGTGGCCCATGCTTGTAATCCTAGCACTTTGGGAGGCCGAGACAGGTAGATCACTTGAGCTCAGGAATTCAAGGCCAGCTTGGCCAACATGGTGAAACCCCGTCTCTACTAAAAATACAAAAATTAGCTGGGCATAGTGGTGGGCACCTGTAATCCCAGCTACTCAGGAGGCTGAGGCACGAGAATCACTTGAACCCGAGAGGCAGAGGTTGCAGTCAGCCGAGATGGTACTGCTGCACTCTAACCTGGTTGACAGAGTGAGATTTCATCTCAAAAAAAAAAAAAAAAAAGCAAAAATTAGCCAGGCATGGTGGTATGCTCCTGTAGTCCCAGCTACTTGTGGGGCTGAGGCAGGAGGATCACTGGAACCTGGGAGGTTGAGGAGGCTGCAGTGAGCCAACATTGTGCCACTGCACTCCAGTCTGGGTAACAAAGTGAGAAAGTGAGACCGTGTCTCCAAAAAAAAAAAATTGTTCCCGATACTTTCTTATTAGGGGAAAACAGAAAAATTAAATTTTCGATAGTAGTGATAACAGTAGGTTTGTTTTTGTTTTTGTTTTTTTTTTTGAGATGGAGTCTCGCTCTGTCGCCCAGGCTGGAGCGCAGTGGCGTGATCTCTGCTCACTGCAAGCTCTGCCTCCAAGGTTCACACAATTCTCCCGCCTCAGCCTCCGAGTAGCTGGCACTACAGGCGCCCGCCACCGTGCCCAGCTAATTTTTTGTAATTTTAGTAGAGACAGGGTTTCACCGTGTTAGCCAGGATGGTCTCGATCTCCTGACCTCGTGATCCACCCGCCTCGGCCTCCCAAAGTGCTGGGATTACAGGTGTGAGCCACCGCACCCGGCCCAAGAGTAATTTTTTTGTCAACTTCAATACACTGAAGACCAAAACGGTTATCCTTAAGTGTGCCAAGATGAGCAAATCTTTAGCTTGATTTCAGTTTTCCTTAGGCTTCAGATGGTAGACTACATGTATTATTGTGAAAGAAAACATTTCATTTCAACAGCTTTCCCACCCTGTGTGCTATGTACTAAATCAGTCCTAAGTTTTACTTCCACTTGGAGAAAAATGAAGATATCAGAGATAGGAGGTAAAGGAAAAGTAAGATTTTTTTGGTGGGTTGTTTCAGAATGTTGAGTTATTTTGGTGAAAAACATTGTAAACTGTGAGGCCTAAATTAGAGAGGCAGAGGCATTAATATTTATCTACTTATAATAACATTTTTCAGAGGGAAATGCAAAGGATTATGCACTTTCATTGTTCATTCAAAACTGTGGAGAGGCTCAATTTTTCTACTTTCAAGATCACTAGGGTCAGTCACTTAATCTGATTTTGTATTCTCTGCCAAAAATGTTTTTAAATTTTCTCTTTTGTTCCAGATCATATAAAAGTGGGTCTGGAGTAAACAACAGAAGAACTGAGCTATTTTTGAAAGAACATGACCACCTTCGAAAGTAGGTATTGAATGTATGTGCATTATGTGGTTTTCCATGTTTATTAATTCATTTACTTATGTAACCAACATTTTATGTTTATTATAATAAGTGCCTTGTCCATGCTAATTCATTTTATTTTCCTAATGACTCTTTTCAATAGAAAAGGAATTGCAACTGTTCCAACCATAATTAGGAAAGATCCCATGCTGTTGACTATTTCACATCACTTAATTGTTACCTTAATATGATTTTTGTTTGTTTGTTTTGAGATGAGTCTCGCTCTGTCGCCCAGGCTGGAGTGCAGTGACTCAATGTCGGCTCATTGCAGCCTCTGCCTCCCGGGTTTAAGCGATTCTCCTGCCTCAGCCTCCCAAGTAGCTGGGACTACAGGCGTGTGGCACCATGCCTGGCTTATTTGTTTGTATTTTTGGTAGAGATGGGGTTTCACCATGTAGCCAGGATGGCCTCCATCTCCTGAGCTCATGATCTGCCCGCCTCCGCCTCCCAAAGTGCTGGGATTACAGGCATGAGCCACCACCGCACCCGGCCAGTGCGTGCGCCAGTTCTCTACAGAGAGAAACAGACAGGATGAAACTGAATGTAATAAGAGCTCCTGATGAATTAGATGAGTTGTTGAGACTGAAAAGACGGGCTTAGTCATTGCTCTCAATATGGTAACACGAGCTTCTAAATACTTTTCTTAAATCAATTTTTTTTTTTGTAAATTACAAATACTTGCTAGGTAATAAAATAGCATTAAAATTATTAGTAAAATATGTTTACAAAATAATGTGAAAAACTAGTTTTTCAGTGTTTTTGTATTTCATTTGCTAAGTGCTTTGAGGAAGAAGTGGCAAGATTTTTTTGAAGTAACTTTAAATAACAAAAGCTATAAATGCCTTTTGTAGTGCTCATTTTAGAAAGTACGGATAGTTCAACAACACAAAAAGAAAGTTGAAATCACACATTACTACAAATTCTGTAACATTGTTTACTCTTCAGTAGTCCAAGCTTTTCCCCATGTAATTTGATTTTTTTGTTTGTTTTTCTAAAATAAATGGTGCATATATTCCATAATAAAGATAAACCATAAGTTATGTAACCATTTCCCTAATGTTGGCCTTTTGGATTATGTTCTGTTTTTACTATTATACATAGTAAAGCCTTTGCGTGTATCCATCGTGATTTCCTCACGATAAATTCCTAAATTAGAATTGCAGGATTAGGGAACACACTCATTTGTAAAGTGTTTCCTATAATATTGGCAAATTTCCAAGTTTGATGTTTTGCAAAAGGGCAGACTTTTTATGGCTAGAACTATGTTTAAGCTTACACTTCTTCATAAATATTGTTTTTTCATGTTATTATAATTTTTTACTTGTTCCAAAAGTACATATTTTTGCCTGGAAAAAGAGCAAGTCAGTTTTTGTAAATGAATGCCAGACTTAAACATACATACACACACAAAACTTACTTTGTAATGAATTGTTTTTACCAGCTCTCCTTAATACTCTTTTTATCTAAAAATAAATGCTGTTAGGTTTTAGCAATTTATGTTATGGATGACAAATTTCTTTTCCTATATGGTGGATAAAGTAACTTTCATTTTTGGCTTGTCTTTCCCTGAGTCTGTCAGTCACAAGAAAATACTGACTTTGAATTAGTGTCAAGCTTGTAGCTACTTGTTTTTTGATGGACCGCTGATACATTCTTATAGGGTTTTTGGTTGCTATTTAGATTAATTTCTCTTTCTTTATATAATTGTTCTTTTTCAGTACTCCCTGATATTTTTCTTCTTGAAAAAGTATCTAGTTAATTTTGTATTTTAAAGTTCTTCTCCTCACCCCAAGAATTTCTGCCTTTATAATCTTTTATTTCTTTTTTCTTTAAGACAGAGTCTCACTCTGTTGCCGAGGTTGGGTGTCGTGGTGTGATCTCGGCTCACTGTGCCTTCTGCCTCTCGGGTTCCAGCGGTTCTCCTGCCTCAGCATCCTGGGTAGCTGGGACTACAGGCACCTGCCACTACACCCAGCTAACTTTTGTATTTTTAGTAGAGATGGGGTTTCACCATGTGGCCAGGCTGGTTTTGAACTCCTGACTTCAAGAGATCCACCTGCCTCAGCCTCTGAAAGTGCTGGGATTATAGGCGTGAGCCAATGTGCCCAGGCTTTTTTTTTTTTTTTTTTTTTTGACTTGGGGGTCTCACTCTGTCTAATATGGCTGATTCTGGCCAACATGGTGAAACCCCGTCTCTACTAAAAATACAAAAATGAGCCGGGTGTGGTGGTGGGCTCCTATAATTCCAGCTACTTGGGAGGCTGAGGCAGGAGAATTGCTGGAACCCGGGAGGTGGAGGTTGCAGTGAGCCAAGATCGTGCCATTGCACTCCAGCCTGTGTGACAGAATGAGACTCTATCTCAAAAAAAAAAAAAAAAAAAAAAAAAAGATATATGGCTGATTATATTGTTGCTGTCTTTATAGACAGAGAATTAAGGAGTAAAGAGGACAGACAGACTATATATTACCTCAAACATTGAAATGCCATGATTTATCCAGGATCATGCATTCAATTTCCTGACCATGCGTATGGTGCTTTTTCTCTAGAAGCATTTTGTCATTTTGAATAGAATATGTCTTCTGTATTTACCTTAATGAAGTTGACAACTTTCAGAGGTTTTCACTGGTGAAGATAAACTTGAATAAGGAGATAACTTACACAAGCAGAAAAAGCCTCATCTCTTCTGGATTCCTTTAATGCCAGTAGTCATCACCAGATGTAGATCAGTCACCCTTTACCCAGGCTGGGACCTCCACCTTCTCATCTATAGGTGCGTCACCTTAGCAATCTTCTGCATCTCACTGTCACCCAACGCATTTTCTCCTTCCAAGCCTCTGCAGTCTCACGAGTTTGTATTTTTCTTATGACTGACCTTCCTACCCTATCCAGCCTGGATCTCATAGGAGATTAACTGAAATACTCCCAACGTTGGGCCTTTCCTGGGCCCCTGTCTTCCTTCTGTACCCTGGTAAAATGCCAGCCCAATCCATAGTCTGTTGTTCTACTTCTGTATGAGAGGGCTAAAGAAAAAGCAACTAGTCATACAGATGAACCCTTTTAAAGGGTTCTGTTTTAAAGTAACTGTTAAATCTTTTAAACCTCATCTGAGTGCTCAGCCTTGTCCGATGCCTTTTGTTTGCCTAGTCCTCCTGTTTAGTTCTCTCATTCTCTTCAAGAACTTTACCAAATCTTCTCCTTCCCCCTCTTGACCTTCCTGTCTCTTCACCTGAACAGAGGTTCTTAGCTCCTACTTCAATGAGATGTTTAAGGTTTTGCCCTTTTCTATAAATTGACCTATAGGGGTATCCCTCTTTACCCCTTTCCTATAGTTGTTAGGGGATAGAATATTTGTCCTGAGAAGGCCAGTACACACGTCAGACACTTGTCTGTATCCCCATTTGCTCTGTAAGTATTTGACTCTTCAGCCATCCGGTATACTGTCTCTATCTCTGGTTTATACCTGTTGTCTCTGTGTCTACTCATTTCAGCTTTAGCCCATTGACTTCTTCCCTCACAACACTACTGAACTTGTCAATAGGCACATTGGTGATCTCCTGCATGCCAAGTCTCACGGACATTTTTCTTCATGTTGTTTGACTGCTGCTCTGCCTGACTTGATATTATAATCTCCTTTCCTTGAAACCCTAGGCTACTGTAACACTACACTTTACTGATTCGCCACTTACCTTCCTTACTTCTTTTTGTTTTTTTCCTGAGTCCCTCCAGGTATGGCCTAGGAATCCTTTTAAACACAGTGCTCCAGGCAGAAATTAGTTGGAGTTAGTTCACAAGATGCAATTTATTTGCCATCCACCCTTGCATTTCAGCTCCGTTATTTGTCCTTGACATGCCTGTCTATAAAAACACTTTCTCCTTCCCAGAGATGGCAGCTAACAAGACCTAGTAAAGAGAAATGGGAATTTTCATTCACAATTTCATAGGGAAACCAATTGGTAAGATTATTTTACTGCCAAGGATAAGATTAATGAGAGAGTTGAAGAAAGAGGCATGAATTCTGAAATTGTCTAGAACCATCTAAGAGGTAAAGCTGAGGAGTTTTATCCATACTTGTAGGCTGCGATTGTTTTCATAGAAGTACTCTCTGATTTATGGGCATGTTATTGATCACAACTAGAATTGCAGATTGTGTGCATTTAATACATCAGCCTAAAAATCCTTGACATTTTAAAAATACCTTTGGCAGAGTTGTACAGTAGTCATGATATTTAAAATATTATTCTAATTTGTTGGTTTCCTAGAGTATAATTTCATTTAGTCACATGTATGATAAGAACATACAGACTTCTTGCTGGGGGCGTTGGCTCATGCCTGTAATGCCTGTAATCCCCACTACTCAGGAGGCTGAGTTGGGAGGATTGCTTGAGGCCAAGACTTTGAGATGGGCCTGGGTAACATAGCAAGACTGTCTCTAAAGTAATAATAATAATACTGAGTATATTTCTTGGTTTCTAGGGTTAATTTTTTTTCATCTTTCTCTCATTAATTTACCACTTTTGTCTAAGATACCTTAAGTTTCTTTATTCCTTGGATTGGTAGTATAATGAAATTATTTGGGCAGGGTTTTGAAACCAGAGAGACCTGGGTTCAAATCCTGGTGTGGATTCTATCTTTTGAGGTAAGGTCATTTAAATCCTCCGACTTTCCAGTGTCTTTTAAATGGGTAATATAACCCTTACTTTATGGACTGTTGCAAAGATGAGAGAGGATGTGTGTGAAATGTTTACTTATTACAGTGCTTGATATGTAGTAGACGAATTCTAAAGTTATACTGAGCCATTTTTCCTATAGTGGCTTTAGAAAAGAAAAGTATACTCGTACATTAGAATTGTGCACCTAGGGCTAAGTGACTCTAGCCCTGTGGAACCTGTCAATGTCAGAATGGTATGTAGGACTAGATAGATTAATGTCACCTGACCCTGATTGTCTATTGAAACTCAATGTATGGCCAGGTGCAGTGGCTGACGCCTGTAATTCCCAAACTTTGGGAGGCCAAGGTGGGCGGATCACTTGAAGTCAGGAGTTCAAGACCACCCTGGCCAACCTGGTGAAACCCCATCTCTACCAAAAATACAAAAATAAGACAGGCGTGGTGGCAGGCGCCTATAATCCCAGCTACTCAGGAGGCTGAGGCAGGAGAATTGCTTGAACCTGGGAGGCAGAAGTTGCAGTGAGCTGAGATCGCGCTACGCCATGCCAGCATGGGTGACAGAGCAATACTCCATCTCAAAAAAAAAAAAAAACAACTCTATTTTAAAATTACTCTTATTAGTCATTAGTCTTATATATCAGTATAATGAATACTTTATTTATTCAAAATCTTCTCTTTTTTTAGACGGAGATAATAAAATTTCAGTTGCATTCCACCTGTTTCTTCATGTGCGTGTCTGGATGCACATGTAATTTGTTGGTACCAGTTTTGGTTGTTTAAACGAGTGTTTGTTGAGCATCTGTGTTGTGGAAAGTATTGTGCTGGGTGCTGGAGATAGCACAGTGGCATCATCCCTGTCCTTAGTGAGCTCAGCCAGAGGGGGTGAGGAGCAGAAAAGAAATGTGAATCGGTAGTTTCAGTGCGAAGTAATAAGTGCTTTATTATGATGTGCAAAGGTTTGTGCGCACCCTAGAGGAGCACATAAAAGGGAGTCATTAACCTCCGAAGCTTCTGAAAGGGCTTTAGAGAAGTCAGACATTTGATTTGATTCTTGAGGAATGAGTAGGTGTTCTCCAAGTAGAGATAGAAAAAGATTGAAGAGTTGAAACTCAGACCTCATGACCATGCCTTCCTATCTTCTCTTCTTAAATCCGTATCATTCTTGATACATTATTAAATGGATCTATTTTGAAACGTCGTGCATTCACTCCAAGTCCAAACCCTCTCCCAGGTTATAGGCCTCACTCATGCACCTGAAGAGGACACATGGGGCAAAAGAAAGTGAGCAGTGGGGGGGCTCTGAGGGTCATGGGGGTCAGCCGAGGCTGCCATTCTTTTTCCTCATAAATCAGATTTACTGAGGTAGAACGTACTTACAGTAAAAATGTATCCATTTTAAGTTTACAGTTTGGTACATTTTAACAAATGTATAGACCCTTAACTGACACCATGGTCAAGACAGAGAATATTTCTATCACCTCAGAAAAGATCCTTATGCCCCTTTGGAGTCAGTCCCTGTCCTCCAGTCATGGGCAGCTGCTTACTGGCTTTCTGTCACTATAGATGAGTCTTACCTTTTCCAGAATTTTATACAAATGAATTCATACAGTCTGCACTTACTTCACCTAGCATAGTGTTTCTGAGATTCGTTGTTTTTCTTAAATGTCAGTAATTGATTTCTTTCTATAGCAGAATGACTTCCATTGTATGATATATCACAATTTCTTTATCCATTCAACCATGTTGCACATTTGGGTTATTTTCAGTTTTTGGCTATTACAAACAAAATTATTATGAACATTCATAAACAAAACTTTGTGTGGTCATATGTTCTCATTCCTTTTTGTTTTTCTTTTTTTTTTTTTTGAGATGGAGTCTCGCTCTGTCACCCAGGCTGGAGTGCAGTGGTACAATCTTGGCTCACTGCAACCTCCGCCTCCCAGGTTCACGCCATTCTTCTGCCCCAGCCTCCCGAGTAGCTGGGACTACAGGCTCCCGCCACCAAGCCCAGCTAATTTTTTGTATTTTTCGTAGAGAGGGGATTTCACCATGTTAGCCAGGATGGTCTCGATTTCCTGACCTCGTGATCCACCCGCCTTGGCCTCCCAAAGTGCTGGGATTACAGGCGTGAGCCACCATACCCGGCCGTTCTCATTCCTCTTGAGTAAATACTAGGAGTTGTATTGTTGAGTTGTATGGTAAGTATGTGTTCCAATTTATAAGAAAGTGTCAAACTTTTCCAAAGTGGTTATACCATTTTTGCATTTCTGTCAGTCACGCGTGAGAGTTCAAATTGCTTTAAGTCCTTGCCAACACGCCTTTCTTTTGTAGCCATTTTAGTAGAAGTGTAAGGGTTTTTCTTGTCATTTTGATTTCTATTTCTGTAAGGACTGGTGATGTTAAGCCTTCTTTCAAGTGCTTGTTAGCCATTTGCGTATCTTCTTTTTTATTATTCACAACTCACAGGTTATTATGACATTTGTTTATCTTCTTTAGTGAGGGGTCTGTTCAAGTCTTTTTGCCTTTTGTTGTGGGCCTTTTTCTATTGTGTTAAAAGGGTTCTTTGTGTACTCTGGACGTAAGTCCTTTGTCAGATAAAGGTTTTGCAAGTATTTTCTTTGAGCCTGTGACTTCCTTTTCATTTTCATCTGGTGACTTTCAAAAGAGCAGAGGTTTTTAATTTTGATGAAGTCTGGTTGATCAGTTTTTTCTTTCGGATTCATGTATTTTTGGTCTATTTAAGATTTCTTGGCTGTCCTAAGGTTACAAATTTTTTTCTTTTGTTTTCTTTCAGGAGTTGTAGTTTTAGCTTTTTTGTTTGTTTGTTTTTAAACCTGAAGCATTATACAGTTTTAGCTTTTTTTTTTCTTTAGTTTAAGTTCTAGGGTACATGTGCACACTGTGCAGGTTTGTTACATATGTATACATGTGCCATGTTGGTGTGCTGTACCTGTTAACTCATCATTTACATTAGGTATATCTCCTAATGCTGTTCCTCCCCTCTCCCCCAACTCCCCGGCAGGCCCGGTGTGTGATGTTCCCCACCATATCCATGTGTTCTCATTGTTCAGTTCCCACCTATGAGTGAGAACATGCGGTGTTTGGTTTTCTGTCCTTGCGATAGTTTGCTGAGAATGATGGTTTCCAGCTTCATCCATGTCCCTATAAGGGACATGAACTCATCCTTTCTTGTGGCTGCATAGTATTCCATGGTATATATGTGCCACATTTTCTTAATCCAGTCTATCATTGATGGACATTTGGGTTGGTTCCAAGTCTTTGCTATTGTGAATAGTGCCGCAATAAGCATATGTGTGCATGTGTCTTTATAACAGCATGATTTATAATCCTTTGGGTATATGCCCAGTAATGGGATGGCTGGGTCAAATGGTATTTCTAGTTCTAGATCCTTGAGGAATCGCCACACTGCCTTCCACAATGGTTGAACTAGTTTACAGTCCCACCAACAGTGTAAAAGTGTTCCTATTTCTCCACATCCTCTCCAGCACCTGTTGTTTCCTGACGTTTTAATGACTGCCATTCTAACTGGTGTGAGATGGTATCTCATCGTGGTTTTGATTTGCATTTCTCTGATGACCAGTGATGATGAGCATTTTTTCATGTGTCTGTTGGCTGCATAAATGTCTTCTTTTGAGAAGTATCTGTTTATATCCTTTGCCCACTTTTTGATGGGGTTGTTTGATTTTTTCTTGTAAATTTGTTTAAGTTCTTTGTAGATTCTGGATATTAGCCCTTTGTCAGATGTGTAGATTGTAAAAATTTTCTCCCGTTCTGTAGATTGCCTGTTCAGTCTGATGGTAGTTTCTTTTGCTGTGCAGAAGCTCTTTGGTTTAATTAGATCCTATTTGTCTATTTTGACTTTTGTTGCCATTGCTTTTGGTGTTTTAGTCTTGAAGTCCTTGCGTATGCCTGTGGCCTGAATGGTATTGCCTAGGTTTTCTTCTAGGATTTTTGTGGTTTTAGGTCTAACATTTAAGTATTTAATCCATCTTGAACTGATTTTGTATAAGGTGTAAGGAAGGGATCCAGTTTCAGCTTTCTACATATGGCTAGCCAGTTTTCCCAGCACCATTTATTGAATAGGGAATCCTTTCCCCATTTCTTGTTTTTGTCAGGTTTGTCAAAGATCAGATGGTTATAGATGTGTGGCATTATTTCCGAGGGCTCTATACTGATCCATTGGTGTATATCTCTGTTTTGGTACCAGTACCATGCTGTTTTGGTTACTGTAGCCTTGTAGTATAGTTTGAAGTCAGGTAGTGTGATGCCTCCAGCTTTGTTCTTTTGGCTTAGGATTATCTTGGCAATGCAGCCTCTTTTTTGGTTCCATATGAACTTTAAAGTAGTTTTTTCCAATTCTGTGAAGAAAGTCATTGGTAGCTTGATGGGGATAGCATTGAATCTATAAATTACCTTGGGCAGTATGGCCATTTTCACAATATTGATTCTTCCTATCCATGAGCATGGAATGTTCTTCCATTTGTTTGTGTCCTCTTTTATTTCCTTGAGCAGTGGTTTGTAGTTCTCCTTGAAGAGGTCCTTTACATCCCTTGTAAGTTGGATTCCTAGGTATTTTATTCTCTTTGAAGCAATTGTGTATGGGAGTTCACCCATGATTTGGCTCTCTGTTTGTCTGTTATTGGTGTATAAGAATGCTTGTGAGTTTTGCACATTGATTTTGTATCCTGAGACTTTGCTGAAGTTGCTTATCAGCTTAAGGAGCTTTCGGGCTGAGATGATGGGGTTTTCTAAATATACAATCATGTCATCTGCAAACAGGGACAATTTGACTTCCTCTTTTCCTAATTGAATACCCTTTATTTCTTTCTCTTGCCTGATTGCCGTGGCCAGAACTTCCAACACTATGTTGAATAGGAGTGGTGAGAGAGGGCATCCCTGTCTTGTGCCAGTTTTCAAAGGGAATGCTTCCAATTTTTGCCCATTCAGTATGATATTGGCTGTGGGTTTGTCATAAATAGCTCTTATTATTTTGAGATACGTCCCATCAGTACCTAGTTTATTGAGAGCTTTTAGCATGAAGGGCTGTTGAATTTTGTCAAAGGCCTTTTCTGCATCTGTTGAGATAATCATGTGGTTTTTTTCTTTGGTTCTGTTTATATGATGGATTATATTTATTGGTTTGCATATGTTGAACCAGCCTTGCATCCCAGGGATGAAGCCAGCTTGATCGTGGTGGAGAAGCTTTTTGATGTGCTGCTGGATTCAGTTTGCCAGTATTTTATTGAGGATTTTTGCATCGATGTTCATCGGGGATATTGGTCTAAAATTCTCTTTTTTGTTGTTGTGTCTCTGCCAGGCTTTGGTATCAGCATGATGTTGGCCTCATAAAATGAATTAGGGATGATTCCCTCTTTTTCTATTGATGGGAATAGTTTCAGAAGGAATGGTACCAGCTCCTCCTTGTACCTGTGGTAGAATTTGGCTGTGAATCCCTCTGGTCCTGGACTTTATTTGGTTGGTAAGCTATTATTGCCTCAGTTTCAGAACCTGTTGTTGTTCTATTCAGGGATTCAACTTCTTCCTGGTTTAGTCTTGGTAGGGTGTATGTGTCCAGGAATTTATCCATTTCTTCTAGGTTTTCTAGTTTATTTGCATAGAGGTGTTTGTAGTATTCTCTGATGGTAGTTTCTGTGGGATTGGTGGTGATATCCCTTTTATCATTTTTTATTGCGTCTATTTGATTCTTCTCTCTTTTCTTATTTGTTAGTCTTGCTAGCAGTCTATCAATTTTGTTGATCTTTTCAGAAAACCAGCTGCTGGATTCATTGATCTTTTTGGAGGGTTTTTTGTGTCTCTATCTCCTTCAGTTCTGCTCAGATCTTAGTTATTTCTTGCCTTCTGCTAGCTTTTGAATGTGTTTGCTCTTGCTTCTCTAGTTCTTTTAATTGTGATGTTAGGGTGTCAATTTCAGATCTTTCCTGCTTTCTCTTGTGGGTATTTAGTGCTATAAATTTCCCTCTACACACTGCTTTAAATGTGTCCCAGAGATTCTGGTATGTTGTGTCTTTGTTCTCATTGGTTTCAAAGACCATCTTTATTTCTGCCTTCATTTCGTTATGTACCCAGTAGTCATTCAGGAGCAGGTTTTTCAGTTTCCATGTATTTGAGCTCTTTTGAGTGAGTTTCTTAATCCTGAGTTCTAGTTTGACTGCCCTGTGGTCTGAGAGACAGTTTGTTACAATTTCTGTTCTTTTACATTTGCTGAGGAGTGCTTTACTTCCAGCTATGTGGTCAGTTTTGGAATAAGTGAGATGTGGTGCTGAGAAGAATGTATATTTTGTTGTTTTGTGGTGGAGAGTTCTGTAGATGTCTATTAGATCCGCTTGGTGCAAAGCTGAGTTCCCAATTCCTGGATATCCTTTTTTTTTTTTTTTTTTTTTTTTTTGAGACGGAGTCTGGCTCTGTCGCCCGAGCTGGAGTGCAGTGGCCGGATCTCAGCTCACTGCAAGCTCCGCCCCCCGGGTTTACGCCATTCTCCTGCCTCAGCCTCCCGAGTAGCTGGGACTACAGGCGCCCGCCGCCTCGCCCGGCTAGTTTTTTGTATTTTTTAGTAGAGACGGGGTTTCACCGTGTTCGCCAGGATGGTCTCGATCTCCTGACCTCGTGATCCGCCCGTCTCGGCCTCCCAAAGTGCTGGGATTACAGGCTTGAGCCACCGCGCCCGGCCTGGATATCCTTGTTAACTTTCTGTCTCGTTGATCTAATGTTGAGATTGGGGTGTAAAAGTCACCATTATTATTGTGTGGGAGTCTAAGTCCCTTTTTAGGTCTCTAAGGACTTGCTTTATGAATCTGGGTGCTCCTGTATTGGATGCATATATATGTAGGACAGTTAGCTCATCTTGTTGAATTGATCGCTTTACTATTATGTAATGGCCTTCTTTGTCTCTTTTGATCTTTGTTGGTTTAAAGTCTGTTTTATCAGAGACTAGGATTGCAACCCCTACTTTTTTGTTGTTTTCCATTTGCTTAGATTTTCCATTTGCTTCCATAGATTTTCCTCCATCCCTTTATTTTGAGCCTATGTGTGTCTCTGCACGTGAGTTGGGTCTCCTGAATACAGCACACTGATGGGTCTTGACTCTTTATCCAATTTGCCAGTCTGTGTCTTTTAATTGGAGCATTTAGCCCATTTACATTTAAGGTTAATGTTGTTATGTGTGAATTTGATCCTGTCATTACGATGTTAGCTGGTTATTTTGCTCATTAGTTGATGCAGTTTCTTCCTAGTATCGATGGTCTTATTTGGCATGTTTTTGCAGTGGCTGGTACCGGTTGTTCCTTTCCATGTTTAGTGCTTCCTTTAGGAGCTCTTGTAAGGCAGGCCTGGTGGTGACAAAATCTCTCAGCATTTGTTTGTCTATACAGTATTTTATTTCTCCATAACTTATGAAGCTTAGTTTGGCTGGATATGAAATTGTGGGTTGAAAATTCTTTTCTTCAAGAATGTTGAATATTGTCCCCCACTCTCTTCTGGCTTGTAGAGTTTCTGCCGAGAAATCTGCTGTTAGTCTGATGGGCTTCTCTTTGTGGGTAACCTGACCTTTCTCTCTGGCTGCCCTTAACATTTTTTCCTTTGTTTCAACTTTGGAGAATCTGACAATTATGTGTCTTGGAGTTTCTCTTCTCGAGGAGTATCTTTGTGGTGGTCTCTGTATTTCCTGAATTTGAATGTTGGCCTCCCTGCTAGGTTGGGGAAGTTCTCCTGGATAATATCCTGAAGAGTGTTTTCCAACTTGGTTCCATTCTCCCCGTCACTTTCAGGTACACCAATCAGACATAGATTTGGTCTTTTCATGTAGTCCCATGTTTCTTGGAGACTGTTCGTTTCTTTTTACTCTTTTTTCTCTAAACTTCTCTTCTCGCTTAATTTCATTCATTTGCTCTTCAATCACTGATACCCTTTCTTCCATTTGATCAAATCTGCTACTGAAGCTTGTGCATGCGTCACATAGTTCTCGTGCCATGGTTTTCAGCTCCATCAGGTCATTTAAGGACTTCTCTACACTATTTATTCTAGTTAGCTATTCATCTACTCCTTTTTCAAGGTTTTTAGTTTGTTTGTGATGGGTTTGAACATCCTCCTTTAGCTTGGAGAAGTTTGTTATTACCAATCGTCTGAAGCCTTCTTCTCTCGACTCGTCAAAGTCGTTCCCCGTCTAGCTTTGTTCTGTTGCTGGCGAGGAGCTGTGTTCCTTCGGAGGCGAAGAGGCGCTCTGATTTTCACAAGTTTCAGCTTTCCTGCTCTGGTTTCTCCCCATCTTTGTGGTTTTATCTACCTTTGGTCTTTAATGATGGTGACGTACAGATGGGGTTTTGGTGTGGATGTCCTTTCTGTTTGTTAGTTTTCCTTCTAACAGTCATGACCCCCAGCTGCAGGTCTGTTGGAGTTTGCTGGAGGTCCACTCCAGACCCTGTTTGCCTGGGTATCACCAGCGGAGGCTCCAGAACAGCAAATATTGCTACCTAATCCTTCGTTTGGAAGCTTCGTCTCAGAGGGGCACCTGGCCTTCTGAGGTACTGGGAGGTGCCTCCCAGTTAGGCTACTTAGGGGTCAGGGACCCACCTGAGGAGGCAGTCTGTCAGTTCTCAGATCTCAAACTCTGTGCTGGGAGAACCACTACTCCCTTCAGAGCTGTCAGACAGGGACGTTTAAGTCTGCAGAAGTTTCTGCTGCCTTTTGTTCAGCTATGCCCTACCCCTAGAGGTGGAGTCTACAGAGGCAGGCAGGCCTCCTTGAGCTGTGGTGGGCTCCACCCAGTTTGAGATTCCAGGCCACTTTGTTTACCTACTAAAGCCTCAGCAATGGTTTATGCCCCTCCCCCAGCCTGGCTGCCGTCTTGCAGTTCGATCTCAGACTGCTGTGCTAGCAGTGAGCGAGGCTCGGTGGGTGTGGGACCCTCCTGGTGTGCTGTTTGCTAAGGCTGTTGGAAGAGCGCAGTATTAGGATGGGAGTGTCCCGATTTTCCAGGTGCAGTCTGTCACGGCTTCCCTTTGCTAGGAAAGGGAACTCCCCAACCCCTCGCACTTCCTGGGTGAGGCGATGCTCCGCCCTGCTCCGTGGGATGCACCCACTTGTCTGGCAAGCCCCAGTGAGATGAAACCGGTACCTCAGTTGGAAATGCAGAAATCACCTGTCTTCTCCGTCGTTCACGCTGGGAGCTGCAGACTGGAGCTGTTCCTATTCGGCCATCTTGGCGCCCTCTCCATACAGTTTTAGCTTTAACATTAGGTTTATAATCCACTTTGGCTTCACTTTTTTGTGTGGTGTAAGTTAAGGGTTGGGATTCATTTTTTTTTAAACGCATGAATATTCCATTGTTTCAGTACCACTTGTTGAAAAGACTCTGCTTTCCTCTGTTTAATCTGTTCAAAGATGTTGACATCTTTGTAGAGAATTCACTGGACACTTGCTAGTTTATTTCTGAACTTTGTTCGTTCCATTGACCTATGGATCCATCCTTAGGCCAGTTGCATTCCGATTACCGTAGCTTTATAATAAGTTTTGAAATGAGGTAGTGTGTAAGTCTTCTAACTTTATTCTGTATCTTCAAAGTTATTTTGACTGCCCTGGGTCCTTTGTACTTCCATATAAATTTTAATATCAGATTGTTTAAAAGCCTGCTGAAATTTCAAATAAGATTATGTTGAATCTAGAGATCCATTTGCAGAGAATTGCCATCTTAACAACCGTAAATCTTCCAATACAGGAACAAGGTCTTGTATGAAAATATACAAAGAACTCTGAAAATTCAACAATTTAAAAGTGGAAAAAAGATCTGAACAGCCATCTTAACCAAAGAAGATATATAGACAATAAATTAAGCTTATGAAAAGATACTTAATGTAATTAAGTATCATTACGGTACTGCAAATTAAAACAACAGTGAGATACCGCTGCACAACTGTTAGAATGGCTAAAATCCAAAACACTGACAACATTAAAAGGAACACTGAAGGAAGTGGAGTAACAGGAATTCTCACTCATTGCTGGTTTGAATGCAAAATGGTATAGCCACATTGGAAGAGAGTTTGGCAATTTTCTTTTTCTTTTTTTTTTTTCTGAGACGGAGTATCGCTCTGTCGCCCAGGCTGGAGTGCAGTGGCGCGATCTTGGTTCACTGCATCCTCCGCCTCCCGTGTTTAAGCAGTTCTCTGCCTCAGCCTCCCAAATAGCTGGGATTACAGGTGTGTGCCACCACACCCGGCTAATTTTTGTATTTTTAGTAGAGACGGGGTTTCACCATCTTGGCCAAGCTGGTCTTGAACTCCTGACCTTGTGATCCACCCACCTCAGCCTCCCAAAATTCTGGGATTACAGGCATGAGCCACTGTGCCCATCCTGGCAATTTTCTTAAAAAGCTAAATATGGTCTTACCATACATTCTAGCAGTCATATTCCTAGTGATTTTCCTAAATGAATTGAAAACTTTTGTCTACACAAAAACCTGTACATGAACGTTTTACAGAAGCTTCATTCATAATCGCCAAAAGTTGTAAGCAATCAAGATGTCTTAAGTAAGTGAATGGATAAACAAATGGTTGTACATCCATGCAGTGGAATATTATTCAGCCATACAAAGAAATAAGCTATCAAGCCCGGAAAAGACATGGGGGAACTTTAAATATATAAAAGCAGCCTATCTATGAGGGCTACATACTGTATGATTTTAACTATATGACATTCTGGACAAGGCAAAATTATAGAGACAGTAAAAAGATCAGCAATTCTCAGGGGTTGAGGATGGGAAAGGGAGGAAAAATGAATAGGTGAAGCACAGGATACTTAGGGCAGTAAAACTCTTCTGTGTGATACTGCAAGGATGGATCCATGACAAAACCCCCACCACCATGCAATGCAGAGTTAACTCTAAGCATGGCGTTTAGCTAGTAATGTATCAGTACTGAGTGATCAGTTGTAACACATGTGCCACACTAATCACAAGTGGAGGAGAATGGGTTTATAGTGTGTGCTTTCTACTGAATATTTCTATATGTCTAAAACTGTTCCAACAATAATTCTGTTCATTTTTTAAAAAGGAAAAAGTGATTTTCCAGGATCTCACTGCTAATGACTTAGCTTTTATTTTTTTATTTTCTCCTTGAACTGAGCAGGAATCTGTCAGGTGCTTCACTTTCTGTCTCCCGGTAACTTGCTGTGATTATGAAAATGTTTGTGCTAAACAACCCATGAACAAAGCAAATAAAGATATTCCTTCGTCTACCCAGACTGAAAGGAAATATGCCACCGCATCAGTGTTAATGAAAGAGGTTATAGCTGGTTTCCACTTTCATCTTTGTTTTCCTGTATTTTCCGAATGTTCTCTGTAAAATAAAAAGCTCTTAGCACTAAAACAGTATAAATGTATTCCACTGCAGCTTAATTGTATTCAATTAACATAATTTAAGAGATTAAATAAGAAATGTAGAAATAAGTAAGACCTAGATCTTAAGGATCTCTCTGGTTAACTGTAAGTGAAAGACTGTCTCACCACAATGCTTGATGTAAATGGTCTGATTGGTTCGTGACAACCTCATCAATTATTGCAGCTTGCAAAGGGATCGATTTTTAAATTTTTATTTATTATTCATTATTATTATGTACTTGCTTATTTGTTTTCTCATTTAGTTGCTTACTTATTTGCTTATTACTTTCCTACCATTTTAAAAGAGGAAGATACTATCTAAGTGATTTCGCCAAGTTCTTACATTTTGTTGGTTTAAATTGCTTTAGTATATATGCATGAAATCGCATGTTTGCTCTTGAAATGTGTGCCTTTTGTAGTGTGTGTGTTGGGGAAAATAAGTTATTTTTTAAAAAGAGAATTATTTAAATATGGCTTTAGTGATTCCTCAGTATGATAACTGGTAGTGAAATGTAGCTTATTGTTTTCAGTTACTTTAAATTGGTCTTGAGACAAATGGAAATTTGTTTCTTAATTACAGGCTCTAGATGACTTTATAGAATATCTCTGGGCTGTTATCAAGTACTTGCTTAAGAAGGATAATTCTACTTGATTATATATTTTTTACCCCAAAGGAAAATAAGTTTAAGTTTGATTTTAACCAGATGATGCCATCTGCATGGAGTCACTCTGATGTTGTGTCCACACTGTCCAAGAAAGGTTTTAATGAATGGTGTTTGTTTACTTTATTTGGTCTTAGCCAAATGAGTAAAGACCCGGAGACTGGGCAATTTGAAAAGACATTTAGGAATCACTGGCTTTTCTCTGTTGATGCTACCATATAAACTAAGGATGACAGTGGGTAGGGAATGTGTGTGGAATTCCTGTGTGATTCACTGTAACTGGTATGCTAAATGCATGGTTAAGCTGGTGTCAGCATCGTCTTTCTGTAAGTTAAAGATCCCTTCTGTGAGCAGGACTCCTGCGGACTCATGTATGTTATATTTTGAAATATGTTTTAGAGGATATTTTAGGACTTAATAAAGGTGACTGATGTGTAAGGGGACTTAAAGGGAAGAAAAACCCCTTCTTCTATAGGGTAGCATATTTGGGATTATAATTTTCATTTTCTTTAGGTTGCTTTCAGTTTTCTTTTTTTTTTTTTTTTTTTTGATGTCGGGGTCTCGCTCGTTCACCCAGCCTGTAGGACAATGGCGTGATCTTGGGTCACTGCAACCTCTGCCTCCCAGGTTCAAGGATTCTCCTGCCTCAGCCTCCTGAGTAGCTGGGATTGTAGGCACCCGCCACCACACCCAGCTAATTTTTGTATTTTTAGTAGAGACGAGGTTTCACCATGTTGGCCAGGCTGGTCTCGAACTCCTGACCTCAGGTGATCCATCTGCCTCAGCCTCCCAAAGTGCTGGGATTACAGGCGTGAGCCACTGTGCCCAGCCAGTTGGTTTCATTTTCGAGTGAATCCAGCAAACACTCTTTTCTTTGACTTGCAGTTCCAGTATTGCTATAAAATTACTGTAATATGGGGATAGTTGTCAGTCTCAAATACATAAAATGACCAATTTCAGTGACCTTTTATCCTTTTAAGAAAACCTATTCTATGAAAATCCAATTTTGTGCAAAAAGTGGGAAATAAGTGGGGGCGCAAGTGTTTGCTTTATGAGACTTTATTTGATTCATGTAAATAGAAAATGGTTTTATTACATGTAAAATGTGATTTAAATTGGTCAAAATGACATTTTCAGAAAGTATACATAAAACATATGTACTCATTACGTAATGAGTACAAAAAGCGAGTCTCATTACATAGAATAAGGATTCTATCTGTGTGCCACGAACAACTTCAAAGAATTTTCTTTATATATAATGACACAGAAAGTTGTTCCTTAGCATCCATTTCAACTCCAGTTCCTCAGGAACATTGAGTACAAATTATAATGAGTTTATTTTCCAACTAAAGTTTAGTAGTTAAGCTAGTTTATTAGTTAATTTAGTTCTGACCTGTATGATTGAGAATAGATACAAGAGAATTACAGAAAGCAGATAGTGGAAATGATGAAGTGTACCGGCCTGACTTTCTGACAATTTGCGTGAAATGCTTGGCTTTGTAATTTTATATTTCTTTCTAGGCTGATACATTGAGTTTATTTAATTAGAAATAGACTGGTTATCTGTTTTTTTAAATGCTGCTTCACAGTTATATACTACTTAAGGTATGTAGCTTTGTAGTCAATCTAAATTGGAATTGGGTTTTTGTTATTGTCATTTGATACATTGGTCACTTTATAAATGTTTAACTTTTTGTTTTGAGTTAATTATAGATTTGCATGCATGCAGTTTTAAGAAATAATACAGAGAGGCTAGGTGTGGTGGCTTATGCCTGTGATTCCAGTTACTTGGGAGGCTGAGGCAGGAGGATCGCTTGAAGCTCAGGAGTTCAAAGTTGCAGGGAGCTGTGATGGTGCCACTGCACTCGAGCCTGGGTGACGGTGAGACCCCATCTCTACAAGGAAAAACAGTAATAATACAAAGAAATGTCATGTACGGGGCCTACCAGATTTTATTGTGCTTTGCTTTATTGCACTTTGCAGATATTATTTTTTACAAATGGAAGGTTGGTGACAATCCTGTGTCAAGCAAGTCTTGCCGTTTTTCTAACAGCATATGCTCACTTCATGTCTCTGTGTTACATTTTGGTAACAGTATTTTAGATGTTTTCATTATTATCTTATCTGTTATGGTGATCAGTGATCCTTGATGTTACTCTTGTAATTGTTTACAACCTCACTGATAGAAGAGGGTGAACTTAATAAATGTTGTGTATGTGTGGAGTTTTTTTGTTTTGTTTTGAGACAGGGTCTTTCTCTGTTGTGACCTTGTGACCAGTTCACCAGATGCCTTTTGGCATGTGTCTTGTCAGTCTTCATTGTAAGATCTTGGCAGGTTAGTGCCATATCTTTGTAGCCACCTTCTGACCCAATACCCTCCAGGGGTGCTTCTATATGTGTTTGTTAGAAGAGTAAGTGCATACTTAGTAATCGTAGATTTCATCAGAATAGTGAGTTTATCTGGAAATTTATATCAATTTTATGCTTAGATTTACCATCTGTAGTTATTGAGAAACTAATAGCAAAAAATACTTGACACTTACTATATGCGAGGTATTGATCCAATCACTATCTTTACAAACCCCTTTATTTGAACAAGTAGGTTTTATGATCCTTGCCAGTTTACAGATGAGAAAACTGGGGCACGGAGAAACTTGCCTTGTGTCGAATAACTAGTAAGTGGTAGATTCAGCATTTAAATAGCCACATAGTCTGTCTTTCACTACCATCTTTGTAATTTTTGAAATTTTTAATAACAGGATTTATATATGCTATTTATGACTTCCCTGCCTCCCCCGCCCCGAGACGTAGTCTAGCTTGTCGCCCAGTCTGGAGTGCAGTGGCGCAATCTCGGCTCAATGCAACCTCCGCCTCCCGGGTTCAAGCGATTCTCCTGCCTCAGCCTCCCAAGTAGCTAGGATTAAAAGCACCTACCATCACCCCCAGTTAATTTTTGTATTTTCAGTAGAGACGGGGTTTCACTGTGTTGGCCAGGCTGGTCAAGAACTGCTGACCTCATGGTCCACCTGCCTTGGCCTCCCAAAGCTCTGAGATTACAGGCGTGTGCCACTGCGCCCGGCTGGTATTTATGACTTTTTAAAGCTCGTTTGTTCCCTAATATATGCAATAATTTAGATGACCTAGTCCACTACTTTATAATGAAACCTTGACTTACTGCTTTGTAGCATGAACTTAGAAATTATTTTGGAAATAAGTAGTTGGAAAAATACATGCAAATATTTATTTGAGTGCCTACTGTGTACCTTACTCTATGCCAAGTGGATACAGATGTCTGGAAGTTTGTTTTCCTACTTCTGCTGTAAAGCGAGCCCTTCACCAAACTTTACCTATTCATTTATCCCTAAAATGGCTTTGTTTGTTTCTTTCTTTCCAATGTGTGCTGCATAAAGGGAAACAATTTACAGATGAAAGGTGTATTTGGTATCTTTATTAATATTCTTGAATTCTAAAGTCTGAAATTTGTTTTAGTTTCAAAAAAAAAAAAAAAAAAAAACAAACCTGTTTCCCAAAAAAGAAATAAACATTAAGGTGTAAATATTTACTATTTACAGACATCAGAATTATATTTGCCTATCCGATCTCAACAAGTTGGTTCTAATTCTTAAGTTCTGAATAGATGATAGTGACAACTTTGAGCTATTTAAAGAGAAAGTTCATTTCTTTATGCTGTCATTAAAACTGTTCCAACTTTAATTATCAGGTATCTCTGTGGAAAAAATCGATTTAAGCTAGCAAAAGTAAGATAGAAATTATTTGTTTGGAGTTTTTTTGAGACAGAGTCTCGTTCTATGGCCCAGGCTGGAGTGCAGTGGCACGATGGTCTCGGCTCACTGCAACCTATGCCTCCCAGGTTCAAGCAGTTCTTGTGCCTCAGCCTATTGAATAGCTGGGACTACAGGCACACATTAGCATACCCAGCTAATTTTTGTATTTTTGATAGAGACAGGGTTTCACCATGTTGGCCAGGCTGGTCTCGAACTCCTGCCCTCAAATGATCCACCTGCACTGGCCTCCCAAAGTGCTGGAATTACCGGCATGAGCCACCATGCCTGCTCATAAGATGGAAATTATATATATTGTATGCGAATGAAATTAAATTTATTTCAAAGTCCAGGCCAGCCATGGTGGATCACATCTGTAATCTCAGCCCTTTGGGAGGCCGAGTTGGGCAGATTACCTGAGGTCAGGAGTTTGAGACCAGCCTGGCCAACATGGAAACCCCCATCTCTACTACAAATACAAAAATTAGCCAGGCATGGTGGCAGGCGCCTGTAATCCCAGCTACTTGGGAGGCTGAGGCAGGAGAATTACTTGAACCCAGGAGGCGGAGGTTGCAGTGAGTTGAGATTACACCACTGCATTCCAGCCCAGGCAACAGAGCGAGACTCTTGTCTTTAAAAAAAAAAAAAAAAAAAAAAAAAATTAGAGTCCAGAATTTTCCCCAGATGCTTTCAAAAAGCTAGACATTCTGTATACATAAATGACTAAAAAGTTTATCTATAGATGTAGAAAAATTAATACAGGTTTTAAGTGTTCATTTAGTAAATTCAGAATTTGAATTTTCTTTTTATTTGCAGCTCAGATCGTCTGATAGAAGAGACAATAAGGTAGGAATAAGTTTTTGTTTTGCTTTGTTGGTTTTTGTTTGTTTGCACATAAATTTAATGAACAGTGTTACAGCTGTTTTAGAATTAAATAAAAAACATTTTAATGAACAGATCAGAGTTAAAGTTCATTTATCCTCCTTAAAGATTAAATTTTTACTGTGTCCTTCCCTTGTAAGAGATGTTTGACACCCAAGTATATTTCTATAGTTACTTTAAGTTGTTTTGCTTAAGTTAATTTTTCCAATTAATTTATATTTAATATTTTCAATCTCAATCTTTTTATTCTCACTTTTTAAAGGAAAGCGATTTTAAGCATAATTTGATAAATAATTTTATGCCATTCATATAGACTTTTCTGTTATAGCACCTGCAAAAAATCTGCAGTAATAGTTCATAGTATCTGTAATAACCTTGAACTAGTTTCTTGCTTAAGTTAAGGGACGTTTATTTGTTGTTTTGAACTACTTAGCTTTCTAGGTTTGATGAATTTTAAAATATCTATTTTATGACAGTAAAAAAGAACATTAACTAGATACAGTCTCTGTGCTCTAGAATTCACCAATATGTAAAGCATTGGTTTTCAGGAAAGGTAAATCAAAGTACATGACAATAACAAATGTGTGTGTGTGTGTTTGTATATGTGTGTGTGTGTGTGTGTGTGTGTATATATATATATATATATATATTTTTTTTTAAGATAGAGTTTCACTCTTGTTGCCCAGGCTGGAATGCAGTGGTGCCATCTCGGCTCACTGCATCCCTCGCCTCCCAGGTTCAAGTGATTCTCCTGCCTCAGGCTCCTGAGTAGCTGGGATTTCAGGTGTGTGCCACCATGCCCGGCTAATTTTTTGTAGTTTTAGTAGTGACAGGGTTTCATCATGTTGGCCAGTCTGGTCTCGAACTCCTGACCTCAGGTGATCTGCCCGCCTTGGCCTCCTAAAGTGCAGGGATTACAGGTGTGAGCCGCCGCACCCAGCCACAATTGTATTCTGACCACGGATATTGGGCCTGTGCTAAAAGTACTTTGCCTGCATTATTTTATTTAATTTTCTCAATAACCCATTAGATAGACATGAATCATTAGGAACTATTTCCAAAACAAAAAAGAAATTAAGTAATTAGTCTGTGGTCACATGACTAGTAAATAGTATTAAGGATTCAGATCCTTCAGTCTTAGTCTAACTCTAGAAACAGAGCTCTATCTAAACCACTGCTATATTTACCACATTGTAGAAAGAATACAAGGTTTCGGGTCTGATTTGGCTTGGAACCTGCCTGTGCTGTTTATTAGATCTTAGATCTCTGTTCTTTAGATAATTTACTTTAACTTCTTGGAACTTTCATTTTCTTATCTGTTTAAAAATACAGTATTGATGATAATACTTACCTGTAAGACCGTTAAGGATAATGTGAAGAAAATGCCTGATCTAATACTAGGTAATTTGTAAATGGTAACTATATTATTAATACCACTCCTTTCTTTTTTAGCTTTTTATTTTGATATCATTTCAGATTTCAGAAAAATTTCAGTAGTGCAAAGAAGTCCTATATACCCTTTACCCAACTTCTACAAAGTTTAAGATGTATTGATCCTCTTCACTCCTAAGTATTTTTCATTTTCCTAAATATCTGTTTCTTTTGTATGGCTTCATGGATTCTTTATTCAATGGATTAGAATATTTTCCATCATTAATAATCTTAATACATTATAATCTTTTATAACAATAAGCCATTATTGTGTCTTGAATTTTTGTTTAAATTGTATGTGCTGAGCCTTCCACTTGAAGAAAGTTTTCACAGAATTGCCTAATGTTGACTGAAGTATCTTCCTTGTAACTTTTTCCTTTTCATCAGCACATGAGATCTGATCACATTTTGCCAGGAATTATTTACTTAAAGTTTCCCAATAATCCTTTTTCTTTTTTTCTTTATTTCCCTTTCTTTCTGCCTTCTCTTCTAGGGCCAGGCTGCCTTAATTAAGCTTCCACTTCAGCACTGGCCTATTTAAGGGCTGATAATATGAGTATAAAACTTGGGGTACCTCATAGGACAAAAAAGAAAAGGAACAATTGAGAACCATTGAATTGTTACCATTATTTTGCTAGTTAAAAAACTTGTTATTAGAAGGTCTTTTATTTCAGTATTTTCCCTTGCTTCAAAATGTGATAGGCATTACAAGAAAAGTTTCACTGAGTATAAAGCTAGTTATGATTTCTTATGAAGAATGTAAAATTTGTGTCAAGTAATATTTTTGCATATTCCATATGGAAAAATTCACCTTTTCCTTTTAGAGATACATTTTAAAACTATGTGAGTAACTGAATATAGACTTTGACAACAAGTTATTGAAAAGAGCTAGCATTTTTAATATTTATATATTTATTTCTAACCTTTAAATGTATGACTTGTATTATCTGTTGTTGAAAAAAACGTGACTGAGTTCAGTTCACAGAATAGGTAAGAGGTAAGAAAGTTGAAGTTCCCATAAGCATATCAATGATTTATCATTTTAAAAGCATTATATATTATTTAGAGCTTATATTTTGCTTCTAAGTATTTGACCCTTGAAATAACAGCCTAGATTTCGTTCTGCTTGACTGTAAGTCATGAAATGAGATGGGAAAGTATGTCTAGATATACTTTGTGGTACTGGAAATCATGCTTCTTCAACAAGTTAACATAATGTATAGTGATGATATCTATTCCCAAAGGAATACAAAGTCCTTTGCAGAAATTATTTTTAACCTCTGTCCACTTGTGAGTCAAAGTATACAGGAAATGGTGATAGTTCCAGTTTAAAAAACAGAAGCAGGCCCAGCATGGTGGCCCACGCCTATAATCCTAACACTTTGAGAGGCTGAGGCGGGAGGACTGCTTGAGGCCAGAAACTCGAGATCAGCCGGAGCAACATAGTGAGACCCCATCTTTACAAAGTTGTTTTTAAAAAGCCAGGCATGGTGGTGCACATCTGTAAGCCAGCCACTTGGGAGGCTGAGGCAGGAGGAGCACTTGCATGCATGAGGTCAAGGCTGCCGTGATGGTGCTACTGCAGCCCCACCTGCATGGCACAGTGAGACCCTGTCTCAAAAAAATAATAATATATAATAACAAACAGAGGCATATATCATTCAAAGATTGATATATGGGCCAGTGTAGGTTTGAAAGCTGTTACTTTATACAAGACTATAGTATCTACTTGTAATACCTTATAAATTTTTTTACAAAACAACCACATTTTCAGTGTATCATATTTTGTCATAATCTCTCAAACTGAAAAATTATGAATAAGAACTAAATGATGCAAAGGAAGTTGTTTGTTAAGCTCTTTTGTGTTCCTTTCATTTGGGGATCAAAAATTCAGTGTATTGTGCGGTTGACATTGCTCCCTCCTTCTGCTCTAATCTTGACTGGTGATTCTCTACACCTCCAACATTGCTATGGTCCTAGATGTCCTTCCTCCATTATCCTAAAATAATTTCCTCTATTGGATTACCTACTTCTTGGGATTAGTGCCTCCACTTTCTTACTTTATTCCCTTATTATGCTGAACCACGTCCTTAGTAACTTCCTGAGAAAGAACAGGAGGTAAATTGTTTTGGACTGCCCACATCCAAAATGTCTTTATTCTGCTCATATTCTTGATTCATTATTTAACTTAACCAAGATAGAATTCTGAGTTGGAAATAATTTTGAAATTTTTAAAGGCATTGTTTCCAGAATTGCTTCTAAAGTCCAGGCTGGACACAGTGGCATGCATCTTTTCCAGTCCAATGCTCTGGACATTGAGTGAACTCTTACAATCTGGAAACTCATCTTCAGTTCTTGGAAATTGTCTTACATTCTTTATCATTTTCTTCACTCTTCTTTCTCTGTTGTTTCATTCAAAAAAATATTAAAAAGGTTAAGTGTTGAGCCTTGTGAATTGATCCTTTCTTACCTTTTCTCTGTTTTCTATTGATCTTTTTGTTTAACATTCTGGGAGATTTACTGAATTTCTCCTTCCAATTCTTCTATTACATTTTTATATCAGCTCTTCATTTAATTTACATGAGCTCTTTCCTGAGAGACAGATACACACATTTATGTGTATGCGTTGTGGATGTAATAATCTTTTATCTCTCTAAAAACATTAAATATAATTTTATTTTAGAGTTTCTTGAGCTTCGTTTATTGCCCCTGTTTGCTCAGCCTCACTTTTCTGTTTGCTGGGTGGTTTTATTTGAACTCTGTCTTTTATGTTATCTCCTCACACATCTGGTGAGTATTGGCTGTTCCTTCATATTTAAGGGTGTGACTCCAAAAGAGGATGAGCTTCCAATCACTCATTGCTATTACCCAGACTGGAGTGCAGTGGCATGATCATGGCTCACTGCAGCCTTGACCTCCTGGGCTCAAGCAATCCTCCCACCTTAGCATTCTGAATAGCCAGGACTACTGGCACACACCACCATGCCCAGCAATTTTTTTTTTTTATTTTTTATTTTTCTGTAGATATGGTGTTTCTCCATGTTGTGAAAAGAATGTGTGTTGGGAAGCTCATCCTGTGAGCACAGGATGGTGACCCTTGTTGAGTGTTAGGCCTCACCGTGCATGATTAGGCGGACCTGGCTGTTTCACTGGGGACCTCAAATTGCTAGACCTCTATGTCTCTTCTCCTGGGCTAGGTCTTCTGCTGGACTGGGGACAGCCACCTAGCTGCATGGGTTAGGGAAGGCAATTGTGGGGTATGGCAGCTCGTTGTGCAAATTTCTACAAATCTTTTTTTTTTCATGAGACGGTGGCTTGCTCTGTGGACCAGGCTAGAGTGTAGTGGCGCCATCTCTGCTCACTGCAAGCTCCGCCTCCCAGGTTCACGCCATTCTCCTGCTTCAGCCTCCCAAGTAGCTGGGACTACAGGCGCCCGCCACCACACCTGGCTAATTTTTTGTATTTTTTAGTAGAGATGGGGTTTCACCGTGTTAGCCAGGATGGTCTCAATCTGCTGACCTTGTGATCCGCCCGCCTCGGCCTCCCAAAGTGCTGGGATTACAGGCGTGAGCCACCGTGCCCGGCCCAAATCTCCATTTTTAACCCTACTCCACAGTTCTTCCCTCAGAGAGACTGATCCCTTCAATTCTTGACCTTTTCCAAGATCTGTGGAAAACTTTTTAAAATCATTGCTTGACTCGTAATTTTATTGAGGTGAATCACAGTGGTGGATTTGGAGCTGCTAATGTGTTTTTTTTGTTTGTTTGTATGTTTGTTTTGGTTTTACCCAATTACATTTCTTTATTCTGAAATGTCATTTAAAAAGACCAGACCATAATATTTCCACATGAACAGATATTTTTCTGGAATAGGCCTAAAAGTATTGGGAAGGTGGGATTGTCAGCATTAGAACACATGGGAAATCAGGACCCCGGAAGAACTGTAATATTCTCTAGGACTTTTCATTTTCTAAATTTGCAGAGATACTGCCTGTGATTTCAGTTGAAAGTGATCCAAATCCTAGTATGTCCATATTAATTGTGTGTGTGTGTGTGTGTGTGTGTGTGTGTATGTAGCTTCAAATGTTATTTAACATTTCTTAAGTGGAATTTTTCTAATGTTCTTTTCCTTTTTCTTTTTCTTTTTTTTTTTTTTGAGACGGAGTCTCACTCTGGCCCAGGCTGGAGTGCCTATTAGACACTTGTATATTGTATATTATAGAAGTATAGTGTTCTTATTGTAACAACTTAAATAATACTAAAATGGATAAAGAAAAAGTCAATCTCCTGGTAGTACCCCTCCATTCTTAACCCCTGAAGCAATTTGCATTAACTGACAGTTGTGTAACTTTCTGATACCTTTTTCACTGTCATACTAACATCTCCAAAGATGTTTGTTTCTGAAAATATTAGAGGATTCATATTCTATACATTCTGTGGCTTGCTTTAATCACTCAATATGTTATAAACATCCCTTCAAGTTAATAGAAATACTACTGTTTGTTTTGTTTTGTTTGAGACCGAGTCTGCGCTGTTACCCAAGCTGGAGTGCAGTGTCACGATCTCGGCTCACTACAACCTCCGTCTCCTGAGCTTCAAGTGATTCTCTGCCCTCAACCTCCCAGTAGCTGGGATTACAGGCACTCACCACCATGCCTGACTAATTTTTGTATTTTTAGTAGAGACAAGGTTTCACTATGTTGGCCAGGCTGGTCTTGGACTCCTTGGCCTCAAGTTATCCACCTGCCTCAGCTTCCCAAAGTGCTGGGATTACAGGCATGAGCCACCGCGCCTGGCCCTAACTCATTTTTTTAAATAACTAAATATTGTATAATCACTGCCTGTGATTTCAGTTGAAAGTGATCTAAATCCTAGCATGTCCATGTTAATTGTGTGTGTGTGTGTGTGTGTGTGTGTGTGTGTGTGTACCTTCACTTGTTATTAACATTTCTTAATCTCTCAGATAGGATTTTTCTAATGTTCTTTTCATTTTTATTAGACATTTATACATTATCAAAGTACATTTATATATTATCAAAATATTCTTATCGTAACAACTTAAATAATACTAAAATGGATGAAGGAAAAGTCAGTCTCCTGGTAGTACCCCTCCATTCTTAACCTCTGAAGTAACTTGTGTTAAGTGACAGTTATGTATCTTACACAACATACTGTTTGAATGTTCCTTCCAATTTTGGGGGATTTTTTTGGGGAGGTCTTTTTGCTGCTGTTGTTCGTTTTTTACTATTCCAAAAGTTTTTCAATAAATATTCTTTTACAGATTGAATGTCGCTTATCCAAAATACTTGGGATCAGAAGTCTTGGGGATTTCTGATTTTCAGATTAGGGATGCTCAACCTGTGTATATCTCCTTACCCAATTTTGTTTCTCTTTTGCCATCTCAAATCTTGCAATTCAAGTTTTGATTCATGTGTCATTTGTTTAGAATACTACCTCTAGGATTTCCCTTCAGTAAGATGCATGGTGGTTTACTCTGTGAGACCTCACCTGGCCAAAAATGTGTTCACTCAGCTCCCAGATAGGTCCAGCTATGAGAGCCTCTTAAGCAGTGTCATACCAGGTAGTGATGCATCCATCACTGGGCAAAGCCCAGCAGCTCTTCCCCTTAGGGGCTGGGCATCACACAAGCTACAAGACTCTCGGCTCTCTGCTTGTCGTCTTTGTGGCTGCATGTAGCAGTCCTTTCCCAGCTGCAGTGCCTGGGAGCAGTTTCACTGCAACCCCTGTATATGCAGATCCATTGTCTTCCACTGTCTGGGTTCCTCAGGAAGTAATGAAGCCCTAGGTCTTTGCCTCAAGAAAGATTTTTGCCTTGAAGAAAAATCTAAGCTTCCCTGCTGTCAGTTCCCTGGTTCTCTCTTCACTTGAGAGAGTATAGCCTTCCACCTGGCTTTCTTCCCTGGAGATCTCAAGGGAACTTGGGGCCTCAGATGGACCCTCCCCAGTGTGTCTGCTTTTGTTCTTGTGCTACTCTATGGAGGAAATGGGCCAAAGGTCAAGTCAGGAACTTATACTCTCACCATCATCTTCCCCAAATCTCAATCTCTTGATTTTTTTTAAAAAAATTTTCAAAATTGCTCAATAGCATTTCATTTTCTGTTGCTATTTATAATGTCAACATGCAAAGCACTCTCTGTGTGTTACATATCAAAGTGGATACTGACCCTGCCCTCTATGACTAATGTCCAGAGAGATAAGACTATGGGAAATGAATAATCCTGGAAGTGATAGCAAAATGATATTAACTTAGGGCCAGGCTTGGTGGCTTACACCTATAACTCCAGCACTTTGGTAGGCGGAGGTAGGAGGATAGCTTGAGCCCAGGAGTTTTGAGACCAGTGTGGGCAACATAGGGAGACCCTATCTCTACAGATAATTTAAAAATTTAAAAAAAAAAAAAAAATTAGCCAGCCATGATGGCACATGCCTGTAGTCCCAGCTACTCAGGAGGCTGAGGTGGGAGGATTGCTTGAGCCCAGGAAGTCAAGGCTGCAGTAGCCACAATCACACCACTGGGCTCCAGTCTAGGTGACAGAGCAGGACCCTGTCTGCCCCCTGCCACCCCCAAAAAGGATATTAACTCAAGTGTCTTTTAAACAGGACATCAAGATAGTCACATGGAAGAGACTGTGTTCTACAAAAATGACTTTTTCTTTTCTCTTAATCTTTTCTTTTTTTTGAGACAGGGTCTTGCTCCGTTATTCAGGCTAGAGTGCCGTGGCTCCATCACAGCTTGCTCTAGCCTCCCCCTCCTGGGCTCAATTGATCCTCTTACCTCAGCCTCCCTAGTAGCTGGGACTACAGGCACACACCACCATGTCTAGCTAATTTTTGTATTTTGGTAGAGATGGGATTTCACCACATTGCCCAGGATGGTCTCGAACTTTTGGGCTCAAGTGATCCTCCCACCTCGCTCTCCCAAAGTGCTGGGATTACAGACATGAGCCACCACACCCAGCTGTTTTAGCCACGTTTAATGAATCTGTGACCTTTGTCAGCCATCTTGGAAACTCAGCATAATGTTGCATGCATGCCTAGTTGGTTCTCAAGTAGAATTTTGGAACCTAATCTCTTCATAAATTAAGGGCTGGTTGTATATGCATATTTTATGATATTTTATATTTCTTTTCTATTTTTATAATTCCCTTTCAACAGTTTTTCCTGATTAAAGATATTTTAGTAGCTGGTCTCTTTTTAAATTCTTTTTAAACTTTTTAAAGTTTTTAAACTTTAAATTTTAAGAAGCGTTTGTAATATGTGATTTGTCTGTTTATGTCTTATCTTGTTTGTTATTTTGAAGCAAACATAGGAAGTGGCCTACTGCCTTGTATAAAAAGATACCAGAAGAGTGGAGTCATTTGGAAAAAGCACAGTGGGAAAGTGGCTTGGGAAGTGATTTTTTTCCCCTTATTTTCTGGCACAGTGCTTTCTAAGATGATGTTGTTCACTGTAGTTTTCTTTCACTTTTAAGGGCATGATGGTTCCAGGCAGGATAATCTTAAATGGTCATTTGTCATCTCTTTTTCCCCTTGCAGCATTGCTATGGCAACAAAAGAAAATATGACTTCACAGAGAGGAATGTTGAAGTCAATTCACAGCAAAATGAACACTTTGGCCAGTATCCTTTTTAAATGTTCGCAGTTTCTGTGTTTTGAGGGTAGAGGGGAGAAGTGTCTGTGTGTGCTTTTTATAGGGGGCAGGTTGCCATCACTCAGTAGCAGTAGAGCCTATCAGTAATTGCATAATATGAATATACTGTGCATTCCTACTTTGTGAAAGTTTATGCTCTTTAGTACTGTTCCTAAAAGACTGCACCTCAGAAGTTTCTTACTACTAGATGTAGAAGAAAAAAATTATAAATGTGAATTTAAAAATTATAAATGTGAATTTAAAAATTATTCACCAAATTCTTTCACATTTTAGAAAGCTTTTAAATTCATGTTAGAACTCCACAGTATACATTATTCTTACCTAAACATGATAAATTATATGCCTTTTCTTTGTTATTTTTCCCATTTAGAGATAAGTCAGTGGCAGATGCTTGGAACGGGGAAGGAAGGAGACAGCCACCCGTGCAGATGAGCTGTAGCTACTGACAGAGTTTATACAGGCTGAATTCTGGGATACATTCTCCACTTGTTTGTTGTAACCTCTACTTTAACATGTTTCAGTTTTCCATTTTAAATAGGATTATTACTACTTCCCAGAAACCCACTAGGGAACCAGAAAAGCCTGACACTCTGAGTCATTTGATTCAGCGAACCTCTGAAAAGACAAGCCTTCTAGGCAAAAAAAGCTTTCCTTCCCAACTGCCAAAGGGGAAGGTACCTAGAATTTTCAAAAGCTGAGTATCTTGTAGTCCTAGATAATTTAAGGTCACTTTTAGTTTGATATGTCTTTGCCTAAGGAAAAGACTATCCTGATGTGTGCCGTTATTCCCCAGTCTGCTGTGAATTTTGTTCTTCCCGTGTCACCCTGAGTATAAAACCACATGTCCAAAATCACATTTTAGATAGGGCTATAAAATTTACAGAGTGCTGTTATAGACATTATCTCATTCTACTAAACTGTGAACTCGATTGCCAGCCAGAGCAAAAGCTAATTAGTGAATATAAGAGTTTGTATTTAGTGAAACTTTTGAAACTTTGGAATAGAAGTGTGAGTCAGATAGCTGGTGATTTAAAACACTAAAGCCTTTCTCAATTGTTCATTAGAATTTACCACCAGTCTTCTTTGTGACCTCTTCTCTGCTACTCTGTACGCATCTCTCCCATAAGTTCTTTCTCTCTTTTTTTTTTTTTTTTGAGACAGAGTCTCACCCTGTTACCCATCCAGGCTGAGTACAGTGGCACGATCTCAGCTCACTGCGACCTCCAATCTCCCAGGTTCATGCAATCCTCCTGCCTCAGCCTTCCGAGTAGCTGGGACTACAGACGTGTGCCACCACGCCTGGCTAATTTTTGTATATTTTATAGGGACGGGGTTTCACCATGTTGCCCAGGTGAGTCTCAAACTCCTAGGCTCAAGCAATCGTTCAGCCTCGGCCTCCCAAAGTGCTGGGATTATAGGTGTGAGCCACCTTGCCCAGCCCAACACTAAGTTCTCTTAAGACAAAGTAGTATACCGGAACCTAGCATAGCACCTCATACAAATTAGTCACACAGGAATTTCACAGTTATTCCAAAAGAGTGTGTGTTTAGAAAAAAAAAAAAAATCAAACAAAATGGGTGTGGGTTAGTCAGGGCTAAAGTTTAGTTCACTTTCCTCCTGTATCTGCCTTCTGCTGCGAAGTAACTTTGAAAATGTTAATAATTCACCAGTGTCTGATTATATAGACCCTAGGGTTGGTTCCCACGAATTGCCTGAATCCAAGGCAGGAAAGGATCAGGTATCTTCAAACACTCAGGCAGAACTCCCCAGTCTCCTAAGAGAAGAGGAAAAAAGAGACAGAGAATGAAAATGAGGAAAGGGAGGGAAATGGACGGTGGTGGCGATGGGAGCTGGCTCTAACTGTGCCTCCCTGCCAGAGCTCCTCCATTCCTGGCCACGCTGGCTCCCACCCTGTCCTGCAGCCTGGCAGTAAACCCTCAGTGCTTGGGAACTGTTATCATCCTTTTCTTCTCCCTCTGTGTTATTATTCTTATTTGTGTTACACACAAGACTGGGAGATATGTATTGATTAGGGGCCTTGAGCCGCAGCACATTCCCAGTTTGGGCAAGTGCATCTGCTAAAGATTCCCTTGGTATGAGTTTCTTCCCCTATGCCTTTCATCACTGTTTCTAGACACTGCTGATCTCTATTTTTGTGATTCCTGCGACTTTTGCCGGAGAGGCTTCTTCCAAATATGACCTTAATAAAGATTTCCCAAAGATCGTTTTCCTGCTGTAAACAGCCTGATCCAGAGGATCAACCTGAGGAAGCGGCGGGACTCGCTCATCCTAGGGGGTGTTATTGGGATCTGTACCATCCTGTTGCTGCTGTATGCGTTCCATTGATGGGACATCTGCAGGGACTCTTGACAACCACCACTTTCACGCCCTGGTCTGGAATAAGGAAACGTCTGAGGGAGAAGTTGACTGTCTTGATAATTAGCCTGACCAGCAGGATGAATGCAAGGCTGACAGTGATGGACTCTGTGACATGGTCAGGTTGAGCTGAAGCCACAGTTTTTCTGTGCTGTCTTTTCTAACACATTTTTCTGTTTTTAATTAAAAAACACCAAAAAGGTTTTCAGTTGCTTTTGTCTCCTAGGAGGCAAGTAAACCAATCAAAAACAGAGTTTTCTGTGTTTCCGTGATAGTGTTGAAGCCTGATAACAAGCCGAGTCTTACAGCTGGGCTCTTTAGAAAACCAGGTTTCTACATCCAAAGACTGCTTTTCTTTTAGCCACCAGATTGGATTGTGAATAAAAATAATTCTTGTCCTCTTATTTTACACTCATAATGAGAAATCGCAAGTTCTTTCTCGATAATCTGTGCTATAGATTTCTACTCTGTCTCCTCAACTCTGTTGATATTTAAGGAAAATTCTGTTTTTCATAGATTCTTTGAGATGCTGTTGGACCAACTTCAGCACGTTTGAGGTTGTCTGAAATGGAGATCACTGTAAAACTGTCTTTTTTTTTCTTTTAAATTACAAGTACACTGGGGTTAATTGTATTGCTGGAAAAACATCAAGAATGACAGTCTCGTATTTAAGGCACCAGTCATTGTTTCCATTTTTAAAAAATTCTTCCCTTGGATTAATATTTTCTACTGAAAAGAAGTGAAATCTCAGTTCCACTAGGATAAAAGAAACGAATCGCCAGTGTCCGTCAGTGCGCCCACTGCTCCTCATCATACCAGCAGTGACACTGGTAACTGAGGAAGGGAACTGCTCAGTTTCTAATGTGATCTATTCAAAAAGCCACATATAAAAAGGCATTGAGGGCTCACTGTCCAGAGAATTCCATTTGTAAATGCTCCACAATGTATGGGCAAAAGTTTAAGGACTACTGCCTGATGTACCAGGAGTCCTGTGTTCTGTGAAAATCTGTTCATTCCAAATCTGGTAAGCATTTCCCAACATCTGGAGAATGGTTTCACTGTTGAGGGTGCATGTGGCAGAATCTGTCTCTGCCCCTGTGTTCTGTTACCATCCCTGGACAGTGACAGATTTTAAACCAGCCACCAGAATTATTTCTGAGTTAACCATTTCTTAGTTTCTGTAAATTCATGACTTGTCTTACTGAACTACAGCCTGGTTTGTAGACTTCCAGCATCTACACTGCTGCTCTTCACTATTGGAATTCACTGTGGTATTCATAGTATTGGCTTCAGTCCGAGCCACAGGGAATAAAAGGATATCAGCATGTAGTTCTCAGCTACATCATGGTATATAGATGCTGTTATTCAGGTGAACTTGCTCATGGGTGGACTAACACCTGGTTTGGTACAGAGACTGAGAAGTTTTTCATTTTGGTGTCAAAGTTTTGTTACATTATGGGTGTGAAGGGCATTTGATATATTTTTCTTAACTATGGGGTTTATTTTTCTAAATATGGGTTGATTGACTGTTCATCGATTCAGGGTACCCTTAAAAGAAAAGTTTTCCCATTGTGAACCTTAAAGGATCAGGGAAGTAAGTTCATGGATTAAATTCTCTGTTGGGAGAACAAAACTTTTCTCCCCTGACACTTTATTATCTTTGATTTTTCAAAGGGCCTTGATTGGTGGTTGTGTCTCGGTTAGAATTTATGGGGCTTTGCTATGTAGTTGACATTTATAAAATCTGAAGTATCATAAATAAAGTTATTTATTTAATTATACTACCAGTCTTTTTTACTGGTCTGATTCTTTGTTGCATTCATTAAAGCTGATTGTGTGAGAGTGAACTGGGACACAAGCTAGTCTAGCTCACTGCAGCCAAGCAAACAAACCAGGTTGATGGCTGATGGGCCTTTCCATTAGGGTTTTGCTTATGTGAAGTAATGGAATTAAGTTGGTTATTTTCTTTTTAAAAATAAACCGGTTCTTCCAAGGAAGTTAAAGGCTTGGTGTAGATGTTGGTGTCAGATAGGTCTGACTAACCTCCCCATGCAGCAGCCCATAGTGAGATGACCAAGGGCCACATGTAGACAGCTAGGCCAGTGCTTTTTCCTCTTAGGGTTTCTTTGCAGAAAGAAACCTCCAGCAAGGGAAGAGAGGTGTGTGTCCACAGGAAGGGGCTCCATGTGGATCCCATGAAGGGATTTGAGCTCTTTTAGCTCCATGTCATTTAACTTTTTTGTTGAACCACCTTGGCTTTCTCTCCTTTTTTGCTGTCCTCCTGATGGACCAGTTGCCAGATTCAGAGGCTAACAGTTAGTTACTTGTTAATGCTAGTCTCAGCCAGGAGGTCAGAAGGAATTTTTTACTTCTGGATCCATATGTTGCCTCTTAGGGGAAGTTATGCCCCCTCAACTATTGTCTTACTATAATGAATCTTTCCTTTTTGATCCTTTTAAGTAACCACTCAAAACTTTTCATTTCACTGAAAAAATAGGAAAAACCATGACAATAGGGCTGGGTGCAGTGACTCACGCCTGTAATCTTAGCACTTCGGGAGGCCAAGGCAGGCGGATCGTTTGAGGCCAGGAGTTTGAGACCAGCCTGGTCAACATAGCAAGACTCTGTCTCTACAAAAAAAATTAAAAGATTAGCCTGGCATGATGGGGAGTGCCTGTGTCCTAGCTCACAGCTACTGAGGCTGAGGCCAGAGGATCACTTGAGCCCAGGAGTTCAAGCCTTCAGTGAGCCATGATTGCACCACTGCACTGCAGCCTGGATGACAGAGTAAGACCCTGTTTCAAAAAAAAAAAAAGAAAAGAAAAGAAAAAAGACATGGCAATGAAAAGGCAGGAAATTCCAAAAGACGTATTTCTGACATTTTGTTTTAATGTGTACTGATGACTCTAGTAAAAATGTTTAATGAATTCACCACTCAAGTTCAAACTCAGATCCAAGTGCTTTAGCTCATCTATCCTGGCAATCTCTACATTCTTGTCAATTCTTATTAATGATGCTGGAGGACTCCCTGTAATCTGCATTGCTCACCTTTTCTCTCATTTTAGAAAGGGGCTTTCCTTCTCTATGATTCCCCTGTCTTTTTCTGTACTGCCTGGTACTCAGATCAGGCATGAAAGAAAATGGAGACAGGTGATGAGAGGAGATACCATGAGGGCAAAATCCTTATACCCGGAACCAAATAATACTTTAGCTCTTTCATACTGAGTGTGAATACATCCGAATAGTAAAAGATACTGAGCCTTTCGATGCAGTGGCTCTTGGCCTCTATGGAATTCAGGCACCTTGGGTTTGCATTCCCACTATTAATTTTCTGTTTCACTGTTAGTGATCTCAACCTGATGAAAATGACTTTAAAGAACTGGACTAGCCTTTTGGTTTCTGATACCTCATTTGATCATTTGTCAGGTACGATTTTTGGAAATGGATTGAGTTTTCTAACTTGGAAGATTTAAGTTGTTGGGAATAACTGGCCATGTCTAGTGTTACAGTGAATTTTATGGCAAATGTAACTAAAGAACAAATGGATTCTGCTCAGAAAGTTAGAATCATTGTGTTCCACTCTCCTGTTAGGTTAAGGGTTGTTTACCCTGGTCTCCAAAAAGATGCAGAACTTTTCATCACGGTCTTAATAAACTAATCTTGTTTCTTCCTTTATAAACCTGCGTACTCTTAGGTTTTGTAGGCAAAAAGAAACTGAGGGAGGAGCAAGTAAATTTTGAGGAGTTTAGTGGATAAGAAGCCCAAAGCTGAACCATGCATGGTCTTGAGGGATCTTTCTCGTTTTCTCTGTACCTGAGAGCTCACTTTAATATCAAGTGTTTGCATCCATTCCCACCCTGTTAGCTCTTAAGGAGGAGGAAAATCAATTCCAACTAGACTTTCCTGTGATGGAAGATGTTTCCTCTTGAAAAAATGCCAATACAGATTTTTAAAACCTATTATTTTCCAAATGCACTTTGTAAGTTTTTGCTTTTAAAATAGCTTCTTGGAACCAATTTTATTGTATTTGTACTTAATTTTTGTTCTCATCTAAATGTGCATTTTCTGACTGTATAGAAGAAGCTTTGGTATGTAATTTAATAATAAATTAGAAATCTAAATGATTGCATTTGTGGTTGTTTATATTGAAACAGTAACCATCAAGGTAGTTTGGGGATAGAGATTATGATATCTTTGGTGTTGATAAGTGTTTCTCATGATGTCCTGAAACCCAGGATGAAATAATACAGGTGCTGAAAAGCTGTCACGTGTCATTCAGAAACCATCATATGAACAGTCCACTAGTATTTTAGCCCTAGAAGTGAAGGGGAATCTCTTATCAACTTGAAACTTCAGGAGGCATGACGGGAATCTAAAATTGTAGAATTTGGCTGGGTGCAGTGGCTCACACCTGTAATCCCAGCAGTTTGAGAGGCCGAGGCAGGAGGATTGCTTGAGACCAGGAGTTCAAGACCAGCCTGGGCAACATAGCAAAGAACTTGTCTCTACAAAAACTAAAATTAGCCATTCATGGTGGTGTGCACCTATAGTCCCAGCTACTCGGGAGGCTGAGGTGGGAGGATCATGAGCCCAGGAGGTGAAGGCTGCAGTAAGCAATGATTGTGCCACTGTACTCCAGCCTGGGTGACAGAGACCCTGTCTCAAAAATAAATTAATTTTTAAAAAATAGTATACTGCTGGGCTTTAGTACATTAGTTGTGCAACCAGCACCACTGTCTAATTTTAGAACTTTGCGATTAATCCAGCCAGTGTGTCAATTCCTCCTCTATAAAATGGTGATAAGGATGGCTACCATAATTGTACCCTGATTATATTGTCAGGGTTATGTGAGGAAATGCTCATAAGCATCTCAGCAAAGCCAGGGGTGCAGGACTGACCTGACATAAGAGAGATCTTTGGGTTTGTCCTAATAGTGAGAAACCGGGCCTCTTTAGCCTCTTTCGTTCCCTCTTGCTGATGTGGTAGAGGAGAACATTCAAGAGGTGATCAGCAGACATCCTTACCTTTGATAAAGGCAACTAAGAGGGGAAATGTAAGTTAGGTTCTCTGTAGATAGACAGATGGAACCCAGCAATCAGTTTAACCAGCCTCCAAGCGGCTCTGATGCACACCAAAGGTGGAGAACCACTACTCTTGAGTGTCACGCTCTACAGGTACACACATTCTATTTAGTCATTCCATTCTAGACCGATTGCTTTTATTTTTAGTTGGGAACTGTTACAAATTGTGCTGCTCTGGACATTCTCAAACATGGGTTTTGGGGGACACATGTACACTTTTCTGTTGATTATACCTAGGAATAAGATTGTTGGATTGTAGGTGATGCACATACTCAGTTTTAAGATACGTTGTCAAGACAGTTTTCCAAAGCAATTGTGCCAATGCCTATGCCTACCAGTAATGTGTGAATATTCCATTTCCTTCACATCCTCAGCAACACTTAATGATGCCAGTCGAAATTTGCATTTCCCTGATGGCTAATGAAGTTGGGCATTTTTACATACTCACTAGCTATTAGGATATCTTTCTTTATGTAATATCCCTTCAGATGTTTGCATATTGATTAATCGGACTGTTTTTCCAGTTAATTTTTCCTTTGTTGGATAAATACGTTGCAAATATACCATCCCATTCTGTGACTTGTCGTTTACTTTCTTTCCTCTTTTTTTTTTTTTTTTTTGAGACAGAGTCTCACTCTATCACCCAGGCTGGAGTACAGTGGTGTGATCTTGGCTCACTGCAACCTCCGCCTCCCGAATTCAAGCAATTTTTCCTGCTTCAGCCTCCCCAGTAGCTGGGATTACAGGCGTGTGCCACCTCGTCCAGCTAATTTTTTTGTGTTTTCAGCAGAGATTGGTTTTCACCATGTTGGCCAGGCTGCTTTCGAACTCCTGACCTCAAATGATCCGCCTGCCTCAGCCTCCCAAAGTGTTGGGATTACAAGCATGAGCCACTGCACCCAGCCATACTTTCTTTTTTCTTTTTTTTTTTGAGATGGAGTCTTGCTCTGTCACCCAGGCTGGAGTGCAGTGGCGTGATCTCAGCTTACTGCAACCTCTATCTCCTGGGTTCAAGCGATTCTCATGCCTCAGCCTCCCAAGTAGCTGGAATTACAGGTGCGGGCCACCACACCCAGCTGATTTTTGTATTTTTGGTAGAGATGGGATTTTACCATGTTGGTCAGGCTGGTCCCGCCCACCTCGGCTTTCCAAAGTGCTGGGATTACAGGCATGAGCCACCATGCCCTGCCTTATTCTACTTTTTAATGGTGGTTTTGATGAAGTTCTTAATTTTAATGTAACTCAATTTATCCATTTTTTTCCTTCGTGGCTAGTGTTTTTATATCTTGTTAAGGAATCTGCCTGCCTCCAATGCCATGAAGATATTCTCCCAAGTTTTTTGTTTTTTCCTAGAAGCTGTATTATTTTGCTTTTCAATTTAGAGCTACAAATATTCTGCAACTGATTGCTATATATGATTTGAGGCAGGGGTCAAGATTCATTTTTCTATATGGATATGCAGTTGATCCAGCACCATTTGACAAGGTCATCCTTTCTTCACTGCACTGGAGCACCAGCTTTGTCATGAGTGAAGCAATTGTCTAGGTGGGAGTCTTTTTCTGGATGTTTCATTTCTTTTCCATTGGTCTGTTTCTCTACCCTTGAGAAAATACCACTCTATCTTAATTACTGTAATTTTACAATAAGTCCTGATACCAGGTAGTACAGGTCCTGCGGGTTTGTTCTGTTTCCTCAAGGTTGTCTTGGCTATTCTTGGTCTTTTGCATTTTTATATAAATTACAGAATTACTTTGTCAGCTTCCAAGAAAAACTTGCCAGATTTTGATTGGTATTATACTAAATATGTAGATCAATTGGAGGAGAATGAACATCATTACAATGTTGACTCTTTCGGTTCATGTCATGATATTTCCCTCCACTTATTTCAGTCCTGTTAATATTTTAGTACTGCTCCACCTGTCTGCCCTCCAGGCTGGTGCTGGCCTCTGGGATGGACGAACTTTGGGTACACTTGGAGAAAGAACTCCAGATGTCACCTCCTACCCTCCATGGTTCTCTCCTTGACTGTGGCAAGGAGAGGTGGTGAAGGGAAGAGACCAAATAGGAATCAGAGGAAGGGAGGCTGCAGTAACCCACTGCACCTTGGTACAGGGTCCTGTGCTGGAGATGATTAAGTATGTAAGGAAAAAATCACAAGGCTGGTTACAGTCATACTGGGTAGCAGACAATGGGATGTAAAGGAGAAAGAAGCCTGGACACTTTGGCAAGAGGAGAGCTTAGTATGTGTGGATTGGACAGGACTGGTCCTAAAACTCCCTTCATCACAAAAAAGCTGCATGCCCCTGGAGAAGATTCCCCTCATTGGGCCTCTTTCCTCACCGTGAAATGAGAGGACTTGGACCTGATGCTCTGGATGCTTCCTTCAGCTCTGCCACTAGAACACTGGTACTGATGGAGGATGATGGCAAGAAGCTAGATTGAGTCTAAGTGTCTTGCCCTTTGCCCTGTCCCTCCAGGTGTAGTCTTTGAACTCTAACCATCCATGCACTCTTCCTTTCCACAGAACAGGTCCCTGTTTCAGGCTAACTTCATCCTGCTGGATGGAATTCCAGCCAGCGTGATCCAAAGAGGGAAGCAGTACCAGGCTGCAGCCCTCGTCATGGTGAAGATGGAGCCTTCTGGGAAGCTGCTACCCATGGTCATCCAGGTGAGGGCCCTGGACCTCCCTGCCAACTCTTTGCTCTGTTCATTTTAACCTCTGCTCCCAGGGACCCAGCCTCCTGGCTCTTGGCTCCCAAAGCTACCCCCACTGAGCGGGTCTACCTTGTGTTCAGTCACCCAGTGATTGCTTGCTGTCTTTCCCTGACCTTCCTCACCTGGAACTACCTTCTGAGAGTCATAACGGCATCTCTTTGTTCTCATCCTGAGGCTACTCAACCTCTTTGTGACCTTTGAATCTACTGAATATTCCCTCTTAAACATGTTTTCTCCTTTTGGTTTTTATGATTTTTTTTCACTCCTATTGTTCACACAGTGAGTGGACAGGAATTGTCAGTTCTCATACATCCAGCTTCTCCTTCTCATTCTACTGTCCTGACTCAGACCCTCATGACATTTCTCCCAAAGCACTGTTAACCTTACTTGGCTTCCTTCTACCATTCTCTCCTGCACTTAACCTATCATTGCATTCACAGGGCACCACAGATAGTGAGAGGCAGGTTGGAGGGGTCTTCATTCTTCCTACTACTTGGAAGGCAATAATCTTACATTAGCCATATGTTTTCCCCAGAACACCAGCATAGCGTCATCCATATGGGGGAGAGGTGAATAAATGCTTAATTCTTCCTCCTTCTGGCTCCCGCCTCCCAGCTTCAGCTCTCCCACCCCAATACTGTTCCTGCCCTCAGATCCTCTGCTTGCCTGGCTCCTGGCCAAATCCTGGATCTGAAACTCAGATTCCAACTGCACAAGCTCCGATACTATTTGCTGAACACTCATCTGGTAGCTGAAGTCATTGCTGTCGTCACCATAATGTGCCTCCCACATTTGCACCCTGTCTTCGAGGTACAAGCTCTACCACTCTCCATGTCCCAAAGCAACAACCCAACAGCTGCCTAGTTTTTAAGAAATCTAAGGCACCTGGGACAACATGTAAACAGAGCTGCTTGAAATTTCACAAACATCCATATGATATTGCAGCAAAGAATCTTCATGGCAATTTGTAAATGGAGGCAAGAGGAGGAGACAGATAATTGAGCCAGGGCCTTCAGCCTTATGATTGTATTTTTAATGTCTAAATTAATTTAATGTAAACTAATTATAGACTCACAGGCAGTTGTTAGAAATATTAAAGAGATCCCAGGTATCCCATTAGGTCAAGTCACTTAGCATTTATCCAGTACATGTTGTAGGGTGGTTCTCTGAAATTCTCTAGCAATGGGTCTCGAGTAGAGTAGGAAAACAAAAATAATAAGCAAAAGTGTTGCGTCTGCACTGGGAGATTTATCATTTATCATGAAAGACAGGCAGTACATATGAGAAAAAACCAGAGAACAGTATCTGTGACACGGTTTGGATGTCTGTCCCTCCCATTCTCTTGTTGAAGTGTAATCCCTAATGTTGGATGTGGGGCCTGGTGGAAGGTGTTTGGATCATGGCTTCATGCTGTCCTCCCAATAACGAGTGAGTTCTCACTCTGAGTTCACACAAGATCTGGTTGTTCGAGTATGGTGCCTCCCCTCTCTCTCTTGCTCCTGCTCTCCTGCTCCCTCTCTCCATGTGACATGCCTGCTGTACTCCCCCTTCACCCTCCACCATGATTGAAAGTTTCCTGAAGCCTCACTAGAAGCTAAGCAGATGCCAACATGCTTCCTATACAGCCTGCAGAACCAGGAGGCACTTAAACCTCTTTTCTTAGTAAATTATTCAGTCTCAGATAATCCCTCCGTAGTGATGCAGAACAGACTAACACAATCTGGAAACAGAGTTTGAGATGAAGAGAAATAGCTGTAATCACTATAGTATCTATGGAGAATGTTCCACCACTAGTGGGGAGTCTTTAGGTAGAAGACCAAAGGGCAAGGCGAGCAGCCCAGCGGGTTTCTCATACCTGACCAAGGAGAGAGGTAGATGAAGACATTAGCATGGCAGTGACAGGTGGATGGAAGAGAAAAATCAAATACGTGGTGATGGGGGAAGAGTAGCTGCAGCATGCCTGTGTCCAAGATGGAATGGAGAACTTCTGTTGGAGATGGAAGCTCCTTATCACCTAGGAGCCTACAGGGGGCATGTTGTACTTCCCTAGAAATACTGACATTTTATAAAACAGTGAGTCTAGTATCTATTGCCAGGCAGAAAGCAGCATAATAAAACTTGGGCTTGCTTAAACATGTTTTCAAAATCTTTATGACATTTTATATATAGGAAAAGGGAGCAAAATGATATAAGCTTATGAACCAGAGCAGTTGTCAGAAACAGTAAAGTCAGGAGAGGGAGGCAGTTTAGGGGACAAAGATGAGGTGTTCTGTTTTAGAGGCATGGAGTTCGAAGAGTTGGCAAGAGATGCAAGTGAGCGCCTGGCAGGCAGGACAGCTGGATTGTGTTTCTGCTGCTGGTCACCACCTCCACCCCCAAATCTGGCTGTTACTAGTTGTGGTGCCTCTGGGTCTGAGAGAACATAGATAAGACAGGCAGTAATATGGAATCTTAGATTTGATTGCCTTCATGCTGTCTTTGCCTCACCATCCGATGCCCAGGTTGAATAGGTTAAGGCCACCCTCACAGCTCAGAATCCCTCTTCACTAGTTCAGCCCCCTGTACACCCGTCTCCCTCACATAACCATTTCCTCCCATGGCAGACAGCTGAGTTGTTGTCAAGACACAAAGGAGGGCTAAGCCTGCAAATATAAGTTACCTGTGCAGGCTGTGGACTCAGACTGTTGGAGTCCGAGTCCTCAGTCCTTAACAGGTATGTGTTTCAGGGTCCTCATCTCTGAATGGAGATAACAGAATTTACATTGTGAGGTTGTTAAGGGATTAAATGACAGGACAGACAGCGTGACTCAGGATGAGTTGGAGAGATGTGTGAGTTCTTCCTATTACTATGTAGCAATATGTTGTTATTGTTTATCCTTGGGTATGTTGTTGTTATTTTTTATTTATTTTTTTTACCTTCAGCCAACTCACTCCATGTTGTTTTTATTAGTTGCTTTCCTTGGGTATCTGCCCACCTCATCTGGACTTTGGGTTTTCTGTGACATTCACCATCTTTCCATGGAGTTTTCCAGGTTCAAGCCAATGCGAGCTGCTTTGATATCTTTGCCTCAAGAGTATTCTTTGGGCCGGTCCCGTGTGTCTGGCATTAAAGACCTTAGATAGATGCCAACAGCATAAACCCTGCATATGAACCAGTTGAAAATGAAGACAAAATAGTTCTTTTTTTGTATTTTTAGAGACAGGGTATTGCTCTGTCACCTAGGCTGGAGTGAAGTGGCACAATCACAGCTCACTTCAGCTTCAGTTTCCTGGGCTCAAGGGATCCTCCTGCCTCAGTCTCCTGAGTAGCTTAGTCTATAGGCATACACCACTACACCTGTGTACCTGGCTAATTTTTAACTTTAATTAGGGACAGAGGCTTGCTGTGTTCCCTAGGCTGGTCTCGAACTTCTGGCCTCAAGTGATCCTCTGCCTTGGCTTCCCAAAGTACTGGGATTATAGGTGTGAGCCACCATGTTTGGCACCAAATAGGTTAGGAATAAAAGAAATGAATATGAGAATCAGGGACCCCTTTTTTAAAGGTCAAAGAAAAGCAGGAAAGAGGAAACCTAATAGTATCTAACTGGGGCCAGGGAAGATTTGGTGAGAATAGCTTGGCTTTGCTCCACGAATTCTGACTGAAGGCACCATACTCAACACCACTTCAATATAAACAATAAGAGTGGGATGATCAGAGATTGGAGGAACCGCTTTGAAAATAAGCAGAGGCTAGTTTAAGCTATAAGGGTGTGAATGATAGAGGAGGTATAAAAAAAATCAAAAGTTGAGGGGCTGATTCTTAAAGGGCACCTGTACTCAAGGTGGAAATAATAGAGGTAATGATGACAGCTGCTATTTGAGGACTTGTGTACCTGAGGCACTGTGCTAAAAATGCTCTCTCTACATCACAGACATAAACATCACCACAGTGCCTGAAATAAGAGACCTGGTTATCACCTCCCACTGACAGATAAGGAGATCAACATTCAGAGAGTTTATTACATTGCCAATATCAAAGCTAGAGGCGAGCATGGACTCAAATCCAGGTCAGTCTGACTCCAGGGCACGACGCACAGGGAAGTCGGAGAGCGTGAGCGAGCGGGAGCGTGAGTGTCAGGGCAGCAGGAGACCAGCCTGTCAAGGCAACAGCAGTGAGGAAAGCATCGAGAGGAGAAGACTCCGTGCTATGTGACGGGCCCTACCAGGAAAGAGCCAAGCATGGTCTCCACCAACCACCCCTCCAATCTCCTCCTTGCCAGCTCCTGATCCCCCATATCTACTACATCATGGAAACCAACACCTGGACCTGACCCCAACGTATCTCAGAAGGTGGAGTATTTGCTAAGATAAGAAGGGAATGGGGCACGAGGCCACCTAATCATCCAACAATCTCTGTCCTGCCAGCTTCAAGATCTCCCAGACCAACCTGTGTGAACGTCCTGAACCTTAAGCCCCTGAGCCCTATCCCTTTTATAGCCATGACTTTAAATATGAAAACCCCATCTGTGAACCCCCTTTATATATGTCCTCATTCTCCAGCTGTGCCTCCGTCCCTCAAGACCTGTCATCTCTTGTGTCCCAGGCAGTGAGCACAGGTGGAGGGGGCCATGTGCAGTTGTTCCATCAGGCAGCGGCTCAGCTGACCTGCTGCTCCCTCTGTCGTCCTGATGACCTGGCTGCCCATGGCCTGCTGGGACTCCCATGTGCTCTCCATGACCATGATGCTTTAGGCCCTGGGAGATTATTGCCCGGTGGGTGAGGGGGAGCTGAGAAGTGGGGCATGGTGGGGAGGAGGGGAGCTCTGGCCTGAGGCCAGCATGGGGCAAAAAGCAAAGTGAAAATGAGAAGGTCCAGACAGGAGGAGCAGAGAACTCAATCATGGGGAGAGACGAGGAAGAGTGAGGACACAGTGGGTGGTTCTGAAAATGAGGAGACTGGGATGGGGCAGAGAGAGGAGGTGAGGGGAGCTGTCGGGGGAGACAGAGGTCTGGGACAAAACAGGATTTTGTGAGGAAGCACGGCAGCAACTGTGGGAATTCCTGGAACTAAGGACCCACATCTCCTTCCACGAGACACTAATGTGTTTAGAGGGTTGGGGATGTGCTGAAGGCATGTCTTGTGAGGTCTCTCCAGATACACTGAAAGCGTTGGGCAGATGTCACAGAAAGAGGAGGACAGGTCAGAAGCCGGGCCTCCTGCTCTCTGAGGCTCGGGTGCCTTCTCCCCTGGGCAGGTGTGTGGAGATCGTCCACCTCTTCTACCAAAGGGATGATATGGTGAGGGTGGATGCTGAGCTGCAGGCCTGGCATCAGGAGATCATGGAGGTGGGGCTGTGCCAGGACCAGGACTGAGGTAAGATCCGTCTCAGAGACTGGAGCTCCTAGGAGACTCTGCCAGGGACCCTTCCCAGTGCTGCCCTTCTGGGGACAGGACCCCAGCCTCTCATCACACCCCCCTCCCTCCACCCAGGAAAGCATCTGCATCCCATTCCCACCTCCCCAGACTCAGGATAGTTCTAGAGACCTGAGGACCGTCCTCCTCGGAGACCCTGGCCATCAACCCCTACCCCCACCCCACCCCAGTCACAGATGCCCCTGAGCTGCCATATCCTCGGGCCCAACAAGGCTGGAGCCACAGCCATGAGAGGGTCTGCCAGTCCCTGCTGGAGCTCATGTTCTCACTTCACGTTTGCTTTTTACCTAAGGATGCAAACAGGGAGATTTTCCCTTCCAAAGCCCAGAGTGACCCACCTTGGCTTTCCCTCCCTTCGCCTCCTGCCTGCTACTGTCCAGCACACATGAAGGGCCCAGGCCTGCTGCACCCCCACGGCAGTGCAGGGCCAGCTGTATATGCTTTGGCTTCAACCTGAACTCAATGCCCTGACGCTTGGGTCAGTTTCTTTGGGTCAGCCCCTTCCCTAGGATCTAGTTGCTACCTTTTGTCCCTGCCCACTGCATTTTTATTGATGCAGAAGAACTAGCCCTTCTTGGGCCCTTCCCAGGTTTGTTTTCCTCTCTCTCACACACATGGGCCAGCCGGGATTGTTTCAAGTCATCCTTCAGCTCCTCTCCCTTCATCCTTCAGAGCAACACCTTGAGTCCCACCCTTTGCCTCTGTGGAAAAATGCAAACACCCACTGGCCAGGCCCTGGGGATACCCATATCAATAAACCCCCTGCCTTAAAGGGGAGTCTCGCCCTGGAGGACCTGGGGCTACACCACCCTACCTATCCCACCCCACCCTTTGGGTCCTTCAAGAACCAAACTTTCTCCAGATTTTTTTAAATTTTATTATTTTTATTTATTTCTTTTTTTTTTTTTTTTTTTTTTTTTTTTGTTTGAGACGGAGTCTCATGCTGTTGCCCAGGCTGGAGTGCAGTGGCGCGATCTCGGCTCACTGCAAGCTCCGCCTCCCAGGTTCCCGCCATTCTCCTGCCTCAGCCTCCTGAGTAGCTGGGACTACAGGCGCCCGCCACCGCGCCCGGCTAATTTTTTGTATTTTTAGTAGAGACGGGGTTTCACTGTGGTCTCAATCTCCTGACCTTGTGATCCGCCCGCCTCGGCCTCCCAAAGTGCTGGGATTACAGGCTTGAGCCACTGCGCCCGGCCTATTTTTATTTATTTCTGAGATAGAGTCTTGCTCTGTTGCCCAGGCTAGAGTGGCATGGCATGATCTTGGCTCACTGCAACCTCCACCACCCGGGTTCAAGCGATTCTTCTGCCTCAGCCTTCCGAGTAGCTGGGATTACAGGCATCCGCCTGTAATTTTTATATTTTTAGTAGAGATGGGGTTTCACCATCTTGGCCAGGCTGGTCTGGAACTCCTGACCTCGTGATCCACCCGCCTTGGCCTCCCAAGTGCTAGAAGTTACAGGCATGTGCCACCGCGCCCAGCCACTTTCTCGAGTTTTCTAGGTTCTTTCTTTTAGGCAACCCGTGCCCCAAAAGAACATTATTTCTCTCCTTGGCTCTCATCTCCTCATGAAATAGCCACATTAGAGAATGTACAATACATATTTACATATAAGCTTTAACCTCTCATTCCTCATTTCTCTTGTGCCATATTTAATACTCTTTTTACCTCACCATTCTCTCATCACCTGAGGAAAAAGCAATGTGATGAAATTTAACTTTCATTTTAAGTTCAGGGGTACACATGCAGGTTTGTTATATAGGTAAACTTTTGTCACAGGGGTTTGTTGTACAAATGATTTTGTCACCCAGGTATTAAGCCTAGCGCCCATTAGTTATTTTTCCTGATCCTCTCCCTCCTCCCACCCTCTGCCTTCCTGTAGGCCCCAGTGTCTATTGTTCCCCTCTATGTGTCCATGTGTTCTTGTCATTTAGCTCCCACTTATAAGTATTTGTTTTTTTTGTTCCTGCATTAGTTTGCTAAGGATTGTGGCCTCCATCTCCATTCATGTTCCTGGAAAGGACGTGATCTTGTTCTTTTTTACGGCTGCATAGTAGTCCGTGGTGTATCTGTACCACATTTTCTTTATTCAGTCTACCATTGATACGCATTTAGGATGATTCTATGTCTTTGCTATTGTGAATAGAGCTGCAGTGAACATAGGCATGCATGTGTCTTTATGATGGAAAGATTTATATTCCTTTGGGTATATACCCAGCAATGGGGTTGCTGGGTCAAATGGTATTTCTTTTGTTAGGTCTTTGAGGAATTGCTGCACTGTCTTCCACAGTGGTTGAACTGATTTACACTCCCACCAACAGTGTATAAGCTTTCTTTTTTTCTCCACAACCTTGCCACCATCTGTTATCTTTTGACTTTTTAATAATAGCCATTCTGACTGGTGTGAGATGGTATCTCATTGTAGTTTCGATTTGCATTACTCTAATGATCATTGATGTTGAGCTTTTTTTCATATGATTGTTGGCTGCATGTTTTGTCTTATTTTGAAAAGTGTCTGTTCATGTCCTTTGCCCACTTTTTAATGGGGTTGCTTTTTACTTATAAATTTAAGTTCCTTGTAGATGCTAGGCATTAGATCTTTGTCAGATGCGTAGTTTGCAAAAATTTTCTCCCATTCTGTAGGTTGTCTGTTCACTCTATTAATAGTTTCTTTTGCCATGCAGAGGCTCTTTAGTTTAATTAGATCCTGTTTGTCAATTTTTACTTTTGTTGCAATTGCTTTGGTGTCTTCATCATGAAATCTTTGCCCATTCCTATGTCCAGAATGGTATTGCCTAGGTTATCTTCCAGGGTTGTTATAGTTTGGGATTTTACATTTAAGTCTTTAATTCGTCTTGAGTAAATTTTTGTATATGGTATAAGGAAGAGATCAGTTTCAATCTTCTGCCTATGGCTGGCAAGTTGTCCCAGCATCAGCCAAGTGGTTTTTTCATCCCTGCTATATTCAATCCAAATGTATTTAACCATGGAACAATTATTTTTATTTTACTGTAATATTTTACTAAACAAATACTGTCATTTAAAAGGAGTATTTAACAGAGCATGCATGTCAGACTTATTCGAGGAAATTTGAAAGCAAATACATATGTACGTCTCTCAGCTTCCATTGATAGGGGTAGAAGAAGGAAGTAAATGATATCAAAGACACTTAGAAAGTATCTGTGAAACCAGCAATTCCAATGAAATCTAGGTAACAGTAATGGCACAGTCCTGACACATGAATTACAAAATTGCATGGGATTTCAAATGGTAGCACTTAGGTGATGATCCTTTAAATGAAAAATTGCTACCCAATTTTACTATATTTTACTCAGATTTCTTTCCTTTGTGTCTATCATCTAAAATACAAACCAATATAAGCCACTACAATATACATATGATTAATAAGGTAGACCTTCCAGTCTATAACGGCAAGGATCAGTGTTTTGAATAGTAAAGAGCAAAGTGGCTAATATTTCTCACTTATCACTTGAGGGGTCTTGGTTCATGCGGGTTCTACAGGACTTATCTTTCTCTACATTGTTCATTTTCAACTAGGAATGAGTGTTGTTTATTGAGATTTAAAATTTTTCTTTTAAGGACTAGGATGGTCCTCTTTTTGACTAAGTGACCTTGAGCAAGCTATTTAATCTCTGAGTTCTGGTTTCCTTATATCTAAAATGGATGTAATACATGCCCCCACCACACACATTCAGATTTTTGAGACCAAATAAATAATGAACGTGACATTGTTGAAGTGTGGGTAGTACAGTCGGCGTAAGATGATTGCTATCATATGCCCCACTCTACAAAAACTACCTCCCCAATAAGCATGTGGAATAGCAGAGCCCAGGCCCTGCCACATGATGGAAGTCATTAAATTCTCTGAGGCAAATCTCACACGTAAATTGAGTGGAATGGAATAGCTGATTTCCAGTTTCCTTACTGTCTTTGACATGAGTCTAGGACCTCTCTATTTCTCTACATTATAATCCAGATACCTAAAACCACTGCCTAAAACCTCCTGGGAATAGGAGGCATGCTTTTGTATTTTTTTTTTAAATTTATTATACTTTATGTTATGTTCTAGGGTACATGTGCACAACGTGCAGGTTTGTTACGTAGGTATACATGTGCCATGTTGGTGTGCTACACCCATTAACTCATCATTTACATTAGGTATATCTCCTAATGCAATCCCTCCCCTTCCCTGCACCCCTTCCCTGCACCCACAGGAAGTGATGTTCCACTTCCTGTGTCCAAATGTTCTCATTGTTCAATTCCCATCTATGAGTGAGAACATGCGGTGTTTGGATTTCTGTTCTTGCGATAGTTTGCTGAGAATGATGGTTTCCAGCTGCAACTGTGTCCCTACAAAGGACATGAGCTCATCCTTTTTTATGGCTGCACAGTATTCTATGGTGTATATGTGCCACATTTTCTTAATCCAGTCTGTCATTGATGGACATTTGGGTTGGTTCCAAGTCTTTGCTATTGTGAATAGTGCTTCAATAAACATATGTGTGCATGTGTCTTTACAGCAGCATGATTTATAATCCTTTGGGTATATACCCAGTAATGGGATGGCTGGGTCAAATGGTATTTCTAGTTCTAAATCCTTGAGGAATCGCCACACTGTCTTCCACAATAGTTGAACTAGTTTACAGTCCCACCAACAGTGTAAAAGTGTTCCTATTTCTCCACATCCTCTCCAGCACCTGTTGTTTCCTGACTTTTTAATGATTGCCATTCTAACTGGTGTGAGATGGTATCGCATTGTGGTTTTGATTTGCATTTCTCTGATGGTCAGTGATGATGAGCATTTTTTCATGTGTTTGTTGGCTGCATAAATGTCTTCTTTTGAGAAGTGTCTGTTCATATCCTTTGCCCACTTTTTGATGGGGTTGTTTTTTTCTTGTAAATTTGAGTTCTTTGTAGATTCTGGATATTAGTCCTTTGTCAGATGCATAGATTGCAAAAATTTTCTCCCATTCTGTAGGTTGCCTGTTCACTCTGATGGTGGTTTTTTTTTTTGCTGTGCAGAAGCTCTTTAGTTTAATTAGATCCCATTTGTCCATTTTGGCTTTTGTTGCCATTGCTTTTGGTATTTTAGACATGAAGGCCTGGCCCATGCCTATGGCCTGAATGGTATTGCCTAGGTTTTCTTCTAGAGTTTTTATGGTTTTAGGTCTAACATTAGTCTCTAATCCATCTTGAATTAATTTTTGTATAAGGTGTAAGGAAGGGTTCCAGTTTCAGCTTTCTACTTATGGCTAGCCAGTTTTCCCAACACCACTTATTAAATAGGGAATCCTTTTCCCATTTCTTGTTTTTGTCAGGTTTGTCAAAGATCAGATGGTTGTAGATGTGTGGTATTATTTCTGAGGGCTCTGTTCTGTTCCATTGGTGTATATCTCTGTTTTGGTACCAGTATCATGCTGTTTTGGTTACTGTAGCCTTGTAGTATAGTTTGAAGTCAGGTAGCGTGATGCCTCCAGCTTTGTTCTTTTGGATTAGGATTGACTTGGAAATGCGGGCTCTTTTTTGGTTCCATATGAACTTTAGTTTTCTCCAAGTCTGTGAAGAAAGTCATTGGTAGCTTAATGGGGATGGCATTAAATCTATAAATTACCATGGGCAGTATGGCCATTTTCACAATATTGATTCTTCCTGTCCATGAGCATGGAATGTTCTTCCATTTGTTTGTGTCCTCTTTTATTTCCTTGAGCAGTGGTTTGTAGTTCTCCTTGAAGAAGTCCTTCACATCCCTTGTAAGTTGGATTCCTAGGTATTTTATTCCCTTTGAAGCAATTGTGAATGGGAGTTCACTCATGATTTGGCTCTCTGTTTGTCTGTTATTAGTGTATAAGAATGCTTGTGATTTTTGCACATTGATTTTGTATCCTGAGACTTTGCTGAAGTTGCTTATCAGCTTAAGGAGATTTTGGGCTGAGACAAGACTGCTGAAGTTGCTTATCAGCTTAAGGAGATTTTGGGCTGAGACGATGGGGTTTTCTAAATGTACAATCATGTCATCTGCAAATAGGGACAATTTGACTTCCTCTTTTCCTAATTGAATACACTTTATTTATTTCTTTCTCCTGCCTGTTTGTCCTGGCCAGAACTTCCAACACTATGTTGAATAGGAGTGGTGAGAGAGGGCATCCCTGTCTTGTGCCAGTTTTCAAAGGGAATGCTTCCAGTTTTTGTCCATTCAGTATGATATTGGCTGTGGGTTTGTCATAAATAGCTCTTATTATTTTCAGATACGTTCTATCAATACCGAATTTATTGAGAATTTTTAGCATGAAGGGCTGTTGAATTTTGTCAAAGGCCTTTTCTGCATCTGTTGAGATAATCATGTGGTTTTTGTCTTTGGTTCTATTTATATGCTGGATTACATTTATTGATTTGTGTATATTGAACCAGCCTTGCATCCCAGGGATGAAGCCTACTTGATCATGGTGGATAAGCTTTTTGATGTGCCGCTGAATTGTTTGCCGGTATTTTATTGAGGATTTTTGCATAGATGTTCATCAGGGATATTGGTCTAAAATTCTCTTTTTTTTGTTGTGTCTCTGCCAGGCTTTAGTATCAGGATGATGTTGCCCTCAAAATGAGGTAGGGAGGATTCCCTCTTTTTCTATTGATTGTAGTAGTTTCAGAAGGAATGGTACCAGCTCCTCCTTGTACCTTTGGTAGAATTTGACTGTGGATTCATCTAGTCCTGGACTTTTTTTGGTTGGTAGGCTATTAATTATTGCCTCAATTTCAGAGCCTGTTATTGGTCTATTCAGGTATTCAACTTCTTCATGGTTTAGTTTTGGGAGAGTGTATGTGTCCAGGAATTTATCCAATTCTTCTAGGTTTTCTGGTTTATTTGCGTAGAGGTGTTTATAGTATTCTCTGATGGTAGTTTGTATTTCTGTGGGGTTGGTAGTGATATCCCCTTTATCATTTTTTATTGAATCTATTTGATTCTTCTCTCTTTTCTTCTTTATTAGTCTTGCTAGCGGTCTATCAATTTTGTTGATCTTTTCAAAAAACCAACTCCTGGATTCATTGATTTTTTGAAGGGTTTTTTTGTGTCTCTATCTCCTTCAGTTCTGCTCTGATCTTAGTTATTTCTTGCCTTCTGCTAGCTTTTGAATGTGTTTGCTCTTGCTTCTCTAGTTCTTTTAATTGTGATGTTAGGGTGTTAATTTTAGATCTTTCCCACTTTCTCTTGTGGGCATTTAGTGCTATATAAATTTCCCTCTACACACTGCTTTAAATGTGTCCCAGAGATTCTGGTATGTTGTGTCTTTTTTCTCATTGGTTTCAAAGACCATCTTTATTTCTGCCTTCATTTTGTTATGTGCCCAGTAGTCATTCAGGAGCAAGTTCTTCAGTTTCCATGTATTTGTGCGGTTTTGATTCAGTTTCTTAATCCTGAGTTCTAGTTTGATTGCACTGTGGTCTGAGAGACAGTTTGTAATAATTTCTGTTCTTTTACATTTGCTGAGGAATGCTTTACTTCCAACTATGTGGTCAATTTTGGAATAAGTGAGATGTGGTGCTGAGAAGAATGTATATTCTGTTTTTTTGGAGTGGAGAGCTCTGTAGATGTCTGCTAGGTCTGCTTGGTGCAGAGCTGAGTTCAATTCCTGGATATCCTTGTTCCCTTTCTGTCTCGTTGATCTATCTAATGTTGATATTGGGATGTTAAAGTCACCCATTATTATTGTGTGGGAGTCTAAGTCTCTTTTTAGGTCTCTAAGGACTTGCTTTATGAATCTGAGTGCTCCTGTATTGGGTGCATGTATATTTAGGATAGTTAGCTCTTCTTGGTGAATTGATCCCTTTACCATTATGTAATGGCCTTCTTTGTCTCTTTTGATCTTTGCTGGTTTAAAGTCTGTTTTATCAGAGACTAGGATTGCAACCCCTGCCTTTTTTTGTTTTCCATTTGCTTGGTAGATCTTCCTCATTCTCTTTATTTTGAGCCTATGTGTGTCTGTGCACATGAGATGGGTCTCCTGAATACAGCACACTGATGGGTCTTGACTCTTTATCCAATTTGCCAGTCTGTGTCTTTTTTTTTTTTTTTTTTTTTGAGAAGGAGTCTTGCTCTGTCGCCCAGTCTGGAGTGCAGTGGCGTGATCTCGGCTCACTGCAAGCTCCGCCTCCCAGGTTCATGCCATGCTCCTGGCTCAGCCTCCGGAATAGCTGGGACTACAGGTGCCCGCCACCACGCCCAGCTAATTTTTCGTATTTTTTTAGTAGAGACGGGGTTCACCATGTTAGCCAGGATGGTCTTGATCTCCTGACCTTGTGATCCGCCCGTCTCGGCCTCCCAAAGTGCTGGGATTACAGGCTTGAGCCACCGCGCCCCGCCAGTCTGTGTCTTTTAATTGGAGCATTTAGCCCATTTACATTTAAGGTTAATATTGTTATGTGTGAACTTGATCCTGTCATTATGATGTTAGCTGGTTATTTTGCTCGTTGGTGGATGCAGTTTCTTCCTAACATCAATGGTCTTACATTTTGGCATGTTTTGCAATGGCTAGTACCGGTTGTTCCTTTAGTGCTTCCTTCAGGAGCTCTTGCAGGGCAGGCCTGGTGGTGACAAAATCTCTCAGCATTTACTTGTCTGTAAAGGATTTTATTTGTCCTTCACTTATGAAACTTAGTTTGGCTGGATATGAAATTCTGGATTGAAAATTCTTTTTTTTAAGAATGTTGAATATTGTCCCCCACTGTCTTCTGGCTTGTAGAGTTTCTGCTGAGAGATCTGCTGTTAGTCTGATGGGCTTCTCTTTGTGGGTAATCCGACCTTTCTGTCTGGCTGCCCTTAACATTTTTTTCCTTCATTTCAACTTTGGTGAATCTGACAATTATGTGTCTTGGAGTTTCTCTTCTCGAGGAGTATCTTTGTGGTGTTCTCTGTATTTCCTGAATTTGAATGTTGGCCTGCCTTGCTAGGTTGGGGAAGTTCTCCTGGATAATATCCTGAAGAGTGTTTTCCAAGTTGGTACCATTCTCCCCGTCACTTTCAGGTACACCAATCAGACGCAGATTTGGTGTTTTCACATAATCCCATATTTCTTGGAGGCTTTGTTCGTTTCTTTTTACTCTTTTTTCTTTAAACTTCTCTTCTTGCTTCGTTTCATTCATTTGATCTTCAATCACTGATACCCTTTCTTCCAGTTGATTGAATCGGTTACTGAAGCTTGTGCGTTTGTCATGTAGTTCTCGTGCCATGGTTTTCAGCTCTATCAGGTCGTTTAAGGACTTCTCTACATTGGTTATTCTAGTTAGCCATTCGTCTAATCTTTTTTCAAGGTTTTTAGCTTCTTTGCAATGGGTTCGAACTTCCTGCTTTAGCTCGAAGCAGTTTGATCGTCTGAAGACTTCTTCTCTCAACTCGTCAAAGTCATTCTCCATCCAGCTTTGTTCCTTTGCTGGTGAAAAGCTGCGTTCCTTTGGAGGGGGAGAGGTGCTCTGATTTTTAGAATTTTCAGCTTTTCTGCTCTGTTTTTTCCCCATCTTTGTGGTTTTATCTATCTTTGGTCTTTGATGATGGTGACGTACAGATGGGTTTTTGGTGTGGATGTCCTTTCTGTTTGTTAGTTTTCCTTCTAACAGTCAGGACCTTCAGCTGCAGGTCTGTTGGAGTTTGCTGGAGTTCCACTCCAGACCCTGTTTGCCTGGGTATCAGCAGTAGAGGCTGCAGAAGAGTGAATATTGCTGAGCAGCAAATGTTGCTGCCTGATCGGTCCTCTGGAAGCTTCGTCTTAGAGGGGTACCCGGCCGGGTGAGGTGTGAGGTGTCAGTCTGCCCCTAGTGAGGGTGTCTCCCAGTTAGGCTATTCCGGGGTCAGGGACCCACTTGAGCAGACAGTCTGTCCGTTCTTAGATCTCAAACTCCATGCTGGGAGAACCACTCCTCTCTTCAAAGCTGTCAGACAGGGACATTTAAATCTGCAGAGGTTTCTGCTGCCTTTTGTTTGGCTATGCCCTGCCCCCAGAGGTGGAGTCTACAGAGGCAGGCAGGCCTCCTTGAGCTGTGGTGGGCTCCACCCAGTTCTAGCTTTGCAGCCGCTTTGTTTACCTACTCAAGCCTCAGCAATGGCAGGCGCCCCTCCCCCAACCTCGCTACCACCTTGTAGTTAGATTTCACACTGCTGTGCTAGCAATGAGGGAGGCTCCGTGGGTGTGGGACCTTCTGAGCCAGGCGCAGTATATAATATCTTGGTGTGCCATTTGCTAAGACCCTTGGTAAAGCGCAGTATTAGGGTAGGAGTGACCCGATTTTCCAGGTGTTGTGTGTCATGGTTTCCCTTGTCTAGGAAAGGGAATTCCCTTCCCCCTTGTGCTTCCCAAGTGAGGCAATGCCTCACCCTGCTTCATCTCTCGCTCAGTGGGCTGCACCCACTGTCGTGCACCCACTGTCTGACACGCGCCAGTGAGATGAACCCGGTACCTCAGTTGAAAAGGCAGAAATCACCCGCATTCTGTGTCACTCATGCTGGTAGTTGGAGGCTGGAGCTGTTCCTATTCGGCCATCTTGGAACCGCCCTCACTTATGTGTTCTTAATTACTTTGGGTGTCAGAGACAGATTTCACTGAAATAAAACAAACTTACAGAAAACTTGTGTAAATCTAAGTGTACAACTTGATATATTTTTCCTAAGGTTACTAACCTATGTGATTAGCACTCATATGGAGCAACACAGTATTACCAGCTTTCCAGGAAGCTCCTTGTATTTTCTCCTAGTCTTTTGGATCCAACGGTAACCACTGTCCTGATTTCTAACAGTGTAGGTTACTTTTTAATTTCACATAAATGCAAATAAAAGCACTTACCTGTGCCTGATTTCATTTTCTAAGCAGTATGTTTAAGATTTACCTACATTGTTGCAGACAGTTCTTCATTTTCATTTTGTAAAGTATCCCATTATGTAAATATGGCACAATTTATTTTTTTTCCTGCTATTGATGGACATTTAGGTTGTTTCCAGTTGGAGGCTAACAACGTCAGTGCAGCTATGAACACTGCTGTATGTGCATTTCTGTTGGGTATATACTTAGAAGTGGAATTGGTAGATCATAGGTTATGTGCATATACACTGTTAGTAGTTACTGACAAGTTTCAGTAGTTCCAGCAATTTCCACTTTTTCCAGAAGAGTATGAGTTACAGTTGCTTCACAAATACTTGGCATTTTCTTTTCTGTTCTTGTTTTTTGTTTTGTTTTGTTTTGTTTTGTTTTTTGAGGCGGAGACTCACCCTGTCACCCAGGCTAGAGTGCGGTGGCATGAACTCAGCTCACTGCAACCTCCACCTTCCAGGTTCAACCAATTCTCCTCCCTCAGCCTCCTGAGTAGCTGGGATAACAGGTGCCCGCCACCATGCCTGGCTAATTGTTTTGTATTTTTAGTAGAGATGGGGTTTCACCACGTTGGCCAGGCTGGTTTTGAACTCCTGACCTCAAGTGATCCACCCATCTCAGCCTCCCAAAGTGCTAGGATTAAAGGCGTAAGCCACTGCGCCCAACCATACTTGGCATTTTCTGTCTTTTTCATTTTAGCTGTTGTGGTGAATATGCTGCATTATCATGTTGTGAGTTGAACTCGCATTCTCTCTATGATCTGAGCACCTTTTCCTAGGCTGAGTAGCCACATGGACGTTTTCTTTTGTGCGGACCCTTTTAAAATCATTTTGCCCATTTTCCTTTTGTCTCCTATTATTCCCTCATTTTAAACTATTTTTTAACAGGGAACATTTGACCACCACACAGCCTCTCAGATTTCCTCATCCTTCAAAATCTACCATAATAATCATAGCTATAATGTACTAAGGGGCTTTATATCATCATCTGATGTATAAGGTAATTAATATTATCCCCACTTTCAGAGGCAAATGTTGAGGCTCACAAAGAGTGAGCAACAGGTCCAAGAGGATGCAGCTGGGCAGCAGCAGGGCCAGGACTGTACCCAGAGCTGATGCCACAGCCTGTGCTCCAACCACAGCACTCCCTGCTTTGCAGATGATTGTCATTGAGGCTTGCTCCCTTAATGAAATTACCAGCGATCCTCTCTGACTGTTCATACCTCCTTTTGCTGCTTTATTTCTATTCTTATCCCTAACATACTATATGTAATTTTAGTTTTTAATGATTCTATGTATGCTCTTTCTTCTCTATTAGAATCTAAATTCTGAGAGGGCAGGAAGTTTTGTTACTTTTATATACCAACATATTCCCAATGCCTGGAGAGTGCCTGGTACATAGCAGTTGTATACTTTTTGAATGCATGAATAAACACACGTTAATTCTTTTTTTTTTTCTCGCTCTGTCGCCCAGGCTGGAGTGCAGTGGCGCGATGTCGACTCACTGCAAGCTCCGCCTCCCAGGTTCACGCCATTCTCCTGTCTCAGCCTCCCTAGTAGCTGGGACTGCAGGTGCCCACCACCACGCCCAATTAATTTTTTGTATTTTTGTTTTTAGTAGAGACGGTGTTCACCATGTTGGCCAGGATGGTGTCTATGTCCTGACCTCGTGATCTGCCTGCCTCAGCCTCCCAAAGTGCTGGGATTACAGGCGTGAGCTACCGTACCCGGCCTAAACACTCATTAATTCTAAGGCTTGGATGTCCCAGGACATGAGGATTTATTTTCATATCCCTTCTGGGGCTGTGGACTGTAAAGTTGGCTCATTTGTCTCCTAGGTTTCCCTGCCTCCTTCCAGTCTCGGGCTCAGCTCTGCCATTTCCTCGCCGTGTGCATCTTCATGTGCACTGCCCAGCATGCAGCCATCAACGAGGGCCAGGTGTGGATAAACAAAAGCCTGCATCCGTCAGGGTAGGTGTCTGGACTGGGGGTTCTGGAAGAGACAGCTGGAGACTAGTGTCCACACATCAAGGTTCAGGGTGAATTCAGGTTCCTCTTGTAGCTTGACTGGTATGCCTTGATCCCTAATGGCCCATGCTCAGTGAAGATGCCCTCACCCACCACCAAGGAAGATGTGACAAGGCCCACAGTGATGAGGTCACTCCCTGATGTCTGGCAGTCCTATGTTCAAATGGGCATCATGTGGCTTCTGAGCTGGCGGCAGGTGGACGTGGTGAAAGGGGACCTCTGAGACTACAAAGGAGATGTCAGGGTGCAGGGCTGGATTCTGGGTCCCTGTGTCTTGGAACTAGGAGCTCATTCATCCTCTTTCTGCCCCAGGTACCCCCTTGAGCATCAGAAAGAAGAATATGTCTTAGGCCCTGAGCCCAAAGCTGTGCTGAGACAATTTCAAACAGATCTGGACAACCTGGAAAGGGAAATCGTGGCCCGAAATGAGAAGCTAGACCTTCCCTATGACTATCTGAAGCCTGGCTGCATAGAGAACAATATCACTCTCTGAGCTCAATTATGCTGGTCCTCGAAGACTTTAGGCCATCATTACTATGAACATTTTCCTCCTGAGTCTTGCCTTTTTTTGGATCTCAGTTGCTGTGTTTTTCTTTTTGCCTCTGAGTTTTCTACCTGAGTATCTCATTAGCCTGAGGCACTGTCCTTACCTTTAGGGACCCTATGAGAATGATCTGTACACTGCAGTCACATTCCTTAGAGAAATCACCCATGTACTCCTGTCGCTTTCCCTTGGCCCTGGAAATTTACCTTCTCCATTCATCGTAGAATGTTTAGGAGTCATTATGTAGCATGTTGTAGAGGTGCAATTTCATTTCTTTCCATCTGGATAATCAGTTATGCCAGCACAGTTTATGGAAAAACTCATTCTTTCCCACTAATCTACAATGTTGATGTTAATCAAATTCCTGTATACAAATGTTACTATTGGAACTGTCCATTCTACTCCATTCATTAATTTATACCTAACACAGCCTACTATTTGATAAGACATACTCATCCAATTTGTTCTTTTCAGGTGCTTTGGCTTTTCTTCAACATATAAATATTACAGTTATTGTGTTAAGTTTCAGAAATAACACATGATTTTTATTGGAATCACATTGTATGTATAGACATTTTAATACAACATTTTTGCATTACAAAAATGTCTACTTCAGCCAAGTTTGCATTTTTGAGCTATATCCAAGTGGGTCCTTTTCTGCATTGTGATTCCATTTGTTTTTTGTTTGTTTGTTTATTTGTTTGCCTGTATTGCATCTGGGTTCCTGGGTAAGATTGGCCTATGAAGGGTTATAGACTTGCAGAGAGGCAATATTAGGAACTCTGCTAAAATGAGTCATTAAAATAATAAGAAAGAACAAAATACAGAATTCTGTCGCTAGAGACTCAAATGCATTTGCCGAAATCATGTACAGTTGGGGGTCCACATCCCTGGATTCAACCTATCGTGGATGGAGAATATTTTTTAAAATAATGGTTGCATTTGTACTGAACATGTAAGACCATTTTTTCTTGTCATTGGTCCCTAACAATGCAGTTTAACAATTCCTGGCATGCCTTGTTATATTGTGCTGTGATCTCTTGTGCTTTCCAAATATTAAAAACACAATTTGCAAATTGATAGTGTAGCAACCCTGCCTCGAGCAAGTTCATCGACGCCATTTTTCCAACAGCATGTGCTGCGTGCCTCTGAGTCACATTTTGGATCTTCTCACGATATTTCAGGCATTTTCATTGTTGTTCTATCTGTTATGGTGATCTGTGATTGATTGATGACCTTTGATGTTACAGTTGTCTCTGCTTTGGAGCTCCATGAACTGTGCCCATCTAAGATAGCAAACTTCATTGATAAATGTTGTGCCTGATTGCCCCTCCAACCAGCCATTCCCCCATCTCTCCCATTTTCCTTGGCCCTCCCTCTTCCCTGAGACACAACAATATTGAAATCTGGTCACTTAACAACCTGCAATGGCCACTCAGTGTTCAAATGAAAGAAAGAGTTGCACATACCTCACTTTAAATCAAAAACTAGAAATGACTAAGGATAGTGAGGAAGGCATGTCTATAGCCGAGATAGGCCAAAAGTTGGGCCCCTTGTACCAGGTCACTAAGTTGTGAATGTAAAGGGAAAGCTCTTGAAGGAAATTACAAATGCCACCCTGGTGAACCCATAAATGACAAGAAAGTGAAACCACCTTATTGCTAATATTGGAGGACGTTTGAGTGGTCTAGATAGAAGATTAACCAATCTACAACATTTCCTTAAGCCAAAGCCTAATCCAGAGAAAGACCCTACCTCTATTCAATTCTATGAAGACGGAGAGAGGTGAGGAAGCTTCAGAAGAAAAGTCTAAAGCTAGCAGATTTTGGTTCATGGGGTTTAAGGAAAGAAGCTGTCTCCATAACATAAAAGTGCAAGGAGAAGCAGCAAGTGCTGATGCAGAAGCTGCAGCAACTTATCCAGAAGATCTAGCTAGGATCACTGATGAAGGTGGCACTACACTAAGCAACAGATTTTTATGTAAACCAAACAGCCTTCTACTGGGAGAAGCTGCCGTCTAGGATTCCCACAGCTGGATAGGACAAGTCAAGCCCTGGCTTCAGAACTTCAAAGGACAAGCTGACCCTCGTTTCAGGAGTGCACGCAGCTGGTGACTAGAATTGGAATCCAGTGTTCACTTACCATTCTAAAACTACCGGGGCCCTTAGGAATGAAGCTGAATCTACTCTGTCTGTGCTGTTTGCAGCAACAAAGCCTGGATGACAGCATTTCTGTTAACAGCATGGTTTGCAGAATAGTTTAAGCTCACTGTTGGGACCCACTGCTTGGGAGATGTAGTTATACCTTTCAAAATATTCCTGCTCATTGATAATCCACCTGGTTACCGAAGAACTCTGATAAAGGTACACAAGGAAGCTGATATTGCCATAGATAGTGGTTTCTCTGATGGACCTGAGCAAAGTAAATTGAAATCTTCTGGAAAGAAGCAGTATTCTAGATGGCATTCATGACGTTCAGGATTCATAGGAAGAGGTCAAAATGTCAACATTAACAGTAGTTTGGAAGAAGTTGATTCCAATTCTCATGGATGACGAAGGATTCAAGACATCAGTAGAAGAAGTAACTGCAAATGTGATGGAAATAGCAAGAGAACTAGAATTAGATGTGGAGCCTGAAGATGTGACTGTATTGCTGCAATCTCATGAGAAAACTGGAACTGATGAGGAGTTGCCTCTTACAGATGAGCAAAGAAAGTGGTTTCTTGAGATAGAAACTAGTTGTGGTGAAGATGCTGTGAACACTGTCCACATGATAACCATAGACTTAGAATATTACATGAACTTAGTTGATAAAGCAGTGGCAGAGTTTGGGAGGATTGACTCCACTTTTGAAAGGTGTTCTACTGTAGGAAAAATGCTATCAAATAGCGTCACATGCTACAGGGAAATCTTTCATCAAAGGAAGAGTCAATGGATGCAGCAGACTTCATTGTTGTTTTATTTTAAGAAATTGCCACAGCACACACCCACCTTCAGCAGTCATCATTCTGACCTGTCAACAGCCATAAACATTGAGGCAAGACCCTCTGCCAACAAAAAGATTACAACTCGCTGAAAAATTTTTTAGCGTTTTTAGCAATATTGTTTTAAATTTCGGCTTTTATTTTAGATAGAGGGGGGTACAGGTGTAGGATTGTTACATGAGTATATTGGATCTAGGTAGTGAGCCTAGTACCCAGTAGATTTTCATCCCGTACCCTCCCCCTTCCAGTAGTCTGCAGTGTCCAATTTTCCCATGTTTTTGACCACATGGGCTCAGTGTTTAGCTCTCACTCTCCCACTTGAGAACATGTGGTATTTAGTATTATGTTCTTGTCTTAATTCATGTAGGATTATGGCCTCCCGCTGCATCCATGTTGCTGAGAAGGACATGACTTCATTATTTTCTGTGGTGATGTAGTATTCCACAGCGTATATGTACCACATTTTTCTCATCTACTCAATCATTGATGGACACCTAGGTTGGTTCCATGTCTTCCCTATAGAGAATAGTGTGGCGATGAATGTATGAGTGCATGCATCTTTTTGGTATAATGATCTATATTCCTTTGGTTATATACCCAGTAATAGTACTTCTGGGTGAAATGTTAGCTCTGTTCTTTGAGAAAGCTCCAAACTGCTTTCCACAGTGGCTGAACTAATTTACATTCCCACCAGCAGTGTGTAAGCATTGCCTTTGCTCCATGGTTTCACCAGTGCCTGTTGTTTTTTGGCTTTTTAATAGCAGCCATTCTGTCTAGTGTGAGATGGTATCTCATGTGGTTTTGATTTGCATTTGTCTAATGATTAGTGATGATGAGCATTTTTTCATATGCTTGTTGTCCACTTGTATGTCTTCTTTAGAGAAGTGTCTTTTCATGTCTTTTGCCCATTTTGTAGTGGGGTTATTTGGAGTTTTTTTTTTTTTGCCTTTGGATTTGTTTAAGTTTTTTATAGATTTGGATATTAGACCTTTGTTGGGTGCCTAGCTTGTGAATATTTTCTACTGTGGTGTAGGCTGTCTGTTTACTCTGTTGATGGTTTCTTTTGCTATGCAGACACTCTTTATTATAGATATAAAGTGTATAAAATTTATAATCAATAAATACACATTTACTGATTCAATAAGTCAATCACATTTATTGATTTACAACATAATTTACTTAGGTCCCACTTGTCACTTTTTATTTTTGTTGCAGTTGCTTTTGGAGACTTAGCCAAAAATTCTTTGGCAAGGCTGATGTAGAGAAGGATATTTCCTAGGTTTTCTTCTAGGATTTTTATAGTTTGAGGTCTTATATTTAAATCCATGGTAGGAGAGCACCTCCCTGTCCCTTTGAAATGAACCATGTTACCTGCTGTTAGCAGTGAAGTGGAGCAGAAGTCACAGGTGCCATTTCTGGGCAGAAGCTTTGAAGGGACCGTGGCGAACCACCCCATCGTTTCTTCTGCCTCAGCAGTTTTGGAGGCACAGAAGTCGGGTGTTACGGGCTGAATTGTGTCCCCCACCCCCAAACTGATATGTTGAAGTCCTAACCCCAAGTGCCTCAGAATAGGATTGTGTTTGGAGATGGGGCCTTTAAAGGTGTAATTAAGGGGAAATGAGGTCATATGGGTGAGCCCTTATCCAATCTGTCTGGTGTTCTTATAAAGAGAGGAGATGAGGACCCAGACGCCGACCGAAGACCGCATGGAGGCACAGACAGGAGGGTGGCCACTTACAAGCCAAGGAGCCAGGCCTTAGAAGAAGCCAATTCTGCTGATACCTTCGTCTTGGACTTCTGGGATCCGGAACTGTGAGAAAGAATATTTCTGTTATTTGAGACCTCCATCTATGGTATATTGTTACGGTAGCCCTAGCAAACTCGTATAGATTTTTGATACCAGGAAGTGGAATGCTGCTCTAAAAAATATGCAAAAATGTGGAAGTGGATAATGAGTAGAGGCTGGAAGAGTTTGGAGGTACATGCTGCAAAGGCCTAGATGGTCTTCTTTGTGTGTTTAATTTTTTGGTCAAAAATATTTTAATTGTTTTTCAAAGAGTTCTGGGAAAATAATTACCTAAGGAAAGGAAATAGCATCGCTTATAGGTGGGTTTGAATACCAGCCCTATAGCTTTGCTGAGAAATGGAGAAATTCTTCTTGGTGGGAGTCCTGAATTGCATTAAATGGAGGGATAGGGTTAAGGTGTTTATTTTGTGTTTTTTGCTTTCAGCTTTTGGTGGTTTTGGTGGTGGTTGTCCCAAGTGAGTCCAAAACCCAACAGGGAAAAGAACATTTAATCTTAAAACCTGAGAACCTTCCTTGACTCCATGGCCCATGTTCCAGATATACTAGGATGTGGTTGGGCGGCCCAGGGCTTCAGGTGGCTCTTCCTCCATGGCTTTGCTGGGTGCAGCCCAGGCAGCAGCTCTTACATGTTGGAGTTTGATGCCTGAGGCTCTCCCAGGGTGGCCTTGCACACTGCTGGCTCTACCATCCTGGAATCTTGGGGCTAGCCTCCTCCCCACGGCTCTGCTGGGCATTGCCCTAGTGGGGACATTCTGTGGTGTCCCTCCCCTGTGGCAGTTCTCTGCCTGACCCCAAGGCTTTCTGGGACATACTTTGAAATGTAGGTGGAGGCAGCCATGTCCCACAGCTATTGCACTCTGCGCACCTGCAGAATGAGCACCATGTGGATGCTGCTGAAGAGTTTTCTGTCTGTACCCTCTGGAGGGGTGACATCATGTTCCCCACTCCACCAGGGCCCATTGAGCAACAGTTGGAGCAGCCAAGGAAAGCACCACAGCACAATGTGGGAACCAGTGGCTTCAGGGAGTGCTGGGCAGCAAGTCCCAAGTTCCCCAGGGCCCACCTTGGAAACCGTACTCCCGTCAGTGCCCTGGCACCATGGACCTGTGATGAGAGTGAAGCCTGAGTGATCTACAAAATACCTTCAGGGTCGCTCTTCCATTGTCCTTGTGAGGAGCCCAGCCCTGATCTACACAGGCCTCCTGACCCACATCTACGTGTTCTCTCCCAAACACACTTTCTTATCTGTTCAATATGGACAGACTGAGAAGGCTAAAAATTTCCCGAATCTTGTAAGTTCTGCTTCTCTTTTGATTATAAGTTCTGTCTCTAAATCATTCCTCTTTTCTTTCATTTTCCTATAAACCTTCAAAAGAATCAAACTGCTCCTTCAATACTTTGTTTGCTTAGATATTTCTTCTGACAAATTTCAGTTTCATCTCTCACAAGTTTTGCCTGCCACTAAACACTAGTGCTTTGCCACTTTATGGCAAGCATCACTCACCTTTCCTCCAGTTTCCATTTACCTCTTCTTTATTTCCATCTGAGTCTGAGACTTCATCAGAATGACCTTTCCTTTCCATATTCTTTTTTTTTTTTTTTTTTTTTTGAGACTTGGTCTTGCTATCTTGGCCAGGTTGGTCTTGAACTCTTGGCCTCAAGCAGTCCTCCCGCCTCGGCCTCCCAAAGTGCTAAGATTTCAGGTGTGAGTCACCATGCCCGACCCCCTCCATATGCTCCAACATTCTGTCCAGCCCTTCTCTTCTGAGCCCTCAATGTAATCACCCTTAATGAAGAGTCATAAGGAGAAGACGGCCACCAACATGCTAGGAGATGGGCCTGGAACAGAGCCTTCCTGCACAGCCTCAGAGGGACCCACCCTGCTGACACCTTGATCTTGGACTCATGGCCTCCAGGACTGTGAGACAGTAACATTCTGTTGTTGAGGGTACCCAGTCTGTGGTCCTGTGAAACAGCCCTAGGAAACTAACGCAGCCTGTTAGCCCACAGATGGTGGAGAGATGGAGTGTGCAATGGAGCTCCAGGCTGACTGTCTCCAGCTCCCAAAGTGCACTACGGGACCCTTGGGTGGGCGTAGGTATGGGGTGTAGGTATGCAAGATAATTTGGGTGGTGCAGGGTGAATAATGTCAACTTACATAATGGATTTATCTTACTGGATAAATCAGGGGTTCCCTCCTGTTTGGAACCAGGCTGCACAGCAGGAGGTGAGCAGCCAGCCAGCAAGCAAAGCTTCATCTGTAGAAACAGCTGCTCCCCATCCCTCACATTGAGCTCCATTATGGCATGAGCTCTGCCTCGTGTGAGATGAGCGGTGCCGTTAGATTCTCATAGGAGCATGAACCCTACTGTGAACTGCACATGCGAGGGATCTAGACTGCATGCTCCTTATGAGAACCTCATGCCTGATGATCTGTGACTGTCTCCCGTCACCCCCAGATGGGACCATGTAGTTACAGGAAAACAAGCTCAGGGCTTCCACTGATTCTATATTATGGTGAGTTGTGTAATTGTTTCGTTATATGTTACAGTGAAATAATAATAGAAATAAAGCACACAATAAATGTAATGGGCTTGAATCATCTCCGCATCATCCCTTCCCCTTCTCCCTGGTTCGTGGAAAAGTTGTCTTCCATGAAACTGGTCTCTGGGACCAGAAAGGTTGGGGACCACTGGTGTAAATGCTTCTAAGAATAGTTAAGCAACTTAAGGTTTACATGCTGCTAAAAATATGGGTTTCAATGCTAAGAAAAATGGATTCACATGAAAACACTATCTTGCTGTGGTCCAGGGAATCTAAACCATTCTAACAGAGAGACGTGCAGCTTGGAGCTGGAGCTGCGCTCCCACATCTGGTCCACCTCATATCCCTGCACCACACACACATGCACATATGCATACAGACATGTACACATGCATACACACATACACATGCACACACATACACATAAATGTATACACGTGCATATACCTGCACACATACACTCACAGACACACACACTCACTGTGCTTCATGTCCTCACTAAGGTGGCATGGGAGGGAATGCGTGTTTTTAAGGGGAATGAAGACAACTCAGGCCCCTCGTTCTCCTGGCATTTGCACCCGTGTCTTCTCTACAGAGCACGCTTCAGTCCCTTTCTTGGCTCTCTCTCTTAGTGAAAGAGAGAAGCAGAGCCCCAGCGTGTACCTGGCTGCTTAAGGTGCAAACCAAGTTTACAAGCTTCCCGGGGAGCCAGGTGAGAAGAAGACACTGCAGAGCCTCCCCAAAAGAAGCATCAGCTTTTGTTGGATCCTTGAGCCTAGGAAAATGATATACAAGACATCACAGTTCATCAGAAGACAAACAAAATCCACTAAGGAAGAGCAGTGGTCAAAGGTTTTATTCTCTTTGAGAAGGGGTTCTCCACTCACTCCCTCCTGCCGCCTTGTGAAGAAGGTACCGCTTCCCCTTTGCCTTCTGCCACGATTGTAAGTTCCCTGAACTGCGAGTGAATTAAACCTCTTTCCTTTATAAATTACCCAGTCTCAAGTATTTCTTTATCGCAGTGTGAAAACAAACTAATACAGACCCCTTCCCTGAAGCACCTTCTCCTTAGGCCACCAACTGCCCCCATGCTTCTCCTCTGCCCCTGGTCTTTCTTTTCCCCTCATGAGGCCCAAGTGATCCACATGGCCAACCCCAGCCCCATCCTACTGCAGGCCTGTGCGGCTGCTGGAGAGGCCGCGCTCCTTTCCTCACCCCGAGGCTGTTGTTGAGGGTACCCAGTCTGTGGTCCTGTGAAACAGCCCTAGGAAACTAACGCAGCCTGTTAGCCCACAGATGGTGGAGAGATGGAGTGTGCAATGGAGCTCCAGGCTGACTGTCTCCAGCTCCCAAAGTGCACTACGGGACCCTTGGGTGGGCATAGGTATGGGGTGTAGGTATGCAAGATAATTTGGGTGGTGCAGGGTGAATAATGTCAACTTACATAATGGATTTATCTTACTGGATAAATCAGGGGTTCCCTCCTGTTTGGAACCAGGCTGCACAGCAGGAGGTGAGCAGCCTCTGATATGCTCTGATATGCTCTCTGGATCCTGTAGGAAACTGACCCCCTATTCTCATACTGACCCCCTATTCTCACACTGGTGCAACTTCTTCCAAGACCTCAAAGCTGAACAACGTGAGCTGGTATTTTTTCTTGTCTCCACTTGCTCGGGCTGTCATTGGGACAGTCCTAGAGTGGGGGGCCAATGGGTGAATGGGTGGATGGATGAATGGACAGTAGTCTAGGGAGGATGCCCCTGTCTGTCCTGAACGGGGCCCTTCCTCCAATGAGAAGCCTTCCTGAGTGAGTTTATACAATTGTCCCTTGGTATCCATGGATGATTAGTTCTAGGGTCGCCTGGGATGCCAAAATCCATGGATGCTCAAGTCTCTGATATAACATGGCTGAGTAATTACATATAACCTATGCACATCCTCCCGTATACATTAGACCATTTCTAGATTATTGATGATATGTAATACAATGCAGATGCTACGTAAATTGTTGTGATACTGTATTGTTTAGGGAATGATGACAAGAACAAAGTCTGCACATGTTCAGTGGAATCATAAGCATCCAATTTCGTTTCTGAATATTTTCCATCTGCTTTTAGCTAAATCCACAGATGCAGAGCTTCCGGATATGAGGGCCAAGTGTGCTTTGACAGTAGGGTGGGTGAGGTTGCTAATGAGTACAGGGAAACAGGTGTCGATCAGGAGGGCCCTGCACTGGGGCATCTGGACGCTCTGTCTTAGGATTTGAGGCTGTAGGATTGGATGGCACAGGCAGACTCAGCCCAGGTCAAAGCCCTCCCCTTAAATGTTCTTTTCATCCCAAGCTCTTTCTGTTCCCTGGAATTTGGCAGCCCCTAGGCCCTGGGTAGAAGGACAGATGAGCCAGACTTTAGAAAACATGTCTAGAAGAGTGAGGCCCTACTGTGTGCCGGGCACTTTCCCCGCAGGATCCTCTAGCTGGAATAACCAAGGGTCATGGAGAGAAATACCCAGTTAAAATATCAGAAATAGAAAAAGAGATACCACTAGTGATAGTATTTTGAAAAGACCATTAGAGATACTAAAAAGAGCATTAGGTAATAGTATTAGCACTTTTATTCTGAGATTCAACAGCAGCAGTCACTTCCCTCCACCCCTACGTGTGCCTCAGGACCACCCTGGGCGGGGAGGGCTGAGGTCAGGGAGCACCCATGGATGATCTGATTCTGGCCCTGGGCCCTGGGGGCGACAGTGATGAGGAACTGGGTGCTCATGAGTGGGGCAGCCAAGCATGGCAAGAGAAGCAATACACGCATGCACAGACGTGTTTACCCACATACATGTGTGCACATACACACTGTAGGCAGGCATGTTGATGCCTCAGGCAGTGGAGGATGCTGACTCTGGGCCCTGCTGACCCAGCCAAGGCCCCATTGTGATGCATGCCACGACCTCAGAATGTCTCTGGTGCTTAGCACCCATCCGCTCTCCGGCCTGCCCCTGTGTTCTACAGCAGCTACACACACACAGTGGTATCTGGAGCAGCTCTGTGGACTCAAAGGTTTTCTCCCTGAGAGGCGTAACACAGGCCAGCTGATTCATCAGAATCAGGTGAGTGTGACCTGCTCTCTTCCCTCCATGCTGACTTGGGGACAATGGCTACGGGGTGGGCTGTGTTGGCTTCTGGGCACCTGCTGAGGAGCGTCATCCCGAGCACTCACCGGGCACCCATTCTGCACTGCCTGTGTAGACGATTGTCTCTTTCGTCCTCATGGTGCCTCCATAGGGTAGATGCTGTTCCCAAATGTACCCATTTGACAACTGAGACATCTGGTGTCAGAGGCGGTATCGACCCGGGAATCCTGACATGACCCTGGGTTTTGCTCTCAGCCCTGCCCTGTGCAGGGCTGGACTTAAGGCGTGAACTCTGTGGTCTCCCTGCCCTAGATCCCAAATCTGTCCAAGGTTTCTGATCCCGAGGGGGCAGAGCCTGGCCCTGGCGGAGCCACTGGGATGGATCCACTGTGGGTGGGAATGAGGGGAGGGTCCTCAGAACACGTCTGGGGCCTAAGCTGGGTCCTGATGGTCCCTGTGAGACCCACTGGACACACATGGTCGCCTGTCTGGGAGTGGCATGGGGAGCCTTCTGCCTTTGAGCAGCTGTGGAAAATGAAGGAGCCCTGGAGAGCTGGCTGAAGGGAGACTATCTTCCATCCTGTTCAAAGGGGTCCAGGAACTGGGGTTGTCCCCAAGTATTTCTTTCTCTGTCTGGTCCTATCCAGGCCTTGCCATCCTTTTGCCCCAAGTGTTCCCAGGAGGGACGATGTATCTAGGTGTTCCCCAGGACCAAGGACCCACTGTTCTTCCTCAGTGACCCAGGACAATGAGGCCCCCTCCTGTAGGGACAGCTCAGAATGGTGGAGTCCACAGACCCTCCCCGAGAGATGTGGTTTCCACGAGCACAGAGAGTGCTTTGGAGACAGTAGCTTATTTTCATCCCCTAAACCTGTTGTTCCTAAAGTGGCTTCACTGTTCAGACTGAAGGGCCACGGTAGCCCAAGTGATGAGTGGAGCAGAACGGAGTACTCAGGAGAGATCTTGTTCCCCGTAGGAAACTGGACATCTCTGTGGTCCCTGAGCATCCCAGGAGGCCGATCGTACAGAGACCTCTGGGCCCTCTCCCCAGTCTCCCTCCACATCCCTGGAATAGCCCATCACGGACCCTTCACCCTTGGCAGGTGGACACCATTGAAACTGCCAGGGCAGGTGTGTGCCCATTTCATGGCATTTGGGGACAACAGGACTCTCTGTCCAGGTCGCACTGTCCTCAAGTCCTTGGGAAGATGCCCACCCCTGCTGGGGCTTGAGACTCCAGAGACCTGTGCAGGTGTGGGCCACTGGGTCTGGCCCCTTTTCACCTGAGGGCAGTGGTGGAATGGCGGTTACACAGCCAGGCAGCATCTGGGAGCTGGGCAGGAGCAATTCAGGTGTTCGCCGAAGTTCTCAGGTACAGTGTAACCTTTAGACGTTTTTGTCTCACGGGATGGACATGGTAGAGGACGCAGATACTTTGGAGGAGCGAGAGGACATCATTATGAAGTATGAGAAGGTACAGGTCAGTCTGCTCCTTGGAAGGAGGCCTCTTCCAATGCACCCTGGTCAAAGGGTCCTGGACTCCCTAGGAGCACAGGGTGGGCACGGGTGGCCACTACCCACAGGCCCTTGCACCCTTTACCTTGGACCACTCACCAAGGTTGCCTCTGGGTTACAGGGACACCGAGCTGGGCTGCCAGAGGACATGGGGCCTGAGCCTGTTGGAATCTACAACAATATTGATCACTTTGGGATTCTGCAGTGAGTCCTCTGTGCTCCCCTCAGCCCCTAAATCACCTGCCTCAGCGCAGGGATGGGTTTGCTTTTAGGAAGGCCATTCTGAGGCAGGACATGTCTCCCCAGGTCGGGCCAACCTCCTTTCCAGGGTCAGAACTCCTCCCTGGCTCCCCTGCAGGTCCAGCCTGAGGTTGCTGTTAGGCCAGCATTGCCGGGCCCATCTAGGGAGCGGGTGGGAATGGAGACTGGGCTAGGTCAGGCCCCTGGACTCTCAGCAGTTCTGTCTCCAAGTCAGCACAAGAGGAGCGGGGCAGCCTGAGGGTCTGGCCATGTCTACTTGGAGACAACCCCAGTGAGATCCAAGGGTTGTGGCCACAGGGTGAGGGGATGCCTGGCCCAGCCTCAGGCCTATTGTCCAGCAGGTCTCTGGTCTCTGAGGCCCCACCTGCCCCTGTTCTCCCCCATTTCCCTACAGCTACAGCCCTCACTGTCCCCATGGGGAAGCAGGAAAGGCATGGGGACAGTGGGGGCTGTGGCCTTAGGGAAATGGGGGAGAAGATGGGCAGGGCCCTCGTTCTGGGCATTTCACTGAGAGGCCAGGGAGGCAGCAGATCTTGAGGCTAATGACCCTGGGTCTGGTGCTGGGAAGGGATCTGGGGCCAGGTAAGAAGAGCCTAGGGCCGGCTGTGGTCGCTCATGCCTGTAATCTCAGCACTTTGGGAGGCCGAGGCAGGCAGATCACAAGGTCAGGAGATCGAGACCATCCTGGCTAACATGGTGAAACTCTGTCTCTACTAAAAATACAAAAAATTAGCCGGGTGTGGTGGCGGGCACCTGTAGTCCCAGCTACTCAGGAGGATGAGGCAGGGGAATGCCGTGAACCCTGGAGGCGGAGCTTACAGTGAACCGAGATCATGCTACTGCACTCCAGCCTGGGTGACAGAGGGAGACTCCATTTCAAAAAAATAAAAATAAAATAAAATAAAAAATAAAAACCAAAAAGAAGCCCAGCCTAGAGCCCATCCCTCAGGGATTATAGGATGGGGAGACAGAGGATCCCAGGGAGGTAGGGTGGGAGGAAGCTTATGAGCCGTGCCACTTCTGAAATGTAAGGTGTGTGGCTCAGGTGCAGGGAGAGGCAGGTGGACGCTGGGAGGTCATACCCTGCGAGGGCCTTGGGAATGTCAGGTGGGATGGGCCCCGGGTGCACCCTGGGTGCACTTGGCAGGTCTCAGGGTAGGCTCCCTAGAACCTGGTGGGTCAACATCACGTGGTCACTCCCTGAGGGACTCCTGTCAGGGCCCGGTCACCCACCCTGGGCGGCCCCCATCCCATCTCAGGGCTGACTTTTCTCAGCTCCAGCAGAAAGCACCACCTCCAGTCCAGGACGGGCAGCCCCATTGTGCAGCCTGACTGACCCCCACACCAGGGGCCCCAGTAACCCTGCCCAGGCTGGCCCTGCACTTCCTCTACTCCCAGGTCCTGACCCCTCCTGGGAGTCAGCCCCACAGGAAGACCCTTGTCCTCCCTTCCCTGTGCCTTCTCCCGGGCTGAGCCCTGAGCTGGATGGGGACAGAGCCAGTCCTTTCTGGGGGTCGGCTCCCTGACCTGGATGGCTCCAGGCTCTGTGCAGATCCTCAGCTCTGCCTGGGTTGCCTTACAGTGAGATGAAGCTGCCCCCTGTCAGCGCCCGGGAGGTGAAGGTAAGAGCCTGATGCTTGGGGGACTGGTCCAGTGACAGGGGGACCCAGGGGGTCATTGATGAGGCAGAGGAGGCAGCTGGCCTGGGCAGCGGCGGGTGAGGGCAACACGCTGTCACTGGGAGGGGCAGCAGTCCCTGCTGGACCTGACCCCAGGTTGCTGTATCTCTTGCAGTTTGATGAAATTCCAAAGTGAGAATCACATTTGTGGCTTGGGGGTGGCTGCCCACTTGTGTCAGGTCACCACCTAGAGGCTGGGGTCTGACTTACGACTGGTATGTCTGTGGCCTGAGGATGGCATGTCCAGGGCACCCAAAGCCAGCCCACTGGCACTCATTTGCTCAAAGGCTCTCAGCCCTTAGGGTCTGCCCTTCCCCGGCTCGCTCCAGCTGGGTCCCACCGGGGCTTCAGAGCCCAAGACCCAGCACCCACGGGCGGCTCTGGGAAGCCTGGCAGCTCCGCTAACTCCAACATTCCTCATTTGACAGCAAATGAGGCGGGAGATGAGACGCGTGAGCAAGTGGATGAAAATGCTGGGACAATGGGAGACATATAAGAACAGTAAAAAGGTCGTGTGTGGAGGGAGAGGCCCCCGGAACCACTTTTTGCAGAGACAGGGGACAGGCACCCATGGCTGTGGCCTGGCACCGTCAGCCTCTCAGAGGGCGGGTGGCACACTGTCCTCACCCAGAGGACTGCAGGCCTGGTCGCCAGCTTTGCTGCCTGTTCATGCAAGCATCACCTTGCTGGAAGGGAATCTGTATCTAGGGCTGGGACCACCCGGAGCTCAGGGTTAGGGAAGCCTCCTGGTGACCCGAAGGAATCCAGGTCAGAGTTCCGACTCTGAGTGCCCATCCACTCTTTCAATCCTGGGAAGGGAGACCCTGTCCCAGCTTGACGTCACCTCTACTGAGGAATCATGGGGCCAAAACCAAAGATTTCCAGAATCCTCAGGCTCTGGTTCTCACTGGGGTTGTCGCAGGGCCTGTGACACCAGATCATTTTCTGCCCACAGCTGATGAAGCGAGTGTATTAGGGCATTCCCATGAACGTCCGGACGCAGGTGTGGTCAGTCCTCCTGAACATTCAGGAAATCAAGGCGAAAAACCCCAGAAAATTCCAGGTACGCTCAGCCAGAGTACAACAAACAGGCCAGGCCATGTCAGTGGCCCAGGTCTCCAGCTGGAGGGAACGTCAAGCCCCGCTTTGGCGGGTGGGTGAGGTGGACAGGTGCACATCCTGAGCATGGACGGTGACATAGGCACCACAGGTGAGCTCGGCTCTGGTGACCCTCCCCAGCTTCAGAAACAAGTCAAAAAGCAGCTTTCTGCAGAAGGAAACTTTCCTTCTTTCCTTCCTTCCAGAAGGGCTGACTGTGGAAGAGGGAGGGAGGTTTTTAGGGCAGCCCAGGGGTCCCTGAGCACCTCTGTTCCTCCTTTCACAACAAGGAAGGTCTATGCGCACAGGGTTCCTCATTCGGCTGGCTTCTCCAGATGTTGAATGACCAGGTAAGGGGGCACAGGGAGACCCCGGCTCAGGGACCCTCCTTGCCCTGCAGTGCCCTGCTTCCCCAGCCCGGGGGTCAGGCTCACCCTGACCACGTCTGTTTTCCTTTCAGCCAAACCCGAGCAAGGGTCCTCAGCAGCCAGGCCTGTGCAGGCTTCACATGGCAGGAAGACCCTCTGCAAGGGGACAGGCAGACCCTTCCTGGCCCACCAGCCCGGTTCCAGCGGCACATTTGGTCAGCTTCCCTGCCACGGGCACCTGGTCCTTCGACACCCTGTCCTGGTGGGGCTGTCCGGGAAGACACCTACCCTGTGGGCACTCAGGGTGTGCCCAGCCCGGCCCTGGCTCAGGGAGGACCTCAGGGTTCCTGGAGATTCCTGGAGTGGAACTCGATGCCCCGGCTCCCGACGGACGTGGATGTAGGGGGCCCTTGGTTCCCCCACTATTTCAAACAGAGCTGCTGGGTCCGTGGCTCTTCTGAATGTGTGCAGCTCAAAAGACATTCACAGATGGAACACACAGATCACAAAGCCAACCATGCCCAGCCCCTCGCAGCACCCCAAGTCCCGCTACCAGAGTTCTGAATTCTGACGACACCATGAGCCTGCCTTTGTACTTCACACTCATGGAAGGATAACCACCTCCATGTTTTAAATAAATGTTTCCTGTTGAAATGGTTTTAGATATACAGAAAATTTGAAAAGGCACCATAGTGACCTCCTACACCTTCCATCCAGCTGCCCCTAATAATGACGTTTTGTAGTACCATGGCACATAAGAAATTTAGGCCAGGTGTGGTAGCTCACACCTGTAATCCCAGCAATCTGAGAGGTCGAGGCAGGAAGTTCAGGTTCACTTGAGCCTAGAAGTCTGAGACCAGCCTGGGAAACACAGGTGGACCCTGGCTCTAGAGAAAAGTCAAAGAAATTAGCCAGGCATGGTGGCGTGTGCCTGTGGTCCCACCTAGTGAGGAGGCTGAGGCAGGACTGCTGGAGCCCCTGAGTTCCAGGAAGCGGTGAGCCATGACTGCACCACTGCACTCCAGCCTGTGTGACAGAGTGAGACTTTATCTCTTAAAAAAATTAAGAAATTTAACGTGGGTACAATCCTATTAACTAAATAATAATGTGAACTGTTATCTAAGGTTATTAAGGCTGTAATTATATTAATATGGTGAAATGTATTTGATTTCACCCATTTTTGCCTAACTTCTCATGTCTGTCCCAAGATCCCACCTCGGACTCACCCTTTGCCTTCAGCTCATGTCTCCTCAGCTTCCTCCAGATGGTCCAGCAAACACACACCTGGGCTGAATGGTAGAGCTGATTGCTCGTACACAAGGAGAGACCTGTGGGCATGGATTTTCTTTTCTTTCTTTATTTTTTAGACGGAAGTTTTGCTCTAGCCTAGGCTAGAGTACAGTGGCAGGATCTCGGCTCACTGCAACTTCTGCCTCCCGGGTTCAAGCAATTGTCCTGCCTCAGCCTCCGGAGTAGCTGGGACTACAGGCGCTTGCCACCACGCCTGGCTAATTTTTGAATTTTTGTATTTTAGTAGAGATGGGGTTTCATCAGTTTGGCCAGGATGGTCTCCATCTCCTGACCTTATGATCTGCCCACCTTAGCCTCCCAAAGTGCTGGGATTACAGGCATGAGCCACCATGCCCAGCTCTTGGGATTTTCAAACTTATACAGTAAATGTTTTCCATGGTGTTCCACAGAGCACAGTTTGAGAAACACTTTGACAGTGGATCCAGGCCTCAATATCCATTAGCTGCTCTTACTGCATTTCGTTGAAGCTCAGTGAACACCTGCTCTGCAGGGTGCATGTGAAAGGGACAAGGATGTGTAAGCTGCAGATAAAGAAGACAGGACACAGGGGGTCTGTCTAAGCTCTAGCCCCTGCCTTCAGCACTAATGGATCAAATCCAACTCTTACCGAATGGTGGCCACATTCTGGGCCAGTGCCAGGATCTGAGGCTCTGAGGCTCTGACAGTGAGTGACGCAGGGCCTTGCCCTTGGGGAGCTCCCCAGCGTACACCTCCCTCTACCCTCCCAGCACCCTGCAAAGCAGGCGTCAATGTCATTGTTAATGCACAGAGGAGGAACCTGACTGTTAGACAGGTTGATGGGTTTTCCAGGGTTGCACGGCTTCTGGGAGATGGATGTGACCCTGAGGACACGGCACAGGCCAGTGTAATGCCAGGTTGGAATGAGCTGTGATCTGTGCCATGTAGAGGCCTAGGCCAAGGTGGGAGTGACTGATGACCAGGTCAGCCAGGTCGCTGAAAACACTCTTGGGTCCTCCCCTGCCGGCTCCCAGGAGTCCGGAACTGCCAGGAGAGTGGTGGCAGGTCCCCCATCCTCAGCTGGGTGTGCCCGGATAGAACAGCAAGGCGAGGGCACATTTCCCCGGCCATTCCCTCCAGGCGCCGCTGTGACCTGCTCATTCCAATTTTGTGGAAATGTTTCTACACACACACACAATTGCAAGTAGCAGTGGACGTGGTGAGAGGCGTTTGGACATGGGATAGGCAGTATTTTGGAGGCAGAGTCTCCAGGACTCGCTGATGGGTTAGCTGCAGGGCTTGAGCGGGGAAGGAGAATCGAGGATGATGTGTTCAAATCGGTCCATTCACTTCCTCTGTGCCACGCCTGTGCTGGGCACTGGGAGAGACAGATGAGCACAGGAGTCCCGGCCGGGGGGAGGTGTGGGAGGAAGCCCAGAGTGTCTACTGGGAGCTGAGGGCTTGTGTCCACCTGGGTACAGTCCAGATTCTCTGCATGGATGAGTACGGGCTGAGCTGCCTGGAGGAGGAGCAGCTGCTGTTGGTGGTGACCAGCACGTTCGGGAACGGAGACTGCTCTGGCAACAGAGAGGTGAGTGGCCTGAGGTCTGGATGGTCTAGGGAGTGTTATGGTGCAGGAGGACCCAGGAAAGGGTCTGGGGGATGCAGGACGTCCTACGGAGGGCGTTTGGGAGTCAGTGCTCAGGTCACTCTGGGTCACTCAGGTCATTTGTCATAATTATTGCCATATGGGAGTATCATCTTTCCTATGACATATTTTATATATTTCTCTGAATGGCCTACCTGTTTGTATTTACGAATTCATGTTTAAAGGAAACTTGTATCACTCTCACAAATGGAAAGCCAGCAAAATATAAATTCAATGAAAACAACATGAAATTAATGAATTGTAGTTAGATGCTATTCCCTAACCAAGGCCTGCTCTTTCTTTGTTTTTTAAAAAGAGTGACAGGCAATAAGAGAGGTATTAAAGGTCTATTAGCACCAATTCGAGACTGTCTCTCCAGTGCTCAGAAGAATGAAAATGTAATTGAAGGGGAATAACTAAAAAATAAATTATGAAAAGGGAGTAATACTCACCATGGGATTTGACGCTAGTTCTGCTGGGTCACACACCTCCTGGGATTGTCTTGGGTTCCTGGAGAGCCAGCCTTATTTCAGAGACTATAGGACCAATTGCTGTTGCTTCTACCAGGTTCCAAACCAGAAGAGAATCACGGCCCATTAGGAGGCCCTCTGGAGATGCCCTGCTATAAGGCAGGACCCCTCTGCCAGGGCTGGATGGGAGGAGGCCAGGCTGTTCTTGGTCTCCCACCAAGGGGCAGGGCCCACACGAGTTGCTATAGTTTAGCTGGGGTGAGAGACAAGCTAAACTTGTCAGCTGACAACCAGGTTCTTGGCCAGGTGGCCCCATATGTAAACCAACTTTCATTGTGGGCCAGGAGCCATCTCCTGCCTGCTGTGGCCAGTTTTCCAGAAGAAGGGAAAAAGCAGTGTTTTTTCGGTTGTTATTTTGTTTTTTCATCCTGGTCTGAGAACACTGTCGTTCCCTTTCTATCTAGAAACTGAAGAAATCCCTCTTCGTGTTAAAACTGCTCACCAACAAATTCAGGTAAAGCTTCTTCCTTCCTCCTACACGTCCTAGCCCTTCCCTGTGTACCCAAATTCAGGGGATGGAACTGGGTGTGCATACGGGGTCTCCTCAGAGCTGACCAGGCACAGAGGGATCCTGGCTCAGAGCTTTGCCCTCGGAGTGTATCACGGGTCAAGCCACAGAAACCCAGTCCCTCTCACAGGTCTGCAGGCCAAGCATGAGGTGGTCATAGGAGTTGGTGACAAGGCTGGGGGATCAAGAGGACCAGAAGGAGGTCCAGCTCCATGCTCCAGCTGGAGAGGAAGAGTCTGGGGCTGGCCCTCCAGGCTGTTGGTGCTGGGTGCTGGGTGCCAGGTGCTGCTTACATGGGACACCAGTCTCTGTGTGTCCTGGGGCAGGTATGCTGTGTTTGACTTCGGCTCCAGCAAGTGCCCTCAGTTCTGAGCCTTTACTCCTGACCTCAACCAGAAGCTCCCACCTGGGGGCCTCTCAGCTCACCCCGACGGGGGAAGAGGATGAGCTCAGTGGGCAGGAGGATGCCTTCTGCAGCTGGGCCGTGCAAACCTTCAAGGTCAGTTCCCAGCCAGAGCTGCCCCACAGCAGGGACATGACAGGGTGCATTCATGCCTAGGACATCTGTGCTGGGCATCCTGGGTGCCACGACCTCTGCCCCTGGTCCTGTAGATGTGGTCCCAGACATGGGCCAGGGCCATGGGCCTGAGGGCTCAGGTCACTGCTGCTCTCCCTCAGCCCCCCAGCCTGTGCACACAACTCTGGGGGAGAAGGTGGCACAGGTACCCCCATGCCCTTAGGGAGCTTCTGGTTAAAGTCTATCCCCCACTGACTACCTAGGACACCTCTTAACTACTGTGTGTTTCAGCCATAGAGAGCCTGGGAATAGGCACCACACAGTGGTGGGTCCACTTTGGATCCACTCAGTGTCTCCTTAGCTCTTTAGTGACTCGGTTGGCCCCATCATTTAGGGAACCATTAACCCCCATCTGCTCTAGCTTCTTCCAGGCAGCCCATGAGATGTTTGATGTCCAAGGCAAACAGCACATTCAGATCCCCAAGCTCTACACCTCCAGTGTGACCAGGGACCTGCACCACTTCAGGCTCGTGCAGGACTCACAGCCTTTGGACCTCAGCAAAGGGACCTGCTTATTTCAGGACATAGGGCTTGTTCATGTTGTGGTTTGAGCCCTGAGCCCATGGTCAAGGAGACCTATGTCAAGGAGAGGAGTGTTCATGAGCCTGGACACTCCTGGGAGAAAGGCACAGATGGAGAAATTGCAGTTCAGGGAGGTGAAGCTTGTTGCTAGGCTATGGCCATGTTGGGGTCTGAGCCCCAGTCTTCCAGCCGCAAAGGCAGCCAAGGGTCGTGAAGAAGGCGTCACAGAGGTGATTCCAGGCTGTAGTGGTGAACTCTCCGCTCTGCACCCTGGGGTGCTGTGCCCTGTGCCCTGACTAAGATAGTCCTGAAGGTTTCTACATGTTTAAGATATCCCCAATGTCAACGATGCTCTCCTGTGGGTCCCAAGCCATGGAGATGTCCTGGGACTCTCCATTTTTAGGTTCCTAAATTGAATTTCCCAACACCTAGAAGCAACACGGCTGCCCTGTATCAGATCACGGATCTTTATTTGTGATTCAGAAACAGTGGAATAAAAGGAAAGGAAAGAAACCCCCAATAGCCACCTCAGCAGGATGCCGCAAGTGTAGTGTCCAGGTGTCACTGACTCAGACATGTGGTGGCTTCTCCCACCCACGCTCAAGAGCCACTTTGCCAGTTGACCGTCTCTGTGTTCTTCGCAGCCCTCAGCAGCGTGCACGCCAAGAACGTGTTCACCATGAGGCTCAAATCTCGGGGGAATCTACAGAGTCCGCCATCCAGGTAAGGGAAAGTGCAGGGCTTCTCAGGTGGTGCTCTGTCGATTTTATTCTAATGAATGAAAGACCAGAAGAAGTCAGTCTTTGAAGGGAGAGGAGAGGAGCCTCTGCTGGCATCAGCAGCCATGCCATCGTAGAACGGGCTCACCTGGACCCGCGGCCGCCTGTGCTTCTACATCTACTCTTGGTTAACCACGGCCACTTTTCCAGCTTGGACACTAAGCACCTGCTCCACTTCCTCTCCTTCCTCATTGAACTCTTTCACTAAAAGGAGAGTGCAAGACAGACTTAAACTGTTTGACTCATTCTGAAGAACTTTCAGGAAAAGTGTTGGCAGGGAAGGAAATTTCCCAGCTCTGGGAAATGAGCCTTGTGGATTATCTGCAGGTTTCATTGATCTGTGCGGTCCTCCCTGCATGCATTAGGAAAACTGGCCTTGGTTCTAATAAGAACAGGGTTTGTCCTGGCAACAAGGAAAGGTTTCTTCTGATGTCCACGTGTCTCCAAGGGGGATGCTTTCTTTAGGCAGAGGCTGTGGCCAAGCACTCGGGGGCTCAGAGGGCTGCTGGGAAGGGGTGGGCCCCTCTCCTCCCCAGAGGGAAGCTCCTGGGGCCCCTCAAGCACCCCTGCCTGTGGGGATCCCTCATCGCATGCTCAGGGTGGTGGCCCAGGCTTGTGGAACCAGCCAGGAAAATGAAAGGAGGGCACATTTCCTGGGGAATCTCACCTGCCCATCAGGGAGCCCTGGAGGAAATCCTGCAGTCACCTGAGGTGGCTTCTTCTTCTTCTTCTTTTTTTTTTTTTTTTGGACACAGAGTCTCACTCAGTCGCCCAGGCTGGAGTACAGTGGTATGATCTTGGCTCACTGCAACCTCTGCCTCCTGGGCTCAAGCCATTCTCCTGCCTCAGCTTCCCGAGTAGCTGTGATTACAGGCGCCCGCCTCCACGCCCGGCTAATTTTTATATTTTTATTACAGAAGGGGTTTCACTTTGTTGACCAGGCTGGTCTTGAACTGCTGACCTCAGGTGATCTGTCCGCCTCGGCCTCCCAAAGTGCTGGGATTACAGGTGTGAGCCATGGTGCCCAATCCACCTGAGGCTTCATTTTCCTTCCCCTGGTGGAACTTTCTTGTGGGGATGGCCAAGGCCTGAACTACGGCTGGGTGAGCACCTCGGGGTTTGCCCAGGCAACCAGCCCACCCTGGTCCAAGGCATCCTGGAGCGAGTGGTGGACGGCCCCGCACCCCACCAGACAGTGCGCCTGGAGGCCCTGGATGAGAGCGGTGAGCCCTGGGCCAGGGAGCCAGTGCTGCGTGGCATCCTCCGGCCACCCCACCTGGCTGAGGGGCTGGGCCTGGGCCTGGGCCTGCCAGCGACAGCCATCCCTGTCCTTCATGCTGAGAGGGTGGGCCGCGAAAGCTTATGAGAAAGCAGCCGAGGAAACAGTCCCAGCCCTTAAGGCATGACTCCCTGGCCTTAGTTTCCCCAGTGATAATGACACCGCCAGTGTATCCCCTTAAATACAGTGGCCAAAGTCAGAAAGTGGGATAAGCCAGGCATGGTGGCTCACACTTGTAATCCCAGCACTTTGGGAGGCCGAGACAGGTGGATCACTTGAGGTTAGGAGTTCGAGACAAGCCTAGCCAACAGGGCAAAACCCCATCTCTACTAAAAATACAAAATAAATTAGTCAGGCATGGGGTGCACGCCTGTAATCCCTGCCCCTCGGGAGGCTGAGGCAGGAGAATTGCTTGAAGCCGGGGGGCAGAGGTTACACTGAGCTGAGATTGCACCACTGCACTCCAGCCTGGGCAACAGAGACTCTGTCTCAAAAAATAAAAAAGAAAGTGGGATCAGAGAGGCAGAGCCTGGCAGTGCTCCCCACTGTCCAGGAGAAATTGAGAGAACCTGAGACATGGGGACAATGAGACAGATGTCCTTGTGACTGTAGGGTGATGGATGTGGTTCATTATGCCTCTGTTCCAGAGGAGATAATGTCATGCTCATATTTTTACCTAATATTTAGAAAGCATCTGTGTACCAGGCACAGCACCAGCTATTATGTGCACGGTTTGATTCAGTGCTCATGCCAACCCAGCAAGATAGGTTTTGGTATCAGATCTGTTTCACACGGAGGGAACCCAAGGCCCAGAGGCTTCAGTCGCCTAGGAAGTGGGGAGCCAGGGTTTGAACCCGTGTCTGCTGGCCCCAGGGTCTGTGCTGTGACTGCCCTGCATGCTGCCCCCTGGGACTTCCCTTTGGGCTCATCTTCTGCTCACCCAGCACCTCCTGGTACAGCATCCAGGGGACTGTAGTCATGGGCTTTTCTTTGAGTGAACAACTGGCCTGTGAGGTATCCATTAGTCTTTGGTGGATTTAGTCACTGTGAGTCTGTAGATATCGCCAGTGGGTGTCTTGCTAAAGTTCAGGTCTGGGCCAGGGAAGGACATGGTTAGTTCATCAGGACCACGCCAACTTAGTGCCCCTTGGGGGGCTGGTGTTCAGCCTTCCCTGGCAGTCCTTTCTCCATGCGCCACCTCCTTCTTGCCTTTTGCTCATAGAGCCAGGACTTCAGAGCCTCCTTTCCCCTGCAGCTGGAGAACAGGGGGTGTCTGCCCTGGGGGCCTCACTACCTACTGAGAATCCCGAATGGGGCCTCTTTTCCATCCTGACACCTTCCTTCCCCGTCCAGGCAGCTACCGGTTCAGTGACAAGAGGCTGCCCCCCCTGCTCACTCAGCCAGGCCCTCACCTACTTCCTGGATATCACCACCCCCCCAACCCAGCTGCTGCTCCAAAAGCTGGCCCAGGTGGCCACAGAAGCGACTGAGAGACAGAGGCTGGAGGCCCTGTGCCAGGTGAAGATCAGGGCTGGTGGGCAGTGGGGGTATGTGGGGGGTCCCAGCATGTGGGGGGCTGGAGCTCAGAGCTGGGCTTTAACTTCCAAGAGGGATCCACCCAGTTTCCCAAAGTGAGACCTGTCAAAGGCTGGTGGGAAGCCAGGCATCATCCGCTGGCCCATGTCTAGGACACAGTTGTGTTGAGTGAACTGAGTTTTTCCAAGTGTCTGCAGGATGCAGCCAGAGTGCACTGCCTTGAATATTAGCTAGAAAGGGGAGCCATCGTTATCTGTCTTTGCTTTCCCCAAAACTGGAATAAAGTTGTCACTTAAGATGTATTGGGGGATGGATGGTGTGGATGAATGGATAAATGGGCATTATGAACAGAGTGACAGACGGACAGCTGAATTAATAAGTTAATGAGAGAATGCATTAACTCTCCTGTAACTATCTGGTTCCAGGTCTTTGCAAAAGGCACTGCTTGTCATTATTATCATCATCATTATAGCTAATTATCTTGATTCCAACTACCTCCATCACCATTATTTTGTGGCTGCATTGTACTAACTTGGTACATGTTTTCTGGTTTAATTCCCATAACATCCCCACGAGGTAGGCAATACTATCCTTGTTTCACAAAAGGTAAGTAATTGGGATGAGATTCCATAGCTAGTGAGAGCATCCAGCAAAGATTTGAACCCAGGTCTGATTGGTTCCATAGCCTTGCCCCAAATAAATTACATTACATATTTGACCCCTCCCCATGAGTTGCTGAGAGTGGAGGTAACACAAGTTAGATAAATGTACTGGACTGAGTTTCACCAGGACAGGAACTATTTCTTCGCAAGCTTGGTAGTCTCAGCACCCTGGACAGTGCCTGGCACATGGACTTGTTTGTTGAGTGAGTGAATGAATACTGGGTTGTGACAGCCTTTCCCCCAAAATGGGGCAGGCGCCCCGAGTCACTCACATCACCCTTGGCTTTCAGCCCTCAGAGTACAGCAAGTGGAAGTTCACCAACAGCCCCACGTTCCTGGAGGTGCTGGAGGAGTTCCCCTCCCTGCGGGTGTCTGCTGGCTTCCTGGTCTCCCAGCTCCCCATTCTGAAGCCCAGGTTCTACTCCATCAGCTCCTCCCGGGATCACATGCCCACGGAGATCCACCTGACTGTGGCCGTGCTCATGTCCCACACCCGAGGAGAGCCCGGGGCAGAGGCTCTGGAGCAGCCACTCAGCTTCAGCTCCCTCATCAGTTCAAGGAGGGAGGGAACACCCACAGCCCGGAGTTGTCAACAGTAATAGGTGTGTGGGAGAGATCTCTAGGACCCAGGCACTAAACCAAGCCTTTTGTGCATATATGATCAGTTACCATGTGGGGTAGGCACTGTGTGCATTTTACAGGTGGCACAGAAAGTCACACTGTTAGTAAGTGGAGAGCTGAGATTCGGACCTGGGTAGTCCAACTGCTGAGTCCAAGTCCTCTACCACTCCACTGTCCCACTACTCGGGACAATTTAATGAGATCAGACGTGGAGAGCACCCAACCCTTGGTGAGAGCCCAGTGGTCCTCAGTCTTCCTGATCGTGCAGCCTGAACGCAGGGGAGATTCTGTATTGATTGTTCATTCCCTCACTGAGCTCATTCAGTGATGGTTTATTTCACACCTCCTCATGCCCGGCACTGGGGCAGGTGTGGAAATACAACAGACATCAGCCCTGCCCTCAGGGAGCATCTAGAGGCAGCAGTGGAGAGATGGGTTTAGGAATAATTAGATGATTCTCATTGTGCAGAAGCCAAGAAGAAAGGTCAGGGTCACAGAGGGCAGCGAAGGGGGGGTGATGCTGCCATAGAGGGGGAGGCAAACATCTCATCCAGGTGGTCTCGGCTCCACCACTGGCCTCTGCCCCCTGCCCTGCCCTCTGTAACTGAGAGTTGCCTGGGTTGGCAAAGCTGGGAGCTGCCCACACTTCTGAGTCCTCTGTCCTCTAGGAAGCAAGAACATGGTTTATAAAAACTGGCCAGAGACTGTTTGCCCTGCTAGAGAACACCCACTCAGACCAGGAGAGGAGAGGCCGACATGTCCTGTGAGAGCAAGATTCAATCCCGAGGAAAACCAGGGGGACCTCTGCAGTTGGTGGGAGGCCTCCTTCAAGTGCTGGGCCACTGTAAGGGGAACAGAACCCAGAGAAACCTCCTGGGTTTCTACAAACCCAGGAGGGGCCACTGAGGAGGAAAGCGAGGCCCAGAGCAGGCTGAAATGCACGGAGCTCATCCACCACCCAGGGTTGCTGCCAGCAAGGGCCACGCTCATGAGCGCACACAGCAGTGGCCACCCCGAGGGGTCACTTCATGCTGCTGTCAGTGGAGCTCAGAGGTGAGCTGCGGGTGTTCCTGGAGAAAGTCTTTGGAAGGAGCACTGGAGTAGGAGTCAGGAAACCTGAGCTGTCCACCTGATTCCACCACGACCTGAGTGACCTTGTCCAAGTCACTTTTCCTCTCCGGGACTCGGTTTCCGCATTGGCAGAAGGAGCAGCTTGCAGCCTCTCTAAGTCCCTTTCAACCTTCCTCAGCTCTGTGCTCTCAGAGGGTGGCGCTCAGAACCAGGAGGACAAACAGCCGCTCATTGAGTCCTGAGAGTGCCTGAGTGGGGGCGTCCAAGGAGGCCGTGGTGTGGGCGGAGCAGCTGGTACAGTTTGCGCATGGGCAGTGGGGGACGTTGGTCACTTTGTGTTATCGTTGCGGATGGCCAGGGTTCCCTGCACCACGGCGTCTGCAGCACATGGCTCAACAGACTGAAGCCCCGAGACCCAGTGCCCTGCTTTCTGCGGAAGTAAGCACCGCTTCCGCTCTGTCCCCTGTGGGGCCGCCGATCCCTGGGGTTCCGGGAGGAAAGGGGGAGATCTGGGGTTTAGGTGCTGCTCAGGGTCCCTTGGCCCATAAAGAAGACACTGGGGTCACACCGCTGTGGCTGTCTCTAGCAGGGACAGCGATGACAGCAGTGATGGAGGGGCCCAGAGTCCAGTGAGCTTGGCCCTTTTTCAGAAGGACCTGGGGGAGGTGCTGGTGGCTGGACAGAGGTGAAGCAGCCTGCAGGACGTGGGAAATCAAATAGCAGCTGCTTGTCCTCTCCACCAGCTCACGACCGCCCCCCACAGGCCCAGCTCCCCAGCCATCCTATGTGTGTGTGTGGGCCCGGAGCGTCTGAGGGCTGGCCCCCTCTTCTCCTGTCCTCTTCAGCACCCGCGGCTTCCACCTCCCCGAGGACCCCTCCCATCCTTGCATCCTCGTCGGGCCTGGCACAGGCATCGCCCCCTTCCGCAGTTTCTGGCAGCAGCAGCTCCATGACTCCCAGCACAAGGATAAGGCTGGAGGCTTCCCAGGTGGGAGGGCCACCAGGGGGCAGCGCCTGCCTAGGGGCAGAACCGCAGCCCCACAAACGGCTCCTGGACCTTTCTGGAGGGAAGGACTCCCAAGTTTGTCTCCCTGTGCAGGCCTCTGTGGGTTAGAATGGCCGCCTTCCCGTCTCAGGCATTGCAGCCGCGGCTCCTTCTCCCGGGAGTGGAAGTAACGGGAAAGTCCCTGCTTTTGACCTCCGATGGGCTGAGGGAATCCTGCATCTGTGCTTTGAGTTTTGTGACTATGGATGAGTGATCGGAATGCCCTGGGCCTCAGTTTCCTCGTCTGTAAAGTGGGGACAATGCTGTTAACTAGCTGGGATACTTGTGGAGTGAAGCGCGAATTCCAGTTCGGCTTGGAGCCGTGTCGCCCTCTGGTGGCCGACATGATAACAACAGCCCGGGACTCCTGCGGGAGTGCGGGGAGGCCGCATGACCCTGGTGTTCCGGTGCCGCCGCCCAGATGAGGACCACTCTCCCGCGAGGAGATGCTGGAGATTGCCCAGAAGGGGTGCTGCATGCGGTGCACACAGCCTACTCCCGCCTGCCTGGCAAGCCCAAGGTAAATGCAGCCTCGAAGCAGGTGAAGCGTTACACACACAGGCTCCAGGGTGAGCCCTGGGTCCCCACAGGCCCCTCGCCTCCCTGAGCCTTGAGCTCCTGAGCTCTGAAGTGCGGGTAGTTCACAACCATCAGAGTGATGCTGTGAAGAGCATTATGCTCTCTCTTCCAGTAGAAGCGACAAGGCCGGAGAGGTTCAGGACTAACCTAGGTCACACGCGGGTTAAGCCCACAGCTCAGCCTGCTGAAGGTGGTCAGCAGGCCCCCTGGGACACGCGACTGCCTGCGGAGAGGTGGTCCAGGTTGGCTACGCTCAAACCCAGCAAGGCTGGAGGGCGGCGGATGCTTCCACCATGGCCCTCAGACGGGCTCTGCTGCCCCCAGGCCGCGTTGCCCCCTGAGCCTGGGGTAGTCAGAATAGACTCTCAGCCCTCACACATCTGTCCCATCAGGGCACTTCCCGGGCCCAGTGCTCTGTGCCCAGTGCTGGGGCCAGTGGGCATCCTGTGTGGAGCCAGAGCAGAGAGTTCCCGACTGACTCCTGGATCTTCTCACTGGGGAGCCCAGGATCTGTACCCTGCAGGGACCTGATGGACAATCTGTATTGAGAGGCTCCCTTTTCCAGGGTGTAGGCAGAGCCCTGGGCAGGGGGACTGCCTTTATTAATGCCTCTTTGAAGGAAATTCAGAGACAGTCTGGGAGCCCTACTGGATGGTCAGCCCCTTAAGGGCAGCACTGTGTCCAGCATTTATCTCTCTACTCCCAGCCCAGCCCCCTGGGCATCTGTGCTCCTCCTCATCCTGAGCCTGGCCCCGTGCAAGGTCCTGGCTGGGAGGGGACTCACTCCACAGCCCTGAGTGCCCTCTCCCCGCCTCCCTGAGGCCAGCAGGCCTGTCTGCAAGCCTTGTCCCCAGCAGCTGGGGACTGGACCCACCACTTCCTCTGGTTTCAGGTCTATGTTTAGGACAGCCTGCGGCAGCAGCTGGCCAGTGAGGTGCTCCGTGTGCTCCATGAGGAGCCGGGCCACCTCTATGTTTGTGGGGATGTGCGCATGGCCTGGGATGTGGCCCACACCCTGAAGCAGCTGGTGGCTGCCAAGCTGAACTTGAGTGAGGAGCAGATCAAGGACTATTTCTTTCAGCTCAAGGTTTAATAGGGGGTGTGTGGGCTGAGGGTCCTGGCCAAGGGCACAGGCCATTGGAGCCAGGACCAGGGGTGGCCGGTAGACCCAGGGCAGTCAGGCCTAGAAAAGTTCTGGACCCCAAGAGAATCTTAGCAGTGGCTGAGATCTGAGCTGGGTGGGCTGTCAGAAGGCCCCGCTGCACATCCCGGACTGGTCGCAGCTTTGGGAAGTCAGGAGAATGGGTTCCATTTTGCCGTCTGTGGAATGGGGGCAGGAGAGTCTCCTTGGCCTCTCCCCAAACCCCCTTTCAGAAAGTATCTGTGTGGCCAAAGCAAGGCTGTGAGCACAGGGGAGAGCAAGGCTGCCCCCCGTCAGCCTCCTGTGAACCTCACACTTCTTATTCACACCCAGGCCGGCGTCTGCTCACCCTCATCCCCGCGGCAGCAAGGGCTTGCATTTCACTGATGAAGATAATAGTGATATTTATCAAGGGTTTCCACGGGGCATACTGCTTGCCAGGGATTTTCATGTGACATTTCATTCAGTCCTGCCGAGGACTTTATGAGGGAAGCACCCTGTTTTACAGAGGGAAGGAGGCCTACGGGGTCCACAGCAGTGAGAGCCTAGAGTTCAGTCTGCCTCTCTGTGGTTCCAAAGCCTGTGACTGTCACTTCCATACTCTCCCTAAGACACATTCATATGTTCAACTGAACGTTTATTGAGCACCTACTATGTGGCAGGGATAGAGCAGTAAATGAAACAGGCAAAAATTCTTTACATTCTTCTGGGGCTGACAAACCCAAACAAGGAAAAGGTGTAGTGCTTCAGAGAAAAACAGCAGGAAACAGCCCAGGAAACGCTGGGGAGTGTAATTGTAAATAGGGTGGTCAGGGAAGGCAGAGCTGGAAGGCGGCGTCTGAGAATAAACCCGAGATAGCGAGTAGGAGCCCCGTGGACACTGAAGGAAACACTCGGGGCTGTTCTGGAGGGGGCAGCAGGTACAAAGGCCCAGGGGTAGGAGTTAAGCTGGCGTGTTGGAAGGACAGTGAGGAGATAACAGGCATTTCCCCAAATGGGTTGAATGGGTCAGTAGATATTTGGCATCAAAAAGTTCCAAGGTCCAATAGCCTGGGACAGGCTTAGTTAAGCCAAGGCAAGCACGTTGCTTTACTACAAGGCTTCTGGGAGGCTTCAACCTGCTGCTGTGCGTCGGGACCCTTCAAGGCTCGGAGCAAAGCAAGGACATAGCGTTTCCCAAACGTATTTATCTCAGAGCTCACACTTCCTGGAGTTCACACTTCTTGGGTGGGGGGTGAGCGCTGGGCAGGACATGGGAATGCCAAGTAAAGCTTTGGAGATGGTTAGAGGGCCCGCTCCAGAGCAGGTGCTGAGCGGGGTTAGGCTCTAAACCAGATTCCAGCACAATCTAAGTATGACAGTTGGGAAGACAGATGGCTCATGAAGGTCCATGTGACAGGGAAGCTGGGCAGCCCCAGGGGCTCATCCCAGCCTGGACTTGACACGTTGGTCTCTGTTTCCACCTAAAAGAGCCAGAAGTGCTTTCATGAAGATACCTTTGGTGCTGTATTTACCTACAAGCGGACAAGGCGGCAGCGCAGCCCTGGAGCCTGCAGATGTCAGCCCTCTGACGGCCCACAGGAGGGGTTAAAACTGCCGGCACAGAACTTAACCAAGGAGCCAGCTCTGCATTATCTGAGGTCACAGGGCCTGGGGAGATGGAGGAAAGTGATATCCCCCAGCGTCATGTCTTATTTCTCATCTCGTTCCCCATCAAGCCCTTTACTTGACCTCCTACCAAGTAGCACCCTGGATTGATCGGAGCCTCCTCTCTCAAGCTGGGGCCTCCCTGGTCCCTTGGAGACGAAATCTTCAATGCTAGACCTGGCAAGTGGGTGAAAGATGGAACCCGCTGCTGAGTGCACCACTTCAAGTGACCACCAGGAGGTGCTGTTGTGCCACTGTGTGTTTAACTGCCTTGGGTACAATTATTTATGCCTCTGTTTAAAAAACTAACACCCTAGTCTGTTCCCAACGGCTACTTGGGCCTTCCCTGTATGGTTCCTTGATGGAGATATTTATATGATGGAATTTTACTTTAATCACACTGTATGTGTGTGTGTGGGGTGGGATGTTTTGTAGGGAACGTGGCCCTGAGTTATATAGAGTGGGGAGCTGGTGGGTGTCACAGCCTGGATAGATCCCCCACAGAGGGACACCCCAGGCAGGCCATGGCTCCTCTGAAATGGCTGCCAGGTGTGACAGCAGCAGATGGAGCTTCGTGCTGGTCCAAAGACCTGTGGTAGGGTGGAGGGCACAGGCCTGTCTCCCACACAAAGAATCTGACATGGGGTCTGGTGAGAGTGGGAATCTCGTGTGAGGCCAGAGCTTCAGGGAAGGTCTTGAGATTCTTTTTGGACACTGTCTTAGAAAGCGTTTTGCTCTGGGGCCATCTGTCTCATGCAACTTTGGCCAGTACGGATGTGGCCCCTGGGAAGGCAGGGTATTGAGGCAAGTGTGGGTCACAGCATTCTCGCCTGAGGGACTAGGGACCCTCCTGGGTTTGGAGACAGCCAGGGAAAGCTTCTCAAGAGACTGGGCCCATTTCCCTCTCCTGGTCAGAACCAAGGAAGGAGCTCAGCGGTGGCTGCTGGGGTCCTGGCAACGTGTGGCTCCCAGCTGGGGTTTGGCCTGTGCCTCCGGGGCGCCCTCGCCCGGGACCCTCCCTCTCCCCTCCTCCTTCTAGCAGCAGCGTCTCAGGTGGCAGGAGAAGGTGCAGTGCCAACTTCAGGCTCCAGACGTGCCCTGCGTGACAGCCGTGCATCTCAGCAACACGGCCAGGAGTCCACTCCGGACCAGGGCTTCCCAGCTTTAATGTGCGCGCCTCGTCTGGAGTCCTGTGAAAACGGAGACTCTGATCTCGCAGGCTGGGCGGGGTGCAGGATGCTGCGTTTCCAACAAGCTCCTGGGTGCTGCTGGTGCCACTGCTCTGAGGACTACGCTGGGGCCTGAGGAACTGGATTCTTGCTGGGCTGAGCAGGATGTGTTGGCATCACGTGGACGCAGAGCTGGGCTGCCTGGCGGTGGCCCAGTGGCTGACAGAACCCCACACATGGACACAGAACCACTTTTCCCACGCAAGCCCTAACCCCTAATGCCAGGGAGACCCACAGTGGAACACACACCCAGACGGTGCTTTGGGTTGGCTTCTCCTAACACCCTTCCCCCAAGCCATCTCCTCCCACTGGGATGCCAGGTCTGAGGAGCCAGCTCTGGCCCTGCTGTGGCCCTCATAGGCTCTGCCCCAGCCCCTCCCCAATCTCGGAAGCATGGGGCTGTTTCCTGGGGTCCCTCGTTACCGCCTTTCCTGTGTCCGAGACTCCTGCCTAAAAGTCTGGAGCCCCAGCCTACTTTCTCCAACACCCTCGTGGGATTTGCGAGGGACCCTCTGGGAGGAGGTGGGAGGTCAGGACCCCCTGCCCAAAGGGAGTCCATGCTCTCCCGTCCCACTCCTCTCAGCAGCACCCCTGCCCGATTCCACAGACTCCAAAATGTCTCCAAATGAATTAAAGAAGCCACGGTCAACCCACATAAATGTGCCAACAAGCATTTTCATTTCTTTATTTTAAGGACACTGGGAAAGGAGCCAGTCCCCTGAAGAGAACACTCTGGTCAGTTGGTGGAGGCCAGTGGGATGCCATCAGGCCTGCTTTCCAGGAGGGGGTGAAGGGTTGGTGCAGGGTGCAAGGTGACAGTGAGGTTAAAGGTCAGAGAGGAGGGGCTGAGGAGGCCACCTCCCACCAGGAGTAGACAGCTGGTGGCTTGGGACTGGGGTGGAGCCGCGTGGGGGATGGGAGGGGACTGAGCATGGGCCTTCATCTTCACTGCCCACTCCTCCCTCTCCCTGGCTGTGCCCGCCTCCTGGGATGGTAGGATTTGGGCAGCTGGAGCCCCAGGTGCTGCCGCGGCTGAGGAAGGCAATCCCGGTCAGCTGCCTTCTCCGTTCCAGGGTGGCCGTAGCCAGAAGCAGGACCAGACGAGGACATGGCCTCTGCATTAAAGCCCAGATCCCAGGCAGTGTTGGAAAGGCTGGGCCTGGGACGTGAGGATGATGAGAAGACCCAGACAGCCCCCCACCCCAGCCCCGGCCCCAGGGCCAGGGAGCCGCCTATGTCTGCACGTGGGTCAGCTGGATGTCGCCCCCCACTTCCAGTTTGTTGATGGCGGGCAGGTTCCTCAGGCGATGGTAATATTCAAACAGGTGCTGACCATCCACGGCCACCTTGAGGCAGTGCGTGTCACACAAGATCCACACCTGTGCAGAGATCATGCCGTTTGCACTACACTTGGGAAGTCCTCCACTCACACTGCAGCCCCCTGTCTCCCTCCCTCCTTCCCTCCCTCCCTCCTTCCCTCCTCAGACGTTAATAAGCCCCTCACCTGCGCTCCATCCCCACTGAGTGACGACGCTTCACTAAACAGGCTGTGCGTGCTCCTTCCCTTGTACTGTTCCCTGGCCTATAATACTGTTCCCACCCCATCAGGGACGGGAGAACTGGCCTGTGCTGTCTGCATCCCTCGGGCCCAGCACACAGGAGTGCTCCGGGCCTGGGCTCCTGCAGCATCAGCCTCCTAACTGGTCTTTTCCACCCCAATGCCTTCTCCATGAGGCAGTCAGCGTACAAATGTTAAAACCTCCTTCCCTTCGCAATAGCTAACACTCCTATCACACACGCCATGTGCCAGGCACTGCCCTACGCATGCTACAGATACTGTCTCATTCCATTCTTACAACTCTAGGAAATTCATGATTTTTAGCTCCGTTTTGCAGATGAGGAAACTGAAGCACAGAGTAGTTAAGTCACTTGCCCGAGGTCACACAGCTGTCCACAAATCAAAGAATGTTGCTCCCTGGCTTGAAACACTCCTTTGTGGCTTTTCACTGTGTTAAAATCCAAGCTCCTTTCCGTGGCTGCAAAGCCCTACATCAGCCGTTTTCAACCCTGATTGCAGAGTATAATCACTTAAGGCATATTTTTAAAATGCGAATGCCCAGCTGACCGCCTCGCTGGCCTGGGCTGGGGCCCCAGCGCTGATATTTCCTTTGTAAGCTCCCTGGGTGGTTTGAATGTGTAGTCAGGGCGGACACGCCTGCCTGCTGTTCCTGGACAGGCCACACCCGTGCCTCTGCACGTTGGCCCTCGCTGCCCCTCCCAGGCTCGCTCTATCTCATCGCTCTGTTTTGCTTTGTGCGTGGCACTGTCGTTATCTGTGACAATCTGTCCATGCTTTACTTTCCTTGTTCCTTCCCCACCTAAACTGTAAACCCCCTGGAGGCAGGACCCGGTCTGCCTGCTTCATGACTGCGCCCCCAGCACGCGGGCTGCTTCCTGCACAAAGCAGGCCACAGGAAAATCATTGTTGAATGAATAAGTGAAGAAATGAAAAACACCTCCTTCTTGGATCTGATTTGACACTTACTGGCTGTGTGACCGCAAGCAAGTAACCTGCACTTGTGAGTTTCTTTCCTCATCTGAAAAAGCAGATCCCAACACTTCCTTCATGTGGGATAGTAATAATAATAATAATAATAATGATAATAATAATAATAATAATAATAATAATTTGTTGGCCACCTTCTCTTCTTCTGGGCCCTCATCCCAGAGGCATCAGCCCCCATCCTGTTCAAGGCACCCCAGACCTCCTTTACCCCTCCCCCTGTGCACCCGTAGGAGCCTCTCCGAGCTCCAGACTGCGGTGCCTCACCGAGAAGCTCTGGCCTCGGACGAAGGGCATTTTTCGGGGCAGACTTCGCTCCTCAGACCCCCAACAGTTGTTGATCTGGGTGTTGCGGACCACAGCGTTCTCATCAAAACGGGGGTTCAGGTGGAAGGCGATGTGGCTCCCAGAGCACAGGTTGATGTGGAACCTGGGGTGGGCGGCCCACCTGAAGCTTTATCCTCTGAGTTCTGAGCCCCATTTCCTCCCTGTCATCTGCAGCCTGCCCGAAGCCAGGGGAATGGCTGGAATGACCTTGAAGGGCTCTCTCTTCCCAGAGGTCACTGGAGCCCTTGCCTTACCTCTGAGCACTGGGCAGGACAGTGCCCGACAGGATGATGGACTTGGATGGATACAGTCCTCCCGGAATGGTGGTGACAAAAGGCATTGGCTGTGGGAAGAAGGGGGACAGAGCAGCCAGTGGCAGCCAGGGCAGCTGCCACACGGAAGGGGAGGACTGTACCAGTTCCCATGACTCTGGGCTGTCAGCTGAGAGGAAGCCCGCAATAGCTTTACTTGGTTCCGTAAAAGCCAAAGGAAAACTTTCCAGCGCTCCTCAAATTCATGGGCTTAGATTAGTGTCACAAAAGGAACTTTGGCCAAACACAACAAGACTCGTGGGATGAAAAGGGAGGGCCATGCAATGTGCTCACATTGACATGACAGTTTTAAGGTTGAAAGCTCCTCTCTACAGTCTTCTACTTCGCTGGGATGCTTTGAAGCCCTTCAGCTTACCAAAGGACCGCTTTTCATTTTTCAAGGCCAGTGGATACCCCTGCAGCGGCTCTTCACCCCCAGCCTGCCCACCACAAACAGAACCTTCGCCCTCCCTGAGAAGCCACTTACATAGGCGGGGTGGGGGTACATCACAGGTGGGAGGGCGGGAGTCTGTTGAAAAGAAACCAGGAAATTCAATGGGAGAGCACATGTGTGCACGAGCACTCACCCACGCGCACCCACGCATTCCAGAGGGGCCTCCACTGTGAGGCTGACCTCGTGAGGCTTTGGCCCTTGGACTCTCCCATCCACCTCCCTTTTCATGTTAGCCTTCCTGGAACTTCCTGCCGTGTTCCCGGACCCCACCACGGTCACCTGCCCCTCAACCTCTCCACAGGCAGCCCCACTAATGCTAAACTCCCGGCCTGATTTGCACCAGCAGGAGAAGAGCTTAAGCCTTTGATCAGGAGTGACATCCGGGGAACGTAGGATGCAGGGCCAGGAACCTCACATCCGGGTGCTGGGGCCACTGCACTCCCCACTTGGTGACAGGTGGACCAGTTTCCCTCCCGGTCTCTAGGGGACCTGCCTTTTCCACCACTGGATAAATCCTGCTTCTTGCAGAATCTCTGCTGTCCCAAGAACAGCTTTAGCCACATGTCACCTGAGCCAAGGACTCAGCCCCAGATGTCCCCATCCTCCTTGCTAAACCGCTTTCTTCCTGACTCTAGGGCTCTAGGGAGTTTAGTTATTGGTGAAGGAGGACACTGTGCAGCTGTGAACTGGCCAGAACTTGTAGACTTACAGAGAACATCTGTCCAGGGGCGCTCTGCACGGTGTGGATGACTGTCTGGGTCTGGAGGAAAGAAACCAGGTCTCACCCAGGCTCTCCCATGTGAAGACCACCAGCTCCCACCAGAGGGCGCCACACGGCAGGCACCTCCAGGGGGCGTAATCAGCCCAATGGCCCCACAGACCCCACAGAGGGTGGGTCCAGCTGTTTCTTCTCTCAAGGGGATGAGGGAGGGCAAAGGTTAGAACCCTGGAGAAGACAGATGGGGATGCTGGTGGCTCTGGCCCATCTTTCCTCTCAGGGAAACCTCTCTCAGCCTAGCCTCCCTTTGCAGGTGGGAGAAGGGAATGTGGGACGCGGTCTTCCGTGGCTGCCCACAGGGTGGCAACTCAGGTTGTTTCATCACGGCCAGCCAACCACATCCAACCCCCCACCTCGCCAGGCCGGGCAGACGGTCAAGGGCCTGGCCTCTGCCCTCCCCACTCCCAATGGGAGAGGCCCAATGCCTGGCCCCGCCTCCTCCATGAGCCCAGAAGAGCCAAAATGAAGAGGATCCAAAAAGAAAGCAAGAGACTTACAATGGGAGCCGGGTTGGCGGGCCGCACGCCGGGAGGCTGGAGGAGTGAGGAGAGTCAGAACGGTGGTTATGGCGGGCACCAGAGAACGGGAAGAGACGATGGCAGAACTCCAGGGAGGCTCTTGTGCTCAGAAATGCCTCCCCAGACACACCCGCCTCCCTCTTGCTCCCAAGCAAGCCTTCCTGAGCCCGTGGCCCCCAGATTTTTACCCCCAGGTGCACAGGGCTTTGGGGTTGGGGGGTAGGGTATCCCCATTGGTTCCTCCCGAGAGAGAGGAGGCTGGGTTTGATAGAGACCTCACTGCTTTCTGTAGCTCCCACAGCCAAGAGCGTTACTTCCAGTGCCATATCTCACCCGTAAGGTGAGAAGGGGTATTTGTTGAAGGCCTGCTGTGGGTTGATTCCTGGGCTTCAGTGCTTTCCAATGAGGGAAGCAGCCTCAGCTCCTGTGTTCCTGGTGAGGCAGTGAGGCTCAGAAAGATAAAGCAACTTGCCCAAGCCCACCCAGGTGGAAGGGACCAAATCCAAAACGGCAGCCAGTTCTGTCTGACTGTATCCAGCACACTTTCTGTCACCCCCAGGGTCAAGGCCAGGGCCGAAGTTGGGCTGCCCTGCAAAAGTTCCCCGGGGCTCAACCAGTCCTGAAGTCAACGTGGCAGGAGGCAAGTGCCCTGTCTGTACCGTGATGGGCCATAGAAAGACTGTGTAGACCAAGTGCCCCTCCTCCCAGTCCCCACTGCTTGAGATTGGCCAGAGGAAGGGCTGCTCGCCTACTTGTCCTGGATCCTGCCCCACCCAGTAGACTGTTCTTGCCCTGGCTGGTATCCCATTCTTCCTGGCTGTGCGAACCACATTCCACATTCATTCATTCACTGAGACCCTACTGAGTGCCAGGCACTCTGCAAATGAACAAGCCACGGTCCTAGCCCTCTGAGGCCTCATGGGCATAGGGAGATGGGGTGAAGTGACAGACACAGACACGCAAACACAGTTACAATGGGGTGCTGTGAACTGGCATGGCACAGATATGTACAGACTCCATGGGGACATGGCGGGAGCGTCCAACAATATTCTGGGCAGGGAGGACTCCCAGAGGAGAGACACTTAGGCAGAGCATGGAAGGGCAATTAGGCGTGTGATGGGGGCAGGTTGGCAGAGGGTGCTTCCGGGACCAGGGACAGCATATGCAAAAGCATGGTGGCCCGAGAGGGCGTCGCGTGAGCCGTGGAGGCTGCGTGAGCTTCGTGGGGTGGGGGTGAGGCAGGGAGGTTGACTGGGGCCAGACTCGGGAGGAATCTGTATGCCCTGCTGGGGAATTTGGGCTTTATTTGAAGGGCTTGGGGCTGTTAAGATTTTTAAGCAGGGAGAGGGTGTGATCAGATTTGCTTATAAGAAGGTCATTGCAGCAGTGGTTGGGTGTGGGGGGTGGGGAACTGGACCCCTGTCGTCATGGTGAGGAATCCCAGAGGCCTGGGCCACGTTGGTGACTTTGGGAGGGAGATACATTGGTGCCTTGGAGAGACATAAAGAAGGGGGAGTGAAGAATCCAGGGTGACTCCCAGGGCCCCAGCTCTGGGTGCCCAGCGGACAGAGACAGGGAACTCTTGAGTGGGCACGATGGTGCCTGTAGGCCCTGGTGTCCTGCTGGCTGGGGCCGGCCTCTCAGACCCTCGGTCCTTCCTGCTGTCTGCTCAGCCACCCAGGGCCTCTGTGTTGAACTCACTTTTTGTCTGCGCCCCCTGGGCCTGGGTGGGAAACAGACAGGCTGGGAGAACGGCACCATGGAGAAGGCGGGCTGAACAGGGACTGTGCGGGGGTTCTGTTAAAACAAAAGGCACCGGCTGGTGAGGAAAAGCATTAATAGAGCCAAGGAGAAGCTGAAAGGCAGAGGCAGGGGCAAGAGGGAGAGACCAGGCAGGCAGGGGGATGCGGCAAGGGGGTTAGGGCCATGCCGAGGCGGGAGGGGAAAGGGCCAGGCTCCGGTGAGCAGCACAGGGAGGCAGTCTCCCTCCAGCTCTTCCCTCCCACCTGCAGGGGAGAGAGTCAGGGAAGGAGGGAATGAGAGATGAAGACCAAAGGGTGAGGAGCCCAGATTTGCTGAGGGCCTAGTGCACACTTCGCTCATCTCAGGGAGCTCCCTTGAATGCCAAAAGGGTAACAGCAGCTCCCATCCAGCTGCTGGTGCCCTGTGGGAATGTGGGCCCAGCATACCCTCATCTTCCCGTTTTTCATGTGGTATTGGTATCTCCTGACCTTCTTTAGTTTTATTTATTTTATTTTGTTATTCAAACTAGAAGTTTTTAGAGATGGGGTCTTGCTGTGTTGCCCAGGCAGAACTAATTCCTGGGCTCAAGCGATTTTCCCGCCTCAGCCTCTTGGGTAGCCAGGATTGCAGACCTCCACCACGGTACCCGGCTCTCCTGACCTTTCAGATGTTGGCAACACATTCAAAGTCTTTAAAACACAGAGGTCAAACAGACCCTGGTGTGGGCCCAGGGGGCCATTGTGTGACCTCTGATATCTGTCTCCTCACTGAACCACACAACCACCCACGGGGGGCAGGCAATGACCATGCTCATTCTACAGATGAGGAAACCGAGGCTGAGAGAGGCAAAGTCGCTTGTCTAAGATCCCACAGAGGATGAATGGCAGAGCTGGGAATCTGAACTGGATTCAGTTTGGTTCCTGAGCCTGGGCTCTTTCTAGAACAACATGGCCTCCTAACCAGGATGGAAATTGAGGGATGAAGAGAAAGGGGCAGCCGAGGAGCCTGGGAGACCAAGGCAGATGTTCTGGACAGAGACAGTGACACAGAAGGAGGGGCAGAGTGACAGAGGAGAAGGGGCGGGCAGGCACTGGGACAGGGAAGCAGAGGTTGTCCCCAGAGTCACCTGGGTAGGAGACTGGCTTGGGTCCACCCAGCAGGGCCTAGGCACAGCTACGTGGGCCTTGCATCCCAGCCCCGGGGACCGGTACAGGTGGACAGTCTGACCTGGAAGCTGATGTAGGACAGCTGCACAGCGCCATTGACGGAGATGGTGTCCACACGGTGGAAGGGCACGCGGTGGAAGTACTGCACGAAGAGGCTCCCGTTCACCATCACCTGCCACAGGAGAGCACGTGTTCCGGGGCAGGCGCCCCAGACCGGGATGGGGACCCCCCCCTGCATTCCTGGACCCTCCTTCTAGAAAATGAAGACCTGAGTCTGGGCCTCACTGTGGGGCCAGTTACAGGAACGTGTGTGACCCGAAGGGCATCAACCCGAGTCTCTACTGGGCTCCAGTGGTTGGGTTTTCGTTCTTCTGGTCATTTACTGCAGTAGGTTTGTCTTTCTAGTCTTAGTTCACCTGGGGCTTCATTTATTTATTATTTATTTATCCTTCAACTTTTTCTTTTTTTTTTTTGAGACAGAATGTCACTCTGTCACCCAGGCTGGAGTGCAGTGGTTCAAGTAATTCTCCTGCCTCAGCCTCCCGAGTAGCTGGGATTACAGGCGCCCACCACCATGCCCAGCTAATTTTTGTATTTTTAGTAGAGACAGGGTTTCACCATGTTGGCCAGGATGGTCTTGAACTCCTGACCTCAAGTGATCCATCCTCCTCAGGCTCCCAAAGTGCTTGGATCATAGGGGTGAGCTGCCATGCCCAGCCCCTTCAACTTTTATTTTAAGTTCCAGGGTACGAGTATAGGATATGCAGGTTTGCTAACTAGGTAAACGGGTGCCATGGTGGTTTGCTGCACAGATCAACCCATCACCTAGGTATCAAGCCCAGCATCCATTAGCTAATCTTCCTGATGCTCTCCTTCCCTGACCAGGCCCCAGTGTGTGTTGTTTCCCCCGTTGTGTCCATGTGTTCTCGTCATTCAGCTCCTACTTATCAGTGAGAACATGCGGTGTTTGGTTTTCTGCTCCTGCAATGGCTTCCAGCTCCTTCCATGTTCCTGCAAAGGACATGATCTCATTCCTTTTTATGACTGCAGGGGTATTATTTAAATATGCATAAAATACTCATGGGGAACAGAGGAGAAGTGACCTCGGGTTGCATACTGAGTGGATGGGAACATCCTTATCTCAGATAAGCATACTCAGACTGACTGACCCACCAGCTTCTCAAGCCCAGAGACCTACTCTGCTTGCAAAGGTAATTTGCAATGTGCTTACAAAACTATACCCTTAATAGACCCTGGATAAAGGCTGGAACAATGTCGCTGAAAAATAAATGTTACCAGGGATCTGGAGAGGAGGAATGGTGACAGCAGAGGAATGGAATGAGCTTGGAATTCAAAGACACACAACACCAAACAGCAACGTGATGACTCCCCTAGTTCTTATTTTCAGAGTAAAAGAAGCAGCAGGCGCACCTGTAGATTCAGGTGAAGGTGCAGAAGGAGACTATGCAGCCATGGGTAACACCTTACAAGGAAATGGTCTTGTTATCTGTGTAATGGTGTCACTCTGGCTGAATGTCAAAGTGATTACTTAAAGGTCATTCACCTGATAGGGCTGGGAGTCCTGTGGGTGAGAGGTGGGGAGGGGATTCCTGCTCACCTTGAAATCCGAGCTCTGCACCAGGAAGCAGAGGTCAAAGGGCATCCCCTTCTGGAGGGGCATGTGCATCTTCCTCTCCTCAGGCCCCCATCTTCTTTTCTGCCTCGTGTTGCACACCACGTACCCTCCGTCTTCAAACCGAGGGTTGAAGTGGAAGGCAATGTCGTTTCCACTGAAGCCGGTCTGAAAGTTCACAGCAAACCTAGGCCCAGGGAAAGCAAATAGTCTTCTGTGGCATGGTTTATTGCCAGTGATAGGCACAGGAGGGCCTCGGCGCCTCTGCCCTGCGTTTGTCTGGGATCTTGCATAGAACCTGCCTGGCAGAGACTGGTTGGTTGGCATCCTTTTTGTTTCTCTAATTTGGATCCAATGTGTTTTTGTGCAATTATTGCATTTTGCCTTTACAGCATGATTTTCTAAAAATAAGTAGAAAATGGCTAAGGAAAAGTGCTGGCATGAGCAAACAAGAAGCATAGGTCTTGGAAAGTGATTACCAATTGGTACCAAAGATGGAAGTTGTTAAGCACTCCTAGAAGAGACAGCCTTCCGTGCCAGTGGACACTTGTTGGAGGCCAGCACTTGCCTGACTAAGTGGAAAAGAAGAGAACAAATGTAAAGAGCATGTGAAATTGGGTCCGGGCGCAGTGGCTTACGCCTGTAATCACCACACTTTGGGAGGCTGAGGCAGGCAGATCACTTGAGCCCAGGAGTGGAAGACCAGCCTGAGCAACAGAGTGAGATCTCATCTCTACTTAAAAAAAAATATATAAAATATATATATATAAAATTAGCTAGGCATCATGATGCATGCCTATAGTCCCAGCTGCTTGGGGCGCTGAGATGCGAGGATCTCTTGAGCCCAGGAATTCGAGGCTGCAGTGAGCTATGATCGTACCACTGCACTCCAGCCTGGGTGAAAGAAAAGAGTCCTTGTCTCAAAAGAAAACAATTAATTAATTAAATGAATAAATGGAGAAGATTGCATTAGAAATATCTCTGCATGTATTTTTCCTTTGGAGTCCTTCAGCTTCACCCCTGTAGTCCTTTGGAAATTCCTGCCCCAAGGAAGGGAGAGGCAGAAAGCTCCTGAGAGGAGAGCGCCCTCTGAGGTAGGATCTGTCTGTTCCACAGGATGGGAGTGGGAAGCCCTCCTGGTGCTGGGAGGTGGGGGAGGCGGAGGGAGAGGGAGAGAGGAAGGGGTGGAAGATCAGAGGTATGGTCCTGATTCCCCTCGTTGCAGGGTTCATGGGGATCGGGGTCTCCCTGCCCTTGGCATCTCCTGGGGGCACTGCAGGCTCTCAGAGAAGTCCCACAGCAGCATGGCAATGGCAGAGGAGGTCACCAAGAATCTAGGTGGCCGAGCTGAGGTTGAACTGGGATCTGTGAGGCCCAGAAGGTCTTAAGGAGAGGTCCCCTGGGACCTCGGAGAGCGAGCCATGAGACCAGAGGCTCTTCTGTGGGCCCCGCAGACTTCAGCAGGCAGCCACCCGTGGTGTCCCACCAAGACAGGAGAGAGCTGCACACCCCTGTGCCCCCTGGTCGGGGTTCCTCGGCAGGGGTCAGCGAGGCCTGCGTGAGGGTCTAGAGCCTTCCCAGCCCCTGAGAAGCCATGTGAGCTCCTCTCTGTTCCCAGACAGCCCACCTTGGGAGGGAGGAGGGGGTGGGAAACTGCCCTGATACAATGTTAGTATTTTGAATTGACTTAGTAGTTTCCAGAAAAGGCCTTGAAATCAAAAGAGACCAAATTACTTTGAATGTCAGTTTTCAGTATTTTCACATTAGCAGAAGGAGAGCTTCAGAGTGGATGAGAGCAGTATGGGAAATGGAAGAGGTTTGATTTTTGTAACTCTTAGTCACAGTGTGCAAGGTTCAACCTAGAACATAATCCTCCAACTCTGACCATCCCACTCCCTCCTTAGACCGCCAGCTCCCAGGGCCCCATTCATCCCGGAGTCCAGGTTAATGGCACCCCTGGCTGCAGGTTGTGCCTGCGGAGTGGTGCCCGGCAGCATGGGTTAGGGACGCATTGGGCCTCCCCTGAGCCAGGCACGTGAGCTTGGATGTTGTTGTCTGAACTAACCCAGGCTCACAGGCCCAGTGGTTTACTAAGGGACGAGGCTGGAGTGAAACGTTTCCATCCATTACACACACACACCTGCTTCCACTGGAGCTGAGAACAGTTCCATTGACAGTGATCTGAAGTCCGTCCTGGAGACCCCCTTGGATAGTCCCAGAAAAGGGGACGGCCTGCAGGGAGAAGGTGTGGGGCCATCAGTCAGGTGGCCGGCCTCCCATTTTCTCCCCTCCAGCTCTAGTCAGTGGCCGGCCTGGGTGTGACAGCGCCATGCAAGGGGATGGGGTGCGGCTATGACCAGTATATACGGAGTCTCACCCCCAGGGGTCTTAGGGTCCTGTGTGGAGGCAGACACAAATCCAATTAGTTACTCAGACAGTCTAAGCTTGTGATAAGGAGAAGCCTGGCCCTGAGAGGACGCGACAGGGAGCTGAGCTTGTGTGAGAGTCTGAGAGGCGGTGGAGGCTGCATCAGGAACGCACCAGGCTGAAGGCCTTCCTTCCAGGCAGGGAAGAGGCAGGCGGACACCCCGGGCTGGTAAGGAACTAGGTAGTAATGGGGGCTGCCGGACCTCCTGCCAAGCTCCCAGCAAAGTGCCCAGGGCCTTGGCTGGGGACTCAGGAGGCTCAAGGGGCCAAAGGGACCCATCAAGGGTCCGCAGGTTCCACCGAGAGGGTCACCTGAGAGGGACAAGAAGAAGGCATGTCCCTCTCCCCACCACCACCATATAACGATGGCCACCATCACCTTTGCCCTCCTGGCCACCTTCAGCAGAGTCTGTTCCCAGATGCCCTCTGCAGCCATGGGGCAGCCGCCTCCTCTACTTCTGCCCCCGGGCTCCCCATTCCTTCCCTCAGGCCCTCAGCAGCCCCAAGCCCTAGTGTAGTTTCCCCACCCATCCCAGGCCCCACGGGCTACCACTTTGTCAAATTCTCTCTTCCGGGGTTCTTTAAAGGAGCGATGGGCCATGGTGAGGATGCATCACTTCAGAGTCAGGTCTGAATCCTAGCTCTGCTGCTCATGACCTGAGTGGCCTTGGGAAGCCTACTTCACCTGTCTTTGCCTCAGTTTCCTCATCTGTAAAATGGGAAGGTGTTTCTCCTACTGCATGTGACTGATGATTTCGTGAGAAAAGGCCTGTGATGGAAGAGACTGGCACATAGGAGATGCTTCTCCACTGTCACCCACCCCCCACCTTGGTCTCTCTGAGCAAAATTCACAAACTGATACTTCCAGTTTTCAAAGTTTATTCCGAAATGCCTCATATCCAGTGTGGTTCTATAACCCGCATTAAAGCACAGTTCTATCTCCTGGCTGATTTTCACATTCTTCAAGTTTTTAATGTCTTCTCTAATATCTCCTTTAGGTCAATTTCCTACCCAAATTAAATGCCTAAAGGAGCCAGGCAGGTGACGTGTTATGAGTCAGATGGCCAGGTAGGGAGTGGTGGGAACTGTGGCAAAGTAGACGTCACACCCCTCGCCTGAAAAGTCAACATCTACTCAGCGCTAACCAATGATTATCATCCGGGCCCAGGATTGGCAGAGCTTCCAAATTTTTAAGAGAAGACAGAAACCTGGATTTTTTTTTTTTTTTGTAAAACTTTCTAATTTCTTGGGGGAAAATTTTTGTCAAAAAGGATTATGTAAAAGTTCCTGGCTGGGCACAGTGACTCACATCCATAATCCCAAGGCAAAACAATCATTTGAGCCCAGGAGTTTGAGGCCAGCCTGGGCAACATAGTGGGACCCCCATCTCTACAAAAATTTAAAAATTTAGCCAGATGTGGTGGTGAACACCTTTAACCACAGTTACTTGGGAGGCTGAGGTGGGAGGATCACTTGAGCCTGGGAGGTCGAGGCTGCAGTGAACCACGATTGCACCACTGCACTCCAGCCTGCGCAACAAAGGGAGACCCTGTCTCAAATGAAACTCCCCAAATTCCCATATTATAGAGATACACAGTGAAATATTTGCAATGGAATGGTATCTCTGGATTTGCTTCCACATATCTGAAGGTGGGAAGGGAAGTAAGTGAGGGAGGGTATAGGATGAAGCAAGATAGGCCTGAGTTGATCGTTGTTGGAGCAGAGTGATGGGTGTGTGTTGTTGATGGTACAATTCCCTCTGCATGTTTGAATTTCCTATAATAACAAGTTAGAAGAAACACTGTGAAGGCCAAACAGAAAACATCTGCCAGCCAAATTCAGCCTACTGGCCACTGCTTTCTGGTCTGTATTGTTGAGTTGTGTGACCACACAGAACCCTGGGAAACCCGTCCTTGCTCAGTGTACACACCTGGCTCCGTGAAAGCCCCAGGAAATCTGGGATCTGATTCAGATAGACTCTGCTCCCCATGGATTTGAGGGGGTGTCTTTTGTTGCCCCTCAGGTCAGCTCTGAACTCTGCCATTAAGTACTTTAGTGACCTCAAGCAAATCACAGCTTCTCTGTGTCTCTGACTTCTCTTTCTTGTCCCTGTCTACACCCGCAGTGTGGGGGAAGGAGAGTCAGCCTGATCCAGGTATGGACCAGCATGACCTAGGATCGGGAAGCCTGTTGTCCCTGAAACATGTCTGTGGAACATTTTTCCCCTTGTCTGTTTGTGGAGGCCTGTGATTCTCTCCAGAGCCTTTCATACTATCATGAGAGTCAGCGCTGAAAATACCCTCCTGGGAAGCATGCGGCCTCCACTTAAGCGTATTCACACCACAGCGTCTAGAATTGAAGGCAGAGTGTGATGGACACGGGCTCGCAAGTACACACAAGGCTTAACTAAGGAAGCCAGGAGGGAGAAAGAGCAAGTACAGATCATGGGGGCGGTACAGGGCAGGTTAATCTCCAAGGCAACAAGTTCCCCAAAAAAGTTCTGTGAGGTTTCAAAATGTCTTAAATGGCACCCCCAAATTCTGAAAAACAAGACTTTTATTTTATTTTATTTTATTTTGAGATGGTTCTTACTCTGTTGCCCAGGCTGGAGTGCGGTGAGGGGTGTGATCATGGTTCACTGCAGCCTCTGCCTCCTGTGCTCAAGTGATCCTCCCACCTCAGCCACCCAAATACGTGAGACCAAATAAGTACATGCCACCATGCCATGCCCCACTAATTTTCAAATTTTTGTGAAAAGAGCGGATCTCGATACGTTGCCAGGGCTGGTCTTGAACACCTGGTCTCAAGTGAACCTTCTGTCTTGGCCTCCCAAAGGGCCAGGATTTTCAGGCATGAACCACTATGCCTGGCCTGAAAAATGAGATTTTAAATTGAATATTATCCTACAAACAAGGTTATTCATTGCAGCATTATAACACAAAGGATTATAAAGCAAAGCATTGGAAAGAGCCTAAAAGCCTTCCAACAGGAAAAAGGTGAAATAAATTAGGATATTTCCATATAATATAACAGGTTCTGTGTAGCCTTCAAAAGAAAAGAAAAAGAGGACAGAAAAGAAAAAGAAAAAGAGGAAAACTCTGAGCACCGATATGGATTGATGCCATTTATATAAAAAGTGGGTGGGGGAAGGCTATGGACTTGGATTTATTTATTTATAGATAAAATATCTCTGGAAGAATTTACAAGAAACTTGTAACACTGGTTATCAGTGGGCCACCCCCCAGAAACATCCCCATTTGAATCCCCGGAAACTGTGAATATGTTGTAGAAGGACCTTTGCAGATGTGATTAAATTAATAATTTTGACATGGGGAGACTGTCCTGATTTTACAGGTTGTCCCAATATAATCACAAAGGTCCTATAAAAAGGAGCAGGAGGATCAAAGTCAGAGGTAGGAGATGTGACAACAGAAGCAAGAAGCTGGTTTTGGGGGTTATTTTTGTTTGTTTTGTGTGTTTGTTTTTTTTTTTTGAGACAGGATCTCATTCTGTTATGCAGGCTGGAGTGCAGTGGCATGGTCTCAGCTCACTGCAGCCTCCACTTCCCCAGGCTCACGTGACCCCCCCACCTCAGCCTCCCAGGTAGCTGGGACTACAGGCGTGCACCACCACACCTGGCTAATTTTTGTCTATTCTTTGTAGAGACATGGTCTCACTTTGCTGCCCAGGCTGGTCTCCAGGTCCTGGGCTAGAGATCCTCCTGCCTCAGCTTCCCAAAGTGCTGGGATTACAGGCATGAGCCACTGCGCCTGGACAAAGCTGCTGGTTTTAAAGATGGCAGAAGGGGCCATAAGTCAAAGCATGCAGGCAGCCTCTAGAAGCTGGAAAAGGAAAAGAAACAGATTCTCCCCTGGAGCCTCCAGAAGGAAACAACCTTGCTGACACGCTGATTTTAATATCTGACCTCCAGAATCATTAAGAGTATAAATTTGTTGTTTTAAGATTGGCCAGCCGAGACTGCTGTGGAATTTAGATCTGTGTGTCCAGGAAACCCAGGAAAGCAACTGGACCTACTTTTGTTCCATAGGGTGCAGGAGGATGGATTTTTGCACTGGATTTATGGTCCCACGGGCCTGGGCTCGCCTCCCAGCTCTGTACACTGGCAATTCTGACATTGGCCAAGTCGCTTGACCTACCCGTGCCCCAGTTCCCTCCTCTGAACGGTAGGACAGTAACACCACCCGGCAGGGTTCTGAGAGGACTGGGTGTGATGCCGTGTGCTGAGCCCCTGGCTCGTGTCGGCCTTGACAGTGCAGCTCTTTGCATGGAACGAATAGATCCCTCTGCTGAGTCAGAACTTGCTCTCTGTTCCTGGTTGTGCCCAGAGACCGGGGACTTTCCCTCTTCTTCTTATCTGGAAGTCTAGAAAGCAGAGCTGAGCCCTGCGGACCAGAATGTGGGTGGCTTTGTTCTGTACTCTGCATCACCAGAGGACACCCAGGCTCGGCCCTGCCAGTAGGGAGCTCAGCCTGGCTGGCCAGGACTGCCCGCCAGCAGGAGCCAGTACGTGGCCGTTAGCGAAGGTGCCCCGTGGTCTCAGAGCCTCCACCGTCCTGCTGGCCACCTTCCACGACACTTTGATTTTAGCCTTCTGACCTCCAACACTGTAAGAACAAATGTGTTGTTTTGAGGTTGGCCAGCTAAGGCAGCTGTGGCATCTGGATCCATGTGTGTCCGTGAGGGCTCTGGGTGCGACCAGGAACATTTATCCTCACGGCAACCCCGGCCACTTTTACAGATGAGGAAACTGAGGCACAGAAAAGTTCAGTCACTTGCCTAAAGCTACACAGCTGGTCAGCAACAGAGCTGGGATTTGAACCCCAGCACCCACATTTCTAACCACCACACAGGCTTCCTCTCATGAGGAAGCTGAGAACATCCTTATTCCTGGCTCTCCCAGTGCTTCCTGGGCCACACAGCAGGTGGTTCCAGCTTCCCCACGGCCCTCCAAAGAGGCTGAGCTACATGAAACCAGAAAAGAAGTGGGAGTGAGGTTTCCAAGCCAGGCCCTCTTGGCACTCAGCCCTCCTCAGCAGGACAGCGAACCGCGTGACCTTCCCCCACTGTCGGCACGTGGAGGAAGTGTGGCTCCGATTGCCAGAGGGGTCACCGAGTGAGGTTTAAGTGTCCCACCCCAGGGGAGCCCCGTGGGGTAGAGGGGTGCTCTGGACACCCACGGGGGCTGCACTGACCGTCTTTCTTGTCTGGGCTCCAAAGCCCTGCTTTAACTCTTGGAAACTCTCTGATGTCCATAGGAGGATTTTCCTTCTGAATCCAAAGATTAGGTAGTAAAAACCAGTTACCAGAATGATATGTCAGAACCTGGAAGAAGCTCTGGGATCCCCTCTCTGACAGAAAACCAGAGATGGGGTGACAAGTCCAAGGTGGCACACGCTGACCCTGAGGCCCGCGCAGCACCGGCAGCCTGTTCCAGCTTCCCCCACTCTCTCCGTGCAGGTCCTACCTCAGGGGCCTCCACAGGGTGGCTGAGGGGTCATTGGTGACAGCCAGGAGGAAACAGGCCTCCTTTCTCCACTCTTCCTCTGGAGTTTAGAAAGCAGAGCCGAGCCCTGCAGACCAGAACCTAGGCAGCCTCATTCTGGACTCAGTGTCACCAGAGGGCACCCAAGCTCGCCCCTGGCCTCTGCTGAGGTGGGCCCTGGCAGCTTCCCTGCCCTCAGCACCCTGCCTCCCCACCCAGGAAGGGCCCATCAGCCCACCCTCTCCAGCCCCTCGGGAACCTCCTTGCCAAGGCGGGGTGAGATCCTATGATAGGACCCGGCCGAGGACAGTGACCCCTGAAGGCTCCTGGTCTCCTGGCGCTGCCAGTCCCATCTGGGGACATTTGGCAACTGGCCTTCGCCTCCCTGAGCCTGAAATTTTCTCTGTATGAAGGGGACTCATAAATCTCACAGGCTTTCAGCAAGGCACCTGCAGCCCTCTGACCCCACACTGCAGGGACAGTCCTCGCCCCTCTCACCTCTGACACTGCCCCTCTGCGGATGCCCTCACATGCCCATGCCTGGTTAACTCTGCCTCACCCTTCAGAGCACAGACACCTCCTCAGGAGGCCTTCCCTGCTGCCCCCGGACTCCCAATAACACGAAACACTCCCAAAGCTCTGACAGTGTTCCAGGCACCATTCAAACACACTAGACACACTACCTCCTTAATCCATAGCCCAACCCTGGGAATGGGGGGCTCAAGTATTATTTCCACTTTACAGATATGGAAACTGAGGCCCAGAGACCACTAGCCAGTAAATGGTTGGACCCAGGGAGGCCATCTTCACAGTAAGCACCCTTAACTACCATGCCGGGTAGTGTCCTTACTGTCCCAGAAGCGTGCTTGCTTCCTCTTTACATGAACCATCCCGCTCTACATGTCTCCCCCTGAGCACACAGGACAGGACGGGACAGCTCAGTCAACATGTCAACCCCATGACTCGTGGGGACGAGCATCCCTCCAGGCATGAGCGAGCTCAGCGTGGCACAGGTGTGCCAGGATGACTTCCGCTGACATTTCTGCCCTGCTTGTGTTCTCTTTGGCTTGCCCCTACCCCTGTCCCCTGCCACCCAGGAGTTGCTTCCTCAGAGCCCCAAGGCTCTGTCCCCCTGGCTGAGGCAGCCCTGTGCCCACGGCCCCGGAACTCACTGGGTTCAGGTAGGGAGCCTGGGAACAGCTGAAGGCCATCTCTCCACCGCCTCTGTGGCCACCGCTGCCTTTCACACCTGCCAGGAAGTCCTTTGCAGTGGGAATGACTTGATGCAGAAATAGAAACCAAAGCAACTTGGCTGTTATTCAACAGGGAGGAGCCAGCAGCAAGAGGAAGCGGGTCCAGAGAGAGAAAGGTAGGGTGCTGGGTGAACTGCAGTGACGCTCACAGAGGGACGTGGGCACTCCCAGTCCCAGTGACCTTTCCCTCCTCCCTCTCCTGTGCTCAATCCGAGCCTGAAGCATATTTGGTTCATAGAGGTCTACAGTGCTTGACCACACTGACATGACAGCGAGTTGCCAGATGACACTGCCCAGAAGAATGTGGCTGTGTGTCCTGAGCACGCTTGGCCACGGAGTCCAGAAAATAATGGGGCTGGGCGTTGCCTGTGCACGGGGTGCTGGTGGGGAAGGGCGGCTGCAACCCATTTTACATATAGAGAAGCTGAGGCTCAGAGTCTAAAGGGCATGCCCCAGGTCGCACAGCTAATTCGTGGTAGCCTGAGCTATATGAAGATTCTCAGACTCTTCAAAAAGTGTTTCTCCTCTTTAAATTTATATTATTCATGTAAAAACATAATTATGTAGAGGGGAATATTTTGCAAGAAAAACACCATAATGAAGATTTTTATTCTAGAGTATGGGGTGCCCAGGAGCTTCTGATCCTCCCTCTCAGTGAATCCCTCTTTCTTCTCCTGCTCTTCTCTATCTTTATTTTCTGCGCTTTAGGATGGGGAGAGAAGTCTTGGACATAAGAGAACATTTCAAGTGACATGGGGCTGGAAAGGGACATATGGCATGAACTGCCTTTATTTGGCTTCAGCACCTAGTTAGGGGAAATAATTGGCCGAAACAGAGAATAACAGGATAGGCTGCAGAGGGGGGAGGGAGCCATGAAATAAACTGACCTGAAGTTGACCAGGTCCCAGTGATGTGCTGGTGAGAAGGCCTAGAACTCAAGCTGGGGCTGGGCGGGTAAGGGCTGTACAGGCTGAAGGGGATGGCAGGTGCCCCAGGGCCACACGTGAGTCTGCGCCTCTCTTCCTTCCTGTGCTCTGCCTAGATGCACTAGAATTTGCAGACGAATTCCTTTGAGATGCTCCCATAGACTGAGGCCATGTGTGTCATCTGCACTCTCCATCTCCATTATGTTCTGGATTAAATAGAATTTGACCAATTTAAGGAGTAGACAATACAGGGGGAACAGAAAGGAGAGAAAGGAAGGGAAATTCTTTGTAGTCCTCTCGGACGCCATGGACACCAGGAACAATTTCATCATGCCACATCATTTGTAGGCAATCGCCAATTGCTTGGGATATGGAACAACTGGAACTGTCTTTCACAGCAGACTGGAGTGTAAAATAATCCAACTTACAAAACCAGGCAGGGCGTGGTGGCTCACGCCTGTCATCCCAGCACTTTGGGAGGCTGAAGTGGGAGGATCACTTGAGTCCAGGAGGTTGATACCAGCCTGGTCAAGATAGGAAGACCCTGTCTGTACATATAATTTAAAACGCAAATTAGCCAGGTGTGGTGGTGCTCACCTGTGGTCCCAGCTATGTGGGAGGCTGAGGTGGGAGGCTCACTTGAGTCCAGGAGGTCAAGGCTGCAGTGAACCCTCATCATGCCACTGCACTCTAGCCTGGGTAAGACAGCAAGACTGTCTCAAAAAATAAAAAAATAAAAAGAAAGAAAAACTGCTTGGCGAGTTGTAATACAGTCAAATATCTACTTCTAGGTTTTGGCTTTTCTACTTCTAAAAAGTTAGCTAAGAGAAAGGAAAACATATTTGTCTGTTTTTAAAAGCTTTACTCACCGTAGCCCCAGGCTGGAAACAATGCAAATTGTTCACCAAAGGAGAAGGGAGAAATGAATTGTGGTTTTCACACAACAGAGTGGCCCTCAGTAATAATAAGGAGCCAGGCCACAGGAAACATCAATGGGCCTCGCAACTGAGCAGAAGCAGCCAGATCCAAACAGACACACACTGTGAGAATTCCATTCGAGTCAAGTTGAACAACAGGCCAGAATGGCGTCACCCTTGGGGGTCTCTGACTGGGAGGGGCACGAAGGAGTCTTCGAGAGGCGGGAAATGTGCTGGATCTGGTTCTGGGTGGTGGTCGCACAGGTGTTTACATCCATTAACAACAGGCTGAGGCAGGTGCAGTGGCTGACACCTGTAATTCAGCACATTGGGAGGCTGAGGCAGGAGGATTGCTTGAGCCCAGGAGTTTGAGATCAGCTTGGATTATTTTACACTCAAGTCTGCTATGAATGACAGTTGCAGTTGTTCCATATCCCAAGACCTTCTCTCTACTAAAAATCAAAAAAATTAGTGAGGCATGGTGGTGCATGTACTCCCAGCTACAGGGAGGCTGAGGCAGGAGAATTGCTTAAGCCTGGGAGGTTGAGGCCACAGTGAGCTATGATGGCACCACTGCACTGCAGGTTGAGTGACAGAGCAAGATCCTGTCTCAAAACAAAATAAAACAAAACAAAACTCACACAGAATACCAGGATCTACATTTTCCTCTACCTAGACAATATCTCCGTACAATACTGCTAAAAGAAAAACTCTCCCAGAGCCCAAGGAGACACAGGCACAGCTCAGAGTTCCAGCAAATCAGCACCTTAGCATTAGCTTGAGCCTGGGAGGTGAGTCACAGGTAAGCAGCCCACTAGGGAGTCCAGCCCATAAAGGAGGGCCCTGTGCTCCACGCCCTGTCTGGAGGGGCCGCGGTCACACCCAAAGGCTGACGTGTTTTTAGACTAATCGACACAGTAGGGAGGCACTTCGAGGCACAGTGCTGGCTCCCTTCAGTCACCACAGTCCATTCCCAGTGGTTAGCTCTGGTCTTCAGGAGACCAGAAGCAGCCCTTGGGAATGTTCCTTCTCAGAGCTCTAGCATTTGAAGTCGCAGACCCTTCTCGGCGGCTCTCTGTTCTCTGCCCTGTAGACTGAGGGAGTCTGTCACCTCACACTCATTAGGATGCCTATGATTAAAAAAAAAAATCCAGAAAACAACAACTGTTCGCTAGAATGTGAGTAAACTGGAGCCCTGTGAAAACAGCATGACTGTTCCTCAAAAACCTCATCATAGAATTACTGTATGATCCAGCAATTCCACTTCTGGGTATCTCCCCCAAATAACCAAATGCAGGAACTCAAAGAGACGTGTGAACACCCGTATTTGTAGCAGCACCATCCACAACAGCCAAGAGGTGAAAGCAACACGTCTCCGTCAACAGATGAGTGGTCAAAAAAACGTGGGCCAGACATACGATTCAGCCCTAAAAGGACGGAAATTCTGGCACATGCCACAACATGGATGGTCCTTGAGAACATTAAGTGAAATAAAACAGTCATAAAAGAACAAGCACTGTAGGCCGGGTGTGGTGGCTCATGCCTGTAATCTCAGCACTTTGGGAGGCCAAGGTGGGAAAATCACCTGAAGTCAGGTGTTCGAGACCAGCCTGGCCAACATGGTGAAACCCCGTCTCTATTAAAAATGCAAAAAGTAGCCGGGCATGGTGACACATGCCTGTAGTCCCAGCTACTCAGGAGACTGTGGCAGGAGAACCGCTTGAACCTGGGAGGCAGAGGTTGCAGTGAACCAAGATCGCACCACTGCACTCCAGCTTGGGCAACAAAGTGAGACTCTGTTCCACAAAAAAAAAAAAAAAAAAGAACAAGCACTGTATGATTTCACTTGTCTGAGATACCTAGAGTGGCCATAATCAACAGAAGAAAGTAGAATGGTGGCTATCGGCTGGTAGGAGGGGAAATGAAGACTTACCGTTTAAAGCGTATAGAGTTCTGGTTTCACAAGATGAAAAGAGTTTTGTGGATGGATGGTAGTGATAATTGTATAACAGCGTGAATGTACTTAATACCACTGAACTGTGTACCTAAAACTGGTTAATGTGGTACATTTTATATTATGTGTGTTTTACCACAATTAATTTTTTTTTTAGATGGAGTCTGTCACCCAGGCCAGAGTGTAGTAGTGCAATCTCAGCTCACTGAAACCTCCACGCCCCCCCACCCCTTCTCACCACCCTTGGGCTCAAACCATCCTCCCACCTCAGCCTCCTGAGTAGCTGTGACCACAGGCGCATGCCACCACGTTTGGCTAATTTTTTGTACTTCTGATAGAGATAGGGTTTCGCCCTCTTGCCCAGGCTGGTTTCAAACTCCTGAGCTCAAGTGATCTGCCCACCTTGGCCTCCCAAAATGCTAGGATTTACAGGCATGAACCACTGCACCTGCCTGCACTTAAAACTTTTAAAAATGTGACTGGGCACGGTGGCTCATGCCTGTAATTCCAGCACTTTGGGAGGCCGAGGCAGGCAAATCACCTGGGTCAGGAGTTCGAGACCAGCCTGGCCAACATGGTGAAACCCAGTCTCTACTAAAAGTACAAAAATTAGCCGGGCATGGTGGTAAGTGCCTATAATCCCAGTTACTTGGGAGACTGATGCAGGAGAATCATTTGAACCCGGGAGGTGGAGGTTTCAGTGAGCCGAGATCATGCCATTGTACTCCAGCCTGGGGAACAAGAGTGAGACTTCGTCTCAATAAAAAGAAAAAAAAAATTTAATGTAAGTATGATGGTCTCTATGAACCAGACTGAGAATCTGCCACTGCCAGGTTTGTTCTGTTCCCTGCCGCCCCACAGGGCCTTACCCCAGGCACTTCCTTCAGGGTGTTCAGGACAGGCTGGTCTCTCTGCTGGACATGTGCTACGATTTGAATGTGGTTTGTGCCACCAAAACTCATGTTGAAATTTACTTGCCAACATGATGGTGTTTGGAGGCAGGGTCTTTTAAGAGGTGACTGGGTTGTTAGGATGGATGAATGACTTCCTCTGGGTGAGTTATCGAGAGAATGGATTAGCTCTCCTGAGAGTGGGTTGTTATAAAGTAGGTGAGCCTATTTCGTCCTCTCTCTCTGGCACACGCTTGCTTTCCCTTCTGCTTCTCTGCCATGTTAGGACACAGGTCAAAGGCCCTCACCAGAAGCTGACCAGATGTGCTGCCCAATCTTGGACTTCCCAGCCTCTAGAACTGTGAACCAAAATAAAACTCTTTTCTTTGTAAATCACCCAGTCTCAGGGTGCATCCCTAAGGTATATCAGATAATTCCGGGTGACAGGACTTAGGCAGAACCTCATTATCAGCCTCTCAAGCCAGAGTGAAATGTCTTCATTTTAGACATTCTAATAGTTGTGTAGTGGTGTCTCATTAATGGTTTTAATTTGCATTTCCTTAAAGAGTGATGATGTTGGACATCTGTTCAGTTGGTTATTTATGCCTGTGTCTCTTCTTTTTTTTTTTGCATTGTCTGTTCCAACATGTTGCCCATTTATAAACTTAGATGGTTTTCTCATTATTTAGTTTTGAGAGTAATTTACATATTTTGGATGAGAGTACTTTTCTTTTTTTCTTTTTTCTTTTTGTCGGTATTTAACAAGACTTGACAGATGCAAGCACTTTATCAGAAATCTGATTTTCATATATTTTCTCTCAGCCTGTGACTATCTTTTCATTTTTTCAACAGTGTCTTTCAAAAGCAGTTCTTAAATTTTTTTGAATGTGCCAAACACATTCATATTTGTTTTCTTTTTCTTTAAAGTAAATAATAAACAGCAGTTTATCAGCTTGCTCAACAAAAAAAAATGACAGGCTGAGGTAAGAGTCTCCATCAGCCAAAGTGTATTGAGTCCAAGCTTGAGGAAGTGCCCAGGAAATACACAAGGCACAGAAAGAGTGTGTGGCAGGGATTCTCTGAAGAGGTTTTAAGGAGATTTAGTATTTATACATATCCTTAAAAAGGGGAAGGCATGGCCAGGAGCGGTGGCTCACGCCTGTAATCCCAGCACTTTGGGAGGCCGAGGCAGGCAGATCACCTGAGGTCGGGAGTTGGAGACCAGCCTGACCAACATGAAGAAACCTTGTGTCTGATAAAAATACAAAATTAGATGGGCGTGGTGGTGCATGCCTATAATCCCAGCTGCTCGGGAGGCTGAGGCAGGAGAATCACTTGAACCCAGGAGGCGGAGGTTGCAGTAAGGCAAGATCACACCATTGCACTCCAGCTTGGACAACAAGAGAGAAACTCTATTTCGGAAAAAAAAAAAAAAAAAAAAAGGTGAAGGGAGTGGCATGGGGAAGGCATGTAGAATGAGGGGCAGGTAGGTAGTGAGACAGGGAATAGTTACAGTCTTGTGAGACATTAGTTAGTACCCAGTAGATCTGCATTTTACATAAGATAAGGTGAACTTCTGAAGGAAAAAAAGGGAGTAAAGAAAGAATTAATTGTGCAGATGTCTCCGGGTAGGTGGAATAATGATTAATCTCATCTTTGCTTTGTTCTGCACCTGGAAAGAGAAGCTTGGAATCAACATTATCTGTGTAGAAAGGAGCAACGTTGGTTTTAGGAGCTATATTTAGATTGCAGACCTAAAGTTACAATCAACATGCCCTCATTTTATGGGCGGATATACATCTTGAAAGTTTTTGAGGCAGTCAAAAACTTAAGTGTGACTGATTTGTGGGGCAGACATCTGGAGCTGCCTGAGGCGTTTTGCATCCTGTAGGGGTGTGGTTAATGCTTCGTGCTTTCACATAAGGCTGTGAAGTGGCAGCTTTGCACTTGGCAAAAGGATGGCAGTGTTGTGTGGCACAACTTCTAGGCTTAACTTTCTCTTTAGCATAAGGAGTTTGGGGATCTTGAGATTCTTTTTATTTTCCTTTATAAGTTTTACTTTTTTAAAACCTAAGCTTAACATTACATATTTAAACAACTGTCAAAACTTATAAGTTGCCAGCCAGCATTCATGCACAACTAGAAAACATGCTTAATTTATATTAAACCAGAAATATATTACCATTAATATCTTTCAGCACTAAATACTGGAGAAAAAAGCAATTATTTCTGTAGAAGATTCATCCTGACAGTGTTAACTTATCAGCAGGCTGACACCTTTGCATCACATTTCAAGCAAAACTGAAAATCAGATCCATTCTGGTGTTAGTGTATAATCCTGTACACTACCAAAGAATCCTAGCTGGACGGGTGCAGTGGCTTCCACCTGTATTCCCAGCACTTTGGGAAGCTGAGGCGGGAGGCTTCCGTGACAAACTCTGCCTGTTGAAAAAAAAATAAACCGGGGATGGTGGCAAAATCACACCTGTGATCCCAACACTGTGAGAGGCCGATGCAGGAGAACAGATTGAGGCCAGGAATTCGAGACCAGCATGGGCAACATGGAGAAACCCTGTCTCTACAGAAAATACAAAAACTAGCTAGGTGTTGTGGTGCATGCCTGTAGTCCCAGCTACGCGGGAGGCCTAGGGGGGTGGGAAGATTTCTTGAGCCTGGGAGGTTGGGGCTGCAGTCAGCCGAGATCATGCCACAGTTTGGGTGACAAAGTGAGACCCTGTCTTAAATAAATAAATAAATAAATAAATAAGTCACAGCTTACTTTGGATTATGTTTAATTAAGAAAGGCAAAGTGCATACAGAGATTTAGAACTTTAAAGACAAAAAAAAAGTTTTATTATGTGATCCAAAGAATAAACTCAAAGGTCCATGACAAAGAGAAGTTCTAAACAATTGTTTACAAATACTTTAGATTAGGTATAATTACAGTAAAAGTCAAGTTCATTTGAAATAACCAAAAAGAAAGTTTCTGGTTGGGTGTGGTGGCTCACCGCCTGTAATCTCAGTATTTAGGGATTTTCTTAACATAAAAGGCATACAGGTTGATTATTAGCAAACTGTTCCTATTTTTAAATGACATGATTGCCCATATATAAAATTTTAAGGAATCTAAAAACAAAAAACAGCTTCCAAAACTAGTGAGCTTCGAAACGCACAGAATGTAACAACAATATATGAAAATCGATTGTATTTCTATATAGTAACAACAAACAAGTAGACACTAAAATTAAAACTACTATGTGGTTTATATAATCACTCGAAAAATTAAATACTTAGCTATAAATCTCACAAAACATGCACAGAACTTTTAAGCTGAAAACTACACAGTGCTGAGGAAAACAAGTTCCTGGATCATCCTGCAGCCTGGAGGGGACCGCCTGGGCGGCCCGGCCGACTCTCACGGCCCTGGGACCTTCAGGGTGGAGCGTGAACAGGCTTCCGGGAAACGTCTTCCATCAGCCAAACCGGCCCGCTGCCTTACTGAAGAAGTCCCTCTTCCAGCTCTTCTGCCCACGTCTCTAAATCCCTCCTTGGCAAAGGCTCACGTGGGCTGCGGCAGCAGCCTCATGCAGAGGACAATGAAGGACAGCCGGGCGTCGGGGGGTGACTCCCGGAGCCCCGCCTGCACCTGTTATGCCCAGACCGTTTGTTTCCCAAAGAAGACCACCAGAGTCCAGTGTCAAAGCCAAGCAGCAAGGATCTTTACTACAAGTTTGAACTTGGTCCCTCCATTCCACAGTATATAAGAGGGCCCCGAACAATGCGAGCGTTTGCTTTTTATAGCCCGAAAGTTGCAGGGGAACAAAGAAATTCTTTTGGCTCCCACGCTTTCAGTAACCTTGAACGGCTGTCCCCTTATCAGAGACTTTCCAGGTGGTGTTTGTACTGGGCTCAGGGAGTTGGAGAGATATATGGTGGTATGTGGTGGGATGGGAGGATGGGATGTGTTTGTACTAGGCTCAGGGAGTTTTGAGCCCAGGGCTGAGGAATGTGCCCAGCTCCTTTCATTCCCCCCTTCTTTTCAGGTATCTTTAGAGCCAATCTTGGGTCTTATAAGTCTGGTTCTGTTTCAGCGTTTACAGGTTGGTATTGGGCTCTGAGGACCATGAGGTGCACGGTGTCAAATCTCTCCCTAACAAATTGTAAAATTCTGTTAACAACACAAGGTCCTACGGTAAGCAGAAATAGTAGACTTAGCAGGGGTCCAAGGAAGGGGGCTAACAGAGAAAACATAGAGGAATTCCACCATTGGTCTGCAGCTGAAGCAAACTGCCGTGTTTTTATTTTAGTGTTTAACTTGTGTAACTGTTGGACCCGGTCCTCTACAAGTCCTGATTTATTTATGTAGAAATAACAGTCTTCTTTTAGAAATATACATGTACCACCTTTTTCTGCAGTGAGTAGGTCTAGGGCCCTCCGGTTTTGCAAGGTTACCTGAGCTAGGGACGTGAGCTGTCGCTGAAGGGAGGCAAGGGACTCAGCCGACTCCTCTATAGCAACGGCAAATTGTTGGTAAAACTTGTTACTTTTTATGAGGGTGTGACCTAGGGTTCCCCCCGCCAGTCCGGCCGCAATGAAGGATGCGGTGAGGGAGATTCCTGCAATGAGGGGGAGGAATATGGCTCGTGCAGGTCTCGGTCTAGGGTCTGGGTGAATAACAGCACTAGTCCAGTTACCGGTATACCTTAGGAACTCGCCAGCAGTTAGTAGAGTCAACCGGGGAACTAATGTGACAGGGAGACACAGTAGGTTGTTAACAGAGGGACTAGGTAGGTTTTGTGATTTTTCTAGCGGCCACTAGGGCGACTAACATTAGGGTTAGACTACCTAACTGTATGTTTGCCATACATAATTTTATAAGGGGTAAGGCCTAGTCTGTAAGGGGTATTACGGGCCCGGAACAGAGCGTAGGGGAGAAGGACCACCTAATTAGTGCCAGTCTCCATAGTTAATTTAGTTAAGGTCTTTTTAAAGGTCCGATTTATTTTTTTTACCTGTTCTGAACTCTGGGGCCTGTAAGCGCAATGTAGTTTTCAATTTGCCCTAAGGATGGAAGCCAAATCCTGACTTACCTTAGTGATGAAGGCCGGCCTATTATCTGACCCTATCTGGACGGGGAAGCCATACTTGGGGAGGATATCTTCCAGGATTTTCTTTGTTATAACCTGAGCAGTTTCCTTTTTGGTGGGGAATGTTTCAGTCCACCCTGAAAAAGTATCTATAAAGACAAGTAAGTACCGATACCCATATTTTCCTGGCTTTACCTCAGTAAAATCTATTTTCTAGTAGATACCGGGCCTGGTTCCCCTAAGCCTTGTTCTCGTTGTAGCCTGGGATTGGGGGTAGGCGTTGTTAAGCTGGCAGACTTTGCAACTTGTCACGATGTTGCTGGCCATCTCGGCTGTATGTCTGAATTTGAGCTTAGAGCGTCTGATCAGGTCTATCATCCGCCGAGCACCCAGGTGGGTGGTTCGGTGGATGTGTTCTAACACTTGTTGTCCTAATTTTTCTGGTAGGATGGTTTGGTCATTAGTATCAGTCCACCACCTATTCTGGATCTGTTTCAGGGGAAGCTTGTCAATCCATTGGAGATCTTGTTCTGAATAATCAGGGAAATATGGCAAGTCCCGGGGGCCCGGGTCAGGGAGCTGGAGTGCAAGGAGTTGGCTGGGAGCCTTCGCCACCTTTCTTGTAGTTTGGTCTGCCAGAAAGTTGCCTTGAGTAGTTGGAGTAGTTAGTTTCTGATGCCCTGGGCAATGCACAATGGCTAACTTTTCTGGCCTCTATAGGGCTGTTAGCAGGGCTAGGATTTCTTGCTTGTTTTTTATTTTTATTTTTTTTTAGCCGTCAGTAACCCCCGCTCCCTGTAAATGGCCCCATGTATATGCGCCGTTGCAAAAGCATATCGGCTGTCTGTATATACCGTCAGCTTTTTCCCCGCCCCTAATGTAAGAGCTTGGGTGAGCGTTATCAGTTTGGCCTTCTGGGCTGATGTCCCCGGGGGCAGGGGTTTCGCCCAGATTACCTCAGTCTCTGAAGTCACTGCCGCTCCAGTGTACCTCTGGCCCTGACGCATGAAGCTGCTCTCATCAGTGAACCAGACGAGGTCGGCGTCAGGAAGTGGGCGGTCCTGCAGGTCCTCTCGAACTCCGTGCACCTGAGCTAGTATCTCGGTGTAGTCGTGGAGTGGGGCGTCCAGGTCCGGGTTGGGCAGCAGTGAGGCAGGGTTTAAGGTCGTTGGGGGCAGGAAAGTTATCCCAGGTCTTTATGGAGGGCCTTATCGAACAGAGTAGGAGAGTTTTTGAATCTTTGTGGCAGTCTGGTCCATGTTAGTTGGCCACTTATGTCCCTATCAGGGTCATTTCACTCGAAGGCGAAGAGCTTTTGGCTCTGAGGGGCTAAAGGCAAACTGAAGAAAGTATTTTTTAAATCTAAAACAGTGTACCATTGATGTTTAGGGTTTAGGGTACTCAGGAGGGTATATGGGTTAGGCACAGTTGGATGTATGTCCACAACCCTCTTATTGATTTTTTTTAAGTCTTGTACAGGTCTGTATTTTCTACTATTAGGTTTTCGTACTGGCAACAATGGAGTATTCCAGGGTGAGTGACATGAGCGAAGGACCTCTTGGTTAAGGAGCCGGCGGATATGTGGGGCAATTCCTTTTTTGGCCTTTAGGGGCATCGGGTATTGGCGTACCCGCACGGGGTCTGCCTCAGGTTTAAGTTCAACAAATAAAGCAGGACGGTGTTTTGCTAGTCCTAAGCCCCCCGTTTCCGCCCAAGCTTCTGGATATTGTTGGAGCCAGGTTGCTATGTCCTGGTCAGGGGCCGTTTGCTCCTGGTGGAGCCGGTACTCATCTTCTAGGGTTATATAGTCAGGATGGACACGGGTTGATTGTGGGAGTTGGTCACGATGGGCCCCTCAGGAAGGAAATGAATCTGTGCTCCCATTTTAGTTAGCAGGTTTTTCCTTAATAGGGGACAGGGACTCTCAGGGATGACCAGGAAAGAATGGGTTACATTCTTGGCTCCGAGGTTTACTGTTTTTTGTGTTGTCCATGGGTATTTCTTAACTTTTGTGGCCCCTTGTACCCACGAGGACTTGGAGGATAATTTTCCATTAGTTTTAACTAAGACTGAGTGCTGTGCTCCCGTATTGACCAAGAACTGGACCGGGGACCCCTCCACTTGTAAAGTTACCCTAGGTTCGGGGAGGGGATCCGAACCCCATCTTCCCTAGTTTTTATCTTGAGTGACTAGTATGGGTGTAGACCTAGGGGGTTCCTGTCCTTGTTGTTTTTTTGGGGGGCAGTTTTTTACTCAGTGGCCAGTCTCCTTGTAGTAGGCACATTGGTCTTTTCTCAGATTATCATGCCTAGGGGGCCGCCTGGGTTGGGTGTACTTTGGCTGTAGATGCTCTTTCTGTACCATTGCTGCCAGGACCTTGGTCATTTTTTTTAGTGGCCTTAAATTGCCTTTTCTCTGGAGTATCTCTGTTATTGTAAACCCGCTGGGCTATGTGAAGGAGGTCCTGAATCCACTTTCCTTTCAAGTTTTTAATTTTTGGAGTTTTCTTTTAATATCTGGGGCTGCCTGATTTACGAATGACATTACTATAGCTGCCTGACTTCCTGGAGTCTCTGGATCTATGGGGGTGTACTGTCTAAAAGCTTCCATTAATTTTTTTAAGTAGGTAGCTGGGCTCTCTGTCTTTCCCTGTAGAATAGAATATACTTTAGCCAAATTAGTGGGCTTGCAAGCAGCTGCCCGGAGACCTGCCATTAGAGTCTGGCGATAAAGGTGTAGCTGTCTCCTACCTTTTGCCGTGTTGTAGTCCCACGCTGGCCTGGTCAGAGGAAAGGTCGCGTTTATGAGGTCAGGGTTGGCAGTCGGTTGACCGTTGTCCCCTGGGACTAGCTTTCTAGCTTCTACCTGTATTTTTTTGTTTGTTTGTTTGTTTTTGTTTTTTTTTTTTTTGTTTTTCCGTGGTAAACAAGATTCAGAGGAGCTGCTGACAATCATCCCAAATGGGCTGGTGGGTGAACATGACACTATCTAGTAAAGTCAGTAAATCTTTGGGGTTGTCTGAAAACCGAGCACTCTGAGTCTTCCAGTTATACAGATTACTGGTGGAGAATGGCCAGTACTGGAGCCTGGGGATTTCTGTGTTATCTGGGGGTCTTATCTCCCGAAGGGGTAAAGCCACCATGGAGTCAGGCGGCTGGGGGTGGGGGCTAGTCCGCGAAGTGCACCCTCGCGTTTGCCCTGCCAGCCCTTCAAAGTTACTTTCCTTTTTTAGTGGGCTCGTGAGTGCCGGCCGCCTTTCGTCCGCCTGCTCTCTCCTTCTATCTGTCATCCTGTGTCCTCTCTCCTTTACACTCAGTCTCTTTTTCTGTCTCTCTCTCTGACTCTCCATGTCTGCCGTTTCCTCCCCTTTCTTTTTCCGATTTCCCTTCTCACTTTTTCCCTTTCTTCCTCTCCCGTCTCTTATGGTCTCTCTTTTACTTATTTTTACTTTCTGTGTCTCTTCCTGTAAAGGAATGTGGGTTAGAATCCCTGTAAAGGAAATCTGATCTGACTTATTAATGATAGCTAGTCACAGGCGCACTTCGGCAGCCCGGGAACCGGGGCAGTTCAGATTGCGAGCGCGCGCCGGAGCCCAGGGACCGGGGCCGGAAGCGCGCGCCGGAAGCCGGGAGCCTGGGGACTGGGGCTGGAAGCGTGCGCCGGAAGCCGGGAGCCCGGGGACCGGGGCCGCAAACGCGTGTGCCCAGGAACCGGGGCAATTCAGATCGCACGTGCGTGCCTGGGAACCGGGGCAATTCAGATCGCACGCGCGTGCCGGAAGCCCGGGTCAGAGTCAGCTGCTGCCTAGATCGCGAATGCGCTCCGGCAGCTCAGATCGCCAGCGCGCCCCGGCAGTCGGGGTCAGAGTCAGCTGCTGCCTGGATCGCGAACGCGCTCCGGCAGCTCAGATCGCCAGCGCACCCCGGCAGTCGGGGTCAGAGTCAGCTGCTGCCTGGATCGCCAACGCGCTCCGGCAGCTCAGATCGCAATTTAAATCAGAAGAGAGCCAGGGGACATCTCCCACCGGTCTCCGCTGGCCGTCCTATAGCGCGTCCGCCAGGACTGTGCCAGCTCCAGTTTCAGACCTTGCGAGTCACAGATTCAGATTTAGAACAGACACACAGACACAGACAGATAAACGGAGACGAGCCAGCTCACCTATCAGTAGATCGATCCTAGCAGATCCGTTGACCAGGGGTCTGGTGGGCTTGGGGAATCCCGGACGAGCCCCCAGATGTTATGCCCAGACCGTTTGTTCCCCAAAGAAGACCACCAGAGTCCAGTGTCAAAGCCAAGCGGCAAGGATCTTTACTACAAGTTTGAACTTGGTCCCTCCATTCCACAGTATATAAGAGGGCCCCGAACAATGTGAGCGTTTGCTTTTTATAGCCCGAAAGTTGCAGGGGAACAAAGAAATTCTTTTGGCTCCCACGCTTTCAGTAACCTTAAACGGCTGTCCCCTTATCGGAGACTTTCCAGGTGGTGTTTGTACTGGGCTCAGGGAGTTGGAGAGATATATGGTGGTATGTGGTGGGATGGGAGGATGGGATGTGTTTGTACTAGGCTCAGGGAGTTTTGAGCCCGGGGCTGAGGAATGTGCCCAGCTCCTTTCACACCCAGGCCCGCCTTTCTTGCACAGTGGCCCTGCCCGAGGCTGCTTTCCACCAGCGGGAATGGAAACTGATCTGGATGAGAACACATAAGAGGAGGGAGGAGGCTTGGCTAGAAAGGAGAAAGAGCAAGAACACCTCCATGAAGCAGAGAAGGGACAGTGAGGAGGATTAGGGTTCAGGGCCGCAGGCTACCCCCAGCTGGCCCCCCAACCCAGGCCCTTCCCTACCCCTCCCTCTAGCCAAACTCTCATCAGCAGGACCAGGCAGCACGGGGCTTGGCCCAAAAAGAACAAATTGAAGTTATTCAGAGAGCTCAGGAAACCCCTCTTACAGCATCAGCTGGTTTCCAGGCAAAGAGAGAGATTAATAGCTGACCCCACCATTGCGATGACTCTCTTTTGAACCCTAAAGCAAATAGAAACATCACTGGGGTAGGGAAGAAACATTTAGCATAGTGGTGCTCAGACTTTGGTAAGACAAGAATCTTCCAAGATATGGGTGTTTGGGGGTAGGGCTAGAAATGTGCATTCTCTTTTTCTTTCTTTGAGACAGGGTCTGGGTCTGTTGCCCAGGCTGGAGTGCAGTGGCTCAATCATGGCTCACTGCAGCCTGGACCTCCCATGCTCAAGTGATGCTCCCACCTTGGCCTCCCAAGTAGCTGGGACCAGCGACATGCACCACCATGCCCAGCTAATTTTTTACTTTTTTGTAGAGACAGAGTCTTGCTATGTTGCTCAGGCTGGTCTTAAACCCCTGGGATCAAGTGATCCTCCTACCTTGGCCTCTCAAAGTGCTGAGATTATAAACGTGAACCATGCCCAGCTGAAATCTGCATTTTCAACAAGCCTATCACACAGACCTTGGGTTTGTGGGCCCTAAAGATTACAAATATAGGGGGCATCTTTAAGAAAAATAATTTCTTTTTTTTTTTTTTTTTTGAAACAGAGGCTCGCTCTGTCACCCAGGCTGGAGAGCAGTGGCATGATCTCTGCTTACTGCAGCCTCCACCTCCAGGACTCCCACGTCAGCCTCCTGAATAGCTGGTACTACAGGTGCACACCACCACGCCCAATTAAGTTTTGTATTTTTTGTAGAGACAGGGTTTCCTCATGTTGTCCAGGCTGGTCTCAAACTCCTGGGCTCAAAAGATCCTCCCACTTTGGCCTGCCAAAGGCTTGGATTACAGGCATGAGCCACCGTGCCTGGTCAAAAAATAATATCTTACTTTACAAAACTAGATGACCATCTGTGCGCATTGCTAGAGGGGCCCCACACAAGGGGAGGACGCTGCGGCCCACGCCTCGTAGCCCTTTCCATGAGTCCACTTCTGAGCCAAGAAGATTTTAATGCAAGAAGAAAGAGCTTCTTTGAAGAAACACAGACCAGTGCTTTAGTCACAGCATTTACTGAGTACCTGCTGGGTGCCACGCCTTGAGCTTGGCTGTGGGGACCACAGACCAAGAGGGCATTGACCTTTCCCACCATACCTCATTAGAGCTGGTGGTTATGAAAATTATTAAATACACTAACACGCTATGAAGGAAATGTAGTCAGTGTTCTGGGGGGAGAAAAGAGGGACGGCAGCTGAGTGAAATCAGGCAAGTTACTTTAAATCTCCAAGCCTCAGTTTCCTCATCTGTAAAATGGAGCTCATCACAGAGCCTATTTCATAACGTTGTTGTGAGGATTAAAAGAGCTAATGCTTGTGAGGCACTTAAGTCAGTGACCAGCACAGAGTGGGCGCTCTCTGAGTTATATCTGTAGTTTTACATATGGGACCTGTGACTGGTGAGGCCAGGGTGGACCTCAGAGAGGGCGTGGGCCTTAGGTTTAGGACAGATGGTGCATTCCAGGGACTGCAGGGAGAAGGAGTCGAAGAGCACGCTCCTCTGTGTGCATGCACTTCAGTGTGCATGTGTGTGGTGTGTGTGTGGTGTGTGTGTGTGTGGTGTGTGTGTGTGGTGTGTGTGTGGTTGTGTGTGTGGGGTGTGTGTGGTGTGTGTGTGTGTGGGGTGTGTGTGGTGTGTGTGTGGTGTGTGTGTGGTGTGTGTGTGGTGTGTGTGTGTGTGTGGTGTGTGTGTGTGGTGTGTGTGTGGTTGTGTGTGTGTGTGGGGTGTGTGTGGGGTGTGTGTGTGTGGTGTGTGTGTGTGGTGTGTGTGTGTGTGGTGTGTGTGTGTGTGTGGTGTGTGTGTGTGTGTGGTG